>NC_061774.1:22284321-23646196 GCF_022458985.1 Mugil cephalus | reverse complement strand
AGTATTTAGATTAGTACACAGACACTAACGTTTGGTGAAAATGGCCCAAACGTGTACCTGTACCACCTGGACTGGAGCAGGGAGCAGTGAGCAGCCTGAATGTATCCAAGCACACCTATGTGACTCAGACAACGAAAACCATGTGACAACGATCGCTCGGCTTTAAATCACCCAAACATAAAAAATCAACCTTTTAAATCTGTCGCCCTCTGCTTCTGTCAGCTGTCATCGACCTGTGCACCTCGACCCTCCTCCGCTCCCGTGACCTCCGGCCTTCACATTCAGGACCCAGGTCAACGCCAGAGTCCATTTCTCCTCCCTCCCCTCTTACCACTATCTAGACCTGTGGTGTTTCCTTACTAAGCGCAGATTCTTTCCCTCAAATCTGATGATGTCGTGGTTGGGTACAATTGCCAAGGACTTCTCTTCTGTTGTGCACTTTATTCATTGTTATTCATGATTATTTATTATTCAGTTCAGCGCAGCCATTTTGTGCCTGTTGCCTGCTTCACTTGGCCCTTTTACTGCCAAAGCTTCTCCTCTTAACTTGATATTCTGTTTCTCTGCTTTAGCCTTCCCCTCCCTTACCACAGGAGGCTGACGCTCTCGTCTTGTCTCCGTCTACCCATCTCTTCATCACTCTTTCACCCCTTATTTCCATCCCCCCTTTTCCTCTGCTATTGTCTTTCTCTTGCTGCAGCTGTGTGTGCGCGCGCAACACGCACCCACACCAGTTGGGGCTCATTTGGAGGATGGAGGTGTCGTGTTGCTCTGTCATGATCAGGATAATGCCTCTGGCATCACTTATCATTAATCACGTTCTAGAGGGAATGGATGGGTTACAAACACACACCTTCTCGCACACATTCTCACGGACTCAAATGTAGATGGATGAGACCGACGGAGTACTTTCAAAATCACTAGAGAGGTGTGTGGGAGGGGTGTGTTTTGGGGGGTGGTGGTGGTGGGGAGGGGGGGGAGATATAGGGATTGCTGTGTACCCTGCAGAAAGGGCAACAATGACAAATATACTCCTGGTCATGCACACACACACACACACAGATACACACACGCCAGCATCATCACAAATTATAATGTCAAGCCCTTTTCTTTGTAGCTATTAGAGCTGTGTATGTCTAATATTATGGTACGTTACACAAGCAGCTTTAGATGATGAAGCATATCTTAATGTATGATGACGCATATTTTAAGGTCCAAGGTCATAACTGGGGCGTAACCCAACTGAAATGCTTAATGTTTGGTACCTTTTTTTTCTGCTGATTCAAATCATTAAAAATGTGTCGAAAAAAATAAAAAATAAATCCATTTACATGACTTTGCCATTGAAAGTCTCCTGCTCATTATTTTGCTATACAATTTTATCTTTTAAAATGAGTCCCCAGTAGAACAGTCAAGTCACAGGAGAAGCAAAATCTCAAAAAACAGTTGAGTAAGTTAAAGTAAGAATGTAAAGGTTGGTAAATGTTTGAGTAAACGTGGCAGATTATGTTGAACACCTGGTTGACGGTTGATCAAAATGCTGCTGTACAGAACCTGTGGCAGCATCTTCATCTTTTTTACTTTACTAATGTTTAATTTCCATTGGACACTAAAGTAAATCTGGGGTTATTTTCCATTTTTCATATAATCATCTATCATGCACCTTAGTGGTTGGCGTTACTTGGTTAAGTTTTAACCAGAGGACACACTGTAGATGCGAATTAGCCAAAATATTATAACCGTGCCTGACTATCATGCTGCTGATTCGCTTACAAAACTTCAAGCTCATCAAACCCTGTGATCTCTCTTATCTCTATCAGAGATAAGATGGAAGAAACAGACCTTGGAAGTTCTGGGAGTTCTGAGGCCATACTACACTTAGAGCAGCACATCGCTCAATACCCTGCAGCACTCATCCATGGCTACATCAGAACTTCATGAGCCTTGCTGTTTCAAAAATAAAAAGTCACAGTAGTAATAATAATAGTAATTGTAATACATTTGATTTATATGCTGCCTTTCAGATGACCCAAGGTCACACAGGTAATGGAAAAGAGTTCACTTAGTCTTTCTGCGAATTCAGCACCAAGGACAGTGCCATGGATTTATCTATAATCTGGTCAATATGACAGCGTATGGCAGTAACTGAAGCAGTGGAAACACTGTATATGCGGATGAGACAAAATATTATGACCACCCCTGACCTGCATGCAGTTGGTGATCTCCAGCCCTACCTGCCCCCTGGAGCTCTGGGAATTGTGACTTTGACGTTGAAACTGTTACATATCACACAAATGTGTGATTTATGCTTCTGTGCTTAAGTGTCGCTGAGGCTCCTGAGTTAACGCAGACACTTTCGTGGAGATACAGACATTTGTATGACTCGTGTTTGTTGAACTTTCTGCAGAATTTTCGGTCTCCATTGTTGTAAGTGAAGCAGGATTTGGAAACAAAAATTAACCCGACTGTGCAGTAGTATAAATTACGCATTAGACCAGCACATCCCTCAATACCCTGTGTTGCTGGTTCATGACTGGTCCCTCCATAGACTACGTTAGAACTTTGTGAGCTTAGCTGTTTCAAACAAACTCAAAGCAAACTGCTAGAACAACCAGAAGCTCACTTTCTTTAATATGTTATTATTATATAATAATAATTTAATAGTACTTTTAATATAGCACAGAATGCATCATCACCCAAGATAATGAATGTTATTTGTTTTCCCGTTTGCTCATTATGTCGGTTGTTGGACTCCATGCCTCATATTTTTCTGTAACACTTCACTTAGCAGCCTTAGCATTCTGCAAATTCAGCACCAAGGACAGCGTCACGAGTGGTCAATAGGATCGCGTACGGCTGAAGGGGTGTATCAGCAGAAACTCAATTAAATCAATCAATTGGGCACCAGTGCATAGACGGGTAGAAAAACTGTAGTGTACAAGAGAAAGAACACAAATTGTTGGATCACCAAAGCAGGGAACAAGAGATTCCATTAATCAAACCGACAATCTCTGCAAAAGCTGACAAGACATGACGATACAAAAAATACTCTTTTTGTTTTGGCGATTGTTTTAACAGCCCACGTCATGACTGGCCAGTGATGACAGGCCTCCGTGTCCATGCTCAACCACAGCGTGACACGCCACAACTTATGATTTTTTTTTAATCCTATTTCAGAGCCTCTCCCTCTTTTGTTTTTCGCCCGCATTCCTTTGAAGTGACGCCGGAGTCCCACCAGCTTTCAGCGGCAGCTACAACTAAGCCCAGCGTGCGTTGCTTTATTGTTGATGTGCAAGCCGTTCATTAACAAACAATAGGCAGCCTGTGTGTGGAGCACAGCCAGCAGACGGTCTCGCTGTCAGTAGGTGACAGCCGGGGCGGATGTATACCCAGGCTGCTTTCATGTTCATTGTTTGCCTTTTTCTGCATGCACTTCTCTGCTGCTCTCTCTTCTCAATACACACTGTGACCGAACTGTTTGAAAAACATAATTGGAAAATTAAACAAAACAGTTGTTCATCATATTCTTCTTGGATATGTGAACGAAGGATTAAACACAAGCTGGTCGGGCACTAGTTTTAAGTTGTTCCTGGTAGTGACTTACTAAAAAGAATGTGCATGTTGTAGGTCCCTGTATAAGTAATGCAACATTAGCAGCTCTCCTCAGAGGTGAATAAATACTGTATGTAGCAGAACTATGAACTGTACATGTCACTGTAATTGCCATAGTGCAAAAATGGAACGGAGGATGTGGTCGCTGCACTGTTTCATGTTGCCCCGGCATCCCTATTAAGACGACAGGTTAAAATGTCACTTAATGGGTTGCCATAACAATGACAAATTAACTGTGAGTTTGTGTGAAGGCAGCAGCATTGCACCAAGCACTTATGCCTCTGAAACTAAGTTGTTAATGCCTCTGTGTTTATGCTACTGCTTTATTTTGCATTCGTGTCAGAGCATGTGTCTGATACGCCGATCAGCCACAAGATTAAAACCACAGACAGGAGAAGTCAATAGCACTGGGAAATTTTGGACCTGGAATTTATGGAGAAGTTACTTAGACATGTAGCACCCACCTAAACCAGACCAGACACCCCCTTCCCATAGCAATGACGCTCCTTGATGGCAGCAGCCACCCCCAACAGGATGCACCCTCACATAGACACACACTCCCAATCTGTGGGATGATCCACATAGGCCCCGCCCCTAAACCCATAGGTCACAAAGGCCTGTTTCCAGCCCATGTCCACTCTGTGATGAGTCACAACTGTTTTGGAGGCACAAGGGAGACCTACACCATCTTAAGAATGTTGTCATAATGTTATTCCTGATTGTATATATCGATGATGATCATACATAGATATATCATTATTCTTATTTGTTCACATAAAGTCAAACACTGTCTGACTCATTGTATGATTTGAGCTAGAAGTGATGTGACTGACTGAGAGTGAAATGGTCATAATCCTGTCAACAACGGCGTCATCTGAAGCATGACGCTTATTTCGCAACAGCCTGGCGGAGGGTGATGAGTCCATCGCCGTCAAGGCGTCACTAACCATCTCATCAATGCAGCGGCTTTGGTCCGTTCCAGATCAAGCTGCAGTCAGAGCCGTTGTCTCAGTTCAGATTCCCTCATTACCCAGTTTACAGCAACGTCTCTACAATGCTATTTTTATATATATATATATATTAACCCTCGTACAATAGCTTGACAACATTTACAGGTTTAATGGTTGTTTTGACATGTCTGTTGAGTTATTGGTTATTAAATTATTTTAGTCATTAGATGCAATATCTGATAAATATTTGACGCTGTTACTGTGCAATATATGTCCATAGAGAAATTAAAATAAAAATAAGAATCTACCTCACGTAAGAGTCATTTAAAGTGCTGTGGGACATAGACGCTGTAACTTACGTATGTAGCCTACGTTGGTGTGAGCCATTTATACTTGCACATTTGATATTTATCGTATTTGTACGACGATATCACTGTGCCATCAGTAATTCCAAAAATCCCATAATGTACGATAATTTGACCCCTTCAATATATGGCAGCTATCAAACAAGAACAGTGCTGTTAGTTTATTCAAAGGTAAAACTGCATTATAAACTACACCATAAGGTCTGTGGTAGTGTTTTACTGTAGCAGATGTTCCTGAGCAACATAAAATCGGGTACGTACGATATTTTTCCTCAAAATGCGATCATTTTAAGCTTCTGGTACGATAATTTGTCATTTCCCATCTGGCAACACTGACTTGTGTGCTCATCAGTCTGGCTCGCTCTATAAAAACACCACCCAAATGTAACCCTAACCCAGTTTATTTAAGAGTATATACAGTATGTCTCACACTGACGTAGGTAAACGTTACTGCATCCAGGTTCTGCAGGATCTAAAAGCATCTGAAATGTGTGAGTAGTTTCTGCGCAGGTATGTTTTGTGAGCATATGAAAGCCTCTCTATGGATGCAGGCCCTGTGCAGCAACGGCATCGACCGGATCTCTTTCGGCCCCCACCCCTGCCCTCAGGGTGAACGGACCCTGCTGACCGCAGCCTCACCCCGCCTGGAAATCACCAGAGAGAGAGCTGAGCAAGCAGGGACGGCCACCGAACACGCTCACGCTTCCTCTCGCTCCCCAGCTCACGGACGCACGCAGTCAGTGTGCATTAAGAGCGTTCTCTCAGCACAACACATCAAATGAAAAGGTTGAAGGTTCACAGTAGCGTGAGGTCATGGGGTTAGGTTCACGGGGGCACGAGGTTGTGAAGCTCACACAGAACGCAGGCGGCTCTGACAGAAATAGAGCAAGTGAGCTACTTCTGTTGCTTCGTATACTATCAAGTGGGACGAGCAGGTGTTTGCAACAACTCTTAAGTTGATTGAACTCACACAAATACAAAGTTTTTACAACTAAACTTGTGTTTATTCAAACTAAATTCAAATAAATTACAGGAGGTTTTTGTTAAAACCTTCCAGACTTAAAGTGTTTTTCTATTATATTCTTTTCTAGACATTCTGGGGCTACATTTGTTAGGGGTGAACATGCGTTCATCTAAAGTATTTATGAAAGAAAACTTAAAGATGTTGTCTGAACACAAGTTATTGTCAGTGAGCACTTTTACTTCCAGCTGTAATCCATGTAATAGTCACTCCGCCCATCGTTGATTGTTGGACATATTTGCATTTTTATTTCTTTTCACGCTGAGAAACTTTATGACTTCGCATTTGTGTTGATGTTACTTCGACATGTACCACCCACGCAGACCAGACCACCCCCACCCAGACACCAGACGCCACAGAGGAGACCTCCACAAATTTAGGAAGCTGGTCATAATGTTATGCCTGATCAGTGCATACACTTCAAGCTTGCACCATATTCCACTGCAACTCTTCCAGGTTAATACGTTTATGAATCCAAACAGCAGACGCTGTGGTGGATGCTATTTAGTCTTATACATAATAAGAACAATATCATTCAGCAACTCATTCAATTTCCCATAGACACCCTCCAGTGGGTCAGAGGAACAAGTGGAATTAAGTGACGCCTTGAGGTCTCCGTGTCTCTTGGTTGATGCAAAGTATTATTTACATAATAACATTCATAATATTATTAGCACATGTGTACCAGCCCTCAGTCAAAGCGCCATGCATTAAATTGTTTCCTCCTCCGCAGTCCAGGCATTTGTGGAAGGAATGTAATCTGCGTTGTGGCGCGCGTGCTTTGGTTACCTTTTCAGAATTTTTAATGGATTTTTAAATGTGTCAGTCGTATCAAAAGCGCATGCAGAGTAAGCTAAATAAAGCGTGCAAGACTCGAATACTACCAGTGTCTCAGGAGACAAGGAGCATCTCTAAAACCATTCATCATCAAGAAAAGAAAAAACAGATTGCGTCGTTTCACAGTGGAGGTCTGCAGGTGTTTGGGTATTCCGGGCATCTGCTCTGAATCACCCTGACTGAAGATTAACTCCAAAATAGCACTTCTATAGTCAGAGACACTCCACACCCTCTGTTTTACAAGGATTCAGGCCGCAGCAGGATAATGCACTGTAAAAAACTAAGATGAAATATCTGAAAATCAAGGTGAAATGCGCCTGATTTCTATTTACCAAGATAATTCTACTTAGAATAAGTGTTTTGTTCTTCAAATAAATGAATGAGCAACTATAACTTGTTAATTCCTAGTAGGTTAAATCTGAAATATTTAGATGAACACCGACAAGTGCAAAACAACTTTGTCAAGTCTGAATTTCTTTATCATTAACAGATAATGGCTTCATTTAATTACATATGCTCGTAGATGAAATAACTCAGAATTCAATCACGTAAATAATAAATATTCCGCCAACGCCACTGGCCTTTCTCACGAATCCTGCTTCAATTCCGGGTTTTGCTCTGCAGGTAGCCATTATTTATTTGTGAAGGCTGCAACGAAATGTAATATGATTTAAATGTATAATGTACAGAGAACGTAGGGCTCCTGTGCTTGCTCAAGGGTACTTTGACAGGAAGCTTAGAGAGAGAGATAGAGAGGGTTAGGCAGCCTGTGTCCCCAGCTGCAGGTTTTATCTAATGCCCCGTTCTAATTACCTTTTCGTCCAGAGGAAGAGAGAAGTGGGTGAAGTTGAGCACACGCAGACCCAGGCACAGAGCAGCGGAAACGGAATGAATTAGTGAAATAAATGTGTGTGGAAGAAGGAATCTTCTATTTGTGTTTTTCCCACAGGGTTAGACAGAGGAGGAGGAGGAGGAGGAGGAGGAGGAGGGAAGAGAGTGAGAGTTTAAGCTCAAATTTCAGACTCTGGAGTGTGGGAGAGCAAACTTATCTTATGTTGGTTTTGTGATAAGATGAGGGAAAGGGAGCGATGTACATGTCTGAGTGTATATATACTATTTCTGTAATAAACTGTAAATACGTTTACTTGCTTGTAGTATTTTATTTTTTATTTTCTGTCCGTTTAGATTCAGCCCAGCTTTGCTTCAGTCACTTGTCGCCTGGGGCCTCTTTCTACAGAGCAGAAGTTGACGGTTAACAAGATAACTTCAGGCTTAATCCTGGATTTGTCCACACATGTGAAAAGAATGGAAACACAATAGGGATTCGACAAAGGGTTAAGTAGAAATCTACACGGAATATTGATCTATTTTTCTTGAGGAAGAAGCTTGCACTGCTCGGTAACAAATGCTCTCTTCATTAATATGACTTTTAAAACATGCATGATGTTAATTAATATTTCTTCTTAATGAAAAAGAAGAACAAGATGTAAGAAATTAGTTACCAGAGACTCAACGTATTTTATTGAGTTGTGTGTTTTCTCAACAGACCACTCTTTTGCATGTGGTGTTGGAAACCCATTTCTTAGATAATGACTTTCTTACCCTTTAAAAGTTCCAGGAAAGTGCATAATTCAGTTGCTGAATAGCAATTGGAGGTGTTTTTAAATATATTTTCAGAATTGACACCAAAAAAATAAATAAAAATAGAAGTAAATCAACCAAGCTGTTCATTTCTAAAGACTGTCTAGTAAGGAAAATGGGAGAATCAGATTTCTAAATCACAGCATTACATTTTCTGGCCACACATAAAGCAACTTGTATGGATTTGGTTCAGGATTAAGTCAAAGATCCAGTGATTTTTTTCGAAGATAAACATAATGCTGGATTTAAAAAGAATACAACATTCATAATCATGGATAAAGTTTCACAACGTTGTCCTGTAATAATGTTCTCACCTTATTACAGGACGAAGTGCGGTGAAGGAAGGAGCCCACCTCATCACATTTCAGATCAGGTTCAGACTGATGTCATTTCTCTGGCCGTAAGTTTAGTTGGTGAAGAAAATTATAATGAACAAGCCTGTAGCATGCATCATTAGTAGTGGATTGACTGTCTTGACAGCATCCACAGATTTTCTTTAAACCAGCATTTTTTTAAAAGTGAAAAACTCAGATGAAAATAAATCCTTGTAGAAATGTCGTATCAACTACATGTTTTATAAATTATGAAAACCAAATACCAATATGAAAACAAACATATTCTGCTATGTTTTATGTCATTAGCTATTGTCAACTTCTTCTTCCGCATGTTGCCTGTTTCTGGGTCTCCTTTCTGCACAGACAATGACCCAGTTCCTCAGTTTACTTCAAATTTCATCATGTTTTTGTTCTGTGACATCCTCTTACGACAAAGACCGACTAAAGCCTCGCACTTGTGTGGAGGTTTAACGTATAAAATTAGCCAATTTGAAATATATTTTGATTTATATTTAGTTTTTAAAATCCGCACCACCAGGGTTGCAGAAAGAATAAAATGATCACGCTACAACGATACATCCAATTTAATGGAAATCACAAATGTGGATATAGTTGGATGTATTCATTCCCTAATTATGAAGCAGTAATGACACAGGCCTATTAACGCACTGATTCATACAGTCGAAGACTTTTTGCTGTGTTCATTTTGGTCTGGATTATGTGTTGAACTTATTATTGCGCTGATTAATATTATTCTTTTCATTCTTCTGATGCCAGCGGACGTACGCGAAAATATGATGCACTTCAAAGTTTAACTATTTCCAGCTGAAAGAGACAGTCATAAAAACAAAAGTACATCAGCCCACTTAAAACTGTGTCCTTCATTTTACTTTTAACAGAAACAATAGCCAAAGGCTGGAGGAACAGATGGCGCACAGGCTGTCGTGTCAGCAGTTGTGCTCCTTAATATTAGTTTAACATTGAAGTTTGGTGCAAAGTAAAAGTGCCATCTCGGGAGCTTCACCTGAGGTTCTCATGGGACCACAATGAAATTCACTGCCCTTTCGCCAGGTTGGCAGCAATCTAACTGAACATTATGTCTTTTCATGGAACATACCCCCCTTGGCAGTAATGCTTGGGAGATGTTGATCTTGTGCCCACGGGGGACTGAAAATAGCCTTCATATTAGGGTGATGATGCTGGCTAAGGATTCTTCATTCAGCCGCGGAGCATCAGCTTCTATCAGCACCACGGATCCAATGGTGCAAATACACTGTAATTAAAATATACATGATTTGCTATCCTGAAATGTTATTTTTTGTCATTTTACTTACTTTAAGTAAAATGTGCTCACTTCCTGTACACTACTATGAACAGTAAAAGGCATATAATACGCTGGTACTATACACAAACCATTTTAATTAATTCATAAATCATCTAATTTCTGTGGTATCTGCATCTGACGTGTGTGTTTGACAGAAAGTGTTTCACATTATGTTCTCATAATGACAAAAAAAGACTTGATGTGTGTTTGATATAAGCATGTGAGTGTTTGACATGTGTATGAGACCATTTGGAACGTGTATATGACAGTTGCTGACATTGCGTTTAACACATGTATATGACCCTGTCTGACATGTGTTTATGAGCGTTTGACATGTGTGTGAGTTTGTGACATGTGTTTATGAGAGTGTTTGACGTGTGTGTGAGTTTTTGACGTGTATATGGGAGTGTTTGACACGTGTATATCAGTTTGACATGTGTATGAGAGCAAATGTCCCTAATATCCTTTGCTTCTCGATAACTAAAAATATAAACATAAGGTGCAACTTCTAATTGAAGTTTTAAACACATTACCGGCTCTTTCTAGTGAGAAATAAAATAAAATAAAATAAAATCCTGACCAATACGCCTACACTTTCTTGAAATCCAACAGAATGAAATGCGAAGGCTCAATGTCCAAAAGAATTTGTACGAGTATGTGGAAGTAAAAACAAAGGAGAACACTAAGACCTGGCCCTACTCAATGCCCCAATGTGGCTCTGACAAAAGTTGAAATGAAAGACAGAAGGTAATACACCAAAACTTGCTTCACACAAGGATTCCAAGTGACATTGGACTTTAGTGGAAATCTACATTGAATCTGCTCAGGGTTCACTCTGTTCATTCCATGCAATCTTAAAGTAATAAAATGTAATTCATTTTCCACTGATTAATGAACTATTAGTGACAATCAAAATTGTCCAAGGACCACTTTACAGAACTCAGAGCCCTAAACCCAGAAACCCCCAAGCCCGAAGGATCAGAAACAAGCAGATTCACGATTTTAGCGGGTAAAAATTATTTTTATGTACACTCAGCAGGAGGAAATCAGCAGGGTTTTTATGTGTAGATTCGTCAATTTTATTGATTTTTCCTCGCCTGTAATTGAGGGCAGAAAGTTCACAGTGACACTGGAAGCAAGATCAATCAATGGAGCTACCATTAATAAGGGCAGTACGTATAAATAGCTGGAGATTTGTGTGATTTAAACAGCTGTCTGTCTGTGAAGGTCACACTTCGCTGGGCACACCAGACGGATGATGAAGTGCTTTTAAAAATGAGGTGGTCACCGGCTGACATGTGCCTCACATGTTCAGGGGTCAGCGTGAACAAATCGTTTTACAGTCGGGATGTTCCATGAGATGGAAGCGGGACTGATGTGGAAAAAAAAGATTAAATAAAAAGAACTTTTTAGGTAGCTTGCCCTTCATAATCACACAAAAAATGGTGGGAATTGAAACCACCTGTACAGTCGATGGCCCATGACTGTTTTTTTACTAGAGAAACTTGTTTGTTCCCACAATACGTTTTTAGTGTTCCTAATGTGTTTGTGCGAGACACCACTAGCTAAGACCATAAGGCTACTTAAGAAAATAGTCTATATTAGTTTTAATATATTTTGCATTGGTTGCACACACACATTTTGAGATCATTTGATGAGCGCAAGAGGTTATCATCTCCCTTTATTCATAATTCATATGGTGTTTCATTCCAGTGACAAAGGATTTGCTCATATCAAGTGAGACCAGGGGCAGTATCTAATTTAAAAGAACGTAAAGTAAATGTTTGATCTGGGACTTCAAATAAGGAGCCTCGGAACAAATTAGTAAGACTTCACATGAACCTTGCACAGAAGTTTCTCGGTGTCATGCGAATTACACCTCATTATTCGTTCAGATGAGAGCCAGACTCATGTTTGATGGTTTTAATTTGTTAACAAGTTCTAGTAAAGAGAACAAAGGTTTTTTTTAAGCACTATATATACTTACAAAGGACCAAAATCATTAGGTATTTAAGCATTTTAAAGCTTTCTGATTTGGCTTTGACTCTGAAAACACAATATAAACTCTAAGCAACCATTTATCCAGTATCTTTCTATAGCATTATGTCCAATTACTTGACATCCACTCTATTTGTTACTGCATTGACTAAGCAAGTGGCAGCAGCATCCCACGTACTATACATCCAGCACTGATGTGTGGTCTACATGGATATCTGGAAGTAAAAACACATAATTGTGTGACAGTGCAAACATTGTAATTAGAATCTGCACAAATCGGCCAAACTGTGTGGTGGCACCTAGCATTAACAATTAATTAGCCTTGTCCTAGAATTAAACAGTGCGTGTGTGGACGTGTTCATAAACTAAGTAATTTATTTTACATAAAACTTGCATTTACGAGAAATCTTATTATAGCAAATATGCTGTTCATTTGGCTTTTTTTTATGCCTCTTTGTATCACTTATTTTCTTAATTATTATTATTTCACACTTTTTTTTTTAATCAGGTTCTTGTTCTATATTTGCATTAAGTTTGTGTGACATTTGCTTATAACGTCAAACAAGCAAACTCCTTCAGACTTGCTCCTTTTGAAACCTTTTGAGTTCTACAGACCCATACGGTGACGTGTTGACCTTCATTCACAGAACCATGGTTACCTTCTGTAATCATCTTTTATTAGCCGAGCTCTTTACATACAGACCGTGGACTCACTTCAGCTGCTTGTGTCTGAAAGCTCCTTGTGTTCAGTCGTACTACCTGCATTATTGAAAGGTCTGACACTGTACAGAGATTTTTAGAAACTAATCTGATCTTATGAAAGCTGCACTCACCCGGTGCATCAACTGGCCGTGAAATTTGTTTTCGTATTCATCCAAGTCACAGTATGGATAAACACTTAACTGTTCTTTACCTTACCATACATTCTTACAACCTTTTACATCTTTATTAGACACACCTACGCTGTTGTAGCTGTGGCTGAGCCGTTCAAAATGCTCAGGATGAATTCTCAATCATTCTCCCTCACAGACTTGAGTTGGCTCATCAATATCCTCAGCAAGTCCAGTCTGACGCTGGTCTCAATTAATTCCTTTTATCCCAATGCATACTTTATTTTTATTTTTTTTTTTTTTGCTTTCTGTTTCTTCCCTCTCCTCACTTCTCTTTTCTGTCATCTCCCCCTTTTTTTATCTTCCTCTCTGACCTCAAGCAGATGGAAGGAAAACGCTTGCCCTTGGGTTTTCAGGCTCTGGGACGGATCTGTGTCCTGCAATGTTTGGCGTCGTTGTCCACACTGAACACTCCAGGCCAAAACAGTGAAGGGTGAATGTTGGCCGCCACGAAGCTTACAGCCCACGGGCGACCATCTATGTTTATCACGACTCTGACAGTGACTGAACTTATACGTGATGTGTGAAATTACCTCCTCCTCACATCTACGTATACCCAGCTAGCATTACAATATACCACTGATTCCCTTCACTGAAGAACCTGTTCCACTCAGTAACCTACTGACACCTTTTGTCATTTGTAGTTTTTGTTCTCCGTAAGTTGCTTTAAGTAGTTTTCTTTTTACACATTTCATATTGTTTACATTTATGTTTTATGTTGCAGGTTAATAGAACATTAGTTCTATTTGGGTGCACACATTTAGTGAACTTTTGGAATAGAAAACAATTGCTTTTTGTTATTCGAGAGGGGGATTTAACTTGTGCTATTTTGTTTAAGTTCTTAGTACATCAAATGTTTGTATTTCTTTGTCTCTTCTTTGTCTTTGGTTTGTTTATTTAGATGTCAATTGCTAGTGTTGTGTCTCTGTTTCCCTTGGTGTGTATATGTGGTCTGATCAGCCAATATATATGTGCCCCACTGTGTTCATTTTGTTAAATCTGTTTAGCATAATTTTTCAGTTATAGCTTGTTCTGTTCATTTAACGTCTTTTATGGGTCCAGGACCTTAATTCGTTTTTGTTAATTACTTCTATTTAGCATTTTAGTTTTGCAAATGGCTTTTTACAGCATCTCCTGCGTATTCCTCCCAAACAATTCCAGTTTGGTTTTGTCCTGTAATGGACACCGAGCTCCATTGGCCCTTCTTTGAGCTTTAACAGAGATCACGAACAGAGAGGTTACCTAGCTTCAGTGTTTCCTTAGCCTTTAGCTGGGCTTCTCATTGAGCATCTTGCACTGCACTTTATTAGTCAGCTGGGCACCCACTTGTAGGGAGATTAGCCACAGCACTACTAAATCATTTCTTTTTATTGTGGATAATTACAGTTAATGCTGAGGAGTAGGACGACACCTCTTTTTTTATATGTCCGAGAGTGGAGCCACATTGTCGATGACCCGCCCACACTTCTGGTAACCACCACTTACAAAGAAATGTTGGATTATACATTGTACTCAAATTTATTTTTCCCTATTTTTACAACCCTACGGGAACTGCTTGATGGAGCGGTTGGCATAGAAACTAGCAGTCATCACTTCATGTGTATATAAAGATTCAAATAACTAACTAAAACAAAACCTAGTAGAAAAAAAGGACAATTGAGTATGCACCTGTATTATATTAACCACTTAAAATGAAAGAAACTATCATTGGAAAAAAAATGATTTGATGTGTACTTTAGTGTTTTAGTTTGGCCCAAGTCCCGCCCACTAACATGGAGGGGGTGGAGCTTATGACCTATACTGCAACCAGTCACCAGGGGGAGCTCTATTTGTTTTAGCATAATTTTGCCGATCTTTGTTTACAGTCTGTGGTTCAATATAATAATGTGTGTTTTTGGATTAAATTGTTTGGCTTTTTATAATCCTTACTTAAATTAACACATAACCCAGATAAATATGAGTACATAGATGTAAATAATTGTGGTTCCCATTTTTATGCCAATGTAGCTTTACAACTTTGAACCCGAAGGCATGATCTATTCGTACTAATTTTCTTTTTTAACTGCATTGCTGAAAAGTTGGGGAAAACGGATCGTTGCACCTCTCAAACTCTTTCATCTCTATCACCTCAAAAAAGTGCTGTTTTCACCACTTTCTGACTATTAGAGTTATTACATTATTCTGGATAGATGATTTTTATATTTCTGATAAGTTCCCCCAGAGCACCTTAAAGGACCTCATCTCAGTCACACACACACACACTTCCGCTTATTTTCTCTCTCTCCACTTACTCTCACTGCTATGGCCTTTCTTTGCCTGCAGTATTCTCTTATCAATGGCAATGAGAAAGAGATTGAGGAAGGTGAGAAGGTGCAGGGTGAAGATGGGGGCATCAGTGAGAGGTGAGTTAAAGGAGGGAGGTGAGTGGTGGGGGTGAAGTGCATGAACCGTTAAAGTGAAAAGTGCGGCATGCCGATCAATATTTTCCTATGTTGGCAAGTCTGACACGTGCTGAAAGATAGATTGAAATGAATCCGTGTGGAACAAGGAAACACACTCAAATGGAGGGTCTGAACTTTCTTAAACTCAAAAAGCAAATTGTAGATTTTTAGCACAAAGGAATAAGTGGTGCTTCCAGTTTTAATGTCGCTGTAGCATATTGTTTGCGCTGACAAATGTTGTCCTATTTGTCCTCATTAAAATCAGGAAGCAAGGGCCTCTGCAATCTAATCAGATTGTCCAGTACTCTCTAGAAATAAAATTGTATTGATTATCGTATTATCGTATTGATTTATTACTTCTTCTTTTTC
This sequence comes from Mugil cephalus, assembly GCF_022458985.1. Taxonomy (NCBI): domain Eukaryota; kingdom Metazoa; phylum Chordata; class Actinopteri; order Mugiliformes; family Mugilidae; genus Mugil; species Mugil cephalus. The sequence continues at coordinate 23,630,413 of NC_061774.1, read as the reverse complement.
CTTTGTATGTGGAAAGTTGGAAAGATGTCAAACAAAGCAAGGAGTCCTGCAGTGGTGACTGATAAGGTTCTGAATTTAATTTAATTAATCATGTTTCGGCAGTGTGTTTATAAGCAGTAGTCTAAGGCGAAACTTCAGATAAACTTGTATTATGAAACAAAATAGAAGAAACACTATCAAACAGGACAAAGAACCACAACAGGAAACAGGCTTCACATGCGTCAAGAAGTCAATAAACAAATAACCTTTTTTCATGTTCCAGATCAACAGCGAATAGTTGACTTCTGTGACTCAAAAATCAACGATTCAGTTGCAGACTGGACAGATTTTATTCATATTTTCATAATGGAAGAATTCATATTTAAAAGACAAGTTTGACTATTGCTGAAAACCTCTGCTTAAACTTGTGTAATCTTTTAGATCAAACTTTTTTTTAGTGTAGCAGGATGGAACCATACGGTTAATTCTCCTTGGTTGAAAGCTACTTATGTTATTAGTTGATATTGTTAGTAATTGTTGTTGCTTCCCTCTTTTTTCTTTTTATTATTATGTTTAATGTTCTCACTTTTTTGTCTGTCTATCTATTCTATTCTGTCCATCCCTATAGACACCTTCACAGTTTGTAAACAAACCGAATTATTGCCTTAATCGGACTATAACAGGAGAATTTAAGTGCATGTAAACACGTTACTCCGATTAGTTGTCATTGTCCGATTGAGACACCCAGATAATGCGATTAAATCGGACTTTTCAATCGGATGATGCGTGTGCGCATGCTCCACGACCGCTGCGCTGGCGTGTGACCCCGGAACAAACACGTCCAAGAAAGCCGATCTTAAAGTAAGAAGAGAAACGTGGCCGTCTGAGGGATAGCGCGGATCTCACCTGTATTTTGAGGGCGGGGCTTAGCGAAACATCTCAACCCCGGTTAGCGTATTTCAACAGACTTTTTTTTTTTGGCAAGAATGGAAACGCATATTTCAGATAATATACTAATACACTCACTCCCCGAAAATGTGAGTGTTATTTTGAAAAGTTGACTCTGACTGATGGGACTTCAACTACCCCTACACAACCACTCACTGGATGGACGAATTGACCAAAGGAGGAGGACGAAGTCTGGTCTATTGTTTTTAAGTGAAGCTTCTCCAACAAAGATATTACAAGAAGTAAGTGGAACCACTGTATAGGGTGAGGTAGTAAATGCAACTTCTGCTTGAACACGCCTGAAACATGCAACTAAAGTTGCCTTAGCAAGCCTAGCGGTTAGCAAATAATGATTAACGTGATGTAATTTCAGTCCTAATTTAGTCTAACCCATAACGTTATCCAGGCTGAATCTGATGATGAATTACATATTAATCTTATGAAGTGTGCGTTGTGACATCACAGTGACGTCAGCCATGAAGGGGTCTCTGAGCTTGATTTTTATGTTTTATTATCGTTATTATCATTATTAAAAAAAAAACGAATTCCGAATGAAAATTTCCAAAAAAAAAGAAAGGCAACGATTTTGTGTCCCAGGAGAGCACACAGAATTTTTGTGTCCTCTGGAAATGCTCTTTACTGTGTTTGAATATGTAATATGTTAGATGCTCATGTTTAATTTATAAAACAAATGCAATGCATTTCATGTTCAGAGGTGACGAAGGTCAGGGGTAAACAGAGGCTTGTCTTGTGTGCTAATGATCAACATCGAACCATTGTGTAATCCTATTTATAAATTAAAAAAAAAATAATAAATAAATGCACGTATGCAGTTTGCTACAGTAACTGCATGCATGAGTTCCCACTGGGGGACATGTGTGCATTCCCTGCATAAGTAGATGGCTGTAATGTACAATTCTGTTTAACATCCATAAGAGGTAGATGACCCGGGGGATTTATCTCCTAAAAGCTTTGAGTTGGTCCTGAAGCATAAAATGACTTGTAAATATGCCAGCAGCACTTACCATATGCTCAGAATAAAAAAAAACACAGCAAACAACTGGGGGTTTATCTTCTCTGGAGATTTCTGCATGTTTGTAAACTCCTACGTGCATTTCTGTCAAACTGACTGTGCAGCCTGAGTGATTAGACGGACAAATAATAACACCTCAGTAGTAAAATGCTGGCATCACTCAAATCAGGCATAACATTATGACCACCTTTCTATGTACGTCTCCCTTGTGGTTCCAAAACAGCTGTGACTCATCAGATAATGGACATGGGCCTTCTGATGGTGTCCTGTGGTGTCTGGCAACAGGATGTTGTTAAGTGGGGGATCTTTGGATCCTATGAGTTGAGGGGAGAGGCCTTAGTGGATCAGGCTTGTTCCAGTGCGTCCCACAGATACTTGATCAGTTTGGGATTTAGTGAATTTGGACTCCAGGTCAACGCCTTGTGCTGTTTTTCATGTTTTTTTAGTGGTCCCTAGTTGTTCTGTGGCTGCATCCTTCTGGGGACTGTTGTGTTTACTTGTGGAGAGAGATGATGAAGGGCGAAGAAAGAAAGGGGAAAGAAAGCAAACTATGACAAAGTAGAGGCGAAGAGAAGTGCAGAGGTGAAGGATGAGCAGCAAACTTGTCATAGCTTAGTCATTTCTGGACACACAGGGTCGGGCGAACATGGCAAACACACATTAAAACACACACAAACACGCACAGTTAGGACTCTCTGTCACCCCTGGCACACTTTTGTGAATTGTACAATGACAAAACGCACCGAGACCAAGTAAAACAGCACTGTCTGTCTCTGTCCGTGTACTTGACTGCACCTCAGTGGCTGCCTTTTCCCCCCTTCACGTGTTTTGTCTGGAATCAAGTCCCATAATGCAATTCCTTCCCCATGTCGCCCTCCGCAGAAACACCGATTTTGAAAAGGTCTCTCCCACAGCGTTGGGAAAAGACGACGCGTCGAACGTGGCGGTGTCTAATTCCACCCTGTAACTCAGAACACAGTATGAAGGATATTAAAAATGAAACGCGGTACATCGACACGTCCGCCGTCATGCAACGATTTCTCTGACGTCTACAGAAACTGCAGCTACCACTTTTAAACATGTATGCTAATGATTAAATGATCGCTCATGGGAAAGGGTGAATATGTTCCCCCCCCCTGCTCCCTGTCACATTTTCCATCTTGTCATTTCTTCATGTGTGCATTGTGAATTTCTTTGAGACGGCACCATAATCTTCAAGACAGAATCCTGCCCTTAACCTAAACAGTTTTCACTGTTTGAGCATGTAAGACGCCCCCAAAACACTCGTATTACAATTAACAACCATAGATTTGGTTTACCTTATTATTTGACCTAGTAGTGGAAGCACAGGATCAAGGAGTGTAAAATTTTGAAATGACCCATCCCTCCACCCCCATCTCCTCTACACTGTCTCTATAACTACCTCCCCTAGTTTTCTCTTTTGCTCCTGTCTTCGTAGCTGCTGTCTCATAAATAAAAACCCATGCCGGCATTCACTAAAACAGTTGATGCTGCCCAACACAACCGCTAAAGAGTTCTCCTCATAACTATGTTAATAATGTTAAATATTAGTATCAAAGTGCTTGGTCAGACCAAAAACAAGCCCACTGCTCACATCCATGATTTGATCTTCTAGTGTTAGAGTGAAACAGTTGAAAGTTTCCCTGTAAGATTAAGAACAGAGACATCCTCAGGTACTGTAGCTACATGGAGAATGCTGATCGAATGACCACAAAAATGGTGCCAAGTCTTGATGACGTTGACACAAGTACAAATACAACGTGTCGTATGGCTTATCATCGTCTTAAATCTCACTGGGTGCTGGAATGTTGAGGCCGCCGGAAAAAGACACATTTCCAGTTGACTTATTCCGTCATATAATAAACAACTGGAGTCATTCATGCGGCAGACCAGTATTTCAAACAACAACAAGATGGATAACAGTCCAGCTTTTTTAATCTCGTACGTAATGTGCGCGCTACTTCGGCTTCAGATAAGATGGCGCTATCCCTCCCTCAGGTGGTTCTTCCACCAGCTCTGTTTACCCTTTTCTTCTGTGACCAACCTCCTTGGCTGTCGAGGTCATACACCAGCAAAGCAGTCGAGGAACATGTGCACAAGCGTTGTCTTAAATTGTCCAGTTAAAGTCAGATTAAGGCAATACTTTGTTTTTTTCATGTGCATGTGAACGTACTGACTGATGCAGTGTCTGGCTGTGTGCACGCACTTTACCTCACATTTACATAGCGTGTGCATGTGCACATATACTGGCTGGGTGATAATAAATTCACGTTAGCTGTGATAAGCAGTTTTTATGTTTGTGTGGGGTCGAATTTGTGTGTAAGCTGGCAATGATTAAATAGCAGAGGGTATTAGAGTGTGTGTGTGTGTGTGTGTGTTTGTGTGTATGCATGCAGCTATAATTAAATCATCAACCAGTTTGAAGGCTCTTTTATAAATGTCAGAAAATATAAGTCAGTTTTTCTACTTGGGGGTTTTGCTTGTCTGGTGGGGCATTCGTCTTCTTCTACAACAGAGAGAGACTGTGTGTGTGTGTGTCTGTGATTCAAGGAGAGAGAGGAGGAAAGATGAAGTTGTTGAATGTGAATGTGCAGCATTTAAAAATGTGTTAGCTCCGCCCTGTTCCTAGTCTGGTTTGTACTTATTTCTGTTCTTTGTCATTTCTTTGTCTTTCTTTCCCTGCTTTTTAAAGTTGAGACTTTCAGTCCACCACTTGTGCATTCAGTCTCCCAGTTCTTTGTTAGAGATTTTTGTGTCATAGGAGGGAAGACAGAAGTTGATAAAGCCTTGCAGAGAGAAGTTAAGGTAATACAGCACTCAGCACAAAAGAACAACGATGAGACAGTGTCTGTACTTGAGATTAAATGAGCTCTGTTACATTCAGCAGTCTGGTCACCATCCTTTTGTTATCAGGGGCCTCTGATTCTTTGAAGTGTCCTCTGCCTCCCTGTTAATGAACATCAGCTTCAAGCCGAGGACGCGGATCATGTTAAATATGAGTGCTGTATAAATACTTACGAGAAAAGACAACAAATCCTAAAGATCCTGGAATTTGGAGGTGGAGTTACATCACCTCTGTTGGTAGATACCATAGACTGTATATAAATATGGACAATGCATCCCCACTTCCTTGCATTGGCCAAACTGATGCTAGCTTTCTGGGCATACAGGCGGCGCCATCTTGGACCCTGAGTCTGATCAGTATTGTCTGAGAGTGGAGCCACATGGAGCTGCATCATCCAAGAAAACTGTTGACACTTGGGTCTGCATATAGTATTATATTAACCACCTAATGTGACAGACAGAACCCCGGGAACCACTTCTTTGATGTGTATTTTAGATAGATAGATAGATAGATAGATAGATAGATAGATAGATAGATAGATAGATAGATAGATAGATAGATATTTAAAAAGAAATGGGGTTTTATGGCCTGAGATCTAGTTTTAATTTTGCCTTAGTCCCACCCACTAACATGGAGGAGGTGGAGCTTATGACCTATACCACAACCTGTCACCAGGTGGAGCTCTACTTGCTCTGGCTGCACTTTTGAGGAGCTGTTCCGTTTTCCATCTTTATTCACCGTCTCTGATAGAAACCAACCACTTCTAATAAGGAGAACACCCACATGCCTTGTTGATGCTCTAACATTTTCCTGCTTGTCAAAGCTGCTCCGATCTTTACACGTGTTCATTACTTCCTCACCCAACACCGTTCAATAAATGTCAGGCATCTCTGACACGTAGTGCTTTGTCATGAAATAATTCTCTTTACCAGAGTGACAATAATATTGTGGTGCTTTGGTTTATACACTTTATTCAGACATGGCCTAGAAACACGAGCCCTATATGCAGTGGTATGTCGTCCCTCACACGTAAACTATTATGAAAACCAGATGCTCTATATATATATATATTTATGGCCACTTCAGCCTTGATTGCCTGTTTCTCTAGTCCTAAAAATGCTCCCTCTTGTACCAAGAATGAATTCATTATGTAATGTAATTAATTTAGCCCATGAACCAGAGGGTTTGAACTTGGCACATGTGCCACATGCTCAGACGTCCTTGAGCAAGACACTGAATACTGAGTTGTTTCCAGTGGTTAGCACTGGTGTGTGAAAGTGTGAACGGATGGGTAGATGTTTCACTGCACTGTTCACCTTTGGAGAAGTCGGGATGACAAACTAGGGACTTAGATGGTCGGTCTGTCGCTGATTGCTGTCATCATTTTGATGACCCAGACGCTACGCACCAAATTTAACGTTGTGTCACAGCGACGCAGACCGTGAGAGCTGTGATTGCACACAATATAGAAAAAATATAAAAAAATAATAAAGTCTGAGTAAGCTGTGCTTGTTTTCTGCAGATATCATTCACATCCCCTCCCCATGCTCTCAACCTTGAGTAGATTTGTGACACATGTTCCATTCTCAGCCGCTCTTCTTCAACTATTACTTCTGCATCGTGCATCTGGTGTGTGCTCGCTTGTCATTTTTGACAGGCATCCAACGTGTTGTCAGCAGGTTTGCAGCCCTCCCATCCCTCACCGCTATGATTAGAATGGATGCAGCATCAGTGTGCTTCATTTCTGTCGCATCAAATCTGGCTTGAGTGGCGGTTGTATATTTTTTTCAGTACACATTCAATGGCATCAATGTTTACTGACGGGCTGTAATTAATTGATAAGGCAAAAGTAAACATGCCAAATTTGGGAACTTTTCAAATCCCACTCTGGCCTGGCGATGTAGAGCTGCAGAGAATTACTGCATTTTAAAATTCCTCCAAAGGAGCCAAAGGTGTTAGTTTTGGCTTCAACTGTGGAGATGTTTCTGAAACACTTCCGACTTTAGGGGTTGATGGTAGATGCATATTAGTCTGAGGAAATGCTCGTCAGGATTTTAAATTCAAAATACATTTTTTAACAGTTTAGGGAGAAACGGCTCAACTCAACTTTACCCGTAAAGCACTTTAAAAACAACGCAGTTGGGCAAAGTGCTGGCCACAGACATGAGAAAAGATAAAATGCACAAAAAAAGAATTAAACCAAGTAAAAGAATTAGAAACACAATTAAAATCATAGAAAGAATTAAACAATAAAAAACAATAATTACCAACATCTCAAACTAAGTTAAAAGCCAAAGACAAAAAAAATGTTTTGAACTTAAGGACTTAAGAACAAGAAGTGGGTCAGGTTGCCATGATGTACAAAGACAGGTTGTTCCAGTTTCCCATTTGTCTTTGGGACAAAGTCAGAGACTGATCGATCTGCCGACCCAAGAAACTACACTTGAAAACAAATAACATAATTTTAAAATCGTTTGAAAATGTACCAGGAGGCAATGAATTACCGCCAAATTTGTGGTAATAGTGCTCTTGTTTTTTGGCACTAGTCTAAAGTTGAACAAGTGACGTCCAGCTAAGTCCAACGTAAAGCACACTTCAGTAATCTAACCGAGTTGTGATAAAAAAAAGCCTGCATCAAAATCTCAAAAGTGATGCAGAGAAAGTAGAACATGTAATAGAAAGAGCTAAATATTTCAACTGGTAACACTTGAACAACCAAACTGTCCACACTGTTGGATGATTGTTCCTCATTCCTCGTTAACATTATATTAACTACCTGAAATGACAGAAACCATCCTTTAAATAAATGATTAATTTTGTATATTTTAGTGTTTAAGTTTGGCCCAAGTCCCGCCCACTAGCATGGAAGAGGTGGCGCTTATGACCTATTCTGCAGTCAGCAACTAGGGGGAGCTCTACTTGCTTTAGAGGATTCAAAAAGAATTTATTTATGCTCCCAGTCACAATTAGCACAGCTCTCCACTCTGTACGCTTTTGTGTTTCATAGTTTTCTTCCTCTTTTATTCTTTCCTCTATTTCATCGTGTAGCAGCTTCATTGTTCTGCTCTGTTTATTTTCCTCAAGAGTGATTGATGAGAGGTTCTGCTCTCGCTAATCTCCAAGTGTTGTAAAACGTACGAGCACCGAAGCTGTTCATACAGACTGCTCGTCTGTATTCGAGATAGAACCAATGTCATGCTTTTGTCATTTAATTGAGACGTGAGTACATTGGACTTACGAGCTGAGCTAAAATACGGAGAGAATATTAGCATGGAAGGAGGTGGAAACGAGCCAGAGGAAAGGGAAAACTAATTCAACAGCCCAAAGCTGAGTTGTAGGCTTTTGCAAATTGGCTTGTTTTAACAATTCACTTCATTCTAATTCATGAAAAGAATCACAAAGCTTTTTTTTTTTTTTTTTTCCCCTCTCTTAGCTCCAGAGTAATTAATGAAAGGTCCCGACTACTGATTAAGTTTAGCTGGAGCGAAGTAAAGAGGGAGGACAGGCGCTAAGCTCTGAGCTGCTTATTTCCATTAAACCTAAATCTAAAACACTGCTCACCCTGCACTAAACGTATTGTCAAATCTACTGTGCCAGAGTCAAATCTTTAGACACACGTATGAGCACGGGAAGAATCACACACACGCACACACACACAAAAACACACTCATGCACCATCAGACGCAGATTAAGATGCAGGCTGAAGTTGATAAATACGCGCGGCCGTTTTAAATTGCTCCTTTTTATTGAATGACTAACCGGGTTGCTAATTTGGTGTGACATAATTAATTACAGCCAATTAGGTAAACAGATGGGACGGGGTGCACGGAGAGGAAATGAGCGCGAGGATCATTAACTTGTGTGGGTGGCTGTATTGGGCTGCACGACGGGGCCACCAAGTAGCCGTGGAGAGGCTTAGTTTAGTGTGAGCGCAAGCAAAATAGAGACGTAAACAGATGAAGACAGAGGCGAAGGTTGGGTTGCAGCGTTTAGACGCTAATTTCCAAAGCGAATTTTGCGTTTCGCATCATCTGCTTCTGCCTTTTGTTGGAAGAAGAAGAAAAATGCTCTGTTTAATCAGTCATACACAACCGGGCGTAACATCACGACCGCCGACAGGAGAAATACATTGACTGTCTTGTGGCAACGCAACGATCTGCTGCGAAACCCACCTAGATCAGACCAGGTACCCCCATCCCATAGCAATGACACTCCTTGATGGCAGCAGCCATTTCAAGCAGGATGCAGCCACAAAAATGACAAGCTTGTACTTTGTACTTTGCATATACCAGTTTTTGTCAGACTCTGCTATGATTTATTTGTAACAATGTAACCTCTTCAAATTTTAAATGCAATTTTATGTATATTTTTTTATCTTGTCTCTGTCTCCTTGCAGCTGTCACTTTGTGGGAGCAACAGCAACAAAGCAATTTCCTTTTCAAAGATTAATAAAGTGTTCTGATTCTGACCTCCGTCTCCTGGCTTTTTAAATGAAAATGATTTCCACGTGACTCGCCGGAAGCGCTCGGCTCCGAGCTCAACCCGAGGAAAACTAGGCACAATGAACGTGAGATAGTGACTTAAATAAATAAATAAAAATAATAAAATAAAAGGGGGCTAAAAAACATGTTGATGCTAATAATTCCAGACAAACCAATGACTAAAACATAATGTGTCCCTGCTTTCCAAAAGCTGGCCTGGCGCCTCTCCTCCTCACTGCTTCACATGCCGACTGAAGTTATGCATGAGCCCAATGCAACAGAGAGCCCGTGTTATCAGGCTGATGCATAATCAATAGGACAAGCACTCTCCAAATAGGGTTTTAACTTTTATTGAGCTCACTGAGGAATGAGTGGCCCGCTCGGCATGTGCGTGCACCGCTCGGCTCCCACAGACCTAACTGCATTTCGTCTGGGATTCGGGCAATTTTTAGTGCTGACTTCTGCTCACTGTGATGAAAACGGTGGGTAAGAGAGTGTATCGGGCCCCGATCGATACATGACAGAGGCCTTAAAACAGAGAAATCAATCCGCCTGTGCCTTTAAAGCTGAACGGGCCTCTTCAAGGAGAAATGAAATATGCTGATTAAAAACGTACCCGAGAATAGAAATGTATGATTTCTCCTTAATGTATTCTTTGCTGAAAATGCAGCATCCAGCATTTTGTGGGTCTGATATTGGATTTCTTTAAATTTAGATATTTATCAAGGGAAAAAAAATAAAAAAAAGACCTCACTCCCGCTGCTGATTGTCATATTTGAGCAGAATCCAGACTTCCTGAACTAAGATTGAGCCTGATGTTGAGAACTATTTATCTTGCCTGAACTTATTTTCCCTCATCCGCATCAATCCAGACCAGACCACTTATTGCAAACCCACACATTTAAAAAGGCTGAGAGCCTCATCTAGACAAAGATGTTGTCTGGCCACCGACTCTAATGCTGGAACTCCATTTGTTCTAATTGAAACACAAAAGATAGTATATACATTGTCATTGTACACAATTTTCTATTTATGTATTTATTATTATTTTGAGGATGTCACTTCAAATTATAGCAAAAGCTAGTTCTCAAAATCAGGGAGCAAAAGACTGCTTCTAATAATTATCATGATGATGACTGAATACTAATTATGAACCTGGAGTAGCTCTGCAGGCCCGTAAATACTATCTTTACAACCAAGCATCGGTAATTATAATCCAATAACATGAAAGATGAAGATCTACAATTGTACATAACAATAATTTTTTCTTTAAATGTGTAAATGTAGATCTCAATGAAGTCACATTAGGCCTCTTCTTCGTGGTATCTAATGAAGCGCTCATGCTCAGCGTCAGTGTCAGCGCTATGGTGGCGCATTTGAGGGCTGTGAACCCCCTAGCGGTCATCGATGCCCCCCACCACTGACAATGGTGTGGCCAAAAACAATATCCCCTTTAGTTATTCTTTTAATATTAAATTACATTTGATTTTGCTCTCTAAACGTGAGCCTTGAGCCTTGCCGTGAACAGTGGCACCGTCCGTGCCATCTCCCCTAAACAGTGGCATTTCCAGTTACATCACGTTTTGAGCTCGCTGTCTCTGAACTTTACCCCTCCCCTTTCCGTGTTAAACTGTGCATACGTAGCCTCCTAAGTGACATGATATGGAAATCAATGACAACAACAAAAAAATGAAATTAGCTAATAATAATTAACAATTATAATTGATAATGTTTCTGCTGTGTTGGACTATGATGTCGGCACTGCGTTGAAATATTTCTCAAAGTGTCCCCCCTTCGATGACCCACTGCCCCCCTCAGTAGATCTGCTCTGGCGCCGACTCTGCTCAGCATTTGTATGCAGAGAGGGACCTTGCAGACTATAGGCTGTTTCCTTGACCTTCTCTGATTGGGTCGACACTTTTACATCGAACGAAAAACGGTTGACCCGGGTTTTTGACTTAAGTTACCAAATATGGTTCCTCACCCCATAAGGGGTTAAGTCAGATTTTCATCACATTTACACTTTGGATGACTGACAGTGAAATATCCATGGAAGTGTCAGTATGGTCGGCGATATCAATTATTAGTTTTAATCATTTTAATGAAAATGTGCTTTTAAAATGCTGCATATAATAACTTTTAAATGAGTCTGCTACGTTACTCAGGTGTCAGTTTTTCAATTAGTAAGTATTAAGACGGAACATTTAGCGAGTAATTAATAACTTATCAGATGGAATTCACTCCAATTAGATTTACAAACAGGGAGCTTTAGCGAGGCTTGTGTTGACAAAGTTATTAGCGGTAAAGCCACAGCTAATCCTATTCTGAAGTGATCTCCCTGCCTTTTTTGCATATTATTTCTTTACCAGCAGACTTACCATACAGTGTGGACCGCAAGTCTACAAGAAACTTTAATTGTCGCACCACAAATGTTTCTGAGACTGCGAGATCAGTTTGGAAGCGTGTAGATGGGCTATATATGCATATAGTGCAGCCAATTAGAGCAGGGTTCAAACATAACAGCCAGCAAGGAGGTAATAGGCCTCCACGCTATAAATGGATATAATGATATCATAATTTTTTTCATTTGCATTGGTGTCGTGGAAACGGAATATAGAAAAGGTCATTCTGTGTTAATGCAACAGTAAAAAATCTTATCGTTTCTGCTGTCTCTGAATGCGGTATATGTTAAAAGGACCCCTGCACTGGCTGCGGTAATGTGGCTGACAGAGGACTCACTTTGAAGCATTCATTAAAATAAAATGTAAAGCTACTTGTTGGACCGAGGGATGTGTTTTTCAGAGCTCGAAGCTGGAGCTGCTGCTTAAAATGTGCCTGCTGTTGCTGCCATGTTAATCCAATGTGCATTTTAATTGAGAAAACTTATGAACATAAACGTGGTCTCTGACGGCTGATTATTACCTACATACACGTGTACCTGGCCAAAGCACTGACAGCTTCTAATGGCACATTAGCAGCGTGCCTGGTAGGCTCTAATGTGCTTAGCAGACTCTAGGCTTTAAGGTAAACCACGGTGAACTGGTACATTTACTCCTCAACCGAATCAGAAATTCTCTTCATACTCTCTAACAGCTCAGCTTCGACACTTGCAATGCAAAGGTCTAGAAACCAAATAAAAACTTCAGTTTTAACACTGAAAACTTATCTGCGTGCTTGGTGCATCCTTTTCGCCTAAGGGCATTGAAAATATGCTACTTGCATATATACGCACACGGATAAGCCAAAACATTATGGCCCCCCACTTTCATCTTGTAACAGCAGCACACGCCATGTGGGAAACATATTAAACAGTAAGTGGAACATCAGTTGTTGTGGCGTGGGGTTGGAGTCCAAATTGTTATGGGCCTGATGGGTTGTTGTGGAAATAGAAGCTTCAGGGTGGATGAAGGAAAAGACATGAAAGGTCTTGTTTGCTGCCACATTTTTGCCAGACAAAGCAGAACTCAAGAAAAAAACATTAATGGTGCCAAAAGTTGTGTTGAGTCGAGGCCTCATGGTGCGTTCACAACAGCAGTGAGAAACAGAATGACAAGCTGGTTTCATTGAAAATGTTTTTTCTTTTTTTTGTTGCCAAGTCATATGTGTTGCTACACCCGTTGCTGTGTTACATACAGTCGTGATGCTTGGTGCAAACGCTCGAGTGACACCAACGAGCGAGTATCCTCTGCCTCCTGTAGTTTGAACCATAGACTGTAAATAAAGATGGATGACAGAACAGCTTCTCTAAAGCGAAGCCAAAGCAAGTAGAGCTCCCCCTGGTGACTGGCTGCAGTATAGGTCACCTCCTCCATGTTATTGGAAGGAACTTGGGCCAAACGAACACAAAAGTACATGTCAAATATTTTGTTCTCAAGGATGAATTCTGTCATTTTAGGTAGTTAATATCATGCTGATGCATGTTTAAGTGTCAGTTTTAGTTTTAATTGGTTATTTGACGCTGTAGAAACAGGAAGTGACATCCTCGTGACTACCAGTTGCCATGCTGACTGCTCCTCTATGACGGTGAGAGTTGGAAAAAAGAAGAACTAATAAATCAGTACAGTGTATTATCTAACATTTCTTTGTAGCTGGTGGAGGTTGAGCAGAGCGCAGTATTAATCAAATGAAAATGTGAGTGGGCAGACTCTGGCTCCAAACTCACCAGATATCTCATATAGCTGGGAAAATAGTGCCAGTTTGACTAATGCAAGGAAGTGCGGACGCATTGTCCATGTTTATATATAGTATATGGTTTGCTTTTTTTTTTCAGCCACGGGTAGTTTTTCCTCTCTAAACTTAGTGAAAGTTGAAGTAAACAGGAAAATCTAGTTGGTGTGACCACCCATCGGTTTTAAAACAGCTCCGGTTCCTGCACAGCCCGAACAAACAGAAACATGAATTTAATCAAAGTCACCACAGACTTTGCAACTTTGATATTCAATTGCCCTTAGGCTTATTGTGCTGGAAAACAAATACTGTAAAATATTCACAAATCCGGTTGAGGAAAAGTTTGTTGCTGACTGATACGGAGATGGTGAACACATTCTGCACAACCGCTGCCAGGTTAGGAAACATTTAGCGTGCTCCTTCCGATTTCGGCTGCCTCTGCGTGTTATCCAGACTGACTTCCATGACCACACCATCTGCAGCTGCACTACAAGTGTGGCTTCTGGTTGAAGATAACGCTTTATGATTCTTGCATTCTGTGGGTGCAGCATGTAGGCCTTCCATGGCCGGGTCCCAAAACCCTTTTCATGGATCTGTCTACTTAAGTCATGACTGAATTTGTATGTTAGTATCCTGCTGAGGAATATATTGAATTATCTTTCTCTGCCAATTTTTCCATCAGCCGCAACAAAGTGACCCACATGCTGTATATACAGCAAACAGTATGTGCAGGATCCATGATGTTGATCCTACCTGCTGTATGATTTCAACCAGTGAGATCGTCACAGGAGTCAGTTTCCTCAGCAAAACAATATCCTGCATCTCCCTTACTCCATGCCAGTCATTGTGTATTCTAAAGGACGTCACAGGCAGATAACCATCAGGGACCCACCAAACCCACGCTTTCACACATGAATGTATGCATTAAAAACATATACACTGGGCTTAGCAGCTGACTTTCTCTGCAAATGCTTTCAGGTGCTGGTCGATTTGGCTGCAGGAAGGCTGCCGTGGAGTCGGCCGTAGAGGTTGTTGCGGAGCTACGTCATGGGTGAGTACATGTGGGTGTTTGGCTTCAATAGTGAGGTTCTGACAGCTGAAGGGAGACAGACAGGAAGACTCAGACTTGGGCAGCGTGCTACCAGCTAGTGATGGCAAGTCTGGTGCTTTTAAACAATTCGGATCAGCTCCCGTAGAAGTGACACCTATTACGACTCCCAAAACGGCTCCAAAATGGCTTTTAATTTCATTTGGAGGCTTCTGTCTCTGACCCACATTAGTGATTGTGAATTGTTTGTGTGTTGGTAAGCAATTTTTCAATTCCTGTTTTCATGAAAGCCTTACTTTTACGCATCCTTTTTCAGTACATACAAAAATACAGTTATTCAGTCATAGCTTAACGTTAACAACTTAACCAACAACTCAAATAAATACAGGCCAAAGTCTTAACATTATGACACTTTAGAAAAAGGTCTTTAGTGCAGGTTGGTTGGTGCAAGTTGGTCCTATCATAATAAAGTCCCACCCCTGCCTGCATAGATTCACAATAGCTGCTGAAGCTTCGTCTCTCTGGGAAACCGACTTTTCTCATTCGCCTCAAAGAATCTGCTCTTAGAGCCGGCTTGTTCGTGTACGACACATCATTACTACTACCAACCAGGCAGACCCTCATATAAAATTAGCTCATTGCTTTTCTACATGGTTTACTCAGGAAGAAATTGAGTGTTTCTCGGAGTCGAAGGGTATCCAGGTTGGCCCGGGGATTTCCATAACCGTATATTGAAATGAGACCCTTAGGCTTTCTTAGTAGTTCTTACAGGGCTGTTAATGCATATCTTGTTTTGGGGATTAGCTGGTGTTATAATCCATGGTGCCAGATGCTTCTGGCTCTGAGAGTTGTTCCTGGATAAGAAAAAAAAAACAATTGTGATTTTGAAAATGATACAGTCACAGACATGCCCGATTAAACAGTACGAGATAGACGCCGCCGCTCTCACAGAGAAAACAGAAACTTCCTTCCAAGACGCATTATTCAGCATTATGTAACATTAATTAGCGGAGAGCGGCATTGTTCTTCGCTAATTAAAATGTGCTTTTTTTTTTAATTTCCCAAAGCTTTAAGTTAAAATAAATGTTGAGAGGAATTAATACAACTTGCCAAGTAATGTGTTAAATGACGAGCTCAAACCGAATGTGTTGCAGAAATAACAGCGAAAGTAAATGGCTTAAAGGATTAAGCCTAAGTAATGAGACTTTAGCCTGTTTGTTTTTTATGTTTGCTACCACTTTCTGCCTAATTGTGCGGCATCAAAAGCGGACCGCGTTTCCAGTGGAGCAAGACGGCAGTGTACAACAAAGCCAGCTTTCAGGAAAGAAATATCAGAGGCTCACCACAGACAGTACAGTATATTTGATATATACTTTGCAGGGGACCAGGATAAAATTACATCTCACAGCAATAACCCACAGAGACACGTCACTCACGACCATAAATGTGACAATGGTGGAGGTTCTGGAGGGATGACCAGCCAGTAGGATGTATCATCTAGGGGCCTTGAACATATGATCTATGTACCAAAGGGTTACTGAGATATTTCTGTCCTGATCAAAGTAGTAGAACAACCAATCAACTAACCTGGTTGTAGAGTGGAAGTAGATATCATGCTTTCTTTTTATTCATCTGTGCAGTTTACACACTTTGCAATTTAATCCCTTGGGTCAGATTGGACCCTCTGGTGACCCATATGTTTGACACTGTTTGTTTTGTAGGCCTAAGCTTCGAGCTTCAGTCTGCTCTGAATGCCTTTTTGTTGCCCGTACTTTCACATTGGAAAGTAGTTGGAAAGTTGAAAAATTGTTAAGCCAGTTTACATTTTTGTAAAATTGCTACCATTTTTCTCCCGACTTCCTGCATCCACAGAAGTCTGCAGAGCTCCCATAAAAATGTCTGAGAAAGCCAAACCAAAGGCAGCCTGATGGGAGTTAGTAACAACATTTAATAAATAAGGAGCTTGTTTGTTGAACAAATTGAAGAAGGTCTCCGCTCGTGTCCTGTCTCGCAGGCGACAGCAGCTTCAAGTTAATGTCAAGTCAACCCTTCTGTCCTTCCACATGCCGATGCCGTCTTTCATATTTTCTGACAGACGGTGAAAGTTTTAGTTGCGGTACTTGTCCTTGTGTCATGTCGACAGCAGATCCTGACCGACAACATAGTCCCGAGCCTTGATGCTATAGTGCGTGTGTTTGGTATCACCTTCCAGGGCAGCGCTGACATTTACTGTAATTGCACAGAGGCACGGCAACACAACAGATAATCACGTTATGAGTTCAGCGTAGTCGAGGTGATGAGCTTCATGATTGTTGAATTTAAAAGAGGGTTCGGTCCAGTCAGGACAACCCTGCCTTTCACATTACTGCTTTATCAGAGCTGTGCCCAGAATTCTTTTCTTTTTTCTTTCCTTTTGGGCAAAGGGTTTGAAGTTGAGGGTGGACTGAGGTGTCACCACGGGTGAAGAATAATAACTGGTAATCCATGGACAGAACAGGGCCGTAGGTTCTCTTTAATAATCTAAGTCCCAGCAGCTGTAGCCAAGATGTCTTATTCCAGCCAGCTGGCTGCGTATCATGAGGAGGGTCAGACAGAGCTGCTTTAAAATGCTGCAACCTGCTGCGAGAGGCCGCTCAGCTGAGGAGGAGACACAGAGAGAGCAAAGATAAGGAGATAGAGACAGCTGGCGAGCCCCATTTGTCTTTCAAATCAGATGTTTCAGGGCTGACTTCAAGTGGTTGGATCTGATTTGCCAGTCTGAGTGCATTTGTGTTTGGACAAAAATGTATTTGCTCAGACTGAAGCGCAGGTTGTTAAGGTGGTGTCAGAAAGAGGGCAGGTTTTACATGACAAAGACCGATGGCCGGGGAAAAGAAAAACACTTAGAAAACATGATGTGGTGAGGAGACACTGAATATTCCTAAGTGTTTGAACAGAAGCCTCTTAAGCGGGATGGGTCTCGTAATGAAACAGTTGTGTAACCAATGTTTGTGTAAAGGTAAACACAATAGAAAACCACCAAGTTTGGTTGGTTCATTTTCACCAGAATACATTTTATAATAAAAATAATAAGCGCAAAACTTGCATTTTCTTTTTTATGATATATTTTTATCCTTTATTTTACTAAGCCGACTGATGCTAGGAACGTTGTTGGTTGACAGGCGACAGGAGCATAAGGATGAAGGAGATGGGGACTGCTTACAGTATTTAATACTGGCTCATGAGGGTTGATGTGGCTGGTCCTTTGTGTTTTGGACGTTTATTCAGCTGGGATTTTTTAATACATTCTTCTTGTCGTTGAAAGTTCCTCATGTTTTTATTTGCTTCCTTGTTTTTTTTTCCACTCACGCTCGACTGTTGCTCCTCGTATCTCCATGTGTTTCCTCATCCCTTGTGTTTTTGATCCTTTCGACTTGAGTGCGAAGTTTCCCAGTTTGGGATGAAGATGGGACGATGATTTTACTGATGGTACTGATGATACATTTTTTCTTTTGTGACATTTTCCAACCCCATTTCATTCATATTGTGCTAATAACAATTACAAATTGCCCCAAGACGCTTTACAACTATGCATAGTTAAGTGACACATGGTAAATGGGTTAAACAAGGTAGTGTGGCCGAGCGGTCTAAGGCGCTGGATTTAGGCTCCAGTCTCTATGGAGGCGTGGGTTCAAATCCCACCACTGCCGTCTTTATGAGTGGACAGCTTCAGGAGGCTTGTCTTAATATAAGTCTGTACTGATACGATCTGTGTTTACTACATGTAAAGTATGTGGAGGAGTCCTGATGGATACTCACAGGAACTGATACCTGATGCTGTTCCCCCAAACAGATAAAGGCAGTTTGAGGAGACAGGGACAGACAGAAAACATATTAGTGAGTGAGAGAAGACAAACAGATGCTGCATTTTTGTTACTCCTAGAAGTCTGTTTTGTGTAAAAGGTCGACCTGGCATTTCAACTCTGGAATTTATTGGCTTGGCTCAGCTGGGCTACAGTGTGAACAGGCATCCCATGTCAGCTCACTAATTTACACCGTGACGTAGATGTACCTGCTCTGTTTTTGAGCTGCTCACAAAGTTTTAGTCTACTTTAGTCTCTGACGGGCAGAGACAGGATGAGCAGGAGCGGCATGAGATGCACCATGCTGCCCATTGTTTACCTCGCAGTGCACTTAAATGTGTAATGATGACGTTGGCGACGCGATGATGATGTGCTCACAGGTCTCACAGTGGGAGGTCAGACCCCAGGACTGTTGGCAGTGTGAAAGCACACCAATCCAGATTGACCCAAATCTGAAAATCCTGTTTTGACCAAAAAATGATAAAATATCGCTACAACATCTTCGCGCTCTCTCGCGGTCGTTTTTTCTGACGTTTCGATATAAAAGTGTATCGCAAAAGTGCAGTGGGAATGCTTTTTTTTCACTGCAGTGGGTCATGTGACCAGTTCATTTGAAGTCCATTTTCCAAGAGACTTATGGGATATCAAGAGATGAGACTTAATGAGAGTTTGAGCTCATTCGCAAAACACTTTTCTTTTCAGTGGAAAAACGTAAATTTATCGGAATATTGCTTTTATTTTGCAAAAAACCTGTAATGGAAGTGCAGCTATTGAGAGATGTTCTCCCCTTAAATTTTTGTCCTCAGCTGGAAGTGGGTCACGGAGGGCCGGAGGTTAAAGCTGTGACAGCAGCACTTTGCCTGCTCTTGTAAAAGAAAAGAAAAAAAAAACTGTTCTTCTTCTTTTTTTTTTTTTTTTTAGCAGAAAACGGCATTTTGTGAAATTGATTTCTGGGGACAAAGTAAGAGTGACAGAGTCAAACAGAGTGAAAGTGGAGCACAGAGAGGGAAAGTGCTGAAGAGAGAGAAAGTATCAGAGTAAATAGCAAGGATGACATTATGTAAATGAAACAGTTCCAGTTTGTGAAATAACTTTGATTGATTTGTCAAACCCCCCAGGCACACTGTTACATCCCCTCATTTTCTCCCTCCAATCATTTAGTACGTTTATATAACTTCTCCTTTGTGTAGGTGTGGGTCAGTCAGCCCGCTGAAGCAGACTTTCAACACCTGGAAATTTAGCTGTTTGAAACTTTTGCGTTATTGAGGAAATGCAGTCGTATGCAGCGAAGGAAGTGAACCTGGAGGCAGAGGACTTTAAATTAGAAGTCTTTTTTTTTTTTTTTTCTACAGTATGCTCATTATGTGTGAGGTAATTAAACTTGAAATGTGGGCTGGGATCAAAATTGCAGGGTGAGTCGCTGGCTGCAGCAAGATTTTTGAGAAATCAGCAGAACTTGCATCAAGGAGAAGTGACACTCATGACATCCAAGTTTTTTTAATCCACTTTTAACTTTGAGCCCTTGGTACTGAAGTCAAAGTTCAGGGTAAAACAAAACACCTGAAATGTGCCTTGGGTATATAAAGATGTTATATAATTATGTTGAGTCTGTTCTCCAGAATCTGGACGCTGAAAGCAGAGGTAGTGTGGCTGAGCGGTCTAAGGCGCTGGATTTAGGCTCCAGTCTCTATGGAGGCGTGGATTCAAATCCCACCACTGCCATCTTTATCTCTGTCTACATCCTTTGTAGTGGCTTCTCTTAATGTAAGTCCATATTTATACTATCTGTGGTAACTACACCTCAAAGTGCCCAGATATGAAGTGGTTGTAGGTGTAAAAGTCAATAAATCACATGTTACATGGCAATTGATAATAACTGATGATCTACCCCACAACCAGATGTTGTGTTTCCATTACCCCTGGAAATGCCTACATTTCAAAAAAGCCCTCAAACATAGCGAAAAAGTCCTCTCATGAGGTAGTTTTTCAGATGTTTCAATATAAAAGTACTTTTTTCACATTTTCCCATCACTGGCGTCACTGGAGATGAAGCAGTGGGTCATGTGACCAGTTCATTTGAAGTCCAGCTTCCTCTGTACTATTGTTGGTAGGGTATATGCTTAAGTAACATCCACATGGATGCCAGGTTCAGAAGTTTCCCAGAACATTTTACTGTCAAAAGATGGTCAGTGTCATTCACTTCACCTGTCAGTAGTTTTAATGCTGAGGCTGTTTTTATGTATTAGGGTCAGGGTTAGGGTTAGACTTAGGTTAAAACCTCACTTTCATTATGAATATGACATCAGCTCTACATCGCTCAGTGGAAATAATGTACGTTACGCTGACATGCTAACGTACAGTAGACAACAATAGCGAACATTTTCCACTATTTCATTTTACACTTAAGCGTCCCATGAATTCCTACTAATCTACCAGTATGTTCTGTGCTTTGAATACTGCTGAACTACATCCCAAACTCCACTACGCGACACAAGAATACCAACTATGGGAAAAAGCTCTGTGTTATGCATCCACTATGCATCCGCTTCTCCACTTTGCTGTTGGTTGCCACAAATGGGATTTAAACCTGCAAATCCCGGTTTAGGTGTTATCCGGGGCCGAGCCCTTGGGCTTCAATGTTCCAACTCGAGCATGCGTGTTTTCCTTGCTGACACTTTGGACCGCATTTCAGATTGAGTCGTCGAGGTCCGGGTGTTAGGAAATCTCAGCTATGAGGTGGTTAAAAAAACAAACAAACGTCTGTTTCCAACTGAACGCGAAAATGTAAATGTGATATCTGCCGGTGGTGGCTGACAATATGAGATGCTTAGTGGAAAATAGAGACAGCAGGAGAGTGAAAAAAAAAAAAAAAAAAAAAAGCACTGCATCTTGAATGTAAATGACTGTGTTTACCATGCACAAGTCTTGGTCCAGCTTGTTAGCCTTTGACAAATGTTGTGAGTGGTGAGAGGATGACATTCACAGCCTCAGGTAATCAATGACGGGCTCCCTCATTACCATTGCAATGGACCATTATAGCGCACACACACACACACACACACACACACACACACACATACACACACACACATCTCGAAAAATACATTCACAAAGCATGTGGAGTCTCGGTCACGTGTGCGCACATACGCACTCTTACACATTCAATCTGGGCGGCCACTGTAATTATACGAAGTGTAATCATTCACGGTGGCCAAGCCAGAGCTAAACCTTCCTCCAATTAATTCAAAAAACTATTTTAATTAAGGTGATAAACATTTAAATTACTTCTGGGACATCTGTATTGTGTATTTTACTCCATCTCTGCCGCCTCCCCGTGTCATCTCTCTCTCCTTCTCGACTGCTCTTGTTCTTATTTAAAATCTCTTACCTCTCATCCAGTCTTCGTCTCCATCTTTGTTTCATGCTTTTTCTTTTTGTATGTGTCTTCTGATTCCATCTTTGCCAGCCGGGGCAGCATTTCCCTCACGACGAATGACTCATTCGCTGCTTCAGTTGGCCCTCTCCTGTTGATTCCCATTTGAAGTCCTTTTACATTCTTTGGCTCTCGACCCCTCTTCCGTCTAAACGCCGCCCTGTCCGGGCGTCCGCCCAAGCCGCTCTCTCCGTGAGCTAGCGAGGGCTGCACATGTCCTTCTTGGGCTGGAGCATTAGAGAGAAAAATTGTGACGAGAGGGATGATCCGTCTGAGGCCCCGTCGTTCCTCTCCCCATTCATGAAACACATCTCCATCGATTGCCAGCGTGTTTACTGTAAGTCCAATTGTGCTCGCGCTCCAGTGCTTCCAGTAATAAGCACGAATGTGTCCCATTTATGCCGACCTTCTTAGACTGTAGACTTTTAAAAGCCTGGCTGCAGTTTTGGGGGATCAGAATGACAGATGAGAGGGAGTTTTGTAGCCAAGGCTCTAACAATGTTACGGTCCTCGAAAGTTAGAGAAGCCCTTAAATAACTTTCAAAGCATACCCTGTGAGAAAAGTTTGAAATAGATATGATCTGCATAAATGTGGTATTAAAACCGAACTCTTTTTATGCGTAGTAAAAGAAAAAAAACTACAGCTAGTATACTCACCGTGTGCTCCATCTTCTCCAATGAATTCAGTGGTATAGAGCAGGTTGGCAGCGCAATCCCCGGCCCAAATATGTCTTCAGGCAGGATAATGAAACCAAAGTTGCTCGTCACGGCAGGTGCACGGTAAAACATTACAGCCCCATTAAGTTATCTGCATGCATTCCTTCTCTTTAACTCCAATAGGCAAGTTTTTGGTACCGACACTCAATTTAATAAGCTTTCAGAACTTACAGTAACCCATAGTCTTGACTCATGGTGAGATTTCTCTGTGTAGTAATATCCATTTAGCTCATGGTTTCAAGTTTTGAGTTGGAAACAAAGTTGATGGGTGAGGAGGAGGGGTCATGTGATAGGAATGCTGGGAAATATTTTTTATTTGGACAGAACTATTATTATAAAATAGCAATAACTTTGAAACAAAAGAGGATTAAACGACAGTTATTACAAGAGGTTATTGTTGGTGGCCCAAATATGAATGTCCTCCTCTGAGACTAAATAAAATAGGTAAACAATCAAGATGTGAGTTGAATCTGTCTCAGTACAATTTGAAACTTGCCATTAGACGTCAGAATGAGTAGATGCAATTGAAAAACCTTAGTGCTCGTGTATCGTTAAATGTGAGTTCATTTGATGAGATAAAATGAGTTTTCTTCACTGGCTAATGTAACCCCAAGTATTTTAACTCATAGTAGCGAATTGAAACAATAAATGGTCATTGTCATAGGTCTGTGTCTGTCTTTTATTTGTGATCATGTTTCCTGTTTTATTTCATCAAGTTTCTTAGTTTCCTGTCTGTCTTGTTTCTGTCATGTCTGTCTGTGTCATGTTTTGTGTTTCCTGTTTTATTTTGTTAAGTTCTGAATTTCCTGTCTCTTGTGCCTCATGTGTTAATTGTTCATTGGTTTCATCCGTGTGATTATCCTGATCTGTCTCACCTGTGTCTTGTCATTGATTTATTGATTCATGTGTATTTATAGTCCGGCCTTCCCTTTGTTCCTTGTCTTGTTGTTGATGTTATTTCCATGTTGTCGTGTTCCTTGATTTCATGCCACGTCCATGATTCTTTTGGTTTTTGTATTTAAGATTACCTGCTTTTTCTTTGTTCTTGTTTGTTAATTATTGTATACTTTTTGTCCCTGCCTCATCTGTCAGTCCTGAATGTGGGTCCTCACCTCAATTTACACATGCCTGACAGTCATTAGTTTAAACGGAGCTTTTGAGTGGAAACCGAGGTTTTCTTCAGATTGAGTTTACTCATGGTTCACTGACTTGAAATGTTACAGCACTCTGAGTGCCACTGAGCCAGAGAAGTGCTATAGAAATGCAGATCATTCGTCATTTACTATTGGGACTGTTGTCTGGGGGCATGCTGCCTGAAACAAAGCATGCAACATATTTGCATTTACATATTTGCATTATATACATAATTAAGTTAATTGTATGTTAATTGTCACATTGTTGAAATGAGTGACATGGTAAATGGGCTTTTCATTATTTTTAATAGAGAAACGATTATATACAGCGTGTTTTAAAAAAAAAAAAAGCTCAATTCAAGACAACTCAAGCTTGGCGGAACGGAGTAGTGAGCAATAAAACTCATTTCAAGGAGGACACAAAGAGAACACAGGACATAGTGAGTGGTACTAGAAAATAATCAATATTTGCTCTGAGCACCCTTTGCCTTTAACATGGTATTTCTCTGTACGCCTGCACATGGGTGTACAGTTACTAGGCAGGTGTAGGTTGCTCATCACCTCTCTGCCTTTTGGCTAAGACTGTAGTCGGCAAAGCAAGTAGAGCTCCTCCTGGTGGCCGCAACATAGGCTATAAGCTCCATCCCCTCCATATTAGTGAATGGTATTTGGGCCAAACTAAAACACTAAAGTACACGTCAAATACAGTTTTTCCAAGATGGTTTCACTCATTTTAGGTAGTTAATATAATGCTGATGCATACCCGTGTGTCAATTTTTCTAATAAGTTTATATTAGATTAGCACATTCTGTTTCTATAGTGTAACTAAAACTAAAACTCTGAAGGGGTCCCAAATAAAACATAAATAGGTGCAGTGTATAATCCAACATTTCTTTGTAACTTAACGGAGGTAGAGCAGAGCACAGTATTAACAAAGCAAAAATATGAGTGAGTCTGGATAAAGTGTGGGCGGGTCATCGATAACGCTGCTTCGTGTGATTCAATTCCCGGACTCTACTGCGCAGACTCTGGTTTCCAGCTCATACGATGGTGCTGCCTGTATCCCCAGTAAACTAAAGGAATATAAGGGAATCAACTATGGCTTGGATGTTAGATTATATACATATATACACATATATGTGTGTGCGGGCCAGCTGTGGAGCGCCTCTCCTGCTCTCTTGTCTCTTTTCTCTGGGCTGCCACGACAACCAAACGTTGAGTGAAGATCATCAAACTTTAATTGTTTATAGCTCAAGACCCAGACCCATGGGGAGAGAGTGGCTTTGAAGGAGCAGCTTGTATTCCCACCAATGTGGGGAAGTGGAGCTGCTGTCACCGCTTCATCCTGACTGAGAAAGGTTATACATGCAAGGGGAGTACACTCGTGTATCTGGGCTCGGCATTCAGGTTTAGCCACAGGCAACAATGTTTTTTGTCTCGGTTTTAGTGCCTCAGCGCTTGTGTTTCTGTGAGTTTGTTTGTCTGTGGAAATGACAAACAGACTGAGTTGTCTTGATTTGTCCAGATGTCTGAGAGGATTACACTCATATACAGATCCTCACAGTAGCATGCAAAGATTCACAGGCTATTTTACCAGCATTTAGAGTGGAACCGTTGTCTTTTACAGATCAGAGTTTATTTTGAGGAGTTACACTTTTTGAAAAAAGCCACACAATCCCTCAGTGGTGCCCTAGGGAGCTGTGTTACCTCAGGTGAAGTTACCTGAGTCAATCTTAGTTGGGTATGAAGACAAGTTTGATGATCTGGGGATGCAGAATTAGAAAAAAGTTTCAACTTGCAGATGAAGGTGAAGATTATGAGGTACCAAGTTATGAAATAGCTTCTCCCATTTGGCAAAAAAAATAAAATAAAAAATGATAAAAGATTCTTAAAAAAGGCAGGCATAACCTTGTGATCACGTTCCTAATATTGTATAGATCACCCTTGTGTTTCTGTAACAGTTCTGTCTCATCAGAAAATGAACCTGGACATGGACATGGGCCTTCTGAGGGTGTCCTGTGAGTCCAATGTGTAATAAAACTAATGAATAAATTAAAAGAAGTGAGCTCACAAGATCTCTGTAACCCTGCATATCTCTGCCACTGCTATCATAATACACCAGAATGTCTTACTGAACTGTTGGTGATCAAGCTGCATTTTGGGTAATTTAGGTGGTAGGTTTTAACCACAGCCTGCGGATCTAGCTGGTGCAGTCCCCTGACGGCTATAGACACTGGCTCCAAAAAGTCCCTGGCTCCAGTTGACTCAAAGGTCAAGCGTCTACTTCTCACTACACTTTGCCTGGTTGGTAATTAGCCTTGCCATGTTCTTCCTTCAACTTCCTGCCAATTCTTTTGTTGCTTAAAGGATTTTTAAGCTCTCTCTGATGTGCTTTCCCCGTTGGTTCATCTTATTACCATCTGATTCTTTGATTCATCCCGTGAGTCTGACAGCGTGAGTAAAACAGGAAGGTATCCGAGGCATTTCCACAAACAAGTGCGTTTGTCAGATAGTGTGCGTGACAAAAATGGAGACGGACGCAAGAGAGCTGAAGCCAAAGGTCTGTCTCAATTTTTTTTGCAGCACGAATTTGAGCATGTGCTCATGGGTGTATTCACACGGAAGCGGATCCCGAAATGCAGAGAAACGTTAAGAGAAACAAAGTGAAGTGGAAGTAGGAAAACAGTAATTGTAGCAATAAGCAGACATGCAGTGTGGAGCGTATTTGAGTGACTTTGCATTCACGTTCAAGTATTGTAGAAATAAACTGCACTCAGGACTGAGCTCCGCTTTTGTTACTCGTGTCCTAGTAATGTTGACGGCCTGAAAGGATGAAGAAATTATTCTTAATTGGGCACCTACATTTACCTTCTTGTCGCTGGAACAACATGGCTTTGGATTTAATGCCGGTTCCAAGCTATTACAAAGAGGGCCCTATTTTTCTATGAAAAATAACTTCTGTTATGTTCTTTGTGACTTATTTATTAAACTGTAAGGAATAAGTCGGTGCACGCTTGGGTTGTACTGACTAGTCAGCTAGTTGACTTTACTCCTTTGCAGTGACACTTAAAGCAGGTCAACTAGCCGTGAAGAAGACAGGTCAGAAGCCCAGTGAGTCATAGCAGCAGTTCATTAAATGTGTGAAAATACTTCATTAATTCTACCATGACCTGTAGAATCAGAGTCAGCCCTGAAAAACAACAAATGTTCTATTGTAACGTACACTCATATGAAAAGGCATTCACTAAGGCTAGTAGAGAGTCGAGAGTCAAATTTGATGGTGAATTTCATTGTCAAATGTTATTAGACCTTTAGTTACTATACACAAAAAAGGCTTCAGGGATATATCACATTTTCTTTTTATCATGGCTACATTATCCCATCTTGCAACACAGTGTCAAGTACTATTAAATGCTACTGACGGTGCCAATTCATATAGGCTATACATAGCTGGAGCTCACAGTATTGACCAGCTCATGTGTGTTCAGTTGTGTTATGCTCTATTAGTTGACATTGTTGCTCTGGTTGTAGAGTCTGTTTTTTGTCCTTGATGTCAGTGAATGCACCATGTGCGAAATGGAAGTTATGTTAAAGCTGACAGTCTGTAGAGGGAGAGCCTGTCAGACTGACGATGTTTATAGTGTTGGCGTGGGCGACGGCCAACAGTAGCCTGTGTTCAAGCTTCAGTAAAATTGCAGAAAAGCCTTTGTAGCTTCCGTTGTGTGAGCCACTGCCATATGTATATAGATCATGAATTTAGGTTTTATTGTTGCATTCTCTCACTGCTGCTGGATGGACAATAGAATGACAGCTCCTGCACATTGTTCTTATTGGATAAGTGTTTGCATCACATAGCGGCAGGATCCATACCGTGTCTTTAAATTGATGGATGTGCTATTAACCTCGTTCATTTTTTCCATCTTCTGTATCACCGTGAATTAATAATTATAAGGCATAGAGATAGTCAGCCTAGTCTGAAAACACTATTATTTAATGATATGCTGGTATGTAGTTGATATGTCTGTTTTGAACTGCAAACCATGAATTCAATGACCTTGACATGCACTGTGGTTGGCGTATTGTGTTGGAGTGATTGATTGACGTCTTTTGGGACATGATGCTTTGCTGAGATGAACAGAACTGAATTGAATTGAAACCTAAAAAGAATCATGAAGACAAGGAATTGGAGACTTGTAAGAAAAACTCAGGACCTCCAAACCTTACCAGAAATATGTAGAGGACATAACCAGCTCTAGAAACACTAGAGAACACAGTCTGGTGTCTCCTCATTTCCTTTGTCAGGTCATCTATTTTATGTGTACATAATGAGCTACAAAAGTATCCAGTGAAATCTCCAGACATCCTTCAATCCCACCATAAGACACCCAATGCAATGGTTTCTGCTCCACATCTGTACCTTCCAAACATTGTACGCTGTCATGGTATTGACTGTCTTTGGATTGCTGTTTTGAATGTTTCTTCCTTGGTCTTTTTGTTTCTCACTTTCTTCCTGTGTTTTCCTTCATTTGATTGTTTAATTGGTTTCTCCTTGTGTGCCCCACCCTCATTAGTCTCACCTGTGCCTCATTAGTCTCGGTGTGTGTGGGTATGGCCCTGCTTTTCCCTTTAAAAGTTTCACAAGACTCTTGAACTTGCTGGAACTAGACTGAACAAACACAACACACACTATTTGTATGACCATTTCATTCACCATTCACTGCAGTTGTAAATTAGCCTTACGTGCATGCAGGTTAAATGTAAAGACATAATTACCTTTCTGCATCTAACCAATTTCTTGCTAAGTCTGTCTTATGGATGTGCACTGTCGGGTTGAGTGTAGGCTTTGGGAAGATGCTGGCATTTTTGTTTAAGTCTAATTTGTTTTAGTTTTTTTCTACAAAGAACTTCAGTAATGATTAATTGATTTCAGATTTCAGCATGTCCTCACAAAGCACTGCGCCAGACATCTAGCACTTCTTGCCAGTGTGTACAACACCATCACTGGAATGTCTAATCAGATTATTGTGTGGGAGTTTTTTGTAAGGGTGATAATTAACCGAGGCAGCCAAAGGCATTTGTAGGCTATCTTGTAGAAGCTGCTGGTTGGACTTGTATTGTTAACGGTTATCGAGCGAGACCCAGACGACATCTTGAAATTAAACACTCAAAGACCGAATGTCTGTGATTCAAATACAATACAAGATGAACACATTGGATGGAATTTGTCTTAGCTTCTTTATCTAGTTTCAAAGAATTTTCTGAAATTCTCCAATGGCCCAAATCAGCTATGCTTAAATTGCCTTTTACACCAGTCAGGCATAACATTATGACCACCTTCCTAATATTGTATAGGTCTCCCTTGTCCCTCCAAAACAGTTGTGACCCATCAGAGAATGGACATGGGCCTTCTGGAGGCCAGGTCAACACTTTGTGCTGCTTTCTGTGTTTTGTGCATGTTTGTGTGTGTGCATCCTGGATGGTTGCTGCCATTGTGTCATTGCAATGGGGTGGGGGTGCTTGGTCTGGTCTAGGTGGCTAGTACACATCTAAGTAACATCCACACAAATGAATGCCAGGTCCAAATGTTTCCCAGCAGAAACCTGAACTGTGACAAGATGGTCAATGTTATTTGTCAGTGGTCTTAATGTTGTGACTAATAGCTGTGAATCAACCGGTTTCTTGATTGTTGTAATAGTTTTGACACCACAATTTACTCAATATTATCTTGTAGCTCACATGCTACCATGAGAGCAGTGTGATATATAGCCCTGTGGACGATTGTTGTGACGATGATTTGCTAAATTGACAAGCTAGAAACTGACCTTAATTCACAATGAGTTCATCAGACTCGTGTGAATAATTGTTCTGTACTTCCCCAGAGAGCGTTCCCCTTCACTTTACACTTTTTGGTCCATTGCTCCTGTAAGAATGGGTTAAGTGCACTTTCAAAGGCAGAACAATCAACCAACATTCAAACACCATCATACCATTGTAAAACTAAATAGTTTTATTATTTCTTGCCCCAAAAAACCTTGGACTAGAAGCTTGTTGGCACCAACAGAATGTTCTTAGAGTGGGTAGTCATAAAAAATTAACAATATCTGACGCACCATAGCTATGAGTTGTCTAACTTTGCAAAGCGCTTTTCAACATTTAACCTTAAGACATAAGCAAGTTCTGCTTTATGGTTTTCCACTACACCACAAAGCAGCTATGGGGGGAGCTAGTGATTAGTAGTGATTAGTGCAGCCAACTGTACACTCTATTGTGTGAACAAATGGATGAGTCAAACAGCAGGAACTAACTCCCCTATTGTGGGACAATTAAGGGTTACAATTTATTTATTATTAAGACCAAGAAGGCAATGCAACATTATGTTTTAAGGTCCTACAATATACTTAATATACAATATACAGTAGATCCAGACTTATTTTTCCAGCTAATACCCACTGTATCCTTGTGTGATTGTTAAACTTCTATTCTGGTAGAACAACACTGAGGTAATGAAGCATGTAAACATTCACAGTTCTGGCAGTGGCTAAACGTAACCACGTTTTATTCTGAATGTAATGAGGAATATGCTCAAGTCTCGTGTGACCCCGACGGGACGGAAATGAGCTTAAACACAGCATGGTCTCCATGATGAAATGGAACATGGTGAGATGTTAAGGATGAGGAGATGTCATCCGTGATCTTGGCTAAGGCTTCCCAACAGATATGCATTAGACCAAGAAACCCAGCGCTGGAGCGGAATCGAGTCATTGGACACGATTTAGTGGAAAACTGCACAGCTGGGAAGATAACACACTTTATTATCCTCCCAGGGAACCTTTCAAGAACTGCTGGAAGCCCTCAGAACCCACTCTGTGAGGCACTGATTTGAGGAATATTGCCAAGGAGATGCAGTGATCATGATTTCTTTCCTTCTACACTCTTGGAATACCTCGGATGAAATACTGCTCTTTAGTCGAATATTTCACAAGCTGTGCTTGCGTAAGCACATGCAGAGTAAATGGATCTTTTTCAGTGGTTGAAGGCCTGTCAAACATATGGTTAATATTCCTTGTACAAATAAGTGCCACAGGCTGCTACCATTGATTCACATTCTTTATGTGCAAGAAACGGGCCTCTCAAAACAGTTTTAAATTTAACAGAAAAGGAAGGGGCAGACACATTTAATCAAATCACCTGAAAGGAAATGTGCAAATAAAAAAGTGGAAAGTGGACTCATCCTGTCCATAGATGAGGCTTACCCATATCGTTTTCAGTCTGTCCCTTTGTAGGATCAAGGACAAAAGTCAGAAAAGACCTTAAGGATTAAATGTAAATGGAGAATATTTAATTTTTGAACAGATATGGAGCTCAGTGTTCAGGCAGAAAGGATGACTTCCCCTCCACTACCATCAACTGTCATTTCAGTTTAAAACCCCATTTGCCTCCGGTCTTCATATCCCCGATCCAGATTAAGAGTCCCCCCCTCATTACATTCACAGCTTCTGCATTTTGTTCTCATCACTAACAGTGTGTAGATCACTAAAGACTATCACATTTAACTTTGGTGTGTGCCTGTCCAGAGCAACAGTTCCACCATGCTACATGTGTTACACAGTTTACATGACCCAAAGATAACGAAACTACAAATCAGAAAATAAAGATGGTCCTAAAACTGATCCCTGAGGCACACCGTGCATCGCGTTACAGACAGCTCATTCAAAATCATTCACAGCAAAATAAAACTTTCTATACGATAAGTATGAAGTGAGTTAGTTGTTTAACACTACGCCATGTATGAGAAGCAGCGCTCAGGTCTGAGCTCATGCCATTGTCATAGATCATTTGTGACCTTAAGCTTCCTGAAACCACACTAAAAGCTTTCAAATACGTTATTAGGCTTAGAGGAGCTGTTTGGACACTATTTTGGGAGATTTTTGCAATGAAAGGTGTCTTATAAATGGGTCTGTAATTTTTTAAAATTTATTTATTTTATTTTTTTAGCAAAATGTAGCGAGTGCTCAACAGAATTTATGACCTCATATAAAAAGAGTTGGAATTATCACATCACTCTCCTGTGTTAATGCCTTTTCCAAAAGTTCAAGAGTAGAAATAAGTTAAAACTGATTGTGTGATGCTGAGAGAGTGAGATTTCTAGATATGTAGAATGTAATTTGTAACCGTAGACCTTCATGTGGAATTCGCTTAATCAATAAAATAAGATGAAACATTTCATGTTGCTTGTACTATTATATCCTGTTGTATTTACTGTATTTATTTCATCATTATTACTGTTTTATTGTATTTCTGTTTTTCCACCTTCCACCTATTTCTCTTTTACTAGTTTTTCTCTAGTTATTTTATTCTATTGCATTGCATTTTAAACTTTGCACTATAGTTATTGTGTGTGTGTATATATGTGTATGTGTGTGTGTATATATATATATATACACATACACATATATACACATACCTCTTCACCATGGGATAGAAGAAATGTTTTTCAGTTGCTTTCTATGTCGGGTACATGTA
Source organism: Mugil cephalus (assembly GCF_022458985.1). NCBI lineage: Eukaryota > Metazoa > Chordata > Actinopteri > Mugiliformes > Mugilidae > Mugil > Mugil cephalus. The sequence goes on along the minus strand of NC_061774.1, from coordinate 23,598,243 downwards.
AAGAAATTGACAATAAAGCTGACTTTTAGTTCATAAATTATCACCTTCAGCCTATATGTGGCAGGAGGTTAAATCCATTTGGTCTGAAGCGAGTGGCAACTGCAAGACAGTGGCAACTGTGGACTTGTACATTAATGACTAGTGTTACGCTCTGTAGGTCTCCAGAAACAATGTCAGGATTGTCACCTGAAAAACACGCTAGAGGATGCACACTTACAATGGGAAAGCACTGACAAAAGGGACTGAGATGGACAAAGCAGGAACAAGAGGCAGCAATAAGAATTAGAGAAGCACAGACACAGAGAGAGAGAGCATAATAAGAATGTGAGGTTCACGCCTGGCTGAGCTCTTTATCCGAGCCCTCACCTGAACAACGGCTGTCTATCTTCTCTTCAGACTGCCGTGGATGACAATGACACACTGCCGCTAGGGCCAAAAATACCACAGCAGTAGATGACAACAACAGCACTGGCGTCAACAAGATAGAGCAGGGCCTGATGGGAAACTCCTCCCTGACACTACTGATTAATGCGGGAATGAAATCTGTCACAACCTTTCAAGTCCTCCAAGGACCATCACGCTAATCAGCACAGAGGACAGAAAGACTCTCTTAGGTAACACCGTCAATGTTAAAATCGGGTACAAGTCTTGACTAACAGACACTAGAAGTGTCATTCAGGCATCCTGGAAATGTTTTATAAATAACATGTATATGTGAACATATACACTAATCAGGCACAACATTAAAACCGCTGACAGGAGAAGTGAAGAACGGCGACTATCTTTTGACAATTTGGTGTTCTGCAGGGAAACCTTTGGACATAGCATTCCAGACCAGGAACCCCCATCCCAATATAACGACACTCCTTGCAGCCTTACAAAGACACACACATAAAAACAGTTTAGGAACAACTCAAAAACATGAAGAATAGCACTAGGTGTTGACATGTTCTCCAAATTCACCAGATCCCAAACTGATCTGTGGGATGATCCACAGAGGACCATCCCCTCAGTCCATAGGACCCAAAGGACCCCAATTGCCAGACATCACAGGACACCCTCAGAAGGCCAATGTCCATTCTCCAATGAGTCACAACTGTTTTGGAGAAACAAGGGAGACCTACACAATATTATATTGTTTTATTTTTATATGCATTTATTATCTGCACTCCATAGTATGTTACAGGGTTAGGTGTCCAAGGATAAAGCTTTTTGATATGAGTAATGCTGTTTCCTGTAGCACCACAACAAATTTGAAGTGTGGGTGCACAGTGTCCCAAGAGCTGGTAGATCGGTTGCCTCATAATGTGCTGTAATAACTTTCTCTCATTGATATTTAATCAAGTGTTATCAACAGGGCAACATCTAAACGTGTCCAATCATTTTTCATTACTCACAACACGTATTACCCTGAAATCAGCTTGGACTGTACTGTTTGCATGCCAAGATCCTTACCTGGGATCAATGTGAAATGTACCAGCTAAACCATTTTCATACCCATGCTTAGAAGATTTACAAGTTTCCAGTGCTTTTAAATAACCTCGTGATTTCTAGGTTTAAGAGTTTACCTTGAAAAACAGTCTATGACGAATGTTGTTTGAAACAACTTTCAAACTTTTTTTTTTATGAGCAAGTCGGCTTCAAAAACAAGGACTGTGGGTTTAGTTCCCCGTCACTTACACAGCAATTGCTTTTGGAATGGAAGATTTTGGCGGAGAGAGGCCAATTTACTTTCAACTTAATATTTCATTCATAAGGATTTTCGTGCCAGGTTCACTCACAGCCTGCAGAGAAAACTTAACGAAAGGCAGAACGCAGCTGATCGACGCAGATCTCTGAGGTGGCGTGTGTGTCCGAGCGGCCCGGTTGGCCGTCATGGACACCAGCATGTGGTGCTTTCAAGTGCTGTCTGAACCTGGGGTTTGGCCTGTGCCCTTTAAATCACTCTCTCAGAAGCTTATAGCTTAGTAACTCAATCCATGCAAGTCTTCAAAAACTTGTTTTATCCACTTTTGAAAGTGAAAAATATGCACAGAAACATTTCTCTGCAACTGGAGGAGATACAGATACGTAGTAGCTTTGTGCTACACCACCAGTATATATGAAGTATATTCCTTTGAGTATCTCTGCCTCTGTTGCACCTTCACCTCCCTCCCTCTCATCCTGCTGCCTGCCTCATCCCCCTTCCCTATTTTTCATGCCTCACCCACTCAGTCTCCCACTTTGGTATGCAGTGCCTCGCGCTGATCGCCAACATACCTAATGAGCAATTGGTGTGTTCGGTTGACCGAGTGTGATTGCATGAGGCCCCCCCCTCCGTACACACTGCTGTGCTCCATCAGGCAATTACTCAAAGAAAGGACAGTGTAAGGGCCACCAACACTTTGCCCTTCTTCCGTGTAATTAATTCGAAGAGTCGACACTGCAAATGATCCTCTTCCTTTTGTGCACACATGCAAGCTCCAATAAAGCGATCAAACACTGTAAAGGCCCCACACACTCCCCTCTTTATAATGGATTAGTGCTATCTGTCACATGTCATAACACTGATTATGGGGAAGGAAATCTCCACTTGGGGAATGCAGCTTTTCTTTGACAAGAAATCACATGTTTGGGTGGCTTGTGGAGGGCATGGTCCAGGTGTTTGTTTTTTTTTTTTTAATTCATTATTTTTTACAAAAGCTTCAACACATGTTGTGAGCTGGCAACAACTTTCCCTTTAATCATATCAGAGTGTATTTGCCACAAGACATCTGCAGGCTATAACTCGTTAGCATATTATGCGTCCAGATCCTATGAAATGTTTGCATACAAATAACGAATGGTAGGCTCAAACTGGAGTTTTCCTTTACAGAGCCGTTTAGAGGCAATTCTGTGCAAGGAAAAAGAAAAGAAACACACAAGTACTGTGCCATGACGTGCTCACGCTGTATTGCATGTGTTATTTAAATTGCAAGAGCAAGAAGATGCAAGAAGATAATTATAATTTCAAATAGTTACAGAATCAACTGACAACACTAAATGTTTCCTTTGCAAATATTGATAACAGAAATAACAGAAAAAAAAATTCTAAATATTTTTTCTGCTTGTGCAATAATGAAAGGATCCACTCCAACACAACCGGTTTCCAAGAGCTTCTTTACATGCCAGAGCTGTTCAGCTTAAAGTTCTCAGGTCTTCCAGGTCAAGTTTTCAATCTTAAGCGCACAGAACAAAGTCCTTGTACATGTGTACGTATATACTGTACATGGCAAACAAAGATAATATGATTGGTCGTCTAGTACGCTTATAAACACTGGTAATGCCCTGATGTTTCCTGTAGCACCACAACAAGATTGAAGTGTGCATGCACCACGTCTCAAAAGCTTGTAGATGGGTCGCCTCAAGATGTGCTGTAATAACTTTGTCCAGACCTTGATGTTTAATCAAGTGCCATCAAGGGGGAATCATATAAACGTGTCCAGCAATTTGTTTCATTACCTGCCACACTTATTCCACTGCTATCAGCCTTGGCTGTATTGTTTGCATGCTAACATCCTCATCTGGGATCGACATGAAATGCACCAGCTAAACCATTTTTATACCTTCGGCTAGAATTTCTGAAGATTTAAGTGCTTTTCTTGAAACGCGACTGTTCACCTTCATGTTCTCAGCTCTCACAGATCTGGGTCGAAAAAATAACAAAAAGAACATGTTGGTGGAACTTACTGTGAAGGAGAACAATTTCCACTGGAGAGTCACTAAAAACACAACAACAAAAAAAAAATCACTTTCTCCCTGAAAAGAAACTAAATTGAGATTGACATTTTGAGAAAATGGAAGAAATATTCACTGTTCTTTTTATTGTGATTGTGAAGTTTATACAACGCCCCCCTCCCACAAAATTGACATAATCCCATCCCATCATGAATATACCCTAAGCTCAGCTGTCACTCAAACGTTAAGACCGTTTCAATTGCGTAAAATATCTCACCGCCTGATATGTTTCCACACAATGAACCATCACAGTGGCTCAAGGCACTTGGTAAAGGGGAAAGAATAAACAATTAAATAAACATTTTACAATCAAAGTGAATTTTTCTAATCTCATAGAGGCAGCATGCTCCGCCTGTGGAGAGGGTTGGTCAAAAAGCCTTCCAACTTTTGATGCTTCCAGCATCCAGTAGCATGTGTCTGATGACGTATCTGAAGGACTCACCTCACTCCCCTTTGTTTAACTCTTTTATGTATATTCATTTTCTCTATATCACATTGCAGGAAATGTAAGAACAGGGGCCACTGCTATGTGGTGAAAAGTGGGTCTTAGATCTTCCATCTACAGACACACTCAGGGAAAAATAACTAAACAGCTAAAAGGATGTTAGTTTTATTTTTTTATTTCTTAGACACTTCTTCACCCCTACATCCATCTTTCTCTCATTACCAGTGCTTATCTTCCAACGGGTCCTCCATTCTGACCCCGTTTCTCCTTTGCCCTTGCTTTCCTGCCTCCTCTTCCGTTAGAGATGCATTACACGTGTGTGGGAATGGGAATGATAAAGGCCACGTATATTCAAGTGAAGTGGAGTACATAGATTTGTTCTGCCTGCAAGTAATGTCCTCGGTACAAAACTCTGGAGCTGCAAGTGAAAAGCTCTCCCTGAAACATTTATTTAGCGAACATAGAACTTTAATGAGGAGGAAGGGCTTGGCGAGACGTGGTCACAGTGTTCTCACACAGAGAGGAGGAGGAGGGAAAGTGAGTCTCCTTGCCGCATAGACGGAGAATCATGCAAAATTCATGGCCAGGGGAAAATCTGACACTGCTGTCGAGGGACAGGAGGTGAGGAAGGATGAGATGGGCCGTCGAGTGGATTGGGAGGGAGATGAAGAGGAATGGATGGAGGATAATGTGTAGTGGAGAAAAGCAGAGGCGGAGGAGTGGATGAAGGAGGAAGAGCAGGAGGAAGGGCGGAATAGATAATATAAGAGTGGAAGAAGGTAGAGAGCAGAGACGTTGGTCTGTTGGACAGATGATAGCAGCGTAAAAGTCTGCACCAGCTACTGGACGATGCCACGGTATTTTATTGTGATGATCAAAAAATTATAATTCTGTTGGTTCCAGTAGGAGCTTTGTCTGGTCTAATCGAGTTCTGTCTCCATATTCCTGCTGCCCAGAATCTGCTCATCACACCCGAGGACATTTTTTCTTCTCGTACCTCATACATATACAGTAGATGGTGTTTGTTGAAGTGGGCCGTGGGCTCTGACATGACTGTCTTTCCCGGGAGGTTCTCACAACTCTTTCCACTGAAGAAGCTCTAGGTCAAAGCTTTAGAGATGGTGTTAAACCACTGCTTTGATCTGTGCCCCCAGATGAATTTGTTGGACTTCATATGACGACGTACAGTGACTTTCATGAACCTGGAGGAACACAAGAGACAAGAAGGACCACGAAAACATACATGCAGTTAGTAGGGACAGGACTATAGATATACTTCGTTATCAGATGCTGAATTCCTAGGCTGGACAGTATTTATAACCTCCTCCAGTGAGTTGTACCGTGGGTTCTCTTCCCAGCTGTCCGTGCCCAGTAAACCTCCAAAAGGAGGTGCCCGGGAGGCATCCTCGCCAGATGCCAAAACCACCTCAGCTGGCCCCTTTTCGATCTGAAGGAGCAGCAGCTCTACCTTGAGCTCCCTCCGGATGTCTGAACCCCTCACCTTATCTCTAAAGCTGATCCCAGCCACCATATGGAGGAACCTCATGCCTGCCAGTTGTAACCGAGATGCATTCATTCGGTCACTACCCCACAGTTCAAGACCATGGGTGATGGTTGGAACGATGGTCGACTGGTAAATCGAAAGCTTTGCGTTACAGCTGAGCTCCCGAGAGTTCGGCACTCTTCTGTCCATCTCCACCTAATAGGTTTTATTGGCCCAGTAGATGTTTGCTGGAGAGATTCCAAAGCAACTTTCTCCCACAAAATGAATTCCAGGCTACATAAAAATGGACTCTCAGATCAGGTCTTCCTGCAGTACAATATCACATGCACTAAAATCCATCATTTCATCTATTCAGAGTGGACTTAAGGGGGTTATTGCATATAAGATGCGTCTGTGTGGAGAATTGTTTGAGATTTAGATTTACCCCTGTCACTTTTAACCCGTTTCTCTCTGCTCCGCTGCCCCTTATACAACTTACCATACGATCCTGTGTGCCCTTCATGAAGACTTCTCACGCCACAGCTTCCACATAGATAATGTAATTACATCTGGGAGCACTGTGCGTAGGACATTTCCATATCACCAAGAGAAAATTCCTTCCTGTTGACTAAAGACGTGGACCACATGTTAACAAAGACACTTTTTCTAATTAATGAATGGCTTATCTAATAATCTCATTAGCGTAATGTGATTATGGATATTAGAGAGCTTATGTGTCTCACAGCGGGGTAACTCGGAGTTGTAAGGATGCTGAATCTTTGAATGGATGCTTGCATTTAACTGGAGAAAACAGGCCAAGCAAATATATTAAAGCACGAACAAATGCATCTACTGAGTTCTTTTGCTTTTAACTGAATCATGCTAAATACAGCCATCCTAAGTTTCCATTAGACATTATTTCTAGGACTGAAGCATTCTTGTGTTGCTTATTTGTGTATTTTTTTTTTTTTTTTTTTACATGAGCACTGTTCATAAATAAATATAGCAAAAGAGACTAGGTCATAAGAGAGAGGTCAGTGTGCTCCTAATTCAGTAATAACACTTAAATGCGTTCATCCGCCAGAAAACGTCTTAGAAGCAGTAACTTTCTGAAGCTGTGAAACAAGCGTCCAACCTTTTGCAGCGGCCCAGATTTCCACCAAACAGGAGTGACTGATTAATAACAGGCTTTCTTCTACTTTTTACTGTGAACGTAGGCTAGGAAAATAAAAAAACAAGAACATGATGGAGTTATTTACCTCTTAGCTTTTAGCATGGTATTGGGAAATATCCCTTTTGTCCAAGAGAATCCAATGAAGCAGTTATGGATGTTCTCCAAACAATGTGGTTCGTGGAAGAGTTGTGACGTTCGCAAACGAACCGTATCTATTGACCTGCTCTTTAAAGAGAATATGTATTTGTGTAAGTTTGAATGTTTCTAGTCCAAATCTGATTATCTCAGTGCTTATAAAAATAAGTTACCCCTAAGCTGGCATCTGAAAAATAAATACATATCAATATGAGTCAGTCTTTTGACCGGCTCTTTGAAAGAAACCAAGCCATATATCCCATCCCTAGGAAATAGTATGTGTTATACTGACACATGTTTCTGTTATTACGACACAACCGTTTTAGTCAATAGGCTAGGCTATAAAAACAGACACGTTTAATTCAAATGACGGCAACACAAACTACATCTTCCACATAATCACCCAGTTAAATAGCTACCCTTCTGACGCTCTTTCAACATCAACTGAACATAAACGCAGTCATTAAGGCATTTTAACCTTTTCAAACCGAATAGATCGCCAGCAATCCTTTAAAAATTACCATAACTCACAGTGGCTGAACACTTGGAAGTTGTGCTTTTGTCTGGAAGACCTTCGTGACATCTCAAGGGTATAACTAACTTCGTTTTTACCAACAAATTCCTCCAACAACAACTCTCTCTCTCTTCCTGGGGCTCCCCAGCCTTGCATCTCTCCTCAACCTGATGCCAACAGCAACGGTGCATCATCATTACTGTAATGGCAGCTTTTTTTTATTCCCGAAAGCACAACTTCCCAGTGTTCAGCCACCCTTTGAATTTTGTGCATTGGTGAGTTACCGTATGCTAACTCCCCTTGATGTGCAATTGGAAACAGGTCTTCCCAACAACCAGCATTGGGGAGGTGGGGGCTGAGTACCTGGAGAGACATAAATACACTTTTAACCAACGCCAAAGCGTCTCTAATACCCAGACGTGTCTTTCCACCATAAAGTGTTTTGTCAGTTGCGTCAGTTCCTCGTCCCTCGACCCTTTACATCACGCACTACATTGCCATGTTCTGCACTCCCCTCTTCCCTTGCATTTTTTACATCTTTCAGGAAAGAAGCTTCAGGCAGCAAAGAGTGGTTACTTTTTATGGCCATCTTTTCCTCGGCGATGCGCTGTCTACTTGTATGTGATGAAAGGGTTTAAGTACAACATTTATCTGAACGTTCCAAACTCTAAATGTCAAACTCTGAATGTCAAGTCACATAGCGATAATTACATTAACACCCAGTAACGACCAGTCACTTTATTTATCTCAAAATATCACACAGACAAGATTTTAATGGTACCTATAAAAAAAAAAAGGTCACGATTATATTGTTGCAGGCAGCAATTACGTACCCCTCTCCAAAATAGGTTCAATCAGGAAAAAATGTCTTTATGTATTCTCTCCTGTTTTGTAGTCCGTCATTGCACTCCCATTATGCGACAGAGAGGACTTGCACACTGATATTCGCGCAGAGCACTCAGGCTGCATAATGATATCGGTTGATATCCAGGGACAAGGCATGAATTTTTCATTGCGTTCATGGAAAAAAAATAAAATAAAAAATATCAAACATGAAGCAGAGTTAGTGGAAATGCCTGTATAAGTGATTGGTTTTGGATAAAAGAGGAGCATTTAACACAAGTTTTCTACATTAATACTCATCAAATCCTAATGTGTCTTCGGGCTTGCTGTAGAATAGAAATTGAAAGCTTTGTCATTGCCCATAGCGATGACAACACGGACACAAGGTTTGTATGGAGGACATTGAAATTCTTTGCTAAATGTAATTTCGTCATTGGTTTCGGACACAGCAGTTGAAACATAGCATCGTATAACATAACATCAATCTTCCTCGCTGACCTAAATGTAGGGTTTCCATGCAGTGGAAAAATAACCCCCTGTTGAAGATATGCACCTGAATACATGTGCCACACACTTGACGCAATATGTAAATATTTCTTTTTCATCTTTAACATATTTATTTTTATTTATCTTGTCTGAACTCCATTCTATTTTTGTATTTCTGTCTTGTCTCCTCCATGGTAACGCCCTTCCAGTGGGGATCAATAACCTCCTGTCTTAAGTTATCGTACCTGTCTTATCTTACTCGAACTGAAGAATTTAGACGCTAAGTGCTCTCACGACGCTGTCATTTGGACAGGCCTAATTTGATGTTAAATACTTTACCTGCAGCCTCCAGCTGTGAGCAGTCAGTGTTCATTAATACAATCCTAGGTTAGGCTTTATCACATGGCGGTGACTCTTTCACTTCAATACAGTCGCTCGTTCTGTCAAATTGAATCTGGACTATGCTCTGTGGTTACAGCGCTGGCAGCAGAAGAAACTATTTTGAAGGGGAGGGTAGTTATTGAGAAGAAACCGTATGATCTTTAACCTCTGAGGAATCTTTTTCAAGGTAGGACGACGAAGAGAGAGCAAGGTTTAGGGTTCGCCAGAAGTTCCCGAATCCTCATTTCCTCATTTTGTGCTCCACCAGCTCCTAAATCTGCTGCTGGAGTCTTACACTTCAGCAGCTTTGGTTCGCATCACCGCCCCTGTGCCTCCTGTTCATATTATTCACATTCACACATATTCACATGAGCGGGCCTACATATAAAACATCTATTCAGACCCTGAAGAGCCAGTCAGCTACTATTTATGGAAATAGGGGACAGTGGGAAAAAAAAGCTTTCAAAACCCCTCAGATTCTTCCACGGTCCTTATTATACTATTATTGTGAGAATATTCTAATCTTTTTGGTAGATAACCCACCGACCGTCTGTCAAATAATCAAACACATTCGGTAAATGCTGCATCTATTCCCATATAGGACTGAAGATTATTTTGTGTGTGCGTGCACACAAACTCAAAAGTTTGGACACACTTTCTTCTTTTATTGAATGAGACAGTGTGTCCAAACTTTTGACTGGTTGTGGAAACGTTGCTGTCAAGATATCGTTTTTTCTTTGCATGGCAAAAGCCGAGTTTTTATCATTTTAAAGCGAAGAGCAATGGATATTTCGTCAGAAAACGCTGCCGGATTAAATATTCAAACAAACAAATAACACAAAACAAGAAAAGGTTGCAGGCATTTGGGGACACAGTAGGAAATAGAATTTTTTTTTTCTTATCTGGCACGATTTCCGTCTTTGTGGAGCTGAGGAGTGTTTGCATAGTTTTGTTTCTCCGCTACTGTGTTCAATCTTTCCATTGCTGTTGTAAGTTGTTACTTGTCTCATTGCTGAAGCCCTGACAAACTCCCTTGTCAAACGCACACTGCAGCGACTGAGCTGCAGTTATAACCCAACGGGCGCTTCTGGTAATCATAGGGTTAATGAAAACTAACATTGTGGGTGAAATGGTGAAAGATTAAAGATGGAAATGCCTTTCGTCATGTGAAAACAGTAGAACTTTTTCTGTGATAACTATTTAAAAGTAGTCTACTTCAGGGCAACGTAACCGCAACACACTGTGAAATCCTGGCAAATGGGGATATATTGGGATTGGTGAAAATAATTAGTTTGAGTGGTTGTATGGGAGATGATTTATCTACGTTTACAAAATACAAACGACAAATAAGACAATCTGTGCGTCATTAGCCTGTCATGTTCTATGGTTGTCGTAGCAACACGACAGGCTAGTGATGAAATTGCTTTATTTATTGCTGTAGTTGTTTTTTTGTGTTTTGTTTTTCACAGGATCTTGGGTGCAGTTTGATTTCATCATTGTGCTGTTGTCCCATTGTAATAATAGTAATTAGATTTTTTTTTTTCCTTCATTGATCCCTCACAGAGGCTTTTTTTCTCTGCATTTAACTTCATAGTAGTGTGGACACCCAGCTAAAGGACATGGAGGGGATGTGAGTCTGTGATCCTATGGTCCCAAAGCTGCTTCTTTAGCCACTACCCCACTTTTCTCTGACACTTGAGGAATTTCTGTAAGTAAAAAAGAAAAGAAAAACTGTGACTGAAGATAAGATTATGAAGCATTGGTTTTTGTCCCATTTGGAAAGTATGTATTGAAAAGCAGAACCAGAGAAAGTGTTGAAGCTAGCTCATGCCCTGTGTATGCCCTGTAAATGCTACGGCAAGTTGACAGAATTTTTAAATGCCCATCATTTTACGGCTTGTTAAATGCAAACCAGCATTTGTGTGACTATGGATAAGTAAGATTTCTCATTCAGTTGTTTTTGCATTACTGCTTTAAAATGCTGCTATACCATTCCAGTTTACTGTTCTATATCACTGTCACTGTAATAATTACATTCACTGGTGCTCTACTGTGTGCTTTTAGACTGTATTGTCTTAAGCCTTCATAAGACACTCGTAGAAATACTTTTTAAATTCAAGTTTAACACTAAAATGTTATTACAGGACATAAGAAGACCTTTTTATTCTTGTGGATTTTTATGGAGAACAACAACAATGTTTCCTTGATCTTTACTGATTGGCTTAGTGAAAACCACATGCTTCACAACAGGCACCTATTTTAAAATGTGTGCTGAGGTTACCATATATGGTTCTTTGCCCCATAAAGGTTTAACCTATGTCAAAGTTCATGGCCAAGTGTCACTTTTAGGAAAAGTTGTCTTGTCTCCCCTCGTGAGATTTACTTCCTTGTGTCATCAGTGTTGCCATATACAGCTGTAATGTCTTTTCAGTCCAAAAGCTTACACTTAATCTGCTTAGATTAGTGTGTAGACTATCAGAAAAAAACAATGTGGTCGAAGCACGGTCATCTCGTACGCTGATTGGCCTGTGGAGCTTCTCTATTCTTTTGAATGCAGCACAGGACATAAACTGTCTTTCGACGAGTAAATGCACATGGATTTTGTTTTAAAAAAAAAAATAATTTGAAAAAATATGCCAACCAGCCCAAATTACGAGAAGATCCTCAGACGGCCTTGCATCTCTCATCAATTTATTTATTGTGCTGTTTCCTTGTTGTTGTTCTGCACATTGCTCCTTGTCTGCTTCCTATCTGTACCTTCTTTATTTTGATTGCCTTTGCTGTTGTTCCTGTTGCATGATCCAGTCTTGTTTTCATCTCTTGTTTGAGTCATTTCTCTTAATAGACTCCTTTTCATTATTCATCCTACCTCATTCTATGGCTGTTCTGAATTTGGCTCCTCCATTTTACCACTATTGAATTAAACTGAAGTGAATGGAAGAAGCAGTGAAGCCTAATGACAAGCTAAAATGATGCACTCACAAATGATCTCTGTCCAATCTTTGAAAGAGATGCAAATAAAATGGGAGATCTCTCCAGGTTGCCTTGTAGCCAGCCTAATATAGCGAGCAAAGTGGTGTTTATTAAAGTCAGGTATCTATAATTTACACCAAACACCCTGTCATTTTCACATGACCTGCAATGACAGCCTCCTGTGCTCCTTTCTCCCTGTGATACGTACTCTGCATATTTATTATTTCCTTTCTTGTTCCCAAATGCGGAGGAAGTAAAAAGCAGAAAGCTGCCTCACCTCCCATAACCCTCGCCAGAACTTACCTCCCTCGGAGGTGAAAAGAACAAAAACATGAATAAAGGAAAACTCCATGCAACAATGGATGTAAATAAGTATCTCTGCACACACTAAAAAGGGAAAATGTTCAGATAGTTACAGTCAGTTTTAATCTGGTTTCCAGGCAGTAACAGTTCTTCTGTAATTTAAAATGTTGTCATTTATTTGAGTCAAATCATTTATTTAGAAACACAAAATCTCAATTTTGCACCATGCTGGCCTGTAACCTGAAGCAAGTATTTTTATGTGCTCTTTTATTGGTCAGTAAATTGTAAGTAAATGAAGTAAACGTGCAGACGAACATTCATGTCAAGTTATGGGCAATACTGTTATTATGATTCAAATTTTAACCCGTCATATATGTACCTGGGAGTCTGTTATGGTACGTATAGTTTTTCCTTGTGTATGTAAAGTTCTTTCTTTGTTTGTTGCCTTGGTTTCTCTTGGATCTGTGAGATTGGATTACCCTGCCATTCCTGCAGCGCCTTAAGTTCTGTTTTTTTTTTCTTCTTTTCTTTTTGTTATCAGACTCATAGAAGATAATTGAATCTGGCTGAACCAGGCCATTATTTCTCTGAAGTTTACCATTATTCTACCACCAAGAAGCCACGCTTCACTTTTGCAATTTGGACAAGTTGCTGATGCAACAGAGTTGGGTGCATTGTATGGGAGTTGCATAGGCAAGATCTATTAAGAAAGTTGACCACAGTACTACCACTCTGCAGCACTGCTGCATGTTTGTTACAATTGTCACTAAATCATGCTGGGGCCCAAAACCGCAAATGATAAGAATAAAGTAAAACTGACAGGACATCTACTGTAAACTGTACGGAGTTTCCGATTTGTCGAGTCCAGTCGGTCATTGCAGCAAACTAGCAGCAATCCATAAGTACATAGACATACTTCACTAAAGCCACTGAAGCCCATACAAATGTGACATGTCAGTCATGAAATACAACAAAAGTAGTCTACTTAACAAAAAGTACTGATGAGCTCATGTGCTCGCGTTCAGTTCTGTTGTGTTCTATTAGTTGACGTCGTTGGTGTGGTTGTAGCATGATTTTGCTTGTCCCTGATGTCAGTGAATGCACCATATTTGCACCATAGTTAGGTTAACAGAACAGAAGTTAGGTTAGAGTTGAGAGTTTGCTGACCGAGAGCCACATATTAGAAGTGTCAGACTGACGCTGTTTATGGTGATGACATGGGGTACGGCCCACAGTAACCCGTGTTCAACCTTCAATAAACTCACAGAATAGCCTCCATAGCTTCCTCAGGTCAAAGCATTATTTCCTACTGTGTTAACTCATCGACTAGTCAACATTGACTTGACTTTCACCACATTTTAGTCAACTATAAAATCTATCTAAAAGTTAAAAATAAATTGAATGGTAATATTCCATTCATTTAAAAGTCCACTGGCATGACAAAGGGTCTCCTCGCCTTGGGGATGAGTTACCACTGTGCTCTGACAGCAGGTGCCAACCTTTTCAAACTGACACACAATGAAGCATTTATCTCAAGTATCCGATCCGGGCTCTTTCACCTTAGGACTTTACAACTAAAAACTATTAGAGCCGGTATCAACCATTTCTCACTGACACTCGACACATGATATTGGACTTAATTAATAAAGTATCAATCTACAGCACATCAATTTACAGCCTGACGTGCGGTGCAGCCTAATCACTGTTACGACACTTTTAATCAAGATTAATTAACAATACGCTTGTTTAAAATTCACCGCTGCACACCCAATGGATTTACTATGTCAATGAGTTCAGAGACAAATGGATTTGTGAGGCGTACTCTGTTTTACACCAGGTGGAATTGCATGTAGTAATTGATTGGATCTATTGTTTTACATCTGTTAAGCTTTTGAGAAGGCCCTGTTGCTTCCTACCATGATGATTGTTGAATCATAATTACCATCACCTTGGCCATTATTAAAAAATGTGTTACTCAATACAACTTCTTTTCTGCTTCAATGTTCTACTTTTTCCTGAAGTATACAGGTTCATTAATACTTCCCTCCTTCTATTTTCCATAATACCACATTTTGATCAGAGAGCCCAAAAAGTCTGGTAGATAAATGATGGTGTGCTAGTGAGGACTAGTCAGACGTGGAGCATTTTTCAAAAACCATTATCCAGCCATTATCCTGGTCAGAATTACATCTGGATAATTTACCTGTGATTGCTTTTGCAATGGTACAGAAAATTCTCCTAAGTTAAGAGGTGTCATGGCTCCTTTGTCTCTCTCAAATATTCATTGAGCTGTGACTTATTAACCACCACTTTTATATAAAATAATATAGCTCCAGTTTCTCCAGAATGTACTAAAATACTATACTCCAGGATGGGACTGTAGTTTAATAGATGAAATCTAATAGAGTTAATGTACATGTAATTTACTTACTCTCTTACATGTATACGATTTTTTATACAGTTTTACCAGAGAAAAAAATAGTAGTGTAAGACAGAGGACGCCACTAATAAACACTTCGCCTTGATATGAAATCACAGCTTCACATTCCTCTGTCCAAATCCTGAATGTGCACACAAACAAACATAGTCACAGGTAGTTAGAAGGCAGTGCAGGGTGCCGGTATCTCACTTCATTTCATGTACAAGGACATTGTCATTACCAATTCCAGCCCACTACTTCCAAACCAGTGTGCATCAGCCCAGGGACAGGGAGTTCTGCTCCAGAAAGTGATGAAGTAGCCCTCCTCGGTCCCATTAGCTGACATGGCCGCAGTTGCAGCCACTTGCCAGGTTTGTGCTTCTTAATAGCCGCAGGCTCTGGCGCTTTGCTCAGGTGGTGTTTCCTCATTCCCTCTGTGTGCGTCTGAAGAATTCACTTGTTGGCAAGGGGAAAGAGCTGCAGTGGAGCACTGCATTACATATCCACCAACTTCACTTTTAGTGTGGAAGCAAAAGTCAGCAGGGCTGTGCCAGAATACAGGCCCTAGACCCTAGGGTTTGAGCTTAGATAACTAATAATTACCAAATATAATGAGTAGAAAAATATTAATTGATCACCTCATTTGAGTTAAGCCAAACAGTCAAGAGTCAAACAGTTCTGAAAGAGATTTGAGGTGTGTTTTCAAGTTGTCTTCCTGAAAAACAAGTGATGGTCCCATCAACCAGAAACTTGATAGGTAGTGATGAGTACTTCAGGCTGCTGTAAATTTTCAACCAGTTCAGCCAGGAAATATGGACATTGAATACAGCATCATTAGCTTGTCCAAAGCCAGCTAACTAACAAAAAAAATAATATGCGTTTCCATCAACTGAGTCTCCAAGACTCCAAGGACTGTGCACTTTGTCAGAAACACCTGAACAGCTGCCTTTTCATGTAGTTATCCAGCCAGTGAACTATGTGACAGTGATACATAAAATCCTGCAGGCGGAAATCAGGAGCTTCGTGTCTAATTTAAAATCAGAATGAGTTGCATTATCAATGGCCCGCCCACGCTGCTCCACCTCCACCAGTTACAAGGAAATTTTCGATTACGCACTGCACTTATTATTTATTTCTTTGTTTTCTAACTCTCAAGGTTCCACGGGACCACTTCATGTTGGAAACTGCTATTCATCATGTGGCCATTTGCTGCGTTTCCATTTCCCCTAGAAATGTCCAAAAACTAAATATCACAATAAAAGAAAAAAAGGTAATTGAACCATAAAACCTCTCAAATATAACCAAAACGTTTTTACGCTCTCATGAGATGATTTCTCAGACAAATCATTGTAAAAGTGAATCCTGACAGTGCAATGGAAACACTTTTTGTTCCCTCATTTCACCATCACCAGAGATGATGCAGGGGGTCATGTGACCAGTTCATTTGAAGTCCAAAGTTCCTCAAAGTGAAGTAGAGACTTTATGAGAGTTACACCTTTCAAGGGAAACGCGTACAAAGTGCAATTGTGCATTTTCACAAAATAATAGCGCTATTTCTGAAAGTTCGACAAACTGTAATGAAAACCCAGCTACTTTTTTTTTAGCGTCAAATAACAAAACCAAAACTTAACAAAACCCTTCAATATGCATCAGTGTTATATTCACTCCCTTACTAAACCATCCTTGGAAAAAAAAAATATTTGATGTGTATTTTTGTTTGGCCCAAGTCCCATCCACTAATAAGGACTTATACTAAAGCCAGCCACCAGGGGGAGCTCTATGTGCTTTGGTTACGCTTTTGAGGAGCTTCCATCTTTATTTGCAGTCTGTGCACACAAAAGGTGGAAAGAAGAGGATAGAAGATTCATGAAACCATCTCCCTAAGCAGTTACATTCCTTAAAGCAAGCAGAAATGAGTATGATGAAAGGTAGAGTCAGAGAGACCATGCTACCCATGCAACGATCACACTCGGTATGACATCAGCAATTCCTCCTACTAATTCTCCCAGTTTTCACTCACAGTCACTTCACTTCCTCTGCCTCTCTCTGTCTCCCAGTCCTCCCATCCTCTCCCACACTCAGCCATCAGCCCACGGGGGAAATTATGGGATGTCAGCAGCAGTGTGGTAGGGAGGAAAGGCACCAGAAAAATAAAGGGACAATGGCAAGAAGAAGTCATCCATCTTGCACGGCCACAAGTCCAATTTCTCATTTGTCATCTTTGCCGGTAGAGACAAAACAAGGCACGCTATCAGCAGAAGGATGACGGATGAAGAAATAAATGTAGCTTTCATTGTTCCCGTCTGAATAACAGGTTTTTGAGGCCAAAGGGCAAGCATGAGGATGTCCTGCTGGTGTCACCCGCTTCCATACTTCTATGGTTTCTTTTTGAAGTGATGTGTCTGAAGTGACACTGGTAAAAACAATATTATTTTAAAAAAATATATGTACATGGACTTCTTTTCCCATAACAATCGCTACAAGATGTTTCCACTTATCACACCCCTTTGCATTTGGCAAAACAGATGGCAAAAAGTGGAGCAGCATTCACAAACGCAGTGTAATTGACTATTGTGTGGAAGAATTACTTTATTAAGTACACTGACGTAAGTGACACTGGGATGATTGGAAAATTATGTATAATGCACATGTATAACCTTTAATGTGCTGCAGTTTTCCTGTTCATGTAAAAGCTTTACTTTCAGGCCGACTGTACTTGACGTCATTGATTTTTTTTTTATGATTGAACTCGCAATAATGTGAGATGGCACATATAGACAATACAGGTTCTGTGGTTTAGGAAGAATGGGAATCTCATATTGATTGGACTTGCCTCCCTGTTTGAAATGGTCTACCATTAGCAATTAGTGGATTGCTAATGTTTTTGTTTAATAATCTTTGTTTTTTTTTTCATTTGCTTGTACACACACGAAACCACAACTAGTGACAAAAGACAGTACACACAAATATCACTCTTCAAATTATTTGCAGACTCAGGTTTGAAATAACAGTGAAATACAAGTGCAAATCATCACATGACGACCTTTTAAGCATAATATTGAACCTTTTTCAAGCTCAAAATTCAATTTTCTTCTCCTGCTACAGATTTAAAATGACATTTCAAACCAGGACCTGGTGACAATTTAAAATAAATAAACAAATAAAACTCAGCATTGGTCCCGTGAGACAGAAAGATGCAAAAAGAAAAATTAACTGACAAAGTGGTAGATGGGCATGACAATTAAAAGTTTCTTCTTGTTAAAAGTTGGTCCTTGGTGGCTTTGATCCTAGGGTTCTGTGAAGTGTCTATAATGGTGTTAGCATTATATAAATGATTAAAATTAAGAACTGCGAGTGAGTGACTGGAGTAGAAACTCAGTGGATGGGATGGGGAAAGCTAGAGAGGTGAGTGAAAAATAAGTTTAGTTTTGTGTGAGAAAAAACGTCCATGTGCATGAGAGGTATAATAGATTAATTCATCAATCACCAGCAACAATTCTGATGATGCAAGATACATGAGTAAGTTTGGGGAACCTGGGGGTGCCTTTAAAAACCACCACTGCAGTGGTTAGGATTCCTGGCTGCATCCAGGAGTCTTGGGCTTTGACTCCCCTGCTATGGGACTGCATTAGGCCCTAGTACCAAACCCTTGTGGGACTCCGCAGCTGACCTCCCGTCCTTGTATAAACAGAGTATTTTCCATACAGCCCACTTACTGTGCACACTGTTATTTTCCAAAAAAAAAAAAAAAAAAAAGTGAGACAAAAAAATGTGTGACCAAGCCCACTGCATGTACGTGCTCTGAAGTGTTGGTGAGCTGAGCCATGTGCTGTATGTGATGTACACTGATCAGGTATAACATCATTGCCTCCTGTCTCCAAAACAATTGTGACTCATCAGAGAATGGACATGGGCCTTCTGAGGGTGTCTGGCAACAGAAAGCTGTTAGTGGGGGCCTTTGGTCCTATGGGTAGAGGGGATTGGCGGATCATCCCACAGGTACTTGAGCAGTTTGGGATCTAGTGAATTTGGAGGCCAGGCTTGTTGTTCCTCAACCGTTTTTGTGTGTGTGTCTATGTCAGGCTGCATCCTGTCGGGTATGGCTGCTGCCATCAGGGAGTTTCATTGCTATGGGGTAGGGATATCTGGGCTGGTCTGATCAAGGTGGGTGGTACATGTCTAAGTAACATCCACGTGAATGAATACCAGGTCCAAAAGTTTCCCAGCAGAACAACAAAGATGTTTAATTTATTTGTCCTGTTAGAGGTTTCAATGTTATGACTGATCAGTGAAAATTCAAGCAATGATGGCCGTACTACAGAAATGCTGCTTGATTCGAATATTGATGCCAATATCCGTGACAACATCTTTAATGTCAGTAATTTTTATTTCATATGTGTTAATTAATGGGATACACAATGAAGTACGCTTCATATTCTGGGCTAGTTCTGCATAAACTCAGTAGATAACCAGGTATGGAACCTAGTGAAGGAACAGAGGTTATGCACATACCTTTCGTACTAATTCCAAGGTAAGCTGCAGATTAGTTTGACAAGTCGGCAAAGCTAAATTTGTCTTAGGATTCTGCATTAAGTGGCTATGGATCATCTCAAGCCCGAGGCAAGCAATGTCAAAAAATGCACCCAGTAGCCAAGTACTAACAATATGTGTTTGTGTGTGTATGTGTGACACAGGGTGACGGACTCGGAAACGAGCTATAATTAAAGTTAAAGTCAGATGACTAGTCTGGTGAATGACACATCCTAATTAGCTCCACATAAACACCCCTATGTGCAACCTAGACACTCAAACACACACACACATAATCACCCTGTGGCTAAATCTGTCTTCCAGCCCTTATCTCCTCAGTTAAATCTAGGCTCTGTTATTTTGCTAATAAAACGTGGTGCTAGTTGTTTTGGTTTCCCTTTTCTCCTCCGGCTAAATTCCGTTCTGTAGCTCAATTATTTGCAATTGTCATCTATCTGGATGTCTTGTGATCAAAAGAACACAATTCTGCATTTTTCTACCAAACCCACTGTCAACATAAACTTCTCTCGTCTCTGGTTCTGTTTCTCTTGGTGCTTGTGTGTGAGGGCATTTGAATTTAAGTCTAAGAGACACATTTCTTACCAAAACACGATGATTTAAATCTAATTACGAGGAGGACTGCGTGCCAGAATGCATTTCTTTAATGTGAAACCCCCTACATCATGGCAGCCTGCAAACTAGATAAGTGTATTTGTGTATTTATACCCTAGACTGTATATGAAAACAGACAATGTGTCCCCACTTCCTTCCATTGGTAAAACTGACGCTACTTTCCCGGGGAGATGAGTTTGGACGAGTTTGGACCCACTATTGTCCAAGAGTGGAGCCATGTGGTGCCACTGTCATGGCAACTGGTAGTCATTATGATGTCACATCCTGTTTCTGTTTCCTATTCTGTGTCAAATAACTAAAATTGAGTGATCAACTTGATATGCTACTGCGAGTATACCCACATGCTAATAGTGACGATGCTAATCTACTGCATCCTAACATTTGAATCCGTCAGTAAGCTAATTATAGCATGGGGTATGGACTGAGTACGCCATGGATGAGTAGGAAAAGAACTTGTTATGATGATTTCTTTTCCTTTTACATCAATACTACATATAGTATATTTATAATGCACTTGCAGTATCAACAAGTGTATTAAATCAGGCAAGAAGAAAGCTACTGAAGCAGCTATGCTCCATGACTCCTATGTTTTAATATGATCTCAGTGATGTTGCTATAGTCGCACAGGTGCTCAATTGGACAATTCCTAGACTTCATGCTATAGGAAACTAGCAAGATAAGTCCATTTAATGTGTGGGCCAACCGATTCGGACATCACTTCCTACATACCAACATGTCCTCTAGGCAATATTCAGAATATTTCATGGTAGCAGTGATGGACGAGCTTAAATTTTACAAAACGTTACTTGTGGAACATTAATGTAAAATAGAAAATTACACCCTGTTTGACCTCCACGTATATTCCCTAAATACTAGTTACGCTGGATTTCAGTGCTTCTGGTTAAACACAGCATTTCTGTAACCTTAAGCTGAGCTCCCACAGCTGATGTTGAAAGCTAGGTCATTTTTCTGACCTACCAGAACTCCACTCATAAAACTCTTAACTTTTACAAAATACTACTGGTAGAATATTAATGTAAAGTAGAAAATTCACCCCGTTTGACCACCACGTACAGTATGTGCCCTCAGTACTGGCTACATTGGATTTGAGTGCTTCTGCTCATGTATAAATCATTTTATGGGCTTGCAGCATAGTATCTATCCGTCCTCATCATCTCTTACGTATCCCCATGTACTCTCTTCTGCTGGCAGGATGCCGCTTACGTTACTCTTCAAAGAATTGTGATTGATTTCTCACCAGGTGTCCTGTCTGTTGCGTAACTTCTCTGTTTAAGTGAAGGAAAGTACTTTAACATCAGTACTCACTGACTCAGAATCAGTCTTAATGAGTTTTAACCCGGCATCCATATTTTACACGGGTCTTAGTCTTTGGATATAGGCAGCATTAACACTGCTATCTGCTGTCTCGGTCATGTTGAATGTGTGTAGGCTGTGGAGGGGGTGTTGGTGGGTGGACTGTCTGTTGGCTGTGCCTCAGTTTCACGCACCTGGTTTACACTGTGACTTTAACTGGCAGTGGAAACCAAAGCTAGCTGCCAATTTCCTTGTTGCATTTTAATTGCCATTGTCCCCAACATAATGGTTTTCACTAGCTCGATGCAAATCCTTTCTTGGGATTTGCTGCATGAATGTGTTTAAACCAGCTGTTGCAATTGTAATGGATAATCAGGTCATTCACATGTAACATAATGCAGCGGTCAGGAGACATCTAGTTCGGCCTCGCCATGTCAGATGATACTGACGACTATCTTAATTAGGATTCTCCACTAAAACAAACTGGTCTGCCACCAGTAACACAGGTGTGTAACTAAATCATTCACTCATTCGTTTTCTGTGACAGCTTGTCCTCTGGAGGGTCGCGGATGGGCTGGAGCCTATCCCAGCTGTGATTGGGCGAGAGTCGGGGTACAGCCTGGACAGGTTGCCAGTCCACCGCAGTGTTAACACAGAGAGAAAGACAAAAGTAATCAACAATTAACCCAATAAGCATGTGTTTGGATGCTTGGAGCAAACCGGAGTACCTGGAGAGAACTCATGCAGACACAGGGCGAAGATGCAAACTCCACACAAAAAGGCCCCAGTGCAACCATCCTTGGTGTGAGGCATGGTGCTAACCACTGTGTCTTTCAGTATGGTTACATGCACAGCTGAATCAAGCTATGTTCACAATTGACCTTTCTGAACGTGGTCCTTCTCCCAGTTTACATGCAATGGAGAAAATCGAA
Organism: Mugil cephalus; assembly: GCF_022458985.1. Classification (NCBI taxonomy): domain Eukaryota; kingdom Metazoa; phylum Chordata; class Actinopteri; order Mugiliformes; family Mugilidae; genus Mugil; species Mugil cephalus. The sequence continues at coordinate 23,575,922 of NC_061774.1, read as the reverse complement.
TAACTGACGGGAACATGTCCTCCTCCTCTACACTAGGTGGCGATATGTGTCTTTTCAGCAGGTTAATACGGATAATAGTACAGCCTTTTTAATCTCATACGTTCTGGGGGCTTCTGCCATGTTGCTGCTTAGGTGGCTCTTCCACCGGCTCTGTTTACTTTCTTCTTCTGCTACCGACTTTCTTGGATTTCCGATTAAGGGATATACATGCCGGGGAAAAATCGATTTCCAATCTCATTATCTGGGTGTCCTAGTTGGATAAGGAGAACTCTGATTTTAGTCGGTGTAACGCGTTTACATGCACTTAAGTTGTCCAGTTAAAGTTGGATTAAGGCAATAATTTGTTTTTTTACTGACTGCGCCACCCGTATCTAAATCAGACGAAAACTAAATCCTTACAAACATGGCACAAAAGGAAGTGTTTTTCAAGTTAGACCTGGACCAGATTTTTATGTTCCACATAGTGTCAACACCACCAACAATTGTTATGAGAAGCCTGCAGGCCACAACAAAGAAGGGAGAAGCTAACTAACTAAAAATAAAAAAAATGTATATTATTAAGGAATATTTATTAAAGGATTCAAGTAAATGACAAAAACAAACATCAAGTGTGAAGGTCAGTGTCTGCGGGTCACAGACTCCAGGCCAGTTTAAAATAACCTTGCTGGTTTTACAGCCAGAGCCACTTAGGTTCACCCAGAGGACTCTGGTTATTTTATTTTTTTTTTTTTTTTTGCTGCAGGGCAACGTTAAGACGATCTGGCAACCCATTTTTTCAAATTATCCCTCCAAATATCGCTGTGATCTACTTTCTTCTTAACCTTGTGCACCCAAACAAGGTCCCCTGCTGAAGCAGCAAAACAATCCCACAGCTCTGTGATTGCAACACAGACAAAGCTCCCAGCACCAGCTTACTTAACAGAGTCTTTTTAGAGTTTTCCACAGAGTTTGAGGTTTGAGGATGCTCCTCGTCTTCTTCGGTAATTGACAAAAGTAATTTCTAATGAGTTTTTCCTAATGTCACTGGTTTTAAAAGCACATTTTCTTTTCTTGTAAAATTCTGTTCGGATTTGTACTACAGTTGGACCGTAACCGGTTGTGCGAATAAAGGGCTGATAATAGACATTTAAAGTAAAATATCTTGAGTTTGTCTCCTTTTCAAAACGGTTACTCTGAACACTTAGGTGTCGGATCGGTCCTGTGCTGGGTGATGGCTGCTCCTGCTGCTGCTGCTTATCAAACGGACCACTTCTTTCTTGCAGTGTGTGAGATTGCAGATTACAGTGGGACACTATTTTTGCTCTCAGGCCTACTTACCTGTAGTGTACACTTAATAACCTGGAGCTTAACATCAACGAGACGGTGGAGTTGGTCACGGACCTCCGTAGACACTCAACCTCACAATCCCCACTTCCCATCAACAACACGGCAGGTGGTGGAACTCTGTGAGGTTTCTGGGCACCAACATCAGCAGCGAGCTGCAATGGGAGACGCACTCATTTAAGGTCATCAAGCGGACGCACCAGAGAATGTTTTTCCCCCAGGTTGCTCCGCAAAGGTCAACGTCTCCCCCGAGGTCAGCACCCGGTTCTACAGAGCCACCATCGAAAGCGTCCTCACCTCCTCCATCACCCTGTTTACAACACTCCCATCAGGTTGCAGGTTCAGAACCACGAGACACCTGAACAGTTCTTTTTCTCTCTCCTGAACAAACCTTCCCAGACCCCGACCCACTGCCGTTCCCAAAAACGCTTAAAACAGTAGCACACACCCCACATTTCTGCATGCACCATCCACGGCAACAGCCATTCCTCGCCTGTGTTTATTACGACCTCCAGTTTTACCACCACGTGGTATTGTATAGTTCTTGCTGGGCTTTCTCCTCAGCTGTGGCTCAGCTTCACGTTCTACTGCTCTCTGTAAGGACGATCTTTTTTTGTCAGTGCCATCAACCTCTGTGTTTGGCACGTGAGCTTGTTTTCATTCCACGTCAGTTTAAGGTCTTTTCAGTTGCTTTCAATTCCTTTTAAATGAACCCCGTTGAAACGTGCCTCACTGGCGTGACTGTAAAAAAGAAATGATATATGTACCAGACAGGTTATACAAGCCTGCTGCTGCCAAGAAGCGAGCGAACATTGAAAGCGGGGAGCTCGATTATTTGCTTACTAATTTTGGCAACGTAATCGGCTCTCCAAAGAGTCGTTAAGACTGCAGAGAGAACCACTGGGACTGAACTTCCCTCCGTGGACGGTCTGTACTCGCAGCGCTGCAGAAAAAAGAGCAGCTAAAATCATGAAGGACGCTTCCCTCCCTGCTCACCCTCTGCTCAAACACAAATAATCAACCGAGCAGACAGTATGATCACAAATTACACACATTTCCGCAACAGTGTTTTTCCCAGCCACAGTGAGGCTTATGGCAAACACAAAATTAATACAAGACCCCTGACATCATAGCCACGCCACACTTTAATTACATCTACATGCATATTTAAAGAAAATATATCATATATATGTTGCACGTACAAATGAAATGTGCGTACGTATGCTGCTGACCCCGGGAAACAAAGAACATAATAAGAATGAAATATAAAAATAGTGCAATAAAATGTGCAATAAAAATACAGCAAATGCTGTGCATAGAGGGGAGGATGCTGACTAGTCTATATTTAAAGAAAATATATGCAAATGTTTGAATCTGTTTATACTGTTTTATTTAACGATGTTACACGGTTTGATTTATTGATGTTTGTTTTTCTCGTCTTCTTTGCTGACTAAACTATCGTCCGCCCCTGGACCTCCCCTTTGACTTTTGCACCAAAAGAGGCGTTTCTTTTCTTTTCCTTTTGAGGAAGGAGACTCACAGCTGTAATCAGTGTGATCTGGCCGTGATCAGGGGTAGTTTTTAGTTCATCTGGTGTTTCTCAAACTTTTATTAGTTTAAACAGCATCACAGTGGATTTAAAGAAACAAACTAAAGCATATTAAGTCTTATTAAAAAAAGAAGCATGTAGCAGCCTTTTAGCCTGTCGGTCTATTAAAACAAGTACAGACAGCAGAACAGCACAAAGTACTTACGTGTGAGGAGGGAACACACAAAGTTTTCTCAGACATTGTTTTAAGATCATGTCGCAGATGATGTGCTTCGTCCACTGAGAGGATGTTAAAAATGCTCTTGTTATCTTAGCCACTTACCACTTACAAGCACAAGTCTGCTGTCTGGACTTATTTGACATGCTACCTTCTGATTTCTGAATAGTGACTAGAGCAAGATAAAGCACGGTACATGCAGTCAATGGATGAAGCCCGGAGTGGGTGGAGTCCGTGGTCGCCATGTTGGTTGTGATTTACTCAGAAACTCCAAAAATGGGATTGGAGCCGTCTTGGGGTTGGAACCAGGTGGTAACGTCTGGATCTGAGAAGTGAAGCCCATGTACAAGTTTAAAAAAAATGGCTCTGTTAAGCAAATACTACAGTTTAAATTTAGTGATAGTAACGATAATGCTATTTTTTATTTATTTTTTTCAAAACGTCACCAATTTTTGTAGTATAGTCTCAATAACATAAATCATTATTTCAAGTGGGCTATAGATTCAGGTTGCAGGTGCTAACCAGCTGCTAACACCTCAAATAGCGCTTAGCTTAGCATGGAAAGCTAAGCTAAGGAGCTAACACGGAGGCGGAGAGTAAGGTGGTTGTGAAAAAACCAAGAATTGTTTGGATCACCCCCAACTCTCACATTTTTGTATTATACGAGTGGGGGCGGAGTCAGCACAACCCCAGTGTAGGCTCCACCCACCTCTGGCTTCATCCAGTCTATAATTGTAAGCAGTACGTTCCTGCACGTAATAAGACCTAAAAAACTAACGTAAATTTCCGTGAGCGTTACGCTCTAAGTGGAAGGAACCTCTGGCAGTGGTTAGCATCACAGAAGGAAGGTTCTGGGTTCCATCCCATAGGTCCCATGTGGAGTTCCCATGTTCTCCTGTGTTTCCTTTCACATAGACATGTCTGTTAGGTCACGTGGTGATAGTGAATTGACAGTAGGGGTGCATGTGAGTGTAATTGTTTGTAATTATCATTTTGGAGAAAGTCACTTTTCACAATCAGCTCAAATCTTTGAAATTAAGTGATGATCAACAGAATATAGTAAAAAATACTAAAAATAAAATGTTCTTCCTGATTACATTTATGCGATGAATATCGTCATAAGGTTAAAGTTCGCAGATGTTTTATTTTTAAATGGGTTTAAAAGTTTATTAGGGGAATCGATGGAAAGCCCCAAACATGTGACAATCTGCATCCATTACTAACATTAGTGTAATATAAAAAAAGAACTCTATCTAGAGACGCATTTGTTTCCCTTCCGCTAACACCCATCAGTGTCTAGTCTCCGATTTTCTTTCCCTCAAGGTCTCAATAAATGATTAAAAAAAAAAAAATAAAAATGTTCCTGGCTCTACCATCTTCTGTGAGCGAGATGAGTTCCTCTTGTTTCTCAGATGACGTCCCGCTTTGAGCGCTTCTTCGGGTAACTGTGTTCCTGTGAGGGCGAGAATGTATTTTTTTTTTTTATCCAAGGCCTGTTCCCTTCATTTTCTTTATCACCCCTTACGTTATAAATCACAAGTGTCACACTGGAAACTGGTGATGCCAACCAAGATAGAGACGAGGCAGAGTGTATGTACGAGTGTGTGTACACGCAGTTGTGTTCGTGAATGTATGGGGAATATACGTACACGTGTGTACTTGTGTGTGTGTGTGTCAGCATGTGTGTCTGAAGGCAGAGGCTTGTGTGCCTCCAGAGGCAGGGCTGCCAGCACTCCGAGGGTTGCTGGCTCCAATCCCAGAGACCCTGAGGGAAAGGCACCTATTGATGGATGAAAAACTCCCACAGTGCGTCGCTTCCTGTGCGCACAAAGCCCACTGAGTCTACAACCTCTCCGAGCCCACACACTGGGTTTGGAGACAGTGTTGTCTCTCTTCTCTTCATGCATCTCCCATTGTCGGGCTTCAGGCTACGCGGTTATGGAGCGGTGATGGCGGCGCGTTATCTAGACGTTCCATTACTGTCACGAGTTTATAAATACAGGAGGATTTAGACTTCTAAAAAATAATTCTGTTTATCTGACAAACTCAGCAGCTGTGTCGTTGACGGATATTTCCAAGGACAAAATTGGACTTAGACGGACTTTACTAATCCTCAAGAGAATTCGCTTGGACAAAAAAAAAAAAAAAGGTTCTCAAGAACCACAAGTATAAAACAAAAAAGGCAAAACATAAAAATAATTAAAGCACTAAAAATGAATTAAAAATTTAATATTTTAATAATAAAATCAGTAAAAATCTATTAAAATAAAATAAAATAGTACAAGCAAAAAATTTACAAAATTTGCATATAGAGAAATGTACAAGTATATACATAGGAAGTATAGGTAAGGTGCAAAATGTGTATTAACATTAATAACGTTGAGTTATCTAAAGGTGAGCTCCGTTGCCCCTCTATATTCCCCGGCCACGGCACCGAGATGGACTCAAATGCTTCTTGTTCACATAAAAAAAAAATAAATAAATAATGCAGCCAAGATATAATTTATAATGAAGGGACGATAACTTGTCTTATCAAGTCATGCTTAATGGCATCAGTGACAAGCAGCTAATGAAATAGTTGGACAGAGCATGTAATGGAAGTTACAAAGCTCATTAACGAAGCAAAGCGCTAATCACGACACATGGAACAATCCCATTCTGATAAATGACAGTGGTATCCTGGCCCGGGAGATACAGTGACTCAGAGGGAAGAATTGGGTTTCCAAGAGCTGGAGTAAACGCAAGAGTCTTTGAACGAGACACTGAAGTGATTTGAATGTGTGGAAACAAACGTGTAGATCGTCGTGACTACAGAACTCTTTTAGTACCGGTTTGTAGGAAAGATATTTAACTGGATCACAAGAATACTGTAAATAGACAGGCAGACAGATAGACGGATGAGATTGATGAATAGATGGAGTAGGCGTGTGGGAAGAATTTAGCTGTGTAAGGTGTGAAAAGTGTTATTTATTTAGGGTGCTTTCTGTTTGAGTGGTGTGAAGTAGCAGGGATCTGATTGCACATTTGGCTGCGAGTGGATTCTGCTCGAGTGTTCCTTGAGATACTATGTGGTAAACAACTTTAAACCCATTATTTTCTTCGTCAGAAACTATTATTTTGACCATGCGACGCTTTAAATCGGCCTCATCTGAGAGAGAAGAGGAGGGGGGAGGAGGGGGGGAGGAAGCCTCTCTGTCTGTGGACAATCCGTCACTATGGGAACAGAAGGGCCACTGATTGCAGCATGATCCCTGTAGTGAAGGCGTCACGCCACCAGTAACACCAGACCAGAGCGCGAATTTCAATAATTCACAAGGTAAAAAAAATACAAATGAAGAGTGAGTCGTTGCACGCAAGCAAATATCTTTACGAGGCAGCGTGTGTGTCTGCAGCGGCGGCGGCAGCAGCAGCAGATGGGAGGCTGCGGCGACCCGTGCACTTTACAGCCCGAGCGCCGCTATCCATCTTTTTAAGCTCCCTCCTCTCGTTAATCCTTCTCGCCGTCTCTGACCATCAGCTATCGTCCTCCGTATCGCCCTCCTTGTCCTCCTCTCCATCTCTTCACTGTCACGGGGACTGGTGGCTGACCCGGATGACGGCTGACGTATTTTTCTCATAATGCACCATTTGGGTTCATTATGGGACGTGTTTCAACCAATCAAGAACAAGAATAAGGTTTTAAATTTGTCACTTTCTTTTTTTTTTTTCCTCCAAGCTTTGAATATTATCCGTGACCCTGTTTCCTGTTTCTATTTTGTAAGCTTCTTCCTTGTCTCTTGGCTGATTAGCGATTTGTGTTAACAAGCAATTTAACAGGTGTACCTAATAAAGTGGCCAGTGAGCGCAAAGCCCTGTCCTTTCTCCTCGTCTGTTGTGTTACCTGCTTTCTTTCATCTGTTCTTTTACCCTGCACTGCCTGTTATCCTTCCTGACCCTCCTTTTGTTCAGTCTTAATTTACACCCTCAGTCCTTGTTTTTAATCGTGAGCATGTCCTGCATTTTGGTCCTGCGTGCTCTTTGCATATATCACAACACAACTGGACAGTCCTGCAACCAGTCAGAGGCCCTCTGCTGGAAACACATTTAAACTCAGTGGTGCTCGGATGTAATCGTGTATGACTACTCGTTTGTCCATCTCCATAAAGCCCCATAAAGCGATTAAAAATCAAATCTGAAGATGGGGAAGTTGGTTTGGCATCCAGGCTCAAGTTCAGCCTGGAGTAATTCTCCATATACTCCAATCTAACACAATCTGTTGATTGCAGATTCAATTTGCTAAAGTTCCATTTACTACTAAAGACACTCTTTATAAAATAGTATAATATCATCAGTCAATCAAATTGGAAGTGGAACAAACACCAATAAAAAAGGACATGGAGACTAATGCACACTGTTAAAAGGCTAAGTTAAAACAATAAAAGATCAATATCAAAAAGTAAATAAATAAAAACATAAAATTCATAAAATATAATAACAAAGTAAGATGTAAGAACATTAAAAACAGAATAAAATAAAATATAGACACAGAATCACTTTTTTGATCCCACTGAGTAAATTACTTAAAACATTTGCCCCGTGTGAGGCTCGAACTCACGACCTTCAGATTATGAGACTGACGCGCTGCCTACTGCGCCAACGAGGCCTGTAAAACACTGAATATGTCAATGAAAATAGATAAAACTATAATATACAAAGCACTGACCATAAGATTGTGTCATCGAGCCAGATTAAAGAGATGCGTCTTTAGCCTACGTTTGAAAGTGTCATAGAAGAAAGTTTATTTGCCATATTTGTACAGGTACACTGTGTGTTTCCCTGAATGAAGCTTACTAATATTTATTTTTAAGGATTAAAATAAAGTTGGCTTACATACAGTATATATATTATATGGTATGTGGACAAATTGTGTTTGATATAGGCACAAAATCAGTATCAGACCTGATCAGCAAATTATATTCTATCATAAAAAAAACACATGTTATTGTATGTAGCTTATCTTTTAGTTGGGTAAGGTGAGTTGCGACGCAGGGTAATAGGTTAAACGTGGCAGGTTGGTTGGGAAGGAGTTCTCGCGGGTAAGTGGTGCCTCAGGTTGTAGCCTGAGTCCAGTCACTGGAACAGAGCGTGAGCTGGTTGGTGTTTGACCCTGAGGATGGTTGGGTGCATATAGAATCCAGGAGCCAGTGACCTTCTCAGTTCTCAGTTTCGATGACCCGACGTATCAACTTCCTCTCAGCCAGGGCGGGTCGGGTGGGAGAGGATAGGACGTTGGTATGCAAAATCAATCCATATACCAACCAACATGAATACCTTTCACGCGAATTTCACATGAAATGAATTGATTAAACGCTACTGTAACAGGAGACACAAGGAGAGAGGTCACATGCACCCCTCTCGTTGAATGTCTGATATGCCAGTGCTCCAATATCCAGAGAAGGAAGCTACTGTCAAGAGGTTGCAACAGAATGAGGGGGTTAATTTAGCCTAGACCTTGACATGGACCTTTGTTCTGTAGGAGTTATTTCCACTAATACAGAACCAGCCGATTCCTCAACAGCTCTCCATTTATTCTGATAGTAACCAAATACCAGATACGTCAATGCAGAAAGAAGGTTCAGTGTGAAACGAGATAAACGACGTGCGAGTGTAGCGTGAGCATTCACGTGACAGGCCACTGTGAATATCCACGTGTCGGTTTATCTCAAAGCGGCACCCAAAATCCCATCAGAGCAGTGAAAAGCACCGGTCCAGCAGGTGTGATGAGGGGATGGGGGGAGGGATGAAGCTGACGTTAAGGCTACATTTTCCCCTCAATCACTGCTCCCGTTCGGATGTCCTCGTGCGATGTTTGCAAAGAGAGAGCCATCAAAAGAGCCCCGAGGTACTTCGCTTGAACTGTAACGAAAAGCAATGCAAACAACTCGGCGGCTCTACCTTAAGTGGGGGCTACTTTGAAAAAGTTCCAGGTTGAATTTTAAGTAGATGGGCGCTCGACTAGACTCGAATGGAACAAATTGATGGTCTTGGTAATAAAAATGTGGAAGATGCCAATTTGAGATTTTTTTTTTTTTATGTAAGCAGGTACCGTTTCTAACTGAAGAAAGACTCCAAGGACTGCTTTTTTTTTTTTTTTTTTTTTTGCAATGCTTCCAGCTGGATACTTAACATCCGGAGCTGTTTGCTACTTCAATGTAATCTAGTGAAGCAGATTCAGACACTAAAGCACATTTTAAATTTGCCGTTACATACATTTCACTGAAGCGCCGCATTACCTCCGAGTGCTTTGTGCACATCTCTGGCTCCCGTGTATATTTTTTTTGAAATTGACAAAAAACTCAAGAGTGGCAATTGTACGATGGAAATGAGTACTTCAAAGGAGTGCTTCCTGAAGTGAGGTCCCGGGAAGCCAGCAGGGGTTATTTTGCAGATTATGCATCGCGCAGACTATAAAAAAGCCCCGTCAAAATGTTTTTTTTTTTGTGCTGTACTGCTCAGCAAATGAAAGCTGCTGCAGTTTTTGCTTTTGAGGGAGTGGAGAATAAGTGATACAGCTTCGCTTGCAGAGAACAGTCAGTGGAAGGAGGATTACACGGATGAGCGATCACAGTGATGATCCAAGAGCAACTCCATCACGAGCTTCTGTTATGTTTGGCAAGTGTCACTGCGTCACACCGAGAGGCCTGTGTTGTACTTTGTTGTTCTCTGACTATGGGAATGCTGAGCTGAGCAACGGGGCCTAAGGTTAAGAGAATACAAATTAAACGTCAGTTTGCTGTCCATGAAACTACTAAATCTAAAGCCTTGTGTGGACAAAACCTGCTGGCTTCCTGTCAAACAGCTAGAATTGTTTACCTGTTTTTCCCTGGTCTCTATAGTCAGTCAGGCAGTGGCCACTTTATTAGGTACACCGTGCTAGTAAAAGGTTGGAACCCTTTTGCCTTCAGAACTGCCCTAATTCTTCATGTCACAATTTCAACAAGGTGTTGGAGACATTCCTCAGAGATTTTGTTCCATATTGACATGATAGCATCACACAGTTGCTGCAGATTTGTCGGCTTCACATCTATGATGAGAATCTCCCATTCCACCACACCCCAAAGGTGCTCTATCTATTGGATTGAGATCTGGTGACTGTGGAGGCCATTGGAGTACAGTGAACTCATTGTCAAGTTCAAGAACCAGTTTGAGATGATGTGAGCTTTGTGACATGGTGCATTATCCTGCTGGAAGTAGCCGTCAGAAGATGGTCCACTGTGGTCATAAAGGAATGGACATGGTCAGCAACAATGCTCAGGTAGGCTGTGGCATTTAAACCATGCTCAGTTTGTACCAAGGAGCCCAAAGTGAGCCAAGAAAATATCCTCCACACCATTACACCACCACCACCAGCCTGAACCGTTGATACAAGGCAGAATGGATCCAGGCTTTCATGTTGTTTACGCCAAATTCTGACCCTGACATCTGAATGTCTCAGCTGAAATTGAGACCATTCAACGTTTTTCCAATTGTTTATTGTCCAGTGTTGGTGAGTCTGTGTGAACTGTAGTATCAGTTACCTGTTCTTAGATGACAGGAGTGGCCCCCGGTGTGGTCTTCTGCTGCTGGAGCCCATTTTCTTCAAGGTTCCACCTGTTGAGTGGTTATTTGAGTTACTGTTGCCTTTCTCCAACCAGTCTGCCCATTGTCCTCTGACCTCTCTCACTGGATATTTTCTCTCTTTCGGACCATTCTCTGTAAACCCTAGAGATGGTTGCGCGTGAAAATCCCATTAGATCAACAGTTTCTGAAATACTCAGACCAGCCTGTCTGGCACCAACAACCATGACCATGTTCAAAGTCACACAAATCCCCTTTCTTCCTCATTCTGATGCTCGGTTTGAACTTCAGCAAGTTGTCTTGATCACCTCTACATGAATAAATGCATTCAATTGCAGCCATGTGATTGGCTGATTTGCTATTTGTGTTAACAAGCAATTGAACAGGTGTACCTAATGAAGTGGCAAGTGAGTGTATACATATACAGTATTTAATAGCTACAGCTTATTCGAGCAATGCATCAGTTGCACATAATCGTGTATGCCTGTCGAGAAAAAATTAATCTGCAGTTCAACTTGTTGAATTCACCATTAATTTTTCAGCTGTTTGTTACAAATGCAAGACATGGCTCCATGTAACAGAATATTCAGTTAAATAAGTAATAAGTAATATCCAGAATGTGCAATTAAATAATATGATTGCAGGTACAAACACCCAGCAGAGGTCTGTATTTTTAATTTTTATTATTATTAATGTATTTGTCTGCTATGTACCTTTCAAAAATAGATTTGTCTGCAAATGTTCACATTTTTGTTCTTTTATCTTTTTCACATCACATACACGTCAACCTCGTCTTATTACTACCGGGATTTTTTTTATCTATAATTAAAATGATAACAACCTGCTTCATTTTCCATTGTTTTATTTTTTTCCAGCCGCATGATATGGATCGAAATGTCATTTAAAATTAAATAAAAAGCAATAGAATGTGCATTTCCTTAAAAATAATGCAACGTGATTGCAGATACAAACACCTGACAGCGGTTCAAATCATTAGAGGATGTAAATCCTCTGATTACATGAATTATGAATATCTGTGTATGAATGTCTGACATGTACAGTCCTAAATTAGATTTAACTGTCAGATGTGTTTCTCGCGGGTAAGTGGTGCCTCAGGTTGTAGCCTGAGTCCAGTCACTGGAACAGAGCGTGAGCTGGTTGGTGTTTGACCCTGAGGATGGTTGGGTGCATATAGAATCCATGAGCCAGTGACCTTCTCAGTTCTCAGTTTCGATGACCCGACGTATCAACTTCCTCTCAGCCAGGGCGGGTCGGGTGGGAGAGGATAGGACGTTGGTATGCAAAATCAATCCATATACCAACCAACATGAATACCTTTCACGCGAATTTCACATGAAATGAATTGATGAAACGCTACTGTAACAGGAGACACAAGGAGAGAGGTCACATGCACCCCTCTCGTTGAATGTCTGATATGCCAGTGCTCCAATATCCAGAGAAGGAAGCTACTGTCAAGAGGTTGCAACAGAATGAGGGGGTTAATTTAGCCTAGACCTTGACATGGACCTTTGTTCTGTAGGAGTTATTTCCACTAATACAGAACCAGCCGATTCCTCAACAGCTCTCCATTTATTCTGATAGTAACCAAATACCAGATACGTCAATGCAGAAAGAAGGTTCAGTGTGAAACGAGATAAACGACGTGCGAGTGTAGCGTGAGCATTCACGTGACAGGCCGCTGTGAATATCCACGTGTCGGTTTATTTCAAAGCGGCACCCAAAATCCCATCAGAGCAGTGAAAAGCACCGGTACGTCACACGTACAGATGAACCTTACTTGATTAAATTAAAAAGAAATAGTTCCTTCATCTTCGCTCTAAATTGGAACATGATATGTAGTCAGATAAATGTAACTTATCTGCACTAATGTAAAAAACCAAAAACAAACAAGAGATTTGGAATCGAAAACTTGAAACAAGTCATTGTTTTCGAGTTCATTCGCCTTAGAAAAAGTACTTTTTTTTTTTTCCACCCGTGGACATGCGCAGATCTGTTTTGAGGAAAAAAGTGTCACGTTTACTAAGAAAACCGAGCTTTTCAATGAGTTTAATTGATGCCATGTTAAAGGTGTAACCGAGTAAAGCTTCTATGGAATTAACGAACGCGCTGACAGTTTCATTTAATTGATCTATTAAATGTGATTCTCCGGTTGGAGACTCCCACGCCCAATTCACGTGTGCTACAGTGAATGTCGAAAGGTCACAAACCGTAATGCTTGTTAATTAATGTGACACGGATTTAAGTCAAGTAAAAGTCAACGGGGTTAACGGAATCTGCACAGCTGATGATGGCTGACAAATATCCATACTGTGGATTCTAAGCTTCTGTTGTAAGCGCAGACTGTCAAAGAGTGTCGTCTTACTTACGGGGAAAATGCAACACTGTGCCGGTCACTTATCTGGGATTTCACAAAGCTGCTGACACACTATTTCTCTTTCCGCGCGGATGCTGAGGTGCACCGCACGTACTTCAAACTAAACCGCAGACTTTCTGACCAAAGAAATACAGCTGGATGTGTGCAAGGCCCAATCTGTCTGTCTGTCCCTTTCTTTGACACGTTCCTTTAAATCTCTGGCACCTGCTATCACTTTACTGTTTCTTTTTTCCATTACCGGCCTCTGATCGTAAAATTGCCCCCTGCTGTAAACGTTGGGCACTCAACGTGTCTCGCTTTCTCCTTCTCGCCGTTTGTTCGTCGCAGTGGGGAACGTACCATTACATCTGTGAGTTATGATGCACAGTCAGTTTGTAGGAATGTGTGGTTGTTTTTTGCCGCTTGAAACGCGATAACACACCCCGCCATGTGTGGGTGCCCGTGTGTTCTCGGCGGGTGAGTGACAGTGTTGTCTTTAAATAACACCGGCATTGACATTAAAATTCCTGTTGCCGGAATTGCCTTTGTAATGCTGTCAGCCGTGTACATATTGCAAACGGGGTGATGAAGCATGCTTGTCATGCTTCCCTGACTTTTATGGCTTTTTAATGAGACAAAAATGCCATCAAATGTCAAGAATGACCAAAGAATGGCAGTTTGTTTTAGCATGAACGTCTCATTCGTTTATGCTAGACTTGGCTGGGTCATGGGGGGGCGTTCTCCCGGGTGCAGCGCGTTTTGTTTTACCAGTGATAAAGATGTTAAAACCAGGTAAAGATAAAGGAAAAGAAAAAAAAAACAAAAACCAGAGCATATCGACTGAAACTGCTTTTATGTGACGCTGGAACGAGTAAGATAACACGCTGTAAATGACAAGGCAGAGTGAACAACAGAAAGGTGTGACTTCAGTGTGGTTAGCTTTTTAAAATTGGCAGCAAGTACAAAACGGTGCTGAAAAGCTAATCACAATATTTTGTGTGTTATTTCTACCTACATTCACTTTATTCAGCACACTTACTCCACTCTCTAAGATAACTTAACAATGTCACCACTAAAGCATAGGCTGTAAATTAAGATGGACATCGGAACAGCTTCTCAAAAATGAAGCAAAAGTAGAGCTCCCCCTGGTGACTGACTGCCATATAGGTCATAAGCTCCACCTCCTCCATGATGAGGCCAAAGTAAAACTTTAAAGTAAATGTCAAATATTTTTTTTAAGGATTTTTTTCTGTCATTTTAGGTAGTTAACGCTGATACTTTATGCTCCAGTGTCCATTTTTCTGACAACTTTCGTTTTAGTTATTCATTTGATGCTATAGAAACAGGATGTGACATCATGATGACTATGAGTTTCCATGCCAACCACTTTGTGAAGCGGTCCCACGGACCAGGAGAGTTGGGGGAAAAAAATAAATGAATGAAAAAATAGGTACAGTGTATAAGCTGACATTTCTTTGTAACTTGTGGCGGTAGAACAGAGCAGAGTATTGATTAAATGAAAATGGGACTGAATCTGGAGGTTCATTGATAACGTGGCTCCACTCTCAGACCATTCTGATCACACTGTAGGGACAGGTAGGGACGTGTTGTCCATATTTATATACAGTCTATGCTATAAATTAAAAAAAAAAAAGAAGATAGAAACTTTCTCGACATTACTTTGAGGAGCTGCACTGCAGAAAGCAAATGTCTGCTTCAGTCGGACCGGATGTTAAACAGACATTCACGGTGCCAAATCCAAATGCCAAATTCATTGCATGAATATCAGCGTCCCAGACTTGCCATGACACGTTGTACAGATGTGGGTAATTGGGGACTCGACTTTACACCTCAGCATTTCCACTGACAGGCCTACTTTCACACCACACCACCATGTTCCTAGTTTGATAGGAGCTAGACTTTGCATGCCATGACCCAACATCACTATCAAACTTTTTACAGGCGACAAGTTCCATTACAATAGTCTAGATAACTATATAATAGTTTCCATCTTAGATTACTTCTTTATTTATTGCATTGTGTTTTTGGTTCCAAGTCAATTACAAGCGTGCAGTACAATAAATATAATCAACGTTAAACCCTATTTAGATGCATCCGCACTGTTTGTATAAAAGTAGTAGAATAACTTGCACTGAGCTTCAACTTTGAAATGCAAGACAATCCGCTACAAGTAGAATTTGTGAAAAGACAATAATAAAGACAGAAGTAAGGACGCTTGGGCCAGACACATGGACCTCAGTCCTCAGTTCTTTTGCTCTATTGTAACATCAAAAGACTCATACACAGTGAAAATTCCCACAGAGAAAATAGCCACACCTGAGGCTAGCTGTCCACACTGATCCCAAAAGAAAACTGCTTTGATGCAACTCCTGAATGCCAGATTTACCTCCACTGGGTCTACTCCCTACCTTTTCAAAAATGAAAATCAAACTGACTCACTCCTACGATGCATGAGAAGGGGTAGCCTTCTCATTCAAGTAAAAAATAATGACTCTTGAACAAACTTAACGTGTTAGCATTTCAGCTAAGGACATAGAATCCCGTTGGGTCAATATTTTCCAATGTACAATTTTGTGTAGCATTCTGAATCTTTAATATTATAAAAAAAAGTGCGTGAGTGACTGAGTGAGTGAACGACCTGGCAACATCCAGTCGACTGATTGATTCGAACCCACAACCATCTTGTGAGATATCAGTGTTTCTGCTTCTTTTTGGTCTGATCGTCAGCCCCACCTGACAACCTGCAGGTTATGGGTCAGCCTGTTCATAACTAAAAGCTGTCAACTAACAGTCATCAGGGTAATGGCCTGTGCAAGTTTCTTAAACAATGTTTGCAAAGACAAAATTAGAATACTTACAATACCCCCTTTTCAAAGTGCCACTACACCAGATTGGAAATCTGTTCTGCGCCATTGGACATTTTGCTTGGCTGCACAGCAAGTGGAATCCAGTTTCCCTTGAAGACATGTGATTGTCTCAGCTTTGTGCTTGAGTGTGCGTTACAGAGGGAGGATGTGCAGTCCATCCTTAAACGTATCTGCGAGTGACTCACAGAGACAACAGTGTTTTTGGACTAGAAATGCTGCATGGACTTGACGGACCCAGGAAGGTGCCAAGGCATTTGCATAAGAGGGCACAGTTAAGCTCTCTTGTGTGACACTGTGGCCTGTTTGTGCTTCTAAGCCAATGTATTGCGGGAGTTTATTGACTGAGATGGAGGAGAAAAAAAAGAAATCTTTGCTCCAATTACTGCCAATATTTGTTTTATAGACTGACCCAAAATCAAACTTCACCACTTTACCACTGAAGCATCCAGCGTAGCCCACCGTGATTCACTAAAAACTCAGTTTATCTCCCTGCCTCATAATATTAAGGAAGTAGGGGAACTGATGATGATGAATGTGATTAAATTTGAATCACATTGAAGTTAGCAGAAATGGAGGTCGCTGTGGCTCATGAAGTTAAGAGATTTTGGTCCAAGGCGTCGCATTTGTGATGAGACCTCATTAGTCCCCGTAATGGAAACAACTGGTAATGCTCGTCGGTCTTGTATTCATAAAGTACGCATGTTCCATTGTCATTTTCAAATGATGAGATTTTTATTTTCCCATTAGGGCGGCACATAAACTGATCCACCACAACATTATGACCGGGACAGGAGATAGAAGAAGTGGATAATGATAAGTTCTGGACCTGGCATATGTGTGGATGTTACTGAGACATGTAGCACCCACCTCGAAAAAAAAACATGAAGAACAGCAGAAGGTGTTGATCTAGCCTCCAAATTCACTAGATCCCAAACTGATCAGGTATCTGTAGGGTGATCCACAGAGGCCCCTCCCCTCAACCCATAGGACCCAAAGTCTCCCCACTAATAACATTATGTGGCCAGAGGCTGTCAGAGGCCACCCTCAGAAGACCCATGTCCAGTGACACGTCTACGCATTTACCCACCGACCAAAGATCCGCTGGGGGTTCACGTGGCATGTACCACTTATTAGACCTCTGAATGTCTGGTTTGTGGACAACTCCTTTATTCTTGAACAAAAATTCTACAAAATTTCCACCTTCACCAGTTGCTATCGACCATTTACATCGTTACGTGGAAAAATAAAACAGTCGCCAAATCCAGTCAGGGATAGGAGAAATAAAATCTGTTCAGTCTCTACTTCCTTTTCCAATCCCATATGTCTGTTGTCATCATCGTCAGTGCATGCAGATATGTTGAGGTAATACCATATTTTGTGTTGTATTTACATGATTACAGGTGGCATCATATGAATTATCCACCCATCCATTTATGCCATGCACGTTCCCACATCAGACCAGACATATATAATCCTTCCAGCTACCCTTTCTCCCATATGATTTTTAGTAGATTAAACGCCAGTTTTTCAGACAAAATGCATTTTTCCCTCCTGCCTGATATCAAAACATTATGCTAATACAATGGTTGACAGTGGGATGGGATGATTGCAGCACATCTTCAAAAATGTTTACAACCATTCCCCTGATGTAAATCATTTTACAGAATGATGAAATACTTTCAGGTTTTCTCTATGGAGCCATTAGGCAACCCAGAGTAAAACGAGATGTGGATAAAATGTACCCTGTGTGATCTCCGGGCGTATCAGGTCTGCACTTCAGCGATCATTTGTCACAACTGAAACCAAGTAAGAACAGAGAACACGTAACACGCACACATGTATGGACACAGATATGGCTGTTTGTTGCAGCAGACATAGGCGTTCTTTAGACAGACACCGTAGATTGAAGACTGGACACAGTGCACACCACTTCGCTAGCACCATACGTCCTATTGGCAGATTATTGGGTGCAAAAACTAGAACATGTAGTAGCTGATGGAACACAAGTGAATAGTAGATATATAATGTTCTCATACTGTGTGTGCACAGGGTACTGTCAAAATAAGACGTGTTTATGACATGTTCAGAATGACTTAAACTGACTACATAAACAAAAAAAATGCAATATTTCTCTTTGAATCCTGGCAATCCCATCTGTTGTTGGTGAAACAGAGTAAGAACAGTCTTTGCTGTGTGCTAATGATGCAGATCAGAGGGAAGGCGGCAGCTCCTCCGTACTAGCAGCTCACCGCTGATTTGTTGATTTCTCTGTCGTAACTGCTGTTTGCTTCTGATTAGTGGTGCGTTCATGGTTTAGATGGAAACAGCAGGCTTTTGTGCCCCAGCTGCAAAGGGTCCAGAATAGGGTCTCAAGTAAACACCACATGCAACGAGCAAGCCTAGCCTTTTAATATTCAGAGCGGCGGTAGCTCACTTAGGGCGAGCTGCAGATTTCTCTCAAAGGGTCACAGGCTAGACCAACAGATATCAGGTTATAGTTAGTGACCAGGAGAAACTTAACTGGCGTTATAAAGGCTTGTGTTTCACAAAAAATGCTAAAAGTTTTTTTGGAAACATGTTGGACTAAACTGTGTATGCAGATGGGTGATGGGACAGCTAGTCCAAAAGTGAAGCCAAAGCAAGTAGAGCTCCCCCTGGTGACTGGCTGCAGTATAGGTCATAAGCTACACCCCTTCCATGTTAGTAGATGGGACTTGGGCCAAAAATAAAAAATTGTCAAATTCATTTTAGATAGTTAATATAATACTGATGCATGCTCAAGTGTCCATTTTCCATGCCATCCAACATTTCTTTGTTACCGGTCAAAGTACAGCAAAGCGCAGTATCATTTAAACAAAAATGAAAGAGACTGTACTGTGCAGAGTCTGGCTCTAAACTCGCAAGGTGACGCCTCACGTATCCCCAGGAAACTAGCGTTAGTTTGGCTAATGCGAGTTAGTGGGGACGCATTGTTCATATTTATATACAGTCTATAGTTTACGTAGAAATGTAGAAACGACATTGCTCAAGGCATTTTTGTAGCTTGGCAATGATGATGCAGTTATGGTTTGGTGAAGGAAAATCAGGCAAGGAGAGCTGCCAGGGACGGTGGTGGAAAATAATGTGAGAAAAAGTGGAGAAAGACACACTGCAGAGAAATAGTTTTGCGATGGAGAAAACAAAACAGGAAATAACGAGAGACAGAGGGAGAAAGTGGGATAATGGGACTCTCAAAATGAACACACTGCAGCAGAGGAAGGTGGAGGAGAAGAGGGAACGCTGACAAATCCTGATGAATACGAGAGCCAACATGACTCTAATACTTACTTTATCACCGGGCCAGACGCCTGACAAATCACTTAATATGCAAATAGCGCCGCATTTATTCCAATGACAAATCACGAGTCACATAAACAGACACTTGAAATACAATGTGCGCAGACATTTTAACACACACAGATGCCCTCACGGAAACAGACACACACACACAGGTGTTTTATTCATCTGTTGTACTTCAAATCCCATGGTGCACAATAGCTGCTTTATTTGTATCAATTATTAGTGGTGGATACTAGAGGATAGAGACCACAGCTCCACCTGCACTCAGGGTTGTGCGTCAGTTTAATAGGCACACTTTAGCTCTCTGTTAATAAGAGTTAATGAATTGTTATACAGGTGCTGGCCAGTAAATTAGAATATCATCAAAAAGTTGAATTATTTCAGTAATTCCATTCAAAAGGTGAAACTTGTACATTATATTCATGCAATGCACACAGACCGATGTATTTCCAATGTTTATTTCTTTTAATTTTGATATTTATAAGTGACAACTAATGAAAACTCCATATTTGGCATCTCAAAAAATTAGAATATTGAAAAGGCCAATGAAAAAAATGTTTTTTTTAGAAATGTTGGCCAACTGAAAAGAATGAGCATGAAAAGCATGCGCATGTATAGCACTCAATACTTAGTCGGGGCTCCTTTTGCCTCAATCACTGCATTAATGCGGCGTGGCATGGACTCGATCAGTCTGTGGCACTGCTCAGGTGTTATGAGAGCCCAGGTTGCTCTGATAGTCGTCTTCAGCTCCTCTGCATTGTTGGGTGTAGCGCATTGCATCTTCCGCTTCACAATACCCCATAGATTTTCTATGGGGTTAAGGTCAGGCGAGTTTGCTGGCCAATCAAGGACAGGGATACCATGGTCCTTGAACCAGGTACTGGTGGTTTTGGCACTGTGTGCAGGTGCCAAGTCCTGTTGAAAAGTGAAATCTGCATCTCCATAAAGTTGGTCAGCAGCAGGAAGCATGAAGTGCTCTAAAACTTCCTGGTAGACAGCTGCATTGACCTTGGACCTCAGGAAACAGAGTGGGCCAACACCGGCAGATGACATGGCACCCCACACCATCACTGACGGTGGAAACTTTACACTGGACCTCATGCAACGTGGATTCTGTGCTTCTCCGCTCTTCCTCCAGACTCTGGGTCCTTGATTTCCAAAGGAAATGCAAAATTTGCTTTCATCAGAAAACATAACTTTGGACCACTCAGCAGCAGTCCAGTCCTTTTTATCCTTGGCCCAGGCGAGACGCTTCTTACGCTGTTTCTTGTTCAAGAGTGGCTTGACACACGGAATGCGACAGCTGCATCCCATGTCTTTCATGCGTCTCTTCGTGGTGGTTCTTGAAGCGCTGACTCCAGCTGCAGTCCACTCTTTGTGGATCTCCCCCACATTTTTGAATGGGTTTGTCGTCACAATTCTCTGCAGGGTGCGGTTATCCCTAGAGCTTGTACACTTTTTTCTACCACATTTTTTCCGTCCCTTCGCCTGTCTGTTAATGTGCTTGGACACAGAGCTCTGCGAACAGCCAGCTTCTTTAGCAATCAACTTTTGTGTCTTGCCCTCCTTGTACAAGGTGTCAATGGTCGTCTTTTGGACAACTGTTAAGTCAGAAGTCTTCCCCATGATTGTGGAGCCTTCAGAACAAGACTGAGGAACCTTTTAAAGGCCTTTGCAGGTGTTTTGAGTTAATCAGCTGATTAGTGTGGCACCGGGTGTCTTCTATATTGAGCCTTTTCAGAATATTCTAATTTTCTGAGATACTGAATTTGGTGTTTTCATTAGCTGTCAGTTGTAATAATAAAAATGAAAATGAATAAACACTTGAAATATATCACTATGTGTGGAAGGAAAGTATACAGTATACAAGTTTCACCTTTTGAATGGAATTACTGAAATAATTCAACTTTTTGATGATATTCTAATTTACTGGCCAGCACCTGTATGCAACTTCAGTCACTGCACAGGATCAGCCACAATATTAAAACCACTGACAGGAGAAGTGAGTAACACTGACCATCTTGTAACAGTGATGTGTTCTGCTGGACCTGATATTTGTTTGGATGTTACTTAGACATGTAGCACCCACCTAGACCAGACCAGGCAACCCCACCCCACAGCAATGACACTCCTTGATGGCAGCAGCCATCCACAGCAAATATGGTTTAGGAACATGACAAAAAAACATGAAGAACAGCACAAGGTGTTGACCTGGCCTCTGAATTCCCTGGTTCCCAAACTGATCAAGTATCTGTGGAAAACAGTTGAACGAGTCGGATCCACAGTGTCCCCCACACTCAACCAATAGTATGGTGGTCATAATGTTATGCCTGATCGGTGAACATCATATTTACACTACTACTACTATGTAAATGATCTTGCTAGATCTGACAACAAAGAATATATAAACACATACTGAACACACCTCCTCCATGTTGAGATGTTCAACTTAAAAAGAGCATCTTAAATACGGTGCGTGTTTTTTCCAGGATCATCTAATGCATCGTTATTTCATGGTTACATTGAGAAAATGATGAAGAGAGATGTTTTTATTAGCTCATTGTCAAAGTAACACCATACATTTTATACATACACCAGTACAGACTGCATGCAGATGACTTGTACACAAAGAAGATGAAGGAGAAGCAATATCCAGGTAGTAGAAGTTGAGATAATTTATGTAGTCACCCCAATCCGTCAATGATACTTGTGTAGCGTTGTTGCTGTGTTTTTTTTTTTTTTTTTTTTTAAATGTACCCGAGAACAGATCCTCCACTTCCCTCTGCGCTCAGTAAAGACTTCTCCTTCTCCTCCCTCAACATCACTGGTTCCACCGAACTGCTTTTTCTATCGAAACAACTAACTCATCACATCTCAAGTCCACACTGAGTCAAACTGTCAGATTTTAACCTAAAAAGTTTCCACGCCCTTTGTTCTCTTTCTCCAATTGAAGGGAATAGTTGAAAGTTAAAGTTCACAAAAGCCATAAGACAGCGTAGGGAACCACAAGACACAGATCTCTGTGGACAAAAACAAAAGGTCAGCTTTTCCTTTTTTTTTTGTTTCTGTTTTACTTAATACTTAACAATTGTTATACTGCAGTGATAAATAAAAGAGCTATTGGCCTTTTGGGGGTAAATTAAATCTACTATCTCCCTGCAAGCAAAGCATAATGAAACCACTTATGTACCGGATTACTTTTATCTGAGATCATCTAGAATCACATAATAAATTGCTAATTTTACTTGGTCAACCAGCATCAGCATTATGGCTCAGCTTGGATTGGATCAACCAGGAGCAGGCATTAAGTACTTAAGTGATTTAATTAAGACATTTTTAACCGTGATGTTGGTTGTCAGTTATTATTTTATCTATCACATGAGTTGAGTCAGTTCTAGGCGCCTTGTTCTGTCGGTGTGCTGCGGAGCCGTTTTCTACCTCGTTTCATGAATGTGCCATGCAAATAAAACAATTAGAAGAGGAGTGTAATCACTCAGAGAGTCGCTGGCATTTGCACTGCTCTCTGAGGGGGTTTAATGCATCACAATCATGCCAGGGAAATGCATCACACGCTAAGCGAGGCTGCCAGAATCTGTCGGCGTGCAGGTCCTCGGGCCTGCGAATGTATTTTAGAAAGCAGCATGCACAATATTACCGTGCACTCATTCAGACAAGAATGCAGGATAATTGAGCCCACTCGTGACCTTTGGTCGAACATAGCGTTAGCAGGAGATTGCTCCTCTCCAATCTGAGCATAAAGGCCGAAGGTAACAAGCTGTCAACACAGTGCCGGTTAAGAAACAGTCTGTTTATGTCTTACAGTGGGTTCAGGTTTGAAGCGCATTTATGCTCCGATAAAGATCTCCTGGCTAGATTGTACCTTTTTGCGTGCTATGTATGTAATGGACACTAGATCTGGTCAGTTCCTGAACTACCAGGTTAAAGATTTGAATCTTTTTACTTGGTCAGGAATCACAAGTCCGAGGTCTTGAGTTTGCGGACTCGGGCATTTCGGCTTCACTGACCCGGATCCGGAGAGTCGCCAATAGCACCGTTAGCTCGGTTCACTTACTGGAGTCGGTGGACACACCGGAAACACGGAGGACTCAGACTCGGCTTCGGCCCTGTCAGTGAATCAAAGCCTCAAGTTAAATACTGTGTAACTCCTACCTGCACCTGCCACTTCCAGACAGCGTTAAATATACAATAGGACAGGAAAGTTAACTTTGATCCTAGATTCGATGAGGACGCTGCCGATATTTACCTGGAAAATTGTTGAATTAGACCTGCAACTACTCCAAGTAACACACACAACAACAGACTGACAATTTAAAATGAGGTGTACTGAACCAAATAAAGATCATTCACAGCACAGTATCTCAAAAACGTGGTAAGTAATTTAAAATGAATATTGCATAAAATACAACAGTACCTACTGTGTACCATCAACTTAAAGTTGCTCAGTTCTATTAAGTATTCTTGTTTGGACTACAATTGGCCAAAGTGAATATTTTGAAGGCCCGCCTCAATTACCGCCTCAATTAATGGGGTAGTAACCCCTACATTGCTCTTAATTTCCCTTATGAGAAACTTTTGGTGCTTATAAATTTCATATTTAAGAGAATGTTTAGAACACAAATACATGATTTGCAGCATTTTTTTTTAGAACAAACTACAAATAACCTAGGGTTTAACTAACCCTGGTTACAATTGCAATAAAGTAAAGTAATTAAACACTCTGGTGTTCATTATGTGACTGGTACATTTTATGCTGTGATGACATTTTGCATTTATATTCCATTTAGGTGTACATACATAGCCACCGAAAATATTTAAATCTCAGTCCACGTTCTTATTTTCACACTTTGCCTTTTTTTAATTGTAATTCAAAATACTTGTTCTTGTATATCCAGCTTCTCTAACTTCACATGTAGCTGTTTTTGGTTGTTCGACTACTTTTAACATATTTTGTAGGGGCGGATGAACCAAGTTTACCACCATTAATGGACACAGCGATGCACTCATACACACCATGTAAGTCCTGAGGAGATGAATTTGTTTACAACAAAACGGGTGCTGTCGGAGGAGCCAGCTGTTTAGAATCTGCCATCACATCTGCAGTAAAAGATACTGGCGGCAAAACAACTTTAAAGGACGAACAATTAACAACGATTGGGGCATTTATCAAGAATGCCTCAGCAAAATAAACTGTAATTATCCTTAAACAAGTTCTAAATGCATCTTTATACATTTACTACACAAACGTCGGTGGTCAATACCAATAAAGCTTCAACAGGTTTATTGGTGGACGTTTACTATTTTGCCAATACGATCTCCCAAGGCTGCAAGTATATCTTCACATTTATCTGTGGGAACCTGAGCACACATGTCTAAAAAAATGTACCCATGCTGTGATACATTTTCTAACATAAATAAATAAAAAAAACTGTCAGTGAGTGGTGCTGGAGAGGTGAGGAACAGCTTCATTTAGCGTCACGATTTGATTTGTTCCAACTGTGTGCGCATGGAAAGTGCCGAGCCAAAAGACTTTAATATAGACCCCTTCATGGCCTGCGTCACTGTGACGTCACAGCGTTAGCTGGAGGCAAAACAGAGGGAAGCTTGAGGCAAACACATCACTTTCAACCATGAAAATGATGTCTTGCTGTAGTTTTTGGGGCCAAAATCGAAAAATTCAAAAACTTGAAGTTTTATCACATAACAGCCACCGCTAGTCATAGACAACTTTGGTTTGGTTTTAGCCATTAAAAGAGATGAGTGAGACAATTATCAACATTGTACAACTGTACAAGTGTACACTTCATATTAGATCAGATTAATATGTAATGTATCATCCGTTTCAGCCTGGATAACAGTATGAGTAAGACCACATTGTGACTGAAATTACGTTAAGTTAATCATTATTTGGATGCTAACCGCTACGTAGTTGTGTGTTTCAGGGGTGTCCAAGCAGAAGTTGCGTTTACTACGTTACCCTTCCACTTACTTCTTGTAATATCTTTGTTGGAGAGGCTTCACTTGATAAAGACAGACCAGACTTTGTCCCTCTGTGTCCTCCTTCGGACAAATCACAATCAGAATCGTCCATCCAGTTAGTGAGAGCGTAGACGTTTTCCTCGTCCATTCTTGCCAAAACATCAACTGTCCATTGAAATATGCTAACCGCCGTTTAAAGGCTATGTTTTGCCTCCAGCTAAGCCCCGCCCCTCAAAAAACATCACACTGTTTACAAACTGTGTAGGGGTCTATGGGTAGTTTACTGCAGGCCCAATCTATAGCTCATGCTTTCTTTCCTCTACTGCCTGCCAGTGATTCATTTAGCAAAGAAGCGTCGTATACGAATGTTTATAATGGCGTAAGCTGGATTTTATAAGGCTGCAGTCTATCTATATGTATTCCGGCTATTAACAGGCCAGTCTATCAGCTCTGACGAGAGTGCAGCAGGGTGAATGATCAACTGTTAACCAGCGCTGCTACTCCACTGATTACACTGCCAGGCCCTCCATCTGTCTCACACCCCGTTCCCCCACCGCCACCACCGCCACCGCGGCCACTGCTGCCGCCGCCACACTCCCAGGACACACAAATAATTCTCTCTCTAGATATTTGTCTGTATGCCTCTCTCGGCCCGCCCACCACCTGCGCTTCCTCTCGCCGCCTCTCTGACCTACAAATCCCTTCACACCGTCCGTCTCTCCCGGAGAACTGCCCGTGATTGCTGCTTCTCGCCCTCTCTGCTTTATTTCCGCAAGTGCTCAGAGAAAGCACATGCCAACAGAGAGAGAAAGGGGAAGAGAGACAAATGCATTGAAGCCTTTGGCAAGAAGGCAGTAAGTTCTATTATGGTTTAGGAGATTGAGGAATTCAACGAGCTCCTGTACGCCCAATCATTCCCTCCGATAGACAGCCCCTTGTCGTGCACAAGGGCTTTTCCTGCAGAAATTGACCTGACTCATTGATTTGGCTGCTGTTGCAGCAATTGCCTGGTTGCTCGGAGTCAGTGGGTGGTTGTTCTCCCGACAGAATGACACGGTCCCACGTCAAGCTGCTCTTGGTAATTGGTTCATTTCTATTTAAGCAGTGCATTGAGGGACATGTGGCAAGACAACTCTCTCAAGGGATGGATTAAAGCTAAAAAAAAAAAAAAAAAAAAAAAAAGAGTCAGATTTGGTTGTTAGTTGAGGGGAAAAAACGAAACTGTGCATAAAACTCAAAGTTGGAGTGTTGAACTGACTGAAGTTACAGTGCGAAATGTTTGTCACGGCAGTCTGTCAGCCTGAGTCCAAACCACTACACTGAGGCTTATTTTCATGCTTATTTCCTAAATATCGGTGTAAACTGACATTGAAATTGTTGAATGGGTCAGAGCATGAATCTGTGCTCTTAAATGTGCAAAACCAATGGAAGGAAATGTATGGCCACCAATGCCAGAAACTAGCGGTGCTACATTTGTTTTTTCTGTGGAGCCGAGATGATCCAACAGAAGCACACAAGTCAAGCCATTTTGTCTTTGCCACTTCTCATTTGTTGTCGTGGGAGTTTTAACGTTTTGTCTGCGACTTGTCCAACTTTGCAGAAGAAATAACGTTCTGTTTGTCCCAGTGATGTTGGATGCAACACATACAAAGACATGCAAATGAGCAAGTCTGTCGTGGTTGGAACCAGTGAATCTGCTCAGCTCTGTCATAAAACTATACCTAAGTTTTGCTTGGTTTAATGACACCCTTTAAAAATCAATTCTCTATCATCAGCCATGTTGTTTTTTTGTTTTGTTTTTTCACTTTATCTACTCTTATACTAGGACACTTCATCTAACCTCACACTGAGACACTTTAGCTAAAATGTCTGTATATCTCATGTCTGTATATAAAAAATGTAAATCGCATATAAATTGGACTGTACGTTTTTTCCTACATGTACATTCCTCATTCTTATTTTATTTTATTTTATTTTATTTTATTTTATTTTATTTTATTTTATTCTTATGTCTATGTCTGGTTCATATGTTATTTGTTATCTCGCGACTCTTGGACAAAATAATCAATAAAGTGATCTTGAATCTTGAGTTATCCATAGATACACCCACAAAAGAAGAATTCAGACATCAGTGGGCTCCCTCCTGTCATCCTGGGACCGTGATCTGATTTTTTATGGTGCATGAATGTGCAACCAGCAGGCTACCTCGCTGATAAGTTGTGAAGAATGTCACATGCAGCTCAACATTTAGCATCTCGGCGTGGCTGCGGCGTGGCGTTCCATCCCTCCTTGAAGTAATTCACGCTTCATCTGCTATCAAAAAAATGACAGAAATGGCAGCTGTTTTGTACACGCATTATCTGATAACAACATCTGTGAGTGCTAAACTTTAAGAAAAAAAAACATAGACTCTTTATAAATATGGACAATACCTACTAGTCAGCTCACATACTATACCAATTCCTACTTCCTTCCAGTGGCAAAACTTAAGTTAGTTTCTCTGGGTTGTGGGCGGCGCCATCTTGAAAGTTTGGAGCCAGAGTCTGATCAGTTATTCATGCTTCGCATCCTGTTCCTGTAGCATCAAATGACTTACAGATTTCAGATCTGTAAGTCATTTGATACTTAAGTAATATGTTAACTACCTAAATTGCCTGAAACTGCGTAAACAAATGTATTTGACATGTATTTTAGTGTTTTAGTTCCACCCAAATCCCATCCACTAACATGGGAGGGGGTGGAGCTTATGACCTATACTGCAGCCAGACACCAGGGGGAGCTCTACTTGCTTCGGCTCCACTTTTGAGAAGCTGTTCAGCCGCCAGTGTTTAAACAGCCTACAAAAAAGACACATATTTCAGAGTAAAAGTCAACATGGGTTTTGCCAGTTAAATATTTTTTAAATCAAGCTACATTAGTAGGAAATGCGGATGCATTAGCATCAACGTCTGATGTCAGTCTTTTCTGAATTCATATCCGCATGTGTTTGTAGAGATCACATTAGCGGTAACCTAATATTTTTTTGTCCTGCAAATGTAACTATAGACACCCATTTTGTATTGATGCAAATATATAAATAATTCAACACTTCCATGAGTTGTCCTTGGGGTCAGTGTCCATTGCATTATCCCATTCAGCGATAGATACCAACTCTTTGACATCGCATCGTATTGTATCGTATCATATTGTCATATATACTGTGTATATGTATATACTGTATATTATAAAAGACATATATATGTTTGAGATATGACTTGTATTTGATGACTACATCTTTGTCAAAGCGTGATTCAAGAATATCTTTAAATAGAAAACACGGGAAAACAAAAAATGTTTAAGTTTAAAGTCTCCACACAGAATCTCCACAGAATTTTAGAGCCTGCATTCATTGGCAGGTACAGATAATACTTGAGCTCAGTCGTAGAGTGGGACTGCATGAGCAGACAGAAACGCACACACACACACACACACACACAGACACACACTGCCACGCTCAACATGTCATGACTCGCCGAAGCACATTCCCCTTCACGCAGACAGCCGACAGACAGCGTGGACACTCGGGATGCAACAGTGGCCAGGGGGTGGTTGCCGGGTACATGCTGTCTCAGCTTAGAGAGCAGGAAAGAGCGCAGTGATGTTGTGCTAGGCAGTGCTGGCGTTAGCAATGTGACAATGAGAATAGACTGGTTTTGATTTTTGGATTTGGGGGTTTCTACAGAATTTCCCTTCCTAATCACCAGAGGGAGTTGACTCGATAGACGAATGGGGTTTCAAAAAGTGAGGATGCAACATTTCTTTTCATTTATAGTTGCAACTGGTGTGCATTTCATGTGAACATATTAACGAGTAACAGTTCAAGCAGTTTCTTGTTTTTTGTCAGCCTTAATCATCCTTGGAAAAGTAAACCACAGCGTGAAGGAGAACTGTGATTGTTTTCTGTTTCTAGTATCAAAATAGGTTTGTAGTTTTAATAAGCTTTTCCTGTATATGAACTCTGCTTGTGGTTCTGGTTTGCAAATGCTCCACTGTGTTCACCAGCTGGTAGCAAGTACTAAATCCACAGCAAAAAAGTATTTTTCATAATCTGTTTTAATTTATTTTTTCCTCAGTAGAAAAAAAATAAATAAATCCCAAGGTGCCCTAATACCACGAATAAATAATGTTTGGCTTCCTTTCAGACACTACTACAGCAACCTTTAGCACTGTGATCATTGTTAGGCAACACAGGCTGTTTACCATGGTAGTATTATAGCAGAGACTTCCTTCAGTGCAGGACGTGTTCTGTAGGTTATATGATGAGACTTTTACTAATTATTAAATAAAAGAATTACAACTGCTTTACTTTATATACAGTAAACTCACGACTGTCGGACAGTTCATCTGTCTGTCTGAGTTGAAGTCAGCGACACAATGTAATTTTCCATTGGAACCCATCCCCAGTGTCTTTGGGGAAAATGGCTAATTAATGAAGTTGTAAACAATGTGATGTATTTTTAGGGGCGGGGCTTAACTGGAGGCAAAACATCTCAAACACTATAGCTTGTAAACAGCGGTTAGCATATTTCAATGGACTGTTTTGACAAGAATGGACGAGGAAAACGTATATTTTAGAGAATATTCTAATACACTCACTCCCTGAGACCGTGAGTGTTATTTTAAAACTCTGACTGATGGGACTTTATTCACCGACTCCTAAACTCCCATTAACTGGATGGACAATTTGACCAAAGGAGGACACAGAGTGGACGAAGTCTAGTCTGTCTTTGTCAAGTGAAACCTCTCCAACAAAGATACTACAAGTGGAACCACCATGGAGGGTAACATAGTAAATGAAACTAATGCTTGGACACCCCTGAAACACGCAACTAATGTTGCATTAGCTAGCAGTCACAATTTATTCTATCCTAACCTAGCCTAACATTATCCAGGCTGAAACTTATAATTCATTACATATTATTCTTATCTGATATGAAGTGTACACTTTGTTCATGACTGTCTCACTCCGATCCTTTCTTTTAATCTGAGTTTTTGATTTTTTGGTTTTGGTCAAAAATACAGCAAGACGTCATTTTCACGGTTGAAAGTGACAGTGTTTGCCTCAAGCTTCCCTCCAGCTAACGTTGTGACGTCACAGTGACCATGAGGGAGTCTATAAACTGACACTATTTTCCCAGGGATACGGGCGATGGCGTCTTGCGAGTTTGTAGCCTGAGTCTGATCAGTACGGTCCAAGAGTGGAGCCATGCGGAGCCACGGTATCGACGTTTTAATTTATTTAACACTAAACTCTGCTCCATCTCCACTAGTTACAAAAAAATGTTGGATTATAGGCTGTTATTACTTTTATTACAACTCTCACGGCCCCATATAAGTGCTTTATGAATTCTGAATACATTTCAGCTTGTAATATGTGAACTGAAAAACTTGACGCGGCACATGTGATGTTGTGCTCTGTTCCGACCTCGTGCAGTAACTAAACACATGTGAGCAGGGTCGTTTGCGCTCTGCTATGTTCACGCACCAGTGTTATGTATATTGGAAAACACATTCTTCTAGTCTGAGTTTCTTCTTCACCCACTCAGCTCACTCACAAACTTGATCGCTCCGTCTTCCAGCCCGTGAACTCCTCACCTCCCACTCAGCCACGGTCCACAAAGAGTGGACTGTGCCACTAACCTGGAAGGCGGAAGTGCAACAACAAAGCCCGAGACACGTGAAGAGCGGCTGAAGCGTGCTCATCATTCGGTGTCATGGTGATGACTCCATGTGCCAGATATTTCATGTTACTTTTGTCACTTTCAGATGCTCCATTGTGATTACCACCTAGTAGGTGTTAACACATAATGGTGCTACAAAGTTTTTATATTTCTATTCTGTCACCAGCCTCCAGAATTTCTTAGATATTTCCTAACCTGGAGAATCTCATTAGGATTATACACATAGACATCCACAGTACATAAATATTTGCCGTAAAATTCAAATTGCAAGCATGCACATAATTGAATTTCTCCCGTCGAGTTGATAGAACGGTAAATACAAACAATTAAATCAACTAAAGAATATTTTTTGTCATCTCTTGAGATTCATATCACAGTAATACCATCCCTGTGTTAATACCATCCCTGTGTTGTGAGCAGTAGCACCAGACAGACTTAGGAATGAAACGCAGACACATCTTAATAACATAATGCATGTAAATAGAGCCCCCCCCCCCCCCCCCCCCCCCCCCCCCCCCCCCCCCCATTCCAAGATTGTTTCAGCTCACATTCATTACCAAGCAATTAGTAATAAATTGAGCTTCAGTCTGTTGCTGTATATATAAATAAAGACGTCCATTAAAAGTAATTCTTGTCATTATAATTCTAAAAGTGTTTAGCTTTAGTGTTCAGTTAAATTCAAGATTGAAAGAGTTTACTATTATCACGTTCACAGTATAGAAACATGTTTCCTTGTTCAATGACATTCTTCTTTTGCCGCCCACTCAAAAGCCTTACAATATAAAATATCTTAAAAAAATATTGGCATATTAAAGAGCTACAGACAGTTTCTAAAATGCATGCTCATGAAGCTAATCCTTAATGGCGTAAATTATTAAAATTATACAATGTATAATTACTTAGTCATGTGGGTCATGGTATAGCCACAACTTTAAATAAAGGCATTCTGGACCTGTTGAGTTTCTTTAAGACGTATCATCCGAGTGGTTCTAAGGGGCTGATTGTTAAAGTTGAGGTTTAAATAGGAACATCTGTGCGTGTGGCCCCTCAGCAACTTGGTGGACTATGTCTGTTTACAGCTACACACTTGTTGCTGTCCCTGTCCTCTTTCTGTAATGAATCAGGCAGAAGCCTCATTCTCAAGGTGCAGTGAAGCTTCTTGAGGGAGAGGTTTGATGCCTAACCACAATCACAGCCCAACCAATAACCAACACCTAACTCTAAACCTGATAACCAACTCAACCGTCGTAGTTATTCGTTTTGAAGTTTTCGCTGTTGTATTTTAGCCTAATTTGCATGTGTTGGCAACCACTTATATAAATAAACCTTCACCGTTTTTGGGAGCCACAATGTCTGTTGAGTCTGCCTACCTACCTGCAGACGCTCAAGCCAAAAACTTGAGCGTTTTTACACAGTGTTCAACAAAACAGATCTATGAGTGTCCCCAACTCTGTGGAAGTCATGGAGTAGCCCTTACGAGAGGAGTCCTGATGTAAAGCATCAAAGGTACCCACTACTGGGCTGACTGACGAGACAAAAAGCAGGCTATGTTTTGGAATTACTGGAATTACCGAGACTATTGTACCGGCTTTTGATCTGCCTGAGAGACTCCCTGTGGCCACAGGAGAATAAAGGACCTCTTATTGTTCCACAGCCAAGGTGCTGCCGGGTTGAGCTTGATTCATCGCCGTTGCGTGTCAGCATCATTACGAACCATGTTCACTCCTGTTGTGGCACTTTGCAGAATGAATAGTTGTGAGGGACAAACCCAGTGTAAGGCAGGTGTCATGTACGACTTAACTTGCTGCGCCTCGTGTGCGGTTTCCTTGCGTTTTAAGCTTTGAATTTCAATATGCACTCAAAGGCAAACAGTAAACGACACACTTCTGAGTGGGCGGGTGGGTTCAGAGAGAATATTTAATGCTTTCCAATGTACGAAACAACCATCTGAAGCTGAGAAGAAAGGACAACAAAGGAACGTAACAATGGAGAAATTTATTGAAAGAATGAAAAGAGGGCTCTGTGGCTGAAACGGTTTTGTGCTAATTGCATTGTATGTTTTGTAAAAAAGAATCTAGACTAATTATTCAAGCGCGCAAATATGAGGTTAGATCACAGACGGTTTAATTATTCATTTTGTTATTTCCTACTGCAAGTAGAAAGTTCTAAAACTTTCAGGAGGAGGTCTGTGAGTTATCCAGAATAAAGAGGACACTGTCTTGGCCTGTATTGTTGGTGTTTGACAGGTTGCTTTTCCTTGACGGCGTAATAGTAGGAGCATGAAACCTGTTCGAGACATCACAGCCGCATTGGGATCAAAGTAGACACCTCAAAGATATCTCTTGACTCTCGGCCAAATCAGAACGAACAAGTGCTAGGTTTGTCCCTACCCACTGTTACCACACATCACATCAGTACTGGTGGTAGTTGTTAAAACAAATCAATGCAAATCAATGGACTAACTAACCCTTCTAGGATGTGACAATGTCTCGGCGCACAGACAATCTGGTTATGTTTAGGGAAAAACCTGGTTTAGGTTGAAATAATGACTTTGCCATGGTTAGTATATTTAAAACCTGGTTAACAGCTTAAGTTAAAATAAACAACTAATATACATGATATTATTTCATCCAGTTTAAAATGAAAACAAATAGTTAAAGGTCAAAGACACTGTGAAGGTTCTCAGGCGTCCAGGTGAGGCAACTGGAATTATAGAGTTTTCTCAAACGACTCTACATGTCCAGTTTTTTGAATAAAGGTTAAAGAGGTGTTCAGTGTTATTTGAATCATATATAGCAGGTGCAGTACTTAGTGAGGTAGGAGGACACTCCTCCTGGACCATGGAGCTACATGAAGACACAGAACCAAGTACAATACAAGGGACTGAGCACAAAGTGTGACAGGACAAACAGTGCAAAAACAAGGCAGTGCAAGGATAAACAATACAATACAGACAGTACAAAGCACTTGGGAGGCACTTATAGAAAGAAGTATGAGTTACAGTCATTGTAAACGTTTGACTGGTTAGCAGCACAGTGTGTCAAAGGGATGCAAAGATGTGTACAAAGGGCAAAGAGTTTAGTGTCTCTGTACTGTGTGTGTTCAGTCCAGTTTCAGTGAGTTTGAGAATCTGACGGTCGGACAGGATTTACTGATTTCCTGTCCAGTTTTCACCTCTCATCGAAAAGGTTTCTGTGGTACTAACCGAGGGTTCTCCCAGCCACTTATTACGTCTGTGGTTAAGTCACAGGTATCAGTGTATATACAGCTGTTGGGAGAGCGATCTCAAGGCTGTGTTGTCAGTGACTGATAAGTGGTGCCACACACCACATGTACTAAGTGATGACAGTTCGAATTTCATGCAGGTGGCGCCTTCTGAACTACGATCGTCTTTGAAGAACGATAGATAAGCAAAAAATTTGAAAAGTAATGATTTAAATTCTACTTGTCAGCCCTGAAGAAGAATTAATTAACAAGTGATGTTTAATGGGGTTAGGGAAATTAGCACTTGTAAAAGCTGTAAGATTAGACACAGACAGTGAGAAAAGCCTCAAACTGTAAAGAATGTGCAAGAAAACAGAGAAAATCACACATTAATGTGTTGAACACAATAGTACAGTCAAGTCAAAGAGGTTTTTATTGTCATTTCAACCATATACACTCATCAGCCACTTTAGGTACACCTTGCTAGTAAAAGGTTGGACCGCCTTTTGCCTTCAGAACTGCCTTAATTCTTCACTTTCAACCAAGTGTTGGAAACATTCCTCAGAGATTTTGGTCCATATTGACATGATAGCATCACACAGTTGCTGCAGATTTGTCGGCTGCACATTTATGATGCCAGTCCTCCACCACGTCCCAAAGGTTCCTCTATTGGATTGAGATCTGGTGACTGTGGAAGCCATTGGAGTACAGTGAACTCATTGTCATGTTCAAGAAACCAGTTTGAGATGATATGAGCTTTGTGACATGGTGCATTATCCTGCTGGAAGTAGCCATCAGAAGATGGTCCACTGTGGTCACCACTACCAGCCTAAACCGTTAATACAAGGATTGATGTCCTCTCACCCATCTCCTCGATGGAGTCCAGTGAGCAGTCTAGGACAGAGCCAGAGTCTGACCAGCTCGTTCAGTCTCTTCCTGTCCCTCTATGAGCGCCCACCCACCCCAGCAGACCACTGCATACAGGACGGCAGGAGCCACCACAGAGTCATGGAAAGTCCTGAGCAGTAACCTGCACACTCCAAAGGACCTTAGTCTTCTCAGCAGGTGTAGATGACTATATAGTGAGTTGAGAGGACAATCCTTCAGAAGCATGGAGTTAGGACTGAGTTGGTCTCTAGACTGAGCATAAAGTGTGTATGTCCAAGCTAATGCAGACAATACAAACAGTGCCAACGGTGCAAGAACAAGAAACAGTATAAAAACGAATAATACAATACAGACCGTGCAGAACACTTGAGAAACAACGCACCTACAAAAAGACATTACACAGAGTAGCTCCAACTAATAAGTATTAATAATATTTTTGTGAAGCATAGTAACTGCTAAATTCTGGACCCTTGAAAAGGGTTTAGAAGTAATTACTATAAAGCTGCATTCAAGAAAGTCCCTTCCTCTGGAGTTCAATAAAGTCCCCACTTTAGCCAAGTAAAGTTGCAAATCAAATTTGACACGAGGTCCCTTCGGGGAAAATTGCACCCGAGTGTGTTCCTCCTCCTGAACTTCATTTAAATACTTGACTCCAGTAGAACGAACTCTCTTGTGTTGTTTTAACCCCACACGACGCACAGAATAACACTGGCAAAGAAGCTATTAGAATTATAGCGCCAAGCTGAGACGTTTCCATTGTTATTCAACAACTGGAAGACCTTGGAGACCTCTGAGAGAGGAGTTGGCCTCGTTGTGAGCTCGGAGAAAATGGAAGTTAATGATAATTGAATATTTGAACAGGAAGTTGAATAATGGCAGC
Source organism: Mugil cephalus (assembly GCF_022458985.1). Taxonomy (NCBI): domain Eukaryota; kingdom Metazoa; phylum Chordata; class Actinopteri; order Mugiliformes; family Mugilidae; genus Mugil; species Mugil cephalus. Next base: position 23,539,947 of record NC_061774.1, on the reverse strand, counting down.
TACAGAACATCATAAATTTGCAAGTTGAGGGTGGGCGAAGAATGAGAATGACCTTTTCTAATGGTTAATGACTTGTAGAAAAATGCGCAAACACCTACATTTATCATGCACACACCAGCCAACTGTATACTTCAATTACTCCACGTAATTGTATCTTGAGACTATTCCCTCGAGACTTGTTTGTTCTGCTGCCCAATAGACTATTGCATATGTAGAATCTTAATACTGTAACCCTTCAAGGTGTGTTGAATGCCACCCCTCAAAAAACACTCAACACAGAGCTGAATTTTTAATTTTTTTTTAACCTAATAAGTAAGTCACAACTTTTATCACCTTTTAAAAAACCCAGACGGTTGAATTCATCTGGAAAGGATGTCCATGAAGCCCCACAACTGATATACTGTTCCGTTATTACTTTGAACATGAGCTGTAAAAAAACATAAACGCTGTGAAAGCTCCTCTAAAGTGAAGCTAAAACCAGTAGAGCTCCCCCTGGTGTCTGGCAGGAGTATAGATCATAAGCTCCACCTCCTCCATGTTAGTGGATGGGCTAAAAATACATGCTAAAATACATGTCAGACACATTTTATTTTCCCAAAGATGTCATTGTAATACAATGCGGATGTATGTTCAAATGTCCATTTTCTTGAGTTTTGCTTTGTTTTTGTTTGATTCTATAGAAACAGACTATGACATCATGATGATTGACAGTTGCTATTGACAACCACAGTAAAGCAGTTCCATAGGAACAAGCAAAAAATAATACTTGCAGTGTTTAATTCAATATTTCTCTGTAACTGGTGAAGTTGAAGCAAAGCACAGTATTGATTAAATAAATTAAACGTCAGTACTCACAACATGGCTGCACTCATATCCCCTAAATTTGTCACTTGTGTAATACAATATGTAATCGCTAGGATACACTGATGGAAACTTTTCACATGTCAAGACGGAAGTGACAGAAGTTCAAATGGCAGGCCCCAGCTATCATCATCAAGACGGTTTTGGCAAACAATAAATCTTCTACCTTGCCAAAAGGTGCAAACTGGGTGTCTTTTTTAAATAGCGGGGTGACAAGTCAATTTAACACCACACTGAATGGGCAACCTTGATGTTTCAATGGTAAGTGGTCTCCACTGTCAAGACTACAAAGGATAAATATCCTGATGCTACAATGTCAGATCTGAAAAAGCACAGCTGAATAGGTAGAATTACCAAAACTGACTGTTCACTCTGTTTGCCGCGGGATCAATTCAGAAAAATTTAGCTTTAAAAAAGCCTCAAAGCTCATATCTAAATTGCTCAGGATGTGCGTTCAGTCCCCTGCAGCTCTTATAAGTGCACATCCTGCAGAATAAAAGCCATGCATCAGAGCCTCGACTGGGCAACCAGGACACTCATTAGTGATATGCAGAGTATGTCCAGGAGGTCCTGGGGTTCGTCAGTACGGTGAATTGTAAATACATTGGAGATCTCAAGTGTATTAAGAATATGACAAAATATTGTTTTGAATTCAGTCTAGGAAAAGTACAGCTGCTTCCAAAGTGAGTAGTAAGTTGGTGGTTAATGTTTGAATTAGTTTTGTTTAAAGTAACTTACAGACTAGTGCATGGTTTATACTTCTTCATCAATTTGATGCTGTAGCCACGGTAGCAGCCCAGATAGACCCTAACGCCACAGCCTGCATGCACCTCCCCAGAAATGTAACACCCATCACAGTGGCGCAGACCACAAGAGCTGTGATTGGTCCACTTCCTGGTAGCGCATCTCCACTTTAGTATTTCTGACTGCTTCTCCATCTCTGCAATTATCAAACTGATTCTTTTGGATCAATAAAGATGAAACACATGGAGGAAAGGTTAACTGGGGTGGTTTCGGAGATACAAACATTTGACATTTGTACAAAATCTGTGTGAAAGTTTTAGTCGCCATTGTTGAAGGTGAAGCAGGTAGGAGAAACAAAACTTATCTCGATCAAAAAGACAGTGCTGACTGGTGTTTGGCCACTACTTTAAATGAGACTTAAGACTCTGTTTTAGACTCCTTTAACTGGGAGTAGAGCTCAAGGTCCACCTCAATGGGCAAAATTGTCCAAAATTTTGAATGTGTTCTTGTCCAAAGTGAAGTTGAGTCATGGACTGAAATGTTTTTCGGTGAGATTCTTTTTTTTTTTTTTTGAGGAGACTTTTGATCTACACAAGTGTGTTTATGATTTTCTGATAGAATAATTACAATTGAGCTGCAAAAGTATAACTACATCAATCACACCCTGTGGTGTTTAACTATGTGGACAAATGCAGACGATTAAAATAGAATAATTACAATTACAATTTATATTTTAGACCTCCATTTAGTGGTTCAATGACACATCATTGATAAAAACAAATACAAATGGAAATGTTTGACAGAAAAGCTAATCATATGGACTTATGAACTACTTAACTACTCATTTCATCAGGCTCTGTCATCTGTTGTGTTATGCCCGGAGACATGACAGATGCAAACCCCGACAACCTGATTAGGAATTTGCTGATGAGAAATGATCAGCTTAGCCCCAAGTACACTGGTCCACAATTGTAACTCCAGAGAAATGCAGTGAGGAGAAGTAATGAGCAGAAGAACAACCCGAGCCTCTCCGCAACGTCCTAGTACTTGGATCAGAAGTTGCACCAAATACTTTCAAGCGTTTATGTTGCTTTGTAGTAGTGGAGAGAAACGGGATCGACATGCAGAAGAGGATCACAGCAGTGAGCTGTAGCCCCAGTTAGTGGGTCATCCACTTAACCATGCGAGTTTTATAGTGATGGAATCACAAACAGATATATTAACCAGCAGCTGTGTTAATTGTTTTAGAGACAACACACGCGGCTGATATCGTAATTAGCTGTTTGTTGGCCGGGTTAAGTGTCACTGCGTTATATTTGTTGCCAGTTGTGGTAAAATTCAGTGCTCAAAATCCAAGCTGGAGATTTGTCGTAGCAACCAAAAGGTTTCAAACGATAAAACTGGAGAAAGAGCAAAACCGTGGCGTATCTGACCACCAGTGAAACCACTGACCGGTGAGAACATTTAAGTCTGCCAGTGTCCCGCTCCTGAGGAGTTGTGACACCTCCACCAAGCAGGAGGAGCGCTCTCTGGTTTACAACTTTGAGGAGGCCCCATGCTTCGGCAGGGTAATGAGCCCTAAAGAGAATACCCGAAGATCCCCGGGGTTACTGTCATGTCATGTGCTTTTTAGCGGCTTAACATTTAAGGAACTGCTAATATAGATCATAAAAGAGATGCAGCGTGTTTCCAATCAGAAGTCAGAGTAATTAACTAGACAGCGAGTTAGAAAACTCATCAACACCCCTTCACTTGTTGTGAACCTGTGATATCTGCGCATTAGGACTTGGCTTCACTGAAACTATTCATCAGTGCTAATGAGGGTTTATAGTTGCCATGCATTCTCTGTTTCTATAAGTCTCTATTTCTAATGGGCACATTTGTGCATGCCAGTGACTCGGTTTGTAGGCGGACAACCAGTTTAGCTCCATTCATCTGCATTAACCCAGACTAACATAATTATGTAGACTGATCAGCCACTGTGCGCACGTTCATGTGTGTGTGTGTTGGTATTTTCGAGAGAAATTGAGTGGGCGGCCACACGGGTGCATGCATGTAAGAGTGACCAGCTGCATCTCTCATACTTTACTCTGAGGGAGGGGCTCGTCTTGTAGATTAAATCCATTCCAGTTCATTCTTGACTTAGGTCGATCTACATTCAGTCATTTTCTGTAACTGCTCGTCCTCCGGAGAGTTGGTGGGGGAGGCGGGGTGCAACCTGGACATGTCGCCAGTCTATTGGGTAACACACAGAGAGATGGTTGACCATTCACACCCATGGCCAATTTAGAATCATCACTGAACCTAACGAGCATGTCTTTGGTGGGAGGTGGGAGGAACACTTGCTGTCTGGTGAATTAGAGCCTGTAGTCGACCCTAACGTATAAAAAAAAATAGATAATAAAAATCTTCACAGACATACATTTTCATGAGCTGTGAGTTCACCCGCTCAAATGTCAACCACGTAACAATTTCCCCCCAGAACATCCGAGTACACGACGATAACAACCTCGGCTGCACCCAGCACTCCTGGCGCACCGGCTAATATCAGCGCGTTTGATGATAGCGAAGATGGCAGCGATGATGCGCCCTCACACTTGAGCGGCTGGTACATATTGAGCTGTAAAATAGATAAATAAATAAATAAAAAAAGCCGGCGGCCTGCCCTTGGATCAAGGCACCGGCCCGTGCAGTTTAATGGCACATATACCCTTCCTGCATTTACAGCATATGTGTGAGTTAGCAGGAGAGAGAGGGAATTTTAATGGCGCCTATAAGTTACGAGGGGAAGTGCAGAGAGGAGGTGAGTAGAGGAAGGCTGGATGAGGGATGCTGTTAATGCCGAGGCCCTGTCATGTCAAGGCCCTCGAAGGCAGTGAGTCACTCTGAATGTTTCTATCGAAGGTAGGGGAAGGGTATCAAGGTCCGATGTTACGTTTAGTTCAAAAAGCAGTTGTCAGTGAAAGCCGTCTCGTGCCCTTCTGGTGTTATAGTGTCAAACTGGTCAAACTGAAACTGTAGAAGAAGAGGCAAAATGAAAAAAGAAGGAGAAAATCATACTGTTTTCTCTCTGTTTACTTGGTAATGTTTGTATTCTGAGGGGGGAATTGACCAGTGGTTTTATCTTATATTGTGTCAGTGTTATTTGTGAATTCAGTTTTACTGATATAGCGTCATTAACAATTCAAATAGTTTCAAGAAGCTTTACAGAACCCAGACTGAAATCCCCACAGCAAAGCAATGAAAAAAAAAAACGACAAAACAAAACAAAAACTCCCTTTCAACAGGACCTTAAGCAAAACCCATGACTAAGGAATGGTTCAGGGTCAAACTTTTTTGAAAAGCTTTATCTAAAACTAAAGTCTTCAGCCTGTCTTTAAAAGCAGAGAGGGTGTCTGCCTCCTGAACCCAAACCTAGAGCTGGTTTCACGAGACACGGGCCTGATAGACTTTCTGAAACTCTAGGAACTGAACAGGTCAGTCTGCAGTGCTGGGATCATATGGAAGTATGAGGTCTTTAAAGTATGGTGGTGCTTGGCCTTTACGGGCCTTGTATGTAAGGAGTAAGTCAGCTCAACGAAGAGAAGCGGAAATTGAGCAAAGGTGATCTCTTTTGCTTATTCCCGTCAATGTTCTCACTTCAGCATGTTGAATGAGGGGTTTTTAGAGCTATTTGGAGTTTTTTTTTTTTTTTTTTTTAATTAAAATTTAACATTTCTGCTCTGACTAGAGCAGCGGGGCGTCCTTGAAGCTAAGGATGCACATTCACTCACGCATTTTAGCTCTTGAAATTATTGAGGCAATCAGAAGAGTTATTTATGTGCAAAGTTAAAAATACCTCCTATCATGTTCGACCACCCCGACTGACATTTTCAGAAAGCGCTTGAGTTTTCCTTTAATGTGGTGTAGCTGGCTTATCTGGATTTGCGCGGCAGGCTGCTCTAAGCTGACTCTCAGTCAGGTGGAGAAACGTGTGGTCGTCACCCAGCCAGTCAGCGGAGATCAAGGCAACATCCTCAGGTCTTTAGGGTCTCTGCATGAACACTGAGTGTTTTATTAGGTACCAGGAAGAAGTGGCCTAATGTTGACAAGTGTCTGAATCAGCACTTATGATCTCATGCGCTAAAATGCATGTTGCCATTTTTGTTACCACTTAAAGCCAAGGATGAACCATATATGGTAACTTCACTGTCGTGTTGACCATATATGGTTCCTTTTTGAAAAACACAAATTTTTTATAATTCAGTCCAGTTTGATCTCAAGGTGGCCAGACCAGTAACGTAACAGCATAATAACCTACAAGTAACAACAACTCCAGACTCTTTCCATTTGTTTTTTGTGCAAAGAAGAACAAGTAAATTAGGAGAGTGTTTATATCACTGGTGTCAAACATACGGCCCGCGGGCCAAAATCAGCCCACCAAAGGGTCTAATCTGGCCCACAACATGAATTTGCAAAGTGACAAAATTACATAGAAGACAAGGCATTTTTTCAATGAAAATAACTTCTACCTCTAATTTTAGTCAGAAAAATGGACAGAACACAACACTGTCAAGGTTCTAGGTCTGTCTTTTATTTTGTGTCATGTTGTGTTTCCTGTTTTATTTTGTTAAGTTGTGGATTTCCTGTCTCGTGCCTCCTTGTCTCTTGATTGTTTATTGGTCTCACCTGTGTTGATTGTCCTCATGTGTCTCACCTGTGTCTTGTCATCCCTCAGTCCTCATGTGTATTGATAGCTCTGCCTTTCCCTTTGTTCCTTGTCGTGTTGTTAATGTTAGCTCCATGTCTTCATGCCATGTTCCATGTTTCCACGCCACATGTTGATGATTTTTTTTGATTTTTTTCATCTATAGTCCTGCATCTGGATCCTCACCCCTACAACCTCCACCCTACCTGACAAACACTAAGACCCAGGACCCAGAATGTATGCAAATTTTCTTTCTTTTTTTTTTTTTTTTTTTTTTTTTGAAGGATAGTTTATTAAATGCTTTTTTTTCCCACTAAAACAAATAGAAAAACATCTGCAGTTGTTATTACTTATAGGTTATCGTTCTGTTACCTTGGGTTCAAACAGGGGCTGATGTGGCCCTCCAACTAGAATGAGTTTGACACCCCTGGTTAAGATTTTATAAACTATCCTTTAAAAAAAATAGTAAAGTAAAGTAAGTGCAACTTGGGCACATTGCTGTTTGTTGTTTAGTCCTGAGTCTTAGTGTTGTGTTCTGTCCACTACTCTTGGTAAAGTGGTGGACAAACTAAAGTTCTTCTGGTGGGTCGCTTTTGGCCCGCGGGCCGTATATTTGACACGTGTGCCCTACATTGACACTCTCGGGGTGACGTTTGTGTGGATGCGTGCAGAAATGAAAACAGAACTACCAAGTGTGAAGCTGACTGACACCTACTGAAATGTTGAAGTAAAAACAATGATTATAGTGAAGGTTAGAACTATTTGCAAGTGTGTGTGTGTGTGTGTGTGTGTGTGTGTGCAGTCACGTAGCTGCTTTGTCACACGGTGTAAGAATCCGTAACAGCTGATCAAGGCTCCCAGTGTCACTATAAGTTTTCTGGTTTCACAGGAGGTTGAGTCCTCCCCCCGATTCAAAGGGCAGTGGAAATCAATAAATCATACGACCACAGGTTCTTCCTGCTGAGACGACATGAAAACACCCTTTTCTCCGGGAAATGGCTGTTGCCATTCATCCCGGTGAAGTCATGTCGTCTGGCAGCTGCCATCAGCTCTTCAGTGGTAGTGACGGACAGACAGCTCATTTTGAGGACAGAGACGGTGAACGGAGGTCGGAGCTGCACTTTATGCTCTCGACTCCACGCAGCAGTCTGACACATCTTCAATACACCAGCCCCGTCGCTCATACGCCCGCTCACCACAGCCATCGTAACCATTCGTGACAAGTCCTCCTCTTTGTTCAATTCCAAAGCAGACCAGGACGACTCAAATGTCCAACTCTTTATCAACCACTTTATCAACGTTATTTTTCTTCCAACTCTTGTTCCGTTATTGTTTGGCTTTGTCAGCCTATTGGTCCGTACAGTAACTTAGGTTGGGAACCTTTAAAGACAGAGAAACAAAAGTTGACATTTTAATTAAACATTTTAAATGAATCTTAAATCAAATGCCTGAATACAGAAGAATCTAAAGGGAAAATTGCTGATCACAAGTTCAAAGATCGGCCCACATTTAACGTTTAATTTCGTGAATTTTCAACATTTAAGAGAATTTTTACATTTTTAACTTTGTATTATGCTTTTGTATTTATAGTTTTAATTTGTCAAACTCAAAATGAAATATCACTTTGTGCAAATTCATTCATCAAAGGTCAGTGAAGTCAATGCTGCCACGTGTTCCTTACCCAATCTACACAGCAGTTAAACATGGACTTGAACGCAGCACTTCAAATAACTGGCGTCTTTGGACTGAACCTGTGAGTGACCTTAGAGCTTCTACTATCTGAAGCGAAGTTTGTTTATTGGAATAACTGAGGAACTCCAATCTTTCCCTGGCCTTCATTTATGTTGACATTACTTAGACATGTAGCCCCCACCTAGACCAGACCAGGCACCCCCACCCAATAGCAGTGATTCCCAACAGGATGCGGACTCACATAGACGCACATACAAAAATGGTTCAGGTACAACTAAAAAAACAAAACAAAACATGAAGAACAGCACAAGGTTTATCAAGGTTACTGTTTTCCTTTTTTTTTTTTTTACAGACACATCTCTTAGATAATAGGAAGATGTTACTCGTACCTTGACATGTTACGGTGGAAACGTCCTCAGAAGTGTCACCGATCGTAGACTAACATGGTCTTCCACTTCGTGATCTCAGTTGCCTCTCTGATGTGGATGATTCTGGCCTTGTCCCGGTTTGGATGGCAGACTGAGGAAGGCAGAAGTTTCCACTGAAACATGTCAAAATACGAGTAACATCTTCCTATTTTTTAAGAAATCCATAACAAAATGGGTAACATATTATCAGTTGTAATACAATGAACTAGCACCAGGCATGGACCTGGCCTCCAAATTCACTAGATCCCAAACTGATCCCAACTGATCTGTGGAATACACTGGAACACGTTTGATCGACAGAGGCCCCTCCACTAAATCCATAAGACCCAAATTTCTTATAGTTCCCATAAAACACATGAAAAACTTAAATTAAATTAAATTCCACGACTTTCTGAGCAGAACATCTACCGACTTTGCGTTCCAGATGAAAATTCCAACTCGGAAATCAGAAGTGCAAAATGGAACGCACCATAAGGCCCCCCACTAACAAAATTGTGTTACCAGACACCACAGGACACCCACAGATGGTCCATGTCCATTCCCTGATGAGTCACAACTGTTTTGGAGGCACAGAGGAGACGTACACAGTATTAGGACGACTCAGTAGGAAGCTTAGAACAATACTTTCGTGCAAAACACACAAAATGAAAACCAACCAAACTGATACGCCTGATGGATTAAAAGTGATGGACTTGCGTGGCATTTGTCGCCAGTTCTTTTCCGGAAAAGACACGGTGGCAACTCTTACCATGTTTGCAGCAGAGTTGGCCCAAAGTCAGTTCTGCATAAACAGACAACTAAACAAATGCCGCATTAACTTCTCACCCTTGTTTCCCCTCTTATCTTTTCCACCTCTTCATAAACTAAATGTGCTCCAATGAAGGCTTGGCACCCCATTAACCGGGTACGCTGTGTGCATTGTAATCTCATTTCCTCATTTGCGAGAGGCGTAGATGGTGACAGAATATGTGTTTACAGCAAACTGGCTTTAATAATAATTTTCATTAGATTATTTCTCAGTCATTTATAACACTGCGATAAGGACGATGCCGAATGATACGAGGGCAACATTAAACACACTGACTCGTGCTTGTTGTTCTACTCCTGATCTCACCATCCATCTCTCTTCTACCCTTCCTTTCTCATTACGTAGTGTCCCCTTTTACATTGTACGCCACTCTCCTCCTCTCCATCTATACGTTCTTTCATCATTGCCTTTGTTACTTCCTCCGCTGTATTTATAATTTGTCGAGACTGTCTTGTACTCAGCTCCTCTCTCATTTCTTCCCTCTAATCTTCTCCGTGCTGTACCAGCTCATTCATTTCAAATGGCATTGATCTATATTGGACTCCGCTTCCTAAAGCATGCAGCTTGTGCTGGAGGTGGTTGTTGCAAAAGATGACTGGACCAGAGAGTTTCACGCGGTTTCATCACGTCTTTGGAAAGTCAGCAGTCTTGACCGGCTGCGGCATGGTCGGCAAGATACGAGTCTTGTGTTTGTAGAATGAATAAATCGGCCGTGAATGAATGTATGCATGACGCATTTAGACGATGTCAGGGCAGGAAATGGACTGAAATATTGTTTTTTTTTTTTTTTTATTTCAACTATGTGCAACATCAGGGTGGCAGTGAAACTGCCTTTAAACCGAGCTAAATGTAGTCGAGACATCAAATCACCAAGCAATTGTGCGTCTGGACTTCACCTGGGGACTGAATAGGCTCTCGGCCAATTGCGGGGAACCTGGCAGAGTTGGCGTGCAATTTGCGGCCTCGCGATTGGCTCAGCAGAGTTAGGGGCGGGGCCTACCGAGTAGAAGGCTTAGATTGACAGGTCTAGTGTGGTGCTCTGTGTGAAATGGTGCACTGTTGAGACAGCTCCTGTATTACGGGATGAGTGAAGTGCTCATAACGTCTTCTGGGAGAAAATTATGGGGGCAAATGAAAAAAGTAGTGGAAAAATATCTAAACAACCATCGATTTTGCGACCCCCTAGGGGTTGCGGACTTCCTGTTGAAGACCTATGGGCTAGCAGATCCTTGCCATACCATAATAATTTAGTAAAAAAGTAAAAAGTCTTTCTGGCTTCCAGGCTACATGAGGATGAAGTGTGTCAACAACTGTTGGATAGTTGGATAGTTGATGCCAAGAGTTGCATCAACTCTTGGCATGACCAGTGACAGGAAAGTGGACATTCAAGTGAGCAGGTTCCATTTGGGAGTATGTACGGCATTTGGATCCTATGGGTTAAGGAAAGGGACCTCTGTGGATCAGGCTTGTACCAGTGCATCTCACAGATACTTGATCAGTTTGGGATCTGTCTAGTTTGATGATCAGGTCAACACCTTTAGCTGTTTTTCAGACTGTTTTTATGTGTGTGTGTGTCATTGCTATGGGCTGGTGGTGCCTGGTTTGGTCTAATGGCCTAATGTTGTGGCTGATGTGTGTATTTTCCATAATATAATCTAGCCCCTTCCATCCAGACTACAATGAATTATTAGACTTCTGCTTTAGGGTAAAGGCAATATAATCCTAATGAGTTGCGTTGCCGTGACTTTTTCCTGACCGCTCTCCCACTGTCGCGCTTTGAAACTACTCTTTTGATTACTATTAAATGTAGTACCTACGGCCATGGTCCACACTGGATGAACTGTCAGAGCTGGGTTATCCTTTGTTGTAATTTCTTTCTTACCTTGAAGCTTTAAATCTTCCAATACTAAATATCACCAATTATATTCCCATCAATTTTGGCTGTGTGTTATTGCTACTAATTAGCAAATTTAGTGGCGTTGCATCATTCGCACGATGTGCTCTGAATGTTTTCAGCTGTTTTCTGAGATATTCGTTTCCTCACATACCTGTAACTGGAATGGCAGCAGTCGTTCCATTCATACAGGAGTGGGTCCTATGTTTCAGTTTAAGTGGGAAATTGTGATTGGCTTGGCTTTCATCTGTTTTCATCTGCTATTTGCATTGTGTCCGGGTAGATTTGCATAAAACTGTGACTTCCCCACTGTGCTCTCTTATTTTTTTTTATTTGGATTACTCTGAATTAGACTGAGTCACACATTGTAAATGCTCAATCCACAGACAGCTTAAAAGCACATTGTATGTCTTTAGGGTGCGTCCCGGACTGGGGATCGCCTCCAGGAGTATTTGTGATATTTTCAGGTGAGCTCAGAGAAATGTCCCCGCGCCAGGAGATGAATGAAAAAAAAAAAAAAATGCCTTGTGGTGTCAGACCGTGCACAGGCATCTTTCTGAATCGATGACAGGAAACTAGACAGTGGAGTAGGAATGTGTTCGGGACATATTTCGAGTGGAAGTGACTTTAAAGGCATGTCTACAGTTCCTTCTCACGAGCATCTGACGGAGCTTCTTGTTTAATCATCCTGGCCGTGTTTTATTAATGCTATGCGCTTGTGAATACTGCCAAACCCTATGTTTCACTTTATCTTTGTTTTATGTGCATAGCTGCAGTGGCGCCACGCTGGGACCTTGGAACTGTGCCCATAATGGTGTGACCTACAACTCAATGGCTGGGCAGCAAAACCAGGTCCCGTTGACAATAAATAGCAGCATATTGCTCCCCTACATATATTTAATGGCCCATTACTCTTGTTTTTTTTTTTTTTTTTGTAACCGGGATGTAAGAGGATTTTTCTATTCATTACACTCGATTAAAAAGGTGCCATGTTGGGAGAGAGCCATGTATTTTCTCTGATATGACACAATCAAAGCTTCTTCTTCAGATTATAAAGCCGTTCACTGACCAGTGATGCTGAACCCATGTATAAAAAAAAAAGCCTCATTACAAATCCAGAAAGCGTTTCGTTGAGTTCTCACTGAATTTGCAATAACAACGATAATATCACCATGAATACATCTCGCCATGTATCTTCACACTATCAGTTATTATAGCCTAACTGTGATTATTTACTGAGGTGATAATTATTCCCTGCAGTAATTAGATGTTTTTTTTTTCTGTTTTCACAAAATGTGTCTTAATCAGATCAGATGTTAATGCTTCATTTTGTGTCCTCACTTGCATCCATCACATACCTGCTAACTCTGCCTTCGTGCTTCGTTTTGAGGTGTTACCACAAACAATGAAAGTGCTGCGTTTGTCTCGTAGCTTCCTATGCTAATTCCCTTCATCTCGAGACACCGCGCTGCAAAAGTAAGAAACGTCTTTTAATGATCAAAATGTTTATAATGGCCTGATCTGTAATTTCTTCTGCATTTTCTACAGCGCACTGGGTTTTGACAGCAGTTTCTGATTTGGTGCTACACTCTTTTGATCCTTTTATTGTCTCGGTTACAGTGGTTCATTTCTGTGTTGGCTGTTGGTAATCAATCTGACAGTTTAAACATGCTCTGAGTCATTCCTTTTTGTTCAGCCTTCCCACAGCTACCTCGTCTCTCCACAATAGCGGTTAGTTTCGGAAAGCTACTTCCCTCACAAAGGCCGTTCGGCACAGGGGTTTATCTCGAGAAAAGAAGATACGCCATTAGATTTATTGTGACATCTCTTTGCAAACTGTCTACACGGAGTCATAAATCCCGGGAGCTGGAACTCAATCCCTCCGATAACGAAACTGGAGAGAGACACGATGTAGTTGGCTTTGGAACATAAATCGGCTTCTTCTTGAAGATGTTGCGTTACTGACGGATGCGAAACACTTTATGGCCATTGCCTATGACACTTCTTGACCTGCGATAGAAGCCCTTAACGTGTAAATGAAGGCCTCACTCGTTAATGGAACCTTAACATCTAAGCGATAAAATGAAGGCGACCGTATTTCAATCACAGGAGACCTGGCCACTGGGAGCAATTTTTGACAACTTACTGAATTTTCCTCCAGCAAAGGGAAAACCTTACCTACTCAGGAAACTGAAATCATTTGGACTACATTCTATTATGCCTTCACTGAATCTGTAATAATGTTTTCTTTCGCTTGATGATTTCTCTACAGAACAGAACGGGAACCGTCTGGTGAAAGTCTGCTCAAAAATCACTGAGGAACCCATCCGAACTCTTACTGACATAAATAATCAGCAGATTGTAAAGAATTCCTTTTTCAAAGAAATGCACAAATGCACATTATACTGATGCACTTTATAAATTATTTGTTATTGTTGTCTGATTTAAAGTGATTTAATTTGAACTGAATGCAACTGAGTGACTAACATTTTGTCTATTGAGCAAAAGTGATCAGACCCAAATGACACATCATACATTTAAAGGGGTACAAGTTAAGACCATGATTAGTGCAGAAAAGTCCTCTACGGGTTTAGACACTGGTGGTGGTGAGAAGAATCTGCAATACAAACAAATTAACTAATTTAGGCTGATTTATTGTTGCAAAATCTGAATGGTTAAACTCCAAAACTCTTCAGATTACCACAGTACAGATACAGTCTTCTGGTTCGAACTTAAAGCTCAGTTGAAATACTACCGGACATAAGCGTTGTAACCTACGTACATAGTCTATGTCTTTTCTGTCAATTGGGTTAATTCAGTACTTCTCAAATGGTGGTACCCTCGAACCTTCTCAGTAAATCTTTCTTTGGTGCGATCCATTTCAATTGATCCTAAACAATGAATTAGATAATTACAGCAATGGAGAAGCAGCCAAGAATCTTGAAGCAGAAACACGCTACTACCAAGCGGACCAGTCACAGCTCTTGCTGTCTGCATTGCCGTGATGCGTACTTGTATTTCTGGGGAGGTGCACATCAGGCTATGGTGTTAATGTTCTACGTAGGATCTGGGCGACAGCGTCAAACTGACGCCGGAGCATAAACCACCTTCATCTGTTTGTAAAGTTTTCAGTTGAAAAGTTTACCACACATCATGCTTCTTTTTTTTTTTTTTTTAATTCGTGAAATATGAAATTAATAACGGATGAGAAATCGCTCAGAAATACAACGTCCCCATCAGCTGTTGAGTCACATAATGGGATTGCGTTGTGGGGATATTGGCAGAGAATAATCTACACGTCACACATTCATCACACCTTCAGATCTATTACAAGCAGAGGTTGGAGAAGAGGTCCCTGTTAAATTTACTTAAGAGGTCTAAAAATGTTCCGTAAGGCCTTCAGAAGAAAAGAAAAGGTTGAAAAATATAAAAATAATAGTAAAAAAAATAATCAGGTTGTGGATCGCCAAATTATATTAAATAAATAGTTCTCTTTTGGATTTCAAACAACTGCCATCTCATCCAGAACTGACTGTTCTAGCAATTTCAGCCCAAGAACAACTCGTCTGACACACAAAGAACGCTCCAAACTCCTCAGAAAGATATCACAACATATGCAGGTAACTGAAAGAAAAAAAATGAATAAATTGAGGGCTATGGAGTGATTAAGACATTTATCAGATGTGAATCTCACTAAAAGGCTGTGGGAGGATTTGAAACGAGCGAGACATGAAAAGTACCCCTTAACTACCTTGCAAATGAAGGGGGAAAAAAAAGGTCTTGCATTTTCTTATCCACAAATCAAGTCCGATGAGTAATGTTTAAGATGGGCAAATGGACTAATTACTGTTTGGCTGGGAAGTCTTCGTTAGTGACCTCCAGCATCTGTTGAATCACACGCAGTTGCAGCTGCTAATTAGAAAGACAAGTTGTCTGCATCAAGTAAATATGATCTCTTATTCATAAGCTCTGACCTGTCGTGATATCAGTAAAAAAAGCCTCCTATGCTCAATAGCAGTAGCTGCTTAATCTTGGAAATTTTCTTTTGATAATCTTATTTTACCGGCTCTTTGAAGAAATTAATTTGTAAAATAAATGATTAATTCCAGCAAGGATTACTGAAGAAGTTGAGACAAACTATGAACCTAATAACTAAAAAAAAAAGAAAAAAAAAAGAAAAGTTAATTAAATATTACGTAACATTTAATATTGTTTCTGGAAGATATTAAATTGCTGTCAGAAAGAATGACTTCCATCCAAATGGTTTTTCTCCCAGGGCTGAATTTGGATGAAGTGCTTATGTTGGCCCGACTGCCTGTTTCTTCACCGTATCAACTTCAATATACTCGCCCCTGACTGAGTGTGATACCCTGTGATTGGCTGTGACAGCTATGCTAACATTTTGTCCATGTTGGAAGGGGGGTTTGTATGTGAGTGTATGTAAAGTGACAGCAACAGAATAGAACAGAACAGAACACCACGTAGCTGTGACTGAGGGTATATAGCATAGACTGTATATAAATATGGACAATGCATTCCCACTTCCAGCCCACAATTCCTCCAGATTCACTCGCTTTTTCATTTAATTAATACTGTACCTTGCTCTACCTCCAAAAGTTGGCAATGTTGGCTTATACACTGTATTTATTCATTAATTAATTTATCTATTCCTACTGTCATGGTCCTACCTGCTTTACGGAGTCGGTACTGGTAGTCATCACAAAGTCACATCCTGTTTCTATAGTAGGATAACTGACTAGAATGAAACATGGACACCTGAGTATACATCAGCATTAAATTAACTACCTAAAATGACTGAAACATCCATGTAAAAAATGTATTTTAGTGTTTTAGTTTTCCGGAAGTCCCATCCACTAACATGGAGGAGGTGGCGCTTATGACCTATATTGCAGCCAGACACCAGCGGGAGCTCTACTTGCTTCCTTCACTTTTGCCGTCCACCTTTATACAGCCTATAGTAAGATACCTAATACGCACCTGAGACATAATTCGATGGTCGCTGTGTTTGTGTCTATGCTTGGACACTTACTCACCAACAAATAACCCGTATTATCTTAGCTGTGTGTGTAATCCTCCATAAGTCACGCTGCTGAATGACCCAGTTATGTGTGGATGTTTTCTTCCTGATTGCAGTCATGTAGGGTAAAGCACCTTTGTCCTCTATTTCAGCAGCAGCAGCTCAGGGTAATCACACCTATACACACCCACACACACTCCGAGGACCAGAAGCCCCGTATAACTGTACCTCATCAACCAACAGAGAGAGGAGAGATTACTCGATTAAAAAAATGCTGCAGAGAGTTCCAGGAGGAGCAAATAACAAACAACGATATACATAATAATAAACCAGCGGAATTAATGTTTTCTAACTGACTGAATGGTGAATTTGATAGTTAAAAATGTCTTTATTTTTTATAATTTTTGTACATATACACACAGATAACAGTTGTGAAGTTGGCAAGCTTGATGGGTTTTGTGTGTTTTTCCTCATAGACTGTGCATAATGAAGATTTGCAACAGGGAAGTTTATTTAATTAGGCACAGTTATGTAAGGATTGGGCACTGGCTGTTGCCATGGCGTCATTTGTTTGCACAAAAGCGAGGTGGTATCAAGTTCTCTTCCTACCCAGTCCTTGATACCAATGCTAACCAGTGGTCAGAAAGTAGTTCATATGTAGCTGGGTGGCTTGGGAAATAGCAGCGACAAAATAATTGTTGTCTATAAAACGTTTAGTGTGCAGCAAGCATCCATGACGGTCCAAGACGGTCAGGATTCAAGGAGCTGGGGAAGTCCAGGGGCCATCGTCGCCCAATACTGACCAGTCAGTTACAGAGATAACTCTTGCCGTTTCCATTACCCCTAGGTATGCGCAAAACCCAAATTTTACAATAAAAAATGGTAGTGGAAACACCTACAATTCATATATCATTCGTATAACACATGATTTCATAAGGAGGTTTTTCAGACGTATCGACATAAAAGTTTATTGCAAATAACAAGTGCAATGGAAACACTTTTTCCATAATTCCACATTACCACTTCATTTTGAAGTTCATGTCCTCAAAGTGAAGACTCGCATGACGAGGATTATGGGATACCGCGAGACGAGATTTTACTTGAGTCAGGTGGAGCTTATGACCTATACTGCAGCTCTGCTTGCTTTGGCTTAAATTGGAAGCAGCTGTTGTACTTATTCGAAATTTTACAAATATTGCTTTTATTTTGCAAAAAAGTGTAATGGAAATGCGGCTATGGCCAATTTAGAATCACCAATTAACCCCTGAGACGTCCCGTAGAGAACCCAATACTGGCAGAAAGGTGGATTCAAACCCAGAATGTTCTGGCTGTGAGTCCAGCTTAAATTCCTAACGAACCAAAGCCATTCAAAATACATTGACGCTGTCACTGCCCGTATTCAGTTTTGTGTGTGTTAAACATTTTTGTGCATCTTTGTGTAGTGGTGTACCATGCTGGCGAGGTTTGCCCAGTCATCAGTCCGTGAAAGGGATGAGGCTCCTTCACGTGCTGCTTTGTTAGCTGGCGCTTCCTTTGTTAGTGAGCCAGCCCCGGCAACTGTTGTGTTTCCAATTCACTTCACATGTGCTATTTGCTGTGAAGTGTTGCAATGAAGCAGGTCAGATTAATCTGGCTGTTCTCCCCGCGGGGTGAGTAGCTCAGTGCTGACTTCTGTCTGAGCTCCTGTTGCACGTACCGTACCGCTGAAAGGAAGTAGTTCCGTTTCTCTGCAGCCCTGACGACTGTATAGCGGTGAGGACCTCTGCAGTGAGGGATGAGTGAGGTGTGTTGACCTCCTCACTCATCCCACTGAAGTGACTGGATGAGAGTTGGCAGTCTGCAGTGTGCGGGTTTTCGTAACAAAGGTTCATTTTAAATCACACAATGAAAGACTTCATACGTGGAGGTGATTCTAGGATCGGACTTGAAATCTTGCCGATGGGTTGGATCGCCGATATGCCGCTCTGGCTCCTTGGCTCCTTGGCTGCAAACTAAAAGCGCAAACAGCTACCACTCTGACAAACCATTGGCAATTGGCAAAAGTACCCAAACATTACCTTTCTACACTTTTGCTTGCAAACATTTCAGGTGACATGGTTTAAATTTCCTTAGAAATGGTTTAAACTCGCCTCTGTGGGTAGTTCCAACGACTTATTTGCAGTTCTTTTTTCTCTGTTGATCAGAGAGTATCATTGAATTAAATGAGCGAGTTCCCACACTTTTAAGTTGGAGCGATAGGACGATAATGATGATGAAGATTTTAGATTTTTTTTTACATTGTAAAAAAATTTTTTTTTCCCAGTTGTAAATGATGTAAGAAATGTATTTCTGAGTGAAAAGTAGTGAAAATTACTAACCAGAACCCTGTAGTATACAGCAGAAAGTGTATCAGAATGTTTCCTGAAGAAGTAGAGGATACATAGATTTCTCTAGCTTTCATTTTCAGTGACTTCAGGGTTGGAGAATGCAGCAGCTATCCGTCTTTAAACTCCAAGCTATGCAGTCATGTACCGCTGAATTCACGGGAGCCCTAACAGCACTCCTCTCGGTCTCGGCTCATTCCCACATTCTTCACATTGTAAGGCTTTGTGGGTGGGAAGCCATCCTTTTACATTTTCATGGCTTTTCCCTAAATGATATATCAATTTCTCAGACACAGAAAAAGTGTGTAAAACTCACAAATTAGGTTTCTTTATCATTCTGAGAGGCAGATAATACATAATGAAAAATAACAATAATTGAAGCACCACATGAGTGGAGGCCACAACCAAGTGTAATCAGAGCAAGCATGCTCCGTCAGCTGCTTATCTGCTGTTAATTACCATTGTAATGGAGCCGAGCAAAGGCACGGTCCTCGCTCGGTTTCCTCTCTCGCCGCATGCTCTCTGCTCCTTATCGGGCTCTGGGATGTGGAGGAATGCTAATACGCTTCAATTTATTTCAGATCTATTCTGTCCTCTCTCGGTCACTCGCAGATATTCATCGGTTTGTTCCCCTATTCAAATCAGTCACACTGTGCATGCTTTGTGCATTGTAATTAGAAGCTTAGCCACTTTTGGAACTGCACCTCAAAGGGCCACACTTGATTTTTAACACTTTTAATTTGACAACCAATACCTCCACTTATAGACCGCAAAACTTGTTTTCTGTGCTAAATGTAACCTTGGCCCATGTTTTCGTATCATGAAAACCTCTGTCTAGACCATGATTAAAGTTACCCAAATTTATTGCAAATTACAGATACGTTACCATCACTGTCTGTTTAGATTCTAGTTAGTTACCCTTCCATTGTATTCATTGTTACACACGATAAGATGTTACAATCTCTTGTGCCAAGATCCGAGGCAAAACACATTTAGAAGCCCAGTCCAACTGAAAAACCGACCAGCAGGCTAACAGTCAGCTACCAGTTAGCAGTCAACAAAAACACACCAGCTAACTAGCCAAGCCAACAGCAGTAGGCACTACGTGCATTTCACTGTCCTCTTTATTTTATCAACTGTCAATTTATGTGTAAAAATCCTCCCTTCTTCTGGCGTCCTGGTCTTTGTTTCTCCCATCACATTTTAGGTTTTTACTTTTTGCTTGAGTTCTTTTGTTGTGCATTGACCAACCTGTGTTAGGAAAGAGGCTATTGAGTGAACTCAAATGCAGAATACAGTAAGCTGGGAGATCACCTTTTAACATGCATTTAGACTGTATGTAAATATGGCGATGTGTCTCCACTTCCCTGCGTCGGTCAAATTGATGCTACTCTCCTGGGGGTAAGAGGGGGGAGCGCCATGTTGCAAGTTTGGAGCCAGAGTCTGTGCAGTACAGTCCGAAAGTGGAGCCATGCGGAGCCACTGGTACGGAAACTGGCAGTCATCATAAATCATCGTGATGTCACATCCTGTTTCTGTAGCATCAAACAACTAACTAAAACTAAACTTATCAACAGTTGCAGCAACATTGTATTAACTGCGTAAAATGACTCAAACCATCCAGAAATTGAAGTTTATTTTAATATTTAATTTAGCCCAGGTCTGACCCACTAACATGGGGGAGGTGGAGCTTATGACCTGTACTGCAGCCAGTCACCACCAGGGGGAGCTCTACTTGCTTTGGCTGCACTTTTGGTGAGCTGTTCTGTCGCTTATGTTTATACAGTCTACGGTACATATTAGGAGAGACAGAGCCAGGTAGAGAGTAATGGGTCTTTTACAGGTTGAGAGTGTCTATAGAATAAAATTGTGAAGAAACTAGGTTATGCTGGAGGGTCTAAAAGGATGGGGAAAGACAAAAGTAAAACTCCACAAACTTTGGCTTCACTTTTGAGGAGCTGTCCCAGTGTCTTCTTTAATACATTCTATGGTCCTATGTAAGAAGTAAAGGTAGTGCTGCTCAGTCATACATCTAATAAAAAATTTATATTGATATCAGTAAGATAACATGCTAAGCTTTATGTTAACCATGGTGTCCGTCTTAGTTTAGTGTCTTAGCATGGTGACATTTGATAATTAGGACAGGAATGGCATTAATTTTACTGGTATTAAGTCAGACGTCTTGGCTATTGGGATCATTTGATCTACTTTTAGTGCATGATGTAAGGTTAAGGCCAAGGGTTAATTAGGCTTTGTGAGGACGGGAAGCGAAGAGGCTGAATCAGACTGAATATCAGTAATGAGGCCTTGAATAAGTGGGCACAATTTAACCCCTGATTAATGAATCACCAAAGCTATTAAAACTCACATGCTCCTTCCAGGCGCCCACTTCTGCACAGGTGACCTTCCGGTAGTTCGTGAAACATTTCACTTCACTAA
Source organism: Mugil cephalus (assembly GCF_022458985.1). Classification (NCBI taxonomy): domain Eukaryota; kingdom Metazoa; phylum Chordata; class Actinopteri; order Mugiliformes; family Mugilidae; genus Mugil; species Mugil cephalus. The sequence goes on along the minus strand of NC_061774.1, from coordinate 23,518,993 downwards.
TTGTGACGCCGAACTTGCGAGCATCCGCGCCACCTTCCCTCCTTTTGCGTTTTTGCTTTATTTTCTAGCTCTCATCCCTCGCTTGTGATAATTCTGCAGCAGCATTTGCGTGACATGGCTTTTACCTTCCCACCCTGTCTCGCTGTCTGTCCTTCCCCTGTGATGTACAAGGACAGGGTTGGTTTGAGTGAAGGGAAGAGATTCCAGAGTGGTGCAGATGAATAAAAACATCAAAGTCGTGCACATAAATATATAAAAATACGCTGAATACGGATTAAATCTTGCGAGGATAGAGGAAAGGGAGACAGAAAGTGAGTGAGAGAGAGAGTGACACAGAAAGAGAGCTGGAAACAAGATTACTAGATGAGTTATATAACATTATACCAACTTTTTGTTCCTTTTGAACAAAAACCTAACCTCTCTCAGAAAGTTTTTAATTGCCTAATCTTAAACCTAGTGGTGTCTGTAGCCTTAAACGGAGTAGCTAAGGCTGCCTGCTGAATATAGATTAATGGAGTCATCAGATGAGAGCAACGTCGTCTATCAGAGAATAATACTTTCCTAGAACATAGGGTGGTAAGCATGCTGCGACATATTATCCAAACCCATGACACCCCTAGATTAACTGTGACAAAAAAAAAAAAAAAAAAAAATGTGTAGAAAGGCGTATTAACCCAGCGTGCACTGTTCTGCCTTCCCTTTTCTCCCTTGTTTCCGCACAGTGCTCAGCTCTTCTGGTGATGAATACTAACGAGGTCAGCCAAATTGGCCTCAAACCAGACCGTAGTTTCGTACCTCTTGCAAACTGTAGAGGTACGGAAATGCCCATAGTGGCCACATTATTAAAGGCAGTCTGCCGTGCACATGCGATATATGTTATTGTTAAACCTTTTTGTCATGTGGTTTACGGTTACGAACAACCTCTTTGGTTAAGAGATACTTTTGAAATTTTGAAATCTACCGAGTCTTTGAACATACTACCAGCTCTTTCAGTGGAACGATAAGCAGCCTTACAACCCTGAAGGAGTGGACAGAGATGTTATTGGAACTCTCGCAACTGCAACCACCAAATCTGACCCAACAGAATTGATGCACAGTGATTTTTTTATCCACTTCAGTCATCGTTGGTACTTGGCAGGCTCTTCATTCGAGCCATTTGAGATGTGTCATATAGCTCTTTGGCTGCTGACAGGGACTCTGTCGGGGAAATCTGCATGCAGCTAATAGCTCTCATGCACAATGCGCTAATCAGGCAGTGTCATTTTTGCCCTTTTATTATTCCATAAGGGCCATAGAAACTGGAACTGAACTGTCGCTCTGAACATTTATGCGCTACTTCACAATGTCACTGAATAAGATACTTTTAAATCCGAAATGCAAATAGATTCAGGCTTTTACTACCATTTCCACAATGATACTCTGAATATGTTTACTACGTAGCTAGTCCTCTTTAAAACCTTAAAAAAGAAAGGCAGGATACCAACGCTTTGCCTTGTTTACTTCCAAATTTTACTGGATACACACAATCCTCTCTAGACCACATTGCCATGCTCTGTGCTGGTTGAACCAATGGAAACAGTAGCTTCTCCACTTTCAAAGCATAGACTGTATCAAGATAGACAGCGGAGCAGCTCCACAAAAGTGAAGCCAAAGCAAGTAGAGCTCCCCCTGGTGTCTGACTGCAGTATCATAAGCTCCAATTATCGGCGCAGCCAGTAGAGAAAACGGGCAGCCAAATTTCACAGTTAGCCTGTCAATTTCTTCTCTAGTCTCAATATTTCATCAAATCTCAAGACAATTGTCAGTTCATATTGTTTATACCATGTTCTGTGGTCTTTTTGAGACTTTCCAAACCCTGCATCATTCAGAGATGCGAAATTTGAGTGTATTTATTCTGTGAAATGCAGATTAAAAAAGCTTTATGCAATCTTTGCAATCACTTTGAGCAGCTTTAAGAGTTGGCATCAAAGCACTTAACATTTGAAAATTGCTATTATTTTCCTTGTAGGATGAAAAATAAAGACACTATCCAAAAGGAGTTAATCTGGGAAGCCCTAAGCGGCCATCTGATTACATTTTTTTTTTTCCATTTTCCTGTGTTAGTTAATTTCCTCTGTTTTCTTGAGATCTTGAGTTATTTACCAAAGTTTTGTTTTCTCTTAATTTGAGAGAGTTCTGTTATACGTGACCTGCCATGCTATAATGTAGCAGTAATGTATTAGGTCTACCGTAAGGTATTGTGCTTTAATGTTTGGTAGACAACGATTACGTTTCTAGACATCTTGAGAAGAGAAAGATTTGTTTTCCCAAGATAAAAAGATAAATTACTGGAGATCTTGAGAAAACAGAGGAAATTTAGAACAGAGAAAATAATATGTATGAATGGGTGGTCGCTTAGTGCTTCCGTATTAAAGTCAGTGTGACCATGATTGTTTTCCTCTCTCACACCAGTGTATGCTCACTTCGAAACACTTCGCTCTCATTCATGTTTTATTTAACACCCATGCAGAACCAGAATCGGTAAATATCAAGAAACCATGTATTTCTAACACTCAACATGTTTGATGAGACCCTCTGTGGAAGAATGTGAGAGCACACCGAAAGTGTCATCAAGGCTGACTGTGATAACACATTTGGGGAATGCTGTAAAGGGAACTGCTATAGATGGTGAGGATTCCTTTTCCGAGAGATTTTGTTTGGAAACTGTAACTATTGTGTTTGCACCTGTCTCTCTCTCTCATCTATAGTGTTTGCGTTGGACTCAATAACCACACCGTGTAGCTTCGATGAAGTCGCCTTTCTTGAACTGCAGCATGCTGTGAATCACTGCTGTAAGCCTTAAAGACACAGGAACCCGTCGCTCGCAGTGCATAGCATAACTGAGTCCAACAGGACACAGTAAGAACACAAAACTGAGCGTTTTCAGACATAACTATTGATTCCTGAGAGGAGAGTGTTTAAATTGGGCCATCTTAGAAGAGAACTGCTTGTCCCAAGAAACAAAATGAATACACATTAGACCAGTAGAAATCTGGACATTGTTGTGAGTAGACCACAACTGAGATCCTAATGTTGTGTAGGTCTCCCTTTGCCTGCAGTTGTGACTCATCAGAGAATGGACATGGACATTCTGAGGACGTCCTGTGGTGTATGGAAACAGGATGGTGTTAGTGGGGGCCCTTTGGGTCCTATGGGTTGAGGGGAGGTTCCTCCATGGATCAGATACTTGAACAGTTTGGGATCTAAATTTGACCATTTGACTTGTATTGTAGTTTCAGTGTGTCATTGAGCGTCATTGCTTGTCTTGTTAGTGTTGGGAGTGCCTGTATAGTTGTGGGTGAGCATGTTGTCTTTGCTGTCACTACATACCGACAATCCAGCGTAAGCTGGTAGTAGGTGTGGTCATGTAGTACATGCCTGACTATTGTCACAAGATTGTCAGTGTGGTCATAATGATATGCCTGATCATTGCTTTTGAACCCTCTTGACATTCTCTCAGCTAGCTTCACGAGGTAGTCATCTGTAATGGAGTTCCCGTAGGCGTTGAGCACTTGTTGGCTCTTTTGCTGTCACACTACATAACCGACCCATCCAGCGTAACCAGCTGGGTGTAGGTCCGATGGTCACGGAGGCTAATGCCACCTGACACAGCACTTCACCACTTTAGTTCTTGGTCATATAGTCCTCACAGGACCTGGAGGTGTTTTAAGAGTCCGCTGTCCTATAGAAAAGCAAATGATCATCCAACTAAGCACAGATGCCTGATGACACGGCACATCGCTGCAGAATACCGCGGTAGTCGTGCTGATGGAGGGTGCAGTAAATTCCCGATGAATCACCGAACACCGTCGCACCTCTTCCTCCACGCGCCACCGTGGGAACCACACAACTGCTCGTAATGTATCCAAATACGTGCGTGAACAAATAATTGCATTTGACAGTGTATCTATGTGTGTTGATACAGTCGCTGCCAGAGAATAATAAGTATTGGCATCTGTGGGCTGAAGCCTGTTGACACGCTCATCTCCATTAGCAACAGCAGAAGCTATTATGGCACACAGGCAAAACATCACGGCAGCTGTTCGAATACACTTTGTTTGCTGACACAAGATAACCATAATTAGCCGCCTTTGCTGCAGACTGAGCCGCTGTCTGTGTCGCTCTACACCAAATATGCAGTGGTGATGGGGCAAATGGTTTTACAGAATACCGGCTTCACTAGATTGTACACAGTGAAGCAAGCAATCTAACATTTGAGTTTCTGGGAAACCACAGTTGCTTCCCTTGGTTTCATATATAATTTAATAGCATTTGTATCTACATAATAAATAGAGATTCTGCTGTACGGTTTAATTTTAAAATATTTATCACTATTGCACCTGACATTTTCAATTTCCCAAAGGAGATATTATACAAAAACTGGCAATACATACAGTCACATGAGATACCCATGCTCTCATCTCTTCAATCTACTGCCTTGGGACTATCCAGATGCTCCAACTAGTGGCGGGAAGCACGGCTCTTTTCAAAGATATGACTATTTTGGCTCCCTTGGAAAAGCCGGCTCATATGGCTCCCAAGTGGCTCTCCATTTAGTTTCCCTCAGAGCTTCCTATTCTGTCCTTATTTAGTGGTTTTGTGTGAGTCCTGCGTCGTTAAGCCATATTTCATTCACTGTTTTCATAAAAGCTTTTTTTATTACAAAAAAAAAAAAAATACAGTCACAGTTGTTTAACCTTTTAATCAAAGTTCTAGATGGACAACTGAATCACAGCGAACCAATCAAACATCACCAACATTATGAAACTTTACATAAAAACCACTTCAGTTGTTGTTCATTTCTTCATTTTTCCGGATGCCCTTGCGTTTTTAAATGCAGCTCCCCTGTCACTCTGTTGCTCGAGGTGTACCTAGCCTGCACCACTACTCTCGCCGTCTCACATGTGATTGGCCACATGGGGTGCCCAATCGAAATGAAGTCTGCCTTAATGAATTCTCAGGAGCTTGGGCTCTCAGCCAACGGGAATCGGCTCTCCTCGTTTGCTACGAAGCATCGTTTCTTTCAGACGGCTCGTTCGCAAACAACGCATCACTAGCTCCGACTTAAATGTAGACAGGTAGCATTTACAGATACTGAGTCCCAAAAGTAAGTCCCTTCAATTATTTAAAGCAGAAACACGTCTACTTCTTTGTTTGGAATTGGAATTGTCTGCTCTGGCCAACCAGGGGAAAACGAGAGATTCAGGAGATGATCTAGAAAAGACTGAAGAAGTTCCGCCACTATGCAGTGGATATGACTCTTGATACTGATATCGTAGTTTTTTTATTCATTACAAGAAGATGTAGTTCAAAAGTTTATAGTTTTAAAGAGATGCGTTTCATTTTATGACAAGATATTTCATGGTAGCATTATGAATGTTACGTATGGTAATGGTAATGCTCGGGCAGCAGTTCCAATGGCACTTCGCTGTGCCTGTGACAGTCCTTGTGTTTTCGCTGCCTCTCATTAACAAAGAGTGAAATGTGAGCTCACGGCCATTTTCTCCCTGGAATGATACGATAAAAGCTTCTCTTTGTCTCCTTGTTTCCACCCGTCTCATTATTCATCACATGAGCCCCATTTGCATCAATATCATAATTTCTTCATGCTTTGGAGCACATGAGGAGCAACTTGCATAACAGATTGAGAAAAGTATTTCACTGCAATAAGAAGTCGTCCTCCTCCAAAGAAAATACTTTCTCAAACTAGAAAAAAATATACTTATGCGATACAGAGGATATATATACCTGTACAAATGGATCATCTTTGTTTGCTTTTTCAAGTTTCTAGACAGAGATCTCACATGTCTTTCATGGGATCTGCTGGATTCACTCGCACAGTTTGGGGATAACTGTTCCTAGTGTTTCCATCACCACTGGGACCAATGTTGCCTTCAACCAGGAGTTAATTTGAGTCGATCCTGCCGGACCAAGAACCCGCACCTCTTAATTTTGACCTCTCTGTGTTCCCGTACTTATTTGGGCAGATCCAGAAAAAGGAAAAAGTCAAACAAACAATAAACATATACAAAAATGTTTAAAATAAAATAACAATATGCATATATTAATTTACAGAACTAATCCCAAGAATTTCATGTTGTTTATTAAGATTTAACGTCATTTGAATGAGTCGTAGATCTGTTGACGCACTGAAAAGCTGGGCCAACAAGCCACGCCCCTAACACAGGAAAAAAACAAAAAACATTTGAAATTCGCCGCATCGGAGGAGCAAGCAAAGAGGAAAAACACGGTTACCATTTCCACGCAAACATGTCAAAAAGAAGGAAGAGTTTGAATGACACTTCAAAATGAGTCAGAAAAGCCTCCACAAGCGGCGACGAGGGCAGGTGTAGCGGTCATGTTGATGGTCAAAACCGGCTGCAGCAGGAGGCTAGCGCCGCTAAAGCTAGCCGGGTTTCACCGACAGCTAGCCGGGTTCACCGACAGGTAGCCAAGCCGGGGCAGGAGGCTGGCACCGTGGCAGCAGCTGGTCAGGTTCACCGCCAGTAGAAGCAGGAGCCAGCTAATACAGCGGCAAGCAGTCAGCCAGGTGGACCACCAACAGCCGGAGCAACAGGCGGGTACCCCGGCATTAGCTAGCCCGGGACAAGAGGCGGGAACCGGAACCCAGACATGCGCGTGATGTGGGGCGCTATGGACAACTCAATATGGTGAGCATACAGTCTGTTAATAGGCCGCCGGGCCAATCTTTAAATAATAATAATAATGATGGAAGATATGTGTGATTTATTATTATTAATTTCAAATTAAGCACTGTTAACAACCATGGGGGGGACTCATACCCAACCTTCCAAAAATTGCTCCACACCTTCTGTGGGACTAGAAAACAAACCAAACACAAATGTGTCCTCATCATGAATTTCCAGCGGTGATTATTTTAATTCTAGTTCCTTACATATAAGTGTTATTTGGTTGATCTTCCTGATTTTATATAGGAAAAAAAAAGAACTTTTTTGTTGAGTCTCAACTCAGATTCACTTCAGGTAGATTTAATTAACATTTTTAACAGCCCATAAAGGTCAAACTCTGGTTTGAACTTTTTGTTATGAATATGACAACAGTCGGTAGTTGTTCAAAAATACTTTTTTAGTTTTGTTTAATCCTGTAAAATAAGAAACTTTAAATGTAACAAGGTTTCAGAGTGACCTCTACAAATAACATTCACACTGTCTAGGAATAGCAAAGCTATATATTATGGAGGCGCACAGTGAATAGTAATACACCCCTAATGTATGTATGTATTATAGTTACTGATGCATTATAATTTCTGTCAGGAGGGATTATGGATGTAACTTGTAAGGAATTATTATGAGCACTAGTGTGTTACACGGTACATGCCAGAGATTGTCAAAGAGGCAACGTCTGACAAGTTACAGCTGATACCTAATGTCACAGTTACTCATCCGTCTTCATGAATACATTCACAGCTGCGGAAGTTCGGGCTCGTGAGGCAAACAGAGGTTGTCAGACGACGCTGGTTCTCGGCCTGTTTGTGACCGATGTGAAGTCTGAATTATTTCCTTCTCTACACAGGCTACACACTTCTCTTTTCTGAGAACTGGTTAAATTTGAAAGTACAAAAAACATTAAAATTCCACAGTAAGAAGTCATTACGTGGGTCTGTAGTTGGCATTGTGGCTGTTTGATATTGAGCCTGTTTAAAACCAATTTATATTGAGCTCCGTTGTTTAGTCTTTGAGTTGAGAAACATATATATTAGCTTTATTAGTCTATATTAGCTTTGTTTTTTTGGATGTACGGTGTAACGATTTGGATAAATGTTCAGAGACATACTTTACTCTTCTTGTTATAGGAATGAAATTATTTTGTTTTTTATCTTTTATTTAATTTTTTGTTGTGCGGGTGTCGTTCTTACAGAGCGAGCCAGACTGATGAGCGCACACGTATAAATGGCAACGTCTAGGTTCAGCAGTGCCTTTGTTATGTTTGTTAAACTTGTTAAATCACCGAAAACAATAAACCTTGCACCTCACCAAATAATAATAATAATATGGTTGACTGTAGCTTCCCTCATCACTTAGCAGAGCTGGGTCATAATTATGATAATTATGAGGGGAAAAACTCAGTAGGCATGCTGTGTGCCTTGCAGTCATGCCAGAAGTTATTAAACAGCTTTCACTTGATTTGTATTTGTTATATTGGTGTGTATACGGCCCGTGTTTGCTTTGGTCATTGGATTTTCCGTTCAGAAAAAAACAAAAAAAACAAAAGCTGAGTTATTTGATTTTCAATTAAAATTAATTAAATATTTTTTAGGCATTTTTCTTTATCAGGGTCGAGAATGGACAAACAAAACTTTAAAAAACTTTCTATTTTCATTTTGTGTTTCAAAAAATGAAAAATGTTAGAAGACAAAACAAAAAAACGCCCATTTTTTTTTAATATTTCGCAACCGGAAGTTGCCGTTTTCAAAATAAGAGCACGTATGTGGACAGTAATGTGTTTCTGGCCAGAGCGCCCAAAAACATGACTTCTATCTAAAATAGGCTAAAATATCTCTGGAGCCTTACTCTGACGTGATTTTTGACTTGGACAAACACGGCTTGTCATCAGCAGAAATCTACAATGTTAGCTAGTAGTATGTGTAATAGTTTTTAGTTTTTACCTGAAATATGCGGCTTAGTTTTTCTGCAGTCATGACGTCTACCTTGAGAAACCACCGTTATTGTTTTGAAAAACTACGCACTGATCCATGTCCATCAAGTTCTGTTACATAGCGCTGTACTCATATGTGCTCTTACTTTGAAAAACACAACTTCCGGTCGCACAATATGAAAAAAACTGACGCTTTTTTGTTTCTGTCTTCTAACGATTTTATTTTTTTTTTTATTTAACACAAAATTAAAAGTGAGCAGTTGATTAAATCTGGTTCTGTGCACTTAATAATTTCCTATGCAGGCTATGATTCACTTATTCCAGAACTTTTCTTGTCTCCTCCTCTGTAATGCAATCAAAAGAATAAAAAAATTTAAAAGCACAATTTCACACGTTAAAAAATCCTTCCATTATATTATGATGAGACAACCTGAAGAAATCTGGCATGATGTGCCATCTGAAAACTTCAGAGATACACAACCATCAGCTGAGACCAAGAGCGAAATGCCAGCAAGTACAAAGTGCTTTAAAGGAGGGACTTTGTTTAGGGCAGCAATCAGCGGAGCGCACACAACTCGCATTACGCACACAAACACACACTCATGTATTAATGAGGAGTTGACAGTCGAGTCCTTGCGCGCTGCACCGCATCTGTTCACGGGGAACAAGTGTGTCGGGTGGGCCAAGTGCACGCATGCGATGTGATGAAAGCAAATAGGACTGTGCTCTTATATAACAGGAAGTAAACTATTCATGATGAGCTCACTCTAGACACCAGACCTACATACGGAGATATTTGCAGGTCTGTAAAGATGAGGAAAAGAAAGACAAAGTTTTTTTTTTAATTCTTTAATCTTTCAGCATGCAGTTTCTTAACCATTCAGATTTTGATTCTGATTCCCGGTTTGGATTTTTAAGCGTTCTCCATTTCGTCTGGGTCATAACAGGTCTCATGTAGAATTCATTAGAGCTTTCTTGACAGTCATTACTTTTAATGGGAAATAATAATGCATTTATTTATGATGCACTTTTCATCCAAGGATCTCAGAGTGCTACAAGTTAAATGCAACAAGTTAGAGCATAAAAAGCCATAGCATAAGAAGATAAAACAAACTACTCTGTAACGTAGGTGATAACTTCTCAACCGATTTACACTTAATGGAAATTATAATAATCAACATCAATGTATGTGCAGTAATAATGGAATGATACATAAAACGTCGCCACCTGTATTTAACTAAGCAAATAGGTACAAGCCTCCTATTGGATAATTACTGCATGGACGATTATCTTTCAGCTGGCAACAAGTTATTTAAACCCAATTGATGCGATGAGTAGCTTCTCATTTCAAATGACACATCCCGTGGTTGTGGAAAAGACGTTAGTCTATTTGAAAAGGCTCAAATTATTGGCATGCATCAAGCAGAGAAAACATCTAAGACGACTGAAGCAGAAACTACTAAAATTGGTTTAAGTACACTCAGGAGGGATAGTGTTACATAAAAGACGGCAAGTTTTTAATGCAAATAACTACTGTTCCTAAATTGCCCACTGTTTTTCCAGGAGAAGAGGACACAACACAACACTGAGACTTAGGACTAAACAGCCGACAGCAATTTACCCAAATTGCACTTATTTTTCTTCTTCGTATTATTATATTTATTAAATGTAATAATTCTAATTCTATGCTAATTTACTTGTTCTTCTTTGCACTAAAACAAATACATAGAAATGTATTTGAATGAACCACATATGTCTGCAATCAAGTGATGAGACTACAGGTGCAGACAGTTTGCTGTGTGTATTTTATTACACTGTTTATTTTAAATCAGCCGAAGGGAAATTTGCTCAGAAATCTATCAGATGCATTCATTCATTATATGGTGTTTGGAGACAGAACCAACTTAGAACTGCCATATTTAAGTATTTTTAGTCTTTGTTTTTCTCACGTCTTCAGCTCTAAATTTGAGTAGTTGTGTTCTGTGGTTCTGCATTGTGTTTTTTCCTCGGTTTAGAGCCGCTGCTGGTTGTTATGCTGGGGCTGGGCTGTTCGCTTACCTGCAACTCATCAACCAATCAAGCCCCACTCTACCTAAGGACTCCGTACTCTCCCACTCATCGCCTGTTCTTCAGTTACCTCTGTGGTAGTTACCTGTGACCCAGCTGTGGTTGTTTATTCTGATCTTGAGGTTCACTTTCCAGCGTGCCTGCCTCCTCTGTTTTGCTACAGATTCAGCCCACACTCCAGCTTTCTGGCCAGCCTGCTCCTGTAGACACCTTTGTTTCTTTTTTAGAACACCACACCAGCTTTTGTTCAACTTTGCTCATTGAAGTTGTGTTTTTTGTGCCTCACCACTTGAGTCCTGCACCTGGGTCCTTTCCTGAAGTTGAATATTGTCCACAACATAACAAGTTGAGACAAAGATCCACCTAAGATGTTTTTCTTCGTCTTTTATTCATAGTTGGTTTCTGTTATAATCAGTTTATCCAAATGGTGCAAATTGAGAATTATTAATTCCCCGAAGAGGTTGATGAAAAGAATCAATTTTGGGTGATTTATTTAGAGTTACTGAAAGTCCATGAAACATGAGTTGAGGACCACATTAAAAGACATGAATCAGTGAGTAAACAGTCGCTGTTGTGGTGTTGAGGAGCACACAAATCATGCAATCAAGTCAATTCTCTGATTACCTGATCCAGCATGTGCCTTTCATTTGGGTTGCCAGTTGTAGGCAATACCAAGGCAGGTCTCTGGACAATACTAAAAGTAATGATTTACAGGATAAGGTAAATCAGATAAAGTGAACATAAAAAAAATAATCAAGGATGGTTTCTTTCATTGTAGACAGTTAATATAACACTTGTACATCAAAGGCTCAACTTGGAGTTTTCCAAGTTTTGTTTTAGTTTATTTTAAATACTAAAGGATTATATTATATACTGTATGTATATACCCCTTCATGGCCTATGTCACAGTGATGTCACAGCATAACTGTAGTTTTCGAGGCCAAAACCGAAAAAGCAAAAACGCTAACTTGAAGTTTTATCTCGTCTCATATCATACCAGCCACTGCCAGTGGCAATCATGTTCAACCTGGATAACGTTATGTGTTAGGCTAAATTGTGACTCAAATTACATCAAGTTAATCATTATTTGGAGAATTCTTGATGTATGCTAACCGTGAGCTAACACAACAGTAGTTACGGAAGTCCAAGCAGAAGTTGCACTTACTACGTTACCCTCCACAGTGGTTGCGCTTCACTTGATAAAGACAGATCAGACTTCGTACATTCGTCCATCCAGAGCGTGAGAGTGTAGGATTAGATCAGTGTAGTCCATCAGTCAGTCAACTTTTTAAAATCTCTCAGGGTCTCAGGGAGTAAGCGTATTACGATATTCTCCAAAATATGTGTTTTCCTCATCCATTCTTGCCAAAACAGTCCATTGAAATATGCTAACTACACCTGTAGTGTTTGAGATGTTTTGCCTCCGGTTAAGCCCCGCCCCTCAAAAAAACGTCAACACTGTTTACAAAGGGGAGTGAAGGGGTCTATACATGATAGATTACACTGCTTCTTGATCTAGCGTGTGCAGTACCTTCCACCATGGCATCGTATAATCTTCACAGCCAGCAGCATAAACCTTCTGCTGGATGTATTTAGAGCTGTTGATTGTAATCTTTGCAGGTAGTTGTTGTTTTTTCATAAATGCATCATATCGCTGTGAGGGAATTTTGTCAAATCTTGGCACATATCCACTTGGACTCAAGGATGACCTGGCAAGAGGTTGGTCGTCAAAGGTCAACATCAATATGTATTTACATCATTCCCATTACTGTGAATGCATTTTGAAAGGAATGCCTGTAGAAGAGTTTAGCTTATCTTGCAAAAAAGTTGACTTCAAATCAAGGCATGGTTACCACGCAAAACCCAAATCATGAACATGAAATATTTATGGGGGTGGTGTGGGGGGATAGTGTGCCATCCTTTAGAAGTGGATGGTTTGTTTAACTGTACGCAACTAGGGGGGAAGAAACAGTCTTGTCGCGATGCATTGTAATCCTTTCTGTTCAGCAAATCTTATAATTAAGCGTATAAGTCATGGTAATGGTCTTTGTAGATAGAAATCCAATTGGAATGCTGTGGTTCATTTCTAATCAATAGAACACGGCTTATCGGTGTTTACAGGAAACTGGAAACAACACCTGCTTTCACTGATAACGGCAGTCATGTAAGTGATACAGATGGGTTCTGTTTACAGAAAAAAAGGCTGCGTCTGCTCTTCAGAAAAAAAAATTGTATGTGGTCTTAAAGAATACATGGAATATTGTTTGGGTGTACAATAGAGAGGGGATTCATGCCTCTTTGAAAGGAGCTGGATCTTGTGGATCCGTTCCTTCCAAACACTGGCTCGTTTTGATATCTATTTATTTTTTAAGATGCCAGCCTGGGAGATAACTTATTTCATCCTCGAAATAAGCCCTGTGAAATTTAATTTCAACATTCACAAAACACAATGTGGGATGAAGCTAATTGAAAAGGTGTAGGCTGAAGATGATGCTTATTATGTCTACCCTTGTTACAAACAAAACATCCTCAGCAAAGCGACTCTTAAAATACACAATCTGTGTTAAACCATAAGGTTCTACATCAGCAAACAGTCAGATTTCATCGTCCCAAATCATTATTTTAGCTGATTTCTACACGTTTGTAACAATTTGGTTTCAAGCGTGTTTTTAAATGAGGAAGTTGAACTACACATTTTCATTTCATCATCGTAACTATTCCACACGTTAACACCTCGAACAGAAACACACCGTTGTTTAATATTACACCTGGTCCCCTAATTTCATACAGACTCTCTCTAAATTCAAACAGCTGCTGAGTACTTTGGCAGTAAATTGTTGTGTACTTTGTACGTCATCCTTAATTCAACTAAATTGTAAAATGTAAGGGTTCTGTAAAACTTGATTGATTTTTTATAATTCTTAATGCTCTCTTTTGTCATTTTAAAAACTGGATGAGCATTAGTTTTATATGCATTACCCCACATCTCAACGTGTTTGGAAGTTACAGAGCAATCAAGTGTGTATAATGACTTTTAAAGGTAAAGTGCTTTTATTGCCATTATACGTTTTTGTACAATGACATTTCTGATGGTATGTTTGATTTAATATGTTGTTAGTATATATATAAATGGTTTTTGACATTTTAGTTGTCACATTATTCACTCTTTCCATTTCAGTACAATTTACTGTGATTTTTAATTTGTTTGGTGACAAAAATTATGAACTTTGTTTTGTTTAAATTCAGTGATAACTTATCCATGTCAAAGTAGTTTATGTAATTAATTTTCAACTGTAGTCAACAGCAAGTAAACATATTTTTGCAATTTGGAGACATTGCAAATGTCATTTACATGTCAAAAACATGTAAATGTAATAATTAAAGGCCTAAAACAGACCCTTGAGGAACCCCACAAGTGATCTTCATTTTGATTTTGTATTATTTATTTGGACATACTGATATCTGTCCCTTATCAATCTTAGACATCCCACTAATACATATTCTCTTGGTGAGAGTCTATATCTAAAATATAGTTTCGGTTTGTTCACAAATGTCACAAGTCTAGTGTAGTGTCTAGTGTTTAAGCACCTCCTGCTAGCGCTGTTAGCGAAGTGAGAACATTTAACTTTCGAAGGAACAGAAAGTTTTTCATCTGGATCAGGTTTGGCATTTTCAGATAGACGTATTGCTGTGTAACTGACATTATTACACTCCTGAAGGAGGTGGTCATTTATCTGAAGGTGTTTAAAACGTCTCCAGAAAATAGTAACATTTACACTTTAACTATGACCACAGAGACATTGAGAAGAACCAGATAGTGCGGTCGTTAATATGAAAGTATTTCCGCGGTGACATGCGTGTGTCGTGTTTCTGCAGGCTTCCACTTATCTGATCAAATTTGCACTCTGGGCGATCTATTAGTTTTCCTTTGTGTGCTCACTTCACCCTCCTCTTCAGAGGCGTCATCTGGCAAATGTGACGTGTCATTTAAAATAATTCTTGTAGGCGTGACCGACCTGATGGACCCGGTCTCTGGAGGAGAGAGTCCCACATGTGAGAAAGCAGGAACGCTCCCTCGTTCTGATTCATGGTCAGGTCGGCCCTACAGGAAGAACACGCCTCTGAAGAATACTGCAGGCGACTGTCCAAACATGACAGGTATTTAAAAAAATCATACCTATTCCCTTTTGTCTTGATAAAATAATCAGCACCATCATTCAAGTTAAAGACGATGACATTAACATTTTTTGAGCTATGAAAAATCTACTATTGAACTACTGCAGCATATTTGAGTCTACGTGTGAATCCCTAAATAAAATGTGTTCTGCACATTTCACGTTACTAGTTTTAAATCATGCAGATTTAATTAAAGTACTAAACAAATCTTAACTTGATCGGTCAAAAGGTCCCTTAAACCAAAAGCCTTGTCTGCCTTTGTGTACCATATATTCTGACTTATTGTGGGCACTACAGATCATAAATACATATTATACAAACCCTTCCCTGACAGTAATGGCTGCATCTCTGCTCACTTCCTGTTTGCTGTCAGGAAGTCTGTTCTGTCTCATGTTCACCTGTTCATGTGCACAGTATCTTGTGCGTAATCTTCAAAACATTTACCTGAGAGCCGACTTCCTGCGTTAACTCGTGTGATGTTAATATGTGTAATTCCAGCTGGCACGTCTGTGCGCCACGTCCTCGGCGGCGCGGTTTGCGGCTCAAATGTCGACCCACGTGCAGTCGAATCCTTTTCCCTGCCAAGAAATTTGTCGTCTTAATCTGCCTCGCTTCTCTCTTTTTTTTTTTTTGTTCTTCCCCACGCTCCCTTTTCCACTTGCAAAAGCATGCACACACCCTGAAGGGCACGAATCCCTTGGCAGTAACGCGACTGCACAACCGAGTCTGTGTGATGCAGGTGCGAGTTATGACATTGTCAATTATGTATGTGCGGCGGCGGTGGAGAAGTGTGTCTGTGTGCGCGCGCTGCATAAATCAGGCTTTCTTGGGAACGCTGATTTCAGTTTCAAATCGTCCCCTGGAACGCTGTTTAAAGGGAGGCGGCTTATCAGCTACATGGGAAAATCCCTCAGATGAGCGTAGCGTTGTTGTCCTGCCTTCATTTACTGCTAGTGGAGCTTTTCGCATTCATTAAAACGACTTTACAGCAGCTCATTCTGTATCGTGTGGGTCCTCTCACACCCATCCATTGTGTCATTTTTTTACGTCTTTCACAAACCTCTTTATGTGTCTGCTCATGAGTCTGCTTAGCCTTTTTTTTTATTATACATTTTTTATTTTGATTTGAATATCAAAAACGGAAGAACATGAGGTTATTAAAGGTGTCACTACACAAGCAAGAAAAGAAAAGCAGTACAATGCATCATGATATTGCGTCATACTACACACACAATCCAAGTTTTAACCTCCAGAGACCCGGCGTCCTCATTTGGGGACTTTATGTTTTAGGTTTGTTGCAGGTTTTTCTGCTTCATTTACACCTGTTGTCCTCATAAGACACTTATGTCTGGTAGCGAAGGGTCAATGCACTTGCTTTTTTTTAATGCTTATTCACTTTTCTAGATATGACATGAAAATTTAACAAATTCACAACTACTTGTTTGAGAACATTGGGATTTCATAGTTTCCAAGTCTGCTTTTGCATTAAAATAAACTTTTATATTTTGGTTCACAATGGGCACTTAAATTGTAATATACACTAAAATAATCCCTGTGTCCACATAATTTATTTCAAAAACTTCTCCCAGTTCAAATATGATGCTTATTTTTTATACTTTTTTACGTCCTACTTATCCCAAAAAACTTTAAACTTATCTTAAAGAAATTAAGATGTATTCCAAACATATATTTAGGTCTCAGGAGGTTAAAACAAAGGTAAGTCTCTCCATACTTTAGATTCCTTTTACAATCCCACTTCGCTGGTCCAATTTTGTTGGTTGATCTGCAACCATTCTCAGGTTATAGCTTTTCTACTACTTCCCAGAAGTATCTTCAGGAAGTATTTATCCATGTGTAGGACTGTTTTCAGGTATTTTATCAAGATATAAAGTAACAAAAGAGAAATCCAGCTCCACCCCCACTATTTTGTTAATATCAGATGCCACCGCTCTCCAATAAAGTTGGATTTTTGGACAAGGCCTAAAAACATGGAAATGAGTTTCCACACTGTCTCCAACAGAATCCCCGGTTCTATGTGTGCTAGCTTTTTTTTTTTTTTTTTAATCCATGGAACCTCAACCCCCCCTCCCCATCCCATTATTCTACTGCAATGACTGGCGTAGTGAGCTGAGAAGCTTCCTCAAGGGGACCTTCAGGGTAAATGTTGGCATTTCTTACTTTTCCTACTTGCATTCGCATAACTGGATCCCTTCCTGCAACCTTTCCACAAGTAGCATCTACACTTTTGACCTCCAGGTTACTCTCCAAGTTGTGAGCTGATGGTAATCGACAGCTGTCAACACTCCCCCATGTGTGGAGTTTCACATGAGTCTTCCATCAACTGTGAAAATGTCATGTTGGAAGTGGGTGAACGCGTACGCGGGGGAAGATGATGGTATTGGTCCTGTGTTAAAACATCAGTGTGAGTACATACTGTTGGTGCTGATGCGCTTTACAAACACAGTGACGCACACATTCACACTCAGGGTTCAGTGTCTTGATCAAGGACGCTCCAGTATGTGGTCCACTAGAGATTGAACCATTAACCCTCTGGCTTTGTGGGCAACCCGTCCTACCTTTAGGACCTTCATTAATTTTCTAGGCGGAGTACAGTTTGGAGATGCTGTGAGTCTATCCCAGGGCTAACTCAGAGAGACAAAAAATCATTTATCGTATAAATCACCAATTAACTTCACGAGTATGTCTTTGGAAGGTGTGAGGAAGCTGGTGACTCAGAGAGAACCCATGTAGAACATGCAAACTCTTCACAGAAAGGCTCCATTCGGTTCAAACCCAGGACCTTCTTGGTGTGAAGCATCAGTGCTAACCACCTATAGCACACACTGCCAGACTTAACTCCTTCAAGAGACCAGAGTGGCCAATAAAGCTGATATTCAATACTTCAAACTCAACCTTAAATGAGTGATATGATAGTGGATCAGTTAATATCTGTTGATGCTGTCGCCATGACACATTCATTGTGAGGATACCTATGTTTGAAATGACATCAAAAGTACATTGGTTCTGCAGTTCATTGAGTTCACAATTTTTTAAAACCAGATCTATGAGTCCACTGAACACCATATGCTTTTCATTTAAATGTGAACAATGACTAGTGGTGGAACCTGTGCAAACATTGTACCATTACCCTACCATTAAACGTATATGAAGACATAGTGTAGGGTTCATTTTTGCTTCTACTTCCTGTATCACTTTCAACAATGGTGACTGAAACTTTCGTAGATATTTCGCTGAAGAGGAGTCGTTCCGATGTTTGTATACCCAAAAACCTCCTCAGTTAACTTTCCTTCGATGCGGTCCATCTTTAATGATCTAAAACAGTTGATGGAAAATTACGGCGATGGAGAAGCAAATAGTAATAGTAAAGAGGAAACGGGCTACTACCAAGCAGACCAATCACGGTCCTCGCGGTCTGCATTGCTGTGACATGTTAGTTCCATTTGTGGGGAGGTGCTAGAGAGGGTCTCCGTCGGGTCTGAGCTAACTGTATCGCTATGGCGTCAAATTTCTACAGAGGTATAAACCGCACATAAAATAAACACCGTAAAATTCTTATCAGTTTGGTGGAGGTCTTCAGCGCAGTAAGCAGCTATGTTTACTGACGCTGTTCCTGCTTCATTTTATAATGTTCCTTTCATTTTGCCTTCTGTCTTGCCAGTTTGCAAAGGTAATGCAACAGAGAGTGCACTGAGCATAAAAGGCTCTGAGCGCGTTCCTTTCTTTGGGATGCCCAGTCATAAGCAAGACTTTTCCCCTGTAGCTGCTTGGGTATCCTTCATAAATAAACTGGATGGACATGTATTTACACGCTCTCAAATTAGAAACTGCAGGTGATGCTGCAACCAAACTTGTACTAAGAGTATAAAGACTAGTGTACATGTCGTCAGTTTTCCAAGTGATCACAGTTTGCCTCTTGGCTAGAAGCGACATTTGCAAATTTAAAACAAACAAAAAAAATCTAATTACAATCCATGAAAATAAGTGTAATTGGGCTAAATTATTTTTTGCTTGGCAATTATATTATAGCAACACAATTGAAGCACACAGGCATCACACTAGAGCTGAAATTGCTGTCTGTGTCATTGATGAACAGAAAAATAATCTGTAATTATTCTGACAAAAATATATATTTTTCTTTTTTGAAAAATGTGCTAAAACTGAATCACTTAACCTTGAGATTTGTTTACAAGTGTCAGTATTTGTACATACTGACTGGTCTGATATAATAAACTATTAGATATTAAAAAAAAGAATAATTAATATACGTTTTACTGTTCAAATCAGAGCATACGTTGGTGGAAGACAGAGATCTGTGTTTCCAATTCAAAGTATTTGGACCAAATTGAAAAGTTTTCTCATTTTCTAACAAGCCGAGTTTATTACTGAGACTTAATTTTGTCCAACAATCAGAATTGATTATTAGTGAGCATCTGCAGTTTGACAAGCAAAGCGCAACTTGGAGTAAAGAGTGGCATCGTGTTCCAAAAGCTCACAGTGATGAAGTGTGAACCATCTGTCTTCGTTTAGGAAGGAACTCTGCATCTGTAGTTTAACTTTTTCTCTCACGTGTTACATAAAGACGAGGCTTTCTGAAAAACACCGTATTATAAAGAGATGACGCTGCACGTATCTGGAACGCCAACCGGCACACGAAACACAGATTTTCTCTCCATGTGCCTCGGAGGCAGCGGAGCTAAGCGATGCACATGACACTGACAGCTCTTGTTCAAATCAAAGCCCTGGTTCTTCGTCACTTTTTTTTTCTGTTTTCATCTGCGAACCCGGGGGTCACCCGGTTCCACCGCTCGCTATTTTCAGCCTCCTGTCCAAACCGCTAAACCGCATTTAGCCGCTTGCAGCCTTTTACTTCTCCCTCAATTAACACCAATTCTGATTATTTAGTTTTTCACCTCCCTTGTGGCTTTCGCGCACTTCAACTTTCCCTTCTTCCTTGTGTTTCTCTGACTCTCGTCCAAGTCGAACAAACACACACACACACAAAAGGATGAGATTGGCTCTTAAACACCGAGTGGATTTTGGACCTCAAACGCACACACACTTGTTTGGACGGTTGGTTGTCCCACAAATCTAATGCACACTTTTCACACTAATGACTTACTTCACACACACACACACATGCAGCAGATGAGCACAGGGGCAATGCAGGGAAGGTTGCTGTATAAACCAATTAGCTGAGCTGAAATCCAGCCAACGGGAAGAGTTTTCTCACTTCTCTCCCAAACTCTGCAGCCTTTCCCTTTTTTCTTTCCTGTCCTCTTTTTGCAGACCAGTCTCGGTGGGCAGAGCTGGTCCTGAATGCTGCCAAGGTAAGACGGAAAGAGAGAAGGAGTGGAGGATGGAGAATTGAAAATAAAAGTGGTGAGCTGGGAAAAGAGGGGATCAAACGGCTGGAGAGAAAAAATAGGGGGCAGAAACGAGGGGAGAATGTGTGAAATGAAGCTTGGGGGGGCGGGGGTTGAGTTTGAGGACAGACAGACAGACAGAGCGGTGGCTTGTGCAAGAGAGACGCTGAAGAGTGATGGCCGGGCCTGGCACTGACAAGTTACAGCTGCTGAACTGAGATAGAAGCAGGAGAGACACATGGGGGGGGGGGGGGAGAAAAGAGAGGGTGAGAGTGAGGAGAATGCCAATGGTGGGCCGCACAATCCAGGTAATGATGCATTCAGTTCTGCTGGAGAGAAACGGCTGAGAGACTCTTCAAGTGCAGCTGCCGGCCGCGGAGAAAAGAGGGGAGGAAGTTACCGTGTTTGATGGGCGCATTGTCAGGGGAGAGACGGAGAGAGGAGACAAAAGGGAGGGAGAGGGGGGGGAAAGGAGGAGGACACGCAGAGGGCGCGACACGCAAGGAGAGGCCTGTACTTCCTGAAAAGTTCAGAGGCGGCGTGAAGACGAGCACTCTACGGATGACGGGACGGGACGAGTCGTCTTTACTTGAGTCTCTGCACCTTATGTTTGGTTTACACTTTCCAGCACGGTGAGTTCTATCAGCCCATAAACCATCACTCCTGGTAGAAACATTTTCAGGAGGCTGCTCTCAGTCAACACATGAACCCCCCCCCCCCCCCATCCACCACCAAGGCTCCTACCTCAGCCCCAAACTCTGTGCCCTGTTCATCTACAACTCTCCTCCCACTAACAGTAACAATGTCACCATCAAATATGCGCAACCATCCTGGGCCTCATCAAACCCGGGGATGAGTCTTCATACAGAGCGCAAATAAACAATCTCATCATCCATGGAGGGAGAGGACAACGACCTTGTTCTCAATATAGAAAAAATAAAATAAGTCATTCTGGACTTTAGGATTATCTGTCAACATCCAAGGGACTGAAGTGGAGCAGACAGGCAGTTAAAAGTTCCTCGGTCATGACGTGTCCAGAAATTGCAGTTTCTTTTTGCAGATGCTACATGTAACTAATAAAGTAATTTTTTATCTGACTAGGTTACTTAAAATAATGTCTATCAAAGAGTAATCAGACTACTTTTTCAAGGTAACTGTGGCAACACTGATTATAAAAGTGAATTATAGTTTGTGTTCTATTTACTGATATTAACACTGTGACAATCCTATGTAGAGATGGACATCGATAACCGGTTCTTTTCAACTTATCGATACTTTTTGTGCCGAAACAATAAGCACAAAGAGTAATGATAGCGATAGATTGAACCAGTTGGAGAAGCGAGAAGCAAGAAATCTGTTCTCGCTCCCAGGGCTACGAGAACAAAAAAAAAAAAAAAGACTTGTTCTGGCCAGGTCATTAATACTTCATGAGAAACTCAAATGCCCAACTCCAGGGAAGTCCTCTGCAGCATTCATAAGCATTGTGGCGACAAATGTTAGCATCGGGATCTCACAGAGTTGCTGCTAGCATTTCTGCATTAACCACGCCCACTTCTAGTTTCTGACCTATCACAAAAGAGTTGCTGGACCCCACAGGAGAAACAAGCTCCTCTGGTTGATGTGCTGAGATCAAGTTACGAAGACTCCCAAACGAGGGCCACGAAAATCATGAGGACAAACTTCCCAGCCTTCAGGCGCAGGTCTACACAGGACTCATTCAGTGCGTTTACATGCAGATCTTAATCCAGCTGTGCTCAAAATTCCACTCTCTGACTCCAGTCCTCGTCCCAGTTTACACGCAACGGAGAAAATCGAATAACTCACGCTAACGCACCTATTGAGAGCGTTCTCACCGGCGGCGTCGGCCGAGAGAAAAGCTCTCCAAAGAGTCATCACGGCAGCAGACTGCCAGAGTTCATTAATGCTCACAGGTCACGCTTCCACTGCAGTTTATTTCCTGACACTATCAGGATGATGGCTGAGGACGTCGGGGCTGGAAGGAATTACCTCACCCGCCGCCTCATTCACACCATGAACACTTAACACCTCTCTGCAAACAATCACATCACACGTCTCACAGAGTGGATTGTCTCTCCGTTACACCGAGGGCTTTCATTTTCTTTCACCGCAAGTACAATCATTTCAGTGCAATAGCCCCATGTGCAATTACCTCGCTGTGTACTCTTGTATTTCTTTTTTAATACTTTCACAAAGTGTTTATATTTTAGGAATAATAACGCGTATGTAGTATTTATTTCTCCTGCTATTTAAAATGTTTTTCTTTGTTTTGTATAAAAAGGATGACTCAGGGAACCTCGCAAAAGCGTTCCAATGCACCTGTGCTCAGCAAACGTCCATGGGGCTGGTATAGCACTGACACAGACGCAGAGTCTGTCTCTGTCTGGGTCTACGTCTGCTCAAGTCGTTCTGTTATGTGGAGGGTGAGGTAGGACCCAAATACAGGTACAAAGAAAACACACAGTTTTCTCCCTCAGGGACTGTGATATCAAAAAGTGACCAAGTGATCAAGGATGATGCCGCTTCATTGATTTCATTCCATCTGGGAAGTGGCCAAATAGATGGAGTGGCATTTAAACTGGGTTCATCTTGGACTGTTTTATAAGGGCCATCTTTCCCCCTTTCCTCAAATCAACTCAATTCTTACTATTTCAACAAATACTACTTTAGATTTTTAGAAAAGGTCTTGGTAGTGTCTTGGTAGAGTGGGTCATCTAGTGGATCCACCTGAATCGCATGGTACAGCATGACAGAGCCGAAATGAATCCACAGTGTGGCCCGCAGACCATAGTTTGCCCACCAAGGCAATACAACATACTGAGGTTTGATTTGTTTTTTTAATTTTATTTTTTTTTTTGTAATTTCTTTCATCTTTGTTGTTTTTGGAGTACCTTTCCCGTGGCAAATCCCTCGTTCTGGCAGCGCGATGGGTTTCCATTGTTTACGCCAGGGATCAGCTGATTGGCCGCCAACACATGCTCAGCCTGAGACATGAATCCCACTGAGGAAACGCAGAGGCTGCAGAGGCAGGGACGATGAACGTGGGGGAAAAAACGGGAGATGCAGACTGTAACTCGCGTCAGTCATCGTGTTAGATCACTGGTTAATAAGAAGGACATGTTAAAGGAGACTTGGCAACGTGACAACATACACGATTACAAGTTTAGGAATTGCAAATTATATTGACAACAAATGGGGCAATCCTCTGGACAGTTTGATGTCCGGAAAATGTCAATTCTGATTGGACGATTTGGCTATTGGTCATTGGTGACAGGCTGGTGCCCCGAGGTTTACTACTTGTAGTAACTGTTTATAGATATTTATGATTGTCTCCCTTAATATCAGTTCCACATAAATCCCCTACCAAAGCAGAACCCTGTAGTAGAATGCAAAGCCCCAGATATTTTTACATGACAGGCGGCACCATCTTGATACTTGCGATGACATGAACATTCCTGCCTGTTCTGCCGTGAGCAGGATTACGTATTCACAGATAATCTCCTAAGCTTGTTGGCTGAAACTAGACATCACAATGGCTCAGCTGATGTCTTTGTTAACATTTTTCGAATGCCAAGCGAAGACACCGTCCCACACAAAGTTTGCGACCCGCTTCGGTTACAATAGATCGAAACAGTTCTCAGGAATCCGGGCGAGATTCAACGCGTGAAATTCGTGACAGATTAATGCACAACTGGGGCAGTCAATCCAGAGACTGTGTGGACAAGTTAGAGGTAAAAGAACTGAATGGAGGAGAGAGAGAGAGATAAAAAAAAAAAAAAATCAGATTCAGCTGGCTTTAAAAATGCAGCTGTGAAGCCCTTTCATTGTTCAAAGATGGATCCAGTCACTAAATCCTGTAACAATGAGACAATGGCTGCACACGTTCCAAGAAGCTGTACCTCTGATATTTTTTATTTTTTATATTTTTTTATAGCCATGTTCACAAAGGCAAACCGCACACTTAGTGCGAAAACTTTTAAAGACGGAACTGTCTGACTTTGGACAGGATGAGTCACTTTCAGTTCTGCTAGATGATTTGTTCTTCTCCTCTTGCGTTTATTTTTAGCTATGTAAAGCAACTCGCGGAGGTGTATCCGATTGTTGTACGGGAGCCGGTGTTATTGTTGTAACACGGCTCCGCGCTGCAAGGTCAGAGATGTAGGATCGTCTTATTTTTGTTCTCCCACGGTCCTGGGGTCCTCTTTAATGTAATTGCTTCTGTCATCAGCCCCCCCTGAAGCCATAACAAAGGAGGCTGCTGCTCTGACAAATGTGAGCTAAATGATTTAGTAAAGGAAGTGGAGAATGTCAGACTGCAGATTTCCCTGCTGCTCCCGTCCTTTGTGTCCTCGCGCCGCACTCGGCTATTTACAAGCCATTACTCTTTCTGGTTTATGAGAGGAGGCTATTTTTTTTATTTGAAACACGTTCCTTGTATCTTAACTTTATATCAAGTTCCAAAAACTGATCCGAGGGCTCATTTGTTGAGAAATCGACTGAGCTTTCAACTTTGAATTGTTTTGTTCTAAACATTTTGCAAATAACTGTGTTGTCTTCTGAGTAAAGTAATGCAGAGAGAGAAAATCTGATTGTATATACAGTATATATTATATTTTTCTTCATTTAACATTCCTCTGGGCAATGAACACATTCTTCAATCCAGTCAATACAAGATATTTTAATTGAGACATGTTAGTGTTTGGGGACTGCTCACAAGATCATTAAAGTCATTAGACTTTATCTTGTGGGAACATTGAGGTTTGGTGCATAAAAGTCCATGAAATACATGTTGAGATGTATGTACACATCTTTTTTTCTTTTCTTTCTTTTTTTTTTTTAATAGAAAACTTTGTGATCTGGGATCTTGAATTTAAAGCTTTTAATTTCTGATTGGTACGATGCATAGCAGACGTTGCAATCACCAGACTTTGGCTGGTTTATGAAGTATATTTTTACACATTTTCTCATCATCAGAACTGTTTAAAAATATCTTCATGAGCATCATCTAAAGCAGGGATGTCAACCTCATTTTAGTTCTGAGGCCACATGCAGCCAAATGTGATCTCAGAACAAAACCAAAATAGAATGATAACCTCGTATATAGAAAATGGCAACTACAAATATGACAATTTTTGTCTTGTTTCGTGCAAAGAAGTACAACATTATTCAAATGTTTACATTAAATAAAGTATAACCTCAAAATTTTTAAGAACAAAAAGTGCAATTTCAACACATTGCTGCCATCTGTTGTTTGTTATGTACGCAGCTTTTAGTAAAACGATGCGTACCGAGGTGAATAAATAGTATAAGCAAATCATTTTATTTGATAAACTGCAGTTAATGTCTTCAGTGTGATTTTTGCACTTTGGAGATGAGATGAATTTTCAGAGGGTCAGTTTTGTCTAGATCAGTATGTTTGCCACCGCTGATCTAAAACTAGCAAACTCAAAAAAACAAACAACAAAACTATATATATATATTCAAAAATCTGTGTAAGTAGAGCGTGTCATCTCCACCCGAGCAAAAGAGCAAAAGTGTGACAGGTGTTTCAGCGTCTTTTAATCGTGCTACTTTCTAAAACGTCAGGTCTCCTCAGCTTAAAATGAGAAGTTGCATATGATGGATAAATGCGTCGTCTGACAGTGTGTGGTGCACGGAAAGAACACAAATTGCTGTTTAGCGTCTCATTTCCAATGGCTAAAATGATCATCCCAGAGGACCCTGTTGAAATACCTGCACCATGCTGTGCACAGTACGTACGATTCAGTTTTTCCTTAATGAAGTACAATGTGTTTGGTTTGTTTTTATTCTGTTGTGACTAAAGCCTCAGTGCACCACTTCAAAGAACAATTTTTTTATTTTCTGTTGCCGAACAATCAGCCAGAGCTTCATTATACATCAAAAGCATCATCCTATGCTCAGACTTACTGAACTCAGTCAACACATTTACCCGTGGCGTATTATCTCCCACAGCCACGATACAAGGAGGGCTGTATCAGAGGGTAGTGGTTGGATATGTTATACACACTATAGACATTGAGGCCAATTAGCTCCTTTGCCGTAATGTTAATGAACACAAGGAGGTGCAGCTGGAGTTCCCTATGAGTTGTGTCTGGCAGCATTTCAGTATCATAAGTGTATGTGAGACACCGCGCAGGTTTTCTTGTTTAGCCTCTAAAGTCTTTTTTACCCTCAGGTGCTTCGGCTTTTTGTGCACGAAACGTATTGGAGCTTGAGAAAAGTTGTCTTTCTGCTTGTTATAAACATGTTTCGGCATTTTAATATAACTCTCAAATGAAACACGGGCAAGAACAGAAACTACCGGATGACCCGCTCGAGCAAAACCACCGATTTTTGCCTTAAACCTAAACAAGAAAGCAAATAAAGAGCGATGCCAGGTTTATAGTTAAAGGCAGACGGGCTTATATTTTTTTGTGTTGTTGTGAAAGGACAGCGTTTCCACAAAACGCTTTGTTGGTGTGTTACTTTCAATCATTTCAAGTTCATGATCCCTGCGGCCCTGGTAATAATCCTCATCCTCCGATCCTGGTTCACATGAAGATGCGCGAAAATCATCCGCTGCTCCGGCGGAACGTTTAATGGCTGAGTGTCTGGAGCTCATTCGAGCATAAACAAACCAAAGCAGAACACATAATAGAGATGACCTCGAACAGAGCGCCCGAGCCTTTCACTGTTAGTCACTCGTTCTTCCCTCAGCGTGAGCCAAGTGTAAAGAAGCGTGATTGTAAGTGTCAGTTCGTTTGCGCAAGTTTCTATTTCCAAAAACCGCCGTGGGTGTTAATTTGATTTGCGGAATAGCAACATCAGACGTTTGCAAATTGCATCTTAGCTGTTTTTCTTCATAACATCAAAGAAGCAAACCTCATTATGTGAAATCGTGCACCGCCAAGACTATTTACATGAATCTGTTAATGCTCCAAATCACCACCGCTACTGTTGTTCTAAGGATCTTCTACCCAACATCTCCCAACCGTGCAAAAAAAAAAGCAATTTCATTTCAAGATAAAACTATGATAAACAGGGGACTGAATACAATATGCCTGACTATGAGGTGCACGTTGGTGAACGCTGACAAACGATGGTATTCTCTTGGCTGTTTTGACCATCATAAGGACTGAGCTGTATGTATAAGCTTGATGCTGCAAATGCAGTCAAGTGGCCACAGTAGCGGTGGGATCGTTAGACAGGTGGTGCCAAACAAGTCGGCCTCATCCTGTAGGTGACATCTGGACGGGTCAGAAGGCAGGCAGAGCCGAGAGCGGGCCATCTGGGCAATTAACCTTGTCCTATAGCGGCCTCCCAGAGAGCCGAGACCTGTGCTGAACGACAGGAGAAAACATAACGTTTGATTTAAATCCGGTGATCAAATCAAATCCTTGGCTTGAGTGGCTCGACCGCTGAAGGGTCGCGGTGTTATATGCGCAGCATGAACCACAGGGACAAAAACAACAAAATGTTTAGACAGTACGAGCAACTGTGAGTCACCTCTGAAGGTGTGGTGAGGGTCGATGTTAACGTCCACGCATCAATCTAATAAGATTATTGAACATTGGAAACCAAACTCACCAGAATCCTCATTTGATTAATGGATTGCTACAAGGTTTGGTACAGAGATGTATGTCTCTCTCAGGATAAACTGTCACCAATGACGTATTCATCATCCCTTTTGTCTCTAGCAATTATATCTAATATCTTGGTTTTTAAATCAGTAACAAGCATAGACTGTATATAAATATGGACAATGCGTTTGCTTTTTGTTTAATTAATGCCGCCCTTTCTCCAACAGTTACAAAGAAATGTTGGATTTTACACTGTAAGTATATATGTATTTATTTTTTCAGCTCTCACTTGTAGTCACCATGATGTCACATCCCATTTAGCTTCAAATAACTAAATAAACTTAACAGAAAAACTAACAATTGAACAAATTTAAAAAAAATTCGACTACATAAAATGACAGAAACCATCCTGGAAAAAAATTAGTTTGATGTGTATTTTAGTGTTTTAGTTTGGATCCAAGTCCCATCCACTTACATGGAGGAGGTGGAGTTTATGACCTATACTGCAACCAGTCACCAGGGGGAGCTCTACTTGCTTTGGCTTCACTTTTGAGAGCTGTTCTCACATCCGGGCATCTTATGGAAGCCCTATTTTTTTTTTCCATTTCCTGTGATAATGAGTTAATTTCCTCTTTTTTATTGAGATCTCAAATTATTTATCTCATTATCTCTGGAAAACAAAGTTTTGTTTTCTCAAGATCTCGATAGATTTAATTCGAGAGAGTTCAGTCATGCTGACTGATGGATGTCCTTAACACTATAATGTAGTAAGATATTAACCTACTGTAATAGGCCTACTCTAAGGTGAACCTGATGTTACATAACACATATAAGAGGAATCATAGGCAGGTTGGAGAATTGGAGAATTGTTCATGGCACAAAGCAGCGTTGCTTCTAAATATTATTAAACCGCTTTGCACCACAACATGGTGCAATGTAGTGTTGACTCTGCATCTCACCAGCACAAGAGGAACAATAAGTCATCCCGCCCTGAGAACATATTTTTCTTCCACACACTCCATGATTGTAACCTCTTGTCAGTCATGTTAAAAGGACAGGTAGTCAATGAATGAAATCGTAAACACAATAACAGCAAAAGCTTCTGGCGAGTGACCTTTGAGGAACGTGATGGAGTGAGTGCCGGCCGGATATGATTTGTTTTTGAGCCAAGTCACTGGAGGCCTCGTCCCCCAAAGCGAGCACGAGAGCGCGTGGTTTACCCAGAGGATTACCATACGGGCGGGCCGGCTGGAGGACTCCGAGGCAGTAACAGTGTCTGGAAATGAAAGAAAAATGAGCTAATGTCCAATAAAACACCATCAGGATCTGGAGCAGCTGCATGGGTGCATTTGCGTTCTGTCACTTTTACATATTCGTACTGTGATTGTGATTGGTTGAGAATAATAATCGTCCACTGCCTCGCTTCTAAACTGGTTGAAATATGTGCACAGACTAGCACAGATATTGTAGCACATTATAATCATTATGTCAGCGGCTTCGATATCTAATGACTGTTTAATTATTTAACAGCAGGGGTGTCAAACATACGGACGAAAAGGGCCCGACAGAAGATCTAATCTGGCCCGCGGCATGAATTTCTTCAAATCTCAAAAGCCTGAAACTCGGTGGAGCGGTTTGGACAGGAAATCAAAGAAAGTACAGATACAAAAAAATCTTTTCTTGATTCGTCTTTTTTTTTAAATGAACAATTGTACATGGTTCATTATGTTGTTGTTTATCATACACAACAATGTAAAAAAAAAACAAGTTGATGTTAATTTTGCTTGATATGATTTGTGGAGAAGGCGCAGGATCAATTTAACACTTTACGTCCCCTCTCGAACAAACTATTTATTATTGGAACAAGATGAGACAGTTTATTGTGTTTAACATGATATTTTTATTTTTGCAAATTGTTTATTTTTGAAATTCATTTCAAACATAAAAGAATAGAACAAAGTGCAAATTGCTTAAACTACGAGGAAAAAAAATACTGTCATGGGGTGAATTTTATAATTGATGCACAACAGCCAGGAGGAGGCACAGAAGTCAATTGTTCTCTCATAACACTTTAATTCCATTATGCTCACAGGTCGTTATCGAATTTGTTAAAAAAAAAAAAAAAAAAAAAACTTAAGGCTAAATTTATCCCATTTCTCTTTCCAACACATCCTTTCCCACACATTCCTAAAAGAATAAATAAATATTTAAGATTAAACTTGAAGAAAAGTGTTGCACTCTCTAATAACCTCTTCCTCTTTAAGGAAACAGTAACATGACAACTTAGATTTAACAAATACAACATCAGACTTTGTGTTCACAGAAAGCCAGTCTTTAACCATGGTCTTTAACCATTAATATTAATACTTAATTAATAAAGATTGTACTGTTTTATGCAAGTTTGTTACTCACAGCATAACGTAACTTTGTAGTGATGCCATTATCTGTTTTTCCTCTGCGTAGGCGTAGTTTCAAAGAAACATGGACAACAACCTAAAACGTTAATAGACACCTGAGCAAGTGCACTGCTCTCAGGACAATGAAACTGTAATAAAGACATGAGAATGACTGAAGTTTGTTCCGGGTCAAGGTGCTACCAGGCCACTCTAGACCTGTGACGGCTCCTGGCTGCTGTTTCAGTGCTGCTGCATCTTGGTTCTGAGGATCTACAACACATGGTCACCACGTTATGTGGCGTCGTATCATCACATTATTTAAATTATGCAGCATCAGGTTAGACAGGCTTAATATCACAAAGCCACACAACTCATTGACTTATAGGCTAATCAGTTAGCTTGAACAGTGTAGGTCTTGAGTTTTATTTTGTCTCACAACGTCTCATAATTTCTGCTTGTGCTCGTTTTAATGGAGAAGCTGCTGATCTTTGCACGCTTATTATACTTATTATGCTATAATGTTACCGTTCCGGTTTAAGTGGGATTAAAATGGGCTGAACGTAGCCCCTGAAGTAAAATGAGTCTTGAATCCCCCTGTTCTAGAGCAAAAACTATTATTTATTTATTTTTTTTAAATTTGCTCCTTTTATGATACTTTCTCTTAAATGTAATCCCAACACTTAAAAGATTCCTGTCAACATTAGAGGAAAGGTTTGTACTGTATGTACTTATTTTATTATCAGTGACAGAACCTCGACCGTGAGGGGAAAAGGCTGAAGGAGACGCGGCTTCATGTAGCGGTGGGACGTGTGAAGGGACACAGGCCTGAGGCCTGGACAGACAGTAATTGCAGGTATTGTTCACTGACAGCTGTTAACATGTGACCTGCTGCAGTGCTCATTGTAATGGCAGTGCTTCGGAAAACCACAGCCCTGCAGGTTTTAATTGCTCAGACGTACAGCTCGACACTCGTGCGTTCCGTCACACTTAGGTGGCCTCGTCTGCGTCTCTCCGGCGTCGACTATGCAGTTCATACAGTAGTTTCTGCCTTTTAAGGAAATGATGAAACAGTGGTTCCTGAGGCGCTGCATTTTTAAGACAAATGAGTGGTCGTAGTTGTGCGGAGAGGCCAACTTATCTTGTTGGATCTGAGTGGAAAATTAAATTTACACGCTTTTGGGAAACGGCTCACGGATGAAGAGAGATCACACTCGGGAATTATGACGACGGCTTCAGGACTTGACTCAGTGCAGAGTGTCAGTTGTGTCGACTGTCTTGCTGTCGTCTCTGCAGCTTCCTGCCAAATGGAACGATGCTCGTACCTGTGATAACGCTGTTAAAAAAAATATATATATGACGTCCATTTGTTTTTTTCGCCCCAAACCACAGAAACATTGTTCCCTTTTTTTTTTTTTTTTTTTATGCCTGTAACTCCATTACTGGATAGTGTTTTAGTATCCACACCGGAGAATGGGAGTGAGTAATAGAAACATGACATCTCATTAGAAAGTTAGAGCTTTGTTCAAAGTGCCACCGGTCGGCTCTTTGTTTACTACTTGCTGACTCACTGTAGAAATGAGTTCGGGGTTTCATGCCTCCCACGTGCCTTCGATCTTGTCTGGGCTACATATCACTTTTTATGATGATTTTTTCTTTTTCTTTTTTTCTTTTGGCATGTCTACACCATCTAACAAAATCAGTGTATTAAAGTGAAATGTGTTGCTGATGTTTTTCCCTTTTTGTGTTTGGAAATGTAGATAAAAAAAAAAAATGAACACAAAATATCTGATTTAGAAAGTGCTTTTTTATGTTTATTGTTTTTTTTAAGTATGCAAAAAAAAAAAGAAAATGCAAAAAAAGCTAAAACAAAGGGATTTTATTACTAACATTTGTGGGTGCTGCTCATCTACAACTCACATGCCGAAAGTCTGTTCCATAGACTTTAAATAAAGATGGATGGCGATGGAACATCTCCTCAAAAATGAAACTAAACCAAGTAGAGCTCCCCCTGGTGGTTGACTGAAGAATTGATCATCATTTTTTCCCAAGGATAGTTCTATCATTTAAGGTTGTTAATATAACACTAATTTATACGCAAGTGTCCATTGTTTTGATAAGTTAGTTAGTTATTTGACACAGTGAACGGGATGTGACATCATGATGGTCATAAGTTGCCGTGCCAACTTCTCCATGCAGTGCCCCCGCAGGACCGTTAGAATAGGGAAAAAAAAAAAAAATAAGTGCGGGGTATCGTCCAAAAACTTTTTGGTGGAGGTAGAGAAGAGTATTAATTGAATGAAAGTGTGAGTGACTTCAGAGGAAGTGTGGGAGGGACATGGATAATGTGACTCCACTCTCGGATTGACTCTACCTCCAAGATGCCACCCCCTGTATCCCTGGGAAACTAGCATCAGTTTGGCCAAGGCAAGGAAATAGGGACGCATTGTCCATATTTATGTACAGTCTAAGATCTGTACAAGCAGCGTCTGTGATTGGAGGAAGCTGTTTTGTTCCTGTTCTCTTTCTTGAAATGAATGGTACTCTGATGACCCATGAATGTCCAGAGACACCAGTCTCAAGGTGCGAACAGGGTTGAAACTTTTTGGGGGACAGCTGTTAAGACTCTTTTGTAAATGAATCATTTATACTGATTATTTCTCAGGCCATCCCCATGTTCAGGGAGCGCGTTTTTCTGGCCTGAACAGCAGTGTCCGCCACGCTGAGCCATGCATCTGTCTCCCTGGTGTACAAGTCAGTACAATCCTCACTGAAGTGAACAATATAAACTACATTGCTCTGTTTTTGCTGCGATGTTTTGTCTTTGGGGTGAACACGTTTCTGCCTCAGTGTTTTCACTGGGCCTGACAGTCGTCTAAAAGAGCAAATTTTGACACATGGCTGCATATGAGATTCCTGTACTATTCGTTCCTTTCCCTTAACTGAGTAGGCTTAGTTTGAGAATTAGACTTTTGTCCACATTTCAACAGATACTGATCAGATGCTTTCTGATTTACAATATGTGTAAGTGCAAATTTCTTTCCCGCCACAATTTGCAGCCCTCCTCACTGATAGGCCATCTACCTAGGGCATATAACCCCCGGCATTACCGTTAACAGTGCCTGGAAGCTTCTGGATGTGGGGTCCTATTTTAAAGATACATTTGTCAGTTCAAATCAAATCAAAATATCACAACCCTAAGGTTGAATCCTGTTGACGTGTTCTGCATATAGTTCTTCTCTGCCTAAGTTCCTCCTGTAACTGACGAACAGCCGCGGTTGCCTCCAACCAAGGCGGCACTAGTTATCAACCCTCTTAATCCCACTGCTGTTGTATCAGTCAGTCTCAGTTTAGGGATATTTAGGTAGACAGGACCGTGGTGCGAAGCTGTTCTAATTCTGTCTGCTAACAGCTAGCCGGAAAAGAAACCATTTGGACTGTTAGATGGAATTTCTGCTTTGAAATCCTTGGGAGTTAAACTCTCAGATGATGTTTGAAGACCTGAAGCTGTTGCGCGTATCTCTCCCAGTATCCCTCAAGTGGGTTTTCCTCTGAAAAAGAAAATATAAGAACATATTCTCCAACCTTTTCCGTCCTTGATTTAGCAGACAAGCCTTGCTGTTTCAGTGCAGCAGTTTAAAACTTTTGCTTTGCATTTACATGCAGTTTAATAATAAAGACTCTTGGCAGGTTGAATGATCCAGTCATCCTAGAAGATACAGAGACAACACGAATACACAAAGGAATTGTGTTGAATCATGTAGCACAATAGAGCCCTCAAGAGTGTTTTGCCTTTCCAGAGCTTTTTTTTTAAATATATATAGGTTGTATAGAGGCTGTTTGAGCAAGAATCAGATCGGATTCTCATTCAGATGACCTGACCTCCACAATCACCTGATCTGAACCCAACTGAAATGGTCTGGACGGAGTTAGACCTCAAAATAAAGAAACATGTGCTCTGCATTTCAGGGAATTCTCTAGACTGGCGCAACTGACCCTTTGTTGGACTTGTGATTGGGTCTGCTGATCACCAACTACAGCCTCTGTTCAGTCTGAACTTCGTATTTTGCTGCTTTTGGTTGGATAAACAATAGTGATCTGAGGCCTACGCCCAAAGCAGCACGTTAAAAACCTGTCAAGCCTAGAGGTAACGTGAAAGACTATCTATCCTCTACTGAACTCCGAAACTTGTGTTTGTAGTTGTTCAAAAGCACGGAAATCAATAAATATCAGATCATGGCACAAGGGATTGTAACATCTCGTCCTGTGTATTAATGAATATTGTAGTTGTTCGAAAACATGGAAATCAATCAAAAAGCCCATGCCAACACAGTCAACAGGTTTTCAACCGCTGATTCACTCCCCATTGGAAAAATATTATTATTGCTATTGGGTTTCTAGCCCAGCAACAGTAACACAGAAAGATGGGAGAGTATAAGCTCTCAGGTTGTTGGTCAGTTGACCAATTAGAAGTCTGACAAAGGGGTCGATTAAATCCCAAACTGGGGGGAGTAACTATTGTCCTTTGGCATCAGTATATGGAAGAGCTCTTGATAGACTTAATTGCAGACAAAGGTGCTACTAAAGTAACAGTTAAAGAATTGCATTTTTCTTTATGTACCTCTATATACATAATTTATCTGAATGTTATATCATTTCGTATGAGTTTAAATATTGCAGAATTTACAATGCCACAGATGATCTCACTATACTACACCACCACGGTACCTTGTGAATGGAAGAACGTGGAGCTCACATTTCTAATTGTATGACTTAACCTGGTTTGAGCTCCACCCTTTCACCTTTCATCTTCACCTTCAAGAGTGTTTTTCATGTGCAACCGAGTTTCTGTGATCAAGCAGTTTCCCTCATGGATGAATTAAGTCCAAGACTTGAAGCTACAAGTTGCGCGATCACGGCTTTCTCCTTTTCTGACACAGCAGCTTTCAATTTGGAACTCTGTTGACAGCCGTTATTTAGTCAAGTTTTAGTGCTCAACACACTGTGACAGATTGGTCTCACACGCTGGCAGGGAGACATACAAAGACACATAATTGCACATACTCTATGCAGTCCTGTTTTTCCTGTACTGATTGAAGACTATTACAAACTGGTCTGTCCTTTCTTGAGCTGCAGTTGATTCTCTATCTGAAAAAGAGCTTCATTTTTTTTCCCTTGTCAGTTTTTAATACCTCTTTTCTCTACTTCTGCTTCTTTCTTTCTTCGTTGACACTATCTCTGATTTCAGTTGCCATTCTTTAATAAACATGTATTATGTTCCTTTACGGCTTTCCTTTATAGACTTAAAACATATCTTCGCAAGTGCCCTGTTCAAGCAGATGCAGAGCGATGTGTGAAGGGAGCATGTTTCTTTAGCCTCTCAACTCTATTCAACATCTCTTATGATGTGTCAACTCACCTCAGCTACAACACCTGCGCTAACACATTCACCTCACATCACACACACCTGGCTCATCATATCACACCAAATACCGACCAAGTCAGTACCTGCCTCTCCTCGTGACCCACTCACCCAGTTATTTTTTCCACACAATATGCCTCTCGACACAGTTGGGTTCTCCTACATAGTCGTACACATCACCTTAAAGCGGTTAAGTTCAAATTATTTACGACAAAATATGTCTGACTATTGTAGGACTATTCATTTACATGTAAAGTTAAGAGAGTGTTTGTTCATTTGTTATCATGTTATCATGAAATCCCTATGGGGTCTTACCAGTCTCATATTATAAGAATTGAGTGGTCCAAGCTTTAACCTTCTCCGTGCTCTTGCACAGAAATTATTTATTGCATCTCCCACACATTTACAGGTTACCTAATCTCCCTGAAGTTAAGGAATTAAGTGGCCACTCTACCCACTTTAAAATCAGTTCTCTGTTTGAAAATGCCGTCAGCGTAGGGATGCCGGTGCCAGTGATAGTAAAGCATCTTTCTGTTGCATTCTGCACCGGCTGCTGACAGGACAGGCCCTGTTCAGACCATTAAGATCTAATCTGCGCTATCCAAACGCTAGTGACCAGCCTAATGGCTGGTGTTCAGACCTGGCATTAAGGGGGTGTTCACACCTGTCTTTTGCATGATCGCCCACATTGGATCTTATTGGAAGGTGTGAACAACCCAGAGGGTCGCAATAATCTTTGACTACTTTCTCTTGAGCTGCTCAAAGGTGTGGATTGATGCAGAAAGGTGAAGAACGGTTTGATTCACACGGTCTCCTGGATGCTGAGATTTGTCGCCGTCTTTAAGTCTTTGAAGTGTTGACGCTGGCTCTGATCTGAGGTGCCATTGTGTGTTTTTTTTTTTTTTTTCCGAGACTGTTTACTCCAATGAACATTTTCTCAGCAGCAGAAGGAACTCGTAGTCCTTCCATTCTCTTTGTCTATTGCGTGAGATAACACCGATACGCAACTACAGCGGCTGAGAGGTATTTGTTGTAGACCAAAAACCACTTCAGGACAACATGACTGAGGGTGTTACACGTGGGCAAGCAATTCCACCTATAATGTATTTTTTTTTTAACCTAAGCTTTCCAACGTGCTTTTATTCCCTATTCCCATTGAATATTCGTAACAATAACAATTCTTATGAAAATGTGAAAAGGGGTTACGTCATTCCTTGTGTGCTGCATGAAACTGAAGCCTGAAGGACGGGATCGAAGTCTCCCGACTTCATTTCTGTTGAGGTGGTGAGGAAACAGTGATATGTTTCACTTTTGTGCGTGTGCTCTATAATCCTTGCTGCAAACAGGGGCACCGTACAAGACATTATGCCACAGTTGTGGCAAGTCCAATAAAAGATGACACATCCGCTTCCTCTGTTAGACTCCGATCCAATGCGCCCGAGCACCTCAGGCGCATCGATTCGCTTTCCCGATCCTACACTGACCCGGGAATCCTCACCTGCCGATACGGCTCAAAACCTGGACTGATTGTTCATTTGCGTCACCACTCATCAGAACAGCGCCGCTCAGGGGTCTGCGCCCGTTCGCTATGCACAAGTGAATTATTGAGCTTTTTCACGGCTGTGTGTCCGATCAATCACTGTAAGTTGCGGTCTCCGAGGACCACTTTAATACCTGGCTAAATAACTGCTGCCCACAGCACTACACAGTCAAATCTGCTACGTTTGAAGAGTGGAATGCATGTGTTCTTATTTCTTAGCTCGTCTTAAGACCTTAATTCAATATGCAAAGTGATTTAAACATCCTTGGAACATCGTTTATTTTAACAGCGTTTATTTGGTCTTAATACTCTCGCAGGAAGAGAGACGGAAAGATTTAAAAGTAGCTTTTCCTTAAGCCAGGACTATGGAAGAAGGACATATGCCCATGTGAGACGGGTTAATGTGCTGTGGCTTTAAATTGATCGTATTTTAACCCAAACTAAACATCCATTTACATTGATGCGTGTATTGCCCTTTCTTCTGAACACTTTGAGTGGGAGCTGCTGTAACGAAAAGACACAACCACCCTGTCAACTGCACCTCTTTGCACAATCAACGCTTCCATCCTCAACTATCAAAAAGCATCGCGACTACGCGCTGCATGCCGGGAAATTAAACTGTTTCCTTGTCTATGCTCGTGCTGCCAGACTCTTTCCTTTTCGTGCTTTTTTCCCCCTCCAAGTCCAAACTCATGTTCACTTATTTTTTAAGTCCGTTATGATCTAATCAGTCGTGAGGCAGATTTCTGGTGATGTGTGGATGTTCACGTAAATCAAAACAATGTTTGTTTTGTTTGGTTGGGGTGCACAAAATTGCCAAAACCATATATATTTGGCCTTTTTCAAAAGTATTGATCGTATAAGGAATACGCCCTAAAATGATCGTACAAGCACAATAATGATATTTGGCAACACTTTTGCAATGGGCGGAACTGGAGCCACATTGAAGTCGCATGCAATCAGTATATGATGGGACATGCCAAAAGCCACTTACGATGTTTCAGACTTTTAATTGTAACATAAAACAAATGCAAATTGAGTAAAAACAAAATGTAATACATTTCTGAAGCAAAACCCTTTCACTGGATCAGTCTGTCTGAGGAATCGTCTAAACCTAAAACCCTGTAAAACACTAATAACGGATTTCAACTCAACTACATTCTGCACACCCAGAACTGATGGCCTTGTTGGATTAAAATGAATACTGATCATTTGACAAGCAGGAAGATGTCTTGAAAGTATTTCAGTATGAAAAAGCAAAATCTAACGAAAGTCCAGGAAAGTCCAAGAGATGATGACTCACTGACATACAACAGTCTGGGAAGGGTAACAAAGCTTTTTTTTTTCTTTTTCTTTTAAGACCGTGAGACTCTGAAGATGCACAGTACAAGACTCTACAAACAGATCATGCAGAAAGGCCGAAAATGAATCTGAAAAGGGAATAGCTGAGTAAAACATTCAAAGCGTGCTGTGGATCTCAGTAAAGGTCAGTGTCGATGACTGCATCTGATCTGAAACACAGGCCCAGAATAGCATTTATGGTAGAGTGGCGAGGGAAAACTACCTTGGATGGCATTTTAATGCACTTTTCCAAGCACAAAAATATGTACTCATTTACTCATTGGAATTGGAGCAGTACCTTACCTCTGAAGCTCAAGCTTCACCGTGCTGTAGTGATGTAGAGCTGTTGCAGTACATTAGGGTATTATAGTTTTCTATGCTCTCAGGTTTAACAGACCTGCAGCTTTTATATATACATATATATATTCTTTCTAAATCATTTTTTTGACAGCCTAGCATCTGTAAAATCTAAATTTTAATTTCACAACTTGAATTCTTGTGAAATGTCCAAGGATGCGTTTGATGGTCAAAGGTCAACTTCACTGTTGCCTCACAAAACACTTTCATTTTACCACATGCTCCATCTTAATAATAACTTGAAGGTATTCAAATTTGGCACAGTTGTCCAACTTAACCAGCTGCACCTACAACTACGAAGCATAAAGTGCAGTTTTTTTCTGTTTCTTCTTTCATGTGTGTTGTGTCAAATCATAGACTGTATATAAATATGGAGAATGCGTCCCCACTTCCTTGCATTGGCCAAACTGATGCTAGTTTCCCATCGATGACTTGCCCACACTTCCACCAGACTCACATATGTTTTTGTTTAATTAAAACTACGTTCTGTACTTTCACAAAGAAATGTTGAATTATCCACTGGACCTGGTTTCCTCTGATGCTGCCATCTCCCCTGCATCTCATTGTCCAATCGAGCTGAACCCTTCTTAAAGACTTCCTTACTCCTCCCACCCATCACCAGTTCCTCTGTTACCTCCGTGGCAATAACATTGGAACCTAGCAGTCAACATTTGGTCTATTTCTGAAGCTCAATCTAACAAACCTGCTTTCTCTGTTCACTATGACTCCAGCTTTTTGTAAAAAACACTTGATGTAAAATTGCTGATGTAAAAGCAATTATGGGTGCAACTTGGTCAGACACCGGAACCATTGGTTGCTAATGGGTTTCATTTCCTGTCGCGGTTTATTTGAACATTTGGCTGTTTTAATTTCTCAACGATTTTTGGTCAGTATTAACCAAAAAAATGCTATAATTTCAGCACAGACATAACAAAATGTTAATGCAGTATTTTAATCTTAATCTAAATAATAAATGTGACCAACCTTATTGTTATGTAGGTGCTGATACACCTTAGAGCTTTTAAGATCATTCATTGCATCGCTTCACTGTTTGAAGTGACAGAGTTAAGAAAGTAGCTAAAAATGCTACTGTGTGTTAGCTTTAGCCACAGTTTCATGTCATCCTGCCTCCCCTCTGTAGTTGTAGGCTGTGGGATTGTGACATTGTCACGTTTGAGCCGTGACAGCTGGTGTTCTCATGTGGTTTTCTCATAGGAAGTCGATTTATCGCGAACAGTTAAC
Organism: Mugil cephalus; assembly: GCF_022458985.1. NCBI lineage: Eukaryota > Metazoa > Chordata > Actinopteri > Mugiliformes > Mugilidae > Mugil > Mugil cephalus. The sequence goes on along the minus strand of NC_061774.1, from coordinate 23,478,797 downwards.
GGTTCCGGTTAACACCGAAGGTCGTGCCCTTAATTCATGCATCCACGGCTCATGTGGAATAAGTGTGGATAGGTTCTTGACTTTCTGAGACTCCGCTCCAGCTATGGTTGAGCTTATTAAAGTCTGAAGCTGTCAACACCATAACAGTTCAGCTCTTTGTGCGTCCCTGTTTTCCGAGTTTTGTCTTGCTTTTGTTTTTTTCTGATTTCAACCTTGATAAAGCTTGTTAACTATTAAAGTTAGCTATGTAACTTGTTAGTGGCACATGCTTTTAGGTTACTCTTTTTGAATTCATACAATTGTAAGTCGTTGCATCAAGGTTTTGGTCGGATCAGACTTGGAAACAAAATATACGAGTCCTGTTATCCAATTTCAAAGTCCAGAAATGATTGTGATACAGTACGTTTCTACATTCACAAACTTGAATTTTGCTGGGTTTCTGCAGGCCACACAAAGTGAAGATATCGGCTGTGAAAGAGACCTATTGCTGGTGCCACATCGAGTCAGCCTCCACCTTAATGTGGTGGAAAGATTAAGCGGTGTTGTCTGGGGCAGCAGCTCCTGGTAGGGTCTGGCTGGGCCACTTCGCCCAGGGGAGGAGCTAAACAAAAAAAAAAAAAATGGAATGGAACTGTCTTTTTGGTGCAGCCTGACAGACGGATATGGGCACCGAGGCTTCTTGACACCTGACTCTATATAATCCTTTTTAAGTTTAAGTTTGAAAGTTCAGAAAACATTTCCCATTTGTTGTTTGTCTGTTTCTTGACACCACTTCAAAAGCAACGCACCCTCTCATTATATAATTTTTTCTGTTTCTGCCAGTTCTAAGGGTTTAAGACTGATCCCCTTTATCCGTAGTGATGTTTAATATACCAGCATTGCAACTAAGCAGAGAGGCTGAGCAGAAAACATAAAGATTGACTAATCGCTATGAAAAAGTGCACTTGCATTACATGAATATCTGGCGGGTGATGTTCCATCTTGGAAATGAGGCGGTGGTGGTGGTGGTGGTGGTGGTGGAGGCTTTGGCAGCTCGGATTCCTGAGATGTTTTCAGCAAAAGATGTCAGAGAGGAAAATCAATTTCATCTCCTCTGGGATATGAGCTCATTAAAAGAATTCACAGTGCCTTTATCAGGCATTCAGACGTGAGCTTTTATTCATGCTGTCATTTTTGGAATAAAATTCACATCAACGTGACACCCACTGCAACAACTTTATTACCGGCAAGAATATTCCGTCAGAGACGAGCTCCCATACATACCAGTCAAAAGTTTGGACACATCTTCTTATTGAATTGAATGGAAAGGTGATTCCAAACTTTTTACTGGTAGTGCACATTGCTTCTACGCACTATTAGCTCTCCATGAAAATACGTGTGTAAAAAAAATCATAAAGCACAAAGCTGAGTTTTAGCAGAGTTGTGAAATTTGCGAACAAACTGAATCTGTTGACCGGCTCTTTAAAGCGAAACAATTGAGTCCCAGTTGGGAGTTTTGCTGTGTTTCACACAGATGCTCCTCTTTGACAATGGTGCATTAGATTTTCCCACTGCTTTTAAGCAGGTGCCTCAGAATCTATTAATCTTGAGAAGGCAAAGTTTTTTTTTTTTTACTACCAAATGTCCCATGGGATAAATACAGTATTTGCCTAGAATCAACAATTATCCGTCTAAGTTTGAAAATTTGTGATTCTATCCTTCCTCCCAGTGATTATTTCTCTGGATAAAATTAGTTACGCCCAGATTGGCATCTTAGCCATCAATAAATGTCAAAATGAACCTTTGAGCAGCTCTTCGAGGGGCTCCGCGAGCTTGAAGAACTGCAAACCCCGTCTCTGATTTTTAGTTATGTTAATCGGTCGTATTTACAGACATGCGGACGCTGAGCACGTTTCATCTTTTTAGGTCACTTCACTTGGTTTTGCTAATCAATCAGTGCACTTATGGCGCCGAGCGTGTTCACTGTGTGTGAACTCCGGGTTTGGCAGCGGGCGAAGCCGTTCTCGTTGCGGCCAGCGCGGAGGCCTCATGCTGGCAGGAACATATGGCCCGACTCTCCGGCCAAATCCTGCGGCTCCACAGTCACAGGCGGGTGATGTCAAGGGCTGTCATGACTGCAGAGAGGACAGGCTTAGCGTAGCGCTTCGACTGGGATTCTTTCATTTTTGTCGAAGTAAAAAATGCGTCATCCCCTGCCGGTGTTATATCACACATCGCAAGTTTCTCACTAACTGAGGGAATATCTTAGAACAAAATACGGAAGAGAATAACGGCTGTTTCAGTCACTGAGTCACGGTGCTCCACAATACAACAAAGGAAGTACACCAGAAACATGAAAGCGTAACACGGCTACAGATAGAACACGCAGGCTGCGCCGCTTCCGCCTCTGTATGTATGTAGATTTGAAGCTCCCCTCCTACAGTAGCATGAATCAGGCTACAAGTGAGCAACGGAAGGCCACTTTGAAGATGTGCTCTGATTGGAAGTGACTGACTGTCAGGGTTTGGAGAGAGATTATTACTGTACACCAGCAGAGTAAGACACGGCAATAACAAACCTAATGGAAGAACTGAAGGTCGTGAACTGAAAACTAAAGTAAACCTGAAATAGAAAAAAGCCAGTTCAATAGAAACACGAGTGAAAACATTCTAATATAACAGACCTTCAATAAATCTAATCTTCATGACGGTCTAAAGCAGTAACAGCTGCTGATTCATTGTGAGGGCTGTGGTTTGTTGTATTGTACCGGTACATGTCCCTACAAACTCCATTATAGGCAGCGGACTTGGGTCCAATTCAGCTTTATTAATGTAGCGTCAATAACAGTTTATCTCAAGAGGCTTTACCGAACCTAAAGTCTTCAATCCGGTTTAACAGCACCACGACCTGCATCCTCTAAAATGATCATCCAGTTGGATTTCCATCTTTCTGACAATCTTTCAACGTAAACTGAGGCTTAGAAGTCACAAAGGTGGACGTAGTGCAGGACTGATTCACTGGTGTACCTGAAGAACTGACAATGAATGTACGTTAGTGACGAGGAGAACGACTTTTGCCTCGACTCCCTTGGAAGAGCTGATTCTAACGGCTCCTCAGATCAGATCAATGAGTGGTTTGTGTGTTGGTCAGCAGCTTTTCATAAACTGTGAGTATCATTTGTCATTTATATCGGTTGCATCTGTCTAATCAACTGGATATCGGTCAATTCAAGAGTTTTTTTTTTCTTGAACCTGATAACACTTTGGCGAACCTATAAATTATGTCCACAATCTGTAATAAAACTCAAAATATTCTATTTATTTACTACACAGCCAATTTAAAATTTAATTACACTCAGTTGTAGCACTTACGTAAGTGCTACCACATGTGCACATGGTGCAGGCGCCAGAGCTGTAATATTGTATGACAATAAATAAATAAACAGAAGGACTTGGAAAAAATAATGACTTCCATCATTAAAGGAACAGTTTTAAGCCTCCTTTATTATTGCTTCTCTTTGTGTGATGCACCATGCGGCCGTGAGGTTTTTCTTTAAAAAAAAAAAAAAAACATAAAAAAGGACCTTACATAACCACAACTCTGCTTTTCTGGGGATGCAAACCCCACCAAACTACTTTAACTTCTGAGCCAGTCAGGGCGCAGAAAAGTGAGGTAATGAAGTGAAAAACGGGCCACACCGGTTCGCCTCAAATCCCCCTCTGTGATAAAATAATGAGGTCGGCAGCAGCTGATCTAAAGCGCCGGCCATCATGAAAGAGAGGAAAAAACAATACAAGCTAAAACCCCACTGCCTCGCCCGCCCGCCCGCCCACCCACCCACCCCCTGACGCTCAGAGCCAGAACAGATCAAATATCTGGCACAGAGATTATACGCGCTGCTGCCATATCTATTAATGAGGTTGACTGAATAATTGAACTGGGAGAAAAAAAAAAAAACATTAAAGATAAAAAAAAGGAAAAGATAAAATATGAAGGCGACATCTGGACGTCGTTTTGAGGGGACCTTCTGTTCTCCTTCAATTTGCTTTGTCGCCCGAACAGCACAGAGTTTGTCTGAACGATCACACTTGACTTCCTCTCCTCCTCCTTGATCTCTTCTGACTTTTCTTATTTCTTGTTCTCTTCTTTAATCTATATGTTCTCCTTACTTTCTTTCTCTTTCATCATTGGACTTTTATTGAGGTGCTTCCCCCTTCGTCCTTCTCCCTGCTGCACTCCAACTCCGAGTCTGGGCTTGCGTCAACTCCATTCATTGAAGAACGCCCATATATGGGCCCATATATGCAGCTCACAAATGAGGGGGTGAAATGAATAACACAACGAACATACATACGTGTAGTTCCTTTTGAAAGAATAACACAAAAACAACTTATTAGAGCGCCAAGTCCAAAGCTCACTTACTCTTAATTATTTCCCAGATGAGCCAAGGCCAGCGCTCCCAATCAGCCACACAGCCCGACTAAAGGCCTTTTGTTGCTGATTTCTGTTTTCCTGCTAAAATTTAAGTGATTACTGGCATATAGTTTTCTGCAAAACGATTAATTTCCCATCCACGCTTAATTTGCTGCTCTGGAAATTCAACTGATTGGGTTTTGATTGTTTGTGTGAACATGCTGCGTTTCCATTTTTCAGAGGTAGAAATTGACGCTGTCATCTCGGCTACATTGTTGTCGTATGAATAGGCCTCATGGAGTATTCATGCCCTGATTTTTACAAGATGATCTCAGATTTTCACATGGAGTTCATAAACTAGTTGGTGTTATTCTATGAAGTTGGAGGCGTCTCCCTGACATCACCTGACTTGACCAGGCTGCTTTAACGCATCATGAGAAGCTAGCTAAACCTGAGTTGGTTATTTATTTACATTTCTTTTATGTTAGCTAAGTTAGCTAATGTGAGCTCGTTCAACTTCTGAACCAAAATGGTGAACTTTGTTAAAAAATGCTCATTTGCCAGGGGTTATGTACGTTAACATGCTCAACTGCTAAACGTCAACGCTTAATTAATGACATCAAATTAAGCGTAAATGCCAATTGGCCGATATTAGCTTACTCACCTGCAAAGTTAAAATGAACTTATGAACTTAGATATAAAATTGTATTTTTTATTTTTTTTTTTTGCCATACTCACCTGCTAAATTTTTGTTAAAAATGCTCATTAGCAAATGTTAACACACTCACCGGCTAAACTATTATGTGAGCTTGTTCTTCTGCTAACTGAAAATGGTGAACTTAATTATAAAATGCAATTTTTACCAAACTCACTTGCTATTGCTAGTAATTAGCAGATGTTAGCATGCTCACCTGCTAACCTTCGATGGTGAACTTCAGCCAAAACGCTAATTAGCAAATATTAGTTGGTTCAGCTACTAAATGAAAATGGTGAATTTTGTTATACAGCACTAACAAATTTTCCTTATACTCACCTGTTATACATAACATATGCTCACCTGCAAAACGCTGATGTGAAATTTGGTCAAGTAGCTAATGTTAGCTTCTTCATCTACTTAACTATAATGGTAACATTTGTTAAAAATGCTTTGTTAAAAACGTAAACGTGCTCACCTGCTAAACTATGAGGTGATCTTCCGTGAAAATGCTAATTAGCAAATATTAGCTTGCTCACTTACTAAACTGTGTGGTTAAAGTAAAAATGTTGCCCGTGTGGTCTTCAAAGTAATACCCAGTCCAGTTGCAGTAGTCTACTTGGAAGTTGTGAACTTCTCTGGCACTGAAGAACATCCTAAACAGGGTTTAAATGTAAATTGATCAGATTATTCTTTTCAAAATAAACTCTCGATAGGGGGAACTAAGGCACGTTGACGTTTTTTAGAGAAAAACTTGATGGCCTGTTGCTGCATCAGACGCACAGAGGTGAAATGCGTATCGATCTTTCCGTCTGACCGTGGGTTAGACTCCAAGCCGACATACTCCCCAAAATGTCAGCGTTGCTTTAACGTCTTATTAAATTTAGGATGCGGGAGTGATGGATGCTAGATGCCTCCTGCTGTTGCACGTGGTGAAGATTCTGCTGTGAGGAGCTCACGCTGCTTCACGCTGGCTGTACTGTAATTACATAACGATTGACTAATTGGTTTCACGCCGTTGCACAGCACAATAGCGTTCTTTTTGGGGTATAATGAGTTCCCGGCTTGAGTTGTACGAAGTAACCATCCGACGCATACAGTGAGCAGAACGTTGCACGAGCAGTACTTAACACTTATTTCACACACACAGACGCAGTGGGAAGTGCCCCATCTGTGAGCCAGCAGATAGCACTTGTAACACTGGAGGTCTCTCGTGTAAATACGCACACACACATTTATATATTCGGTGTGAACCACATCTTGAGTATTTGTGTCCCGCATACTCATACAGCCAGCCCACTCAATAATGCACATATTAATTACGAAATCATAAGGTCATCAGTCGATATCGTACTAAAAGAGATAGGATGGGAATAAAATGGCTAAGCATTAAGCTCTATTAGAAGAAGGGCTCAGGGGATGTGTCCTGTTACATTCTCATGCATTAACCTATTATGTTTCCACAAAGGTGAATGGTTATGTCATATGATGCATTAAATTAACATGCCACCGGATCATAATACATGTACTTGGAGTATGCATCTGTCCATTCTTCATATTACATGTTGCAACACTGCATGAGTTTAAATTGTGTCCTCACGAGAGCCTTGTGCTGACTTATTTACTGCAAAGTTTTTAATAAAATATTCCCACACTAAGCATCCCAAGCATTCAGGGAATATGAGCCCCAGCAAACAGCACCAACATGATTTATAGCTACATGCCCCCCAAAACTATTTACTTTCAATTTGTTCAGAGGCTGGTAGTGTGTTTACATCTGGGGAGAAACACTCTGTAAATTTGTGGGAGCTTTAATGTTGGTACAAAAAAAAAAAAAAAAAAAGTATTTCAGCATCCTTAACGTTGTTGATTCCATTGCCTAAGCTTGGTACTGAAATGCATGCAAAATGCCGTTCATGGAAAACCACATGATGAACGGCTTCTTAGAGTGTGTTTGAAAGAGGTCTATTAATCCTGAAGCTAGTATACCCAAACAGCTCCTGAAGAAAGAAAGTATGACTGAACTCGGATCTTAACCAGATGTTTTATTTTTTTTTACAGACAGCGAGACATGTGCTTGGTCCACATGGTAGTACCGTGTGTCCGCTGCGGTGTTTCCAGCTGCTTCTGCATCTCTGTAAGTTCTGAATTAATTGTTTTGTATCATTAAAGATGAAACCCATCAAGGAAGAGTTAACTGAGGATGTTCGGAGATACGAACGTTTGCATAACTAATTTTAAGCTAAATTTTCAGTCACAGAGTGAGGCAAACGGACAAGGGCACGCATACATACGCTATGTGCGTAGGTTACACCGTCTTGTCCTGTGGTAGTTTAAATGAGCATCAAGTCACTCATATGGTGAAGATTGAACTTGGGTTTTACTCCGCTGGTGAAAGCATTTATACTTGTGAGCTGATGTGTCAATTATGGTAGGCCACAACTAGACTTAAACAGACTTAATTTGTCATTGAGATTTCAATTGAAATGAAATTTCGGTGCAGTGGCTCAGAAACAGTACATGTACAGACATACAAATATAAATTTAAAAACTTTGTATAAAAAATATAGGATTAAGGATAAATATATTGCACAGCACTATTTGCAGGGGGAAAATATTGCACAGCAACAGCACAGAGGTGGAAGTGAAGCAGTCCTGAGGTGTCCTGAGCTTCACTCCATATTTCACACAATGGCAGGTGGAGTTGAAGTTTAGGGTGTGGAGTAGAATGACTAACTGATTTATTCCTTCTGGCTACATGGGTAAATGCGGCTGGTTGTCATCTGTGTGGCATTGGCCCTTTACGAGGTGTTTCCGAATAATATTGCCTCAGAGAGTCATGTTTAATGAGAAAAGCGTTGGTCCTAGCACAGCGCCCTGTAGAACTCCATGATTAACGTGTGTATAAATGGAAGAATCATCAATGACATATGCAAATTGGAATCTGATAAATAACATTCAAACTGGTTTAATGTGGTCCTTTTAATAACAATATTTATGCTTGTTTTTAAGCAAATACTTAATTATAGTAACCTTAAAAGAACGTGGTACACAGCCTGTTGCTAATGATACATTGTCATGGTTTAATGTTGTGGTGTTAATTAAGGGTAAAACAAAACTTGTCAAAAAAGCCAGAGCTAATGAATTCTTTTCTCATGAATTCTCTCTGAGTTCCCCACAAAATCGGGCTGCGACAGAGAGAGGTGTGTGCACTCTGCAGTGTTTACTCTGCATTTAAAGACGGACAAACCTAACACAGAGACATCCTTTGACAATATATTGGGCCTGCCGGAGAGATGTCACAGAGTGTTGTCTTCACAGACGGCGTGTGATTTCCCGCAGTCAGCTGCTAGGACTCATCTCTGTCTAGATGGGTAATGATGGACCTGCCAATTATGTAATTAAGGCAGCAAGAGGGAATGAGGAAGGAAAGGCACATCCTAGTCGTTGCTGGGCTGAGGAAATTATCATCATTTTCATCAGCACAAAACGTGTATGTGTGTGAGTCAGTGAAGATACCGGTATGTACTAAAGATGTAGAACTCTAACGGGGTTATTAAGAAGTACTAGTGGTTCTCATAAGGACTGCATCCATTCAATTCCTGAACCTTACTGAAATGTATTATTATTATTTTTATCAAATAGATATGCTACTAAAATATTTAACCTGTGCCCCTTGGCCAGAATTCAGAAAGAAAATATGGGCAAATACGTTTGAAAAGACTTGTAGTGTAGCTTGTAGTTCAAGCCTGGCGTTGGATGAGATGCATAACACATGACATAGGAGGACGTCACTAACCAGCATCACTAGTGCTGCTGGTGTCGGTCATCTGTGATGGCACATTGAACTCTCCCAAATTTTGTGCCATTTTTCAAAACCACATGCTCCTCTCTGCACAATCGAGGTCCAAACTGGATGTTTCCACAAGATGATGCCTGTTGCAACATATCGAGGGCCAGTAGAACTTGGCTACAGAAGCACAGCTCAAGACCTGGACATGAGCCCCATTGAAAATCTGTGATGGATTATCAAAAGGTCTGCTTCAAAGTGCAAACCACAGAATTTAGAAGAATTAAAAGTAGTAATTCAAGAAGAATGGGATAAGATTACCCCTTACCGTGTGAAAGGCGGGGAACATTCCAGACAGGATTAGAGTTCTACTGCATCCTAATGGCTTATATATTTGTTGATGTGATAGTTTGTTTATTTTTTGTTCGGTTTTGAACACATTTCTGATACCAACAATGTTAAGAACTGACATATTGAAGCAAATTCAGTTTTCTTAGTTTTTCTTGTAAACAACAAGTGAAATAAACACAAAAAAGACTTTTCCACAAACATTTCATGACTTCAGATTGTGTAAAAATTTAAGGGTGTCCAAAAACCTCTTTCAGCCACTTTATGATGATATATCTAAAATTCTCATTGTTATGAGCTGGACAAGTGGTTTCCACAATGTTCCTGACGCAGTGTTTAACAGTTAACGTGCCAGGCCTGACTTTACCCAGCTGAAAAAGTGTGAGATTCAGTGTCAAAATCGCTATTCTGTCCTCTGACAGGACAGTGTGATCGGAGAGTCTACTGTACGCTGAGCTCCAGTTTTCTTTCTTTCTATCTTTGTCCAGTTCACGTTGAATATGGGATTTCTCTTATTACTTACTAATATGGAGTGATGGAGGTACTACCCTTTTTTGGGATGAAAAGGTCACCACCAGCCACCGAAGCTAGCACCCGAAGACCCCCAACTTCCATTGGGACTGGGTTTCGGGTGCTGTGTTGTGTCTTTGAGCCTGGCAGCGGTGCTTTGCCGGAATATAGTCCGTATAGTCTGTATCTGCCCTAGGCAATCCCTTGATGTTAATTGCATTGACATTTGTATTCAATTTGAATCTACAGGTCACAGTAAGTAATTTTTTATTCACTTTTGTGAATGACTGGATAATTGGCAACTCCACATTACGACGCACATACTAAACTAAAGCTAACAGCTGCACTGCCAGATTAGGACAATGCCTAGACCGATTTAAAAACGCTTTTTCACACTTATCCAACTCGGTGAGCGACTAAATTTCACAAAGGGGTGGCATATCTTTTTAGCAATGGTATAACTACTACCAAACAACTCACTAAGCAACAAAATTCAGCTCTTTTACTGGGCACCTGAGAGCCTAGGAAATGAACTTCAGTTTATTACTTTTTTACCACTAATAATCAAAATTACCCCGGGGTCCATTACAGAAAGGGCTGATGTAGAAAAAAACCTGAAATCACAATCCCAACCAAGGATCTACAACAAACCCTTCATATTAAACAGTTCACATTACTATGGTTGACAAAGATGGGAAATTATGGAAGTGTCCGCGATTAACTCATCGATCTTTAGTGGAAAGACTACTTCACTGTTTTTTCCTGGAAGGAATAGGCAGCTGAGAATTCGGTTAGCTGTGATGTTGTGAAACTTTTGACAACTTTAACGTTTGCTTGTGACATTTGGAAGCACCAAATGCAGAGTGTCATTCTGTGCACAATTAGAGTAAAAGACACCGAAGTTGCTTTCGCTCTTTCCAACATTTTTTATGGGAAAAAATATAGAGAACAATGCTTAATGTAGAATTTCTTACCTGAATGAGTTTTCTCAAGGAATATAAAAAAGGGTTCCCCGTAAATATATGGATAAAGTTCCCATGTTTAGTTCAGTAGAGCGGTATAGAAGGTTACGTCTTCAGAATGTTGCTTTTGGCACATTTCTTGTCTCATCTGCTGACAGGTTTATTAGTTTATTTGTCACAAAGAGTCATTTTTTTTACACAGATCAAATAAAGGCTGGCATGGACTATGAAAAGAATTTTCATACTGCGTTTTAAGAGTAGCCTTTTATCCTGGCGGCGTGGGACAATCTGGTATATCTGGATGCCAGGCTCACATCATCTTGACAAAAACATACTTAAGGAATAAAATACACATTCTGCACATTAAGCTTTTAGATGTAATGACATGACTCCTGAGTATTGTGCTATGGACCCTTCACATCTTGTAAACAATGCAATGTTTTTTGAAGCGTGAGGCTCATCTGGAGGCAAAACATCCCGAACACCATAGCTTGTGTGGTTAGCAAGAAGGGAAATGCATATTTTAGAGAATACACTAATACACTCACTCCCCGAGACCGTGAATGTTATTTTAAAAAGTTGACTCTGACTGATGGGAGTACATTCCCTGACCCCTACACTGTCACCAAGTGGATGAACGATTTTACCAAAGGAGGACACAAAGTCTGGCAAAGGAGGACACAGAGGGACAAAGTCTGGTCTGTCTTTATCAAGTGAAGCCTCTCCAACCAAGACATTAACAGAAGTAAGCAGAACCACTGTGGAGGGTAAACTAGCAAAGCATCTTCTGCTTGGACACCCCTGAAACATGTAACTAATGTTAGCTAGCAGTTAGCATTAGCATTAACTTGTAACAAGAATCCCCTAAATAATGATTAACTTAACGGAATTTAAGTCACAATTTATCATAACCCATAACGTTATCCAGGCTGAAAATGATGGTGCATTACATATTACTCTTATCAGATAGGGAGTGTGTACGTTGTTGATGATTGTCTCACTCCAATAATTTCTTTTAATCAACAAAGCCAAACCAAAGTTGTCTACAACTGGCAGTGGATGCTATGTCATACAGCTTCACAAGTTAGCGTTTTTGATTTTGGCCCCAAAAACTACAGAAAGACGACATTTTCACAGTTGAAAGTGACAGCGTTCGCCTCCAGCTTCCCTCTGTTTTGCCTTCAGCTAACGCTGTGATGTCACAGTGACGTTTTTCATTTTCTTAGTCAAATTCTCCTTCTAGTCTTCAGCACCTTTGTTACATTACCAAGTGGAAATTCTTGTGAAATAACATTTTCTTTCAGTGTACTTCAGAGGAGTAGTTCTCCACTTTGATGAACCTCAAGAATTTCTTGATCAGTGCTCGGGGTTCTTATATTAATGTCCAATCTGTATGCGCCATCATAAAGTAAATATAAATATTAAAAAACATGATTAGACTAAAGATCAGCTCTTTCCAGCTCTTTCTTTTTCTGTCTCTTGATGGTCTGTACAAACCTGATGAAGTGTTGGGGCGAAACGAATTGTCATGTTATAAGGAAGTAAATATTTTTTGTTCTGCATCCGTTGTGTGCAGCAAAGCTCTTTTTTTTTCCCCCACATCTCTTTCTGTTTATGTTTCATGTACTTGGGGTTGCGGTTTTACAATGAGGAGCATTAACATCTAGGTGAGGCTGAGTAACTTTGCTCCTGAGCCACAGTGGTTATGGGTAGAATTGTTCAGAATTTAGTTTCGCCTTGATCTTGCTCAGGAAAAGTCTAATTACTAAAAATTCATTTAAAAAATTGTGATCCCAGAGGATGGTAGCGAATGGATTTAAACTGAATGATACAGTTGAGTTGGTTTTTGTCAAGTAATAAAAACTGGTGTTTGAACATTTCTGATGAAATCTGAAATTTAATTTGAGCAATCTTCCTAATGTGAGCCATAACTCATGATTAAACAGAGATTTAAATACTCAAACGATGCAAAAGTAGTATTGTCTCTGTTTAGACAGTGGAATTAGATTAGAGTTCAGTGAAATGACACTGGCCTAAAACCACTGTTGGTGACAAAGAACTGCAAACACACTGTTTGACTGTTAATTAGAGAGTCCATTGAGTGGATTGTTAATTAAAATTTGATTAAAGATCCAATAAGAGACACAGATTTAGACCACATTAAGAATGCATGGGGGTTGCCATGGTAATCTGTTAATTTCTACCACAGGGAAATAACCAGATGCAAATGAGCTTCGAATGGGGAGGATTTTTTTTTCTCTCTGTCTGTCTTCTTCTCCCACCCAAAAGGGTTGGCGAATAGATGAGCTGAGATAATGATATAAAGTCCCACTGCAGAGAAAACACATTTTAAGGCTTGTATACTCCGGCAGAATCAAACCGTTAAAATGATCCCAGAGAGAACGATCATCAAACTGGCATCAATCAATCGAACCATGTCCATAACCTATATATAAATCACACTGACCAAATTAAAGTTGACTAATGGCCATCAGATTACGTATAGGAGGTTAATTTGGTTCTCTCCTGGAGAGATTACTCTGTTGGAGAGGTTATGAAGTAGAGAGCAGTATTTCCACCACAGTCAGTCAGTTAACTGTTATATTATACCCTCCAGAATTGGTAGCCAAATGGTATTTCAGAGGTCATCAATGGACAATTCGTGGTGATTAAAGCGGTGTAAAGATGAATAGCTCTATTCACGTCTTTATTCCTCAGCTTTCATCTGAACTGAAGCAGCTTTTTGCAATTGAAAACTCAACGTCAGAGTTCCCACCAGTGTATTTATGTAAGGCTGCCAAGCCTAAGCTTGAGATTTATTTTTATTTTTTTTCCAAAATGTATTCTGCCGAGTGGCTGTGGCTCAGTAAGTAGCGTGAGTTCTCCATGTGCTGGTTGGATTACACGGACCACATGCCGAAGCGGCACTGAAGTTGCACTTGACGCTGACACTGGTGTGTGGCCTTCTACTGTACCCATGATGTGTGAATGTGTGGGTAGATGTGGCATTGTGGCTGTAAAGCGGTTTGAGTACAAATACGTAGAAAAGCGCTGTGTAAATGTAAACTACAGCTGAAGTGAGGCAGTCGTGTAAGGAACAGATATGATGAACATCGGTTGTTTAAATTGTGAGCAGACTTTAGGTCGGTGTATTTTACTCTTACTGTTGGCGCTTCCAAATGTCACCAGCTGAGGAGACTTCAATGTGCAGGATCAAACACACTGGATGTCGTGCGTAATGGCTTCATGTTTAGGTTTGTTGTGCCTTCAAGACTTGGTTTGTGTAATACCCCAACTGCTGCCAAGAGTTGTTACTAGTCCATGTCCTGTCAGGTCTGATGAGTGCATACTGTGTAGGTACACACACACATACACACTAGACCCACCATCTATCGCCAGCCTCCTGGCATTACCTTGTTCCAAACTATACTCACAGATAACTTTTTTTAAAAAGATTGATGGTATTACCCTTTGTTAATGATTTCACATGACCATCATTCACTCACAGATGAATCCTTACACTGGTGGGATGCTTCAACTCAATATTGTTTCCGGTGTTTGCAGATGTACCTGACGATTCGCACAGATATAGGACTTTTGAAATCTGTACGGATTAGATCACAAGTTTCAAATACCCAGATTGACTAGATTCCCCAGTAGCTGTAGCTTCCTTTTATGAGCTTCCAGTTGCAACATTTATAATCGAGAATTAATGATGCTCATCGTTCTTGTTCATACGTTGAAAACAAGTGTGTACAGTTTTGTGTTCTTCAAAAAAGACGAGCAGGCTTGTGCACTGAGTGAGTGGACCAGATATCCGTCCAAACTACAATGGCTGACTTCCTGTGACCATCAATCATTGTGGTCCTTTGTCGTTTACCGAAAACCAGTATGCACGCATGTTCCTAATCCTTTACCAATACATACTGTCCCTGAAAGGAGCTTTCTCTCTTCTCAGGCAGCCACTTGTTGCTATTTATTTTGCAGAAAACAGGGTGCAGCATGCAGTGCTTTAATTGCCTTATAATATAACAAGAACAACACGCTGTCACACACACAGTATGCAGAAATGTAACCTTGGCTGAGGACGGTAATGACAGGTAGTATTAACTTCACAGCGATACGTCTGGCTGCATTTTGAAGACAGGTATTGGGTAAAGACTGAAGGGACATATTGGGGAAATAATGATAGTGTTCTGCAATGCAGAAGTCAGAGGCCGGTCACAGTGCTCGGCCTTCATCTTTGATAAGAAGCTAGGTTCCAGGATGGAGTTGCTAATATCCTTCCCCTACGTCTAAGTCGCCATCATCTATGCTCCTGACACCACAGTACTCTGCTCTTACCCCACACAAATCCACCCGTCTCTCCTGCAGATCAAACCTATATATGCGAAAGCTTTTGACTATCCAGAGTCCATGTCCCACAGGTAGCAACCTTTGAAGGTGTAAACAAATTACTATGGCACGTCCCACATTAGTGTGAAACCAGATGGAGATCTGCAATGCTTGAGATTAAGAGTCTGGAGCCACTGTAGTAAAAAATTATTCTCGCCCTCTGACCGCTGTCCTCTGTGTGGAATAATGCCCCCAGGACGCTTCAGTCCATTCTGATTTTAGGTCACATGAGGTTTATGAGGTTAACTTGTGGCTGACATTTAGCTAAGCTGTGGCCCCATGTGGCTGACATTTGGCAGCCAGGGAGGGTTACGTTGACCAGATGAGTAAGTTTGCTCCGTGGGCTTAGGCATTGCAATGCTTTGAGCTAAACGCTAACATGGAGGACATGCTGATCTGTAGATAATATAAAGTTTTACTGTCTTATTAACACGGGATGCGTCTGATGGGAATGCCAATATAGTGAAAGGACGTGCCTGAGGACTAGCAGGAAGAATTAGACACTCTTATAACAAGTGTCGCAGCTGGTCCGGAGACGGAATTGGATAAGGTCATGTTTTGTTGAAATAATGCAAGTGAACATATACAAGACTGCGAGCAATAACATTATACCTGAGCATACACCCTCTAACAGTCCTTTAATGTTTATGGCTTTTGCACAGTAGATGGATGGTTCGATCCCTGGTAGTGTCCTGGACGACACTGAGATCCAATTCGCTTGACACTGGTGAAATAAATGAATGAACTTTACTGTAATTTTACCAAGGACAAAGAAATAATTCATCATGGGATGATAGGATGATAGAAAATAAGACAAGTATATAAGTATAAAAGTACAATAAGTAAGCCACAATACATCAGTGAATCAGAGTAACAGAAAAAAATCCCAATACAATAAGATAAGTTTGTATAAAATAGTCAGAGAGTCTGATTTACTGCACCCTAAATGTCACTGATTCCTTCCCTGCATGTGACCACTTTCAACACATGCTCATGCAGACACTTGCAGACTACATATGCTACGTACACGCAATCATACATGCATCAGCACACCCAGTCTGTCTGTAATTATACAGGAGTACCTGTGTTTTAAGTCATGCACAAATACAGCCGAGCTAAATCTTATTTGCATATATGCGAATAATTTAGCATAATAACGTCTCGGGAATCTTTCATCGTCCCTCAGGTGGCATCTGTGTGTCTGCCTGTCTCATATGTGCTTTAATAACGACACGGAGCAGGAGTAGACGCGGAAAGTTGAGGCCTTAGATTTTTTAGATGTAAGGAACCACAAGTGCATATGCATCTTTGACAGTGTCATGGTTTGATGTAATTTCCTTATTAAAACCTGCCTTTGATTTAAGTGGCGCCTCAGGGCAGAGAGCGGAATATCAGGTGCCTTTTATAAATTAGCCTTCTGAGTACCCTTGTGGTAGAGCATCACTCTAAACCTTTTTCATTATTTCAGAGCAGCGCCGCAAACTGCCTTGAAAGCTTATTTGGCGCGTTCGGAACGCAATCCAGGCTGTCAGAGCTCGTGAGATGCAATAGATTTCTGTGCGTGTGTGTGTGTGTGTGTGTGTCAAATTCTGACATTACAATTTTAAATATTACGAAGACATGCAAATGTCCAAGAAGGTGAAGACTGCTACTTGATATAATAGGCCTGAGACTTGGCCTTTTCACATTCTAAGGCAAATCCTGTGCCTTGAGTCTTATTATGGGAGTGCATAGACAGTTCAACAGATGGCATTTAATAACATGTACTTGAGACTTTAAGCATAAACACCTCCATTCAGAAATCTAATTGGACTTTTCCAAATAAGTGCTCAGACATCTGCTAAGTCTGTGGAGATCCAGCGATACATGCTGTTTACTCCCATCCGGATACAGGCGTGCATGCAAACCTTTGGCAGACTGCAACCCAGACTATAACGGTTGCACCACAACCAATGAAACACTGTCGTCCAATTCCTTTTGCCAATCTGGAGAGTGCAGGAGTGAAATTATCAGTCAGTAGTCGGGTCTCTGATTGTAGTCCTGGGGTTCTTCACAAAAGGAGGATTGTGCTGCCATCAGCTGCAGGAGTTTCCAGTGGGACAGCGTTCTTGTGTTTTTGAAATCGACCACTCTTTTATTTAGTTGAGAACTTTCAACAGCGCTGCACTTGATCTATCCGTTTTCTCTGAAGCAGTGACTCTCAATTATTTTTCTTTCTTTGCTCCTACAGCTAAGCATTTCTGTTCTCTCAGTCAGTTCTCTGGCCTTCACCTTGCCCACTCTCTGCAAGTGCAAAGTCGACAGATCAAAAGACAGACTGAATTGAAGGCATAGACACCCATTGGTCTTTATATGATGAACAATCAATGCAGAATGAAACACCTGGGCAACAAGTTTCACTTGTCAGTGGGTCTTTAGATAATAGGAAAATGCTTGTGAATGTGGAGACCTGAAGACAGGGTTGGCAGTGAATGAGTGAAACATTGCATACTTTTTTTTATAGAAAGCATCAAGCAGCTGAAGATCTGAGCAATGACACGCATTGATTCTTCTTATGTTTTCGTTTTTAGTTGTGCCAGGAATACAAGTGTAAGTAGTTGAGAAATTACAATATTGTCTCTGAACCACCTAAATTAAACAGAAGTTAGTACAGTTGGTGGTAAAAGGGACAAACAAAACAAGCAGTGAAAATAGATTCTTGCCTTCAAAGCAACATGTAGGTCAAAGTCCACCTGGTGAATATATTGGAGCTTCTGACAGTTTGTCATAGAGGTGCCTCGGTCTTACGGTTTCATATACCAGCCCACTCCATGGCAACTGACAAAACTTGAAATAAAAACTGGAATTAAAACTCTGCATAATTTGCCTCGAAACATCTTACTAGCATCTGCAGTGTGAGACAAGACTGGGATTTCAGTCAAAGCTGTGTAAAACTATCTTAGAAATATGCTGTCGGTTGCAGTGTCGCACACTAGCCAGATGCAACAGCAGACAATTTGGTTGGCGAGCTGGTAGATTTCAAGAGCCTCCTTGAATACATGTCAGGATGTAGTGCCTCGACAATACAAACATCCTTTATCATTAATATGTCAACGAAATCCTCTGTGATGGGCACTCGCCTTGCTTTGTATCATTGACTATATACAATATGGACACATCCCCACTTTTTTGCATTGGTCAAAAATTTCCCGGGATGGGAACATGCATCAACGTATTGACCACCTAAAGTGACAGAAATCGGGGGGAGCTCTACTTGCTTTGGCTTCACTTTTGTGGAGATGTTCTGACGTCCATCTTTATACAGTCAGTTACAGTTATAGTTAACCTTGTGTATGATTTGATGAATGGAATGGAATGGCCCCACCGTGATCTGAGTGTTTGAACTACTACCCCAACCTTGACGGTGTTACGACCGTCTTGTTATTAGCAATACTGAAACACTTCACCCTACGTCTGTGCATCTCACATGTGCATCATTAGCCTGAACCAAATATATGCTACAGCAGAGTGACTCATGCAGTGATATTTGTAATGCAGCTAATTAAAGATTAACAATTAAGGGCACATATGTTGCATAAACAGTTTGGATTTCTTAATGTGTTAAAGCCCCATCTCCAGTTCCCGCTTCATTTATGAGTTTGGGGAGTAATGGGAGTGGAGGTCGAGGTTGTGAATGTTCATGTAATGAGTCTGAGTTTTGTGAGTTTCTATCCGAGGGTCACTCATTGGACAAAGAGGTAAGGATCAAACAGTCGCCCCCAATCACAGGTAAGTATCTGGATCATTAACAGACACATGTCACCCACGGATGACTCAAACCCCCACCAGTCCTTTAGAACTGAAGAGGTTACTTGAATTAGTGGGAAGCTTCAAGAAATGTCTTGTCCAACACCTGCAGTTAGACTGAAGTCACATTATTTTGATTTCCTTCACGTGTCCAGGATCTTTGTAACAGCAATCATGTCCAGTACATGTACAAACAAATCTTATAACAACACCTTATAGTCTCACCTATCGCTGACTGTGACGAAGGGGCATGCATTCACTCACTGCTGTTTACTGAAGTTCACCGACCTGTGAAATGTTCACATGCTGCTAGACAAACTGAAATCGACATGTAAGGTGATCTGTTCACATACTGAGATATAGACCAGATTAGAGTAGATTCAACTTTAATGCGATTACACGTCTTGAAGTACAAGGCAACGAAATGCAGTGTAAGTGGACAGAAGGGTACATATTTACAGACATATACTGTACATATTAAAAGAGATTATGTTCCAGCGTATACAGTTATTATAGACGTTGGGATATTTACAGTGTAGAACTATGGTTAATAGAAACTACATTACAGCAGGATATATACCAACTGTGGTTAATGACTATATGAGTGGCAGTAAAGTGTCAGTAGTGCAGCGGTAGTAGAAGGATCTGGAGGGGTTCAGCGGTGTAGTGAGGGTTAGATCAGGGTAGAGTTCAGTAATGAGACAGCTGTTGGGGAGACAGCTGTTCCGTTGCCTGCTGATTTTAGACTCCATGCACCTCTAGCGCCTACTTGAGGGCAGAAGGGCAAACGGTTTATATGCGGGGCAGGAAGCGTCCTTGACAATGCCGCGTGCTCTTCGCGGACAGCTTCTGCGGTGGACGTCTTTGACGGCAGAAAGTGAAGACCTGACTGTGCGCTGGAGGTGAACTTGACAAATTTGCGGTGTGCAGCAGAAACGGGTGCAGCCCATCCAGCGCCACTGGACAAATGTTGGTCTAAAAAATCCCACGCTCTGTCTGACGCACACTCACACACACACATTTACGCTTTACTTTTTAAAATTCACATTTTTCCTCACAAATGGAGATCATGTCATCTCATTAGTGGCTGGCATTTCCCGAGAGCAGCCAGACTTAAACGGCACCGCTGGTGTTGTAATTGGCGAGCAGCAGCTGAGTCGTGGCTGACTTCATTTGGTTGACAGCTGACAGTAAATCACTCATTTAACTGGAAACAATGATTCGCCAATTTCTTACCAAATGTGGAGCTAAGTCTCGGTCCTCAACAATGGTGGCATGTCTGTCTAATGGGAGAAGAGGCTCTATTGGAGGTGTGAAACAACGTTTCTCAGAGCCCTGCCCTGGTGTGAGACACCTTTTTAATACTGGACCCATGGTTTCAATTAAATCTGCTGTGAAGTCACTGTTTAGGCGTTTAGCAGTTGTCATGTTTTAGCCGTCGACTCTCGTCCAATGTGGTATAACTGTGCGGTGTGAGCATGTCTGTCATTACAAAGAGTCTGGTCCTTCACATAGAAATACCATCTGTTACATGAAGGGGAATTATGCTAATCACTTATTGCTACACGACAGGAGTCTGGAAGAGCAGAGCGAGAGCGCGGGATGGTGGTGGGAGATAGAAAGGAGCGCTCGATGAGCAGGGAGAGAGGGAGCGAATGGAAGAGAGCTAGACATGGCATTGAGACATGTGTGAAGCACAAAGTGAGCAGGTGATAAGGGTGAAAAGAGTCAATTATGCACTGAAATACATCTGCATTAGGACATTTCTCGTGCAGCTTTAACTTTTTTTCTGATTCTCCTCCTGCCTTAAAAGTACCTGTAGCTTATCGGTTCGATAGCTCCTCTGCCTCAAAATGAGCAGCCTTGTGCAAAGGGACACCGGGGAACATTTTTAAACACAATATGTCTCTCTGTCCACATCATTAAGTCAGAGTAAGAGTCGAGAATTCTAAATTAGGGCGGATAAACAGCAGTAGAACAAGTCAGCGGAGGTAGATGCTATTGAATCTTGAGCACCAGAGTGCAATCACCAATCATACCTGGTATTACGAGGGTCAGGTAAGGAGGTGAGTTTCACCTCAGTGGTCCATGTTGCATCTGTACAGTTTTGGTTCAGCGTCTACAGAAGTGAAAAGAGAGCAAACTATAAGAATCCTAATTGTAGTGTCACTGTGTTTGTCCACCTCTTTGGTTGAGGGCGGAATATTTAAATATCCACGAAGGAATTTCAGAGGCTGAATTCCTAAGGACATTGGTGACCCATTATGTTTTTAGATGCTTTAATTTACTACGTGAGAAATTCTGTAAACACATTTATTCTGACCAGAAATTGGCTCGCAAATGCAGCTCTTTTCCTGCCATTCATTTCAAAGAGTCGGTCAGTAAATACGTTTCTTTCACAAACGTCACAACTCTACTGTAAAGAGACATTCATAAAACCCAACCCGACATTGGTTTAGTGTTGGGTGTTGGCAATCATGACTGGTTAGACACAATACATCTGAACCACAGAACACAAATTGTCGTAGTTGCTACAATTTTAGATGTATAACACAGAAGTTATACAGTACTTTACTTGTTGACATTATACAGAGAAAAGAGAGTTCGCCCACAACGTTTGGCTTCAATTCAAGTCAATAAAAATACAAATTGCCCTCGAAAAAAAAAGGATAATTTTGTGAATGAGCCACTGGAAACGCTAGACCGCTCCATTAAATGTGTGAAACGACACAAATAGATTATGTTTCAGCTTGCAGTTTCACCTTCAACACTGGATCACAGGTCACAAGTGTCGAGCCCACTCAATACAAACAGTGTTGTTGAAAATTTCTTACCATCTCAGCTCATTAGTGTGCCAGTCAGTATGGTGTAACCAATCCCCTGATATAAAACCGTGGGCTGTAGTTCTCTGCAAGCCACCCAATACATGCCTGGCCGGCATGAAACAGAGAGCCAAAGTAAACAATTAGCTCGCTGACACTTGGTTCCCTTCACCAGCCAAACATTCAGGCTCAGTTTTTTTTTTTTTTTTTTTTTTTTTTTTGGGTATACTGCAGCTTTGAATTTTCATTCCTATTGTCGTCAGTGGCCTGTTGGAGGGGTTATAAAATTAGTGTTGTTTGTCTGTACTAAATGAAACACATCTGACTATGAGATCGACTTAACGCACCAATGATCCTCAATAGAGGTAGAAAGTTGTGTTATTAGTGGGCGTATGATGTTACTCAAGATTTGTCAAGCTGGACAACGTATTGGCTGATGTTTCAATGACGTGACCTGACGGAGCTCTGACCATTGGCTCGCCACCATCCCCCCTTTACGGACATTTACACTGGCCCGACTCCAGAGGGAAGCCGGTCATTTTTCCAGGGATCACACCCACCCCGGATATAAACTGTTTACCGCACTTCCTTATAGAGAAAGACACAGAGTTATCAAATCCAGAACCAATTCACTAAAAACAAAAAAAAAAACAGCTCCTTCCCTCAAGCTGTTAAATCCCTCACACTTTCAACCTCCCTTTCATGAGACTGTTGTGCAATAGCCTCCGCGCCTATTCCCTAGTCCACTCATCCACAAAGACACATTTGCATTCACTAATTTTCTCTCAGTCTGTGGCAGTTGTTTTTAAATTACCTTTTTTTAAAGAAAAAAAAATGTTGTTATACCTTACAAGTTTACTGTCTTATATCTGTGTCATTTTAATTCACTACTCCACCAGTTCCGTTCATCTGCGCTCTGCTGTGTTTTTACTTGCATATGTATGTGTATATATTGTAGATTTAACCCTCTGGGGTCCAGGGTATAATTGGCCGTTTTTGACTTTGACCTTAACAGCTGTTCACCGTGCTTTGTATGGTTATGTTTTCATTTTGCAGTACTGTATTACTACACTAGGACTAAAACCACACAAAAAGTAGAAAAAAGTTTAATTATTCTACTGTGAAAACCACAGACATGTTTAACGAACCATTTTCATAAATTAGGAAACAATTATAAACTTCAAAACTTATTTGCATAATTAGCAACCAACGAAGTTACTTCCAACTATTTGCATTAAAATGCAGGCAATGCCTCGGGCGTTTTTGTTTGCACGACTATTTCCAAGATTATTTTTGCTGCTCCACGAAGCAGTTCCTGTCCATCGAATGACAGAGGGACACATCGCAGGTCCGAAGTGTCCAGGGTGCGACGCTCTGAACGAGCCGGTCTGACGGGTCAGCACCACCCATGTTCTTGTTGCAGGCTGTGATCGGTGTGCGGCAGGGAACGTCTCTCACAGCCCAGCGTCCATATCCATCCTTCACCCTTCTTTTCACTGCCTCCCCTGAAAATGCAGGATGGCCGGACGGTGGATGGAGCAAACAGACACCTCTTCCATCCTTTTCTTCTCTCCCTCTAGGTGTCACAAGCTCCGAGCTTTACACTGGCCAGGTCCATGAACTGTTTGGGACAGCGTCATAAGAAAGTCCATGCTCACGTGCAGTCACAGCTTTGCCAGTGTACGTGTCAAACCCGATCGTGTGGCCACTCCTTGACTCAGCCAGTACAAAAAAACCTGATTGCCCATTTGGTTGGCTTGTCCAATTTTTGCCTTGGTCGCCACCACCTGGTCAAAACATTTTTCTCGTGCGGTGTCCGACAACGATTCAGTCACTGGTCAGAAATTGGAAGTGGGCGTGGTTAATGAATAAAAAAAAAAGCATAAATGTTGTCACTCCTGTCCTTTTTTTGGTTGTGCAATGGATCGTTTTGAGGCTCAGCTGTGTGAGGCTGACAGACTTTGTTCTTGTTCGATCCAACTTGAGAAACCGAACAAATTTCTCTGTGATTGTGGGGTATGTAACAATCGTCTTTATCTCATCTCATCTCAACTCCACACACAATTTACAGTAACATATCTACAGCCATTCTACCTTTGCTGCCTTTAGCTCCGTGGCTGATTTGAGGAAACGATTAGTGTAGTGGGACTGGGACTAGGATGTTTCACACTGTGAATTTGATCGTATCTCACTCTGAAGCACCACAAACACTTATTAAGGCACAATCTACCTTTGGGTAATTATTCAGGGAATCTGCATTGTTTACTACACAGGGACTTCTGTTGTTAAGGCAGCAACTCCTCTCAGCAACTTAAGTGTTCTGGTGCGATTGCATCTTGTCATAACAAAAGCGGCAGCACATCACAAATACTGCACTATAAGCAAATGTCGCGCAGTCCTTCTCGGATCGGATCGCTCCTGTGAGTGCCTCCGTGGCTGGTTGAGGCCGCAGTATAATCACCTGCCAAGGCATCAGCACGCCGGCGCATTAGTGGCCACTCAGTAGATCAACATTAGACATTTGCATTTAATGTGAACCGAAACAGAGTCAGCAGGGAGCGGTGAACCGGCATCAGCCGCCTTTGCTTGATTGAAGAGTAAATTCCTGCATTTTGCTGCTGCAAATTGAAGTTTAATATGGTCATAATTTGGCTCATTAGTGGTAAAAAGTTCCCGTAGACAAGGATTCTTTGGGGCTCACATTTTTTTACGTGAGGGGTTGGCTATTCTTATCCATTCGTTGTGCCCCATAGACTCACTTGTTGCGAGGGCAGGTGATAGGGAGAACACGTAAATGCTCAGCAAGCATCGCCTCCACCTTCAAGAAGCAGCGACCGGTGACCAAAGGAGGCGAGGAACCCGGAGACAGTTGTGGTGGGTGGGGACACAAAGAGAAGAGGACGGAGGCAGACAGAGAGCAGAAGCCCAGCAACTCGCTGTGTTTCGAGGTTGGTTTCATTCGCCGCCTGTGTTCACAACCAGATGGAGCGATGCACCTCTCAGACAGTGTGTGTGTGTGTGTGTGAGAGAGTGTGTGGATTCACTCTCAAGCTTCTGGCTGCATGTTTGCTTGCGTGCATGCTTGCTTACTTGCTTATGTGCAAAGGTGTGGGAGTGATTCTGTGTGTTTGCAGACAGTAACCGTTTGCTAGTGAGTCCAGGTGGAGCCATAACTCTGGAAAGCAGCCTCTCAGCAGAACAATAATCTGTGTGTGTCTGTGTTGCGATCACAGCATATGCATCTGATTTACACACTGTACTTTATTGTGCGCGTGTCTGTACTTGTGTCCCACATCATCATTTATCCAGCATCATCTTTATGTCTCGGCTATTGGTATTTAAAGATCTTTCAGTGCCCGCGTGCGTCTGTGTGTTTGTGAGTGTGTCTTTTTAGATTATATAGCATCTGCCTTCCTCCAAAGGCCTCACTGCTGGGGCATTTCTCTTTGAAATGGAGACAAGCGATTTGCTCTCTTGTGAACTGAACAAAACAACTCCTTTTTTTATTCACAACCAGCCAGGAAACTGTCACATCCCTGAGAAGTCGGATTTGCAATAAATCTGCCGGCTTTTAAGATGAAACTTAAAAGCTGGAGGACTCTGCAAATGGAATGGAGTTAAGGCACATATACGTGTGCAATATGTTCTTAAGATGACGACATTTAGGGACCAAAACGTCACATTAGAGGTAGAGGTAAAAGGCTTTGTCTGTCGATAACGATAACCAGCTGTGTCCTGAAAGCGAGTCTTTTCTTCGAGCTTGACACAGATAAAAAGGCAAAAATCTTTTGATTTTAGGAGGATTTTTTTCTTATTATTTTAAGGGGCATGCACACTGGAAGAAATTGGCAGTGATGTGGCAACAAGAGGCAGAGAGTTGTAGTCAACATGGGTATATAAACCTTTGGCGAGATGTGGACAGGCACTGAATTGAACTAATCTCAACTTTTAGACTACGTAATGATCATTTTAAAAATATATCTATATATTATGAAGAGAAGTGAATGACATTGACTATCTTGTGACAATTCAATGTTCTGCTGGGAAACTTTTGGGATCCATTGGGATCTTTCCCACCAAAATGTGTGGGTGGGGGACGTTGGTCTGGTTTTCAGGCTAAGACTTCACCGCACATGTGAGCTGAGGGTTGTGGAAGGGTTTCTGCTTTTGGAATTGAGACTCTACTCTCTACAAATAAAGAAATCCCACATAACAAAGATCTGCCGCTATAATAAAACATTACTGTAACCTTTATTGCATTTATTAATATAACATTTTTGTTAAAGTTGGTTAAATTTGCCCATTAGCTTATTTTGCACTTGTATTAACTGAGTAGTTGTGATTGGGATCATCTCTATGTTCCCCGGGTCCTATGTTCCCCACTTTGTATGTGACCGGGGAACATAGGAACCTTTTTCTAAAAAAGGGTTAGGGACCCGGAGAACATAGGAACCAGGGAACATAGGTACGCTCCCGTTGTGATTGATTTTTGTCCGTTGTGGTGTAGAAGCATACCATTCCTTAGTTTAATGGTTAACTTTTTGGCCTATTTTCCATTTGAGTTGTTGCCACTTCCATGATAATTTCTATCATTTTGAGTAGTACTTAAGGTTGTGATGACCTGTGCCTTTAGAGTGGTTCTTCCCATTCTGCCAATATCATAAAGATGTAGAACAGTTCTATCAAAAAGGTCTTCACATAAGAAAACAAACCTTTAAGCAATATTAGACTGAGGAAAGTGGTTTTAAGTACTTACAAATAAAACTCCGCACTTCAATTTCTTTAAATGACATTGTCTACCCTTAATAACTTTGAATTGGAATTGACTTACCCCAGCTCCTGCTGCCCCAAAGGCACATCTACCCACTCTCCAGAGATATCAGGGATCAGGCAGGAAATAATGAGGTAGGACTGCTAGTGTCAGCTCTGCATCAGCTCAAGGCAAATTTTCTCACATCACTCATGTTACTGGAACATTTCAATCGACTTGTTGTTTTTGTCACTTTGACAGTGAAACGAGACGTCTAAGACATGATTGTGTGAAGCTGTCATTTTGGTTATTTCCATGATAAACCACATGCTTTCACTAGAACACAGATGTAATTTGTGATTGCAGCAATTTAATATCTACTGCATTAAACACAGTAATAATATGGAGCTAAATTTGGAAGTTTTCTTTAAAACATTTACACTACATAGGGGGGCACATGGGGGAAAAAAAAGCATTACCTGTGTTCAACTGGTTATATTCCAAATCTGTCTTTTTAGTAGAAAGCTGGCAGCAAAGCTTTTATTTGGTTCTTTACAAAGAACAGCAGGTATGTTCAGCTTTTTTGAAATTTTCTGGGGCAAACAAACAATGGATAAAAGTTTACAGCATGTGGCTTTGTACAGAGTTGGGTCTCACGGTCATTTCAGGTGACGGTTCTTTGTTGTTTCTGCGAGTGTGCTACTTGCATTGCCTCAAGCTTCTGGTGCACTCTCACTAGGGCCAGCTGTCCTGTACCACGCTGAGGCACAAATAACATGACATCATCATAAAATGACTGTTGTCTATATGCATTTACAGCAGCACAATGGGGAGCGAACCCGACTTCACGGCTGCAATGACTTTCTTGTTCTTCATCAACTATCATCGAAATACTAAGCCCTCGTACTCTGACCAACGTGAACCCTTTGCCGCTGCCATTGTTGTTGTGATGAAGGGATGGTTGCTTGCTTTATATGTCATGGTTACGTGGTTACGCCATGGTTGTGTGTCACGTGTCGCATACCACGTATAGAATCCTGACTTAAGGGAAAGCGTATTTGGGCTCTTGACCTCATTCTGCACCCAACACCAGATTATAAAACCAGCGTTAAGCGTGCAGGTGGCAGGAGTTCAGGGCAGTAATGCAACTCCAAGCTGGTTTGCCAATAACCAATAAACCAGCAAGAAGGAAACGGTAAAGCTAGGTGTATCAGCTGGCTAACCCAAGTGTCAGATGGATGGAAGAAAGGCAAGGTGGAGCAGAAAGGGAGAGAATCAAAGAGAAAAGTACCTCTCATAAAATAAGCTAATTGTCTCGTTACATACGTATGTTACGTAGCTAATCTCCAGTATCATTCATCTGAAGTTAAAAAGAAAATGCTACACCACCAAGTTTGAGGCTGCACCATTAGCCCTGGCATACTATGGGAACTATTGGGAAGTATTGTCTGTGAAGGTTTTCAGTCATCCAGGTCATGGAAATCCAAAAAGGCGTAGAATTTGTTGAAGACGTTTCGCCACTTATCCGAGTAACTTCTTCAGTTCTGAAAAACAAGTGGGAAATTGAGGTTTAAATAGGAAAACTCTGTGGGAACACCCACCAGCTGGAGATCAGAAACTTGCTTGACCAGAAACTGGTGACACTATTTCCATAATGGCTGGGTATTTACCTGTTGTTGAGGCAGGGGGTGGGGATCTCCAATTTAAACCTCAATTTCCCACTAGTCTATCACAACTGAAGAAGCCACTCGGATGAGTGGCAAAACGTCTTGAAGAAATTCTACAAGTCGAGTTTCCTTTATTCAACGCCTTTGATTGGGAAGTATTCAGTCCCAAACTGTCATTACTTTGGTCTTTGTCTCTACCTTAGGTTGACTTCCTGTTTTATTTAACAACCTGTCGTCTCCATGTCTTTTAGATGTTGTTTGATTGTGTTTGCCAATGTCACTTCACCCTCTCCTGCCTTCTCTTATTGTGTCCCTGTGGTCCTCCTTCATTAGTCTCATCTGTGTCTAGTTATCCCATCAGCCCTTTGTGTATATATATAGTTTAGTCGCCCCCTCTGTCTCTCTCCATTAATCTCTTTCTCCCGATGTTCACCCACCTGTTCTCCAGCCTTTTACCCTCGTGTGCCTCAGGTGTTCCTGTGAATTTATCTGCTTATCCCAAGTGTTTTTCCTTATAACAGCAGATAAAAGGGAATAGTATTTATCTTTTGAGAATAAGTTGCTGACACCGAAATACTTTTATGCTACAAAATAAAACTAAAATCTCAAACAGCATATGGCAGAATATGCAGCAGGTTGAGAAACTACAGGAACAAATGGAGAAAATGGAAAAACATCTGGAAAAGAGAAAAGAGAACCAGCAGGATAAAAACTAATCTCCAACCACATGACCCAACGAAAACAAACTAACTCTATTATATTCCAAGACAAGAACCTCTGCAAGCCAATGTCCATGTTCCATTCTCCAACTGAAACCTCCTCCTTCCACTGTCTATACAATTATATACCTAGACCACTCACTCCTACACCATAGCAATGAAACCCCTTGACGGCAGCGTACTTACAAATAATTATAGGATTTTTTTAAATACTTAGTACTACTTTTTACAGCTTGCACTCTCAGATTGGGAACTGTCAAAGTGTGTGTTTGTCTAATGCAATGTAATGTATTCTAATCTAATGTGTGCACCAACGTCTGCTGCTACTAATTCCTCTGTGTGTGTGTGTGTGTTCACACTACTCTCCAGTAAAGCTAGAAGCTAACAATCTAGGTTAAAGATCCTCGGCTCTGTGGTTCGATCCGTCCCTCAGCCTCCACCAGGCCTGCCTTTAATACTTAATGAGAAAAGCTGTTTGATGAATGTGAGCCACCCTGCTCCCTGTGCGATCTATTAACACTGCTTTACATTCATCTGTAGGGCTGTGGGACACACACACCTTCAACCTCCCTCTGCGTGCTATCTGGAGGATTATGTAATGTTGGCAGAAAAGAATTTGGTAGAACTCTCTTCTCTCTGCTGCACAAAAGGAAGGTATTTTCTGAAACTTATTCGGCAACTGGTTACGCTGCATTAAATCCATAGGCATGGAAACGTGTAACACAACACTGTGGAAACAAACTTAAATTTTTAGTGTCAGCTTTGCATAAAACGTATGTTGCTGGGTGACATGGTAAAAGTAATTAATAAAATGTACCAACACTGGAAATGCCAAGACAGTATCACAGCACTTCAGTACTTGCCATAGTACATAAACACATTCCTTTGACATTTTTTTCTCTCTCTCTACAATACACAGTATATAAACATGAATATAATTTCTGTTCTAGACTGAAAGGGAAGCTCCACCTTCAGTGTCAGATATTTTCCATTTTCTCGTGAAATGAGAGAAGAATTTAAAGATTTAAAAAACAAAATAATAATAATCACCGCAACTTAAACAGCAATGAGATTTCTATAAATTACATTTTAATTTAATAAAAGTTAAAGGATGTAATCATGTGATTTGATGTTTATACCTCGTAAATTGCTCGTGAGACGCAATCATCCATTATTCATACTTACATACCTACAACATACTTTACTATATAGATGTATATCATATATATTTTAATGTTGAGAATTAATGCTTGAACAGGCAGTCATGTTTGTGAAAAGATTATTTTTTTTTAATGTTTTTTTTTCCTTCGGTAACGACATCCTTTGACCGATAAGTAGTGGAGCTTTTAGGAGCTTAGTGGACTGATACATATATATTCTTTTCTCCTGAACAGATTGATGTAAGCAGAGCTGAAAAAGTGTAAGCTATTTCCTTCATCATCCTTGATTCCATGTACTTCCATTAGCACTCATTTAGTAAAAAGCTTCTTTCTCAAATAGATTTTTTGAAGATGGGACAGTTTTGGAGAAAGTTTCTTTGAGATAAAATTCCTCTGAGGAGATTTGTCATCACTGGGCACTTTGTCTGGCGAATGCTGAACATGGAATTTGTAATGCTCACTTTGTGTATCAGTACCATCCTCACACACACACACACAAACACACTCTGTCAGACTCTTGAATCATTTCCTCTGACAGTTCAGGCCTGTCCCTTTGAAATTCCTGAATTTTAAAACAGGTTAACTAAACTCTTTGACCCTAAGGAGTCTATAAATGGAATAAAAACACTCAGTAGTCTTGTAACGTAAAGGCTTCGCTGATCCAGTGTTGCCAAAGTAAAACATATCCTTGAATTTCAGATGACCTGAACCCCACTTCTTTAAACCCAATGTTCTTACAATCCCTATATGTGTGATAATTCTATTTCCTACACTTACCTATAAAGATATGTCCTAAGCTTCTCCCTTTCGTGAGCTTGTGTGTTTGGTTCCTCCGTTGTAGTCCTGTGTGGTGTCTTTGTGTTTCCTGATTTTATTGTGTAAGCTTCTTCCTTGGTGCTTCTTATCTCGCTTTACTTCCTGAGTTTTCTGCCTTTGATTGATTTCACCTTGTGTGCTCCCCGCTCATTAGCCTCACCCGTGTCTCGTCACCCCTCTGCCCAGGTGTGCTCATGTCGCACTTGATTACTCTTTGTCGAGTTGTCTGTGCTGTTAACCCTGTGAAATGATGTTGACGTGTCCTAGGGTTAGGGTTAGGGTTAGGGTTAGTGTGTCTCAGTTCAGCGCCTTGCGTTTTCCTGAGTTACTGTTTAGCTTTTGGTTTTCGCGTTTCACCTGTTTTTGGATACCCTGCCTCACAACTGCAGCACTTAAAGTTATTTTTGTTTCCTGCTCCCAGCTCCCTTTGCACGTCCCAAACATCCTGTCTACCAATAAACCCCCTTTGTATCAATGTGTGTGAGTGTGGTCTTTGTTTGTGAACCACAGGTCCCCTAATTTGGTTGTCCAGCATTTTTTCTTCTTTTCTTTTTTCTTTCTCTTTAATTATGGACAGTTGGTATAAGTAGTTGGCGCAAAAATCAGTTAATGCATGATGGGGTGGAGATGCCAATGTGCAAGTGTGTGAGGACAACGGTCCCCACTCGTCATCAGTCGCAGTCAATCAAACATCAGACTCAACGATGGTGAACAGAGCAGGAGTGCCTATATAATGTTGGTTGCAATGCATACCACAACTGTCACTCTGGTGAGAGTTTGCACGGAAGTTTGATGCGTTCATTTGGCTTTTGTTGGTCCTCGTAGTCTTCAGAATCTCTAGAGACTCTAAAGTTGTTTAGGTTGCCCCCATCTTTAGAAAAGAATTCAGGAACCCAGGTACCAACTTTGTTTCATCACGTTTGTGGCACATCTTCTTGGAGGACATGAATAAAATTATTCAAATAGATTCTTCTGTCTATATTTCATATTTGACTGCTTCGAGGATTCATTGTGACCCGGCCCTGGACAGCTTTGTTTTTATCCTTTGACCGCTTCCTTTCTTTCGGCAGACAACAGAATGAAACCCCTCAATAGAGTCCACTCTTTGAGCAGATGTCCGGGCTGTCATGGTTCATTTTATTATAATTGGTAGTTCCACCTCAGGGGATGAGGAAGGCATAAAGGGGGTTGAGGGCAGAGGAAGTGGCAGGCGAGCAGACAGGGGATCTGGGGAGCGTTGGACGGGAGAGGACGAGCGGAGGAAGGGACGGATGGGTGAGCGAAGACACAAGTGCGGAGAGCAGATGAGGGGAGGAGGGGCTTTGTCTTTGTGACGGCGAACGAGAGGAATGGAGAGAAATGAGCCTTTCGCCAGCATTTTAACGGAGTTGGCCCGGCGTATAGATGGTCAGGTCTCAGAGCAGATGGTTTAAAGATTCACAGAGGGTCTCACATTAGTGAGCAGAATATTGCACACTGAGGCTGAATGCTCTGCAGAGTGTCCTCTGCCAGTACACTCTGCCATGAGATATGAGATATCAAGTTAAATGGATTGATCCAGCAGTGACCATCGCTTCTCCAGGAGTAATGGCCGATGTCAAAACGTCTTTTCTGCGGTAATTATCTTAAATCTTTCCTCTCATCCTTGAAGTGTTTAACAACACTTTTGACCAGGTGTGGAAAGGATTAACTGATACACATCAAGAGATGGATGGTGAAGGCAACGTACTGCATAGCTTAACATGAACTGATCAAAACTGTACCAAACTCCTTGTGTATTTGGTCCGACACCAACAAAAATATATGAAATATGAACTTTACTTTATTCCAAAAGTGCATTGCAACTTAGTAGAACTTCAAATATATATAAAAAAATGCAGACCTGAGTAAACAAGTAAAACTATAGTGTAAATAAATAACATCAAATAAATTAAATAGTACATAATTAGGCTTAGCTAGTGCATTTACAGTGGATGAAACTCCCAGGGAACCCACAGGTCCCCTAATTCTAATTCTGGTTCTTTTGGGCCTTAGCTTGTGCAAATGCTGTAGTCCAGATCCAAAGACATTTGCACATTGCACTCTCTGGACTTGCTCATATTTCCATAAAGTCTCTCCTGGGACATGGAGATGAACATGGAGTTTTAAAGCTGAGAAGCTTCTCTCCCCAGAGGGAACGGTGACTGGTGGAGTTAAAAGCAGAGACAGAGGAACGCTGAGAGCTGTGTCCACTAGGGGCAGAATAAAGTCCGTCTTAAAATGCTAATCTGGAGTGGATTGGGTTTCTTCTTCCCCTCATACAGGAACTGATGAGTCGTTTTTCCATGTCTTTCTTCAGGAAATGTCAATCGTCCTGTCGATCTCTAGGCTTTCAGCTATCTCTGTAGATCAGTTTGAGAGGCAGTAGGTCTCTGTTCAAGATAGAGTCTCTCTGCGTTTGTTTCTGCTCTGCAGAATCTTGCTGACCGAGTTGATCTGATATTAAATATTATACCAAATTACCATGCACAGTACAAATCTCCATGTCATGAGTGCAGCCTTTATGCTGGCTGCTGAGACATTCTACACACACATATCCATCATTATGTATAACTTTTTCATGCAAGGTGCAATTCTGTGCAGACACACGATAGAAGCCCCAGATGCATCTTCTGCGCTACATATTACGTTTATGAGGTTTAGCTGGAGACATATTTTGCAGATGTCATTTCTAGGTCTGAACACACCTACCAGAAGCCTGGCCACCCGCGATCGGATAGCTCAGATCGGCTCTTAATGCAAGGTCTGAACAGGCCGTGTGTTTCACATGGAAGCCTGCCTGCAGGTTTGCTCCACCCTCTGAGATCAGATCCAGTGTAGATGTAGTAGATTCAGATTGATGTAACATAGCAGTGTGTGACAGGGAGAGTCACTGTCAGTGGCCATTTCATAGGCATTGTCTTGTTTGGCTTCTCTGATTTTGTTCCCTCTACATCTTGTCCTCAACACAAACCCACTGCTGCTACGGAGAAGGAAGCCTCCTCGGTTGTGGAAAGGCGCAAACAAGAAACTCAGACAGGTTTGGTTTGCTTGGCCTTCTCCCTATGCACCTTATGTCCATCCAAACCATTCATAGATGTCTCCCTGAAACCTCATGTGGTTTCCCCATCGCTGGTTCTTCATCCTGCCTTCCAGACTAATTAATCAGCTGTTTATTATAAACTTGGTCTTCAGACCAAAGCAAACCACAAAACCATGCCACACAACTGTCTGATATAAAAGTAGTTAAACAATGCACCACACCCCAAAACAAGTAAATATAGAATTATTTAAATCTACATTTGCTGATAAATCTAAACCAAACAGTAAATGAAAGCAGAAAGTGTGAATGGCTAAAAAATATAGAGTAAAAATAGTAGCTTTTCATGAATGGAAATGTTAACTAATTCTCTGAGAGAACCAGACAACCTCCCCCACTACCACGCTGACAGGCTGGGGAATAAAACAATGCCCTTCTCCACCGCTCTCCTCGTGTGCTTAGTTTGATTTCACACGAGTGGAGTCCACATTTAAGAAGCCTTCAGCAGAGACAGTCAGAGGCAGTGAGATGAGGAGAAGGAGAGCGATGTGGGAGAGAGCAGAGACTGTGGGCAGCACAATGACTGACTGCAGAGAAACGGTCCAGTCCCATAGCAGATGGTTGTGAAGCCTCTCTGGACGTCACATTATCAGCGAGAGCTGTGGTAAGTTTCCAATGAAAGTACAAGTACTCACTCTTGAGTCTCCCTAACTGATGTTTTTTTATGTCGGCGGCAGCTTACCAGCTGAATTAAAATCCTTATATATAATGACCCAAAGAAACCAGAATCCAGAATTACAAATGAGATGCTTTACATATTGGCCTAAGTGCTGTATTCTGTGTGGAGTGGAGGCTTGTGAAGAAATCTGGCTTTTTTCTACAGCTTCTGCAGGAGCACACACCATGATGCTAGAAGACTAAATGAAGTAATGGAGACTAAAGTTGAAATAACCAAATATGATTCGCTTTGATTAAACAGATAAGTTTTGCTCTGTTGTTTTATTTGCTCTGTAACAAGTTTTGGGTAAGGCCCAGATTCACTAATTTCTTTAAGGGAAACTTACAGTAATGCTGTTAAAAAAAAAACAAAAAACAGAATAAAATCAGAAAGACACCCAACAATATGCTAAACAGAAGGAGGACAAGGAACAGTAGAAAACACAAAACAAAACAGGATGCTGATAATAACTCTCTCACCAAGTCTTCCAAGTACGGCTTTGATAAAACGGGTTAACAGGGAGGTTTTTCTGTCAGGTCTGTTACGCCCGTACCATTTTTATTATATCACACCAACAACACTAAAACCACTGACAGGTGAAGTAAATAACATTGACCATCTTGTGACAATACAATGTTCTGCTGAGAAACATTCAGACCTGGCATTCATGTGGATGCTACTTAGATACAGTATGTACCACCCACCTAGACCAGACCAAGCACACCCACCCCATAGCAACGACTTAATGGCAGCTTGTTGTTTGGGAACATCTCAAAAAACATGCACAAGGCATAGACCTGGCCTCCAAATTCACTATATCCCAAACGGATCAGGTATCGGTGGGATGCTCTGGAACAAGCCTGATCCACAGAGGTCCTTCCCTTCAACCCATAGGACCCAGAGACCCAGAGAGATTGGCTCGGTCCAATCCTTGCATTTTATTGTGCTTAACCATAGGTTTTTCCGATTTTTGTGACTTGGTGTGGCAGCTGGTTTGCAGTGAATGTGTTTGGCATGGCAACTTGTAGCCATCATGATGCCACATCCTGTTTCTATATCCTGAAATAATTAGGACTAAACCTATTTGTAAAATGGACACTTTGCTACGCATCAACATCATATTAGCTACCTAAAATAGAGGAGGTCAAACTCATGACTGCAGACAGTCAAAAGTTCTAGTTGCTTTGGCTTCACTCTTGAGGAGCTGTGTACAGACTAAGTCCAACTAACTCCTGTAATGTTTTCGTGACAGGCTGTAAAGCGTCTATAGAAAATACCACATGCTGCTTGTCCTACCTTCATTGGCAAAATGTTGTGTTAAATTTTGGAATTGTGCATTTTTTAAGTATATCACATTACATTCCATATATTTCTTTATTTTTATTTTCTTACCATACATTACACTTAGTTAGTGAAAGTTTTAGATTAGAGTTAGATTTTCACTAATTAACACATTTGTGAAGAAACATCATTTCATCTTCTGCTACTACTTATCCTCACTGGGGTCGTGGAGGTGGCTGGAGCCTGTCCCAGCTGTCATCAGGACAGAGGCATCAGTGTTAACCACCACAACCACTGCGCCGCCTGTGAAGAAAGCTAGTGGTAGTAAATTTTTTCACAGATTGTCACACAATCTAGCTAACTTTCCCTAACTAAATGATTACATTAAAACATACCTGTCCTTACTTCCTTACTTACCGTAGATCTCTTAACAAGATGCTTTACAAAACCCGGCCTGAAACCGCAGGAGCAAGCCTGAAGGTGACGGTGGCAAAGAAAAACTCCCTTCTCAGCTTTAAAAGTCATAAAAACCTACCTCAGGTCAACCAGGTCCCAGGAGAGACTCTCTGGACTTGCTCTTATTTAATTTCTTCTCTGTTCAGTGTTTTTAGTTTGAGAACAAGCAATAGACCTGTTATATAGGAATGTCAACTTTAAATGTTGTGATGTGATATATACTGAAAATAAAGTTAAATAAAATGAACTTGACACCTAATATAATGGCTGGGGAAACACTGGGAAATATACTGCGAAGTGCAGTGGTAGTGCAGCACTGTAACCGAGCAGCCACCTCTGAATTAGTTGACAACTCTCCAGCGCCACCTGAGACATAACCAGAGCTGAATCAGTGGCTAATTCCAAACATCATGTGAGAGTGGACACTGCAGCGGTAAGAGCAAAGTGCAGTTAAATGCTCAGTAATGGCAAATGTGCATGAATTGTGGGATTTATTCTTGTTTCAGTCGCACATAATGTAAATTATGCATTACTCAGAAAAAACAAACTATAAAATAAAGCAATGCACAGCATGTTGCTGAATGCAGTTCAGACCAC
Source organism: Mugil cephalus (assembly GCF_022458985.1). NCBI lineage: Eukaryota > Metazoa > Chordata > Actinopteri > Mugiliformes > Mugilidae > Mugil > Mugil cephalus. Next base: position 23,441,876 of record NC_061774.1, on the reverse strand, counting down.
TCACAATTCTCCACACATGTGGCCAGACGGGCCCACTGACAATGTTGTTGTGTCACACCCAAACTAAAGCTTACCTGATGTTTCCCTTCAAGCCAGTGTCAATATTGGCGATACTACTGTTCACTGACTGTAGAGCCAAGTCGATGGGAGTTTTCCTTTAGAGCTTTAAAGAGAGAGTCACTCAAACAGAGAAGCTTTAGGGTAAGAAGTAGTATGAAGACAGGGACTGCAATACTGTAAAAAAGTAGATTGTGAATGAGCCAAACGCGAGACTTCCCGGGACAGGTTTGTGTCCCGTGTGATTACTTGTCACTTTTAGATTTATTTGTTGTGCACAGGCCTTTTTAAGGTTTTGGTTGCAATTTGTAACGTGTACAGGACTAAAACTACCAGGTCAGATTTACCTTGTTTAGGAGAAGATGATAGTTTTGGTCAAGAGGACACTTTGACAACACTGAACACATTATAGAATCAGATGAATTTAAATGTTTAAATTAATATTTAGTAAAAAAACTAGATGCCAGACTACAGACATATCACTTGGATATCACCATATATATTGTTATGCTGAAGCCTGTTGTATTTACACATCCAGCAACATTAAGATTCAAGATTGTATCAAGTCACATTTATTGTCAATTCCACAGTATGTTAATAAAAACATACAGAGGTGTGAAATATATTTCTCCTACTCCCAGTGCGCTACATAATTGTGACAATCACACATAACACACACAACTACTGCTGCACTACTTTACTCCACTAGAGTTTATATTGAAAATATTATATACATGCATGCACAAATATTATCAGACCTACAATTGAAACGTTTAACTATACAGTGAATGAAGAGCTACATATAGAATGGATGAATATGGCTATTGATAGATACGCTTTTCTATGAATTAGCAATTTCATTCAAATTTCTAAGAACCAAAACAATTCTTTTTTTTTTTTTCCCTACTCGTGAAAACAAGTATTAAGTCTTCAATGTTTTTAAATTAAATTCTCCAGTCAGTTTCTTTATCTGTCTTGCATTTGGTTTTGAATCAGGGCTTAGGAGTCCAATTACTCTGTCAGTTATTTGATATATTGTTCATCTAAAAATGCCAAAGGTGTTTTTGTCTTGATTTAGTTCAGTTTGTCTAAAACACGGTACCTAATTTGCTGAAGAGTTGAACCAGTTACTTGCACGGGAGCCAATGGAGAGAGGAAGCTTACAAGCTATTTTAGGTTAGATGGAGTCCAATTACCTAGCATGTGCACTTCACCAGGTGGTTGCTCAATTGATTGGTTGACAAGGATAATTGCTTCAGTGGTTTACTGAGCCATCAAACTCTCCGTTAAATGTTGGACCAGTGGGCTGGTTGTTAGACTCACTATTGGACTGATTGATCTGTGTACAAAGTGCTCAGACAGGGGTTTTAAATGCAGAATATGTTAATAGGAATTGCAGCTGTTTTGAAAGGCTCTCATCCTTGAAAACTAAACTGCCTCAGCTGCAGTCCAATGACTTCCATATTAAATTAAATAACAAAGGATTCATGGCATAGAACAGCTTTACACAATGCCTGCGTGACCTCGACAACTTTCTACACCATGTCGTCTGATAATGGTGAATTTGGTCGTATGAATCTACCGTAACTGATGATTTATTGCCTCTCTGTTGCCGTTATCATCAGTCTTTCTTGTGAAAATGTTGTGTCTGAATGCCCTTATCACATAGCAGCACTCTATCTATGTGACTCTAACAATACACGCTGTGACAACCCCGATAGAATTTAGGAGACTGAGAAAATGAGTCTGTTTAAAGATGAAACATCATCATACAGACCGGAACCAGAATGGGGCAGATTGTATTTGACTCGGTCCATTAAACCAAATGTAGGACACGTAATATGTAAAAAGGCTTATGCACGGTTTACCTCCACTTTAATTTGAATATGTGGCCCAGACCAACTAACGCTGTAGGCTGATGTGCACCTCACCCAGAAATGTACTAAATGCTGTGGACACAGAGACCACAAGATCTGTGATTGGTCCACTTAGTATTAACGTTTTACCGGCTGCTTCTCCATCTCTGCAATCTTCAAATTATGATAACAAATGAAACACATCAAGCATCAAGGTTAACTGAGGAGGTTTAGAGATACAAAATTGTGGCGAAAGTTTCAGTCATCATTGCTAAACGTGAAACAGGAAATAGAATGTGAACCAGGAAGTAGAAACCAAACGTCCCACAGTACTTTAAATGAGCCTATAGAGGCACAAAATACTACAAAACAACCTACACTTAAGTTAGCTCAAATAATTAATAAAACATCTGGCATATGAAAACATTAAAATCAAAGTAATGCTTCAAAAGTAGTGTAAGGAAGTTGAGGGTAGTGCTGATCCAAGTCCCAATCCGAACACATGCATAGCAAACCCACCAACAACAAAGTATAAAACAGCATAAAACTGACAAAGAATTAGTACCCTGTGTGTGGACAGCGGACACACAGGATACGTGCAAGACGACTTCCTGTAAAGGCAAAGGCTTAAAGTACTTCCACACCAAGTTCAGGTTTGGTTTTGGGTTAGAGTATCCATAAAAAAACAAACACACAAAGAAAAATGGCAGGATCGGCCATGATACCTCTTAAAGTGATTGAAACAGGACATCCCTCATCTGTAGCAAGGACCTTCTGTTCTCCCTGTCTTCTGAGCATCCATTTCACATGCGAAGGCCGGACAGTTGCTTTTTTTTTTGGTGACGGAGTGATATTCTCCAGACGCTCGGTCAGCCCGTGCACTTGGATAACTTTAATATGCACTGTAATCATTGTGTAGTTTTGGATTTCATTCTTGGGCATGAACTTATAAAACAGAATCCTGTAAAGGCATATTAGATGTCTGCAAAGGTAAACTTTAGACTTGGACCGACTTTAGCGATCTAATTACTTGGTCACAGCAGCTTAGGTGCACACAAAAGAACGATAAAATCATTTTAAATCATTTAATTTAATAATTTTTCAGCATCATAGAATTCGCAGAACAACGCCTCGTAAATCTTGTTGTCCCGGAGCGTGAAGCTACTTTATGATTATAAAGTGACACAGACCTGAACAATACGTCTCTGTGAGTTTTAATATGCTCTCACGCTGCTATAAATTCTTTACTTTAAGAAACGCTCTGTTGAGCACAGGGATGTGGCCTGGATGCTGTCGGAGTCACTTAACATTGTTTCCAGTTCACGGACTAGAGGGTGGGTGCACCGGCTCATCAATCTAGTGTTTCCCGTTTGACACAACAGTGAGTGTTAAATTAATATTTTTGTGGGGCGATAGTAGTTGAATTTCACTGTGAGCTTATTGTAGCAGTAGAGGGGACCAGTTTACATAAGAAGTTAATGTTTTCTCCTAACATTGTGACCACTGACAGGCAAAGTGAATGAAACTGACCATCTTGTGACAATGCAGTGATCTGCTGGGAAACATCTGGACCTTGTATTCAAAAACGAGAACAAACCTTAACATGATCTCGATATTGTCAAGTAGCTGCAATTCTTATCCCGCGATGCAATGGGAGGTAGGCAAACTAGACAAGTTAGCAGTTAGTCATGCTCAAACTATCTGACGTTGACATGTATTACTAATAAAAGAGTAGCTTTAAACCTACCCGACCATATCTGCTAGGGACAGGGCTGCAGTTTTACTGCTCATGTGTTTCATAGGACTCTAATCAACCTAATTACTCTGTGTAAATTCTGGAAAATTTAGATGAGATGTGCAGTAAAGTGTCCTCGGGTGTGTCTTGAAATATTCCATCATGATGAAATCAAAGCTCTAAAATCGTCCAGTCCCATTCATCGCTCTCCCCCCTCTTTTCTCATTCTTTACGTCGCTCTGCTCTTTCCACCCCAGTGACCACCTGCACTTGTTTACCTTCATAAAAGATGAATGATTGTTCATGAAAGGCCCTGAAAAAAAAAAAAAAAACAAGTGATACTTTTCATGTTTGACTCGTATCATTTACCCTGCATGAATGATTCATCCATGGAACGGTCAATGCACGTCGCAGTGTGTAGAGTCAAACATAAAAAATTAAAAATAAATAGACTTTTCGGCCTGTAAACTGACCAACATTTTAAGGTGCAATGAACAGATTGTGTGTGCTGTAAATAATATCACTTATCTGAGTTGAATAAATAAATTAATATTTCTGTTTATTCTACTGTTTAGCAGTTAAATTCTACCTGGTGGACAGGAATCCAGAATCGCTTTAGCATCCTTTAGGCTACGTTGCTTTGCCTGTTAAATGAAGTCTCTCAAATTTGCGTTCATATCTTTTTTTTTTTCTCCAATTTTTTTGGGAATATTTGGAATGCATACCGTGGCATCCATGACAGTCCTGGCCCGGGAAACTTCTTAGATCCCATCCCCCTCTTTTAAATACTTTTTCTGACAAACGGCCCTAAAAAAAATAAAGAAATAATATTTAAGGCCTTTCCTTTTGGTTTTTACTTTTTGTAAAAGTAGAGATTGGACAAAGATATTGATTATGACTTCACAAGTAAAGATCAAAGTTTGACTATAAAGGGAAAAACAATCAAAGTCAAGACCATCAAGACTGAAGAGTCAAGGAAGTAATACTATGTCACTGATTCTCTGATTCTTCAATTGTGCAGTGTTTTTAGTTATACTAGAAGTTTCCACTGAAGCTAAAATATTCCGTGCTCATAGAGGATAGTGTTAGACCTTAAAAACTAAAATGCCGTATGTCTTTGTAAGTTGAAATATACCATTAAAGAGGCCCCTACAGAGACTTAAAGCTTTGTTTTGGCAAATCTATCTACACATGTACACATAAATTTAAGTAGTTGCATCCTTTCAATCGAAACCTCTGGTGTTTTATCGGGATATATTTCCTTCCAGAGGCGTGTAAGCACAACTTATTAAAGGAAACCAATGCACGCATTGGTACAACTTAGAACTAAATCCATCACACCGGCCTACTGCTTTGTTCTTGTGATTTATTTGGTGCAATTAAATCATACATATTTCCACAGCTCATTGAGTTCTGTATGAGCTGAAGGTAAATGAGAAATCAATATGTATCTCATTGTTTAATCTTGCTCCTACCAGGTTCCTAATGAGGACACCTAATCACCTGATAATGTCAAGTTAATGAAGCTTAGCATACTGTGCGTACACACTGTTCATATGTGCTCTTTTATTGGTTTAGGTTCTATTTCACCTAATCAGCTGATAAAATGAAAATACCAAAGCGTTCTGGCACTGCTCATTCATGTGTCTATATCCATAGATCCATCTACAGTGTGTGTGTGGTTGTGTACTTGTACTGCATGCATGTGTGTGTATGTGCAAGTGCCGCAGTAATTTCCTGAGTCTCTGTCAGAAGGTTAATGATGTATGGAGGCATTAATCCCGGCAATGAGGTGGTGCCCCAACACGACTTGACAGTTACTGTATGTACAGCCTCACGGGTAAACACGGTTGCGTGTTTGCATTAAGTGTTAATGCACATTAAAACCTGGGGCACGTGGCTCAATGAATTTATAAAACATTAAGAGCCAAAGTAAAACTTCATGCTTTTCCAGCAGCATATAGTATGACTCTGTATGTAAGGGAAGATAAAAATATATTTCCGGATGCTTTCACACTTATATTTCATTCCAACCCTGGGAGTAATTGATACATTATTGTTTCAGCGTTGCATTTAACCTTGGTTCGGTTCATTTTCAAAGGGCAATCGAGGCAAAGCAATTGAAGTTCTCACATTCCCTCAACACTGTTTTCTTGCAAACAGCTTTGTGATTGGTTATAATTTTGTTGGTTTCAGGAAATAAGCAAATTTAAAAATGAAGCATCATCTGCGAATGAGGCCACCAGCATTTATTGCTGCTCTGAGGTTCACATACCACAACACGTTCAGTGTGATCAGGCATCTAGGCTGACCAGCCACAACATTAAAACCACCTACAGTAGTAACTGCCGGGAAACTTGTGGATCTGGTATTTTTGTTGATTTTTGCATGTGCCGCCCATCTAGACCAGACCAGACACCCCCACCCCATAGCAATTACACTCCTTGATGGCAGCAGCCATCCCCAGTAGGGCACAAAAATGGTTTAGAATCAACTCAAAAAAACATGAAGAACAGCGCAAAGTGTTGACCTGGCCTCCAAATTCACTAGGTCCCAAACTGGATCAAACCTGATCCACAGATTTCATTCATTCATATTTCATTGCTTCATCAAAACATGAAGACACAACATAAATGCAGGGCAGGGAAACAAAACAATTCACAATACAATTAGTTGGTTTAGCAGTTAATGTACCGACTATAGATCGTAGAAAATTGACGCCAAGACAATTTACAACAACAGTATTTCCGGATTAGTCAACCCATACGCGATAACACAATGGATGGACGTTATGACAGGAAGAGCTACTGAGCAATGGCTGGTACATTTATACGGATTTACTGAGGATCCAATGTGTGTACACGAAAGAGTAAGTGTAATAATGTTATGCCTGATTGGTGTATAATTATAAGCTAGTTGTATTAGTCCATGAGTAAGGTGTGTTCACACTGCAAACAAACTGCTCCGGGGGAAGCAATTACAATCAAGCTGAGACCGGTATCTCTAACTCGGCTTGTTTCGGTTCATTTGTTCCGGAACAGAGTGAGATTGCTGTGTTTACACCAGCCCAAACAAACCAACACAAGGGGTAAATGCTCCTGAACTGTGAAAACATTAACTGTCATTATCTTTTATGCCAATCTGATCAGTAATACTGAGACAACGGAGTCACTTGATGTCCCGACAGATGTGGCCACGTTGCTCCAAAATACCGTCCTCAGATATTCATGATGGTCTATTTTGTGTTGGATTGTAAATAAATGGCTGGCCAGTGATAGTCAGTTTTGTTGCAGTTTGATTGAAATGTGCTCTGAGGGCAGCCAGCAATGAACTGACAACAATGAATTTCATAGTAGCTATCTAGAGAATAAATGCTACCGGTGCAAAAGCAGCCGTCCTAAGCTCCTTTCTCCGTGATGAAATCTTTCACCGAGCCTTTCACATTGTGTTGTTGGCAAATAAGCCCCGAGGCAGCGAGCTTATTGTTTAACCACACTTCCCCTCAGCTTCGGCCGAAGTTACCGTCATTTCTTGCAGATTTATAAATGTGCTGCCTGTCAGAGATGGCTCGTCTTTCTCATCAGGAAGGCTGTGGTGTGCAGAATGTGGGAAAAGCAGGTCATGAAAAGCGTTTCCGTGAGTACGTCACGCCGTGTTCAGGCACATATGGCTTTTATTAATGCATGAATTTCCATGGAAAGGTCCTATGTTTATGCTACTTTTATGATTTTAAGTTCACTTAGATGTAATCACTTGATGTGAGAGTGGCTCAGGTCTTAAACTCCACTCATTAAAGCCTGGAACAAGCAAAACAAACCCTGAGCCATTTTATATTGTAGACACTGGATGTGTCGCTGGGAGTTTAATCAAAGCAAAGAGAATATGTTTGATCTTTTGTGCCGTTTACAGTCCAACACCCTCCAGGTTAGTGTTTTGTTCCTGTCAGGGTTTGTGCTGCTGATTGTTGCTTTCTATATGCGCAGAGTGAATGATTCCTACTTTGTTGGCTACACGCTGTGCCCACTGGGTCATGAAAGTCATTTTGTGTCGCAGTAATTGTCCAGGAAAAATCACTAAGGTACCATTGAAACAGATGCCCCACGCTGTAAATATACATCCATACATATATACATGCATGTGCATATATAACAAACCAGTGTTATTGCCAGGAATATAAAATTAAATTATGAAAAGATTGTTGGAGACATCATTTGAATATAAATGAGGTAACCTTTTTATTGAGATACTTTATTAGTCAAAGGCCACATTTGACATCAGTCAGTACAGAGGCTTGTTTCTGTGTCTCCTTGTTCTTATTAAACACAGAGTAAAGGTCCTTTTGTCTGGGTAATGCCACGGCAGACATGTCCAAGCTGCATTTTGTAATTCTATCTGTCACTCCCTGTCATGGCTTATTTGGACAGGTTAATTGGTGCAGATTGATTTTTTTTCACCCTTCAGGATATGCACACACATCTCGTCACATATTATCACTCTGGATATAAAGATGCAGAAAGCGGCGCTTGTTTGATTGGGGGGTGTGGGGGCATTACCGCTCATGCTTCTCATTAAAACACAAACTCACAGATCAATAGTGTTGTTTGTTATCCGCCACTTTGATTATCATTATTAACAACCATTTATTTGGTTGGCAGTCAATACCTGCAGACAGGTTTCCCCTGAGGAGGCATCTCTCCCCATATACAAAATCAAGAATGTGGATTTGTTTGAGGTAAAGGTGGAGTGGATGTCCATAATTACGCTCATTTACACAAACAATGTGATGAGCAAATGCAAAAGAATCGTATAAAGATATAGTACGTGTGTGCATATAAAGTGCCTCTTAATGCTGTAATTATTATACTAAGAAGACTAAGAACCTACACGCATACATGAAATGCGTGTAGGTGAAAAACACGTGAGTGGGTTTCCATAATTTGTGTTAGATGCCCTTACATGACATTCCCACAAATGATGTCAAATTGCTGCACAGATCTGCCAGTACATACTCATATGGCAACATGGCAATTTTCACATTTATTGTTTTCCATCAATAAACATGGAACACATGAGAAGGTTTGGAGATATAACATTTATACATAGGTAGAAAGTGAAGCAGGAAGTAGAAACAAAAATATGTGACTGCCAAAAAAAAAAAAACCCAGCATGTGCCAACTAGTATTTGGGTGATGTTTTTACAGAGCGTGTCATGCCAGCAACAAACAATTGCAGTATTGATGTTTTTAATCCCAGGAGCTGCCTGCTTCCTCTGATCTGGACAACGGAACTTTCACAACTTTTATACATCGTCACACTTAGTATTTTAGGCAGTGCCCATCAGCTCACATCAATAATTCATCTGTTACAAAGAAAAAAAAAAGTCCAACCCACTTCGATTCCATCGCTATTCCACTACGTACCTACAATCTGACTAGTCACAAAAGTCTTGCTGTGTGTGCTCTTCTGAGGGAAAGTACAGTGGGGATTCCCCCTATTAAACAGTGAATCACCTCAAACAGCGTTGGGATCTAGCTCTGAACCCTCTCAGATGAGGGTCTAACGGTGCCTATTTGGAAAGGCGTGCGACAGGTGGGATGTGGCGACCTTTGAAACATCCACATGGAGAGATCATCGACAAATGTTTTTGTGCAGAAAGGATAAGAAATCTGGGATGTACAGAAGCAGAAACGATCAGGGATATTCCTAAATCAGCTTTTTTGTTTGCTGCACCAAGGATCCGATTCTCCGCATAAGTTTTCATCTGAACGGGGGAAAAAGCCAGGAAAATGAGACAAACAGCCACAGCTATTTCTCAGGAAGATGCTTCATAGCAGCCGGGAAGAAGCTCTGATGCTGCGTAGCCTCTGGCCTTATAGCCGAGTGGTAGACTCCCTCATGATGAAGGAGGTGTTTTTATGCACCTACTGATGTAAATGTCAGTTATGGAGGGTAGGCTGCTACTAGTGATCCTCTGGGCAGTCTTTCCCACCTGCTACAGGGCCTGTGTGCCTGCAGCCGAGCACTTAGCACATGGTGGTAGAGGAAGTAAAGATGCTCACCGCCACACGCCTACAGAAGACCCTATGGATTACCGGAGCCTAGGCTGTCTTCTCTAATGGCATTCAGTCACTGCCTTTTACAGAATCCCACAGGCACGCCATTATGACCACTGACAGGAGAAACACCGTCTTGTGACAATTCACTGCTCTGCTGGGAAACCTGGCATTTGTGTGGATGTTACTCAGACATCTACCACCCACCTCGACGAGACTGGACACCCACACCTCTTAGAAATTACACCCCTTGATGGCAGCAGCCCCCCAGAAAAAAACTGAAAATCACCTGGCCTCCAAAGTCTCTAGATTCCAAAATGCTCCCAAACTGATCTACAGAGCCCCCTCCCTTCAACCCAGCCCCCACTAACATTTTGTTGCTAGACACCACAGGATATTCTCAAAAGGCCCAAGTCCATTCTCTGTTGAGACAACCTACACAATGTAAGAACGATGGCCATAATGTAATGCCTGTGTTCTCTATTTTCTACTGTATCTGCCCTCTGCCTGGTATTTCCTTACCTGTCCACTAGATGTCCTTAGATGATGCTGTTGTGTATCACAGACGCACACAACAGTGGCTCATCACCTTGTCAGCCTTTGTACTCACCAGATGCACCTCATCAATAATTACTTCTTTTTATTATTCTTCTGTGTCTGCAGTCTGTGTATCAGTTTCGCATGATTTAATCTGCCTTTGTGTTGCTACTATTGTTCTACTTCTTCCCACTGTCCTGGTGTTATTGCCTGGCCGATGAAGCAAGCTGCATTTGACTAATTTATGTGACACGGCTGTCACGGGTATGGTCTGCGGGTTTCAACTAAGTGATTGCGCTGATGAGTTTTCCCCTTCCTGTTGATGGAGTGCTCATCCGAAAGGGGCCTTCAATTGAAAGATACTAAATGCTGTTGAGTCTCGCTGTCTACAGCAAGGGTCATCAACCACATTTGTCCAAGGGCACATTTTCTAAGCAGAAAGTGTTGAAGACAGACGTCCAGCAAAAATGAAATGATTTGGGCCTGATTAGCCCATTGTTTAATATTTCCACATGTCTATAAAATATAACTAGCCAGCGTGAATGTGACATGTCATGAAAGTTAAACACAAACTCAGGTTAAGAAAGGCTCTGGGTGTCTCGCTACATAAGCTACTTGATATATGGGATTATTTTACCCGGTGACGGTTGATTGAAGCATTGCTAATGAAGTGTGTTTTATTTACCTCACAATATTTTTACCGTACATCCAAGGCATTCTCCCGTTCAGTACTTCACACGTGTTATAAGGGAGGGCCAATTCACCCAAATTGAAAATGGATTGTAAAGATATTTTGGAAAATATGTGTTGGGTACACTGAAAGATGAAAGGTAGCGTGGTCACCTCTGGCTGGAAAAAGAGCTGCAGTGAAAGTGTCATCTGCCAGAAAGTGCACCTGGCTCAGCAGATGATGCTACTGTCCAACAGGTCCACTGTGACACCTGCAACGTATAGTTCTGTGTTTAATTTGCAAAAAAATGGAGCTTCAAAATATAACGATCCGCTTTATCTCGGTATTTGTTTTACTTACACTGAGGTGCCCTACTTACCTCCGTCGTCGTCTGTCTTGGATTTCAGTTGCACACTGCCGCACATAAAAAGTTCATTGGCTCGTCATCAGTAGGGCTCACAAGAACAAGCATGTGTCCGCATGTGTCCGACGAAAGAGCAAGAATGAATGCAGGAAGGCATCAAGGGGATTATCTTGCAAGGCTGTGTACCTCAGGAAAACCTGGCGTGCTCGCCGCTCTCCACGTCTTGAATGAGGGGGCAAACTCAGCGGAGAATGGAGCCGGCTGATGCCAGACTTGTTAATTATAAATGCAACAACAGAAGTAGCACCAAGTTGGAGACTGTTTTTCTTCTCCCCAAAGTATATGGAGGAATGGACCAAGGTCGGCCGGATCAAAGAGCTAACTCCCCGTGTAGTAAACAACAGTAATGTGCCTGGAGGTTTCTTTTTTTTCCCACTGTACATACAGTGGTAAGTATTTCAAGTGCTACCTTTCAGGCCACAGAGTGCAGCTCGGCGTCCGTCAGCTACATGAATTATGAACGTTTCTCTACAGAAATTGCCGTAATGACTGTGTTGATGCTTCTGCACCTGTGCACTTCTGCTCTGGCTGAACCAGATTCTGACTCACACATATAGTGTAAGTAGCAGTAATCAGGCCACAAGCAGTCAAGCTGAACCAGGGCAAATGTTATTTTTGCTGTACCTCAAAGCAGAGTAAGATTCTTAATGAAGTTTCGTAGAAAGCCTGTTGCAAAGTACAGGGTTGTATATGCTCTATATAGAATTTAACCTGTCGGAGGAAGCGACGCGGTCATTTGAAACTATTCGTGTTGTTCGTGAATAAAAATTTACGCTACTGCCACTTTTTAAAATCCGATGTTTGTGCTCTTGATCTTTTAGACCATAGAGATTTACAATTATTTAAAGAGAGTTGGTCAAAAGTCAGAGGAATCAAATCCAGATCTAACATGAACTAGCTAAACTTTGTAAGCGCTAGCTAGCAAAGTTAGATTGAAAGTCAGTTGTTTACTACAAATTAGATGTATTCACAAATGCTTTTTTTTAATCCTACATATGTTTGTCCATAGAATGCCACATCTCGACAGCTTATGTTCAGGTTGATGGTTTTTGTCGCTAAATCCAATATCCGTGTTTATTGCGGTAATTTAAAGATGGATTGATCCAAAATGCATGCTCTGTTTTTATGTATGGAGACTTAGCATACTGCATAAATTGTTTTTAATAGTTGGGATATCGATAATCAGTGACTTTAATTAAGAAAGAATAATCCTCCCCACCAGCACCCATCAAAAAATATAAATGAATAAATTAAATACAAATTACCAGTGTCCCACAAAAACTGGAGTAGATGTTCATATCTACGAGATAATTGACAGTTAATTAAAGAAACGCATTGGCAGTGAAGGTCCACACACACTGTACGAACTTCATGGTCCTTATTATGTAAGCATTGCTTGGCTTTGCATTGGAAGGGGAAGGCTTTTAATTGGGTTGACATTAGCTGCAACTCGGGCTAACAAAGTCTTCATACAGGGATTCAGGCAGAACCGTTCTGAAAGCAGCGTTTAGATGTTTAAGTGCCGTGGACTCAGATAAGAGGATGGGGCCACCTGGGGCCTGGATGTGGTTGGTCTTCTAACCAGGCAGGACCACGGCAGCAGCAAAGTCTGACGCACGGTTCACGAAAATGGCTCCACACAAGCTCTGAATTGCAACACGAGATCCTCTTCTCTGGTGTTAATTTTGGCGCTTTTGACCCATGAATAATTAACTCTGTGTTTGTGGTGCAGGGACAAGGGAGAGGACTGACAATTGCATCTGCTATTTGAGAGTTTGTGAAACCAGATCCAACATTTGTCCAAGGTATGTTGGTGAAATGGGCCCCTGTAATGGACTGATCCAGGCCCGGTCTGCAATATTGCACTGTAGTGCTTGGTCTCATCAGTTATTTGAAATGCAATGCAACAAAATTTTACGAGGCGAGACTTGTACTGTGTACTGTGTACAATAACCCTAACCCTAACCCTGAGAGTTAACTAAGAATGCTTTTATGTGTGTGTGTGTGTGTGTTTTTCGGTCCATCTTTAAATAATTGTAATAACATGGATATTGGATTTGGCGACAACTAGAGCAGCAGCCTGTGCAGTTCACCTACAGCATAGGTCTTCAACAGGGGGTCACTGCAAAATTTTTGGTTGATTATGCATTTTTTTTAAATATATTTTTTTAATTTTCCCACACAAATTTAAATTTCTTTTAATCACATTAACATGAATCCAACATATTTTAGTAAAATGATAAGGAATAGCTTAATATTAAATGCAAAACGATAATAATACTGTATATTTATAAATAGCGCTAGGCCGAGTTTAATAGAATAGAACACATATATTAGGTAGGGGGTCCCTACTTAAGCTCTCCATCAGTTTGGGGGTCCTTGGCCTGAAAAACATTGAAGACCTCTGATCTACAGGAATGCAAAACAAACGGCTGTTGAGCCGTGGCATTAAGTAAATTAGACCCTGGCCGGCCGCCATTGTATCGACATTTTATGGGAAACCCTGGAACGTTAGCCCTTCTATATTATTCATGTGGAGCTATAAGATACTTCTCTACATTATCATTATCAGTTCCGCGCTGTAAATACTGTACATGCTGCTGGTGACCTTTAGTAACCATTCTCACTGTCTCATTGTTTGGAGAGATAATAGGCACAAAGTGGGACCTCGAACACACGAACAGCCCTGTTTATCTTGTGAATCCCATTATGACACGGTGTACTCTGTTGATCCCGCCGGGTCAGAGGCAATAACGAAAGAATGCTTACTCTGATGTTTGGGTGATTATAATTCAGCGTTTCTGTTTGGACGCTCACAGCCAGAATGGCCGCCAAATTAGATGAGATGTTTTGGTTGGCATTACAGCTTTAAAACGAGAGGTGTATGCACAGCTGGGCGGTGAACCGTCAAACCTCCTGAATATTGGATTATTCCTGTATAGTACTTTTTGTTTTCTATTTATTCCTGTCAGAGGGCACCAAGGTGAAATACACTATCAATGAGTTATTGGACGTGGAGGAGAGAGATGGAGAGTGGGGGGGGGAGAAAGAGCCTCTGCAGATTTTTCGGTAAGGTTGCCAGGTGAGTTGTTTTCTTCTCTCTGCTTCGGGGAAAGTAATCAATTTCTGCCTTTTCTGCTAGAACAGCTTCAAACTCTCTCTGCTGCAGATTTATCGACGGCCTCGACCATACTTTAGAAAGTTCGGCCCAATCTGAATATAATTTATCCTTTCTGCGCTATAAATTTCTAATTGGAGTTAATAGAGGATCGTTGGAAGCTGCAGTGAGTTTGTGAAGAGGCAAAAGATCGGTTGCAGACTGAAAAGAACAAGAATAAATAAACATATAACGGTCCTTTACTGACAACAAATAACACAGAAATATTTTGCAGAACCAAGAAAAAGATGCTGCTTGTCTTCACAGTGTGCTGCTTGCTCCTAAATTATTAATAATTGCATATACTGACTGGAGGAAACTCGCCACAGGCTAATTGCAACTAACTTAAGCTATGTGAAACACTTACATGTGAAAAGATGATAGACAGAAAATGAAAGATAGCAATACATGCAGAGAAATCAAAGGGGGAGAAATCTGTTAAGAAGTGCTGATTTATTATCTGTAAAATTCATTGGGACCGTTGAGTAAAGATGTGCAACAGAAAAAGGGGAAATTCAAACTTCTCCTCCCTTTATTTATTTTTTCTAAAGTAAAGCATTTTATTTATGGTGTCTAATTGTGAAATGCAGCTCACTTTTATTTAGCTAGTGAGACATACATTTTAGATATTTGTAGTCATACATACATGTTCAGCTCTAGTTCTTGACTTAAGGTCCTACAAGGCTGTCAAGAAGCCCCTGATCAATGAGAGACTGAGGTTAGCCCCAAGAACACAAGAACTGGACAGTCAGGAATTAGAAGAAGATTCTGTGGTCATATGAGTCCAGATTCCAGCTTTATCTTCCTCCTGCTAATGTGAGGGTACTCAGAAGGCCAGACCAAGCATTATCTCCATCATGTACAGTAACCTACTGACAAACATGGTGGAGGCAGTATCATGGTTTGGAGATGCATCAGAGCTGCTGGTGTTGGTCATCTCACTGTCTCTGGACAATGGGACATTGAGTTCATTGTGCCGTTCTCAAAATCCACATGCTTTATTCTGGATATGTGCTCTTCCGTCGAGGTTCAAACTAGATGTTACAACAAGATAATGACCCTGGACACACACATCAAGGGCCAGTAGAACTTGGCTGCAGGAGCACAGCGTCTAGGTCTTAGAGTGGCCGGCTCAATCCCTGGACATGAGCCCCAATGAAGATCTGTGATGGATTATCAAAAGGTCTGCTTCAAAGTGCAAACCAAAGAATTTAGAAGAATTAAAAGTAGTAATTCAAGAAGAATGGGACAAGATTATTATTATTTTACTAGACCCTACATGTTTCCTTCAGCTTGATGTATGTATCTATGACAGAAGTTTGTTTATCTTGTTTCTCCTGCTCTTCTTTTCTCTCTATCTTCTCTGTTTTCTCTCTATCTTCTCTGCTTCTACCCGGCTGGCCTTCGGCAGATGGGTCCCTCCATATGAGCTGGGTTCTGCTCAAGGTTTCTTCCTGTTAAAAGGGAGTTTTTCCTTGCCACCGTCGCCCTCAGGTTTCCTCTGGAGGTTGCAGGCTGGTTTTTGTGAAGCGTCTTGAGACGATTTGTATTGTTATTGGCGCTATATAAATAAAACTGAATTGAATTGAATTGAAAGATTAGCCCTCAACAGTGTGAATTGTTCATCGAGAACATGCCACCCAGGATTAGAGCTCTACTGTGTTTTGTTCAGTTTTGAACACATTCTGTTTGATTTTGATACCAACAATGTTGAGAACTGACACATTGAAATTTTCAAGAATTTGTTAAAATAAATATCATTTGTATGTGTTTGTGTCTGTCTAATGCAGCCACATCTTTTGAAACACAATTTTTTCCCCATAAATATTTCATGATAACATTTGAGATTGCGTAAAACATTTTCCACCACTGTATATCACACTAAATAGTTAATATATTACAATCTTCTGGGCCTTTGCTGCAGCAACGTTTTTCTAACAGGACCTCTTCAAAATCCAGTTGAATACCCCTGATCTACATGATCCGCCAAAATAATTGAGGTTCCTCTTTACGCGACTGATGTCTTCCAGAGTTCGAGTCTGTTGCATTTAAGACACAGTAATCAGCCGATCCTGCGCCCGTCCGCAACAACACAATCCCCCGATGATTGTAGATTAACGTTAGAGAGCGGCTTTTCACCCGCACAATCTTTGGCAAAGTAGCTCGAAGAGAACTCAGTAATCAACAGACGGCAACTTCCAGTGTAGCTGTTGAGGAAACAGCTGCAGACGGTGCAGTTGACAGGCAGGTTATTCTGTCAGGGAATGAGAAGCTGATGAAACATTAAAAAAAAAAAGAACTGTCAAGAGAGACACAAAGTAATTGGGTGAGGTTTCAATCAGCTAACTATCGATTTTTTTATTTTATTTTATTGTCACACTCACTACATTCGAGTTGTGGTTTGTGGAAAGTCACGTGAAGTCGGCGGAAAGTTGAACAAGAGGACGACGCCAGCTGCGGCCGGGCAGAAGTTGCCGGTGTGTCTGCGGTCGCTGGAGGGCAGAGCTCCAGAGTCTCGGCTCACGGCTCAGTTTGCAAACACAACCCGCGCCTGAGCTCGGCTCTGGTTTTCCTTGTTCCCTTACAGTCGCTACAGTCGCTACAGCCGTGAGCGGCTTAGTAACTTCTGCCTGCCCAGATGTCAGAGCATGAGTCACACGCTGTAATTGTCATTCTCGTGTGCGGCGAAGATGCCGCGACGTGGAGCCCGGCTGTCACTTGGATGAGGAGCACTGACGCACTGGTTGGGCTGAGGTAGACAAAACAAGGCGAAGTACCGTGACGAAAAGATTGCATTTGGAGCTGTAACATTTTATATTTTTAATCTGATATGTCTGTTTGGATTTCCTGTGTATTGCTTACAACCTGCAGTCCCCCGGTGGTGTGTTAGACCACTGCAACAGCCCACATACACATTTTACATGTGCATTTCCTGTGGATTTTTTTTGGATTTTGTCTTACCTGTGACAATTCCCCCCCCCCCTTTTTTTTTTTTTTTTTACTAGTCTCTCTCTCTTTCTTTTTTTTAGTTTCATCTTGTGTAGTAGGAACCACTTTGGTGTCTAATGTTTGGGACTTTTTGCTATCTGATATTTTGGGGCTGCACTTTTAAATTGATTTTGAAATTGTATGAAAAGTAGCCCTAAATCTTAATTAGATTCCACGGATGCATCCTTAGTTTAGATTGGATGGTTTCTTAAATATAATTCACGCCAGCATCTTTTCATCTTTTTAAATTTAGGTCGGTGCCCGTCAGAATTTGAACACTCACCTAGGCCTGTCACGACAACAAATTTTGATGGACGATACAATTATTGTTGATAATTTTTTTGCACAAATATGTCATGATAATGCGAGTACACCCATTCAAAAGCAATAAACTTTTATTTCTTTTGTGATGTAGTGAAACTGCACTCCCTGTGGCGATATATCGAGGTCAGCAAAATTCATCTATCGTGTTATTCATTGATTCATTGATTATCGTGACAGGGCTGCACTCGCCATTGATCCAGTAGTCGAACTTTATTGCCATTGACCATTAGTCCCTCTTCTAGTTACCTGTGGTGTCCTGCTACAGGATGTTGTTGTTGTTGAGTGGAGAGGCCTCTGTGGATCAAAAAATTGTTGAAATTGGAACTGTATTTACAAAAATGGAAAACAATTTCCATTAAGAAAAAAAAAAAAAAAACGTTGTTGACTGGTTGTTTATGTTAAAAAACAAGAAAAAAAAGAGAAATCTGGACAGAGACAGGAAATGTGAAGGAAAGTGCAAAAAGCCAATTTGTCAAATAAAATTTAGTTCAAAAACTACCCTGTGGATGACCCTCTTCTTCCCTTCCTTTATGCCTGTCTCATTTGCAGCCTTTTTTTTTTTTTTTTTTTTTGTCTATTTTACCCTGCCTGGTTGAGAGCTTTTTTCACTCTTATGCTGCGATGTTCATGTGCGGAAAGAGGCAGTTTGTCACCTGAGAGTTAAGGTGTTGAAACTATCGGCGTCTCGTCGACCAGGGCTCCTCTGTCACATTGAACCACTGTCCACGAAACTCTCCCCGGGCCTCTCCGTGTGTGTCTTCTCGCTCGCTCTGCATTCCTCGGATAATGTCTGGTTTCATGATATCGCTCCAGTCGTCCATCTGATCTTTGCTCGCTCTGATCAGACACGATTCATTTCGACAGCGACGGTTGCCCTTGTAGAAACCGCTTCCCCACCTACTGGGAGCTCTTTGCAATTTACCTGTTAATCAGGTGATAAACGGTGGTGGATTCTGACTTCATCTGATTACAGGACCTGGCACAGCTGGCTCCAAAGTCACTTGACTCCATCTGTTTTCACCTTCAACACCAGGTGAAAAAGTGTTCTCGATTGCCTCATGAATCCACACGTGATGTGGCAGCATCGGTGGCAGCTGGGGCCTCTCCACTCCACATTTTCCAACATTCCTCCATTTGAGGGAACATTTCTGTGCTCCGACGAGTACACGGCAATATACATTTTTCTTCCACAGCTGTTTTCTTTCCTTCCCTGGCCACACATAAAGTCTTTAAGGGGCTGTGACGGCTGTTAAAACATACACAAATTGTTATTGTTGCCATTTCTGACCAGCGATGCTTCTCTAAAACGACTGAACTCACCCTCGCTGAAATAAGCTCCGGCGTAAGATTGCACACGCTGCACTTTATAACCCCAAAAATGATTCACATTCATAGAGCGGAACGCCGAGAGTTTAGTCAGTCTTTGCAAAAAAATGCAGCATAGTAGTATCCTATAATACGGTACGCCTGGTGTCGTACACGCTGCCATTATCCGCTTAGAGAAACACTTAACAAAAAGAGCTTTGTCGGCAGGATTGTGGATGAATATTATCATGCTCCTACGTAAGAAGCAATACCCATGAATGGAAAAAAAAGGAATGGTTTGTAAAAATAAATAAATAAATAAGGTTTGGGCTACTGAACAAAAAACTTATCCTTGAAATTAACAATGGTATAAATCTTGACAGTTACAGATTGAGGAAGCTGCTGTAAAACAGTCATATATATATACTTAATAATAGAATTTATTGTTTAGTTAGGAGAGGTGGAAGTATTTGGATACTAATAGAAGTATTACTACTTTCACTATTAATAGTAGAAGAAGAAGTACTCATCGTAGAAAAATGGCCCCTGTGATTGATTACTTATTACATATCATATTTAGGCAGCAATGTGGTTGTAGTATCTTGAATTTTATGACAATCAAGTATTATTTTGTTTCTTTTAAACTTATATTCTTGACATTACAACTGTGAATAAATTACAAACAAAATAGTGGGTCCCTGACCTTTTAAAGACTGTAGTAAAAATGGAAAAGCAGAAACGATCATCCTGTGACATCACGATGACCACCTGTCGCCAAGTGAAGCGGTCCTGAAGCGGAAATGTTGTCACTTTCTTTGATTTCTCCAGTGCCTTCACCACCACCCAGCCTTTGTTCCTGGATCACTGACTACCATCACTGGGCGCGTTTGGGCCGTGTCCTGTCTGATGTGGTGGTGAGTCCCCACCGGGGACTGTGCTTGCTCCCTTCCTGTTCACCTTATACACCACTGACTTTCAGCACAATTCTGAGTCATGTCACATATGGAAATTTTCTGATGACTCTGCAGTTGTGGGGTGTCTAAGTGTTTACCCTAAACGTGTGTTCAAACGCTGCCTTCGCATTTATTCTCCCTGCCTATTTGAATTCTGCTTACGACAGTGGTCTATAGTCTTTATCATGAACTAAAAAAATATTGAGAAGGTCTTGAAAAAGTCTTAAAAAGGTACAGAAATCAACTTCAAGATTAACGTTAGAATGAAATGAAAATGCAAGTGAGTCTAGAGGAATTGTGGGTCACTGATAACGTGGCTCCACTCTCAGGCTGTACTGTGCAGAGTCTGACTCCAAACTCGGAGGATGGTGTCGTTGGGAAGCATTGTCCATATTTATATACAGTCTGTGCCACTGAAAGTGTCACAAACCTCAACTGCCTACACTTCTTGCCCACACTTCTCTGACTTACAGTTACTTTCACAACAGCCAAGTGAAAATGATCTGCCTACATCAAAAAAATGATACACACAGTGTATATCAGCACACCTTGCATAACTGCATGAACTCTAATGCAGAGTGCATTTCAATACAAGTGTGGCCACTTCCCTCACTCTGATGACTTGCTCTGCACTGGTTTCTTTCCTGGTCCAGCGCTCCCACTCAGTTTTAGTCTCCTTCTGTAGTTGATAGGAATTGAAAGGCTAACTACTTAGCTCACCTGTTTTATTATTGTATTGTGTGGCAACCAAATCTCAAATGCAAATCTAGTGAGTGAAAGTTTTATTTTGTTTTTTGAAGGAAGGGCTGTTGAGTTATGTCAGCAACAGGCCAATAATTTAGTTGGTTTTATTACAAATCTATTAGTTTTTTTATTTGATTTCAAGTCAAGGGCAATAGCAGAAGCTTTGCATTGGTGTCGGCCTGACTTAAACCACCAGTAATTCTTTATATCTGCTGTTGTTTTTCCAGTACAAAGAACACAGAATTGCTATTCTTCATGCCACAGAGTACTAACACCACATGCATCACTTTGTGAATTTCATATATAATTGGAGACCTCATTGTGGGTGAGTAACGTCCATTCACTTAATGATGCACTCACCTCTCATAGGGAAAATAATCAGTTTCTGCAAAGCGACACTTTCTTTCTCGCCTCTAATTTTCATCCTTCTTTCTTTTCCTCCCCACAGCTCTTCTCTTCTGTCACCTCATACTTCCCTTTCCTGTCTCAGGCTTATACTTTGTTCCATGTGTTCTTTTCAAAGTCACTGAACCAATGTGTCGAGATAGCAATGCAGCGGCGTGACAGTGAGATTCTGGTATTTTTGGCACTTTCTGGGACAGAAAACTGTACTTTTTCAAAATGTATTTTTTTTTTTTTTGTTCTAACCTTTACAGATGCAGCTTTATTTTTTTTTTCAACATGTTGCTATACTGAGTTACAAGATAGGACACACAAATCTCTTACTTTCCAAAGGCCGTTTCGACTTGTGCTGAATTGCTGAAATCCATCACGTCAATAGTTTAACTCAGGATGTCACTGTTCCCATCTGCTGCCATTTCACAGCGGAACAGCAAGTGTTTTCTCCTTGAAAAACATTCTGTCCAGATTGCAAAAACCCTATCCGCCAGCTCTGGAGTAAAAACATGACCCCATGAGGCTTAAAATCGGCGTGAAACTAACAAGAGACGAGGTGGGCAGAGGTAGAAAGTGGGATGCAGAGCAGGATAATTAAAAGAAACGACGGGAAGGGAGATGGCGGTGGAGAAGTACAGCAAGGCAGAAAGAGGAATAATAAAATCCAAAGCGCAAGAGATGCTGAATAGAAAAGAGAGTGGTTGAGGCAACTTAATGCACAAGGTGCTGTTGCTTGGAAATGGGATTATTCTCCTCCTGTGATTGTGATGGATTTATTGTAAAAGATACATTTATACCAATGAGGAATAACATTATGACCACCTTCCTAATATTGTGAAAGTCTCCCTTGTGTATCCAAAACAGAGAGTGTGTTCTGTGGTGTCTGGATGCCAGAATGTTGTTAGCGAGGGGCTTTGGGTTGAGTGGAGGGGCCTCTGTAGATCAGACTTGTTCCCCGGCAGTTTGGGATCTAGGGAATTTGGAGGCCAGGTCAACACCTTGCGCTGTTTTACATGTTTTTTGAGTTGTTCCTAAAGCATTTTTATGTGCGTGACTGTCGGTCTGCATCCTGCTGGGTATTGCTGCTGCCATAAAGGATTATCATTGTCTAGGTCTAGGTGGGAGCTGCATGTCTAAGTAACATCCACTCGAATGTCAGGTCCAAAGTCAGAACATTACATTGTCACAAGACCATCACCTGAGGGGTAAAGATCAAACTGCGAGTTGAAGATGTCAAAGTCCAGATCCAGGAGGTAACTTGCTAAAGCCGACATTATGACCAGACCAGCTTCTTTTTTCTCTTTTCCAAGCTTTTCACGCAAAACAGTGTTGACTACCATGAACTACCTTGGCAACCAGGCACTGTCACCTTCCAGCCTACAGTCCTGCTTTACCTCCTGATAAGGGCTGAAACTTAACAAACAGGATGCTGCCACATGTCCAGTGACCGATTGGTTAAGTTTCCTGAAAGACCCTATGGGAATATGTCGACAATGCCTCCCTGTCATTACACACATCTACTATAACAAGGTCATCAAGCTTCACTAATGAAGCATCAATACATGCAAAGCAGCAGGCAGTCTCTGAGCTGTCAAGAAGCTGTAGCTGGGTTTGCAGTCCTGTAGTCCTGTGTTTAATTCCTGTAGCTTTAAATTAGACTCATTATTAATATAATGTCATGTAAAAATGGTGTTTAAGTGACTCATGATTTCCAGGAATGTTCATTTCACCTTTGCGTGTTTAGAGATCTTAGTGGTTTGATTTGGGAATGTTCTTTTTTTTTTGTTTCTGTGTTTTTTTTTTCCACTGGTGGAGCTTGCAGAACATAGCTAAAGGTTCAAGGGGTCAACTGTTAACATTGATCAGCCAAGTGGGAGAGACTGATGAGCATTGCTTTCCTGTCTCTGTGCTGGCAGCAAGTCCCACTCCACTACTGGTGCTCTCACCAGATTCTCAATCTCACTCCATCAGAGCACATTTGCATAAAGTTGCGCGTTTCTCAGCTTTCCACTGTAATGTCACTGTGCGCCATTTGCACATCAGTCAGTGGTGCAGGGCTGCAGCGCCACGTCACAGTTGTTGGCATCACTCACTTTTCTAGCCTTTGAGCCTCATGTCTTGGTCATATGCATCATGTGCATCTTGTTGAAAGGATACAAGCAAAGTATTTTAATCCGTCAAGCTGACTACATAGGTTCTGTGACTCGTTACAACCAACAGGCCACCTTCCTAATATTGTGTTGGTCTGCCTTGTGCCTCAAAAACAGTTCTGACTCATGAGAGAATGGACATGGACCATCCTGTTGGGGAGTATCATTGCTATAGGGTGGGGTCTGGTCGAGGTGAGTAGTACATGTCTAAAGCCCCTTTCACGTCCAACGAAAAGCTTCCATCGACCTGGGTTTTCATCAAATGACCCAGCAATCGATCTGGGATTTTATCAGCTCAACTTTGCTCGGCTTCGATGTGAACAGGGATGCCACGTCGAGCCACTAATTTACACAGTGACGTTGATGTACCTGCCTGTCACAATCTGATTTTGTCATTGGACGACTTGTCAGACTGTGTCATTGTAGAAGCTCCAGGGCTGCGAGCAGCACAAAAACAGAACAAAGGTTTGGTCTACTCTCATCAGGGAGTGGCCTCTGAAGAGAAAAGATTTTTGTTAATTTTTTCAATCAAACAAATCAAATGTGTTGTAACACGATCATTAATGGAAGCGCATAGGTGAATTAGACCCACGTCGTGTTCGGGAAATCACACCGAGGAATCTCGGTGAGAACTGTGCACACACGGATGTTTATTTGCAGCTCGGATAGTGATATGGCACATTTTTTTATTGATCATGCCAGTGCACTGGCAAGACCGTGAGATCTGCGAGCTGCTCTGCATCTGTGGAGAAGAGGAGATTCGGCGCACTTGAATGTGTAATGATGACGTTGTCGACGTGATGACGTATGAAAGGGAGGAAAAGACAGGCATGCAGCTGTCACAGAACACTGAATTGTCACAAGATGGTCAATGTCACTCCATCTATCTGTGTTTTAATATGATAAAAATCACAACCACAACCTTTTTTCTTTTTTAATTGTGGGTAAACAGTACTGAATCCCGTACACATCCTGTCTGGAATGAGACAGAGCTGCCTTGTCTCCAGACTCACATCATCTGGCACAGTGATTTAGAGCATGTACTGTTCATATCATGCAAGGAGAAGATATAAATGTCAAAGGACCAAGTAGATAAATATACACTAACAGACTTAAAGGACACCACTCAAGTGGCTGTCTACTGCTCTGAGGGTACACGCTACTGGCTGAACGAATGGTGGGGTTAAGTGCATGAATGTGTGGGGCAGGGATAGTGCCTCTTAGTATTCAGTTGTTTTCTGCCCCGTTGTATTTTTTGCCTCACTTGGAGGTCAGTTAGTTAGATTAGGAGATGGGGTTTTTCGTGTAAAATAAACCCCGTGCCTGTTTGTCCTTGACTGCAAGGGCCCTCACATGGAGGGGATACCCTCACAGAGAATTTTAGGCCTGGCGAAAGCCACCGTGTGTTTGAAGTATTTTAAATATGTATTTACTAGATTAAGTGTGTGAAAACCTGCATGTTTCAGTGATAAATGCTAAGCTTTTAAAACTCCTTTTTTTTAATAGGGGATGGAAAAGAGATGCCGTTATCACTCAGGATTATCTGTTACATTTCCCTTCTGCCGATAACAGTGTGGAAATATGGCAACATGATTCATGTGGAGAATTTCTTTCATCCTGTTGATGGTATCTCTGCTGTATACTACTCTTAATCTATAGCACGATGAGGGGAAGTATAGCTCACATACGAACCTACTGACACAGAGGATGTGTTTTGGAGAGTAATGCCCCCAAAAAATAGCAAAGCGAGGTAGAGCATGTGGAGATTAGGTATTATGAATTTACCTTTGTGATTAATGGGTGCAATTTACTTTGTATTACGCTAGATTTATGCTTGTGTGATGTATGCACACCGTAACCTGACGTGCATCTGCCCAGAAATCTAACTGCGCATCACGGCTGAGATTGATCCAAAACGTACTCTGATCAGGCATAACATTATGACCCATGCCCTCCAAAATAGCTGTGACTCAACTGTCTGGCAACAGAATGCTGTTAGGTGGGGGGCCTTTGGGTCCTCTGGGTTGAGGGCAGGGACCTCTGTGGATCAGGCAGGTGGGTGGTACATGTCCAAGTAACATCCACATGAATGCCAGGTCCAAATATCCAAAGGCAGACTCACCAATGCACAGATATAAGGTAGAAATGCTTAAAACATTGTTCCCCTCGTAGACCATAGGTTCCTCATAGATCCATTTAAGGATCACAAACCAAGCTTTAGATGCTAGTGCCCGGCCAACGGTACAATGATGGGGTGACAACAGTGGATGATCTAGATGTTACTAGCTGCTTCCTCCTAATGCAAAGCTAGGATAACTTAAGGTACAGGCATGACAGACTCAGTCCCCTCTGTAAAACTCAATAAACCAGTCCTGTTGTGCTTCTTAAGGAGGATGATGCAGACACATCACGTCACAATGACAACCAGGTTAAAAATGGAATGGAAAGCCATTTATAATGGTATTCAGAGCCAGCTAGTAAATGTCACACTTACACACATGTGAAACAACACATCTACCCGGGCACATATGCATGAACACACACAGGGAGGGACCTTGCGGCTCAGCAGCAGAGGAGATAACACTAAGTCAAAGAGACAGCGTCATCTTTCCGTGACTCACAATAAACGTACTAATATCTTCACCCTGATTCCTGACGTCTTTTTTCTTGACTTCTGCACCTCACTCTCTCTCACTTTGTTTTTCAGTGAAAATAGACTCATATTTACTGTTTCTCGTTCTACCCCTGCAAACCAAACCCCCACCACCACTATTATTCTACTTGAGTCCCTGTGTGTGTCTGTTAGTAGGTTTGTTTTGTCAGTGTTGGTTAGTTTGCTCTTGTCATGACCTCTCATGTGGATTTTATGCTAAATGGTGGTATTTTTAGCCATGCAAAGACCGAAGCGCTCCACAGATGGCAGAAATGTTCCCCACTTCAAAACTGATCTCAGAGACAGTTGCACGTATTGCCATGACGAGGATGAATCTTAATGGCCTCAGTGATTCTCTCACTTAAGGGAGACCATTGATGTATACATCTTAGGTCAGCTTTATGGCAGAACGGTATGTAATCTGAAGTCTAGCCACTGCTGCTCCTGAAACTAATCAGGATATAGATACATAAACACTGGTGAAGAATGGGATTTAGTTTGTGGAACCAGATTTAAAAAATATAAATTTAGAACATTTAAGAGCAACATCTCTTACCAGGAAAAAATGCATTTGCACAGTCCACTTTAACAAAACACAGCATCTGCAGTTTCCCCCCAAACTTCTATCTACTGAAGAAATGTGAAAACTCACACTCACGACATCGTGTCTGTGGCCAGGACCTGGACACTGATGCCATGTCACCACCATCCCATCACCTCTGCTGGCTGCATATCACAAGACAAGGCAGAAATGTCCATTTCCCAGATATTTTGGCCTAAGTTTTCCACAGTGGGGAAAAAAGTGGCACTGAGTTGCTCTCAACAGCCACTATTAAACATCTTTATTTGTTATCCAGTTAGAAGTTAACAATGCAGAAAGCAGTGAACTGATGCTCTTTTGGCATTTCCTCCTAAACCAGAGGATGTTTAAGAGCAGTTTAATGTAGAGCTGAGAAATTCTGAAATACTGAAGTAGTGCTCTTTTAATCTGGACTGGCCTTTGTTTATGTGAGTGTTGTTGTTGTGTGTTTGAGATGACCTTTAATCAATGACAACTTGAGACCGGGACTCATGTTCGTTGTGTAATAGTTGGTAGTGCATCTGCAGAAGTTTCTTGGGCAGCACACTGATATGTGTATGAAGCAAAGACTGTAAATAAAGATGGACAATGGAACAGCTCCTCCGAAGTGGAGCCAAAACAAGTAGAGTTCCCCCTGGTGGCCGGGTGCATTTATTAGTCAAAGGCTCCACCTCTTCCATGTTAGTGGATAAGATGGGTTTTCAAGGATGGTTTCTGTCATTTTAGGTAATTAATTTAATCCCGGTGGATGTTCAAGTGTCAGTTTTTCATTTTAATTAGTTATTTGACGCTACAGAAACAGCATGTGACCTCATGATGATTGTCAGTTGCCATGCCAACTACTCCGTGAAGCAGTCCAGTGGGACCGTGAGAGTAGGAACTAATAAGTATAAAAAAAATGAGTACACTGAATAATTAAAGCAGAATGCAGTATTAATTAAACCAAAACACGATTTGAGTATGGAGAAAGTATGCGTGGGTCATCGATAATGTGACTCGCAAGGTGGCGGCGCCATATGCTTGGGAAACTAGCATCAGTTTGGCCAATGCAAGGACGTGGGGATGCATTGTTCATATTTATGTACAGTCTATGGTGTGAAGCTCACAGTCTAGTTTTATTGTCAGTGCGGCCCATTGCTGTTGAACTCATGACACAACCAGTTCAGTTTCTTAGTGCCTCAGGTAGCTTTAATTGGAACTGACCTGTAATCATTTTTGTCGCAGAGATTCCAGCCAGGGATTGACATTATATTGAGCTGAAGTAGCACACATTTGCAGTACTTCATGAGTCAGCTCACAAATAAAAGAATTATTGTCATTTAACATTTTGGTAATATTAAATAAAGTTGTGTGAGGAAGGTTCATAGAACGTCCAAAAAGTACAAAACAAAACCTGAAAATAAGTAGCTTTTTCGGTTTAGAAGAAAAGAATCTGGATACGTGGCAAAACGTCTTCTAGAAACTCTGCCAGTCCAGTTGCCCTTGTTTTGAGCTTTTGTTTAGGATGTTGAAGAAAGTTGTACTGAAGTTGCTTTGGTTGGTCACATTAGATTTGATTTTAAATTCATTATTTTTATTAATATTACCTGCTAAACGTGCTGGCAGTCCCAAGGCTGAAACCAGTACAAGGTGTGTGTGAGTGTGTGTGTGTGTGTGTGTGTGTGTGTGCGCACTTATATTGGTACAACATGTATCACGCTTTGCTGTTTCATTGTGCTGCCATTTACTTGTTTACACTGACACATAAGCTGTGTGGGCAGGCAGCCAGCTGAGGTTAATCTCCCAGTCCTGTTTGATAATGAGCAGGCTACGTGTTAGCTCAGGTGTCTACGTGCACAGGTTAGATCTGGACCAGCGGCAAATACGAGACACTGTTAAATAATTACACGGTTAAAACACAGACAAAAGACAAATATGATAAAAAATAATAATTAACAAACAGACTCTAAAAAAAAAAAATTAAAATAAAATAAAATCCGTCCAGCTCCAGCTTGGTTTTAAAATAGCTCCATGAAATCAACTCAATTTTCAGTCATTCTGCAACATAAGGTTGGTGCAGAGTGGACAAAAGCCCCTTTCTCTTAATCCACTGGAGTGTGAATGGATGTCTGTCTCTCTGTGTTAGTCCCAAGATGGACTGGCAACCTGTCCATGCACTATGCATATCACAGTGATATCGTGTCACTTTATTTGGAATTTAATTGCTCATAACGTAGTTAAGAAAACAACACAGTCACAACCAATAGAAAAAAACAAAACACACAGACACACAGTACAACATTCCCAAATAATTTGAAGTGTTTAAATTACAACTTGCATTAATTTAAACATTTGACAACTGTGTCAAACTTACACCTTTTCTTACAGTTCACTATTTACATCACATATTTCCATTTTTATTGCTCCATCATTATGGTATTATTGTGTCACATTTTCTTAGGTTCATCTACAGTAGGGGTAGGTATTGGCAAGGAGTCATGATGCGATACGTGAGTCATGATACGATACGTTATTGCGATATAACGATATTGCGATATAGCAATATTCTACTTAGTTCACAGAGAAATTTCTAAATGCAGCTTAAAATGCAAGTTGTATATATATGCCAATCTTTGAACACTCTCAACAGATGTGAAGATGAAATGACATTCAAAATCAATATTGTATCAGAAGAAAAAGTATCGCGATATATTGCCTTATTGCTATTTTTTCCCACCCCTAATCTACAGTCTTACTGCCCCCATAATTAACTCATAGTCTCAGTTAAATTACAAAAAATTGTCACTTCAATTCACAAAGAGAAATATGCAGCAGTCCCATTACTTGTGCAGTTATACTACAACACTGATTTTGATTCAGAGCTCGGTCACGGCCCAGATAAAGCAATGCTTAATGCTACATTATTAATGCTCTACATGCTGTTGCAAGATCGTCCTGTTAAAGACGACACCATTGAAGTCCACACACATGATTTTGCATGTGTCATACGAACACGTGTTTCCTCACGTGTTGTTTTACTGCTCCTCCACACTAATATATGACATATTTTACTCGGGCTACAAACAAACCATGAATAGAAGGAAGCCCACAAGCACACACTCGCATATTCACACGTTCTCAAGTACTGGCATTCAGATGACTGATTCAAACATATAATACATCTTTTGAGCGTGTGTGTGTCACGCAGGGGAGAAAGAGGAGATGAAGATGCTTGATTAGTATTGAAATGCTAATTTGACACATACGCACATTTGCGAACGCATTCACTGGCTCGTTTTTTTTTAAACGTGGATAATCCGCTGTGTGTGGCAGGATTCACAGGATTCTTCAAACTGTGCGACGCTATTCATAGCTGGACCTTTAGGGATCGTCTAAAACGTACACATCCCTGTAATGCTTGCATGCTTCATTTTTCTGGATAATGGCCTGTAATTGACATGCTGCCAATACCATAAATAAATGCCTGGATTACACAACTCATTTAGACTGTCAGTACCAGGAGAAAAATATATGCTTCAATTAGAGGTGTTACATTGCGACGCCCTGAAAGATACTGAGTCTGCTGTTGACGCAATCCCTTCATTTGTTACGTCAGGGTTTCCAGGGTCTAATTTGCCCTGCTGTGGTCCAATATTCGCATTATTACGTTAATTTAAAGGGCAGACGCGTGCTCTTATTTAACATGCAGACATTTCATATACTGTGTAAATACTTTATAACATAAGGCCCGGGGGCCAAGCCCAGCCCTCCAGGGGGTCCAATCTGACCCGTGGGGTGAATTTGCAAAAATTACACTGGAGATATTAGCTGAAGAATTTCCATAAAATAAGAAATTGCATTCGCAACTTGCACTTCTTAAGAAATTTACGGCTGTTCATTACCTGTAGCATTGCTTATTTGCACTAAAGGAAAGGGAAAAAATCGGAGTTGTCGTTATTTACAAGTTAATAAGCTATTGTGTTACTGGTCCAGCCCCCTTGAGATCAAATTGGGCTGTATGTGGCCCCTGAACTAAAATGACACCCCTGATTTAGACAGTAGACCCCTACGCACAAGGCCAGGGTCTCATGAAATTCTGTGGAAAACACTGGTTACATAGTAAATCCATGTCAGTGAAACCTCTGCTGAGATCCTAAAGTAAGATCTCAGCAAAACTTTAACTGTGGACTTGTTTGTTCCTGCGGATGGTTGCTCGGCTACAGCACACCACATATAGACTGAGTCGGTTTTCGGGTTTCTGTCACAACAGAAAATGAACCCATGCTTTTTTTTGCCACAATGTGAAAATGAGTGTGTTGAATCAAAACATCAACAAAGCCCACAGGTGATCGCAACAGCCCCTGGAACACAAAAGCACAGCGCAATTCCGAAATGTGTTTGTATGGACCAAAATTCGAAAGTGGTTTATTTCAGTGATTGTTCATTTTTCTTTCACAAAATGATACGATAATGCTCTCCTGACTGAGGACATCGAAGCTACGGGAAAATCAGTAAGTCTAACGTCTTAAATATAGTGTGTGGTAAACGTGCACATGGGCATCTGGCGACAACATGGGCGTATACACCGATCAGGCATAACTTTATGACCACCTTCCTGTGGCTCCAGTTGTGGCTCAACATGGGCCTTCTGAGAGTGTCTGGCAACAGACTGTTGTTAGTAGGGGGGCTTCGGGTCCTCTGGGTTGAGGGGAGGGGCCACTGTGGATCATCCCACAGATATTTGATCAGTTTGGGATCTAGTGGATTTAGAGGCCAGGTCAAAACCTTGAGTTGTTTCTATTTTGTGTGTCTGTCTGTGTCAGGCTGCATCCTGCCATGAAGCAGTGTCATTGCTATGGTTGTCGGGGTACCTGGTCTGACCTACGTGGGTGGTACATGTCTAAGTAACATCCACGTGAATGTCAGGTCCAACAGAGAACACTGAATTGGCACAAGACGGTCAATAGTATTTACTTCTCCTGTGAGTTGTTTTGTATTAAATAATAAATAAATTGAAACCCTTAATTGTCCCACAATGGGGAAATTTGTTCCTGCTGTTCGACCCATCTGTTCACACAGTGGTGTGTACAGTTGGAGCAGTGTGCTGCAGCCTCAGGTGGGTTGCGCCCGGGGAGCAAATTGGGGGTTGGGTGCTTGATCGGGGGCACCTTGGCCATGGAGAGGACAGGAGGCCCCAAGATGTACTTTGTTGCTCCATAGCTCTCCCCAAAAGAGATGCGAGCCAGCCAGGAGTCGAACCTAGAATCTTCTGATCCGTAGTCAGACGCGTTATCCATTGCGCCACTGGCCCATGGAAGCATGGTCTTCTGTGTGAGGACCCGAATGATATGAATGTATGAATGAACACTTCTACAGACTGTAGCGAAGCGTTTCCATCATCATATCACATTGGAAGTCGTCACTACAGTCGTCAAGCCAATCTGACAACATTGCCCAACCCTCAGTGATGCCAAAAATACAACCCCCTTTGTCTTAGCATAGGACTTTTATCAGATGCACGTGCCGTAATGCTGTAGGTAAAGTTTTCACGCGTTTCTCTTAGAGTAAGCATTTGTCTGACATTTTGAGCTCAGTGCCTGACACGCGTATATTTCTTGGTTGTTTGCAGATTTTCTGGGCTACACTTCTGCATCAAAGCCTTTGGGAGGAGCTGTGATCTTTGGCTTCGATCATGAATTTATGTCCCTCCTGGTGGTAAACAGTAGCTGTGCTGATGGAATCACTTCAAGTGGACTAGAAGCACTGCAAGCCAAATTACAGCCACAAACAACCCATAATATAAACACTTTCTCCATTAGAGTTATTAGTTTAAATTTGGTGAGGAGGTGAAAGTTTGACGAGCTCTTAAAATAGATGAAACCTGAAAGAACAACAAACAATCCATAATGCAGCTCTTCGGCCACAAAAATGAATATAGAACATTTGATTTAGTGAACTTGTCACTTCTAATTGGGAAATCTTGGACAACCCCATCTTTTTCACCCAATTTTCAGGAACCACAGGCAGCGCATGAACATGAACAGCACTGTTCATGGTTCTGAAACAACAGAACCAGAACATTGAATACACAGCGGCACAATATTCTCCCAAACGATGCACATGAATGCTAATACCAGGTGTGAACATAGTCTTACCGTAATATATTATTTTGATAAACAGACAGATAAATCCGTCCAGACTCTATGAAACGAATGTTTCTCGGTGACTTTGGGGCCTGGCAGTCTTTCCTAACTCAAGCTCCAAGTCATTTGATTACAGCTCAAGTCCAATAAGACAGGGTAGCATGGTTTCTTTTTCTCCACCACACAGCTTTGTGTACAACAATCAAGACATTCTTGGAAACTTGGTGTCTAATGATGACCTTGTTTGAACCTGCAAAGATCAAACCAAAATGTAAGGAAGGAAGCTTTCTCCAAATGGCCCTAACGAAGGCGGAGAGACTCAGGCTGCATCTGCACCTGAAAAGAAACCCACCGTAGCAGACAAAGCACGATACTGAGTCAAGTTTACGAGTCGTGACAAGCCCTGTGCACAAAACTGTGACAACTGGCTGATGCAGAATGCCAAGTAATGTCAGAAATGTTGCAGCAGGCAACTCTTTCCTCCAAACTGATACACTTATTTAATGAAGCCCCCGCATCAGTCTGGTATTTAAACCCATGATTGCTGTCTGGCTTAAAGGAAGACATCAACTTCACACAAAATTACTTAAAGAAGACATTGTAAACATAGATAATTAGAGTTTTTTTTTTTTTTTGAAGAGTAACTGAATAACAATGAGCTTTGAGTATATTCTGTTCCTTCATTATTTTGGGATTTGTACTTCTGATGTTCTACAGTTTGTTTTCCCTTTTATATCCGTTTATTGTGTCACTTCTACGCATTTCAGATGTTGCTTTTGTTGCTGTTGTTTACTCGTAACCTCATTCACATCAGCATCAGCTGTCCCCATTAGTTCCATGTGTGTTTGCGCTGCCTTTTTCCAGTCCTTCATCAGTTCGTCTGTTGTGTTGGCCTGTACGTTATCCCGCTGTTGCTGACTGAGTCCCCTGACGGCGTGTGCCTTGATTTTGCTCTGCTTTTTAGATTATCCTGTTGTTCTTTTCTGTCGTGTTGCTGCAGGAGTCTTATTTTCCCCGCGTCCTTGTGCTTTTCGACTCATTTTTATTTTTGCAATGTAACATTAGCATACTGGCATGCCTCTGCAGAGGCTTTAGTTCACCCTTTTTGTAAGGTCCCAATTGACTTTGCTTCATCCCACCTTGAGCCTTAGTGTGTCCGGCGTGGCTTGTGGTTGTACAGGCTTTAAAACCTGAGCCCTGAAGCCTATGACACTCTGGAGTATAACCCTTTGTTTAACCCTCTCCTGTATTCACCTTGGTCCTGAATTCTGAATGTTACCCATGATTCGAAGCTTGAAACAAGTTTTGCTACGTTGCACTACGTTTCCATGGTTTCAGAAGGTTTCAAAGGCCACGTTTTAGCTACGAATAGCATGAAAATCAGAGGTGGTCGTGCAGATAGTTTTGTGACAATGCCTCATCCGTTACTTCTCATGGACTGGCTAGATGACTTCACTCAATGGCTGGACGTTAGCTACACTGACATTGTTAACTACACTGACATTGTTAACTACAGCAGAATATTTGCCTCAGAGATGTAGTAGACCAGGAGTAGAAAGTAGAAAAAAACAAAAACACAAATAGTAAATGTAGTAAATTCAAGTAAAGTAATTTATGATATTGGCGTCCAACCATTTGGGTGAATTTTACACTTAATTTTATTATTATTTTATTATTATTCACATCAATACAGTGAATCACTTTACGGTGAATTCTCCAGATCAACGAAGCGGTACGAGCAAACGTACACTCTCTTCGGAGGATATTTTAGTTTTAAAGTGGCAAACCATGCTCACTTTTGTTGCTCGTTATTCGGCATGGAGCGCAGGGCGCGGGCATTCTCGTTGTAGTTGCCGGTGCTAAAAACAAACTGATAAATATTTCAGTTTCTTTACATTGCTCTGGTAACCAACAACAGCGCAACTTGAGTCTGAGCTCATTTTTTAAATAAAAATAAATGTCACTGAATTCAGCTAGCTTTTTTTCACCGTTTAGTTTTGATCATGGTTTTGATTAGATGTGTGAGCAGTAGCGGTACATTGGAAACATGAAACCAGCAAGAAGTAGAATTCTGTCATGGCAGCTCCCATAGGCTTCTGAAGAAACATGTGAATACCAAGAGATCATCATCCAAATGGCTGACACAACCTTTATTTTTAATGAATGACATGTATCTCCTTCAACTAATGAACTAGTTTCTTCATAAAAAGTGTGTTTGAAGACTGAAAATAACACCAGCATCAAGTCTGAAGACTTTCTAACCAATGTTCTCTAATTAACCTGATGTTTTGCTGGGTCCAGATGAACTTCACGTACATACGTGATGCATTTGCTCCGTTGCTCTGGCGCAGGCTTTGATTTGACTGACGGCTTAGACGAAACCAAACTAACCCAGCAAAGAAAGTCTGAAAAGTCTAGCTCCAGATGAATGTCAGAACTTCTAATTATAATTTCAGTCACAAACTGAACCGTTATAAATTCAACATAGTATGAAGCGTAGCGGGTGCATCATCAGCATTCTGCCAGTGCTTCTCTTTGTATTTTAGTTATTCATCAAAAAGTGTTTGAAGCATTCACACAGTATGTCTCCCAACTATTTAACTTCCTTTGTTTATCTCTGTTATTTATGATGAAGGATGTCCGGGCCCATTCTGATAATAATCAGTTGTTTTTCTGTGATTTGTGTGATGCTTGCGAGAACGACCAACATCACACAAGCAAGTGCTTTAGGATACCAACATTTAATGCAAGTAAATAAATCCAGACCGTAAAAATATCAAGATATAGTTATTTAGAAAGTTACAACAAAGCAGCTGCTATAAATAGGACATTTGTTCAAAGTAAGACTTGCCCAGAGATTTAAAAGTAGATACTGAGTTTGGAGTTCCACAAAAAGGCCCAGTTTCCCTTAGAAGTATAATTTGATTGTGGAACCATTAGTGGGGAAGTTGGGCTGAGATCGGGCTCCTAAAGTGTAAGTAAATCACAAATGTGTCTAGACAGGAGAATGACAACTTATATGGCTTAATAGATGAGCAGTAAAATCTTAACAAATTCTAAAACTCCCGGGTAAACACGGGGCCAAGCCGAGCTCGACGAGGCAACCCAGTGTCAGAAGTTCTACCTAAGCTACAAACTCTCAACTTGGCATCGTGTCCCCGGGAAAATTAGCTTGACCGATGCAAGGAAGTGGGGACGTGTTGTCCATATTTACGGACAGTCTGGCCAGTGGCCACATCACCACGCCACATTCTCAACTCAAGTCCTCTTCCTAAACGGAGCTGAGTCTCATTCATTCAAAGAAAACACTTAACTGTGAAGTGAAAAGCAGAAGTATCTACGCAGCCTTTTAAACACCTTGTTATTAAACTAACAAATAAATCTAAACACATTGTGTAATTCTGTTTAATTCCAGTATTGGCGTGTGGCTAATTAGCAATGTAATCATGCTAATTTAACTTAATCAACCAGAGCGTTGTCAGGGTCTCTAAATTAAGTTGCACCAGGACAGACAAATAATTAACAATTCAATGACTGTGCTTTTGGTGAATGAGGCAGAGTTTATAGTTTAATATGAACAACATGTTCTTGGCTCTGAAACGACAGTAGCGATACATTGTATAGATGCAGCGACAATTTATGTCGTGGTGTTTGCATATAAAGTGTGGGGCTGTGCCAAGTAACAAACTACAGCTACAAACGCAACCTTAAGTCTCAGAATTTGTTATTAGCTTCGAGGAACAGTTGTGTTCATAATGGCAGGCTAATGTGGCTTCGTATAATTATCTGTGCGCCAAGTGTGTGGAAATTCCCCTTTTAAGGTCACATCATGTAGTTTCCCAGACTGAGGTCAGACCCAAATGAACTCAAAGGCTTTTCTCTTCACCGAGCCTCCAGCAAAAAAAAAAAAAAAAGCCAGTGTGTGTTTGTGTATTAAAACTGTTAATGAAGGAGCAGCTTCAACAAGGGAGCAGCCTTTGCTTTATTTAGCCAAGATTTAAATAGATTATAGACCGTGAGATGGCTGGTTTCATTTTGGATTATTTCCTGCTGCAGCACTCAGACAGTTCGACTTTGCTCCGGCTTCAGAGTCTTGATCCTCCACTGTGTTTTCCGCGCCTTACAGTTTCAGCTCGTATCGATCCCACTTTATTAACAAGGTCTCAGTCTTTAAAAGTCTGATGCCAGGGGTCGAGTGCAGTCAATTTTAATATAATGTAATACACATGATATGAATCACATATGACAGAATCAACGGGATAAAACAATAAGAAAAAGGTGGAAAGGTCCTTTGTGTGGATTGTTGATTTAGTCGTTTTCTGTCTGTTATTCTAATGCTGCTGTGTCACTCTGATTTTTTTCTAAGGGGACTCAATAAAGGTGCGTCCTATCTCATCTCATCTCATCTTATCTTGAATGAAGGCTGTGGGAAAGCGGATGACATTCTGTGAAACAAAATTCGGGGCCTGGGACACGCCTACAATGAAGGGCATTTTTAAAGATGATTTGTGACATCAACCTGCAAAAGCAAGAAGCAGAAGGTATTAATCATCCTGAAACATTAACGGGGATGTCTTGATTATCGATGTCTGAGCACAAACCTGAAAACCACCGCTAAGACACCTGGTTCAATATTTTTTACACAGAGTTGACCAGAGACTGTTTGTGGCAGTTCTACGGTGCTTTCACATCTAGGTCAAAACTGGCAGCGTTTCCTGCGTGGTCGGTTTGTTTGGCCTGGTGTGAACATGGCAATGGCACGACAGTCTGGAACAAATCAGCCCGAGCTCAAGCCAGTTAGAGAGGGTTGGTCTCTGGTCACTTACAACTGCTCCCTGGAGCGATTCGTCTGTGGTGTGAACATGTTATCAACAGGACGAAACGGCTGCTACTGATGAGCTTATGATCATATAACCAAGCAGCTTAGCTGAGGCGTCTTTGGAAAAGGAAACTGTCAGATGAACAGGTTACCTTTAGAGCGCATTGTCAGCCAACACTGAATGGTTGTTTACACATGACTTAGACCAGAGGTCTTCAGGCCAAGGTGACGAGATGAAGTAGGGACCTCCTACCATCTATATGTGTTCTATATTAAACTTAATTAAGCTAAATATACAGTATTGAGCTATAAAAATAATACATAGGTTCAAATTTCAAGCATGTGCAACAGTAGGGTGACTGTGCAACAGCCATAAACTTATGTACCTTTACCTGTAAATGTGATAGCGACAGTGAATCACCAAAACATTTTGGCCTCAGTCGTTGGCTGATGAGAGCGAGCTGAACTTTTCTGCTAATACTGCAGCATGCGTCTGGGATTTCACATGAGGACTGAACAGGCTCTCGGTCAGTTGTGGGGAACTAAAGTCAGCTTATAATATGTGGCCTCGTGATTGGCTCAGCACCAATAGGGGCGTGTCCTACTGTGTATAGGAGGCTTTGATTGACAGGCCTCGGCTAGTGTGTCCTGTTGAGACAGCTTCGGTGTCACTAAATGAGTGAAGTGGTGACTGAAAGATAATCTAAATTTATCTCTTTACTAAAATATGTTCAATTTATGTTAATATGCTTTTAAACAAATTTAAATTTTGGGGGGCAAGTTAAAAAATGTATGAAAAATGTCTAATCAACCAAAGATTTTGCGATTTATTTCAATAACTATTCCAGCTCAGAACACATATTGGCAAAGGGGATGTGGCAGGTCTCCAAACTGTTGCGGGGATATACCAGAAAAGATCACAGAAATCTGCAACCATGTGGCAAACATGTGAGTAAAGAGGTGGCTTATTTACACATCAGCTGACGACAGTAAGAAGAGCAACGCTGTACTTCTGCATTTACCGGCCCCACAGACCTTGCTCTGTGTTTATGGCTCGCCGCTCGCTATTCGTCAAGCGCTCGTGCTTCCTCTCCTCGCTCTCACCTCTCGGCCCGGCCGGTTGAGGCAGACGGCCGCCCACCCTGAGCCTGGTTCGGTTGGAAGGTGTCCTCCTGTTAACAAGTTGCTCTTGCCAAGTGCTTTCTTATGGCGTGGAGGGGGCGGGGGGACAGGCCATTAGGTTCCTCTATAGAAAATTGGAATAGCTTGATACTAATATATGGCACTAAATAAATAAAATGAAACTGAAATTACAACCTCTCTGTTCCAGTACCAGTAACCCACAGGCTATGTAATCTAATATTTCTCCAAAGACTAAACCATTAATACTACATCCGCCCTTCACATTTTTTTTTTTATTCTTTTTTTATGTGCTGGGTCCAGTTCACCTGATAGAGAAAGACCTTGCGAGTCTGGCATTTCACAATATGAGTCAGGTAAACACTCCAGCAGTGATTAGAGATGATCACTAGAGACTCTCTCATTTGTATTTATTTGTAAGACGCCAGCCTGGGGGTTACGTATATTATCCTAGAAATAAGCACTGTGGTAAAGTAAGATTTGGATCAGAATCGTTCAAACTTAGACATCCCACCAATGCATGATCTCTTGGTGGGATATCTGAGTCTACCCATATAATATGTATTCTTATTTATCATGTGAGACATTTGGTAAACACAAACCAGGTCCACTGCTATGGTCACCACTACACCAGCTCCATCACCGAACACCATCTCACTCAGTGTGAGTAGCAAATGAGGAGCTTCTGTGCGCATCTTTGTAGAAGAAAAAAAGCAGATTAAGCTCTAACTGGGACGTTCTCCAGAGCTTAATCAGTTCCTAACGGAGCGACTTCAGGCAAGCTATCCGCCACGATGACTTTGCAGGCGTGGGAAGTTGATCTGGCTTCCAGGCCAAGACCGTGCCACGCATGTGAGCTGCGCGATTACTGTTTTGCATCATTGGTTTGGTTCTGCAGTTCGTCTGTTTCTGTTTCCTTCAGCGTCTCGGAGACTTGCAGGTGTCTGGCTTACATGGCGTCTCTGCTCCACTCCTTATTTCCTTCCCTTCGCCTTGTGTTGTGTTTTTCCCCCTACTGTTTCCCCTTCATTCCTCTCGCCTTTTTATCTCCCGCTATCGTTACTGTTCTCTCTTATTTTTCATCAGCGCTTTCGCTCACACTTTCTCCGGCTCCCTCTCCCTCTCCGAGGAGCCAGATGTGTTCCTTCTATGATTTATTCAGATGCAGAGATTGGGACTGAGAGAATCTGCTGCGGGGAGAAAGCACTCTGTTTGAATTCGAACGGTTGAGTAGACTTCCTGCCGTCATTCCTTATGCAAATGAGTTTTTCCTCATTGATATGAATCATGCTTTTTTTTTCACGTTTTTTTTTTTTCTTTTTTTTTGGGATGAAATCAAATTGCATCATAGGGGAAGACATGGCATACTTTACCGGTGTATGCATAAAAAAAAAAAAAAGTTTAAAGCTGTGAAATTGAGGAAATTTCTAGAAGTAGAAATCTACAAGGATTATCGCTTGAGTTGGATTGTAACACTCATTTACCTTAGGAGATCCTGTGTGAAGAGGTTTGGGATGCTCACATACTTTAAAGTGGTTAATTCAGACTGTTGATTGTTGCTTAAAATGTTCAAAAGTTATCTACAATCATGAAGATGTTAAAAGACCAGAAGCAGAAAAGTGTAAAATCCTGCAGAACACATTAAATGCATTGAAAGGCTTAGACGGACCAAATTTGGAGATTGTAGAGAATGGACAAGGCCCTTCTTAGGGGGTGCTGTGGTGTCCGGCAACAGGATGTTGTTAGTGTGTGTGGGGGGCTTTGGGTCCCGTGGGCTGAGAGGAGGGGCCTCGGTGGATCATCCCACAGATGCTTGATCAGCTTGGGATCAAATTTGGGAGGAGGGTCAACACCTGAGCTAGTTTTTTCATGTTTTTTGAGTTGTGCTGCATCCTGCTGGGGATGACTGCTGACATCAAGGAGTGTCATTGCTATGGGGTGGGGGTGCCTGGTCTGGTCTAGGTGGGTGATACATGTCTAAGTAACATCCACATGAATGGCAGGTCCAAAAGTTTTCCAGCAGAACGTTGAGTTGTCACAAGGCGGTCGATGTTATTTACTTCTCCTGTGAGTGGTTTTAATGTTGTGGCTGATTGGTGTACGAGGCAGTTGTATTTAAAGTTCCGAACCCACTGTTGACATTGCAGTGTCGCGCTGAAGTCCACAACTTACGAGGAGCGAGCTGAGGGCAGCGAAGCCTCCAGTGTTAACAGAGCAACTCGTACAAAAAAAAATGTGATTTGCCCTGTTGGTGTAAAACCAGAGAATGGCTCCTATTTTCCCTCCGTTATCCGACTCCAGCCTCTGCCTTCTGTTATCAGACAAGGCCTTACCCTATTTTAGGCTTCAGAGCCCTCGTGTCGCGTCCCACAGGCAGTTAGAGCACATATGGCACTACAGAAACACTGCTGAGGGCCAGATTATCAATTCATTGCTTTGTTGCAAGGCTTCCCTCCGGGACGCACGGGTTCCTCTCTTCTGTGTTCAGGTACATGCTGAAAGGGGCGAAGCAGACGTGGAAGAGATAGGTCGGTTGGAGGGGGGGGGGGGGGGTTAATAACTCAGAGCTTTGTTAAACTGCCTCTCTTAGGATAGGGCATTAAGGGAAATGAGATGCATCCAGCTAACGATTGAATGCCAAATACTTGACAGGGCGCCTGTTTGCTCCCTTTGCCAATTATCTGCCTGAGAATGACATGCAGGCATAACTGTTAAATGGTCAATGGCAGGTGTTGCCGGTGGGTTTGTCACCTGGGTGTTTTTTCTGCAAAGGAAACGCAAGAGACCTCTGGGAAGATTCAAACGATGCGACTCAACCCTAGGTCTCAGAGGAGCTGGTTCTGGAAGATCACTGGAGGCAT
This sequence comes from Mugil cephalus, assembly GCF_022458985.1. Lineage (NCBI taxonomy): Eukaryota > Metazoa > Chordata > Actinopteri > Mugiliformes > Mugilidae > Mugil > Mugil cephalus. Next base: position 23,400,352 of record NC_061774.1, on the reverse strand, counting down.
CGGGCTGATCGTCCAGGGCTGAGGTTCTTAAAGCTGCGTTGGGAACAGAACATTTCAGACTGTTGGCTCCAACATGGCAACAAGACAACACCCCCATCTCCAACACGTGTCGGCCAAACATCCCAAAACCCATTGTTGATTACAGCCAGTGTGTGCAGCACTTTAGATTATTCTTTTCAGCCGGATGAATACGGCTCCGTTCGACACTGGAGTGGTTTTCTGGGTGTTTGCTGGAGCTCATATCAGGTCAGAACAGTTGGAAAAACGAATCGAATACGTGTCAAGGAAAATCCAAAAATGTCCATTGGTGGTTCGTAATCATAGTTTTGTGGTTTGTCTCCGATAATGTCGATCCAAATATCAGAATTAGTTTTGGGCCTGTGTACTTTTTGCTTTTATAAGTTTGGTTTCTGACTGAAAACACAACAGCTGTTATTTGATTCATATTAAATCTGAGGTTTTTATAGGTGAAGGAAAAGAAGGCAATGAGGAAGAAGTTGTTTACAGCAGACAGTGATTTTGTAGCTCTTGACTAAAAAAAAACTCTTCTGTTGGTCTAAACGGAGCACGGATGTGACTTTAGCACCAGGTTTACTTAGTGCTGAACATAATGGTCCATGACTGTGAGATCACTGGACCAGTGCTCCAGATGAAGACTACATCTTTTTTCTTTTCATTTTTTTAAATCACATCCGTAGGAAGAAAACAAAGTAATTTAAGCTTCCTCTTTTATACTTAGACTTTGACTTTATTGATCTAGTAAATTGCTTGGTCATAGTAGCTTAATTGTACATAATAAATAAGTAAATAAGTAAATAAATACATAAATGATCTTGAAAACCACTAGTAAAATTAGAAATAGTGTAAGACAAATTAATTTTACACTACAGATTAAAACAAAACAATTAAATTATTTTTTATGAGTCAAAAATCGTTACTTTTTTCCAGGTTTTATTTATGTTTTTAAAATGAAACTTGAAAAATAAATGCACAGACCATTCTGAGATCACTTGCGTGATCCCAATTTGGCCATCTCTTACTCCATGATGTAACTGCTGCTGTGAATGAAATTGTCATAAATCTTTCAACTAGTATTTTTATTTTTTTCTGTCTGTCTTTACTACTGGACAAACTACAGGTGTTCTGTGCCTAATAAAGTAGCCGGTGAGGAAGCCATTACTGTGAGAAACTGAGGCGAGTGCTCCTTGTGCTCATATCGGTGAATATTTAGGGCTTCAGCGACAAATAAATCAAATAAGTTGTAAAATCCATTAGTGGCGCAGGCTGGATGGGGCCAGAACACTTTTCTTCCTCTCCATTATATTTTAAATCACTGCCGCTGCCTCTTTTTGTAGATGTGCCGCCACGTTCTGAATACCACTGTTAGTTGTGTTTTATGTTAATGCCTCCGTGTCCAAACGACAACGATCCAACACTTAAACAGATGTACAAAGCCGGCGATGCTGTACATTCTCTGCCAGTGAAGGTGAGGTAAGTACACTGTACCGTTAAAGACTTTCAATACACGCTTCTCGTATATAAACCAGTTCTTTGCTGAGATGTTTAGGCCATTGTCAAAGATTTAGAGGCTATCCTCACATTTCTGTGTTTGGCGATGTTTGCACACACTCTTGCCCAATTGAGAAGTTAGGGTTAGTGGTAGCTTGAATGTGCTAATACCTTCACCTTTGTGAAGATATAGTCTAGTAAATCTCAAGTCTGAGTCAGAACTCGAGTACTTGAGTTTTCAGTTTGAATAGTTGGATCATGAAACATCCTTGAAACAAATCAAAAAGTACTACAAAGAGTCCTTTGCCGCCAGGTCTCTGTGGCGCAATCGGTCAGTGCGTTCGGCTGTTAACCGAAAGGATGGTGGTTCGAGCCCACCCAGGGACGGTTGCTTTTGTAAAGACAGTGGTTTGTATACTCTTTAAACCCACGGCTGCCTGAAACGGCCACGTTTACACAAATCCCATTTTCCGGTTAAACCGCGTAGATTTTGCACGGTTCTGCCTGCTGTCAGTGAAGGATCCCGATAGTTCTGCGACCGGAACTGCACCCTTTTGAATCCAGGTTCCAGTCTTGTGTTGGCCCTGCATCAGATATTGACCCTTGTTTGGTGGCTACGTCCGATATATACTGTTGCTTCGCCGCTACGATCAGATGAAAAGGATTACCGACTGTAATCTGGACTGTATGTTTGTATACGGCGGGCAAGGTTGATGCACATGCTCCGCCACTGGGCTATGTCGGCTACTAAGCCCTTTCAACTAGACGCGTTTTCGCAGTGGATCAACAGTTATGGAGAAAAACTCGACATGACGCCAAGGAAAACCGGGCCGTATTCGTAGGCGTGAGCGCGGCCTAAAGTTCAATCCTGGCCCTTTCTTTGCGCAGTTTGCATGTTGTTGCTTTGCCTGTCAGGGCTTCCCTTACTCTGTGATAGGCTGATGACCTGTCCATAGTGTTTCCTGGTCATTATTCTTGGGGTTTAATTATGGGTTTCAACAACACAAAGAGACACTGATGTCAAGGAGGACTTTCTCCATTCATATTCGTAAAGACGACTTCATCCTCCAACGCAAACGTACGGCCTTCTAAATGTTTAGAAGGAAAACATATTCGTCGTATTTACGATTAAAAAGACAAATTGTAGAGAGATCAGCAGTTTCTTCCATTTTATTGTGGCGCCAGAAGGTTCATTTGAACGTGTGCATTGAGACCTGGAGAGAGACAATCCTACGCATCGTGTCTTATGTTGTCAATTATTCATGCCGCTTTGGCGGAGTTGCAAAAGTTAAAACTACATCGCGTAAAGCATTTTTCAATATTTATGGGCCACCGCTAAGTCAAGTCTCCTCAGCGTTTTGCTCTAAAGTCAAGTCTCTATTCAAGTCACAAGTGAGTCCTGTCACACCGAAGACAGACGAGAGCAAATCTACGGCTACGGAATATCTTGTGTTTTTTAGCTGCCATTCATTCTGCTGTGTCTTGCGCTTCATGTAGCTCTAGTTTTATATCACATTTTGCATTTGACTAGCTACTAGACAGTGGGACGGTCTAAAATACATATGTGGCAGATGAAAGCAGTGAAAGACGAGGACGACAGGTCATGATTTGGGCTTAAAACAAAACTGACATGCTGTATAAATTGGAGCCATCGGGTCAGACATGATACTCTGAATATAAAATACTCATAGTACACTGCGGACAGCGATGAAAACACTTAAAGGAATCGTGGTGTTAATGTGTCTTTTAAGTAATATAACAATTGATTTCTTTTTTTTTTTTAACTGTGCATGAAACTAATCATCAGAACCTTCCTTCTACAATTTTTATGTTTTGTCATGTAGAGACAAATAAGATAATAAAATAAGGCTCTTTCATTTTATTTTCTAAACAGCACCAGATCACAAGTCATTTAACCCTCATGCCCTGATAAGGACAAAAGTGTCCTTTTTTTCTTGATAACTTAGTAGATTTTTATAGTTTACTGCTAGTTATGCTTTTTGCGATGATATTTAGCAGAGTGTGTATTTGTTTTTGTTTTTAAGAAAATTTTGATATTTTAAATCCCATAATGCTCCATTTTTACACTGTGTAACCTAGATTGTCCTCTTCAAAAACACCCTAAAAGTGGCATATGTTAATATTTTTTCTACTTTGTTTTACTTGAATCCTTTAATCCACTTCAGTACTAATCATAAATACTAAACGTTTGATTAATTTCTGACTTTTAACACACAAAAACTGAAATATTTTCAACAGTCTTAATGCAAAGTGGATTTTTCTTGGGGGGATTATTAGAGCGTAGGACACGTCGATGATCAGCAGCAACATTGATTTTGATCTATCAAGTATCAATACAAGACATAATGGTTTTCCACAGCTGTTTTTTTACAAATATATGGTCCATTTGAACAAGGAACCAGTAAAGGAACATCCCCTAAGAACGAGGGGTAGAGAAAAAATGAATGAATGAAAAATGAAGTAAAATTAAATAAATAAACAAAACAAAAAAACTAAGATATATAATATAGAGGAAGGTGTAAAAAAAATATTATTAATAATAACAGATGAATAAATAAAGTATGTTCAGCATGCTCACTAAAGATTAAATAAGATAAAATAAAATTTGGATGCATCAGATCAAATCAGTTGGGGTCCAGAGAGGTGAAATTTGACTGCTGAGTCTCATAAGGAATATTTAACTTTTTCCAAAGGCAGAAAAGACATTAAATCACTTAACCAAGAACTAGTAGGAGGAGCGTTTGTAATAGAATACGTCTGTGGGCTATGAACGAGGCAGAAGCGACAACATCAGAGTTTTTCTTAGTGAGACTAATTGAAGTACGAGTTACCACACAGATGGATATCAGTGGGCATGGTTCTAACATAACATTAAGGGCTTCGTTTAATAATAAAAAAAATATATAAAAAAAGCACGACTAGAAAATGACTAGTTAGGGACGGTAAAAAAAAACATATGAACATGGTCTGCAAATGATATATCTATAACAGATATCATTTGTGCCTGGAAATAGCTCGCTAGGTCTGTTTTTTGTGAAGTGAATTTCGTGGAGAAACTTAAATTGGATTAAACTAAGACGAGCACAAGAAGATGTGGAATTAACCCTGAACAGTGCCTCTGTCCACCACTCATGTGTTAGCTCAAAACCCAGCTATTCCCGACCTTCCCAAGGGAGGACATATTCAGGATTATTATTATATTCAGGATTATTATTATATTCAGGATTATTGCAAATAGGACTTAATGGGACGGGCGCCGAAAGTTTGAAACGTTGCTTTCAGATTTTCGAAGAGGAATTTACATTTGGGTTTTTAATATATAGGCCATTTTTATGGTGTTTTTGAAGAGGACATTTTCCTCCCTTAATCCTAACAACGTAACAATTTCAAAATCAGGTCTGAGGGTTAAGGTCACCTTGTTCTCTTATTCCTCTAATGCACTAAAACACTGGTTGAACTCTTCCCTACGAGGAAAAAATAAGGCAGGGGAAAGCAAGTATTCCTACATTCAGACACCACATCTCAGACTATAACAGCTCAGTGAGACTAACACACCCAGTTAGACTGTTTGGCTCATTGAGACAGCCACTGTTATCGCGGGGACACCGCATAGATTTGCTCCCCTCTCATGGTCCCACCTCGGGAATTCATAACCCGCCTCAAAAGCCCCGGACACAGCGGCAATATCCTCCATACGTGAACTTTATCTTTCATCTGCAGCGGGCTGCCAGGTGTTAAGGGGGGAGGAGGGGGGGGGGCATAATAGCACATGATTGTGTAGTTAACTTTAAGAAGCGGTGACAGATGTTGAAGGGAATGAGGTTAAGAGCAGGTGCATCCCCGGCATAATCAAGCAGGCGGCTTCCCACAGACGCAGCGCCAGAGGCGAGATTATAAAATCCCTTCCTCCGTCTGCACTCCTCCGGGTCACTTCACTCTCTTTCAAAGCTACGAATCGCACACAGAAACAGGGGGAGGGGAAAAAAAAAAGAGCCGAGGGACGGATATGGTGGTGCAGGGGGTGAGGTTATTTAATTCAAGGCTTTGTAGAAGCCGGCTCCCTCAGGACCACCTGGCTGCTGCTTTTTAGGAATGTCTCAAAAAGCTGCGGTACAGTCGTACGGATACACCGAATGAAGTTGCTGAAGGACTAATGCAAAACAGCTCTGAGGACAGGCTCTCGTGGGGGGGGGGGGGGCTTATTCACAAACCTGATACCGGATTAAAAGGTCGAGTGCAGTTATGCTAGCAGGGGTTATCATCCACTGTGCGGATAGCGATCAGTCCGTGTCCGGGTTTCCCGCGGGTCTACATGTGTCCTGTGGTTTGTAGGATGCCATTCGGCTGCAGTTGTGGTGCTGGTGTTCAAAAACACCAAACAACAACAACAAAAAAAAAAAAATAGAGAAATACATCCTCTGTAGCGCTGCTGTCAGCCGTCTCAGGTGTGTACTTACATATGAAGAGGAGTAAGAAACGCTGCATTTACATGCGTCTGATGTTTGTCAGGAGCCCTGGAAAATGTCACCTAGACTTTTTTTTTTTTTTTTTTTTACCGCTCCCAGTTGTGTTGCTGCGAATACCTTCAGGGATTAATGCACAGCAGCGTCTAAAAGTGAGATGTATTGTGTTTAGAGCTGTGGAGTGGCTGAATAATGGATCACCTCTTAGCGGATGTGAATTAAATGACACTGCTTACGAGCGTGCCTCCGTGGGAGTTTTGCTTTTGTCCTCTTGGGACCAGCAAAAAAAAAAAAAAGCTAAACACACACTTTTTTTATTTCATGCTGAACCACCGGTGGTACACCAGCATAACATTATGACCACCTGCCTAACATTGTGTAGGTCTCCCCTGTGCCTCCAAAACAGCTGTGACTCCTCAAGGAACGGACATGGACCTTCAGGTCCTATGTGTTGATGGGAAGAGTCTTCGTGGATCAGGCTTGTTCCAGGACATCCCACAGATACTTGATCAGTTTGAGATGTAGTGAATTTGGAGGCCAGGCTGTTTTTGAGTTGTTCCTGTATTTGTGTCTGGTTCAGTCTGCATCCTGCTGATGTCATCAGCGAGGGGTCACTGCTAGAGGGCGGGGGCGTCTGCTCTCATCTAAATGATTTAAAGAACAAGTCACTTGAACGGTTCCACGTGAACACCCCGGTTCGGACCTAATTAAAGTGTTCAATTAAATGAATGCGCTTTATATTTGTGGTTTTCCATTGTGGCTATAAATAAAGCTTTTTTCCATTCCTCACCGAGAAAGGCCTCCACTTCCTCCTCTTATGTAAGAGCGAGTGTTGGGCCTCTCTGCTCGACCATGAATGGGCCTTTGTGTTCCCCCAGTCAGTCTGAGGCATTGATTGAACGCAGGCCCATGGCTGGAAAAGTGACAAAAAAAGGCGAATCGATGATATTTTCTTAAATGGGATTTATTGAATGAGTTAGATGACAGCCGTAACATACGACACCGTTTCCCTGTGAGGGTTTTTTTTTTTCTTTTTTCTTCTTCCTGGAACAAAAGGGCCGTCTTTGTCCCGCTCGCTCCGTTTTCAAGCCAAGGGCGCTTGGTCTCATTTAACATATTTTATTTTGTGCGACACAGTCGCACGGGTGGAGGGAAGGGAAAAAAATAAAAACAGACCCCGTTTGTTTTTTTTTTTTTGTTTTTTTTTTTGTTTTTTATATCAGAAATTCACAAACCTCATCCCATCTGGCTTTCACAGTAATTGAGGTATTTTCAGTTCGACCCCGAGCTTGTTAAGCACCAATCAGAGCCTGCTCTGTGACTCTTCAGACACACCAAACACATAAAGAGCTTTGGGAGTTGTTCATATTTTCTGATGATAATAGTCTTTCAAACTGAGCAGTTTATGCAGAAAAAAACTCATATTCTTTTATGACTTTGCAGGATTAAGTGTTTTAAATGATGACTTCTTTATCTTTGGTCATTTCACTAGTTATCTATGACCCCTTTAGTCTGAGGGCCTGTCCAGAACTTGCATGAAGATCTGATCTGGGCTACCTGATCCATTTTTAGGTACTTGCATTCACACCTGTCATTAACACGCAGCTTCAGATGTGACTCCGTGTCCGATCTCAGTTTCAGTATGGATCAATTCGCTGTTTCAGAACCAAGAACAGCGCTGTTTTATGTGTCTGCGTCGTGACTTTGGCTTCACATGTTCTATTTTACTGATCTCCACTCTGACGTTAGTTAGATGTGCACAAAACTCAGATTGAGACTCCAAACCAGGAAGTTTCCTAACGCACCGTAATCATAATCCATGGTAATAAATGTAAATAAAGACATCGGTGATTCAGATAATATGCAATTTAATCACACACAGCTCCTCATGTGTCCACGACACATTAATAATTAAAGCAAATTAATTGGGGTATCGAATCACGTAAAAATTCTAATTCTAGATAACACATACAGACATGGTTTGCCATTCACTAAACCAAAAAAATTAAATCAAATAATAATAAATCCCAGTAGATAATCAGTTGTTCTTGCTGGACGAGTACCTGTGAACACCTCACACTTGCCTTTGAATAATAATAACAATAATCTTTAATTGCAATTATGCATTTTTCATATTTTTTATTTTATTGCCCCCGCTCAGTTACAGCTCCCCCCCCCACTGCGCGTCCATAGTCGACAACCTTGGGCTCCACGAGGAACGAGAGAGACACATCCGCATCCAATTACATTTCTCTGCATATTTTTATTTATTCATTAGAATTTTCCGCTGAAGTTAGTTGGTTACGGTTCCACAAATGCAAGGCCAAAAGGAAGCACCTTAGGCTCTACGAATAAGAGACATTTTAGAATTGGAAATATAATTAGAAAAAAAAAAAAACTTTGTTTGTCCTGCAATGGGGAAATTGCAGTTTGCAGCGACACGATACGAAGAGGTAGAAAAATAACAAGTGAAGAGTGGACTGTATAAAATAAAATAGAATAAAAAAATACAAGTACTGACATATTTACAAAAACAAATTGCACAGACGTTTATTGTTGATATTGCACTGTTGCACACAGTACGTAGCAGGTTGCGAATGGTGAAAAGTGCTGAAACCTTGAGGTGCGATAACGTTGCACATGTCCAGACGTCCTGAATCTTTCCTGGGCACAGAGAGGGTGAAGCAGACTGTCAGCTCAGACTACTACACCAATTTTAATCACAAGTGGTGTGTCCTACTCTGCCGCCTTCTGAAAGCCGCGACCGGTTTCACTTTGCCAACAGACGCTGTTAACAGAAGTCAAGTGGCCGCGTCTAAACCGCACATGACTGCAGCCGTGGCAGGGCCACAGGCGGAACATTCGTAGGAATTAAAACAGGAGATTGTTGGTGAAAAATGGGCAGACGCAGGCCTATGGTTGATGGAAGATCTCATATTTTTGTGCGCTGAAAGTTTTTTTTCTTTTTCTTTAGGCAGGATAACATCACTCTATTGATTCCTCGAGCAAATTCTGGCGTTTGTGGGCAGGAAAGCCAGCTCTGCTATTCCATTTTCCAGGATGAAAGACTCCCCTCGAGAGGTTTGTTGGAGCGGGAAGCGGTTGAAGCTCTTTCCCTGACTCGGATCGGCATGAAACTCTTGTAGTTGAAGCAAAGGCATTAGAAGACGGACAACTGTGTCCGGAGATATTTTTACAGATAGATAGATTGATTCTGGGCTACTTCTGCACCAAGGAACGACGCCGTGTGGAGATCGTGTTCTTCATATTCAATACGGTCGCTCTCATGGGTGATTTCAGCAACTCTGGCGACGCATCGTCAACAGCGTTTGGATTTAGCTTTTTCTCTCATTCTCACTTGAGAACGTCTCTCATCCGTGGCGTCGCCGACCAAGGCTCATGTAGTAAAACACATCGTTCATATCTGCTTTCGTGAAAGAAAAACATAAACCCTCCAGTGGCACCGGCGCGATATAGGCTGTTTGTCTGACTGCCAGCTTAGCTTGTGTATGACCTTCAACAAAAATACCAAAACTGTGTTTTATGTGGCCTGAATGCACCGAAGCCGTTTCTATTTCTGTCTGCAGCAACGTGAGCGTTTGGCTTTTTCCGCGGAGGGACGACAGCGGATGATGTCGCTCGCGGGACAGCTGTAGGTTTAAAAAAAAAAAAAAAAAGCATGTGACATCAATCTGAACCGCTGTCATCATGCACAGTTTTCTGATTAATAAAACGAGGGCATATTGCTACAGCAACGTTAATTACAGCATATAGGACATGCTACACAAAATGGAAATACCTATCTCCAGAAGCATGAGTAATCAGCTCCCGAACGGCTTAATTACCTTTCACAATGTATACGGGTTCAGAATGATTAATGTGCGAAGCTACTCCCTGACAGAAAATTAACACCGATCAAAAGCATTACGAGCTAATGTGTATTTTAGAATCACACTGACGCAGTAGACTGTCCTTCAGTCTGTGCTAATACTCATCGTCACTGAAGTCTGCGAGTGTGCGCCCCCTTCATGTCTGCGCGCGCGTGTGCGCGTCGCCTCCCACCTGCCTGCGCCCGCCACGCCTTGTTAGTCAAACTCATATAGGCTGTCTTGGGGCATCGGCTCCGGGTGTCACGGCTTCGCACCTCGGAGGAGCGCTAATGATTCCCCCTGATTCAATTTATCGGCCCCTCCTCAGCCACAGCGCGTGATCAGCGGTGATATCCAAGAGTGAAAGAGCGCGGGACTTTTATTCGATAGAGGGCAAAGGGACAGACGGATGAGGAGGAGGCCATCGGGGGGGGGGGAGCAGAGGGAATTTGCATGCGTTTATAGCGAAGGAGAGTCACTGTGGACAGGTAAGGACTTTGATGATATAGATATCTAATATGAATCCACGATGCCACGGACGAGAGAGAACAAGGTTCCTGTTATAAACATGAGCGTTTTAGTCAGCACATAGAAACAGTCTCTTTTCTATACGGAGTAAATGAGTAAAACATGTTAAGCAGTTCTCTGTAACCGTGGCCGAAGGTGCATTTTGTCACCTTCACACACAGCGTGAAGAATGTAGCTGTGGCTGTATCAGTCTTGTGTGTATAATAAATACATTTACACATAAAAAGTACATTTAGCCATGCGCCGTAAAGTTGACGACACACACTGGGAATAAAATGTTCAGCTGCTCTTAAATTTAACCCTTAACGTGCAGACTTAAATCAACCGTGTCATTTAGCTCAGCTCCCCGGCGTTCATCAGATTTCTCGTACTGAGTAAGAGAAGATGAACTACCTAGATTACTGAAGACGAGGAATGGGTTCATGTGCCGTTCATTACTACTTACTAACTCTTTCAAAGCGGAACCAGATAATGCAAACGACAAATCCTTTCCCAGTGTTCGTCAGATCATCTGCGCTCCCTCTTACATACAGTATTTGGCCGTCATATTTTGGCTATTTTTCCGGTGGGAGTTGGTGCCAAAAGTTTGCGGGGGCCTACGCTGTGAGGGTATTGGAATTTAGGGGATCACTCCAGCCAACACGGTATCAGTGAACAGGATGTGAGAAACTTGTGTTGCTGGATCAGGCGGTTTAATTTGCCAGCTGGGCGGTTTGTTGAATTTTATTTTGGAGGAGTTGGGCAGGCGAACAAGGTCTGGGCTGGTTTTTGATCATTTGGGGGTTTTCTAATTGGTTTTTAATGCCGATTTGATACAAAACCAAACTGTGTTTGCTCCTTCCAAGACAGCGTTCGTGCCGTGCTAAGAGGCAGATGTCTATGGTTTTGCCATTACTCTGCCTTCGCATGACGAGCAGCGTTAGGAATACTCCTTGGAGCTGCCTCTTTCTGAAGAGTTAGTCATCAGATGACTTCATAGCAGCTACGTGTCAGCAGCTGTGGTGGTTGGCTGCTTCAGTTTGTTGCTGTGTGATTTTAGTGCTTGCAACTTCACTGGTTTTTTAAACCAATATTTCTTTAAAGTGCGAAAAGAAATATTGCTCTAATATGTTGGGTGTCAGCTTGTGGGCTGGAAATCATCAGCTGTGTCTGGAAACACTGAGACTAACACATCAAATCATGTCGCTTGCTGTCAGTACACATGTTGTAGTTTTAGTGTTATTTTATGCCATGTAATCTGAACAAGCACCTCGACGTCCCCTGTCCTTGGCTAAACCCTTTAAATCTCACAAGTCTATCTATCTATCTATCTATCTATCTATCTATCTATCTATCTATCTATCTATCTATCTATCTATCTATCTATCTATCTCATGAACCTCCACTTGCATAAGGTACCACCATTCAGTGCGACATGGACATGGAACTGCTCCTCAAAAGTGAAGCCGTAGCCGTTAGAGCTCCCCCTGGTGGCTGACTGCAGGATAGGTCACAAGCTCCACCTCCTCCATGTTAGTGGTTGGAACTTTGGCCAAACTAAAATACAAGTAAAATACATTTTTTTAAGGTAGTCAGCATAATTCCGATGCCCATTTTTGTTTTGTTTTAGTTATTTCCCGCTACAGAAACAGGATGTGACATCATGATGACTACAAGTTACCAACCTAACTGCTCCGTGAATCGGTCCAGTACGGTCTTTAGAGTACTGTGCAAATTGTAAAGGAGCACTGTGCAGATTGTGGCTCCAAACTCGTAAGATGGCACTACCCGTAACCCTGGGAAACTAGCATCAGTTTGGCCAATGCTAGGAAATGGGGATACATCATCCATATTTACATGCAGTTTCTGAACTGGCTGCTCAAGTCAACGAGATCCCTAAAAATGACCTCATCTATATTTTTGTGAAGGTCATATGTGCAACGATTGCATGAGGTGAAAACAAATTAATAAACAACTAAAACAACTTAGATTGCTTGTTAAAATAGAAGTGTCTGGGTCTGGTGAAAAATGTGCATAATTACAGAGCAGGAAATATGTGTATTCACACAGAAATGAACCAAGATCCAATTTGATTACTTTTAAGCAAAAATACTACTAGGAACATAGTGGAGCTTCCTAATTATATTTGCACCATATAACTGATTTAAATTTACCATGTTTACTGAGCCTTCCTTCTCTGGGTAAATGGAAGGGTGTAGCCCCCGCAGTAGCCAGCTGCCACTGCGTTACTGGGGATGCAATAAAAAAGATGACTGGATTATATGCTAAAAAAATAATGATGAGGAAAGTAGCGACACTGCGAGCAGCAGATGAAAGGGATCCAATGGGGAAAGAGTTGACACCACTAAAAAAAAAAATCAAAAAAAAAATCCAGATTTGCCGTCTTGGGCTCACAGCAGGAACACGCCCTCCTGCTGGTGCAGACAAATGACTCACAAGACCACTTGATTGTGCATGAAATTCGCAGGCTATATTCCAAAAAAAATAAAAAATAATAGTTCAAGGAGATTAAAATCAAAGCGCCGATTTGCTCATTGCACTGTATGATGGTGTTTGATTTGAGGAGGCGAAGTGAACCCGAGGTTAAGTGAAACGTGCGAACACACGCGGAGCTGCAGAGCGGTGACCTTTGCTCCATGAACGCTCCGTAAACACCGACGCCCGTCGCACAGCTCCAGGTGTCAAGGTAAACGCAGCCGCGCCGCTGGCGGCCTTTTGTTTCGTCCCGTCACGCGCACGCCGAGAATGAAATCCCCACCACTGGAAGTCACTTATCCCAGTGGACTGATGACCTTTCTTTATCCTGCGAAAGATGGATTCTGCAGAAGAAGAAGACGGCAGGTTTCATACGGAGTCTGAGGCTGTGCCCTTTTTGCTTCATTCACCCACACGTGTACTCTTCTTCCACATGAGCTGAAAATTACATTTGCACCAATCCAGAGAGACCCGGCGCTTTGTTTTCGTTTCGTTTTTTTTTTTTTAACCTTCTTTTATTTGACAGATGAGACAGACAGAGGCAGAGGGAGAGTGAGGGTACCTCGCTTACTCGCCTGCACCACATTAAGCCCCGGTAGAACTGGTGTACTCCATTCAATAACACACGCTGTGTGCACCCACAGGAGCTGAGAAATCACCTGCTGGTCCGTGCCCTCAGGATACTGGCAGGGTGTTGGCGCGCTTTGTTATTTCTCCACTCTACAGCACTTAACGAGAAGAAGTAAAAGCACATTGGCTGTTGCTCTGCGCTACGTACAGAAAGCGCCGTCGCTGCCGTCGCATTAATCGCCTTTAAAGTGGCCGACCCGTCCCAACGTGTCGCTCCGTCCTTGCTGACCAACTGTTGAATGGAGCAGAGTTTTAGGTGCCTCTCATTGATGAGTTTGCATTCATTCATTAATTTCATCCGTTATCTGTAAGCGCTCACTCTCTGGAGGTTTGTCCCGGGCCTGGAGCCAGTTATACGGGGGTACGTCCGGGACAGTCTATCACAGGGCTAACACGGACAGACAAACAACCATTCACACCCACGGACAATTTAGAATTTAGGAACTACCATCAAACTCCAGTATCCCTGTAGCCAGAGAGACAACACCCTTGAAAAAAAAAGGATTATTTACCGTACTGGTCTGAGACCGTGGTATTAATTGAAGGCTGCACAGGTTAGTGGGTGATAACAGCTGGGTATAACAGAACTCTGTTCTCTTGCTGGTTATCTTAGCACAGTAATAATGGAAAAAGGGGGGAAAACCACTGGCATCGGAGAAAAATGTTCTGATCTTGTGACCTGCCAAGATCAAAAAGCTTCTGGGGGGGCGGGTTCAGACCAGGTTCAGACAGGATAGCTGTTTCTGCCTGTACAGACACTGGGATAAACCAACCTTCTCCTGGTGGGACCTTCTCCACGGACGTGACAGAGGCAGCCGTCTCCTCGTAACTCAGCCAGAAAGAAATAAAATGACCAAATGTCTCTTTGAAATAACATGTTTGGCTCATTTGTTTCATTCTGTTAAGCTCCAAAGAAAGGAAAGAACCGGGGCTAACCTGCCTGTGAAGCACTCACTGCGCCGTTTATTACTTAATGCTCACCGAGGATGACGCCCATACTATCGGCATGACATGCAAAATATGTCATTTAGTCCTGAAACACAACCAAACTACTACTGCAAAGCATCTGACAAGGCATCTGCTAACGTTAGCAAAGGAACGGTCCAAATGCTCTCGACAGCAGCCAGTTCACCACTGCACCACAGGAGGAGACAGGAAGCGAGGGAGGCAGCACATCGACAATTTGTTGGTGAGTTTCAGTGTCAAAGTTATTAGACCCTTAGCTGGAGTACATGGAAGAAGCTTCAAAGAAATACCACCTTGTTTTGACTCTTGCTCCACTGTCACATCTCACGACTTGCTGTAGAGCGCCATTAAATGCTATGGATGGTGCTGAGTCGCAGCCTGTTTTTATACAGGCTATACATATCTGCAGTGTACGGTATGTTCAGGTCAAGAATATAGATTTCATTGCATTAATTTCTACTGTGTTTGTATTTGTAAGGCTAGTCTGTGTCAACTTTAATCAGGAGGTATAAGGCATGATATCTTGTTAGCTACTACTTTTTTTGTATATTCAATTTTACACAAAAGTAAAAAAAAAAAAAAAAAAAAGTCAAAAAAACAAACAAACAAAAAAACCTGCTTGTTACTTTAATAGCTAAAAGAGCTGTCGTGTGATAGACCTGTACGCGACCTCCCACCCCAGCAGTCGTTTCGGGGACAAGCAGCTCTGGAAAATGAATGAGTCAATGAATGAGTCACTTTCACCGAAAAATTGCAGTTAATGTCTCCCATGTCATTTTTGCACTTTGCAATGTCATCCCGCGTGTTTGACACCACTAATTTAGAGAGAAGATCTTGTCCTGACTTGTCGTGGCTGCAGAAAATTGTCACTCACAATTCCTTGAAGTACAAACAGCACAGTCCCTCTGACTCACGCTGTGTCATTATTTTGCACAGAGGTCCAAATGTAGTTCACGTCAGCCTTTCGGGCAAACCTCACGCGTTATTTCCACTGCCTTGGTTTTCACCACTTTCTGCTCCTCATTATGTGGGAGAAAAGTGACAAAATGATTATTTTAAATGAGTATATGAAGATAAATTTTCCTTTGTGTTGCACCAGCAATCACTCTACCACTCTTCTGATTGCAACATAATCATGAATAACTCTGGATTATTTCTAGCAGAAGCCACAGAATATGGCTTAATATTAATAATATATTAATATTTAACATTTCATGTTACAGTTCACTCATTCCACTGTAATTTCACGGTAGAAAGATGTAAGTATGTGGTAAAAACTGGAGACAGCGTCCTGATATACTTCAAATTGATTGCACACAATTGAAACTTAATTTGAACTAAATTGCGTTGTTAAATACATACATGCATATAAAGTGTGTGTACATATAACGTGAGGTGAATATGTCCCGGCCGTCCAAAGAACCAGAATAAATCTGTTTGTGTGGTCAGCGCCTACAACGTTATTGGATTAAGACGCTGCCGGTACTTGAATGTCGGCTCGTGTTCTCGGTAGAGCTTTATTTTTAATGTGTTTTTAATTTGTTCCTGTTTTCTGTTCTGCACCCATTTTTATTGTCTGTTATGTATTTCTGCTTCAACTGACTGCGTCTCTTGATAAATTAAGCTTCATTTACATTTCTCAGTTTTTAGCGGCAGACGCTTGACAAAGAAAACATTTGTGCTACTCTGAGAGAATTCCAAGAATCATTTGTTTTACCAATTATTCACAATTTTCCAGTTCATAAAAGTGTGATTTTTTTTAATCTATCATCATATCTGATGTCTCTGTTATCTTAGTGCTTCTAGTGATTTATCACTCAGAAGTCTCACTAAGGATCAAGAGACCACGTGATTATTATTAACTGATATTCCACCAAAATATCTGATCAGATGACGTATGCATAGTCAGATAAACTCCTGGCAGACTAAAGCCCCTGATATGTGGTCTGCCCTTTGGAGACACACAAAAACTGCCTCTGTCTCTTATGGCGTCTTATTGCGCCGGCAAAAACATTCGGGTATTTTCCCTGAATGAGCAACAATTGAATTTAACTTGAATTTTATAAAAATAACAGAAATACGATTAAAACTTTAAAATGAAGTAGGTGGCCGTAAAACTTATATATCTCTACATCTTTTTCACTTATTTATAAAGAAATGAAGATGAAAACTAAATACAACTTTAAATAAATCAAGGAGGAGAAAGTTAGGACAATTCCAAGGGCCCCCAAAAGAAGGGTAAAAAAAAGAGAGAAAATTATCAAACCATCATAATAACAGATATTATTTTATAATATTAACATATAGTAGTAAAATAAGTAATCCTTTTGGCAGGAAAATTTAATATCCGCTAATCAAAAGGTAAATAATGAAATGGTTTGTTACTGCCTTAGCGCGCTAGCGCAGTCCTGGTTCCCAGATCCACAGACATTATAAATTATTACTATAGCTACGTCATTCACAATGCTGCCCAACAGCTTTGGAAAATCGGGTTTCAAAAAACTGAAAGAAGGAAAGGAGGGAGAGAAGAGACCAAAAAGAGTGCCAGTATGTGAGCCAGTTCTTCTGGAAGAAAGGTGTGGACCCTCTGTAATTTAAGCTTGCTAGCTACAGGCTAAAGTTAATGGTCATTATTTGTTTTTCAATGTCAAACAAAATAAGTTGTTTGTCTCTGTGTTAGCCCTGAAATAGACTGGAGACCCGACCCACCTCTTACCCTATGACAGCTGAGATAGACTCCATCCTGACTGCAACCCTTGTGAAGATCAACGGTTACAGAAAACGTTCAAACAGATAGGCAGATCAGCTGTGAGACAAGTGAACAGAGGGATGAGAAGGGTCAAAGAGTCCAGGAGACGGGGTAAGATCAGTGTGGGGGCAGATCTTAGGAAGCTTCTGATCCTTCTCCCACCGGTGGAGAACTGAGACGAACAGAGAAAGTCTAAACACAGAAAATAGGGCGATATGGGCCTTGGTCTAACTCCTGAACTTAAATTGGAGTAACCTAATTAAATGTGGTTTATTTGGGAATTAAAATGATGCATTCATGCTAGCAATAACCAATGAATTTTTGTTTTTTTAACTTGTTTGGAAAGTGTTCTGTACAAACCCCGACACCCTTGAGTGTAAAAGTATCCCCTCTGGGTTTCTGGCGTATCTGCATGTGACCCTGACGCTCACCTCTGTGTTAATCTGTCCTGAACAAGGCCCCTCCTGCTTCCTTCAGATCCAGCTAATGTCCCAGCTGGCTCTCTCCCCCCCCCAACTCCCCCCCTCCCCCCTCCCCCCGTTTCCCAAAGCCTCCGCCGCGTCTTTCATCTCACCAACCTCTCTAACCTGCCGCCGTCCTCCGTATTAAGATCAGTGTGTCGGCCGAGAGCCAGTCGGGGGCCGGCGGCTACTCCGCTTAACCTTCGTCGTACCTTGTTCACTCGCACACACGCACACTCCGACACACTTGCAGCCACGTGCGGCGGAAGACACACACACACACAAACACACACACACACAGAGCGGTGCAGAATTCTGACACACTGACAGTTCGCGCTCAAAGATTTAATCTCACACACACATGCACTGAATCACAGAGGCAGGCAGAAAGGTTACATTGATCTTAGTCATGGGTGAGATTGCAGAAGCCTTCATCCTTCATCTCTATCTCTCTATGCCTCAGTCCTGCTCGCTCCCCTCTGCGTGTCCATACCTCGCTCGCCCATGCTTAATTTTGCCCCCCCCCCTCTCGTTTTACACCTCCATCATCTGCTTCTCTCCCTCTGTCTCCATCCTCGCGTTCATTCTCTTTCATTTTCTTCTCCCTCCCGCGTCTCATCGTCCTCCCCCTCCTCCGCTGAGTGCTGGTAATATTGGCTATAAATCACGGGCGCCTCGACGCACAAACACACAGTCTGCAAAACACACATGGAAAAAAAAACAAAAAACAAAAAAAAAACAGCCAGCCGCGCAGTGCGTTGTCTTCTGTACGCCGTTAACCGTGCATTAACTATGCAGTGGCTCTGTTTGTGTGTGCATGTGGTAAAGATCTGAATGATTTAGCTCTGCAGCAGCTGCATTAGTCATCACCGCACAAACACACAAACACACACACACACACAAGGTAAACACGGCGAGATAATCATCACATCTTCTGAGACAACACCGAAGTTCCTCTTCTAATAACTTACCACTATTCAACCGGGCCATTGAGTTGGGAGCAGACAGATCTTTGTGATGAGATTCTCAGCTACAGAACGTGATCGGAGTCCAGATTCGGCTTCACACTACAAAAAGGAGAAATGCCTTTAAAAAAAATGTAATTTCAGGCTGGCATTTAGCGGGGCACTCGAGAAGTGCTGTTTAAAGTCGAGCCTTCGTGAAGAAAGAGGAGGTTAAACTATGATTTATTGGATCTCATTGATTGGAATTATTGGATTTGCGAGGCGGTCGTGCAATAACGTCCCCGGTTTCCCTTCTTTTCCGCTCAGTTTTCTCGCACGTCTGACCCCATTAGCGCCTTTGAATTTTAAAACATGCAGCAATAAAAGACAAATTCAGATCCTTTATTTCTGTTTAAGTAGAAAAATGGCCAACTCTGATTTTGAATAGTTTGTGTCTCATTTTACAAGGAGAGACTTCGATGCGATATTTGCATATTTGTATTATTTGAATAGCTTAATATTGAAAGCAAAATGATAATTATCATCTATATTTATAAATAGCACTGGGCTGAGTTTAATATAGAACACATATATTAGGTACGGGGTCCCTACTTAATCCCTTATCAGTTTTGGGGTCAAAAGCATTGAAGACCCCTGACCTAGGTCATTAGCTGCATTTCAATTACAATATTTTTCCGTAAAATGAAAATGATTTTTCTGAAATTTCTGTAAATACAATTGCACTTTGTGTTTCCTTTGAAAGGTGTTTTGTGAATGAGCTGTAACTCTTGTTTAGTCTTGTCTCACAATATCCCATGACTTTTGTCACACAATCCATTCCACTTTTGCGCTACATTTTTATATCAATACATCTGAAAAACCACCTCACGAGAGCGTAAAAGTGTTTTAGCTTTAGATGTCTGATATTAGATATTTCTCAAATTGTAGGTGTTTTCATTACCAGTTCTTTATTGCGATATTTTTCTAATGGAAACTCATCAATTGTGTCCAATAAGATGACAAATTGATGTACACCCTTGCCATGACTTGGCTAATATATTATGAGGGTTTCAATTATTGTTATAATAACTGAATGGAATTTACCAACAAAGTGAATCAATTTGAAATTTGAAATTTTAAAGTAAGTGAATTGAATCAAAACAATTCATCCGTCTGAATTCTGTTCTATATCAGAATTTCTATATCAAACTCAGTCTAGTGCAAATTATAAATATACATTATTATTATCATTATATCCAATAAACATATTAAAAAAAAGTTTTATAATAAGGTTTAGGTTTTTCCCAACTTGTATGACCTATAGTAATTTCTATTAATCCTATTTTCTTACCTTAATTAATGGTTTTCTAAGGACCAATTAATTCCCAACCTCATTCCATGTGTTGCTTCTTATGTCTTCAGTAATAATCTCCAATGTGGAAATTAATGAAAATAAAGAGTGAACTAGAAGATGAACTTTTGACAGGCACCGCGTGGCTCTATATAACACATGCGTATACCCACGACATGCTGCATAAGGGGGCAGCGGGCTGTACCACGGCCGTAATTAAATACGGGATAATTAACTGACGCCGGTGGCGGACACTTCAGCGGCGTGATTACCGGCGGTGTTGGAGGTGATTGCGCGCACCATACATTAAAGGGGAACGCGAGGCAGACTAACTGCAGCCAATCAGAATCCGTCACCTCGTTGGCCGTGTGCCCAAGAAATGACCTCCTCAGCTACGTGAAGGATTGTTTAATTCACGGCTGTGTCCATTTCGATCGCATCGCGTTACTGGAGCTCTCAGTCGTAGTCACCGGAACGCATCCAGCTGTGCATCAGTCTGTGACGCGACGCCTGCAGTCAGGGGATGAAATCTGCCAAAGGGCAACGTTCATACACAAACACACACACACACACACACACACACACACACGTCTTGTTGTAATTGCGAGGGCCTCGCCTTGACTACTTTCCCTCAGGCTAACCTTAAATCTCACCCTTTGCTGCACGCTGCATTGCATATGAAGTCATAAGTCATTGTTTTTAAAGGGTCCTGTGGTTCAGTTCGGGATAATAGCCTGGAGAGAAACGAGGGCGCCTGTGAGATTTACACTGTTTTGTCATCTGTCAAAGCTGTGTCTGAAGGTTTGAATTCAAGGGGGGTAGACAACAGACACACACTGCACTGAATTATAACCTTGAAAAAAATACTGTTAGTTACATGTCAGTCATTTTTATGAGGGCATGATTTTATGAGGGTGGGGGTTCATAGCGAAACACACTTTTTTTCTTCTCTTTTTTGTTTCTGTCTCGAGTGCCATGCGAATTATTAGGTTTTGGAACACGGAGTAACCATTTAGGACGGAGGCTGCTTCTTAAAAGGCAGAAATGAGATAACACAGAGGAGACTGTCTACTGCTTTAAATACAAAATCAATTATAGGGGGCATGTTATGCACATTTGCATCTACAGTATATATTTAATTTTGGACCTTTATGTGCGTATCTTTCCAAAAACTCATCTTACACTTCTCCCATGTGTAGTCCCCTCGGTTCAGACTGGGTCTAAAATAGACATAAGGCTTTTTTAGGTCACCTTCTGACGAGACCCAGTCTCTTCCGATTGGCTGGCTTTTGGAAACTCTGCCTCCAAAAGCAGTAGTTGATGAATTAATTCCCTCTGTGTCCACGTCCGTAAGATGCAAGTGGAAGCCACTGATACAGTTATTATTCCAAACTGTAAAGATTGAAAGTTAGTGTGTTTGAAAGCAACTCCAGATTTTATTCAGCCTTCCATATGTGCTGCTGGTTGACGGCCAGACCGTCCCTCCTGTTGGCAAATCCTGGGCGCGTGGACCCGTCTGTCAATCCTCCCCCCATCACTGAGAATATGACATGTAATTAGACCATACCTCTGCAAGCCGCTCCGTTGGGATTTTATTATGGAGTGTGTTTCAACACGAAAATGCCTTAGTCGATGCTCATCCTTTAAGGTTATTTCCTCGTCAATATCTTAAACAACAGGTCGCGATAACGGACTTTAAGTAACCCACTTCTGCGCTCACATAAAGTTTATGTCTATGTTGCTGTTACTTTTTTTGTCCATCACCCCATAAAGCCCGCCCCGAAGAATTTGACTTCTTTCCCGGACAATAATCACCCCCTAACGGAGCAGCTCCAGACCAGCTTTTCGGTTGCAAAGTGTTTGTGGTCTGGCTTCCAGGCCGGCAAGATAACGCTGCCAAAAAAAAAAAAAAAAATTCACCTGACCCAAAAGCCTGTAACTGTGTGGAAAGTTGGGAATGTTAAGCCGGCAAACAGATACTGAAAATGTGTTGAAGAAACACTGAAAAAAAAATAATATATTGGTGCCGTTGTAAACTGAGTCCCTGCAGTTTTAGATTTATGACATCATATTAACCCCACAGTAAGCAAGTAGCGGTTTGAGGCATCCCAGGCCCTGGGCTTTTGACTTGAAGGAGCAAAATCCTTCAGTTTGAATACGGGCTAATTAACTTAAATCCCCTTGGTCATATATTTTAATTTAACAAAGGCAAGACGTCCAAATAACCATTCAGAATAATTGAGAGTGCTCGGGAAAATGTGCGAGTGGACCTTGAGGCTGCTTTGTTAACTGCTCTTTATGTGGTCAAGTAAGAACTGTCAAGAGTTTAGATTAGTTAAATGCTGGAGATCCTCGGTGAAGCGTCCCACTGGCTGTTTCATACCAGCATATCTGTCGCACTGGTATTGTCTATACGACTAAGCACAGCAGATGGATCACTTATTCTTTCTGTTTGATGAGAAGCACTAGAGCATGTGCATGCATTAAGATCCGTTGCTGCACCCGTTAATATTTATTCATCTCCACCGTGACGTTAGTCAGACCTGCACAAAACTCGGATTATAACTCCAACCCTGGACGTTTCCACTTATTTATCAACACGCCCACGTCATTAATTAACACAGAATCATAATTATGTACTAAAATGAAATACTTTCATTTGTGTACTCTTAATACAGTTTATTTATTTTAGTGAGTTAACATCTTACTAACACAGAAATACCACTTAAAAAGGGTCTAATCTGGCAAAAACTGCAAATTTTCCAAACTGTTAAGTTACATAGAAGACTGCGTAAAATAACTGCCATCCCTAATTTATCCACTGTGGTGGACAGAGCACAACACTGAGACCCAGGACTAAACAGAGGACAGCAATAAGACTAAATATTGAAGTGGGAGTACCCCTATTGGGTCTTGTGATCCAGTTCATCTCCAAATGTGGTCTCAATACGTCCTGGACGTGTTCACACCTGTCTTTTACATGATTGGATCAACCAGAACAGATCTCAATGCCAGGTCTGACCGGGCCCAATCACTCCCAAAACGACACATATGATTATTTAAAGATGTGGCTAAGTATGTAGGATGAGGAGTGGAAGGAGAGGTTGTTGTCAGTGGTGTTTTTTTATTTTTATTTTATTTTTATTACCATGGCTACTGACCTATTTATTTGTTTTTCTTTATTTGGAAAACTTGTCATCTTGGCTGCCATGGTAACAAATCCCAGTTCATCCATTCACGTACATAAACGCCAACTGCTTTAATCAGGTTAAAGAAAAATCAATGACAACTGTTGTTTTGTGTTGTGGTGAGGTCACGTGCTGGTTAAATGCAGAGGTGTTAATGAAACAAAAATACACTGTGTGTGCATGTATATATTTATATATATGTATACACACACAATGGACACACAGGCACACACATACACACCTTGTTAACCTCCTTACATCACCTCAGTCTGATAAAATCCCTTGCTTATTACGCCTCCTGTTTACACTTCCTCTCTTTGGCTGCAGGGGATTGTGGGTGTTGTATTGAAATATTGACTTGTAATATTCCCACGGGTGCGGCCTGCGCTGACTCCTTGTCAAAAGTATTAAATGTCACACACTCTGTCTGCCCACACGGACCCATAAACACAGATGCAACGCACACCGACGCGCGCAGCCTCGCGCTGCCAAAGACGCTCGCCGTTCGCCGCGGTCGGGCGCGCGGACGAGAATAGAACTGCGTGCAGGTGCAGTCGTTCAGATGAGCAGCCGGGCTAGTGCCTACACACGCTGACACTCACTCATTAATGTACAAAACCCGCGCACACACCCTGCAATAAACAACACCAGCCACCCAATCCTGCCTAAATGTGTGTGTGCGCACTTGTGAATAAACATGAACCTTGCCATGAGCGTTTTTCCAAGAGGCTTTAACTCTTCCCTCCTTGGACAGAAAGGTCCTTAAACAGCCCTATCTGATAACTGGCTATTGATTTAGTCCCTCACACATACACACACACACACACACTCTCCAGCACTGAGTGGTCCGACCCACAGCTACACGCACACTCTGCCATGTCGACACACCGCAACAGCTACACTGAAAATATAAAAAACAGCTAATTAGGTGGGATATCAGACGGCGACGTTCAGTGATAGCATCCAAACAGAGTTCAGCTGAGCAGCACAGAAAGGAAAACAGGAACAGTAAAAGTGCGCTTGACAGAGCTGTTTTGTTTGGGCTGCGCTCTGTGTCAGAAAAGTCCTGACACGCAGCTGATTACAGAGATGAAGTGAAACGGAGAGGTGCTTTGATTGAGTGCGGTTGAAATGTCTGTATAATAGAGATCTTCCTCCGTTTCTCATCACTTTCTTCCCTTTTGTGTCGTCCGTGGTAGATGCTAAACCGTTTTCACGCGAAAGCGGCAAAACCTGAGAGTGGAAATGGGCTCAAAATGAATTCGAGGTCTGCTAGCTATCTCCGCAGATATATTCTGTCACATTTACAGCCAAGTGTGAGTAGCGCGTTGTGATAGCTGTAATGGAGGAGGGTTGAAATGGAAACAAAGCGAATACAACTGGATGGAAGCTCACTAAATGGCTGCACAGTGGTGGATGATAGGTGAAAATGAATAATCAGTGTGCTGACATACGCCGATCAACCACAACATTATGACCACTGACAGGAGAAGTCAATAATGTTGACTAACTTGCTCTGCTGGGAAACCTTAGACATGTGCCACCCACCTAGACCAGACCAGGTACCCCCACACTCCTTGATGACTCCTTGACAGACCCACAAACACAAAAATGGTTTAGGAACCACAAAAAAAGTAAATAAAAAAAAAGTTGACCTGGCCTCCAAATTCACTAGATCCCAAACTCATCAAGCATCTGTGGGATGATCCACAGAGGCCCCTCCCCTCAACCAATAGGACCCAAAGCCCCTGACTCTCTCTGACTAGTCTGCTTTGGAGGCACAAGGGAGACCTATACAATATTAGGAAGGTGGTCATAATGTTATGCCGGATGCCTGGAAAAAAAAGAAAAAAGAAAAC
The DNA here is from genome assembly GCF_022458985.1 of Mugil cephalus. Classification (NCBI taxonomy): domain Eukaryota; kingdom Metazoa; phylum Chordata; class Actinopteri; order Mugiliformes; family Mugilidae; genus Mugil; species Mugil cephalus. Next base: position 23,375,339 of record NC_061774.1, on the reverse strand, counting down.
TGTACATGGATTTCAGAAAAATCTTAATAACCCTCCCTCCCCCCGGCCCTTTAATGACAGCAACACTTGAGCAGTTTGAGCTATGTTATCATATAAACCCAGTCTGACCTGACATCGCTCCAAAAAGCTTTTTGATGTCAGGAATCCTTGTTTTTTTCCGTCTTGGTGTGCCCCCATAAATGTTCAGTGGGTTTGAGGTCATGTGAAACAGTTTGACCTTTTTAGAGAAACTTCTTCTCCTTCAAGACTCTTCTACAGTGTGTCTGATGATTGGAATCTCGTGCTAATTATTCACTGGACACTTAAGTTGTCTTTGTGCCTCTCAGTGAACAGAGCTTAATGTATTGATCTTTTTATGATGTGGTCACTTTTGGCCCCGGATAAAAATGTACCCGTTCACCACGCTCTTAGAAACCTTTGTCACGATTTGACGCCGAGAGGCTCGGCGCTACAAAGACTTCTCTCTTACAGCTCTCATTAGTCTCATTTTCAGCTCTGTTAAATCCACCGGTAGACTACCGACCTGTCAGTAGCTTGACAAAGTCGACGACTCAGCGTGTGAAGAACCACTTATTTTATTGCTGGAGCAGGGGGCCTCAAAAACCTAGCAGAGTCGTGCTGCTTCGGGTCAGGGAGGAAAAGCGTAGTTTATCGTGCTGTTAAAAAATAAAGCATCCGTCCACTTGGTTGTGACACCAGCATACGGTGTGTAGGTGGTTCTTTCTCTGGGGGCACGGGACCGCTGCATTCTTCTGAACTAACTCATCGTGAGACATCTCACTTCTCCCAGTTCGTTGATGCACTGACAGGACAAGCACACGAGGATTTGTAAGCTGAACCTTATGCAGCACTGGGCCAACTCAGCTGTGCATGAACATTTGAAGAGGAAACACATTTGGGTAAAATTCAGATGCTCCTTGGTAGAATAGTTAGCTCCCATGCTAATACCTAGCCTATTACTATATGCGCTTAATTCCAACAACAATCATCAATATTATTTGTGTCAAGGATCATGACAAAGTAATTTTGTGTGAAAATTCTCTTGCATCAAAGCCCTGATGGAGGTTCAAATTATTTATTAGTTAATTATTGGTAGCTGCATGATTGGGGAAGTCTTTGTATTAACGATCACTCAACCACTGTCTCAACTTTGTGATGTACAGTCAGCCTGTTAAATGAACGGTGGAAGGGGAGGGGGGCAGAATCCATGGATTGGATTCTGCAGAACGCAATAAATTAGCCAACACAATAAAATGAAGGAAATGCGGAGGGAAAGGAGCGCGACTCGACGTGAGGCAGGAAAACGAGTTTGCATTGAACAAAATCAACTAAGGAAGCGAATGAATCAATCAGTGTGTGAATAATAGCCGCTCGCTGCCTCCCTGCAGCCTGGAGCGTCACAATGAGGGGGGAAAAAAAAGTAGTTTTGAATAGACGAGGAAGTCTGCCTCTACCGCGGCTCCGTGAAAAGGTGGAGATAGACTTCCTCCTCCTCTTCTAAGCCTTGTACAGAAACAGCAAACAATCCAAATCGAGTCAGAGTTCATTCATCCATTCATTCACTTATTGTATATGCAGCCTCCGGGAACGAAATAACTATCGACTGCTCTGGTCTCATGGAGTGATGCGGCTCTATAAGGTTGTGTGCTTTAACGTAATACGCTTTTATTGTTTTATGGTAATTTTACAGTTGTTGTGAGTTTTAAAAACGTGTTTTTCTTGTAAACCTTTTCAGACAGGACTGTAAAGTTCCTCGACTCTTCCTTTTGCTCTTTGGCCCCTGACGTTTCTATCCTCCTCATTTTCCATCCTTGTATATTTTCATCTCATTCATCAAATGCAAAATGAATGTGTAATGTGTGAGATGAAGCTATTGAAGATAAATATCAGTGTTTATTAATGCTATGACACATCCTTCCTCTATGCATGTTTCTTTTTACACTGTTATCTTCCTTTTACTTAAGTGTTTCATTCATTTCATTTTACTCCTCTAGATTTTTTCCTTTAATTTTACATTTTTTTTGTCTTTTTTTTGCTAACGTGATCATTAATAACCATTTCCCCCAGCAGACACTTCTTATCCTTCTTCCTCTATGTTTTTTTTCACATCCTCATTGCAGTTCTTCAGAATGTTTCTTTCAGCGCTGCCCTTTGTTGTCGTCCACGTAGAATCCACTTAGATATAGAATCCACTACGTTCAGTACCAGGGCTGCATGCTGATTCTGTCCGGGTATCTTACAGCACTGCACTGAACTCATAAGAAGGTAATACGGGACACTGGACATCTGAATCACTCTATGGCAGAAGAAGCACCTGGATGTTTCACTAATAAACAACAAATACAACTATACGTATTTAAATAAAACGGTTCTTCTTTTCAAACTAGTCATCAGTAGCTCTGACTTGTCGTACATGTTGGTGAGATGGTCGAGCTAATATTAAATACTTTAAATCAGTCACTGGGTGATTTAAATTGAAATATGACAGTTTAATTTATTTGTTGAGTATTGTCTATATTAATAATATGAATCTAATGTACTTTGGAGCTCTATCATGTCATTGTTATTCCACACAACCTCTAATTTGTTAACATTTATTTTTTTCGTTTGCATTTAAACACATATTACATCTACGTCTATATACACTGGTCAGGCAAAACATTATGACCACCTTCCTTGTGTCTCCAAAACAGTTGTGACTCATCAGGGAATGGACATTGGCCTTCTGAGGTGGTGTCTTCTGACGCTGTGGTGTCTGGAAACAGGACGTTGTTCGTAGGGAGGGGCTTTGAAAAGGTCAGGTCAACAGCTTGTGCTGTTTTTCATGTTTTTTTTTTGTTTTTTTTGTTAGTTGTTCTGGTCTAGGTAAATGTCTAAGTAACACCCACACGAATGAATGCCAGGTCCAAAGGTTTCCCAGCAAAACACTGAATGCAGATTCTAAATGTTATTTACTTTTTTAATGTTACGCCTGATCAGTGAACGTCAAACCAACTTACCAGATGCTGCCTTATACAGCCTGTCGTTGATGGGTCAATCTTGTTTGAAAGTTTGTTTGAAATATATTTGGAAACGAACATTTATGAAGGGCTCTGTAAGCTTTAAATCAGACTTTCTGTTTTGTGTGTAAACCCAGTTCCAGTCAGCAGCCTCTCAACAACAAGATGTAGTGATCTTCATTGATTCCAGCTTGATTTAAAGCGAGGCCTTTCCATTAGAGGAAATTAATTCTAAATGACTGAACCGGCCTCAGTGTGGTCTCTCTTAATTTTGATTCCACCTTTACTCTCTTTTTCCGTGGCTTTTTTTTTTTTTTTAGCTCGCTTGTCTCCGGCTACGCAAGAAGTTCAATGCAACCACTTTCCCTTCAGCTGTAAAACTCCCTTTGACCGACAATGACCAGATCCAGAAACCTGGATCTAAGTAGTGCAGCAACACAAGGCGTGTGTGTCCCCACTATAGCACACACACATTCCTACTCACACAAATAGGATTCCAGTCTAGTCGCCCTGTTGCCCAGGTCTATTGATTCCCTCCTCCACCTCTTCTCTTCTTCCTCCTCCTCCTCCTCCTCCTCGGTCCCGGCCCCCACCATCCTGCTTTATCTCTGTTTTCCTAACCTCTCTATATCGGAACCAGTCTATTCTTTCTCTCGGCATCTCTCCGTCTGTGTAATTGATTCTCCTCTCTCCAGATCCTTCTGTCACAGGACGTCTGCCGGTTGAGCTCCTTTGACATTAACACAAACCCAAGATTGGAGATATCGGAAACCTAATCTCGCCAGCAGCTTAGCACCTCTGCACAGCTGAAAGTTCAGAGGAAGGATGTATTACATCCAGGGATCTAGATAGACTCACGTTTATCGAGTTACAGAAAACTGAAATGGCCAATCCAGATAAAAGCACATGGTGCTTAAGGTAGTCTTCACAGCGTGTGGGTTTAACTAATGGCAACGGTGAGATGAGTTTTGATTCCTGAATGTGAAAGGTGATTCTCAAATTTGAAGCCTTCATGTCATAGTTCAATGCGTCTTAGTTAAAGTTGCACCTTTCAACATAACTAGCAAACCTGATTAACCTTGTCCTCAAATGCAACCTGTGGTTTGGTGCATACGGTGAAGAGACTACTTATTATAATGACGACAAAGATTAACATTCATTGACTTGTTGTCATAATGCCATTAAGTATTTAGTGGACATTTTCTCTGCAGCACATACATGGATACAGGGAGAATTGTGGTATTTCCAAGATTTCCCTAAATGTCTCTTATCCATTGAGCCTACAGTTGTTCACCTTTATATTCACTTAATTTATGAGTACATCATATAGAGCAAGAATCTCAAGAAACATAAAGGTTTTAAAGGCGCTATGTTACTCAGCTTTACACTAAAACAAAGATGAATGATATGATCCAAGGTTTAGCTTTGCAGTTTAGCTCCAATTATACCACCTGTCTAACTCTTGGTTAACTTTTTCAACTTGTTTGCTCCTGTGATTGCTTGTGTTTCTTGTCCTTCTTCAATAATCCAAGATTTTTTTAGGTTGTGGGCAGAAACTACAATGTTAAGACCCAAGTGGTAATGTGCATTAATCATTCTTAGGGTTTGGATTTGTCAGGGAAACAGCATTTTTGCACATCTGGTGCATAACAAAGATTTGCAGAGTGTGATTTCTTAAGGCAGACATACAAATGTGAAGGAAATGTGCGTATGTCAAATAAAATTGTTAACTATTGTCAACTAAAATGGCCATCCCAACCTTGCGAAAGCATTTCCTGAACTTACATTTAAATGAAAACATTTCTGTCTATTTTTGTGATGCAGAACATGACTTCTGTGCCTGACGTTTTTCTAAATCTGCACAGGTTTTGTTTCCAAACTCTAACCAAGTGAAAGTGACCAAGATCGACACATTCTGTGCGGCTGTGTAATGACTCATTTTCATTTTCCTGACGTTGACCCTCATCTCCTCGGTGGAAGCTCTGACTCTGAATGGAACCACCACCAGTGTTGTCATGTACACCTTCTAACCATTTTGGGCGGCTGTAGATTTGGCCACAAATTGGATGGTTAGTGATTCAATCCAGGGAAAGAAAAGCTCTAAAAGCAGAACCATTTTACCATTTTTTACCATCATATACACATTAAAAGAAACAACTGGATGGATGGAATAGTAGATAATATTTTCAGAAATCTCAAACAGAAAACAAAAACATAAATCAATGGTGCGATGCAAATCAGACAAATGGGGGGATAAAAAAAGTTTCCAACCTATTTTTCTAGTGAACAGTTTTGTATTGAACTACAGTACTGCAGTTTTCCAACCCAAACTAATAAGAGACATGGGAATTTAAACCTTGCACTGTAAATGTACACAGCAGTATCAGTTTGTTGGACTGAATCCACAATTGAAACAGAGACAACCAGGTTCAACATCTCTGACATTCGATACTGTAGACTGATAGGGGAAAGTACAAAAACCTTGATCAGCGTAAAGCAGCATGTAAGAGCTAGAATGTCTGGTAACCAAAGGAGTCTCGTGTCTCCTCCTCAAATCACTTTAATCTCAAAAAAGGCAGCAGTGTTATTTATTCACTAGCGCTGGCGTCGTATAGGACTGTTTTTAACAGCTCGCGTTGTATAATAGATGATCTGGACCGTAGAATTTTGACTCGTACAGAAAACTTGAATTAGAAATGTATGTTTTTCATCCCTGTAGGATCCTGTCAGCAAACAATCAAATTACATGCCGCGGGCAAACGGAGACCCGAGACAATGAGCAGAGGAACAGAATCTGCCCGTTGGCCTGAAACACCCCCGACATTCAACCCCTTTACACAGATGAGCTAAACCTTTCTTATCACTGTGGAAATCAGCTGCTGGGAACAAAGCCCAGTCAATAGATCCTGATGTCAAATACAGCTGTGTAATACCCCTCAGACATCCTGCTGGTGAAGTGTCTTTCTCTGGAGGGATCGATGCCAACAATGCGAGACAAAAAAAAAAGTATTTCAAACTTATCTCCAGTGCAATCACTTCAAATGCAGTATAAAGTGCATTTCCACTGCAAGAAGATGAATGTTATATATTTGCATTTACACATAAAATCCATCTTCTGTAGTTGTGATTGAACAACTGGTGCACTTGTTCAAGTCACTCAGTACATTTTCATGCATGCGACAGAAAGCAAATTATTGCCTTAATCCGACTTTAACTGGACAACTGAAGTGCATGTAAACACGTTGCTCCGACTAAAATCTGAGTTCTCCTTTTCCCATAAAATAATTTTCTCCAGCATGTATACAGTTAATTGGACTTTATCTGGACAACGCGCGCCGCAACCGCTGCACTGGCATATGACAAAAACAGAACAAAAACATCCAAGAAAGCCGGTCGCAGAAAAAGAAGGTAAATAGAGCCGGTAGAAGAACCACCTGAGGGATAGCGCCATCTTATCTGAACCAGAAGTAGCGCGCACATTACGTATGTTGTGAAAAAGCTGTACTGTTATTAATCAAGTTGTTGTTTGAAATGCCAGTCTGCTGCATTAAAGACTCTTGTTTATTATTTGACATAATAGGTCAACCGAAAAGGGGGCCGCATTAACCCGCTGACGAGACGCATATCGCCACCTAGTGCGGAGGAGGAGGATGTTCCTGTCAGTTATGCGATTTTCTCTGTTGCATGTAAACTGGGACAAGGACTCACACTCAGAAAGGTGAATTTCTAGCATAGCTCGATTAAGCTGCGCATGTAAACGCACTGAGCGTGTGCTGCAGTTACTTTTAGAAAGTTATTTGAGTTTTTGATTGAAACTGAGAGCAGGAAACCTGTATATTTGCAGGTGCTCACTTATCTAAACATTGTCCATGTCTATCCCATCCATTTTTGATAAGCACTGTTAATTTTATTAAGATCATAATTTGACCTGCATTTTTCAGTCTATTCCAATGACGGCATCTTTGCTGACACATATATAATTATGATTATTATTTGTCTGACTTTTAACTGAATTTTACTTGTTTTTTATTATTATGCAATTTAGTCTAGTTATTTTACTTTATCTACTTATTTATTCAACATTTTATCTTTTTAGTCTGACTTTTAACTTATTTTATTATTTAACTTATTTTATTATTTTTACCTTTTTAGTATACATTTTATTAGACTTATTTTTATGTCTCTAGTGTTTCCTCAACTTCAAGGTGGTGAGTGTAGGGTAGCGTTTTCGAGTCTGTGTGTGCACGTGTGTGTGCACACGTGTGTGCGGTATCTATAATCTATTGTTTTTTGTTTTTATGTAAAGCACTTTGGACTGTATCCTTTCTATATAAGTGCTCTAAAAATAAAGTTTGATTGATTGATTAAAAATCATATACACCAGTTACATTACTATGGAAAAGCGATGGTAAATAGGGTTGTTTTTGTCCACTGGGGGCAGCAAAGGACTGTAAAAACAACACTAAAAACGTGTTTTCTATTTATATGTCCAACAGACCCATAAAATTACTTGCATTTGAGTTGAAGCCATGTGACTGTTGAGCAGCTAAACTCTCTGCCCGCTTCACTGGGAGGTTCCTAACTTCTAGTCGGCCAAAAAAAACCCAAAAACAATGAGCCTAAAGAGGCGAACCGCATCTTGGCTGCAGAGTTTGATGATGGCTATACGTGATCTTGAACATCACTCGGAGTCAATTGATTCATTGTCTCTGCAAAAGTGATTTTATATGCAGCTTCAAACTATCATTGCCACATTTAAAAGATCTGGCTCAATGATTACACGCGGAATGAGGTGATTACATTTTGATTACATGAAACCCACCTCAGTGGAGTACGCTCTGCATCTCGATCAGGCATGGTCTGCGCTCCGCTGCCTGAAAGGATGGGTGTGTGGGGAGGGGGCACTAGACACCTTGCATTTCCTTCTCTAAATTACAGAAGCAAACTCAGCTAACACAGACACGCGCACGCGCGGCATTCAAGATACCGAGCAGAGTTTACGCCATCACTCCTCTCTCAAATAGTAAATCTCGCACAGACATGCCACATTACTCACGGGGAGAACTGCTGTCTGATAGCTCCGTATAAACGGCTGATCGTATCACACCCGTGTGCGTTTCATACACACACCAGATGGCAGCGTTTTAAAAAGGGTCACCCAGGTCCTTCCACTGAACAGGAAACTATTCAAGGCCGATCAGGTTAATCTAGTCTTACTCAAGTGTTAATAGAAGGTTGCGCCGTTTGAAATCTATCACAGCTATTCACAGATCATCAGGTTACATGTAGACATGCTCGCTGACACGGGAGGAGACGATCTCTCTTGAGTCAGGACGCTGAAAGTGCGAGAATTTAGGGTGCTTCGTTTGATGTGAATTAACCACCTGGTGCTGTTAAACCTGAGACGTGAACCGGCTCCAACATCTGAGGCTCCATTATTTAGTCACCGTGCTACAGTCCAAGATGCTTCCTGACAACCAACCCTTCCACTGCACATTGTTTCAGCTCAAAGCGCTTTTGTGGATCCGACTCAGAGTTTGTTGGGAGTCCTTCATCAAAAGATATCCAGCTCATAGAGATTCTCCACACAGAAAAGCCACGAAACTATTACTTCTCTTTGTACTTTTGTTGCAGTGGTGCTTTGAAATATGAGGCTTTCTGTTGTCAGTCCAAGTACGTGTTGTCAAATTTGTTGGAGTTATTCTGTGGTTTTCAAAGTACAGCGGTAGATTTTTTTTTTTTTCCTATTTCAACCTTAGATGTTATTGTAGGGCACAATAAACTATTGTGACACTTTTTCTAAATTTTTCATGTAGAAAATAAAGGTCAGTTAAGTTATTATATTGTTCCTTGGCCTTAGGTGGTAAGAACATTTAAACATATTTTAGGCCATTAGAACAAAAGTGCTGATTCAGGCACTTGTCAACATTCACATTTTCACTTTTTGGTGCCTAGTAAAGCACTGAAGGTGGACTTTAAAGACCCCATTTGACCTGACAATGTTGCCTTGATCTTAACTGATTGGCTGAATGAAAACTACATGCTTCTAAACCTCACTGGCAGACACAGGGACGCAGTTTGACCATTTAAGACCTGAACATCTGTCTCTGCAAAAAAAAAAGCTTGCTGTATTTGAATTACCGAAACTCACCAATGGACAAATTCAAAAGTGTGGCTGAACACTGGGAAGTTGTGCTTTCTGGGACGCACTGCTGCTGTTGGGGGCTGCAGGTTGGGGATTGAGGCAAGACCAGGGAGCCCCAGGAAGAGAGAGTTGTTGTTGGGAGGAATTTGTTTGTAAAAACGTTAGTTAGTTAAACCCTTGAGATGTCATGAAGGTCTTCCAGACAAAAGCACAACTTCCCAGTGTTCAGCAACATTTTAAATTTTGTCAACAGAGCGAACCACTGTGAGTTACGGTGATTCAAATACAAATGTGTACTGGAGTCAACAAACGTGGTTCCTCGCACCCTGTATCTGTTACAAAACCTTTGCTGGCACCTGACAATTTTTAATCAGGAATATTTTATGACAATAGAACATTTAGTACATATATTGTGCTCACACAGCATTTATGACAATGCTGTGTGAGCACAATATAAAATTTTAATCTATATACAGAGAGCTATAAGATTAGTTAACAAATCAGGATCTGCTTCAGCTGACGCTGTACTTTAGTGGGACAAAGTCTCAATCTATTAAATCAAGAAGAGAAGACTAAAACAATTTGGGACTTTTGAGACTCTGGTTGGACAGATGGTGAATCAGCCATGTCTAAATATTGTTATAATTATATAAACAAAATAATTTAAACCGTTATTGAGCGAAGAACAATATTCATTAACTTGACTGACCTTCATTTTCTACATGAAAACTAAAAAAAATTGGAAAAATGTCATAAAACTAAACAAAACTCTTCACATACAATAAAACTCTAGAGTTGAATTTTTACGTTTCCAAGTATTTCAATGAATGCCCTATAGCACAGGTCTTCAACAGGGGGTCCGTGACCCCTTGGGGGTCTGCAGAGGTACTGCAGGGGGAGGTCGCAAAATCTTTGGTTGATTAGACATTTTTCATATTTTTTTAATTTCCCCTCAGAGATTTAAATGTCTTTAAATACACATTAACATGATTCCAACATACTTTAGTAAAGGAATAGCTTAATATTGAATGCAAAATGTTTGAGTTTAATACAGAACACATTAGTAGGTAGGTAGGAGGTTCTCCTACTAAATCTCTCTGTCAGTTTAAGACTCCATTGAAGATTCCTGTCCTATAGGGTTGAAATAAAATAGGACATGCAACCATCACAAAATGAGTATTAGGGGTAGAATGCTGCATTATTACCCACATGAAGCAGGTACCCGGCCCAGCCACCAAAGGCAGTTACTTTGTGTTAACTGTATTAATTTCAACGCTAATCACCAACACTGACCTCCACATAAAGAGCTCGAAAAAGCACGACAGCAAAACAGATGGAAGTCAAGGGTTCTTTAGAGGCGTTTTGTCCAAGTTTAAACATCTAATATTTCGAGGTTATGTTGTGCTCACATTGTACCTGCTCTCAGGAAAATGTGTGTTAAATAAAGCATGCAGCAGACATCTGTCAGATTTCGTTTGGGATTTTAGAGCTGGATCTTAGTATAGTGTCATTTTTTTCTTCATCGCAGAAATCGCAACAACGTCGGTGGAGCCCTTGACACGGGCTGAACTGGAGACGAGCGTTAAAAAAAAATGTAGCGAAATGAAGAGAATGCTAGAAAAGAAATGTATCTGTAAGAACCAGCAGAGAAATGACGCAGTGACTTTCCTGCCATCTGTCAGTCGCAGACAAAAAACCGAGGCACTCTTCGAGCAGAAATGGAGCCACTAAAGCGACAACTGCTGGGAACTGTTTGCGCGTAACTCTCACGTGCGCACGTTAAAAGCTCGCCACATGACAGGTGTTCTCAGATTGAAACCCTGCGTCGCGCAGTCTCTCGAATTAATAAAAGAAAAAAAAAAGGAAATGACAGCTCGGGATGAACATACTTAAGGTGAATGCCAAAACTGAGTGATGCGGGAGGGAGTACACACGCAAACACACGGCGGCGAGGAAAAGAAAATGGATTGCAGCAAAAAAAAAGATTAAAATCGTACGTGTGAAAAGCTGCCGGCGCACAAGACGCAGCGCAAGCAACGTATGAGCAGGAACGGCCGCCTGAAACACCTATTATAAATCAACTCAAAGCAACAGCCCTTACGTGTCAAAGTCATTTCTGAATCGGTTATCCACACATTGAGCCGCACTGTAGGAATACCAACTCACAGTCACAGTCATATCAGAGCGAGAGCGTTTGCCACAAAACACTTATTTATATTTCATACAGAGAGAGAGAGACAGAGGTAGGGAACCTGAATGTTATCAAAGCAGAGAGAAGAAGAGAACACTTCTGCAAAGGTACTGACATTCACTCATGACGTATATGAATATATGAATGCAGTCGCTCACTCACTCAAACGTCCCAGGGCTGCGAGATAAGAGAGGAGAGTGTTCTGGGGGAGAAAGCTTCCTCATTGGTGTGCAAGGCTGCACATGTTCCAGCCCTCGCTCATATCCCCTGTGTGTGTGTGTGTGTGTGTGTGTGTGTGTGTGTGTGTGTGTGTGTGTGTGTGTGTGTGTGTGCGTGCGTGCGTGCGCACATGCAAGCCCTCCCTCCCTCTCTTCCCTTCACTGCCACTAAAAAGACACAGAGGACCTATTGTGCCCAAGGAAGGAAAATCACTCCATTTTCAGAAAAGGAGAGGAATGAACAGCTCTCCCAACCTCTCTCCCTCCCTCCCTCTCTCTCCCTCTCTCCCTCTCTCTCTCTCTCTCTCTCACACACTCTTTCTTCTCCCCTCCCCATTCACACGGCAGCTGAAATGGCGAAGCTTGTTAAAAAGGAAGCCCGCATGACAGCATTCACAGCTTTGCTTACTGCAGCACCTCGCTCGCTCGCTCCCCGCGTGCCTTTGCACCAGAAACACGGCATCAAATAAAAAAAATAATTAAAATTTAAAAAAAAAGAGGTAAGAAAAGTTACGGCACTGAGGGGCAATGAGTGAATGCGTAAAGGGGAGAGCAGGAGCGGAGTGGAGCAGATATCAGGACTTTGGAGTAAATGAGGTGTTTCATGCAGAGCAGAGACGCAGCAAAACAACATTAAAGGGGAATGTTGTTTTCAGGTGTTCGGAGCTGCAGCGGCGAGTTGGCTCAGGAGCACATTTTCACATATTATCTCAAAAAAAAAAGAAAAAACAACTCAGCTCACTGAGTGAAACTGAGGCTGCCGCCTGGTAATACTAGTTTATTGAAACAATCTGTCATGGAAGAATTGTGGAGGAACAGTGGGGATTTCTCGCCGGCGTAAGTGGCCCATTTCTGACTAGGTGGACGGATATTAATGCTCCTCCGCGCGCCGGCGGGGGGACAACAGATGTGACGATGGGGAGAGAAAGAAGAAGCGATTCGGAGATAAAGGGGGATTCGCTCAGACTCGTTTTTGCTTCTATTAAAAGCGTTGCGGTTGGAAATGGGAAAAACGTATTTAAAGGGATCAGACTGCAAATCTGGTCTGCAGGAGAAAAAAAAGTGTGATTTTAGAGCGTGATGGTTGTGGATGTTTATTCCCCACAATGCACTGCACGATGAGATTCATGGCTGGTATCAATCTATGGGCTATCTTCACAACGTATGGTTTGCTCACCTTTGGTTTTGTTTCTAAATAAAACCTCTGTTTTGAGATCACAGCCATGTAATTAGTCACACCGACATACCCTAACTAAAACATGTTGTACCTCCACATCATAAAGATTTTGCCCACACAGACCCACACCGAAACAAGCCCAAAAAGTGACTCATTCCAGGTCCACTTTCCAACATTCGTCATCATTTTAAACTGCATACGACCAGTTTTCAAAGAGAGTAACACACATAGAGGGGGCTGTGACACGTGGTTGAAAGCACCGGAAAAAAAAAAATAAAAAAAATAGCAAGGTGATGCTCACTTTTGTTATTTTACAGGCTGTTACCTAGGTGATATGCTCCTTCAATGCAAGCAATCCGTGTAGTTATCAACGCGAAGGCAAACGCGAGCAGCTCGCATACAATATGCATGACCCTCCCCGATGCCCTTAAGCTCGGCAAAGACCTAGAAAGTTTTCAGAAAAGTAGAAAAGCAGAAGCAAAAACAGCTGGATACCTCTGCCTCAAAGGAGTGAAAACTTTTCTGTGGCTCTCTGCCGGGCCCAGCCGTCAGTCTGGAACGCAGCCCTGTTGCCTGCAACATTTCAGCACCTTGGACAGCAACACAATGGCCAGAAGAGATCCAGTGGAGTGGGGTGGCGGGGGGTGAAGAAAGAGAAAAACACATGAGGACAAAAGACAGAGGAGGAGGTGGAGGAGGAGGCGGAGGAGGAGGAGAAGGAGGAGGAGGAGGACGGCTGGAAGGGGACACACAAAAGGGAGAAGTGGGGGGAAGAGAAGAATTTGGCCGCTGGGAGGCCATTCACAGAGAATACAAAGAGCCAATGTCAACTTGAGTTGAAGGACAGAAAGCAGAATTAGCATTAGAGCGGGTTGCACAGTTCAGCCATGTCACAGCGCTGGGAAATAGAGAGGCACCGGCCTAGAAACGCACAAACTTGTGCCACTTCCCAACAGCAGCTTCCAGCGGAATGCAGCAACAATGTAAAGATGCACCTTCAAGTTAAACATCCGGTGTTATTTAGAGTGCAGAGAAATGCCGAGAAATGCGAAATTCACTTCTCTGTGCTGCTCTTTTCCGTCTGTTTTCATCACGGGCACATTTTCTCTCACTGCTTCCCCACAAGAGGCTACCAGCTACTGTTAATTACTACACTAATGACAATTCCTCTCTCCTGCAAGATTAAATTACCCAAGAAGTAGCAAAAGAAATAACAAAAAAAAAAAAACCCTCCCCTTCTGCATTCCTCTCGTCATTTTCAGACAGTACTCACTTCACTTGCGGCGGTATTCTGACACATCCTGTCTCTGCTGTGGAAAATATTGACCCCCGCACATCCATTTAGTGCAGTCTGACTGCCACGAGGATGGATGGCGATTCTGAGAGAGAGACGAGTGGGAATTTGGGGAAAATGTTAAAGTGCTGCGTCAGTTTGGAGAAAGAGGGAAGCAGCGGTTATCGTTCAACTCTGAAGAAAAAAAAAACAAAAAAATAAAAAACCTTCTCGTCAATCATTACAGCACCAATCACATTTCATTAGAGAGACAGAGGGAGCGAGAGAGAGAAGCAGGAGGAGCTGCAGGCGGGCGCTATTTTCATTTTCTCTCGTTTCCTCTGCGCGCACACACACGCACACACACACACACACACACACAGCAGTACACAGCACGCCGCAAAATCCAAAACAATCACACACGGGGCCAAACAAAATTTACCTCAAGCTCAGGATCTTGACAAAGTGCTTCAGTGAAAATTTAATGGCGCAATTTCGCCGCGCTGTATTGCTCCCCTATAGCATACAATGTTCGTTATAAGAGTTTCATCTCCAAAGACAAGTCATAGTGAAAGCAAAAATAACACACGGTTCTGCCCGTCAGGAACTAATATATATATCATTTCACACCCAGTCTCAAGTTCAGTTTTTTTTTCTTTTTAAACAGACAAATAAGTCTTTTAGTTCACATAAAGATTCGACTCTTTAAAATACATCAATTTCCAAAAACAAAAACAAAAAAAAGAAAAGAAAAGAAAGAGGAGGAACATTTCCATTTTGCAGAGAAGAGAGCATTGTTGATAAAATAGTTGAGTGCAAAGGCACTTTCTGGAGTATATTAAGATTTTGCCGCTTGTTGGGTTTTTGAAAAGGTTTTCTTTTAAGATTTAACACTCACCATTTATCTGTGTATGCTAAATATGTACAGGAATGTCAATCTTTAGCTTTTCCTCTTCTACAAAGAATGACTTTTTTTTCTGTTTGTCACAGGGTGTGGGAGGGGGGGAGGAGGGGAGGTCGGGGTGGGGGGGGGCAAAATACAGTTTCATGAAAAGCACAAAGCCGTATTTGTACACAGTCCTGCCCATTATATACCTGCCGTCATCAGAGTCTTTTAGAATTTCATTTGTCAAAAAAGAAGAAATAATTTATACCTTCCAGGAGAAAAAATAGAACTGCATAATAATAATATACTTCTTATATTCCTTTTATACATATTGGAAAGGAAAAAGAAAAGAGAGAAGAAAAAAGAAGAGAGAAAAGGATCATCAAAGGCTTCTGTTTGCTTCCAGTCCATCGTGTAGGATTGAACACAGATAGATAAGATAGATATATAGAGAGGACTATTATAACAGTAACTGCGTGATTATTATGAATGCTGCACAAAACCTGGGGGTGGAGGAGCTGTGTCGCTATCTTACAGTTGGCTCATCGCAGTCTGTTTCTCCAGAACCTCCAGGTAGTCTGGTTCTGTTTTTAGCTTCCCGGGGAGCAGGGGCGGGTGCTCATTGTTTTTGGAAGGGTACTCAGGCCCGAAGTATTTCCTCGGGGTCCCGTACAGCACAGTTTTGTTCAACCTGTCCTGGTTGGTGATGTGCCGCCGGGCCGTAGCGACCTCGTAGGGGGGCACGATGCAAGGTCTCTTGGGCAAAGTGCAAAAGTTGTAATTGAACGGAGGGGCGCCTGCACCCGCCGGGAGCTCCTTGTTGGGCCTCTCCCCTAAGTTTTGATACAACATCTCAGGAGGCTCGGGGCTGGTCAGGCCGCACGACATCGGTGATTTATCCATAAAATCCACCGGGCTGATTGTGTAGGCCCCCGGGCTTCGGGTGAGGATGTCGTCCTTCTTCATGTCCAGGGGCACGAAGCTGAGCTCCTTGGCGTTGCGGTAGTACGCCACGTGCTCGCCGTCCTTCTGCATGTAAATGGGGTTTTGGCACATGGAGCCCACGGGCGGGGGGATGTAGTTATAAACGTGGCTCTCGGAGCTTTTGTCTTGGGTCGGTTCGGGGGTGTAGGAGCCGTATTGCACTTGGAAAGAGTTGAGATCTAAGTTGTTGGCGCCCGTTGGAACGTGCTCCACCCCTTTGCGCCGCTTCAGGACGAAAACAAAAAGGCCGGCGCCGAAGCAGACGGACAGGATGAAGACCACTAGAAGCCCGAGAATCAGGACTGAGAGCGGGACCTCGGGGTGCAGCTCGGGGGCGTGGATGTGCGACTCGGTGGGGCTGGCTGAGCTGAAAGAGGACGAGGACGAGGACGACGAGGAGGACGAGGGAGTGGTGGCTTCGGTGCTGGGACTTATTAACGTGGGGGCTTTTGTGGGAGGGGGGTGCTGGGGCGGTGGCACCTCGCTGGGCTCGGGGCAGATGGCCTCGTTGCGAAGCGAGCGCAGCAGGCGCCCCGCGTGCTTAGAGGGCGAGTCACAAGTGATTTCATTAACCACCACGCTGGTGCTGGACAGCTCCATCCAGTTCTTGAGCGCCACGATGTCGCAGGTGCAGTCCCACGGGTTCTCCTGCAGGTCGATCTGGATGAACGCCGAAAGCTGGTCCAGCACGCCTCGGACCGGGAGGTAGGAGAAGTGATTATTCCTCAAGTTGAGCCTCGTTAGCATAGTGCCCCCAAAGACGTTGTCGGGGAGCGATCGTAACAGGTTGTTGTTCAGGAAAAGAAGCTGCAGATTATGCAAAGAGTTGAATGTCTGTGGTAAAATGTCCTTTATGATGTTATATTCCAAATACAGGTACTGGAGCGACTGCAGACCAGCAAACAGGGACTGAGAGAGCGATTCAATGTAATTCCCGTTCAGGTAGAGCCGTCTGAGGTTTGTTAGATTCTCAAAAGCACCTTCCTGAATCACTGCGATCCTGTTATTTCCTAAATGGAGCAGCTCCAGTGAGCTGTATTCGGTGAGATCAGTTCTGTAAATCATTTGTAAGTAGTTACCAGTCAGGTGGAGTTTCTTTGGGTAGGAGGGCTTGGGATTCAGCTCGCTAATGTTATGCAACTTCCGCTCCTGGCAATTGATGTTCAGTCCGCTGTCGGGGTTTTGTGATGTGCAAACGCAGACGCTGGGGCACAACATGGGCACGGGGGAACGCGTCTGGTAGACCATTATAGGCCCGAAGACATGTTTGTCCTTTGAGATGCGAGGGGTGGGCCTGTAGCGCATTTTGGGCGGGCGGGAGGCTTTCGGGGCGCGGGTGGGGGTGATAACGCCGGGGTGGTAGGTCGGAGGCAGGGCCCCTTGGAAGTGAGAGTCGGAGGGAGGGTGAACGCGCTCGCCGGCATTCCTGCGCGGGCACAGATCCTGCTTTATGAGCTGAGTGATGTCTTTGCCGTGCAGCCTGAACGGCGTCTCGCACACTATGTCCCCAACGAAGACGGAGATGGTGTCCAGCCAGGACTTGAGGGGGATCAGGTCGCAGGTGCAATTCCACGGGTTCTCCTCCAGCTGGATCTCCATGATGCCGCCTATGTGCTCCAGCACCCCGGCGAACGGCAGCATCTTGAGTCGGTTGCCGCGTAAATCCAAGTGGGTGAGGAGCACGAAGCGGAAAATATTAGGAGGCAAAGACAACAGCAGGTTGTCATTGAGGATCAACACTTTGAGTTTATTCAGCTTACTGAAAGCGCCCGGCTCTATGGCACTGATATAATTATAGTCTGCCTGTAAATACTCCAAGCTCTCCAGTCCTGCAAATGTATCCTCTTTAATCACCTCTAGGTTGTTGTTGTTCAAGTGCAGCCGCTTCAGAAAGCGCAGCCCGTTGAAAGCGCCCGTTCTGATCTCTTGTAAGCCGTTATTCCCCAGATGCAGAGAGGTGACATTGCTATAATTGACAAACTCATTGGCGCTGAGCCGTGACAGGAAGTTTCCATTTAGAAAAAGCTGGGAGATTTTATTGGGGGGCGCCTGAAACTGGCTGACGGTGGTAAATCCTTTATTCTCACAGTTGATGTTGAGGATGTTCTCTCGCTCCTCGCAGGCGCAGCGCGTCTTGCAGATATCTTTGGAGGCTGAAGTTTTGCGGCTCTCCGTTTCGGACGGCGACAGGCTGGTGACCGTGAGGACGCTCAGAAAGAGGACGCCGCTCAGCATTTTTACAGCCAAAAATGGTCGCTGAAATATAGATCCAGCATTTAACTTTGCAGCGTGAGCCTTGGATGGTAAAAAGGGGGGGGAAAAAATGAGCGAGTGAGTTCTCACAGTAGGGAGAGGGAGGGGGGCGGGGGGGAGAGGTAGAGGCGCTCACACACACATACGCACGCGCGCGCACACACACACGCGCACAAAATCACCCTCTCTCTCACTCGCACACACAAGCACACAGGCGCGCAGAAAACAGGCGCACCGCAGTTTTTTTGGTGTTAAAACGGAACCGTGACGCACAGGGGATGCGCAAATCTCTCCATTGACCTTCGCTTTGAATTCCAAAAATTCCGAAAAAAAAAAAAAAAAAAAAAAAGAATCCCTCAAAAAATTAATCCCGGAAAAGAAAAAAAGGCAAAACCACCGCAAATCAACGGGATCCTGCGCGGTGAACGGACTTGGCACATTGTCAGAGGCAGAGGAGAATCCGTGAGACTAAAAGCCGCTTACTGCAACCCCCCCTTTTTTTTCCCCCTTATAGAGAGCCCCGATTTATTCAGCGGCTTCACGCAGATCACCAGCAGCTGCAGCCAGATATTCAGAGGGAGACAGGGGATGCCAATCGCTCCCTCGTTTCCCCGCCACGCAGAAAAGGCGCTTCATTTCAGCGCAGGCAAAAAAGAAACCACTTTTTTTAAGGATCCAGAAATAATGCGCAAAGGCGCACCATGACGCGCGGCTGGCTGTTTGTTCGGCGTCCTCCCCAGAAGAAGGATGCGAGGTAAAAGTGAACTCGGGAAGAAAAAGGAACAAGACGAAAAAGAGGACCGCGGGGAGAGAGAACGAGCGCGCGCGAGATATATATATTCCCGGAGCTGAGGCATAACTACAGCCTGTGCCGTCTGTCTTCCTCCTCCTCCGCTCCGCACACTGAGAGCAGCACTGAGCGTCTGCTGCTGCTACTGCTGCTTCGTTTGTGTGTGTCAGCGAGTGTGTGTGTGTGTGTGGCTGGGATGGAGAGAGAGAGAGAGAGAGAGAGAGAGAGGTCCGTTACGTCATTGACAGTCAACACGAACACACTCTCGGACACACAGACACTCTAAAGAGAAGGAAACCACATTTACTCTAATTGTATCCTAATTAAAGCGAACGCTTTGTCTGACTTCTATTCGTCGCAATCACAGCAAATGAGTTCTTTTTAAACCAGCCAGGTTTTACCATTATTGTCTTTTTTTTTATTATTATGGCATCAGTCTGTTAAAGAAATCTCTTTTCCAAAGTTTACATTTAAAAAAAAAAAAAACAATTAGCTACGCAATTTAATTCACAAATTACCAGTTTTATTACGGCCTATTCATTAAATCTCAGTTTCTTTCAGTTTAAAATCAATAACTTCAACTCTATTATATGAGCAGAATGGCATCAGGAGTCCTTAAAAACAACCTTTGTGTGAGCGTCTCCCGCACCCGCAGATAACGAGGAGTCCAATCGATATGAACGCAGAAGGCTGGGATGTGACATTATTATGAAAATGCAATGATGCACATGCGGAGTTACATAAATCATATCCCTGACAGTTAATGAGGAGTTGTTTTTTTATTTTTTGTTTTCCTTTTTCTTTTTCCTCCTTATGGTTGTATTATTTTACCCATGACGCCACTAGGAGGCAGGGAAGGACTCTTTTCGGTCTGTTTCTGTCACCGCTTTCCTTCAGCCTTCGTCTGTCACTCTGATATCCGCGCACCTGTCAGCTCAGAGACACGTCATTATTAACAGGAAGAGGAAAAACCAATGCAGCAAAGTGAAAAAAAAGAAAAATTTTACATAACGGAGCAGCATCTTCTTGTTTCCGAGAGTACTGTATATGTATTATTATTATTATTATTATTTATTTTTTTAAAGCAGAGTTAGTATATACTGCATTATATTAGGACAAGTGTTCCTAATATTTTCAGCTTTGATATATGAAAACTGAAAACATTAAATATTCATAAAACCAGATAGTGTATGTGTATGATATTGTCAGGGACGCTGGGAGCAGTGTTTTGTCCAAATAACTGAGAGACTTTGCATCTAATTCTGTTTACAGGAATCACGTCCACGCCTTAATCAGTTTGTCCATTCTTACATTTCCTATCCTGCTCACTAACTTCTACATCTTTTGTTTTCTAAAGACCAGCCTGAAGCATCCTCAGATGACCTATGAGGGCTGCAGTGGGGTTGCATAATTAGCTAAAGTAATTCTCCTATTGGAACTTTGATCAAACAACATGGTGATCGTGACTGATTTAGGATTTGTAGCCTAGAAGAGTAAAAGAGGTAAAAGAATGTGAGTGTAGCTGTGGAGGACTGTGCCTCTGGACAGCGTTCTCAGACCGTGGCCTCACTGCAGCCTGACTGAGGACTGTCAACAGGCTGTGACAGCAGGCCAGCCGTGAAGACACAAAGGTGAGGATAATTTTCTCCACGTCAGGGTCTGACAGCAACTGTCCAGCTGTGGTTATGTTCCCCGAGTTGAGATAAAAAAAGAATAAAGACAGACAGTGTAGCAGCAAGATGATGTTTCACTGTTTTGTTTTTTCTTCCTGTTTGTCAGGTGGTATCTGGGAGTTGATTCACTCTGAGGCCCGTCTGCGATCTAAATATATCACCGTAATGATATCAGCGAGGGTAATGATGACAGAGAATCTCGCACACGATGACGACAGTGACATCCGGGCCTTTTTTTTTTTTTACTTTATTTTTTTTTATTGAGAATGATGGCCGCCTCGGATTTCTGCCCTGATTGATGGGGTGAAGGAGCGTTGAGTGGAGAAGGCTGCAGGTTTTTCCGCATGAGACCAGGTGGGTTTATATCGTCAGAGCGCCGCTCCATGGCACATTTGTCAAGTCAATCACAGGCCACCGAGGACGACTGTACGTGAAGCGCATGTGTGTGTTTGTGTGTGCTTGAGTTAGAGGAAATAGCTAAAAGAGGAAAGTGAACTAAACCAGGCTTAAAATGTATAGAATAAGAGAAGTCAGGGCCCTGACATGAAAGAATTTGTTGATTTTGTTTTATTTGTTCACTGCGGTCAGTTTAGTTATTGTTTGAGACAAAATGATGACATCACAATGAGGCTAATCCGTTAAGGCATCGGATGAAGACGAGTTTAGACTCTGGTGTTGGGGGAAGCAGAGGAGAACAATCAGTGCGAAGATGTGGAGCTGGAGCCACTGATGAGCCACTGAGCCCCAGAACCCGGTTTAGACCAAACGGATCTAAAATTAAGTAACTATTTTAAGACTTGACCGCAGTAGCACAACAGATGGAAATGATATTGGTTTCAAAAGTTAAAAGCAGGAGCCGGAGTCTTCAACATTTAACGCTTCATCATAAAATTTAATATTCTGGTCATCTCCAGACCAACACAGAACTTCCAGTCTTCTTCTTCGGTAACTTTTTCACCCTGTGAGCAACAGAGCTGACTGGGTTGCACCATCGCTGACGAGCTAATTCCTAACTTGTAAATCCAATAAGCGGAGGACAACTTGTAAAGTTACAGGCCCTTAAAAAGCTGTAGTTTATTTGCAATAAAGTTATAAAAACAAGTGTATTTACATATTTATATTTCACAGTTTTATGCCTATGAATAATTGACCTTTTTCATACTGATGCCTGTTTGGCCCTGGAACTACATTTCCCCTTCCTTTCACCTCACTATATTTAGGCTCACTTTTTTGTTTTTGTGTTTGTGTGGGCTGGAACAATCTATACTTTTAAAAAATAATAATAATAAAAAAAATATCATTAGCTTATTAACATAATGGGTGAACATGAGTTTAGACTTTGAGGAAAAAGTAAAGTAAAAGAAAAGAGTTCCAGTAGCACAGACACATGTAAGAAAACTGTTCAGTTTCTCATTTCGAGGCAGCTTCGTATGCAGTATAGTTCTAACACTTTTATTTTGATAGTTCAGGACGGAAGCTGTGATCATGCAAAGAGGTGCGTTTGACTGGCGATGAATAAATTCTGGCTGAGTCTCTGTGTTTAACCTTAGGTTATTGCAGTTCAATGCGCATAGAAGAGCTTGGTTTTTAAATGGCCCGTCCCAGCGTGGGATTATTTCAAGTTGTTTAAGGTCGAAATACGATTCAAAATTTCATTTTAAAGCGACAGGTCTTCATTTCCAAACTGGCAACAGTGACTTGAGATAAAGAAGGAGTGAATGGAATGACAAATGGGAGTGACAGTGTAGTTTGATGTGGTGCAGATTAAAAATATATATATAAATATATATGGAGAGAATGAGTGACGGCTGTTTTAATGCTTTTTACAGTTGCACAGTGAACCCAGGCACGCACACAGTCACAGGCGCATGTAACGTGATGTTTAATAAATGTCTCAAACCCCTCGTGGATTCCACTATAGGGAATAATTCGTACATGTTGTTAACTGATCAACAAGTCGTGTCAAAAGTTAGAGTACAGAATTCTTAAGTTGAAAGGAGCTCCCCACTTCACTTTTTTTTTTTTTTTTGAACTTTTCTCCTGTGATGTGAGTTGAAAGAAGAAAGTGGGTCATTGCTGCAGAGCATGCGTATTTAATGGCAACTGCTTTAAAGACAAAAACTCCGTGTGACTGGATAATTTAAGGCGTGACAGAAGTCGGCCTCTGTATTCAGCTCATACAGCAGACAGCTCGTATTATAACAGAGCACAGAACAGGGCGTAGCCGTTAATTTAAAGGTCAAATGAGGCCTAACAGGAGGACGGCCCAGCAGCATCTGGGCGCTGTAGCCTCTGATCCTACCCTTTCTTTTTCTCACCTCTCCCAAATCCCTGCAGTGCAGAACAACGTTTTCTTGTGGGGAGCGAAAAGGTCAGAACCTAGACGCCCGACATCCGCGCGGCACATATTATACATTCACACAAAGGCTAATGTGATTAGAGCAAACTGAAATCCTGCCTTGCACGCCGACTTGTATGCCATGATCCATATATCTGCCACGTGATAATCTCTGTCGCTCTGTTTTACATATTTCTGTAACTTCCCACGATGTTTATTTTATTTGTAGTCTAGTTCCTGATAGGCACTGGGGAAATATACAAGTACTGGGGAAGCAGAATTTCACCTACATTCCTACAAAGATAACTAGTTTGCAAGCTGCAGACGTGACCATGCAGCATTTTTTATTTATTTATTTTTTTTATTCTGGGAGAAAAGTGCTGACAGGGCACTGGGGAGGCCTCTTTTCGTCGAACTTCATCAAAAAAGAGCTGCCACACTCAGGACAACATAGCACCACACAGCAGCAGCATTCACCGCCTCCAGAAACGGGCTTCTCTGTCTTTGTTGGGGGATGGACGGACACGGTCAAAAGGAGCCGTTCGCCTCGTTTCTGGAATGACAAGTCTTACCCTTACGACTCCAGTACATTTTTAGACTAGAGACTGTCAGTCAGAAACACGCACACACACATAAAACAAACGTTTTAGGCCCAAAAATCACTGGGAAAAATTAATGAAAGACGCTGGAGCTCAGAAAATAAAAGTAATACGGATGTAAAAGAGGGCATAGAAACATGTGCACCATCCAAGACTGTTACAAATCACGATCGACATACCTCTTGTCCCACAGTGTTCACACAGTTCTATGAACAAGGTTTGGTTGGGTTGAGGTGGTTTGGTAACGCAACTTATTTATCAGCCAACATCACATCATGTTTAAAACAAACCAAAGCATAAAAATATTTCTGAGGTCTGTTTGGACGGAGCTAGTTTTACCTGTGGTAACTTCAAATAATTACAGAGGTCATTGATTTCCATCATTTCTATGTAGCGACCATGTCTGTAATTTGTCTGCAAATTACCTTAAACAAAGAGCTCCTGTGATAAAACTAAACCAGTGTGAGTCTGCATCTCTGTCATTTGATTTTCAAGAGTTTTTCTCAATTTGTGGCTCAATTTTATGCCTCTTGTCAGTCAAGAATTATGAAGGAAAGTCAAAGTATGGCCGGACATTAAGCGCAGGTTTGTGCCCCTGTGGCACGTACCCACCGTAATGTACGAACGTACAGTACGCTGGTGCGAGCCATTTATACTTCCTGCTTCACTTTTAACAATAGTGACTGAAACTTTCGCTGAAGATAATCACGAGACAAACACAATCAATCTGTCAATCAGGTGGGGCTGATTTAGTTGTTGCCAGGTTGTTTGTAATGTTCCCATCAGGATCAATAGTCTCATCAAGAAATGTTTTATTCAAAAAAATATTTTTTTGCAGACACATCACAACCATGGAAGGTAACTGCAAAATTATGCATAGTAAAAGATGGTAAAGATAAAATAATAAGATAATAAGACGACGCTGTTAGCATGCTGTTTTCCACCAACAACAATTCAAATACATGCAAAACTACTGACAAAGATCATATTTGTTTTGCTCATGAATAGCTATAATAGTGAATGAACTCCGCGACCTGTCGCTTTAAAATTAATTCGGAACCCTGACTTGTCTCGTCTGATAGTTCAGAGTTTTTCTTTTTTTTTGATAATTCACCTTCAGAGTGTTGTAAAATGCAAATGCATTTCTATCAAACTCCCACTCACCTTCTGGCTCACCCATTGATAAAACAAGTAATTGTCTGCCTAAGCTGAAGTTCCTCGTCGGCTCCCATATGACAAGGCAACTAATATGCTGTAATGAGACTGAGTGCCGAGGCGACAGAATCAAATATTCACTTTGGTCCCAGGCTCGAAGCTGTTTAAGAGCCTGTGTATTGAATGATCCTTGAACGTTATAGAACGCTCCCAAACAAAGATTCGGACTTTTCTACCACTGCTGAAAAGACACTCGGGGCACAACGGCTGTCTAAAGTACACTAGAGGTGATTTTAAACGGAATTGATTCGCAGCAGCAACGGTGCGTGATTTGAAAACAGAGCAACTTATCTAATAATATGCATATATTTGTGTCCACACAGACGTGAAAAATGAAATGCCAGTAACAAAGGGGATAAAGAGCAGAGGTAGAAACTGTCGTGGCTGAGAGAAATGAAGGCAATAAAGAGGAGGTGGCGATGGGTTCAGTTGAAAGTCTGATTAAAAGCCAAATAATAGAATAATAATGGAACGGAACTAGAAAAATCCCCCCTACAAGTCAAACAAGATTATGTTAAAATTACAGTTTTAGATGCGATTTACACAAATGAAACGGTTTCACTGAGGTAAATCCCAAATAAAAAGAAAACTATTAACCAGATTTGTTTTAATAATATATCGTCCGACTTGTTCCAGTGGATTTTCGTCTGTGCGCGTGCAGCTGAAATATGAAACTAAGTCAATTTCCCATCATCCTTCCCCACGGGGGCTATGATTATTAAAGGGGCATTAAATGATTTTTCTATTGGTTTTTCCCCAGGGATCTCCTTGGCCATGAAAATCAACCAGTATGCCAGTGGTCCATACCCACGCCTATTAGCCTAATGGTGCATACCATTATGAATTCAGACTATTAGGCTGGTTTAAAATGATTCATTTGGTTTGTTAGCCTGCGACACTAGTACAATCGTACAACGGAAAATGGGCTAATTCACTTTGGAAACTTCATGACTTTGCCAGCCTACTATGTTTAGTGCATAGTACAACATATTGACCAGTTCTTTTCCATTTTAACAGGAAGATGCCCCAGAGCTGCAAGCTAAGCTATATAAAGAAGTAGTTTTCAGTGTAAAGGGTGACCTAACTTGGCCCGGCCTGAACCCACCGAAACATCAACCTCAAACTGAACCTTGAAGATGAACCAGAGCAACGTCTTTGCTCGCTAATGAGGCACAATCGCCAACAATTGAAATTTAATTAATTCAGCCTGACAAGCTTTGTTTAGCTCATTTCACACTGAGAGACAGGAAGAGACACATCTGCCTCGCTGCCGTGCTCCAGTTGACTCGGAGGCTGAAGTAGCGGTTCCAAGCTAGGAGCAAATTTTTCACTTGACACTGAAGTCACTGAGGAGATCCATACATGCTGCCTTCTGGCCACACCATGCTTATGGTATTATTATGTAGCTCGTTAGCTATGAAGACCGGGAGCAGTTTTAGATCTGGCACGACAACCAGTGAACATGTCAGAGATGTGAGTGGTAATAAATGGGGATCGAGCTACCCTGGAGGACAGTTTTCCAGTCAGATGATACAGTCGGCTGAGACATGCTGACCATGAGCAGGGTCTTGTTTAGCAACCAGGTTAAGAGGCTGCTCATGGTTTTGGAAGATTTTTAAATTTCAGAGTGTTAAAATTAGGGCTGTCGGTAAATTGAAATGAAATATCGACATCTCTGCTCTCTGCTGTTTTCTTGATCTGGTGGTAACTCGGTTCACATCGACAGTAAGAACTCGTCGACAGAAGCATCTGGCAGGACTTTGAAGCCGAAGTTGCTGTTCAGAAGAACAGTTTCCTGATCTTTTTATGTTCATTTGTTTCTGCTTGCTTTATTCTTCTTCTGCTTCCTTTAGGATTTCTGTCAGTTTGGACACTGCAGGATGTATTACTGCCCTCTCCAGGGCCAGATTAGAAGATTAGTGCAACCGCACTTAAGATTCTGCTCGCTTTACGCAATCTCCTGATTTCTCCAAGTATTGGTTGTGGCAAGGTCGTAAGAACGCACATTTATTTTGATACCCCTAGTTAAAATCAAAAGATTAGTCATGCATACCTTTGGATTACCATAGACTGCAGCAATGAAGCTATGGATAAAGGTTATTCCTCAAACAATGGGAGCGGATTGATCATTTAGCAGCAGTGTTAAATAAGTGGACTGTGGTAATATTTCAAGTAGGCTAATAGTCTAATTAGTGTCACAAGTGTCTTCAGTCTCGTAATCAGTCATTAAGACTGTTCAAAGGGAGAAAATGACCCATATTGCTGGTGTTTGGCATCATTCTGTGGTTTGCATGGAGGATAGACAATAGAAATAAAAAAAAAATGAGAACAATAGCTGTCTGACAAGATGACGTGGGAGACGGCTGTTAATCACGACGAAGGGAAAAGCTACGCGGCTCTCTCCAAACAGCTTAATGTTCAAAAGTTTAGGGCCCACAGGCCTGTTACCAATCTCCCTGGATGTGGCTGCAAGAGATTGGTCTGAACACATGTACCTAAAGATGGCAACTTGTGATCAGATATCTCAGATCTTAGAACAGGCAACATTAATTAAATCCACCCATCAAACCTGAGAGAATTTGAGCAGTGGGTCAAACTTCTGAGTACAGGTGTCTCATTAAGGGCCACGAAACCTGATTGATGGCTGGGATCGTCTTAAAGGGCGCTTTGAAATGATCAGGTGAACGATCCCGGTGCATTTGCTCGTGTCATTTTCACATTATTTAAAAATAATATCTTACATTAAAAAGAATAAGTAAAGTTTTTTTTTTCCCCCGTCAAATAGATGAAAGGAATTTTGCAGGTCAATTACATTATTCAGAGATTTAATTTCTTCTGTTTTAATGTGAAGATTTTAAATGATTTACTCTTACAGAAGTCTCCACATTCCTTTCTTTATTTTGCATTATTGATATGTGTTCTCTTCATGGTTTTTAAATAGATATTTCATAAGATAATGTCAAGCAGCGCCATTAAAAGGAAATATGTATCAGTTGTACTTATTAAGATGATTTTTTTTTTTTTTTTTTGTATTTGGAGCCTCAAAAGCATGAATATATAAACACAGACGGAAAAGTCTGCATGCATAAATAAAATGTATTAACAGAGAGCAAATATATACACAAAGGTGTTCAGTTCTCTGTGTTAGATACACTCATAACATCCCTGCATGTACACAGGGAGCCTTCATCCTCATGCTTTTCAGACTGAAAAGCTAATCCTGAGAGCCACTGTAGAGGGTATTGTGGGTGGCTGTGCTCGCCGGCTTTTCAATGTCAATTTATCAGTCCACACGCATGTGACAGTGGGTGTTGACGCATCACAGAGTTCACATCGACCCACATGTGGCAAACATAAGGTCATATGTGAGATTTTTGTCTTGTGTCACGTCACGTGCCTCATGGAGGAGACGCCACGAGTGGGGACACGCTGTTTTGTGTGCGAGCTGAGACATGACTGCTTATAGATGTCGCTTTATCTTTTCTGCTTTCTTACGTTATAAAAGGGAAAAAGGATACAATGCATAAACAGTCTGGAGAGTATATGCAACGTGAACACTTAATGAGACGAAATGCTCTCTAAAAGTTTGTGGTGGATTTACTTCCCTCTCTGAGAATTTATCGTAGAAACCTGCACTCATAAATCATTTTAATGTTACAGGATTTGAGCCTCAGTTGTGTAACATCCAAAGCATTTTCAACACTTTATCACACACAGCAGTACAGGTCATAAGCTCTACTCTCTCCATGTCGGTGGATGGGGCGTGGACTAAACTATTTATTTATTTTTTCCAAGAAGCACCCGGGTTTCCCGGGGTCAACAGGCGCTTCGGATCTTGCAACAGACGCTCTCACCGAGGAGACCCAGCCGGGGCTGATGAGGTCCCGACTTGCATCCCAGTAGCAACTCACGGATCAGCCCTCTTAATCCACAGCCACCTCGTGGCTTTCTCTGCAGCTTCAGCGACGGATTGGATGTCCCTCTCCTTGGCTGCCCCTGCAATGCCCAAACGACCGAGTGCTTTGCAGAGCGAGCGTCCTGCAAAGCCCCTACAGCCAAGTCTATGTCCTCCAGCCCCTGCATTCCTACACCAGCTCCAGGTGCTTGGTGTGTTTCCTCTCTTTGGCTTCCTCAGTCCGCCCTTCCTAAGGCACTGTTAGTTCCAGCATAATCAGGTGTTTTGAAAACTTGAAACCTTGATCATGTCTGGCCGGAGAGACGTAGTGGCTGAAGGAAGTTCACCAGGTCAACTTGCAGCTGCCAACCTGGGGCTGTCTGGAAGAGGCCTGTTGTTATCCGTGGACGTGCACGGGGTTTCTTTCCTGCTTTGATAATGCCTTCATTTCTGTCCAAGATCTTCATCATAGACACTCAAAGCCCTTTACAAATGAATGCATTATTCATCCGCTCACACAGTCACAACCTGGTGGTGGTAAACCACCTTGGTAGTCACAGCTGCCCTGGGGCAGAATGATGGAACGGCAACCACCACCAATGTCACTCACTCGCAATCATGCCCCAGTGGAGTCCGGGATCGCAACGCTGCCTTTCGGTTATCGGACGACCGCTCCATCTCCTGAGCTACTGTCACCCAAGACGAGGGTGAAGTCTTCTTTGGCGCTTGATGGTGTTTACTGGTGCTGAGGCTTTACTCTCAGCACCTGAGAGTTCTATCATTTTAAGAAGTTAATATAGTACTGGTACTGCATACTCACGTGTCCATTTTTCTAATGAGTATTGTTTAAGTTCGTTATAGACGTTATAGAAATAGAATGTGACATCACGATGACTACAAGTTGCAAGTTGTGTAATCCAATATTTCTGTGTGAGTGGAGTGGGTAGAGCAGAGCGCAGAATTGATTAAATGAAAATCTGAGTGAATCCAGAGGAACTGTGGGCGGGTCATCGATAACGTGGCTCCACTCTCGGACTCAAGAATTCAAGAAAGTGGGGATGCGTTCTCCATGTTTATATACAGTCTATGCTTTATTGCTGCTTTTCAACTGATGTCGAGCTCTGACGCATGGAACTGTACTTGACTAATCCTCAGCACAAAATATAAGCTGGTTTTCTTTGTCGTGGTAAATCACCAACATCTGTGTTGCATCTGCGATAGCAGCATGATAGCAGTCACCATGGATCAAACTTATTCATGCACATTTACTAAGAAATAGTAGTTTCCAGGTTCCAGCTGCTCATGATCCTAGAATGGAAGAAAAAGCCATAAGACGAGAGGATAAGTGAGCGTGTTAATGGAATTAAATGTAGGTTGTGCCACAGATCCCAAGAAATACTTATTTACTTATGCTAATTCAGTTGCAATAATCTTATTATGTACCGGTCGTTCCACTCTTTGCCATATACAGATAGAAGATAAGCCGCGCCAGTGCAAAATAAGATGGCAAAATATTTTCATGCACATTACTAGATATGTAGATCTGATTCTTCACCAAGGAACAGCTTTAACTTTTACATCGGTCCCTGAATAAGAAACATTTTTTTTTATCCTTTTCACAAACTTATCCATTCATGTCATATCATAATCATATGAAAATAGAAATGAAAATGGTGAAGGCTGCCGCACATCACAGCTGCACAAACAGATGTCTCAAATAAAAGACTAATTTCCTGTTGCTATTAAAGCATAAGAACAAATAACCAAGTAAATCATAATTAGAGCATGATTTAGTCAGCATGGAAATCTGTCACACCATTATTAGAAGAAGTTATTTTATTGAGAGGAATAAAGGAAGCAATCATGTTAAGGTTGCTGCTGGTCTTACCTGAAAGGTTTGTTTATAATAATCCAGAATGAGGTGTTGAGTTGTTCATCAAGAAAATTAGTTCACAAAGGCAAAAGACCATTAATGAGTTTTGTTCTTGCTGCCACTATGAACATAATGTCTGTCTAAACAAAAAAATACTTTCATAGCACCAAGAGAGCCCTTTGATACAGATCACCTCATGGTATTTCCCATGCTTACATTTACAAGCATTAGCAAGTATGATATTTGTTCAAACCCAGCTGTACTAAAATCTATAAATCTGTTAGTCAGGTCAAGTCAACTTATTTTTAAACATATCAGTGAGTATGTCATGTAATAACTAAGAAAACAGACGTGCCACAGCATTGTCAGTCTAGGTCAGAGGTCGTCTAGAAAGACCTGTACGCATTTTGCGCCAAGCGAGTGATTCACTGCACGACACAAGTGGTGCTTAAAATATTTAGCCAAGGTTGGCAAGTCTGTATATGTCTTTACAACAGGCAAACATTATATGAAACATGCATGAAAAACATATGTTGACATATGTTTTCCTTATTTTCCACATACATAGTTTTGTTTGGTTCTTATTCAGTTCTTTTGATTAAACTGTATGGAAATAATGCAAAAGGGGCCAATTTACAGGAGTAGATCATATATTCCTTATATGATGCATAATATATAAAACATAACTGAAGATGATGAAAATTTATATATATATAATACTTTTAGTATTTTATATAGTGTTTCTGATTCCAATTTCTGAAAATCAGCACAGTGGTGTGAGCATCATGTTGATGAGAAGCTTTAAGGCAGCAAAGACTTGAATTAATTTATTTATTAATTAATTTATTTTATAGGCACCCAGGATAGAATGGAATTAAGTCCTCCTGGCCCTGACTGATGATGTCACAGTCCATTAGTCTCTCACTGATGATGTCACAGTGCCATGGTACCTGAGCATTCCGGAGGGGTATAAATAGCTCACGGAATCATTTCACATTCAGTTCGTATTCATTCGTATACAAGACAGTTCGTGATTACAAAGCCTTTTTCTGAGAAGATATTTTCAAAAAACAATCGAAAGTTTGAGTGATGGCAACAAAAACAACCACCGCCATGGACCAAACAAACAGTCCACAGGAAGAGGTGACTCCTCTGACTAGAGTGGACGTGATTCGCCTTGTTGTGAATTACTACTTGGGGATTATTGAACCCGAGCAGTGGGCCTTTCTGCTGAAAGGAAACCCTGACGACAAGACCAGGTACTTCACTTCTTCTTACAATTCTTGTAAATATTGTGTATATTGTGTTTTCCTGTTATATACTATGTATGGTGTTGAGTGCCTGTACATCGCTGCTGCAACTGCAAAGTTTCCTAGTTTGGGATGAATTAAGTATCTATCTGTGTATCTATGCATCTATCTAGGTACATCCTGGCAGAGCTACTCATGGACGTGATGGACTTGATGCTCATCACCCAACCAAGGCTGACAGAGGAGGAGATGAGAAGAATTAAGCCCTGGGAGCGCCTGTCGTCTAGTTTGGGGGAGGCTCTACCCCAAACTCTTCCTCAACTTCTGGTTGTTCCAGATAACGTCTCTCGCAAGATCTTGGAGTCGTTGAGGATCCTGATATACAGAGTAGCGACAGTAGGGTGTATCAAGTGCATGGTCTTTGCCAGCAATCACCCCAAGCCATTTGCACAGTACAGCGCTACAATACTAAGAATGGTCGACGAAATGGTTAATCGTACCATAAAAATGCTGTGCAGTGAGAACAAGAGATTGATGTGCAAATGTCAACGTCGCCATCTGAAACTCAGCCTGGTCACTTCCAAACCGAGACTCCCTGAACACCAGGAACCCGTGGAGTCAAGAACATCTGGAGTCAACAACAAGTAGGTCAAAATGTTTCAAAATGCTTCTACAAGCTTCTTTTCCAATATATATTATATATCTTATGCTTAAATGTTTGGTCTTATTTTATATATATATATGTCTTCTTATTCAAACTTCTTCTTCTTCTTCTTCTTCAAAGTGACGTCCCAGAGAGTTTGGAAGTGACTCCCGACGTTACAGACGTCACCCCCGTGGACGTCTCTGTCCCTCCAGACACTAATTTGGTGTCAGCCTTTGCCTTGGAGGACAAACACGATCCAAGATCCAAGGAAAAGACATTTGTGAGCAGTGTCGCAGGGGAGCTCATTTCTCGGGCCCTTAGAAAGTCCAGGATGCCCTCCTTCACTACAGATTCCATCCAAGCCATCCACCAGCGGCTCTACACCAAGATCTGGGATGAAGTTAAGAGCCAGGGTCTTAACATCAACCCGGACAAACTGAAGGACATGGACAAGGCCATTTTCCAGGACACCTGCAGACAGTTACTCTGCTCCAAATCATCTGTGTGGATTCATATGGTCTCAGCGAATCCACCAGTAGAAGATATCATCGTGACTTCTTTCAAAAAGCACCTGAAGAGATCAGAGGAACCTGGGCCCATCAAAAGGTTCTTCGCAGCTGTAGGCAGAGCTTTCTGCAGACCTACAGTCAGCCCCACAGCACTGGTGTCTTAGCTCAACATCTACATCATCATCGGTAAATATATTTTGTACATATTTACTGTTATATATTTTATTTCTGCAAGTATCTATCTTTTATTTCTATTGTTTTACCTTGTTCTATTTTTGTATTTTGTACTGCAACACCCTCATTTCCCCATGTTGATTATTAAATCTTATCTTATCTTCCTAGACGACTCCACCACAGAGCTCAGTCAGGAAGTTACCTACTTCCCCTCCCCTTCCCTTCCCTTCCCTTCCCCCCTTCCCCTCCACTGTTGCTGCTAGTCAGAGAGCAGTGGAGGGGTTGGTTACTTCCACCTGGGGACACCTCCTCCTCCACTAGTTGCTGCTTGTCAGAGAGCAGTGGAAGAGGGGGTCACCCAAATGTGGGGACACTTCCTGTTCCTGCCTGTTTGTAGGTTTGGATTTAAGCTCGTATCGTCATGTTGATGGACACCAGTACCACCTGACAACAAGAGGGGCCAGAGACTGATTCCCTGCTTCATCTGTGCTGCTGCTGCTGCTGCTGCTGCTGCTGACATCTCTTCATTTGCTAACCATTAGCAAACTAAAAAAAAAAAAAAAAAACTTTTTGCATTTCTCTTTTTGTCAGCAAGTTAAATGAAAGTCCATACTTTGGATTCAATGAAATAAAATATTATAAATATTTAAAACAATATATACAATACATACTCTACAAAGCATTTAACAGTATTACCCGTAAATTTGAAAAAAAAAAAAAAAGGGAGAGATCTCGCTGTCAGGATGACAACATCTACGCACAACATCTCATCAGAGAACGTCCGTCGTATCTAATGACTGTGGAGGCCATTGGAGAACAGTGAACTCATCGTCATGTTCAAGAAACCAGTTTGAGATGATATGAGCTTTGTGACATGGTGCATTATCCTGCTGGAAGTAGCCGTCAGAAGATGGTCCACTGTGGTCATAAAGGGATGGACATGGTCAGCAACAATACTCAGGTAGACTGTGGCATTTAAACCATGCTCAGTTTGTACTAAGGGGCCAGAGTGTGCCAAGAACATATCCCCCACACCATTACACCACCACCACCAGCCTGAACCGCTGATGCAAGGCCGGCCTGTCGCAAGGTTGGCAAGTCTGCCATTGCATAGTTAAGGGACTGAACACATTTGGAATATTTCTGAATTCTTTAACTCATAATTAAAGCATGATTTAGTCAGCATGGAAATCTGTCACACCATTATTAGAAGAATATGTTATTTTATTAAAAGGAATGAAGGAAGCAAACATTTTAAGGTTGCTGCTCATCAAGAAAATTAGTTCACAAAGGCAAAAGACCATTAATGAGTTTTGTCTTTGCCGCCACTATGAACATAATGTCTGTCTAAACAAAAAATATTTTCATAGCACCAAGAGACCCCTTTGATACTAATCACCCCATGGTATTTCCCATGCTTACATTTACAAGCATTAGCAAGTATGATATTTGTTCAAACCCAGCTGTACCAAAATCTATGAATCTGTTAGTCAGGCAGATACGAACTTATTTTTAAACATATCAGTGAGTATGTCATGCAATAACTAAGAAAACAGACGTGCCACAGCATTGTCAGTCTAGGTCAGAGGTCGTCCAGAAAGACTGTGACCACTGCAGACCTGCCAACCTGTACACATTTTGCGTCAAGCGAGTGATCTATTCACGGCACGACACAAGTGGTACTCGAAATATTTTGCCAAGGTTGGCAAGTCTGTATATGTCTTTACAACAGGCAAACATTATATGAAACATGTATGAAAAACATGTGGTGACATATGCTTTCCTTATTTTCCACATACATAGTTTTACATATCATTCTTATTCAGTTCTTTTGATTAAACTGTATGGAAATAACGCAAAAGTGGCCAATTTATGGGAGTAGATCATATATTCCTTATATGATGCACAATACATGAAACATAACTGAAGGTGAAGGTATCAAGTATTTTATATAGTGTTTCTGATTCCGATTTCTGAAAATCAGCACAGTGGTGTGAGCATTATGTTGATGAGAAGCTTTAAGGCAGCAAAGACTTGAATTAATTTATTTATCAATTCATTTATTGTATAGACACTCAGGATAGAATGGAATGAAGTCCTCCTGGCCCTGACTGATGATGTCACAGTCCATTAGTCTCTCACTGATGATGTCACAGTGCCATGGTACCTGAGCATTCCGGAGGGGTATAAATAGCTCACGGAATCATTTCACATTCAGTTCGTATTCATTCGTATACAAGACAGTTCGTGATTACAAAGCCTTTTTCTGAGAAGATATTTTCAAAAAACAATCGAAAGTTTGAGTGATGGCAACAAAAACAACCACCGCCATGGACCAAACAAACAGTCCACAGGAAGAGGTGACTCCTCTGACTAGAGTGGACGTGATTCGCCTTGTTGTGAATTACTACTTGGGGATTATTGAACCCGAGCAGTGGGCCTTTCTGCTGAAAGGAAACCCTGACGACAAGACCAGGTACTTCACTTCTTCTTACAATTCTTGTAAATATTGTGTATATTGTGTTTTCCTGTTATATACTATGTATGGTGTTGAGTGCCTGTACATCGCTGCTGCAACTGCAAAGTTTCCTAGTTTGGGATGAATTAAGTATCTATCTGTGTATCTATGCATCTATCTAGGTACATCCTGGCAGAGCTACTCATGGACGTGATGGACTTGATGCTCATCACCCAACCAAGGCTGACAGAGGAGGAGATGAGAAGAATTAAGCCCTGGGAGCGCCTGTCGTCCAGTTTGGGGGAGGCTCTACCCCAAACTCTTCCTCAACTTCTGGTTGTTCCAGATAACGTCTCTCGCAAGATCTTGGAGTCGTTGAGGATCCTGATATACAGAGTAGCGACAGTAGGGTGTATCAAGTGCAT
Organism: Mugil cephalus; assembly: GCF_022458985.1. NCBI lineage: Eukaryota > Metazoa > Chordata > Actinopteri > Mugiliformes > Mugilidae > Mugil > Mugil cephalus. The sequence continues at coordinate 23,339,368 of NC_061774.1, read as the reverse complement.
GGTCTTTGCCAGCAATCACCCCAAGCCATTTGCACAGTACAGCGCTACAATACTAAGAATGGTCGACGAAATGGTTAATCGTACCATAAAAATGCTGTGCAGTGAGAACAAGAGATTGATGTGCAAATGTCAACGTCGCCATCTGAAACTCAGCCTGGTCACTTCCAAACCGAGACTCCCTGAACACCAGGAACCCGTGGAGTCAAGAACATCTGGAGTCAACAACAAGTAGGTCAAAATGTTTCAAAATGCTTCTACAAGCTTCTTTTCCAATATATATTATATATCTTATGCTTAAATGTTTGGTCTTATTTTATATATATGTCTTCTTATTCAAACTTCTTCTTCTTCTTCTTCAAAGTGACGTCCCAGAGAGTTTGGAAGTGACTCCCGACGTTACAGACGTCACCCCCGTGGACGTCTCTGTCCCTCCAGACACTAATTCGGTGTCAGCCTTCGCCTTGGAGGACAAACACGATCCAAGATCCAAGGAAAAGACATTTGTGAGCAGTGTCGCAGGGGAGCTCATTTCTCGGGCCCTTAGAAAGTCCAGGATGCCCTCCTTCACTACAGATTCCATCCAAGCCATCCACCAGCGGCTCTACACCAAGATCTGGGATGAAGTTAAGAGCCAGGGTCTTAACATCAACCCGGACAAACTGAAGGACATGGACAAGGCCATTTTCCAGGACACCTGCAGACAGTTACTCTGCTCCAAATCATCTGTGTGGATTCATATGGTCTCAGCGAATCCACCAGTAGAAGATATCATCGTGACTTCTTTCAAAAAGCACCTGAAGAGATCAGAGGAACCTGGGCCCATCAAAAGGTTCTTCGCAGCTGTAGGCAGAGCTTTCTGCAGACCTACAGTCAGCCCCACAGCACTGGTGTCTTAGCTCAACATCTACATCATCATCGGTAAATATATTTTGTACATATTTACTGTTATATATTTTATTTCTGCAAGTATCTATCTTTTATTTCTATTGTTTTACCTTGTTCTATTTTTGTATTTTGGACTGCAACACCCTCATTTCCCCATGTTGATTATTAAATCTTATCTTATCTTCCTAGACGACTCCACCACAGAGCTCAGTCAGGAAGTTACCTACTTCCCCTCCCCTTCCCTTCACTTCCCCCCTTCCCCTCCACTGTTGCTGCTAGTCAGAGAGCAGTGGAGGGGTTGGTTACTTCCACCTGGGGACACCTCCTCCTCCACTAGTTGCTGCTTGTCAGAGAGCAGTGGAAGAGGGGGTCACCCAAATGTGGGGACACTTCCTGTTCCTGCCTGTTTGTAGGTTTGGATTTGAGCTCGTATCGTCATGTTGATGGACACCAGTACCACCTGACAACAAGAGGGGCCAGAGACTGATTCCCTGCTTCATCTGTGCTGCTGCTGCTGCTGACATCTTTTCATTTGCTAACCATTAGCAAAATAAAAAAAAAAAAAAAACTTTTTGCATTTCTCTTTTTGTCAGCAAGTTAAATGAAAGTCCATACTTTGGATTCAATGAAATAAAATATTATAAATATTTTTTTTTTTTTTTTTTTTTTTCTTTTTTTTTTTTTTTGTCTGCATTTGTCTGCATAGTTGAACACCACAGGGTGTCAACATTATATGAGGTTCATGCAGTTATATTCTTGCAGCTGAAAGCTTTATTACTTCAGTGCGTGAGTGTGACCATCACCAGCCCTCCCTGAGAACTGTCCTGTTGAACTTTATTGAGTGTAGTGACCTTGTGTGGCAGGGAGGGCAGTGCTACACCTCAGTGAATAGAGGGGGGGAACAAAGGAAAGAAAATATGTAGAAGGATGGACAGTGGAGGAGATTGATTGTGGTGCTAGTAGGAACTAGTGGAGTACAGGGTTCTGTGCTTCCCAAGTCACCTCACTCAAGTATGACTGGGTACAGTCATCTCTGGAGAGATGAGAGAGTCCAGGGGGGGGTAAGGGTGTCCCAATGGAAGGAGAGAAATCTGCCATAGGGCACGTAGTGACAGAGTGAAAGCGAAAATCCAGCCCTTAATAGCCGGGACTCATCAATTCTTTTTGATGTGATCCAGCACGGGCTGGCAGGTGACAACACACATGCATGTGGGCATTCCCTAAATATGAGTGAGACCATTACCAGGGCCCAGAGTCAGGTCAGAAGCCCCAGCGCCCGAGAACCTCCACCCCAGTGTGGGGCGCATGGGTGACAGGACCAGAGAACCACCGTAGCCACGGGGCAAGCCACACCCCAGCGCAGAGGCGAGCGACGACCAACACCCCCAGACCCGCCAAGCAAGCACAAGTCGGTGCAGGCCAGAGCAGCTCCCCATACCCCCCCACACCCCCCAGCCACTGCAGCCCGTCCACCCACCGCCGCCAACACCCCCCCCCAAAGACCCCACCCCCCGCCCGCAGGGCAGCCATGGACACCTCTCCAGCCGAGAGGACCCCCCCAGGAGCCCAGCAAAGCCCCCGCAGACGGGCACCAGCCGAGCGCCAAACCAGGGACGGGCCATCCGAGCAGGGGGGCCAAGGTGCCGGCCCCGTGCCCCTGGCGCACCCAGGCCAGGGAGACCACGGGAAGAGGGAACCCCCATCCGCCAGGGAGAGACCCCAGCCCCCCATCGAAGGGAGAGGGAGAGCACCAAGCCACCACCCGAACCAGTCGATACCGGAACAACCGGGCACCCAAGGGAGCCGCCACGAACCCGTCGCCACGCAGCACCGGGAGACAAAGCCAGGCCAAGAGGACACCAGAGAACCTAGGTAGGTACCCCTACCAACCGCCGTGGGGCCACAGACCGCCAGCCCAAGATCCCCCTGCTAGCGGAGGACCAGGCCCCCCATCCATGCCAAGGGATAATGAAAAGTGACAGTGTCCCTATTACTGTGCTTCCTCAGTCCCTGATGAGGAAGCAAGCCCCTACACCGTGACCCTGGATGTGGTGTGGTGCATTAAGACAGGGGGCAAACAGGAGGCAAACAGGAGGGTCAGAGGACTGCAGCACACTACTGTCCTGCAGCCTGCCCTGACCCTGACCGATCCTGGGTGGACCCCTAAGGTGAGGTGCATTAAAAACTTGGGATGGGTGTGTGTGGTGTATCTAGCCTTGGTTGTAATGGGCGACATAGTGTATGGTGGAGTGTGAGGTGAGTGCAATTTAGGAGGCAGGCAAGTGAGGGCCAAGTCCCTGGCAGCAGGGCCAAGGCACAACAGCAGCCCATGGGACCCACAGACGGGGCGAGGGCCCCCAGGACTCAGGAAGTCCCCCGACCAGACCCCGCCCCCAGCCCAGAACAGCAACCAGGATGCGACAGACCCCCAGGAAACCCCGAAGAACCATCACCGACCAGCCGAGGAATGGCATCAGCTAACCCCCCATCCACCCCCCGCGGTGGCAGGGGTGCCCCCCAGGCGGACGGAGACCCCACCCCCCGCAGCCCCCCCAGCCCCAGCGCGACGGAGCGACCGGACATGCCCAGGGTGGTATTCAGGCAGCCCCCCACACCCTCCGGCTCCGACCCCAAGGCGCCGGGCGTGGCCCCGACCGCCGGGGCCCCCCGGACCCCAGGAGGGCCCCCCACGACCAGCGAGGGCCCAGCCACCAGCGGAAGGAAGGAGGGGCCGGAGGAGGAGCCGGGCGAAGGGAGGAGGGCGCCGCAGAGGGGAGGGAGAGGAGGGGACAGGGAGCCCGCCAGCCCAGACCGCCAAGGCCCACCAGGAGATCCAGGGAGAGTCGGCCACCGATACACCACGACCCCAGGAAAGTGAGCAAGCGCCGAAGCCACAGGGAACCCCAGGCAAGTCACCAGCGCCACCCCAACTGGGGGAGAGGGAGGCCAGCCGGGTAAACCGCTCAGGGCCGGAAGTCAACCCAGGGGTGAGAAGGAGTAGGGCACCCCTAATGCATGCTCAAGGTGTTGTGGTCCGGGGATCCTCCTTAGTGAACCTGGATGAAGAGGGCAATAAAATCTTTTCCATAACGACATTCATCACTGTAAGAGAAATATTATTATAGCATTACAGTAGGTGGAACAGAAGTGGCAAAAGCTAGCAGGCAAAGTCAAGATGCAAATTAAGGTTGAGGGAGTCGCAGAATACAGACCATTTTTTGGCAAACAAAGTCAACTGATTTTTCCGGGTAGCAGATATTTTCTCCAGTGATATATAATCGGAAAGAAGGTTCAACCACTGGGAAATGTTTAGTGACTGTTTGTTCTTCCAGTTCATAAGGATTGTTTTCTTGGCGATGGTGAGAGCTACAAGGACAGATTGTGATAGATGGTGAGGAAGACTGATTGTTTCCAGGTCACCAATGAGGCACAAGTTAGGGGTTAATGGGATTCTGCAGTCCAAAATTGAGGAGAGTTTCTGTGTTACAAGTGACCAGAAGTGCTGTACCGGAGAACAGAGCCAGAGAGCGTGGAAATAAGAATCTGAATAGTTTTGGGTGCATTGCGTACATTTGTCGGATTGGGAGAAGCCCATTCTATACATCTTGTATTGAGTTGTGTGTGATCTGTGGAGTACTTTAAACTGGATCAGCTGTAAATTCGAGTTTTTGGTCATTTTAAATATATTTTGGCAGATCTGAGTCCAGAAATCAAAGTCTGTAGACAGGGAAAGATCGGCTTCCCATTTTGATATTGGTACATGTATTAAATGTGTGGTTGATAGCAGCTTATATATTAAAGAGAGGGTTTTCTTCTTTTTCGGTATGAGTTTTTTAATGTTGGTGACGAATTGTGGTGGCTGTATGCAGTTCTGGAGCACTGGGATTTTCTTTCTGATTGTCTTGGTCACCTGTAGGTATTGGAGGAAGTTTCCATTTCTTATTTCGAACGTATCAAATAAATCTCTGTGATTCATAAGTAAGTTCCCCTGGAAGAGGTGATGGAGGTGGGTTATTCCTTTATGCTTCCAAGTGCTGAGGTGAAGAGGGACTTTGTTATTCACAAAGTCAGGGTTGTGCCAAATTGGGGAGAACCCACAGGGTTCCAGCAGGGATCCTGTGGTCTCTAGACTCTTCCACCAAGCCGACAGGGTGGCGGCAATAATGGGGTTTTGGAAGCAGTTATGACGCTTAAGGGTGATTGTAATGAAGGGCAGGTCCGAAATGCATATGTTGTGGCAGTCGGCCTGTTCTATTTCTAGCCACAAATTGTAATCTGCCTCTGGGTTTATCCATTTGGTGATGTATTGCAGCTGATTTGCCAGGTAGTAGTTTGTAAAGTTCGGTGCATCTAGTCCTCCTTCTGATTTATTTTTTTGAAGGGTGGTGAGGCTAATTTTTGTCTGTTTGTTTTTTGAGTAAAATTTGGTGACTGCAGAATCTAGGTTCTGGAACCATTTTGCTGTGGGTTTGAATGGGATCATGGAAAATAAGTAATTAATTCGTGGCAAAATTTTCATTTTGACTGTTGCTATGCGTCCCATCAGAGAGATAGGAAGATTGGTCCAGCGCTTCAGGTCATCACAGATTTTCTCCAGGAGTGGATCGAAGTTCAGTTGCACTAACTCTGACAATTTAGGTGAGATGTTTATGCCCAAGTATTTGATATTACCTATGGAAAAGGGTAGTTGGGGGTTTATGGTCTGCAGGATCCCATGCTTTGTCCGTTATTGGTAATATTGTTGATTTGGACCAGTTGATTGAGTAGTCAGAGAGGGCTGAAAATTTTGAAATACAATTATAAGCTTCCTGTAATGATCTCTGAGGTTGTTGCAAGTAAAGTAAAACATCGTCAGCATATAGATTGATCTTATGTTCAGAGATGGGTGAGTGGATACCCTGGATACTGGAGTTCTGACGTATTGCTGATGCGAGCGGTTCAATAAATATAGCAAACAGTAGGGGAGACAGGGGGCATCCTTGTCTGGTTCCCCTCTGTAAGGTGAAGCTTTGTGATGTGAAACCATTGGTAGTGACTGTGGCCTTAGGTGAATTATACAGTGCAGCAACCCAGTGGATAAATGACTCTCCAAAGCCGAAATTTTGAAGGGTGGCAAAGAGGAAAGCCCAGTTAACTTTATCAAAGGCTTTCTCAGCGTCCAGTGATAAAACAATGGCTTCTGTATTTCTACGCTGGGACATGCTGATCAGGTTAAGGAGCCGTCTAACGTTATTTGTAGATTTCGGCCTTTGATGAAACCTGTTTGGTCATTGAGAATTATGATGAAATTACTTTCTCTAGTCTAGATGCTAGTGCTTTGGAAATAATTTTGATATCTGTATTAATCAATGACAGAGGGCGATAGCTGGAAGGGAGTGTTGGGTCTTTATCAGGTTTTAAAAGTAATTTAATTGCAGCAGTATTCATTTGGGATCTTATGCAACCTGTGTTTTTGATTTCTGTAACAGACCTTAGGAACAAGGGGGCCAGATCTGACCAGAACTGTTTCATAAATTCGGCAGGGAAACCATCCGGCCCAGGAGCTTTGCCCATAGGCATGTTTTCTAAAGCTGTTAATAGTTCTTCCATGGTCAGTGGCGAATCCAATATGTTTCTTTGTTCTGCCGTCAGTTGGGGTAGATTGAGTTTTTTGAGGAAGGCCTGAATGTCGTCAGGATTCGGGTTGGTAGTTGTTGAATATAGTTTTTCATAGAAGCTGTAAAAGATATGATTAATTTCCTGTGGTGATTGAGTGTGTTTGCCACTTGAGTCCTGAATTGCATTTATAAGAGATTTTTCTCTGTTGCGTTGGAGTTGATTCGCAAGAAATTTGCCTGATTTATTGCTATTCTCAAAATTTTGGTATCTAAGCTGTTGAAGTACGAATTCTGTTTTTTTGGTCAAGATATTTTCTAATTGTAGTTTCGCATTTTGTAGTTGGGTCCATAATTGTTCATTTGGGTTTGCGGTGTATTGTTCTGTTATTTCTTTAATCTTATCCTCGATGTTTTTTTTTCTGCTTGTTGGTCCCGTTTTTTCTTGTAAGAGGAGTAAGATATAATTTTGCCTCTGATTACGGCTTTCCCTGTTTCCCAAATCAGAGATGGGGATAAATTTGGGGAGTCATTTATTTCCAAAAACCCCTTCCATTCCTTCCTTATTAATGAGTCAAATTCAGGGTCTCTCAGTAATGAGGTGTTAAGGCGCCATGTGGGTGATGGTTTTAGGGAGGGTTCTATTTGAAGGTGGAGGGACACCGGTGCATGATCACTGATTATGATAGGGTGTATACTGGTGTTGATTCTTTGTACAATAGAATCTAAGAATAAAATATTATAAATATTTAAAACAATATATACAATACATACTCTACAAAGCATATAACAGTATTACCTGTAAATTTGAAAAAAAAAAAAAAAGGGAGAGATCTCGCTGTCAGGATGACAACATCTACGCACAACATCTCATCAGAGAACGTCAGTCGGATCTGGTGACTGTGGAGGCCATTGGAGAACAGTGAACTCATCGTCATGTTCCAGAAACCAGTTTGAGATGATATGAGCTTTGTGACATGGTGCATTATCCTGCTGGAAGTAGCCGTCAGAAGATGGTCCACTGTGATCATAAAGGGATGGACATGGTCAGCAACAATACTCAGGTAGACTGTGGCATTTAAACCATGCTCAGTTTGTACTAAGGGGCCCAAAGTGTGCCAAGAAAATATCCCCCACACCATTACACCACCACCACCACCAGCAGCCTGAACCGTTGATACAAGGCCGGCCTATCGCAAGGTTGGCAAGTCTGCCATTGCATAGTTAAGGGACTGAACACACTTCAACTCATCGTTGTCAGTACATCACCCTTAAAAATGCAAATATAGGATGGAAAATTACTACAACACCCTCATACTGTTGGGTGGAGCTCCAGCTTAATGCAGAGGGTTAACTCTTCCTTCATCTGCACGTTTACAAACTAGTAGAAGTCTTTCCACCTGCGTCTAAAATGTTGGACCTGATCCAAGAAGGAACCGTGCTACCCAAACACAACATGTGCATATTGATTTTACTTTTAGCGAAGACTCAATGGCAGCATGTTGTGCTATTGACTGAAAATCAGCAGCAAGTCAAAAATATCAGCAATATAATATTAATGATTTTAGGTTTCGTTCGTGTTTCAAACACTGATTTATAGAGGAAATGTTATCTGATCACATGTACAGCATTTGGATCCTTATTGACCTATAAATAATTCACTGATATACGCTGTGACCCAGCAGCGTCTCATGGAAGTTCACTCAGACCTGAAGTTCACTAAACCTGTGTCTCACCAGCTGAGTAAATTTTTGATTCTACTTCCTGCTTTCTTTCTTTCTTTTTTTAAAATTTCTTTTTAGTGTTCTGTCAACAGATACACAGTTATATTTTAGTTCAGATACAGAACCCCCTTTTTCTTCTTTTTTTTAAAAAAAAAAAAAAACTGAACTACATTCACAATAACACAAAAACGAATGGTTCACTTTTTTTCCTACTTCAGTTTCAACAATGGCGACTGAAGCTGCTGCCTAAGACGATTCAGGCAAATGTTTGTCTCTCTGAACCTCCTCAGTTAACCACCCCCGTGATGCCGTACTTACATATCTGATGAGGTGCGTAGTAATGTCTGCGTAACGTCTGTGGGCTACGGCGTCAAATTAACACAGAGGTACAAACATTAGAAAGATAAGTGCATTGAGTTGGTTCGATTACCAGGACAAGAGTCCATACGTGGTGGAGCCAGGGGAATCATAGGAATAAAAAACCACGAGAAATAAAAGAGAACTTTGTGGAACACAATTTTTGATCGTAAGGCAAAATCATAATATCTCCAAACCTACATATATTCAAACATGATGTGCATGTGAATGCTAAAACTCAAATCTTCCGTGTTCTTATACTTTCTTTGTTACTTTCAGAGCGCAAAGTTATTATGGTGGTTTCCCAAAGAGCTGCAAGCATTTCCTTTAATTATCCTGCTCCGAGTGTGAATGATTGATCACCCTGTATTAATTTTTTCCTTAAGTTCGTTCTCTGACTTCGGTGCAATTTCCCTTTAAGTTTCTGAGGCTATGGACCTCCCCAGAAATCTTTGGAGCCCCCCCACATAGGCCAACACTGCAGGTTAAATACCAGCAGCCAAATAAATCCGTCCCATCCATCAAATATTGACTCTGTGGCTCACATTAAAGTGTGGGTCCTGAATTTTAAGAAGGCTGCCGTATTGATCTCTTGAAGTCTATTTTGCTGTAGTATTATTTGTTTGTGAGAAACTGGCAGCAGTCTCCTGCTGACATTTTTACCACAGTGCGACTTAGTTATAAACCATTAAAAAATGCACATGTTCCAAGCGGCTACTTACGATTATTATTATTATTATCATTTTTAGCCCCTGAGCATTCTGAGGTTTTGATTCATTTCCCCAAAATAAAAATACAACAATAATGTGGCGTTGCTTTCTCCAAACACTGATGGATTAACAGGAATCTTTCATATTATCATCAAAACCAAAGGCAAAGCCTGTGTGTGTGTGTGTGTGTGTGTGTGTGTGTGTGTGTGTGTGTGTGTGTGTGTGTGTGTGTGTGTTTGTGTGAGACCCAGTCTTCCAAGGCCCACTGGTGTCGACTTTTATTTTATTTTTCTTTGAAAAGCATACGACTTTTTGTGAATTCAATCCCGCTCTCATCAGCCGGCATGGCACATGGCACACACACGTGGCTCAGGGGTTTAAGATGCTGATGCTGGTTCTTCTCGGCCATTGCACGTGATCCCCACACCCCCCCATCTCCACCCCACCCCTCCCAAAGGGGAAAAAAGTGATCCCTTAGTTTCAGATTAATACAAATGTCCAACAGCAGGATGGTTTACGTGGGACTGAAATAACATATGGCAATAAACAAACACGTCAACTAGAGAAACAGTCTGAAGTGTTTTTAATAGTTTTTGGACACAGAGGAGCGTCATGGCACAGAGCAGCAACACATATGAGAAACTGGATGTACGCACGGTTTTCTTTAGGGTATTTTCATGTGACTGGTTTACAATAAAACTAGATGTGCTGTTGTCCAGTACACACGCTGGAAGGAGGAACCTTCCTGGTGAAATAAAGGCTAAATAACGTCAGAAAGTAAAAAGCGCCATCAGTCATGTAGACGAGATCCTCGCTTTCAGACCGCTGAGCCGCTCAAATCGTTTTCTCTGACCATTAGCATTCTTTACGGTCCCTTTTGAGCTCATAATCTGTGACAGCTGTGATTGGCTGTTTGACTGATTTTCCTCCTGCTACATTTCTGCAAGAAGCCAGGAGACTCTGTAAACTTGTTTTCGCTGTGAATTTATTTCCTATGTGGTTGAAAAAAATGTGCTACGGGAGGATCTCCTACAGGTTAAAACTGGCTGAACCAAAAGTTTTAGAGCTGGATGACGCCGTACAGCTCACATGAAACCAGTAGTCTCTCCAAAAAAATAGAAATAAAAATACATAAATAAATAAAAATCAGAGGTGTTTTTGTTCAGCTCTCAAATATGAACCACCCCATACTGCTGTTAACATTGCTTTTCTGTCTTCTTCTCCTTCTCATTGATTGATGACTAATCTTGGAAAACCTCTTGTCCTTTTAAAGCCGTGAATGAGCTGTGAGCTACAGAGCTTTATCTGTGAGAATACGAGTTGTGCTAGGGCCTTTACAAGTCTTGTATCTGTGCAGCCAGATAAAGTTTTTGACGTCCAAAAATTACAGAACCAGATGTATTATATTGTTCCAACCCTTATACACACAGCATATGCAGTGTTTCCCACAAGGTTTGGTGAGACCCCGGCAGGTTTTTTATGGGGATGGAACGTTACTGTAAATTCTAGGATATTAATAAAAGTTCCTAAATATCTACTATTACCATAATAAGTAGGATATTGGATTTACCGACGAATAGTATAAAAATGAATCTAATTTATAGTAGAGAGTTAGCTTTAAATTTAACTGTGCTACCTCTTATAAAGCTAAGCTTATTCTAGTTACGTCTCTTTTCTCTGGGTTTTGACCAACTCTCTTTCCAAAAAGAATCCAGAGCACAAACATTGATTAGTTACAGAAGAGTATTAGGGCCACACAAAATTTTATTTTTTTTTCCCTGTGCACTTTGAGAAAAAAGTCTAAATTTCAAGAAAAAGGTCAAAACACATTGTCATAAAGTAGACCTTAAAACCGGCAGTATTGTATGCGTATGGTACCGCTGATACTCAGTAGAAGAGTATTGGGCCTAATAATTAATATTAAGAATTTAAGATTGTACTGTGATTATTTTATTCAGTTATACACATATATTAAACCGGGCGTTCTAGATCAGATGGAAGGGCCGATCTCCTGGACGTGTCCCATGCAATGACTCGCAACCCTTTCACTTCCCGCCGCCGCCGGCCAAGAGCTGCACGCATCCAACATGGCTTCCCAGAGAGTGAGAAACTACAAGACAAAACCTGACAATGTATGAGCAAAAACTTAGCTGGGGTCGAACTCGACCTGCAGCATCTGCAGCCTCTGCTGGGCCTCTCATCACATTCACTGTCAAGCCTCTCTTGAGCTGCTTCACTGTAATAACTCTCACATCCCATGGCAATCTGTGTGAAATAGGGCTTGACAGCAATGTGTGTGTGCGTGTGTTGCAAAGAGGGAAGAGGGATTCAATTTTAACACTGCATAAAGGGAAGGGGAGGAGGGGAGGGAAGGGGAGGGGGGGGGACTTTAGCCTTTATGAACCTCTGAAAGTGTCTGTTTTAGGTCTCGCTTTACATCTGAGGTTATAGGCAAACAGAGTCTTTGAACACACAGACTCCGTTTCTCCCTAGAATTGTTGGCTCCTGTGAAACGCTGGCAAGTAGCGGTGATAAATCGTGAGACGCAGCCTCGCTCACACACGCAAACACACAAACACACACGCAGTGCTGGCCACAGTATATCTTCAGTAGCGGTAGTTGGGGAGTTCAGGGGTGGTGGTAGCTCAGTTGATGTATATTAGCTTTTACTGCGATATTTGTGTGTGTGTGTGTGTGTGACTGCCATCTATATCTTCAGCAGTAACCGGTAGAGTCTCTGGGATTGTTTCATAGCTGGAGTGATGAATTGTGACAAACATGTGTGTGTGTGTGTGTGTGTGTGTGTGTGTGTGTGTGTGTGTGTGCATCAGCTCCATAAGTTGTGGGGTCTTGGGGATTCTTCCATAGCGAGGTGATGTATAGTTTTATAGGTGGTGGCCAGTAGGAAAACTGCTGAGGTTCACATTGTGTGTGTGTGTGTTTGTGTGTGTGTGTGTGTAAAGCAGATTGATGTAACCAATGGTCTCTGTCCATCACTCATGTTGCCCGGTCCCCACTGTTGAACATTGCACTCTCTCTCTCTCTCTCTCTCTCTCACTCTCTCTCTCTTTCACACACACACACAAACACTACGTCTCTTACCTCCTCTCTGCTCTTTGTGTTGCTGCAGTCTTTTCCTGTGAGTAGCTCCGGATGCTCCGCGGTGGCTTCCATCCTCTCGGCCTCTCGGAGGTGATGGTGACGCGATGATGGAGCAGCGCTCCCCTGGACGCTCTGCCTCTGACTCCGTGACCAAACAGACCACGAGGACGGCAGCGCCGGGAACACAGAGTCCCTTAAGTACCACAGGTGACAGAGTAGACGGAAAATACAGCCTTGTGTTATTTCATACGATACTTTCAATGTTCACACTAAGGCCTGTAGTGTAAAAAAATTTAATTAAGTCAATATCTTCAAACTAGGAACCTGAAAAAAAATTATGGAATTTGTGATGAAGCTCAGTGATAAGAGGCTAATAAATTAATGGTGCTTATGATGTGCTTGAGTGTTTAGCATCTGTATAGATTAAATATAGTGATATGGGACGATTGGGCTCTAAGAGAAACATGTGAGGATCATTAATAATAATATACTCATCTTCACTGTATCATTACTTTTACCTTTCTATCATTTTTATATTAATCAGATCAGAATCAGCTTTATTGGCCATGTATGTGTGCACATAACAGGAAAATGACTCACTTTGCTCAGTGGTACAAGAAAAGCACTTAAATGAAAATAAAAGCGTAAGAAAATAGAAAAACTGTGCAACATTAATTAGACTTTCAGAATAAAATAATAATAGAAGCAGGTGTGTACACAATTTATGTTGTATGTACATGTAATAAGAGTTATTGTTGCAGAGAGACGTCGTAAACGTGGCTTCACTTCACCAGATGAGACTGTAACAGTGCAACGTGCAACTTATGCAGCGCCGTGATTTCAACGTGATGGAGCATTTGTTGACAACGCGCGGCATTAAACACACAGAGTGCCATGTGTTCTCCGGTCAACGAGTGCAGCCATCGCCAGGTCTCAGCAGAGAAATGGTAGCGAGGATCCAGTGACCACTGTCCTGTTTGTTTTCTTCCACTGGCTCTTATCTCTCATCTGGAAACTTAATAAAACTGCTGTTGTTCACACAAAACCACAAACAACTACTTTGTCAAGACTGATGGGAATTGATAAGGGAATCGATAAAGAATCAGATTGATAAGCAGAATCGATAACGGCATCGGTGTCAATAAAACCTATTCAGCCTTGGACAGTCGTGTGTTACAGTGTTACAGAACACTACGGATTAGTGGAGCAAGTTTTCTTTCCCTCTTTTACCTCTAAAAAAAAAAGAAGAGAAAAGAAAAAGAAAACAGAAGTTACAAAAACTAGTTTTGCATCTCCAGCAGATGCTGATATTTTACCTTCTGTTGGTGCATTTTGCGTTGCAGCAACCGTCACCTCGCCCGAAGTAACCCCATATCTGTTTCTGCTGTTTTTCAAACTCAGCACAAAAAGTAAAGCATTGCAACTTTCTTTTTTCATTTAGTTTTATTTATGCACGAGCTGACAAGGCACTGCTCGTCCACGCAACCTTGAGCTGATCATAATAAACATGGCCGTACACAGGAAAGTTAAAAGAAGTCATGAGTGGGACCTGAAGAGTTTTTAAGCTTTACTCAAAATGATGCGTAATAAGAGATAAAATTAGCAGAAGAAATTTAGCAGCAAGGAAGCAGTTGAGGCTTTTGATGTGCATAAAGAACTATTATGTACTATTAATGCCTGCTTCAGTAGCAGGAGCACATGCCGACGCAGTTCTTAAGAGTAGAAACGTTTCAGATTACCCTGCACACTGATTTTATAGTGAGTAAGAGGCAAATAAATTATTTATTTGTCTGTAATTACTTTCCTGTTTATTGGCTTTCTAGCAGTTGGAGACAAATGAGGAAATTACTGAAACCTTTTCTGCGTCTCCCCATGAGACTGTATTTTCATTTGACAGGAGTTACTTTTTTTATGGCTTAACATCAATAAACATGCAGATTTTATGGAAATAGTGGTCAGAAGGACACACGTTTCATTCATTTATTTCATTTCTCCACACTTAATAGGCTCATGCCGCTCTGTGTGCGCTAGTGATAATGTAAGAAGGAACAGGCTGTAAACAAAGACTTCAAAAGTCCAATGGAAAAAAAAAAGGAAAATGAGAAAAAGCGAGGAGGTGAATACGGTGCAAAAAAAAAAAAAAAAGTCATAAAGGAGAATTACTGACATAGAAGTGGTCTCATTGAAGGTGAGAGTCCACTTGAGGACTGCGATAAGAGGTTCCTCACGGCGTGGCTGATAAATCTCAGGGCAAAGAGTAAAGCAACGTCCAGGCTACAACAAAGTCATTATTTTTCCTCCCAACAGTTCAGTTATATACGTCTCTTTTTACAGCATTCATTTGATGTCTTTAGTATAAAGCACTGGACAATGTTGACTTTGTCCAATAAAGTTGCAAAAAAGTTAAAACTAACTCAACTAACTGCAGCATTAAACAGCTGCACTGCTGCTTTGTGCAGGATTTGTTTGTCATGCCTCCAAGTCAAAGCAACTGGTAAATTGCCACAAATGTTATGCAGTTGCTATGTTGATCTCATTCTCATGTACTGTTGATTGCTACCTAACCATTAGATGAGTGAGTGTTGTTGAAGAATGGTTAATGAGGAAATATCGCACTGTCGCGTAATTATTATCGTACTCGCTATTTACGTACTAAAACAACTTGAAAATCCAGGGCCAGGACAGTGCATTTAAAAACAAAGCTACTCCGTGTGCTTGGAATAGCTGCAGTAGCCTGGGGAATAAACACGGAGGCTCAGCCATTTCAATGGAACAACTGCTTCATTCATTGTCAATTGCACGTCTTTGCACGATCATCACTTTCGTTATTAACTATAAAAACAAAGAAATACACTCGGCATGCAGAACTGGCTCAGTAGGAGAAACTAATCAGTTTTCCTCCGTGTCTGTGCCGCTGATCCAAACACATGTTCACTTATAAAGAGCCAGGCATGAGCTGGTCAGGTATGAGCAGGCTTCAGTTTCTCGTGGCCTTTATTAGAAGTATCGATCAAGTATCGATCTAAAACTATCTTATTAATACAATAATTATTGCTAAACATCTTGGCAAGACTCATCTGATTTACCTTTGAAATAATATTTTTAAATTAAGACGCTGTGGATGCTTTTGGCAATTGAGACTAATTTCCCCACGAACAATTTCTTTGTGGCAGAAAATCTGGATGTCAGGTTGTAGGTTGTAAGTTGAGGTGAGGACTCAAATGGAGAACCGATTAAAGAGGCAGCGAGTTCAACAAAAAGTACTTAATAATTAACGAAAAGCGCTGCGTGTAGTAGGTTAGTAGAAAATACAAAAATCAAAAAGAATCATCAAACATGGCATGTTAACATGGTAGCATGGAAACATTAAGCTAACGTAAACGACGAGACAAGGAACAAAGGGAAGGCACGGCTATAAATACACAAGACACAGGTGAAACTCATGAGGGCCATCAAACCAGGAGAAACCAATAAGCAATCAGGAAGAAACACAACTGACAGGAAATCTGAAACTTAAAATAAAACAGGAAATACAAAACATGAGGAAACTCCAAGACATGATTCACAAAATAAAAGACAGATACAGACCGTGACACTGGACTCAGTAACTCTGACAAAGAGCTATTAGTTGACATATGAATATGTAGTTGTATGCAGATGGATTCTTATTTTATGGATTGGTTGAAACATGCCCCCAAATCCAAATAGTGCCATGTTACCAGACTCATATTCTGACAAAAGTCTCACTACTCCAGAAATGGAAAAATAATTAAATACTAAACATAAAATAATAGAAAGAAAAGATCTTCTGCAGCCCAGAAGTCTCGTTTTGTTGTTAGAAACAGTGACTGGAGGCTGTGGTCCAGCTTGTCTGTTGCACTTTTAGAAAAGCTACTGGCAACTTTAGAAAGCTGGAAATCCACTAGTTTCCTGGCTTTACCCAGAGCTCTGAGGAATGTATCGTTTTTTTTCTCACGTCTCTGTGCCTTCCCTCACAGACTGAGGCTAATATTACAAATCCGAGGTAAAGCCTACAACTGTGAAAATCTGTGCACGGCATTGGCGGGTTACGACACAACCTTGTGTAACAACATAGGACACAAATTAAATTCCTGTAACACTCCATGGTCCTCGTAGCGTCTCTATTCCCGGCCACTTGCTTTGCTGCTGAGTGTCACGCAAGTGTAATGTGACATTGAAAATGAAGTTAAGTTCCAGCCTGCCCACAACTCAATCATTTGCTTTTTGCAAAATCTAACAGGAAAGTGGCCGTAGCGTATACGTGGGTGTAGAGGTAGAGCAGTAATGACTCATGGAGCTCCCTTCCTACACGAGACCGGTGTGGAATTTGAATGAAGCGACTGTATTTGAACAGACGGACACGGAATCTCAGAATTTACCGTAGAATATATAGCGGATACATGCATTGTCTCTTAGGTGGCGATGCAATTACTAAACACCGGGATGAAAAATTGTTATTGGCAACCGTTCGGGACTGGACAAACAAATGGAGCGCAGCATTCGTTCAGGCAGACTTGGAGTCAAGCTCTGCTCACAAGGTCAGTCCATAGAAGATGATAGGCATCCATTGGATTTAAATTTTACTTAAAGCGTGCTATTTTCTCCTGCTGCCCAAACTGCACTGCAGCTCACCTCTACCCCAGCGCCCGCTGTGTCTGTTTATCAGTAAGATTCCTGTCTGGTCGACGCTTGCTCCGTTCTGTGCCTTGGAGTTCTTCGCTGCTGCTTTCCCTTTCTTGGGCTTTCCAGGAAGACGTGTGGGAGGGCAGGAAGGTCCCGAAGAAGGGCCACGGTGTCAAGAATACACATGAATACTTTGAGTTTCTTTAACTAAAGTGGACTTGATCTGTAGTAGTACAATCGTAATATAGTAATGTTATGTAGTTATACAGTCGTTGCTTTACATCAAATGACATACCTGTGCCAAAAGTGTTTTTAGCAAAGAGTTCAGCTTGAGAGGCGACATAACTTACATGTATTCCATTCCCACTGTTATAAATCATGAAAGACATAAAATAGTTTTTTTTTCTTTGCAAGTTGCAGTAACCCTGAGAGTTTTGAGCCTAGCAATTAGGTTTTAAATTTATTTTGCATTTTCTAAATTCCTTGCCCACACTGTGTGTACTGACTGTCACAGTGCTGTATATTCTTGTATATTTTGTAAATCTTTTACAAGTCTTTTATTGTTTTTTTTTATATATATATATATTTCGTAACCTAATTCGACGCTACTGTCACAAGGTAATTTTATACGTGGGATAAATAAACGGTGTCTCATGTCTTATCGTGAGCAATAATCATAATTACTACACCGACACACCTATTGTGGAGTCGCTACCAGAAAGTAAAGTGCACATGCCGCAAGTAATTAGTGGCTGCAATTAACACCGTTATATGGGCAACATTAATTGTTGTCTTACAAGTTACAAGGTGTTAACAGCAAGTTCAACTCACTAGTTCTTCATCAACATTAAAGTGTCTCAGGCTCCACATTAACAGCCTGATGGAAGCTCTGCTGATCTGCTCTGGGAAGTAAATAGAAAATGTGTAATTACAAGAGCGCACAACAGTAACAGGTCAAGGAGAAAAAAAACTAAGTGCAGACCCAAACATTCCTGAAATGAGCTCTAATTAGATAAAGTATCAAGCACATGGCTGTCATTAGAAGAAGCAGTGAAGACACCAAATATACTGTAAGATACTTTCTTTTTGCAAAAAACTGTCTGAAGTCTGAATGTACTAAGATATAGTTACACAGAAATGTAAAGTTTTTTATAGAAATGGAGCTTTTTCAGCTTGTGGTAAATTTCAATATCTCAGTAGAAATGACCTACAACACATTCTTCTGTAATCTGAATAATAATAAAAATTACAATACAACAGCGTCAAGTACAAAAATTAAGGCTTAATCTGAATTTTGACACACAGACGATGCAGATTGCGACCAGGCCGATCACGTCTTTATGTCTTGGAGTAGAAGTAGATCAGATCCTCGCTTCGTTCCTTGGTGCAGACAGTCGTCTAGCTGTGGGATATCATTACAGTAAATTAACTCGGCAGCATAAAAGTGGCTCAGACAGATTAAACAGCCGGCTTCCTCGGAGGATTGTTAGCGAAAAAGTGTCTTTTTCAATTTATTTGGGATACTGAATAACTGATTACCTCCACGGTTGCCGTTCTTTTTGCTCGTGGTTGTCGGATGTGGCCTCTTCTCGTATTATTCCCGTCTTGGCTTTCTTCATAAAAGTCAAGTGGCAAAGACAAATAAGAGGTTTCCCACAAAATTTCAGGAGATCCTGGTGTGGGCGGGGTTCTACGTCTTAATAAAAACCTTAATAAAACCCCCTAATTATGATGCGGTCCCAACTATTAGTTATACAGTGCACGGCACATAGAATAAGAGCATGTGTTTTGTATCAGGCCTCAATTACTTACATTACTTACATACGTATTATTGCTATCAGCAAATAATACATATTTTAAGAAAACTTTGTCACCTAGCTCTTGTAAAGTTTAGCTAGTTCACGCTACGTCTGGAGTCTTTTCCTTCAGATTTTGACCAACTCTGTTTGAAACGATTGTAAATCTCCACGGTCTAAAAACAAATAGCTTTACATGCTACGTGAGTGTCGTTTTCTCCATCAGGTGAAACTACAAAACAGGTAAGAGACCGGTGTTTGAGGAGACGAGGGAGGGAAAAACAACTCAAGCACAACTCTGTTGGAAAAACTATTTCCGATTCCTTATAAAACCACGGCGGAGTGAATTAGACCTTGACAGGCCGCCATAGTATTAACATTGTATGGGGAAGCCCTGGAGGTTTCCCAGTGGGTGAAAACTCTCGCTCGTAGAGTCAGCTTTGTTTCTCCACCGTATTGGGTATAATTGATTGCAGTGAGATTTCCACATAACATCAATTCACAGTGTCTATTGTGTATTTTAGTGAGATGCAAAACTAAATAGCTTATTTTTTGTCAGACGTGTCTGCAGCTAAATGTAATCCCTACGAGACCCACGCACCGCAATGGAAATAAAAATAAACAAATATACATTGTTTCTTTTGTTTTTTTAAGCTTCTGATCAACCACAAAATAAATATGCTCTTGTACTGTGTTATCATATCGTTGCCATCTTTCTATGTGCTGCTGCCTCTTGGTGCCACAGAAGTAGGTAAAATGAAGTGGAAACTACCTTGCACACGTTAAATAAAAGTGAAAATTGAGAATTCATCTTCTGTAATAACAATGTGTGCATATCAAATTAAATGCTGCCCTACAGTCCCAGGTCTTTCTAATGTGACCCTAAAAAAACAGCCTGTTTCTTTAAAGGTTTAAAGTCTTAAGGAACATCCATAAGTCAACCACATTTTAAGCCATTAAGATAAGATAAGCCATTTTAAGCCACAAGGATAACTGGAAAAATCTGTAAATGTGATTATGTTGAACAGTGAAGAACCAGCTTAGATTTGCAAATGGCCCGGTTTAACTGCCCCTGTGAAGCTCCGCTCTTCGCTGGAGCCATTTCCAGTGCTGGTTTCCTCGGGGGGGAGCAGAGTCATGGTTAATGCTCGAGTGCCACAACACGCTCCAGACTGTGAAGTTATTCATAATATCCTCCGCAGATATTTTGGGCTGACTGGAATGCTGTTCTCAGCTACAATAACCCACTGTGATCTCCACTGTATCTAACGTCCCAGGCTCCCTGAAGGCCCCTGGAAGACGAGGCAGCTTGTCAGCCAAATTCTCTGTGGTTCTTGTTTAATTTAAAACAAGGCCGCCTATAGTAATTGACTCCACTCTGACATAAGCGCCAACCTTCGCCAGTCAAACATATCTGTCCACATGGAAGACGTTGTGAGACAGATTCACCTGCCATCAGTCCACCTGGTATCTGAGCAAGCAGACACTGGTGATGGTGATGGTGCCCCCAGCAGGCCTCTCGTCCATACTTGTTTGCCATAACATCATGACCACCAACAGGAGGAGTAAATAACATTAACCATCTTGTGACAGTTCAGTGTTCTGCCGGAGAAGGAAGGTGGTCATAATGTTACGTCTGATCGGTGTATGCAGTCGTGCAATAACATGAGAATGACAGTATTTACAGCCAGGCTGTGGCTTTGGACCAGAGTCGGCAGCTTATCTACCTTCCATTCCACCGCATGCTGCTGTCACAGCCTCCTCTCGCTGCTGCGTTTAGTCTGGATAAACTTTTTTAAAAACTTTGCGATGTCTCACACGGAAGAGACTGCTGTGCTGTGTAAAGTCAAACCATTTCCATATCAGTGAAGTAGTGTATTGGTTGCGATTTCATCACCTCCAGCAGATGTCGTAATAATAAGAATAAAAAATAATTGTTACTTGTTTAGCAATTTACAAATCGACATTACAAAGAGCTTCCCAGAAACATAAAAATCTGCAATTTTAATAAAACAAATTTAACAATTATAAACACAATAAAACACAGAAACATACAATTAAGGAATTAACTAAATATGGGCCAAAAAACTCATCACTGCAGAGATCTGGCCAGTGTTTGGGTGATAACAGAGGAAGAAATAATCATCTAAAATAAATATATCTAATTAATTTGGTATATTCCCCAGTCATGTAGCAGACAGAATTACACAGTGAAACTTAGGCTCATAGGGAACCACTCTGAAAACTAATGATGGTGTTTTTACGCTTTAGCAAATTTAAGTAGTGATTGTAACAAGCAAAACTATATTAAAGCAAAAACTAGATGGCCAAATTAAATCCAGATGGCCAGTGCAAAAATCCACAAAGATGTGTTGTGCTGTCACACTGGTTTTCATGTTCTTTCTTTCTTTTTTTTTTTTTTTTTTTATGTAACAAATAAAATTGCTGTGTTCATGCAGACATTTCTTTTTATATCCACCACCATATTTCACACCCAACATGCTGTTATCAAAACAAGCAGGAAACCCAGATCGCCTTGAGTGGGATTTCAGTCTAGTGTACATTAGTCACCACATGCTAAATGTTACATACTGACATGAATTTCTTATAATAATAAAAATGAATGAAATGCATCATATTGCTTTTCTGGTTTTGTTTCCGAGTATTTTAGACACTTATATTGTAGCTTTCCTTGGAGCACTGAGCATTTTCTCCACTCTACTGATGTTGTGCTAAGCTAAAGACGTCATAACAGCATTGCTGGATTTCACGAGATCAACTCAAATTTAATATTGATCTTCTCCAACTTTAGCCAGGGCGTGAAATAAGTACATTTTACCCAAGTGAGAAAAACCAGGGGAGAAGAGGTCAGAGAACATTATGGTGAGAGATTAAAGAAAAAGGCCAGAGACAGATGTGGATAGATTAGTTTAGACAGAAATGGAGAGAAAGAGGATTGTCAGTAATGGAAGAGAGTGATACCAGCAGAGAAGGTGTCTACGCTCTATGTCTGAGAGAGGAATCGATTTCAGACTCCTAGGATCTTTTGTTGCCCCTCAAACTGGATGAGTGGCACTGAAATAACTCCATATTGTGGAGAGAAGTGGATAAAAGTGTGTGGGTGGGGGGAGAGAGAGATTAGCACTGTATGTAAACTTTAAAAATGAAAGGTGAGAGAAGAAATAGACTTAGAAGTAAGAAGCACCAGCTTCCCCTGGAAATGGTTCAGACGACGTGGAGGACAGAAAAGTGGTGTTTACGAGAAGACTAATAACACCTAGATGTTCAAAATCAATTAATCTATGCTCTCATTAGGACGGAGACACATTTAATGGGACCGAAGGCCTGCCAACGCCAGTCTGCCTTTTTCACGACACTAAAACAACCTTCATCTTTACCAAATTCAAGGTGCGTGGCCTGTTTTTATGGGCAGTCAGTTAAGGCCGGGGCTACGCCAAGGATAGGGAGGAGGGCACCGAGGAGGATCTTCTTTATAATGAGGTACATTTGGCTTAATAGGAAATGTGATCCATTGGTTCATTCTCTTTACTCTCGTGTCCCGTTAAAGGTTGAAGGGGGTTTGGGTACATGCCAGCAACGTTGGGGATGGAGAGGTACACCTTGAAACATGCACTCGGGTCATTCAGAACAACTGCTGGATGTGCTACCCTGTATAATACCTCCGTAGCAGCGTTCTTAACACTGGTTGAGGAGCCTAAAGAAGCCTTTAGTTCATATAACATGCATGTCTTAGTGCTACGCTGGAGATGTGGAAGACCTACTTAATACAACGACATGCAAACTGTACAGACACATAACGAACCTAAATGCAGACGTGATATAAATACTGAGCAAAGCAAAGCAGAGCACTCAGCAAAACACAGGAAGACATCACAGTGTCACATCCGAACTAACAAGTTGCCGCTGTCCTGCGCCTTTTGTAGTGGTTGTAAATTTAAAATGAGCGATGACTCCCTTCTGGCAGAAACTACTTCAGCAACAGTAAATGAATCAATAGAAATTATGACAAATTGTGTTTTCATGTGGGCTCCGTCATTCATTCGTGCTGTAAAATACCGATCAGCCACAACATTAAGACCACTGGTTATTGACCACCGTGTGAGAAAACAGGAAACTTTTGGCATTTGTGTGGCAGTTACTAACACATGTAGCACCCACCTAGACCACACTGGGCACCCCCACCCAGTTGCAATGACATTACTTGATGGCAGCAGCAATAGACAGATACTTTATTCATTACTTTGCTTTTTTGTTTTTTTTTAGCATTTTTTAAATCCCATGCCCACACTATACCATCTGTCAGAGTGCTGTTATATTCTTGTTTATTTTGTACATTCTTTCAAATTTGATACAGTCTTTTATTGTTTATTTTTGCATATATTTCTTACCTAATTCTGTGCTGCTGTCACAAAGTAATTTCCCATACGTGGGATGAATAAATGTTGTCTTATGTCTTATTCTATGGGCAATTCGGTGTCCAGTAGCTTCATCACACAGATATGAGAGATATTTAAGTTATATAATCATATAAACTGTGAGGTTGGATGCACAGAGACACACACACACACACACACACACATAACGACCATTTAAGAACAACTCAAAAAAACATGCCAGTCTCTGATGAGTCACAACTGTTTTGGAGGGAGGCCTACACGATATTAGGAAGGTGGTCATAATGTTATGTCTGATATCAGTACTTAAGCCCAGTAATTAAAAACTGCCACTTTAATGAAAAGAACTACAGGGGGGTTGTCATATATTACTGTTAACTCTCACTTGCTATTAAGACATAGTGTTAATTTAGATTTAGGCAGTTTATAATATCTAAAAACGAGAAGCTTTCAGTTACGGCTCCTTCTTCTGCTAGTTTGGTGGATGGTCAGGTATATTTTCTATGTAATCCCCCCCTCCAGGCTTATAGAATGAACCCCTGAGGCAGTTAAAAAAGAGCAATGTCTGCCTCAGCACCATAGGCCTGGCAGGCCTTCAAATGTGGGGCTAATGATGTTTTCATACTCACAGACGCTCTACACTCAAATGTATCCGGCTGCTGGATAATGATTGGACAAGTGAAGAGAAAAGGTCTTGTTTTCAAGATAAATGGGTCCAAATTGGAGCCAACAGAACGAAATTTGGTGGGTGGACAGACAACCATGGGTACTACATGGGTAAAAAAATAAAAAAACAACACATGGGTTTGCTTTCTGGCTCACGTCCAATAAAGGGTTTCACGGTATTGTTGGTGTGGCACTTAGTCGAACCTATGGTTTATTTTCATGTCACAAAACTGCTGTCTGGGAGAAAAAAATGTTGCTCATTTCAGTCATGCTGTAGAGCTGAGACTTGCACACAGTCTGGAGCTGGACCCCTGAGGCAACTGTGAAAGCTCAAAGTTGGCCTCTGCACTGCAGAAAAGATTGTGGTTTTGGCAGCTTTGTCACAACTTCACATGACATCTCCTCTCTTATAACTCTTCCTGTGATGTCTAACTTTCTGTGATACCAGGCTTGCGAAAAAAGAAAAAAAAAACAGCAACAAAAAAATATAGCGACGTCAAACAGCTTTAAGTCATGGTTTACTATGGAGTACAGTACCCCGTGGAAAATCAAGATGCAGGCACATGGGAAGGGAAGCAGAGATTAATATTGCCTGGTCAAAAGCCAGCTCAACAAGGCTGTCAGGGTGAAGAGCCAGTTTGCCAACAATGACTCAGGCTCAGCATCGGTGGCTGGCAGCCAACACAATCACAAGCTACAAGGAAAGAGCCTTCCTAGAACACCCCCCTCCCTCCTTCCGATTTATCAACAAGCACAAGTCCTTTCACAGCCAGTCTGAGCTGATGACACACTACATATCCTAAAGATGCTAACTTCAGATAGTCATTAATTCTCGAGAAAGTATAATTACTGGAAGCAAAAAAAGAACCACTGGAAGATGATAAATAACAGCTTCATTTCCATCAGGCTTTTTGCAGTTTCTTTGGGAAATGGCCGTTTCACAGCAAATATGAACAAATGTCCCGTTTGTAGGTCTTCAAAGTATATGAACGTCCAATTTTTAATGTTGGGATATATCTCGGAAAAATCTTTTCCAAAGAGTCACATTGCTGTCCGATAAGAAAACATTCTTCATTGTCACTCTACAACAACAGCACATACATACAACAGAGTTCAGTGGCACTACCAGAACAACTTCAGAAAGTACATATATAAAGAATACGCATAATTTCACAATAAATACATGAAATCACTTTGCTTCACTTGCTCACACATCCATCCACATTTCCAAGCACTAAAACAAGCACTGCATACCTGTGTATCCATCTATCTGGGTGAAGAGAATCAGATCATAAGTGATCATATGGATGTGTCAGATTGGGTGGGTTGTGACAAGTGATCCTTAGACTCATTTTATCTTGCCATCCTAGCCTGGTGGAGTCTAATTCAAATTCTTATCAGAATATGAGGCTAATGTCACGCCATTTGGATTTCATTGTTATTATCTGTAGAGCTGGTTATTTTGATATTACAGCTATGAATTGATGCAGATTACTGCTGATATATTGACCTTTGTAAGATTTTTTATGTTTGAATATAATGACAATGATGATTAAGTAAAAATATTATGAACAGTTTAATTAGATCTTTATGTAGTTTGATTATGATGTGACACAAATACTCCTAATTTAATTTGTGAAACTTAATTGAAACTGATTGTGTTTTCCTCTTATGTGGGTTGTAGCACAGGCACCAAGCTAACCACGCTAACCTTATTATCCTGTCAACTTTAAAGTCTCAGATTGAAAACATTATTTATTTCCCTCGTCTGGCGCCCAACTATAATTTTGATAAAGCCAACGCTACGAAGGGTGATATACTGCTGCACTGACTTTCAACAGTTATAACTAAAGAAGTTCACACAGAGAAAGATATTTACTCCACCAGGAAAAGGGGTGTTGTTATGTCTTGCATTATGCATTCAGTTCTTTTTACAGCTCCTTCTCCTGCTGGCTCCAAGAAGAGCTGCACTCTCTGAAGTGGTCAGATGTGTTTCCTTTATAATCCCCCCCTCCAGGCTTAAAGAGTGAACCCCTGAGGCAGTCAAAAAAGCTCAGCGCCTGCCTCAGCACCATAGACCTTGCAGGCCTTCAAATGTGGGGGTGACGCCGTTTTCATACTTACAGACACTGTCTGTATTAAACGAGAAGGAATAATCACAGAAGTAATTGTGTGTGCTTCCATAGTTAAAGCCTTTACCTGTATGAGTAAATTAGCGCGATCTCCTAAGTAAAAAACGCTAAGTGTAGTTAGTTCAGAACTAACTAAACATGAAAAAATGTTACACTTTTAGTGTTTGCTTAATGTTTTCAGCTGTTCTTACATATTACAGCTTTAGCAGTAGACTGTTTTAACTTTTATAATTGACTGTAAATTCACTGCTCTGTTTCTAACAGGGGAGAAAAGCAGTGTCGCCACGATTACTCAAGGCCTGTGCTTATGAGCTGGGGGACCCCTTCAGCAGGTATTTCGCCTGAGCCTACACCTTAGGAGGGTCTCCCTGCAGCAGAAGACATCATGCATCATCCTTGTTCGTAAGAAATCATAGTTGAGGGAGTTGAATGACTACAGACCAGTCTCCCTGACATCCAGCATCATGAGGCTTCTGCTCCGTCACATAAGGCCCCAGGTCCGCCCCACTTTTGACCCAGCAGACACCACCTCATCTCCAACAACAACAACAAATCACACACTTCCCCTGTTTCCCGCGGAGTCCATCAAGGCTCTGCTCTTGGTCCAGTTCTGTTCATACTTTATATGCTCCCTATTGGTCACATCATCCATCACCATGGTCTACTTTTTCACTGCTATGCTGATGATACCCAGCTGTACACCTCTACTAAATCCATCACTCCCACCTCTACCCCCACAGACTTCCTCACTGACATAAAAATCTGGGTGAACAACAACTTCCTAAAACTGAACTGCAACGAAACAGAATTTATCATCATCGACCCAAAATCAACTCTCCCCTCCTCTCAGAACTCAGTCACTCCCTCCCCTCTGATCCGAAACCTTAGTTTTAATCATGGATCCTACCCTCTTCTTCAAATCACACCGAATCGACCACCAAAACACTCATCCAGGCTTCACATCCATCAGACTCAATTGCTGCAATAGCATTTTCCTCAGCCTCCCTACCACTGCTCTCAAAAAACTACAACATGTTCAAAGTTTACCCACTTCAGCTCCAGAGAATACATCACTCTCAACCTCCATGAACTTCACTGGCTCCCCATAAGGCAAAGCAAAGCAACAAGCACCTCCTCATCACCTACAAAGCGCTAAACAACCTCGCCTCCTCATACCTAACTGACCTCCTCCACCGCCAGTCCTCCACTCACCATCTTTGCTCTGCCGATGCAAACCTTCTCACCCCATCACCAAGACTAAATACCGCACCCTATGGGACAGAGCTTTTGCTATGACTGCCCCAACCCTCTGGAACTCCCTGCCCCTCAACATCCGTCGAATGAGGTGACACAATCACCTCATTCAAATTCAAATTCCACCTCTTCAAGATCACATTTCACATCTGACCTTTCCCTGTCCACCCTCATCCACCCCACTTTACTGTATTTTGTATTGTCCTGTTCTGTCCATTTGCTTGTCCCTTTATGTTTATAATTATGTTAAGCATCTTTGGTTATTTAGATAAGTGCTACAAAAATTGACGTATAATTATTTTCATTATTATTATTGTTTTTTGACTTTCATTCAACCCCATCCAGCCCCTGTTACTGAGAGACAAGCTAATAGAAATGGATTTGGATTCACATCTCGTTTCCTGGGAAATCTCACTGGGAGACCTCAGTATGTCAGGTTTGAGAACAGCACATTCAGGACTATCGTCAGCAGCACTGGAGCACCACAGGGGACTGTGCTCTCCCCCGTCCCATTCACCCTGTACACCGAGTCGTGTCACCTGCAGAAGCTCTCAGGTGACAGCGTAATAATGGGGTGTATCAAGGATGGACAGGAGCAGGAAAACAAGAATCTGGTGAACAACTTGGTGTCATGGTGCAGAGAAAGCCATCTTGTCATTAATACAACTAAAATCACAGAGGTTGTGGTGGATTTTCGAAGGTCCATGTGCAGGGCCGGCTCACCGCGACCATGTAATTTTGTTGTACAGTAACATGTATAATGACAAATGAAGCACTCTACCTTTACCCCAGTGATGTGCCCCATACTGCCTATTGCTGTTGGCTGGGTTAGGTTAGTTAGCTTCTTGCTCTTGTTGGTTGCTAGTTAGTACCTGACGGCTAGCCTGCTGGGTTGGACTGGGCTTGTAAATGTGTCCTGCCCCGCCCGAACCGTGACACAAGGGAGAACTGTTGGTTGACATGTAGTCGCATAACCCGTCATCAAAACCTCCCCTGCTGTCAGAGTTGATGGCATTTCCCACTCACTTTGGCTAGGCTAGTTAGCTGGTGTCTTCTTGTTGGTTACTAGATGGTAGCTGACTGCTAGCCTGCTGGTCAGTTTTTCAGTTGGACTGAGCTTCTGAATGTGTTTTGACTCGGATCTTGACATGAGGGATTGTAACATCTATGTTATAATGAATACCTTTTTTTAAACTGTCACATCTGCACTAGAATTTATCCAGCCACCAGATAACAATTGGACAAGTGAAGAGAAAAGGTCTTCTTTTCATGATTAAGGATGAGGTGTCTATAGATTTGAACATATAAAGAGACATTAAAATATTAACTATGCAGATCACCACACACTATGTACAGCTATTGAGGAGAGGAGGACACTGGACACACATTTTAAACACAGTAGAAACCTAATTTCAACAAAGGTCTGCGTCTGACTCCTCTATCTCCCTCAGTTCTCTAACTACACACACCTGCTCAGCCAAATAGAAGGAGAAGCTTAGGCTATGGGCTTTGACCTGCTGTAATTGGCCTTAACTTCTGATCCAGCTTTAGTGTAGTTTCCAACTCGTGTCTACACCATTTACCCGTTGTTGCTACCAAATCACCTCCAACCTCCTGATTCATAGTGTCGGCAAAACCTCTGTTGGCATCCTATGGTGTTTGGCACAGAGACTTTGGCAGCAGATCCTTGAAGATATAAAGTATGTGAAATCAAATAATGTTTAAGAGATGTAAGTCGCGAATGGGAATGGGGGTTGAATCCCATCAAAGTTGCCATGGTCTTTGTGCCTGCCCATTTCTGCTGCACCCAATATATTGACTGAGGGAACAAAGAGTTTTTTCACTGTCTTCACTTTATCTGTGTATAGTGATAATAGTTTGGTTCGGCTGTGTGATTAATCTGTGTTTCAGTCCTGTTTGCGTCATAAGGCACTTGACGTAACCTGTAATGGAACTACTTTATTAAACTTTTATTAGATTAACGATATGTTGCACACTTGGACCCACAAAAATAAAGAAAGTAGCTTCTTTATTTCTATGGAAATAGCTTAACAAACACAAGCACATCAGTCTGACAGTTGTAGGGTCGCGAGCACCCATGCACCATCCCGAAGGATCCCTAAGTTACCCAGCGTGCCTATGAGAACTTAAATCCCTGAAGCAATAAAAAAAAAAAAAAAAAAAAATGCAGTTGCATTGCAAATGCATTTGATTACAGCAATATGTTATATAATATGGTACATACATTCAAATGCACAAAGGTTGTTACAGGATAAAAGGGTTATTAATAAGTAAAGGATAAATGATTTCACAAAGAGAATGAGCAGGCACACTCAGCATACTAAAGAACGTGAAGTAAAGGACAATAAAGATGTAAAGCAAAATACACATTTGCAGCATTGTAGTTCTCTTGAGTTGGGCTCATGAAAAAGAAAAAAGGATGAGGACGAAAAAATAAATCTTATCTCAGGCGTCTTTGTGTCTTTGTGTGATGTGTGTTAGATATGCAGAGTACATGATATGCAGCGCACTTTCAGCACATTATGAAGTCCTTTCGATTATGTGTATATACCATCTGGGCTGCATTTTGCTTTTGTGTAAAATGTATTACATCTTTCTCATAAGTCTACGGTGCCTCCACGAAATATTCTATTCTGATTTATGGAGAATTTTATGTTGCATCCTTGGATCAGTTTTTATTCCCAAGACAAAGCTACGTTCCTGAAAACAGTTTTGGGATTGGTCAGAATTTTGTGGGGAAACAGGATTTCGGGAAATCAGGGAATAATCAAATTCATAGTCAGCAGTGTGTGTGCTGATGGGTACAAAGTGGATATATGATAAGAAGGGGAACTGCTGCTGAACACTCCAAAGCTGCATCCGGTAAACAACTTTGACACCATCCTCTCTGACTGGACTCAGCTCAGTTAATTTGTTCCAGGACAGAGTGTGATCTCTGTGTTCACACCAGCCCAAATGAACCAACCTGAGGGGAAAAAGCTCCCAGTTAAAGAACAACAACCTACAGGGTGAAAGAATCCTTGCCCAACCAAGGTAACCACCACTGATACCAATATTATAATACCATGAGATGGATAAAACATTATCCAAATATGTGGTACATGGGCTCAAACTTATTCAGAGACACAACAAGGGATGGTGTACAATTTCCATTTCCATCTACTGGTGCAACTTCCACACATTTCAAAGCTTTGGTAGATAACTTGTGTGGCGCATAGAAACATGCTGGGTATAAGTCACTAGAGATGCAAAATCCCAAATGCCATTGGATGGGATGCTATTATCCACAGAGGACTAATCACAATATGTTTGGTGACACCCTGACCCCATATGCCACCCCTACCAAGACCCCCAATTCTGAATATACCCACATTTCCCTCTATGTCTGATACGCTGCAAAATTATTTTCTCTCCTGCTCATGTCCTTACCTACGGCCTCCTGATATTGACACAAACTTTTTTTTTCCCCCATCGCCAACTGAGAAATGTGTGTCTTTCTTGAAAGTTATTTCAACATTTCACAGTTGAAATTTCATATCAGACTGTGACAAGCTTGTGATTTTTTATTTATTTATTTTTTTTGCCTGGTGTTTGGACCATTGAACTGTCAGATGTGCAGCCTCCATGCATACATACATAAATGAAACAGATGGGGAAAAGGAGAAGCTAAAAATTCTTTTCATTTGCATAATACAAATGCATCAGGCGAACACCTACCAAACCTGAGCCACTATTGATGGAGATGTACAAGAAAGGAAATAAATAACATGTCTCTCAAATCAGTTTTCAAATTAAGTAAATTAACTTTAGACCACTGACCGCTGTTTTAGAATGATGAACGGTGCTATAAATTATTGTTTATCGATCTCCACCCTGACGTCAATATGCATCATGATCTCTGGTACTTAAAGACTCACAATCGTTGAGTAGGAGGCTTTTAGTGATCACACTACCAAGAGAAAGCGGTTAAATCTGGACAAATGCCACCCAGACCACCTCCATATGTGGTCAGACATCAGATCTCTCATATGTGATCTCAATGCAATTCCCGCAGGACTGGTGGAACTGGTGGTGGATGCAAGGTCTGAATGGGGCCAGTGATTGATTGCAGTACAATAGAAAGAAAAAAGATCGGTCTGAAAATCCATTGTGGAACTAACCTGGAAGCAATAAATGGACCCTCTGACCTGATCTGATTCTGTGATTCCATGGAGTGGAAGTAGATGTAATTCCCTCTAGTTCACAAGTAGGCATTCTGACTTGGAGTGAGGTCCAATTGTAGTTTTTTCCTAGTAGGGGTTTTCACCTCCTGAGAAAAGGTGAAGACTTCTATTGATTCTCTGAATGACTACTCGACAGCCTCATCTTGACAGTACTGCTTCTGATTGGTGTTTTGTGTCCTTTCTTTAGTGAATTCTGTACCTGTGACTCAAATCTTTGTTCGCGGACAGTTAGAAAAGCTACTAAGGATTGCTCCTCTGATGATGCACAGATAGTTTTGGTCTGCCTGAATGCTCTTCGGATAGAACAGATTGAGGATCCTGGAGCTGGCCCCTCCAGTCTTGAGTCAATATGATCTTGAGAAAGTTCGTCTTTGCTTAGAATATTAATCTGATTTTTTATGCTTTTACTTTTGTTTGCACAGTACCTCAACAGTACCTAAACAGTACCTCAAGATGTTTCCCATCTCCCATGACGTGCCTCGTTGTGTCTGCCACGCTTGACTAATATGCTAGCAAGCTAATGTTAGGATAACCTAGCTTAAATGTCATATTTGCTAATGACTTTAATCGAGTCAGTAATGGCCATCAATTGAATGGCTTCAATTTATGTTCAAAATATTCATATGCTGCTTGTTCTTCACAAGTTCTGATAATGGAACTATTTGAAAATAGTAAAATGTTCACCCTTCAAACTATATTTAAGTCATCAAAAGCAGACATTTAGTGTTTTTTAAAGTGAAAAATGTAAACATTTAATCGGCCGATATATCAGTTTTCAGATTTTTTTTTTTGTCCGAATATCAGAATCGCCATCGGCCCCATTTATGAAATGTAATAACTGCTACAGAGAAAACGAAATTGCATTATGCATACATAACAGGGATTAATCCGTGGTTGTCTTACCTGGGGTGGAAAAGTCCAGTAAATAGCGCGCTGGACCTGCCGGCGGGTGTCGCACGTCGGCAGTTGTGACGTATATTTTGAGCGACAAAAAAAATTAAATACATTTTATTTTAATGTTAAAAGATCACCATCAATTCAAATTTAGAATTATATTTAAAAAACTAACGCACTAACATAAAAATAAATTTTAATTAAATACTCGATAGCAACTAGTAAATGTGCTGCAATGCACTGTGGGAGTGTGGCATTCAGTGTCATTCAGTTCTTGTGTAGCTCTCGCACGTTCACTGATGAGTGACTAGTTGCCGCTATACTGAGGCAGTTAACGTAAAAAAGTGAACGGCTTTGATCGGCGTCCTTGCCCCGCACTGCTTGCCACGAAGAAGCCGCATGCGGCTCCGGAGCCGCGGGTTGTTGACCCCTGTTCTAGTCAGTATAAGCTAATTTTTTGCATCTTTAGGTTTCCTTCCTTCTCCACTTTTCTTTCTATATTTTGTATTTTGACCGTTTGTGATCAACAGCCCAGATCTCAGTTTAAATGATACTGACCCCATCTGTCTCTGGAATAGGCAGAGAGGTTAGGCCCCCTCCCTCCCTTTGATTTTTATGTTGGAAACTTCAATCTCTCGCTCTCCCTGTGGGATATATGCTGCACCCTCCCCTCTAAATATCCTCTCTCATTCTGAGCTGCTGTATACAGTAGCCTTTTACATTCATCTGTTGTAATGCGACTCTGTAATCTCTGTTGGTATTCAGCGCCCGTCTCCGTGGTCCGTCTCTCTGTGAGCTGAAGTTCCTCTTTCTACTCTATTGGCCAGTGTGTTTACAAAGAGGAGGCGTAGCATATGTTTTCATCTAGAGGCAGGACAAATTAAGTCCTATCTGGCCCCAGCCACGCTCTTGGAGAGCTGAGACGAAAAGGGGGGTGAGTGTGTGTGTGTGTGTGTGTGTGTGTGTGGAGGGGGTGCATAAGTAGAAGGGAGAAATTAGTGTGTAAATTAGAGTGAAGGAGTGTGCAAAGGGTAAGATGTGTGTAAGGGTGCAGGGAGAGATGTGTCATGAAAAACAGAGACAGTAAGAGGTTCAGTGTGTGTGTGTGTGTGTGTGTGTATTAAACAACAGGGTTGACTGCTTTAATGGACCCTGATAGTGAATTAAACAGTTGGAAGCTTCGTGTTGTTTACCCACGCAGGCTTAACTTCTGTGGGTCAGCAACCTGGGACTGCAGATGATGATGTGAAATAAAGTTTGTCTCCTGCCCCCCCCCACTCCCTCAAACGAGTACAAAGTTTCTACTTGGAGTTGCAAGGTCCGAGTCGAACTGCAAGATTACAGGTCTCGCATTGCGCTTGGATTGGCACAAGAAACAGACAGCGGCGGCACTGAGAGAAATACGATGCGCGCGCCGCTTATGTATTCCGTCGCAGCGCGGTTATAATAATAAGAACCACTGCAGGGAGGTGACGGGGGCCTTTAGTTTTAAATTAAAATAAAAAGTAATAGTGAGAAAGCGATGCAATTGCATGCTTTGAATTAAGTTGTAAAATACGGAAGAAATGTATGAGGTTGGACTTTGAATTATGCGTGCAATTATGTTATGTAAGGTGGAGCCCCAACGCTGGAAGTTGGAATTAATGAGATGAACACTTCAGAAGTGCCGTTGCAAAAATGCTAACTACGTAGATGATTAAAAAAAAAAAAAGTTCAATAAGTGCATTCAGCAGAGAGGAAGAAAACACGGTGCAGGGATGTCTTCATACCTATAGTATAAGAGTGTTTAACATATACAAATAGGACACCTTGGGTGAGGTTACTTCAGCGAACGTGAATAAATTAGTTTCACTGTTCTATTGCAAACATGCAAATTGAGCTAATCAGTGCTACACAAATCTGTTTGTATTTTGCAGCATAGTGGAATTTTAACCTTGTTGCCTGTGGGAACATCCCTACTTTACACCATTTACGAGCATAGCGAGGGAGATGTACTATATATATAAGATATGAGACAACCTTTAAATTCATCCCACGGCAGCAGTATATCGTTTTATGGACAGTGCACACAGATGGGAATGCAAACCAAAAGTAGGTCATATGTTCAGTGTTCAGTCTCTCATCTTTTTTTTTTTTTTGTCTGCAGCAGTGATGCTAGTGGCCCAGCAGGCCACTCCATAGATGGAATGGCTAATGCAACCACAAAGTCATAAAAGAAGAGCACTGCCTACACTCCAGCAGACGACCAAAGTGTCTTAGGCCGTCCTAAACTCCCAGACACCTGGGAGTTTGAGGGTCCTGCACAGCATCTTCTTAGGACTGAAGCCTCAGGTGTTGTTCCTGGGATCTGTTGGTCACTTCCCCGAATGCTCCTACAACCACGTTCGCTTTAACCTTCTTTCTGATGTTGGTGTCAGCTGGTATCTATCACCACCATCATGTCCGGTTGGTTAGCTAGGATCTGTTTGCCAGTCTGGAAGCTGAAGTCCCACAGAACCTTGGCCCTGTTCTTCTCAACCATCTTCTGTGTTGGGACTTGGGTACTACTATTCCATACTGGGTACAGATATTCCTGTACACTATCCCAGTCACTTGGTTGTACCTCTCCATGTACACTGATCTGGTTAGCATCTTACACCCTGCTACTATGTGCTGGACTGTCTCAGGGGTATCTTTGCACAGTCTGCACCTTGAGCCTGATCTACTCCGGTAGATCTTGGCCTCTATAGCTCTTGTACTTGGGGCCTGTTCTTGTGCTGCCATGATTGGTGCCTCTGTGCTGTCTGTCAGTCCAGCGTTTTCCAACCTTTCCATTGGTAGGTTTTCTCGATACCAGCCACTTCTTCAATTTGACGGTGGTACATAGGCACCTCCATACACTGCATTAACTGCCAGATCTCATAAGTAGTGTAGGGTAGAGTGCAGAGTGGGCCATGAAAACTAAAAAAGTTTTAGATGTTACTCATCTATCCTCACTGACACTTGCTGACGTACATTACAATCTCAGATTGATGCACGGCCACTCTGAGATCTGAGATCTCCCCACGCATACGCGCGAGCTGTCACCAGAAATGAAACAAAACTTTGGAAGTTTCCAAGAAATTTGTCTATAGTCACATGTGTGCTCTCACCATCAGAAGGCTGATACTCAAAGGCTCTAAACAACACCTTTGTCTATGTATACCTGAATTACTTTTACACTTTTTTTTTTTACTGCATACAGCCACATGTTTTATTTGACAGCTTTGATGCCTTCAACTGTAATCCCCAATCTAAAAAAAAAAATAAAGGAAAATGGTTGAATGAGAAGCTGGGGACAAGAACAAAAACAGGGAACTGTTTGTTTTATTGTGTACACACTATTAAACTGTCACTGTGGTACTGGACTCTTAAAAATGGTTTACACCAGTAAACTTGTGAAGCTTTTGCTTTCCAGCCATGTGCACTTTGAGTTGGAGTGAACCCCTGCTA
The DNA here is from genome assembly GCF_022458985.1 of Mugil cephalus. Taxonomy (NCBI): domain Eukaryota; kingdom Metazoa; phylum Chordata; class Actinopteri; order Mugiliformes; family Mugilidae; genus Mugil; species Mugil cephalus. Next base: position 23,303,480 of record NC_061774.1, on the reverse strand, counting down.
TATTAATATAAATATATATTTTGATATTAGTAAGTATCATGGAAAAAAGTAGTGCAATATGCAGTTGTTTGTCTGATAAATTAATAATTTATCCACCACGCAGACTTATAACCAACTGAATCTTTGTTTCTCACCAGTTTCTTTGTATAGTCCAAGACCGTCCACTATCCATTAATTATAAAAGATTAACTAATCATCTCCAGCCCATTGTTATTTTTTTATGCCAAGCATAAAAATGAAAAACTGCGTGTGTCATTTATCTCAGTTTAGTTCAAAGACATCTACAAGACAGAAATTCTACCCACATGATAAAAGCATAATTACAGCCTCCATATTTATAATGAGCACTTTTAGTGTTTTTCTTTTAAATGCAGTCCATCTGCATATATCAGCACTTGGGAATGCTATAGGTTCCCACGTCTTCATTTCCCAATTTAACACATTACCTCTCAGCACTATGCTGCAAACATGTAGCTATACGTGCATACATTTCCATATTTGATTAAATTATCCCAAGAGCCCATCGCTTACTGAAAAGTTGCAGTGATGAGGAAATAAATCAACACATTTTACGGATCTGATAGCAATTTGAATTATCATGTTTTCAGAATAACACAGCTAGATTTCTCTCTGGACTCGTCTATAGGCAGGGACACAGTTCCATGAATGTCAAAGACAAAACTGTGCAATGTGATACAAGCACACTGATATGCTCCAAATTACTTCAGAAAACAATGCCGAGGGGCCCATGTTCCATCATTGTCGCTCCCCTGGTTAAAGAATTAACCAGCTGTACTCTGTTGAGTGGCCTCATATTTGTCCAGTGGACTGACTGAGTGATTGTCCTGTTTGCTTGACAGCTGCCACATTAACTGCACGCACCGGCACATGCACACCAGATGCCTCACAAACGCAGTCACCACAGTTTACTACCAAACGGTTCATTTGTGATTCGAACAGAGCACATTACTGTGATTTTATGATGTGTAATTGGTGAACGTAGGTCCGCAGCTGCTCCTGCAACCACTTTCATTCAGAGCAGGTGTCAATCATAATGACGTGCAGTACAGTCGTATTGAAAGTGTTCAGAAAACACTGAAGTGTTTACACTTGATTCAATCATTCAAGGAGCTGTCCATCAGCACCACACAGATTCATTAATAACATGAATATCCTTCAACAATGGAGAAATGCATTCTCATATATAACAATTTGACATCCAATATCAGATCCAAACAAAATCCAGATATCAAAAGAAGTCCATTAAATCAATAGGCTTACAAATAAACACAAACCCGATATAAAGATGATGTAAATTCTGCTCGGGTCTAGCCAGATAAAACTTCAATTTAAGCAAAAGCAATAACAAAGAAACAAAATTGAAACATTGCACTGTAACTCTGTGAGATAGAGTGGATCATATTAAGATGTCATGGTGTTGGTGATTGACATACACAACCACAACCCAAATATCACAAGAAATTATTTGGCGGCCCACTTGCAATACCTTTGCGATCCACCACACCACCGAGGCCCACAGCTTGAGAATCACTGACCTATGATAAAATCAGGCACCAAGGATATACACCGATCAGGCATAAAATTATGACCAACTTCCTGATATTGTAGGTCTCCCTTGTGCCTCCAAAACAGTTGTGACTCATCAGAGAATGGGCATGGACCTTCTGAGGGTGTGCTGTGGTGTCTGGAAACAGGATGTTATTAGTGGGGGGCCTTGGGTCCTATGGGTTGAGGGGAGGGGCCTCGGTGGATTATCCCACAGATGCTTGATCAGGTTGGGATCTAGTGAATTTAGAGGCCAGGTCAACACCCTGTATTGTTTGATGTTTTTTGTTGTTTTCAAACTGTCTGTGCCAGCCTTCATCCTGCTGCCATCTAGGAGTGTCATTGCTATGAAATGTCTGGTCTGGTCTGGTCTGGTCTAGGTAGGTGACACATGTCTGGGTGGTACAGGTCTAAGTAACATCCACTTGAATGCCAGGTCAAAAGGTTTCCGAGCAGAACACTGATTTGTCACAAGATGATTTATGTTTACTGCAGTACAATGAATAGAAATGATCAGTACGTTAGAACAGTTAGCAAACTCAAAGCCTGCCAATGTCCTACGGCCTACTTTAAAATTGAGGTTTTCGTCCAGTGGCATCCCAAGGATGAATTTTTACATCCAATGTTAACTTTAAGTCTTTTGCATAAAGATTCTGTTTCAGTCCAGTGTGTGTAATATTATTTGCTGCTGATGTTTTTGTCAATGAAAATCTAATTTTCACCAGTGGCGTTTTATTAATACAACAGGAAAACCTTCCTCGGTTAATCAGCCCCTTCAACTCGCATTATTATCATCTGCCGTTCTCTACTCTGAATAACAGAAAATCGTTCAGAAAATTATTCACTCCCTTGTTACCAAAAAAATGTTGCAAACTACTCCCTGTCTTTAGCCAGAGAAACCCCAGACAATGAATTCTAATGACTTTGCCCCACATTGAAAGTCAGAGAATCACCAGTTATTGTGTCATATAGTAAAATATCTGAGAACACGTCCGTTGGTCCAGTTCTTTGACTATCTGAACAAATACCTGCAAATTCCCATTCGTATTGGCTTCACGTAAACAGGTCCCGGCCAGAATTAAATCGAGGACATGGCAGTTAGTGTATGGTGTGCATCTTAACCACTGTCAACCATTAGCACATCCTCGGGTTTTTGCTATCCTGTTCCATACACTACACCGCACACTGCATCTTCAGCACCAGGGAGACTTGCTAAATTATTCTTTAGTTTGTCTAGTTTAGACCGTTGAATCTCGGCTGCACCACGAAATTTGCAACCAAGGTATCAATTTACAAGCCTGAGAGTGGGTAGACGCCCGAGATATCAGGGGTGGAAGGACACAAGCTCTGATTGATCCATCTCTGCCATCACACACTCTGTAATCATGACATGCGGCTCCCAAGTGTGGACATGCATGGAGTCTACAACAGCTACAATATTGGATTTTATGGGGGGAAAATATTTCACCAGTCTAGAGAATTCAGTGGAGACCGAGCACATGGAACACACTGTGACTTTCTGAAAAGCTCAACGGTAGGCTCCATGAGAACCAAACGCACTGAAAAACAGGACACTCATGACGTATACATTGGTCAGAAACCTGCACCGTGACCGTGACATGTGTAGATCCATGTGCGATCACAAGCTGGGGAACTTAATATCCTCCGAAACCTAAATGTTGCATGGTGTAGCTTCAGCTGTGGCGTAGACAATGAAAAATTAATGACAACGGTAAAACAACAATCACTCCGGGGGACTGAATTACAAACTGAGGTAGTCCAACAAGTTCAGCTGAGACCACAAGCAAGTCAGTAACCTCAAATAATAACGGATCAATTCACCGGTTCTAAATGTCACACACTATGTGCTGTGATCTGGGTATGGAGTGGCTTGCTGGGCATGGTCCAGCAGGTAATCCACCACTCCAGAATGAAATATCTCAAAAAGACCTTGGCCTACATGGTCCGAGGGAATCACATTTCTGGTTTAGAAGGAGGGCAGTGAATCCGTTAATAGGGAGTACTGGTATTTTTTTTTTTCCTGTTATGATATGAATTTTTAATATACCGGCATACTGGTGTGTTTGATTACACAGCGTTCGGAACGCTGCACCACGAGACACTGTTTCAGACCGGACTATTTTCAATGTGACGCCATCCCTGACCAGCCGCCCCTGATTTCTGGGGACAGTCCCCAATTTTGGATGACCTGTCCCCTGGCTATAGCTGTCCCTAGTTTAGTTTTTTATGAATGAGAAAAAAAAAATGTTGAGCACAGACTAGAATTATTACGATATCCCGTCGTGCTGCCATTGACATTCCAGATAATTGCAGTTTAAATATGTTTAAATATGAATAAATATGTCAGAATAAATGAAACTGTAATTTTTCATTTCATCTTGATAACATTTAATTCTTTTTTTTTATTATCTCCTAGCTGTAAATATCCCTGGATTTTCACATCAGCAGTCAGTGCTAACACGGGGCCACCTGTTTTACTACTGGTGTGGGATTATTCCACAATATTTACTCATATACTCCATCCTTAGTCAATCTACTGCATTAATTCCTCCCTCAACCAGTAGAAAATGTGATTATGCATGAAAGAAATTAAGTGTTGTGCCATGATACCATCAGAATTTTGAAAATACAGCGTTATAGAGTTTTGGTTGTACCGACCAGCCCTATTTAGAAGGGTCTATTTTGGATTATCATTAAATTTTTTGCATGTTTGTTGCATGTAACTTCCTTGACTACATACAGGATATTACTTTCATAAGGACAGATGCAAACTGCAATTTAGGCGTAAAACCACAGAGCAGAAAAGACATGTCTTGTTTTAAGTGGTGAATTTAAATAACATAAGAAGAAAAGCAGTAGACTGCATCACTGATAAGATGAGCTTTTTTGTTGCAGTGTGGCAAACCCTAATGTAAGGAAAAGCTATGTCGAAAGATTCATGTGTGACAGAAGCTACAGTAGCACTGCGGGAAAAATAAAACAAATAAATAAAAAAATAATGAAAAACGCTGAATCAGTGAAGAAATCTCCACACCACTGTTCATTGTATCCCAGCATGACAGCAGAGCTAAATACCACTGTATCCCGTCCCGCCGAGGCAACAGAAAGGCATAAATAACCATGGATCTGCTTTTATGAGAGATAGTTTATCAGTTTGAATCGATAAACGGCTTGAATCGCCAGCTCGGCTGCCCGTTCAAGAGTAATGAAAATTTACTGAGCGCAAAGAGAGGCGCGTAAAGCTTCGGCATACAGAAAGAAAATAAAAGCTGCTAAAAAGGAGCAGGAGAACGGCCAAGAACTATGACTTTTCTAATGTGTCCTACACCGGAGAGGGGCTTTGTGTCGTTCCCCTGTTGGTAAAGTGAGCGAGTGTTTATTCCTGCGGCCGTTACTGGCAGATCTCAAAATGCTCGATATCCGTTTCTGTCCGTGGCTTCGAGAGTCAGCAACTCTTTGCTTTATTTAGCCGTCAGTCCGGCGCTCAGCTTATTTTACATTCAAATTAGCGAAATGCACTGTGATGTTTCTCATTTGGAGGCCTTTCAAAGCGTCTGGCGAGGCTGAAAAATAATCACGTCTCTTACGCTTCCTGCCAGGACTTACCTAACATTTCATCAGTGCTTCCCACTTATTTTGACAGTAATTTAACTCGCTTGAAATACAATTTAAAGAGGGAGGGTTCAGCGTGTGTGTTGGGGAAGGGAAGGCGTCCTGATTGCGTTTGATCTCGATTTGGAAAAAAAAGAAAAACAGAATATATTAGATATAAGCGATGACACCGCTGTTGATCAGCTGCCTGGAGTGTTGAAGCCAGTTGAAGTTTCATCTCAAACCAGGGCTGAGTGCAAGAGTCCCTGGAGATATTTAGGGGAAAGTTCCAATCATATAGAAATGAATAGTCTCACCACAGAAGCGAGAGATTGCGCGCGTTTCCGCTCTGTGCTTGAGAGGGAGAATTCATTTGACTGATGGAGATTTGATTTAGCTTTTCACTCTGAGAGCGTTTACACTCACCCAGACACCATTTAAATACATTATTTCCAATAATTGCTGCAATACATTGTCTAATGTGGCATTTCTGACTTTTTACTTGTTTTTATATTTGTTATATTATAATTGACTTATTTGCATTTATTTCTATTAGCATTGCTTTTAGTTTTGTGGAGTTTTAAAGGCATAAAACTCTGAGTTCATATGAGGCTTTACTGATTTTATGGAGTTACTTTACTTTTTTTCACAAGCAAAAATAAACAACGAAAGAAATAATGGGCAGAGCTTAATATACACGTGGAAAAAGGGAATTCTCCCGGAAATCTCTGTGCACTGTGGGACATAGTCTGAAAAAACTGATAAAAATCTGATGCATTATGTATTATTAAAAAATGTGACTCACCACCGTTCTTAGAACGTTTTAGAAGTTCATACAACGACGAGGCCGTCTGTTGTGAGTCACTATGATTGCTATTGGTACATTATTCCTGCGCTTTATTTCTTTTGCAATAAATGTGTTGGAGTTTTAGAACAGGCTCAGTAGCATCTGTGTTTACTTGCCTTTTCTCACTCTCTAGTTTAGAATTCATAGGGAACGTGTCTACTTTCCATAGAACTCATGGTTGCTCATTTTGCCCTCTCAGTTATAGGTTACGTATTATATTTGGATGATTGGGTCCAGGTATATCTGCAATGTACTGATAGTAAAATTATAAATATAAATGCACTTAATTATGAAATAAACTGTGATCTAAAGTAATACGTCGATCAACCGGTAGATTGCAGCAGTAGTGTGGGTTTTAGTTGTTAGTCTATCATCTATTCTGGTGTACAATACAATACAGTGACAGGCTGGCTGGTGGCCAGTCTGAGATCTCCCTATGTGTGTACAATAAGTAGTTAGTCTTTTAATTTATATCGATTAAAGAAGGGGTATAAAAATGAGTGGCAGTGCTTTACTTAGCAAGAAAGCAAAAGGTTACCACTCTCGTGCAGGACTGCCGATGCACCATAAATGTATAAAGCCGTATTGAGCCATGAGCCGATCAGGCATAACATTATGACCTAATATTCCTAATATTGTGTATTGTGTACATGGGCCTTCTGAGGATGTCCTGTGGTGTCTGGTAATAGAATGATGTTAGCGGGGGCCTTGGGGTCCTGTGAGTTGAAGCGAAGGGTCTCTGAAGATCAGGCTTGTTCCAGTGTATTTCCAGATATTTGATCAGTTTGGGATCTGGTGAATTCGGAGGTCAGGTCAACACCTTGCGCTGTTCCTAAAGCATTTGTGTGTGTGTGTGTCTGTCATCCTGCTGGGGATGGCTGCTGCCATCAAAGAGTGTCATTGCTATGGGGTTGAGGTTCCTGGTGATTGGTACATGTCTAAGTTACATCAACAGGTCCTAAAGTTTCCCAGCAGACCACTGTATTGTCACAAGATGGTCAATCTTTTTACTTCTCTTGGTTATAATGTTGTGGCTGATCAGTATGTATATGTATATATGGCATGCATATATATATATACATATATATACATATATATATGTATATATATGTATATATGTATATATATATATATATATATGTATATATATGTATATATGTATATATATATATATATATATATATATATATATATATATGTATATATATGTATATATATATATATATATATATATATATATATGGTAGATCAATTTGACACGGCCGTTGTAAAAGTTGCTGGCTAGAAAAAAAAATAGCGTGGGCATCCCTGATCTAGACACAGTCATCACTTTGTGGCTGGTGACGAATGATAGTTGACTTGGTTAAGGCTGGAATGTGTGTTTGCTATCGTGGCTAAGGATGAGGCATAAAGAGGTTGGAGTGAGTTGGAGGCCACCTGGGAAGACAATCCACTGGAGACAAGCCCACACAGAGAAACGGTGTTACACTTCCCAGGTGGTCATATATTTCCCCTGCAGCTAACACAGACTTCTCCGTGACACACACCTTCTCACACAGACACACTGTCAGCCGATATGAAATGTGAACTTCTTCTTTTTCTCTTAGCGGCGAGATGGTGGATAGTCTGAGCTGAGCAGTGGTTATAGCGGAAAAGATTACACTGTCTGAGGTCAAAGTGTCATCTATTGACTGGAAGGGGAGATGTAATACATATCATACTGTTTCAGTGATACTGGATCAAAGGTGGGCAGCCATGCATGCTCCTCCGGCCGTCCTATCACTGGAGATAATGCTGTAAGATGAGTGTTTGCTGATCCCTTTAATTTCGGAACTGCTGAGCAGGCTGTTTGACGGTAGTCGGGTCATGTGTCTCATTGACCTATTCTCGTTGAGACTAATAATAAAGAGAAGCCGCCCTTGAAGGATCATTTGAATACGCTCGGTAAAAGCTCCAATAGCCGCTTTAAAGACTTAATCCTCAAATGGTACACCTACGCAGCGCGCCACACACTGAGGTTAAGCCCTGACAACGTGCGATACAGCCCTCTGAAACATTATACACACCACACTATCCAATAGCCAGTTTAACCCTTTAAGACCTGAACATCTGCCTGCGCATAAGAAAAAAAGGTCATGATGGACAAAATTCAAAGTGTGGCTGAACACTGGGAAGTTGCGCTTTCTAGAAAAAAAACAAAAGCTGCTATTACGGTAATGATGACGCTCCACTGCTGTTGGATGTAGGTTGGAGAGCGACGCAAGACAAGGGAGACCCAGGAATTTGTTGTTAAAAACAAAGTTATACCCTTGAGGTGTCATGAAGGTCTTCCAGACAAAAGCACCAAGTTCCCAGCGTCCAGTCACACTTTGAATATTGCCAATAGCGCCAACCTTTGTGAGTTCCGGCTCGGGCTTTGAATGGTTAAAGACTTAATCCTCAAATGGTATACCTACGAAGCGTGCCACACACCGAGGTTAAGCTCTGGCAACGTGCGATACAGCCCTCTGAAACACTGCACCTACACTATTTTGTTCATTCGCCGCTAAATCATCCACAGCGAAGGTGAGGCTATTGGCATTCTGATGTAGAGGGCAGTCCCCGTGGATCAGGGTATATGTGATATTCATAGAACAAACTGTACATCAAATGCTTCTGGTACTGAGAGAATCAGTAAAAGAGAGCAGAGGACCTGGAGCACCAGAGCAAGCTTCTGCCGGTCAGATAAGATGCTGAATACACTAATTCATGTTGAAACTCTTGCAGCTATAATAAATAACTTGCTTAGTTATCACAAAACTTTCTAGAATTTCTTGTTAATCACTTGTTCAACGCTATGTACATGGACTGCTACCTATCTACCTGCTTATATGTCACCGTTTTTATCTAATCTTTCACTTATTTTTCCAAGTATTTCTTTCTGATTTCAGTTTTTCTGTTCCCCTCTCACCAAAAGGAACCAAAAGGACAGGCATGCTAGTTCTATCTCTCTCACACACAGGCCAGTGCATTTCAAATTTCACATTAATTATGCATCAGTTCCTTTAGCTGAGCCTCAGGTGCCCGACATGTGGTTGATGTGCGTGCATTTGTGTGCAGGGATGTGTGTGTGTGTGTGTGCGTGTGTGTGTGTGTGTGTGTGTGTGTGTGTGTGTGAGCATTTGTAGCGTCTGTACTACCACAGAGCCCCTAGCCAATTAAAGGCTGCTACATCAGCAGCAGCAGGAGAGCTTCCAGGTCTGTTGAACAGTGTGGGGTTAATAAGAGCTGCAGCGCTGCCAACATTTCTGCAAGGTGTCAACAATGCTCACGTGTTTTCCCGTGTTTGTCTAATGAAGCCGAGGAGGAGGATACCCGGCGCACTGAAATGTCACCATCTGACTTGCACAAACGAACGCCTTATTAGGACTGATGGGTGGTAAAATGGTACCATAAAAATATGTTAAGATCCTCTCACGCTGGCGTGATTGGGAATCGTGGTATTTGTGCTGAGGGGAGTCTTGTCAAAAAAAACACGGGAGCAAATTACTTCTTGACACATTTCGTTCAACAGATGCACTTAAATGTCGGCTTGGGGGGGATGAACACGAGCAATCACGCTGTGTCAGGGTTAGTTTCAGAACGCAGTCGGTGCTTACGCTAAGGGTCCGTTCGGAACCTGCTTCAAGGTCCGATCTGGGTGATCTGATCATGTAATAGACAGGCGTGAATACCCCTAGGATCGCATTTGAGAGATCTGATTTCTGACCACATTTGGAGGTGGATCCTGAGTCGCATTAAAGATTGCCTATACTCAACAGGGGCGCACCATTCATCTATCCATCACCAATTTACCACTTATCACTGAGACACAAGGTAAAACCCTGGACAGGTCACCAGTCTGTCACACAACTAACACAAGACACTAACTGCTGTACTCACATTTACACCAATGGCCAATTTAGGATCACGAGTTAACGAGTTTCTGCCATCTACTATCGATTCCTAGAAAATGTTCTCATAATAATAAAACAAAAAAAAGCAAGTCAGTGTTTAGCTATAAATTGTAATGACATTCCCAAGGAATCTAAGAATTTGGAGCTAATTATAAAGGAAACAGAGTAGATTCTGTTTCTCCGTCGCTCTGAAACACTGGGATCCCTGTGCTGGGACCAGGCTGCATCTATTATTAAAATATTACTCACCATCAATTTTAGAAGTTCACACAAAGAAGAGGCCACCTATTATAAGTCATGATGATTGAAAATGATGGTGACCTGGAGAAAACCCTGTGACTGTGTTAACTGCACCACCGGGCCTCCTTCCCCATGTGCTACTAGTTTGGTTATTTCTTTTTCTTTGAATAAGAAATTCAGATACAAAAGTGGTCTAGAGCTCTTGAGTTTCATATGCAGATAAACTATAAAACATCTAACAATAGTAATCCATACTTAGAGTTTTTTTAATTTATTTAAGTATTGCTTAAAAAATGACGTAAGGAGATTACAACTGCTGTTATCCATCAAATAAAAGGGGCACCATGTTGGAAAAACATCTTAGCCATAGTAGAGGTACATTTATCCGTAAACCCTTCAACCTCTGGCAAATCTTTTATTCAAAGAACAGAGTAAAGAAATGAATGAGACAATTCACAGAACCAGATTGCAGACAGATTTACTTTAAGTCCTCAGAGCAATCCCATTTATTCATTCGTCAGGCATGACGTAAGCGTGAAGGCTTCAAGTTACTGAGGGATCACCGTGCATGTGATTATTTGATGAAGTTCATTTTGCTGTAACACCCCCAACCTCTTCTGCTCCATTCCAGGAATAGCAGACTCGCCATGAAAATAAAAGTCGGCAATTCACAGAAGAAGGCACCATAAAAGGATCTTTTCCTTAACGCGATTTGATATAGTCATTCATTAGAGGTGTGGCAAGCATGAGGGCTTAGAGACACACTGTGGGAAGACTGTACAGCAGCCAGTCTTATTTAATTATCCAAATGAAAGAGCAGAGATCCGTTTTCTGACACTGAGGGATAGCTGTATAAAATGCATCCTCTGCCAGGGAATCAATCCCTTTGCTTACGCCATGAGACTCCAACATAGGGTCTGGAAGCCAGCCCCAGAGTCAGAAACTTATGATGGGCTGGTTCAAAGCCAAATGCTTACTGGATGTGTTTGGCCACGTGACTGTGGCCCCAGCACGACTGCATGAAGAATCCGACTACACAAACCCGAGTATCAGCTGCCAGCTCATGCTGCTTTGAAGGCCAGCCCCAGGAAGACGAGATATGGTGGTGAGCTGTGTGCCAAATGAGGTGTTTCCCAGATGCCAACAGTGATCCACCTTCTTCTTAATTGTGGACAGAAAACAGGAAGTAATACAAAATAATCAGTAATAGACAATAAATATTTATACAGCATTTCCATTCACCATGAAACTAAGTGATCATGAGGCAGTTCTGCATGCAGTGTGTAGTTCTGATGCTTTTATTTTGATAGTTAAGGCAGTGGCTGACTACCAATGAATAAAACAGTTCATTCATTCAAATTGACGACCTGTGTGTTTATTCGTTAGGGCAGAGGTCTTCAACGTTTATCAGGCCGGGGACCCTCAAACTGATGGAGAGACCTCCTACCTACTGCATGTGTGCTATATTACACTTGGCCTAGGGCCATTTAGAAATATACATGAATGTCCTCATTTTGCATTCAGTGTTGTATTAAGCTTTTCAAATAATACACAGGTTCAAATATTCATTTTTTAACATATATATGTGATATGCTTCTGGATAGGTTCTTGGCCAATTACAGGGAACCTGACAGAGGCAGCGGTGTACCTCCACGGACCCCCTTGGGGTTGCGGACGTCCTGTTGAAGACCTATGCCTTAGGGTATAACCCTATAGAGTAACTTTGTTATTAAATGAACTGTCCTAGCGTGTGATTTTTCAATTTGTTTCAGTACATACGATAGCTTGGATAAAAATACGTCAATTGTAAAGGAACCACATTTCTTCATTTTCCCATCTGGCAACACGCTGTTCCTTAATCCCGTTTGTAATGATTGTTGTCAATGCCGTGCGCACCCTTGAAGCCACCATGGTCTGTATCTCTGGTGCATATAATAGGAGTCATGAAATAATTGCTGCCAAGCTTCTAGACTTTCTCATCTCATCACTGGCTTTTTTGTGTGTGGGTGGGTGGGTGGTGTGAAAGATCTTGTGGCTGCTACAAGTATCGTCTGGAAGAATACGAGAGGCAACGATCTGCAGGAGCACTCGCATGTAACAGAAATAAGAAAGGGGTGTGCATGAAAATGGTGTTCTATCCTAAACATATCATCATATAAAAATGTACAAGATCCCCTGTAAAGAACCCATAAAGGGCTGGTGGTCTCAAAGCGACCGAGGCCCTCTCTTGACATATCTTTCCAACACCTGAATTGGGCTGTTACAGTTGCTTTCTAAAACTGACAATCGAACAAGCACACCTGCTTTACATAGAGATTGGCTTGGTGTCTGGAAGTGAAAAAGTAAGCAGGTTCTCTCCAAAGCTTCATTTCCCATTCTTTACACGTCTGCTTTTGATGTATAAGACAATACCACTTGCGCCTTTGAGGAAAGACGATTCATCACATTGTGACCATATTTATTTACATTCACAGTGCCACTCAAAAGTATTTGCGCCCTTCAGAATTGTCGACATTTCCGCCTACGTTATGACGCAAAATCTCAGCTGATTTCCACATAAGTCCCGAGAGTAGACAAAGAGAACCGAAATCAGACAAATTAAACAAACACATCAAGCTTTTGCATCGGTTTATTCAAGAAAATTAAACGTTTGTACATGAAGTGCACAAGTAAGTGAACCCTTGTTTTCAGCCTGTGGTGGGCAGCAATAAGAGCAGCTAAACATCTCCAGTACCTGCTGATTTGAATTTTAGCCCATACCTTGGTCCAGAATCGCTTCAGTTCTGAGATGGTGGTGCGTTTCCTTACATGAACTGCTTGATTCAGGTTCTTCCACAATATTCCTTTTGGGTTAAGGTCAGGACTTTGACTTGATCATTCCAAAACCTTAATTTTGTTCTTCTTTAACCATTTTCTCACAACTTGTGTTCTTAGGGTCTTTGTTTTTCTCCATGACTCAGTTTCACATTCATCTGAGATCATGGACAGATGTTCTGACCATTTTTCTTTAGAACACGTTGGCATAATTCAGAATTCATTGAGCTGTCCCAACCAAGGACATCACCACTCCCATGTTTAACAGAAAGGATGGAGTTCTTGTGCTGCAATGTGGTGTTGTTTGGTGTCCAGACAAGAGCATCTCATTTAAACAGAATTATTCTACTCTGGTCTCATCTGTCCACAAAACATTTCCCTAATGGTCTTCTGTCTTGACCACATGATGTTTAGCAAACTGCAGATGGGCAGAAATGTTATTTTTGGAGATCAGCATCTTTGTGCTTGTCACTCTGCCATGTACACCATGGTTTTCTCCTGACAGTGGATTCATGAACATTAACATAAGTGAATGTGAGAGAGACCTTTAGCTGCTTAAAACTGATCCTGGTTATCCTAGTTCCTTTGTGACCTCTCAGACTATTCTGTGTCTTGCTTTTGGAGTGATCTTTGTTGGTGGACCACTCCTGTGGAGGGTAAACAGTCATCTTAAATCACCTCCATTTGTTCACAATTCACAAACTTTTCCAGCCTAATGAACAATTCTTTTTTCGAACTCCCCAAAAAGCTTCTTTGCTCTTCACAACATACAACACAGACTGTTACATGACCTGGATGTTTAAATGAGGCTCTGAGTCTGAGTCTCACCTCTGAACTAATGGACTCTAATTTGGCTTTGAAACTAACCTGGAATCCTAGAGGTTCACCAATCAGGAGTGTTCGACCAACAAAGATCAGACTTTTTTGCACCTTGCCTTTTGGATGATCTTTGTTGGTTGACCGGTGTTTAAGAGTCATCTTTAATCTACTCTCCTCTCTGAAAACTCTTTTTCATAGGCCCTTAGAAAGCTCCTCTGCCTGTATCATCATAAACTTTCAGGTTGTCACGTTTTTTAATAAAAGAGGATACTGAACAACACTCATTACATTGATTGGAAACACCAAGTGTGGTTATGCCAGCATAAACAGATGGCGTTAATTTTAATCTAACAACTTTGGGGTAAACAAGTGCCAAGAGACAATTGGAATGAAACCATTTATATGATGCGGTTTAAAGCAAAATGTAAGATGATGGAGATGGAAACTGAAGACAGTGCAAAGAATGATCTTTAGGGTGAACAATGGTTGCTATGGTCAAATTTAAGCGGTATTTCACTGGGCAATTTATTTTAAATGCAACTTTGATTTAGTAGTATTAAACCTGATACACATTCAGGTGAAAGCCCAATGAAGAAGAACCAGGAAAGAAAAGCAAGAATGCCAAGTACTAATAATAATAAACAGCAAACAGCAAGTAGTACCAGCAAAAAAGATCAGTAGGATATGTGGATATAGATATGTGATTGGTAGGGACGTTTATCTCAGTGAGGGAAAGGAGGACACTGTATAAACTGCTCTCCATCATGGACAATCCACCCCATTCACTACACTAAACATTAGAGGGACAGAGGAGCTGTATAGCAGCTCATCTTTTTTGTTACAACTGAGCAGCTATGACCAATTAATTTCCCTTGTGGTTCATTAAAGTCTGTGTAAGTCTAAGAATAAGTAAATAAAAACTTAGACATGGAATTTTCTGGGAGACCAGCGTTAGCAGCGGCTTTTATTCCCCCCCCCCCATCTCCTTGGATGCCATTTCCCCCTTTGAGGCTCTTTGAGGTTTGCTTCTGAGCGCAGGAACAAATGCTGGAGGGGAGATTGAATAAACTTAAGTGGAGCCTCTGTTACCTTCTCAACAAACAACTTGGCAACACTGGGAAAATCACATTTCTTTGACTCAGATGGATTTGGAAATTAACAAAGACTTTGCCCGGGTAGTATGCTTTTCCTTTTTCTGCCATCAGTTAGATAAAAGAAATTAAAAAATATTGTTGTGTGTGAAATACAGAGGTGTTTTAAAGGTAAGAAAACTGGCTTAGCAGTGATTAGCTGACTGAAGGGTTTTAAACTCTCCATATGCATTGTTTGTCTTTGCAGTGTTTTGTATTGTCTGCATAAGCTTGCACCCATGCACTTTATGCTTGATCCCTTGATTTGTCCTTACTCCTATGTCTTCATGTAGCTCCATGATCCTATAGGAACGTCCCCTCGCTCACGATGCACTGCACCTGCTATATATGGTTGAAATGAAAATTAAAAACCTCTTTGACTACTAAGCAGTGATGAATCCCTCTGAGCTCTAAATGAAATGTGTGTGAATGTCGTGTACTATATTCCCAATGTTTTCATTGTGACAACAGTGTACGGCATTGTTGCATTTAAGTTAAAAATGGGACTCCTGATACTCCCCAGCCACTGGGATAGTCATCACCATCATCATCAATGTCCAACAGTGCCCCTCTGGAGACTGAGCCACATGGCGATTCTCCAACAGTCAAACTCCATTCAGCTGTAGACAGCGGCTTTTTCTCAGATGGGACAAATATGTGCTGGATATATTCAAGGATTTAAAATAATTATAGAGATGATCGTAGATTACAACTCTCTGTTATTCTGCTACATCGATTTAATAGGTAATAACAGTAAGTGAGAAAAACTCTCACAAATGGGGAGCACTGAAGTACAACACACTGGTAGCCATTTACTCATAGAATAATAGTTTGAGAGTCAAAGTGTAATTTCAGCATGGTGTGTTCTTTATGCATATCTTCCGGCAATCACATCATCCTGGCTTTTTGTTAACTTTGCACTTTTCTTACAAAGTTCTGAGTCCTTATTCAGAAAGCAACCAATCTTAAAATCTGGACTTTTGGTAATTACCTCTCTTATTGTGCTTATATTCTGTGTTCATTAAACTGGAAATTGTGCTTTAGGAAATGTAAAAAGTCACTCAGGCATTCGGAAGCAGCAAAGACTGAAACTGAAAAGTGGTGCCATGTCTTGCATATAGTAGTGGAACACTAAGGACAATACTGGCAAATTGCAAAGTTTGTGTGGCCTCCCAGATTTGATCGTTTCAAAGAAATGGGCTCATTAGGCTTAAATTGGTTGTGATAGTCGTATATTGTGCAGTGGAACTAAATGAGGGCTTGCGATGGGCGCCCAGGGATTGTTACATGCAGGGTTTTGTTCAATGCCAAGCTCTCTGAAGCTGCCTCTTCACAAGGTGCCATTTGGTCATTGTATTCATCATGTGTCTCAAGAGGAAGGCGTCCAACTCCCACTGAATGGCCTCTTCTCAAAAGAAAAAGGACCTTTTGTCAATTAAGTGTATTTAAGTGGGGGCATTCTTTGCTACTCACTCGTTCAAAAGTGTATTAGGGTACTATTGGTTGTTTAATCTCTGGTTTGGAGAAACTTACTAGACCTAAACAGTGACGTGATGGTTATGAGGTGTCGTTATAAATACGCATTGTATAAAAAAAGAAATACGAGATGACATATGGCCTATAAAAGAAAATTTAAAGCTGAGTTTGGAAGTTGAGTTTGAAAAGGTGGGGGTTGTCAAATGATCAAGGACGACTCCACATTTGCAACATCATATATGGTTGCTACATGGAGACTTAACAGTATTCCACATAAAAGTGTTGCGTTAGACGCTGCCGTTTGATGAATTCTAGCCATTGTGAGCCTGTCCTTGGTGAGTTTCTGACTCTTTGCCCAACCTGTTTTGCTTTGACGAAGCGTTTGTAGCGTCTCCTGGTGTATTTACTGCAGAAATGAAGGAGCAAGAACAAAGTGTTACAGATAACAAGCTGAAAAAAAATCTGTGAGGCACTGATTCGGATTCTGTCCAAGGCCTTTTTCTTCGTGAAAAGACCTTTTTTTGCATCGACAGATGTTAGAAAATGAAGGCAGCGGAAACTTTTACGAGTAATTGACCCTTTGATCCACATTTCTGCATAAAAATGACTCAAAACACCAGACAATTTTCACACAAGTCCTGAACGTAGACAGAGAGAAATGAAGTAAACGAAATGAAATATTATACTTGTGTATTTGTTTATTTGTGAAAAATAGCAAGGATCATATGTTAATTTCAAGGGCATATTAAAGTTTATCTATTCAGAAAGTGTTTATCAATGCAATGAAACTCAAGTGCAGTCCAGTGCCCTGTTCTGTTAAAAAAAGGAAGGATTTGTCACACTCTGATCTTCACAGCAGTGTATGATGGCAGGGGCAAATGAGCTATATCTAAAGACTCAAGAAGAAGAAGAGTTTGGGGGAAATGGTGAGGAGATTAACGATGACTGTTACCCTTCACAGGAGTACTCCACCAAGACAAGTGACTGGAAAGGCCTTGGAAAGATGGAAAATAGTCTGATAGGTCACAGAGGAATCTATCATCATGAATCCACCATCAGGAGATCACTGAACAACCATGGCGTACATGGCAGAGTGGCAAGGATAAAGCCGTTGCGATCCAAAAAAAAACATTCCTGTCCATCTGTAGTTTGCAAACCATCATATAGACAAGCCAGAAGATGACTGGGAAAAATGTCGTCCAGAATGATTTAGTTTAAATGAGAGGTGTTGGGATCATGTCAGGAGATCCTTATCCAAACTGAAAACACATCAATAAACAACACCCCAAACCTAAATGTGTTTATGCAACAAATTACTGGTCAGAGTGAAGTGTGAAAGTGTTTCCAAGTTGTTGTGAACGAAAAAAAAAAAAAACTCGTCTCAAGCAGCCATTTCACTTATTAACGCCTCATCTTAGAGAATATCAATTGAGGTTGCACTCGTCCAACATCAGCCATCCAAGTGGCCTTAAATTATAATATGTGTTAATAGTGTTTGTGTGACAGTGTGAGTATAAACCAAGGCCATGTGCTCCCCTGCTGCCTTGAAGACTTAACTTGGCTATAGTTATATATATAAATATATATATGAAAAAACAGCTTTAGATTTCCACTGAGAGTATGCGGATCTGATAATGAGGCGAGAGAGAACCACTGCTGTTTGTGTGTGGAAATGTTATGTTGTACATGCACAGGCTTACAGAAAAGAAGGGATGCATGATAACACACACACACACACACACACACACACACACACACACACACACACACACGATACAGTTGTCATCTGCAGTCTGTTGGGGAGCTGGCAGATAGCGAGCACATCACCGTTTTGTTTTCACCTGAAGAAATGAAATATGAGCTCTACTTTTATCACTCAGCTTATTCACCCGTTTCATAAACAGTGCCGTTTGATTAATTAATTAATACTTGAAACACAAGAACAAAATGTTTTATTTTTATTTTTCTGAGGAAGGTTTAATGCGCCCCGTTAACAACCACAGAATTAAAAATAACATAAATGAAGAAAACTACCTGTCAGCAGGATGTTATAATTAATTCCCAAGATGCAAGGGATGGGATTTCAGGCTCTTTGAGAGGAGCTGGATCTTGTGGAATCGTTCCTTTCGGATGGGCATTCAATAGGGTTACCACTTTTGATATTTATTTAATTTTAGAAAACCGCCTTGGGGTACTTCATTAAAAATAGTCACTGTGGAGAATTAGATATTGGAGTTTGAATGACTCTGGCAAATATTACACTTTGTTCTACCCTTCACAAAAGTGCATCCAGATGCTGCTGCATTTCCTTTGGCTCATTTTGTCCCTTTGAGTTGCCAGCCACTCACTTCAAATGAAGCTGTGTACTGGGGCTCTCATAAAGACAGGGTGGACAACTCACATTACGTCATGCTGTACTTGTATATCAAATAAACCACTGCAGCGCTCCTCAACTTGTTCCTGTGCTCCATTTCACTCAGTGTAGTAGATAAGAGGGAGCTTGTGTGTGCATCGGTGTCAAACACAGCAGAATTTAAAAAAAGAAAGTTGTGACCAGTTTGGGCCTTTCTGGGTGGAGTTTGCATGTTCTCCCTGTGTCTTCATGGGTTTCCTCCCACCTTCCAAACACATGCTCATTCGGTTAATTGGTGATTCTAAATTTACCGTGGGGGTGAGTGTGAATGGTTGTTTGTCTCTGTGTTAGACTGGCGACCTGATGACAGCTGGGACGCACTCCAGCACCTGGTGCGACACTAGTGATGATAAGAGGCAGTAGGAGATGAGATGACTGCAACTTGACTCCCATCGTTAGTGTTAAAGAGCTGGTCAATAGATCCGGTTCGTTTGTGAGCGTCACATCTCTTCAAGACGTTTCAATTATTTAGTTCACAGTAAAGCTGCCATTAAGTCTAGAATACACATTGCACATTAGCTAGCATCACCGTATTCTGTTGTTTTTTACCGGACCATAACAGTAAATACTTATTTTCTATCAAGTTGCAAGAGTTCTGCTCAAGTTTCTACCGGTTAAAAAGAGTTTGTCGTTGCCGCTGTCGCCTCCGTGCCTCCTCTGGGGGTTGCAGGCTCAGTGAAGTGTCTTGAGACTATTTGAATTGTCATTGAATATATAAATAAAACTGAATTGAATTCAGCATTTTTCTGTGTCTATTTGCTGTGTGGAGAGAGCTGATAAACTGAAATGCAGGTTTCATAGCAGCACTAATTTGCAGTTTTGGACCACATTTATTTGTCTATAAAGTGTAAAGTTCTCCAGAAATCTTTCCATGGATTTTTAGAACTTATCAACATTCTGACAGTGCTTCTACGTTAATAGACGCAGAGGCCACAGCGCCAGACTGACAAGCGCACAAGTATAGATGTCTAACACCAGCAGAGGGTTCTCACGTTGGTCAGCACAAATTAGGCTTTAACAATAAATTATCTATGTATTTATAAACTGTTGTGGGACAACTATCCCACTTCTTCATGAAGTAAACCCATCACTCATTTGTGGAAGGTGAGCTTTCATTTTGTGGTTTAAATAAATAATATAAATAATAGCACCAGTAATAGTAATAAAAACTGGTAAGGTGCCTGTATACCCCTGGAATTCAAATGGTTTAGTATGCAACACGTGACCTAGAACTTATACTCCAGCTGACTGGTCACATGCGAACCTTGAGGCTCTGCACATCATTCATCCACGGACAAGCAAACACCATATGCCACTGTTATTAATACTAGGATGAGGTATGGACATGCATCACATTATTTATTGATGTGTTGCATGAAGTTGCGTTTTTGACTTCAACCTTAGAAAGTAGAAAGAGGTTAAGTTAAAAAGCAAGATAAGAAGCAGAGGGGAGATAAGCAATGCAAAATGATAATAATCATGTATATTAACAAATACTAGGCCAAGTTTAATATAAAACACATATAGTAGGTAGGGGGTCCCTACTTAATCTCTGCATTAGTTTGGGGTCCTTAGCCTGAAAAAATGTTGAAGACTCCTGTTTTAGCCCAACAGCAAACGTGGAAACAACATAATGCATAAAATGTACTAAAACAACTAAAAGCTAGGGAAACTGTGCATAAGGTAATAAATGGTTATACTTATACATCAATCAGTCACATTGGCCATTGTGTGACAATTAAATGTTGTTTAGGAAGAACTGAGAAAAACAGCACAAGGTGTTGACATGGCCTCCAAAATCACCGGAGTCCTCACTCATGGGGTCTAGGTGATGTGGGGTCTCTGGGATGCACTGGAACAAGCCTGATCGATTGCCAGACAACACAGGACACCCTCTTGTCTATTCTTTGATGAGTCACAACTATTTTAGAGGTACAATGGATCATAATTTTATGCCTGATTGGTGTACGTCTGCATTAGAGATCTTACTTGATTTAAAGCCCTTTATAAATTAACAGTGTGTAGCCAACAGAAAAACTCAGGTGGTCGTCCAATAACCGGAGGTTCGATTCTGCCTGATCCCCAGTTGGTCTGTTGTGTCCTTGGGCAGGACACTTAACCTGCCTTCCTATGATTGCGAGTGATTGATGTTTGGTGGTGGTCGGAGAGGCTGTAGGCGTGGACTGGCAGCCATGTTTCCTCAGGGCAGCTGCGACTACCATGGTAATTTACCAAATACTGTGTGAGAGAATGAATAATGCATTGTCTTTGAGTGTCTGTGATAAAGCGCTATATAAAACCGGTGCATTATTATTTCACTTGGTGACACACTTGTTAGTATGCGCAGTCGATACGTCATTGTTTCTTTAGACCCTCCAGACGAGGCCGAGGCTGACCACTGCAGAACCAGAGCAGCTTAGGGGACCAACACAATTATATTAATAACTCTACTCTACTGCTCATACCCTTATCTTGCTCAGTGGGGAAAGGCAGGATTGGGAATGTGTGTTTTACTTGGATTTTCTAACACATGTTTGGTCTTAGACCAGAAAAAGCTCTTAATAACAGTAATGCTGGAAGAGTGTTCCCTCTCCTCCTCGCATCCTGCTCTCAACAGGCCATCTGCATGAACATAACAATGGTGTGCAGGAATAATGATTTCTACTTTTCTTCCACCTCCCCAGCGAATTGTCACAAACGTAGGCTTAGAATGCTTAGAAAAGCCTTGCCTTTTATCGGGAGGTTTCGTTAGTTTAACGGATTCCCTACCTGCAAACCACAGGAAACACACCAAGAAGCGGGGACGCCATCCATACTCGTCCTTTCCTCAAACCACCCCCTGCCTGCTTTCTCAGGATCCTCCTGGAGGTCCCCTCCTGAGTCTAGCCAAGAATTATGGCATAAGATGGCCATGCGCTTTGCTCTGCTCAGCTTGTTATCGTTTTAACATGTATGGTTGCCGTAGTTTTCTTGCTGATACAACTATTCCAACTGGGAGGAAGAAAGGATTTGAGAAATTGATTCGGGGAGCCAAGAGGGAGGTGAGACGAAGCCGCCGAAGCTCTTTTATTCCACCGTTGCCTGCTTCAATCTTGTAATGGGGAGGCTGCTATGAAAGTGGTGCCAATCCTATGACGCAGGTCTGTTGAAAGGCAAGGCCGACTCATGTGATCTTCAGTGCTCCCTTTTCATTTCTACGTTCCAGCTGTGTGGTTTGGAAGTACCTTGGCACAGAGATGCAAATGCAAATTGTAAATTAAAGGCTGTCGGAATGGTTTCCTATTTGAATGATATCACAGAAAATAAGGCATATAAGTGTGTTGTTCTGCCTACTATCATGAAGTAATGTGCTGTCATCAAAATATAGGTTGTTTGTCTGTGGTTGAGGTTTAGTGTACAGACATCAGTGACTTAAATACAAGATTTGTTAATGGATATGTTATTAGAATTAGTTGGTTTCATTCTTCTTTGGGGTCGAGGGAATTTGGAGGCCAGGTCAACACCCTGTGCTGTTTTTCATGTTCATTCCCAAATCATTCTTGTGCATGTCCCTGTGTCAGGCTGCATCCTGCTGGGGATGACTGCTGCCATCAAGGAGTGTCATTGATATGGGGTGGAGGTGTCAGGTCTGGTCTAGGGGGGTGGTACACGCCTAAGTAGCAACCACATTAATGCAAAGTTTCCCAGCAGAACATTGTATTGTCACAAGATGGTCAATGTTATTTACTTCTCCCGTTTTAATACTATGCCTGTTCAATGTATGAACCCCTGTACTTTACACTCCATATGTGAAGTGAATTTAACCAGTTCTCATTGTCAACATGTTGAACGTAGGAGAAATAGTGCAGCGACTATTAACCAACACTAATTGCTATGGCCAGATGACTGGGTCGTTAAATCTAATAATAACGTGGATGATAAGGTTTGTGTGACCCTCCTTTTATTCATTTATCAATCAACAGCGGAGTCTAACTGTAAGGATGGCAGCGTCACTAGGCCAGTTGCTTCAGCATTTTTGGCCCAAACTAAACTCAACAGCAATAAATTTCACTGAATTAAACAGCTGTTGAATTCAGTGAAATTCATAGTTCCCAGGGGATAAATGCCAGTGTTGTTTGTAATTCCCCAGCACAATGCATAACAGTATGCATCACTCCATAGTATTGTTTAGTGGTTATAGTTTCAGTGTTCTTTTTTTCTCAATTTTGAGGTCTAGAATAAAGCACTTGGTTTGTCTAGAGAGTTTGGTAGATAAACTTTCTCCATGTTCCATTTAAAAGAAATAGACCTTGTTGCAAAACCTTACATACAAATCTTGTGCTGTCTTTTTCCACGTGAATACTGAACCCTTTATGCTAACCCTTATGAAAACATGATTGTCTAGATGGCAATATAAAAAACAGATTTAAGATTTAAAATGTGTTTTGTATGTTTCAAAACAGTCTGTTCATAAAAGAGAAAAAAAATCTTCTTACACATATTACAGAAATGAGTGAACTAGAACAATCTTCCTACCTATGATTTACTTCCACTCATTTTAAAGGAGCATATCTCCAGGAAAGCGACTGCGTATCAAAAATTTTATTTGATCGTTTCCAAGCAAAAGAAAAGATTTAAACCTTCAAATTGATGGAAAAGCCAAAAGTTGTGTATGTGGAGCAAATTAAGCACATTTCTAGTCCAAGAGAGTCAAGAAAAATCAGACCACTTACCTCTCAATTGAAATTTACTCATTAGCGCTAAAGTAGCTAGGCTGGAGGACTCATTCATGGGGAAATTCCCTACAGGGACAGCATTATGCGAGAATGCAGTCAAATTTCCATCAGTTTCTGCTTATTGTTAAAGAGTACGGGCCGATTTATGGACAAACACGTCAGCGGCAAGCCATAGAGTGTATCAGAGATGTCCTTGCTACTGTATAATTACAGTGGTATCAGGCCTGAGACGTGGCTCTGCAGGAACAAGTGAGCTCTGGATCCCACTTCATATACACTCAGGGGAAATTGTCATACTTAGCCTTGGCATGAAATCATAAGACTTCCTGGTTCCTGTGCTCATCTCATTACTAGTTATTGTTAACAACTGCCACTGCGTCGTAGCGAGCACACAAATAGGGCCGTTGATGAATCTCATTGAGATGTGGTTTGATTATCACTGGTACAAGCGGGAAGTCAAGGGCACTTGTATCTTTACAATAACCGCAACCGAGTGAAATTCTTTGACACAAACACATTTCCACCTGCAGAACTCTGCATGTACCGACCTTACATCCTGTTGTCTGTATTTGATGATAGTAGGTAGAACGACACACTTACAAGAGCTAAATGAATAGTTTTTTCAAATAGGAAATTATTTTGACAGCCTTTCATTTTAAGTTTAAAGCAATGAAACAATCAACTTGTTGCATTTGTGTATTCAAGCGCCTACTTTCCTATAAGCCGAGAGGTGGTAAATGTGTGGAGGATTGTCAGATACCACATTTTGTTGCCCATTACAGGAAATTTCAGGCTCTCTGATCTCAGGCTGGAGACACAGAAGATCTTAAGTCAGCCTTATTTCTACAAGACTTACATTACAACCATCCTTGACACACACACGCACACACACACACACTCACTGCAGAGTGCCAGCAAGTATGAACCCCAGTAGAAGTCAGTCATAATTAAATTATAAGCGCTCTACTTAATTCTGCAAAATGTTCCATTTAGTTAGAGAAAATACAGACAAATACTTGTTTTTTGAAAGTCTGAAAATATTACAAGTTTGACATTTTTCCTTGCATGAAATATTTTAACTGTCTTCCAATTTTTTGTGATTATCAACTAATCATATTTACCAGTGTTGTAACAACAAGCAGTGGAGTGTATAGAGACAAGCAATAGAAGAAATCTTTGGCATGAAGCCCAATACAAAACATTTGATGTAGAATATTAGGTTAAAGCTGGCAGCCATGGAGAAAGAATGTCAATTCAACATGCAACAATATAAGAGAAAATACATACTGAAGAAACAAAATGCAACTTTTTTACTGTCAAAATTCTTTGACACCACAGTGAAGACTGCTTTTCTGGTCAGTGACAGGATAGTATGATTAAAACATGGATGCTAAGACACGTAGTTGGTATTAGGGCGTCAAATTAAGCAATCAGGAAGCAAGAATGTCAATGCAGTCCAACTATAATGTCAACGGTTAAATCACTGACGACACAACTCTTTCATCCTACAATGATGATTTTTTCAAAACAAATAGATGAAGATATAAATAGACTCTTAACAGGAGACTTCAAGCATCCTCTTGTGCAAGTCAGCGGATCCTCTCTGAATGAACAACAGTAATGTCTTTCAGCTTACACCAATGGAAATGCAATTCTGCCCATGCAGCACATCAAATACACAGGACTGGGAAGTCATTAGGTGTCTGAAAAGGGTCCAAGCTGAGGTGTCAGGGGTCAAAAAGCAATAACTGGCCTCTTTGTTTGGATTCATAAAGACATGAATGTCCTTTGCTGACTGGTCAATATCTGAGAGACCAAAGGGACAGGGCTTCATAAACCAGCTGCTTTGTTTACTATGACACCGTCTTTATTGAGTGCCTTTTATATTAGGGCAACCTTTCAAAAGGGAATATTGTCCACCCTGCGTGTTACCCGAAGAGCCGCTAAATGGATGGCATCTAAAGGGAGGGCAAAGTGCACTGCTTTGAAACCGTCTCACGGTCATGTTAGTGTTAAGGAACGATCCATAACTCTGACGTACTCGCTACTGGAAAGTTAAAAGGAAAAGGAAAGGATAGTGACGGTAGAGATAAATAAGTCATATTAAAAACAGTTTTATATTGACCCACAAATTCTCTCACAAACTTACATGACATGGGGTTGGAGAAGTATGAAGAAGGCATAATTTGCATAACTAAATGGGTCTATGCACATGACAGACTTAGCGCATACACTTTGGGGTTACAGAGGATGTATTAAACTATTTAATTTCAAACTGTATTAGCACAATGGACCACATGTTCTGAGTTTGAGCTAGTAACAAAAGCTTAAGGGGTACCCTGACCCCTTAAGTCTTTTGACTTGGGGACTCAGTTTAATTTAATACATGTCACAAGGAACTGGTGAGATAAGAACCAAATACAGGACACAGAGGGAGGCAGGAGTAGGAAGCTAAAATGACTTGAATGAAAACGAAATAAATTCAGGGAACACAAAGCCTGTGAAAGAGGCAGTGTATCCAAAGATACAAGTACAAAAACAGGCAAGGACCAAACTCAACCACAAAACCAACAACTTGGCAAACACAAGAAAATAAATGGTAGAACAAAGCAGGGATAGCAACTCAGACGACTTGCCACAAAGGGGGAAAGATAGAGCTGTATATGTGGGCAGAGAGGCTGACGAGACGCAGGTGAAAATAACGAGTGCGGAGCATACAAGAAGAAACCAATCCAACAAGCAAAGGGGGGAAATACAGGAAGTAAAGCAAAACATTCAAAATTCAGAACCATGACAAAACATTTATGGCCAACTCCCAATTCAGTAAAGAATAGAAATTGGAAGACTAATTACTTAGCTTAGCTTAGAGTTTTGTAGCTATTTGCATGTCGCTGCCTGTCAATCCATCATTGTATTTTATGTTAAGTATTAAATGTTATAGCGAAGACCGATGATAGACATGATGCATCTAAACATCTAAAACATTTTTTTGAATGACATGCAATCTACAGAACAGCCCTGCTTTAAAGAGAGACATTTCTCCTGATATGGCTTAGTCTCTACATTTACCTTGACTTTCCTCTAAAAAGACTATCACAGGTTTGAAAACACACGCCAGATTATCAACATTAAGCCTGCAAACAACATGATGCAACGCTATCTACAGAAATCAACAGGCAAGGTACCAGTTCCAATCAAATACAGATTTCTCTGACATAGCAAAAACAGACAGTGATAGCTTCACCAGATCAAGCTGCAATGTGTACATACTGGGAATTTATCAAAGTATCTAATTTCATGTCTAAAATCACACTGTCACTGTTGATATGGTCCACCTTGACAGGGCTAATGGGGAATGTAGAAGAGATCCTGATTACCTAAGTGCAAAGATTCTGAATATCAGATGCAACCAATGTTTCCATGTTATAATTTAAAAATAGGTGTCGGAGAAGCCTATATCCGGACAGAGGCTACTTGTATGTATTTATGTGTAGACAAAAGAGACACAGTTGCAAAAAAAAAAGGGGCAATCAACCTCCCGTCAGTGCTTCCTGTTAAAACAGGATTTTTATTATCATTTTTCTATACGATAAAGCCTCTTGCCCAGTGGTCATTTAGGCTCCAGAGACCTTACATGTGAATACTGGCTTACAATGTCTCTGTGTGGAGCAAATAAATAAATAATAATTATTATTATTATTAATAACAATAATAATAATAATAATAATAATAATAATTGAGAAAACTACATCAAATCCCAGCAGTTGAAGGTAGCAGCAGCTAAAATCGAAACATAATCGAGGTAATCCTGGTTTTGACTCTCTCCAAGTCATTGGCCTTAATGTATTTCTGTCTCAGGTGATTGAATAGAGCTCCGCTGTTGATATGGCAAGTTTTTCCCTTCTCAGCTCACCAACCAACACGCTCCCTAGGCTACTTCATAATGTCAAAATGCACAGTTACAAAAGAAGAGAAGAAAAGACTAATTAAAGGCTTGGCATTGTGCTCCTATTGTGCTGCTCTGTGAACATTTTAAAACTCAAAGGAGCCCAAAGTAATCAGAAGAATTCAGATGGGACGATTAAGCTGTTACTGCCTGGCTCGGAGAAAATCAATCCATTAAGTGGTAAAGAAAATGCTTCTTTAGAAAGGGACCATGCTCCTTCACTTTAGCACATTCCAGTAAATTCTGTTTACGGGACTCATTATTCCACAACAATGTAATGGCCTTCACCGTGTTGCCAGGATGCCTGATTATTCTCATGGGTTTTGGCACATGCCACAGAATTCTTAAAGAGGTATTCACATGTGCTTTCATCATTACTCTTAGTATTTAGTCGTGGCAGATTGCAGTGCTTGAAGATTGCTGGTAATAACCAGGACTATATGTATCCAGCCAAGTGCAGTCATGAATCTGCAGACCTGGAGCTTCCATGTACAATCCCTATCAAGTGATGCAGAGATTAGTGTTATATCATTCTCTGCACACGCAAATACACGATAAGATTGAAGACATGTCCATCAGGACACGCTAAAGAACCCCTCATATGAGCAGATTCATCCTTGGGTGTAACTTGGAAATGTTTTAAGTGTGGTGCAGATTCCCATCCAGTGTGTTTTCTCAGGCACATAAGAGTTGTTCAGCCTTTCTGTGTCCAAATAGATTGCATTGTTTGTTCCCCAAAGGGCAGGAAACACAATTTACCAAAGAGTTTGGCTGTTTGAGTGGCTTTGTCTTAGTATGGTATTTTGTCACCTACTGCAATTTTGAAGTGTTGACAGCTCTAGAAATATTTGGTAGCGTCGCCACCCTTACTTTGACTGACACTCTCGGCGTTGGCATTGGTATCAGGTAAATTTGAGCTAATTAAGAGTAGGGCTGTAGTAAAAGACAAATTGAATGTGACAAGCAACTTTGCTTGGCTTTTATGGGTGCTGTTATTCCTTTTTATGAGTTAAGTTTGGTGCCCGTGTTCTTGATCATTTGCTGCCTTCTAATGCACCCATTATATACTGCTCCCCTTTATAACTTCAGCATCAGCACCTAAAGGTCTTTTGAATGTCTGAATCATGTGTTAATTGCAGCCTAAAGGCAGCAGAAACCAACAGCAGGGTGTTCGAACAGGGAAGGGAGGGGTCACATGTGGATCCATGCAAGTCCACAAATGTTTGTTTGTGAGAGCACCGTGTTGTGAACCAGTCGAAGATGGTCGCTATGCCTTATGCTTATTTACGCTCTTGCAAATGGTCGACACAGAGCTTACGCCGTAGGAGGCTATGCCAGTGGAAACATTTCTACCTGTGCACCAGTGTGACGGCATTGTTCTGTAATAACACCAACAGAGTGGTAGGTGGTGTGTAGTCAGCTCCAGTCGCCAAAGTGTGAAATACAAAGTGAAACTCAACACAGCTGAGTGGCTCATGCTGAGGCTGAGGTGAATAAACGTGGATCGACGCTTTCTGAAATTGCTGCAATAAGGAACATAAAGAACACATGGCGTGGAGGAGGTTGAGAAAGAACGTTACTGTATGTTCTCGTCCAGCTGCCGAGATACACGAACATGGAAATATGTGTGTCCCCATAGTCCATAGTTACATTTCTGGGGAGATGCACATGAGATTATGCCCTGGGTAACTCGTGGTGCCTAGGCAACGTGTTTCATCATCCATCTGTCACTCAAGGTGGCCTTCCCTTAATTATGCACAACCTTAAGCCTTAACAGAATATACTGTAGTCATGATAGGGGAAGAGACCAAAACTTGTTTTGTACCGAGCCATTTTTTTGCTATAAAGTTTGACATTTTAATTTGGAAACTAAAGGGATGGATTCGCTTACCTTCATTTACTGCTTACAAGAGAGTAGAAACCTGTACAAGCAAGCCTCTTTAAACAAGACTAAGATTTTACAACCAAGCCAGGATTTTCTGTGAGGCTGTAGTTTGAGCTAAATGCTTATATCGCCAGGGTAGAACGCTCATAGTGACCAAAGCATTGTGTTCTCTACAAACTGCCAAGTAGAAATAGAGATGGAGAGTGGAGGCCTGACCCGAACCAACACGAGTGCTAGTGGAAAACCATTGATATCACCAAAGTCAGTAGGGTTCCTTACCTTAAATCGAAGTGCTACGACAAAAGACCACCAAACTGTCACTCCTATACCACCAGACAAATAGTAAGAGAGGCTTGGTGTCCACCTGGCCTACATTGCTGTGTATCTGTGTGCATTTCCTCTTTGCCCCAGGTATTCTGATTAGAGCTGCTGCTGTGTGTTACACTGCTTACTCAGCTGCCAATCATCCAATCAAGTTCGGAACCATACTTTCAGTTTACCCCTACGGTAGCTACCTATGAACCTGCCATTGACTTTGGGTTCATTTCTAATGTGCCTTTTCCTCTTTGCTGCAGGTTCAGCCCAAGTTCCAGTAACATCCAGCCTGCTGCTAAAGACTCCTTCTTTTTCAGCTGCGCTCTGGTTCTTGTAAACCATTGTTCATTAAAGTCCTGTTTGTGTGCCTAAACTCCTGAGCCCTGTGTTGTTTTTCAACATAAAACTAAAGTTTAAGAGGAGTCCACTTGCATTTATCAAGTGAAGCACGAACAATTCGTCATGCTTAATATTGTTTAATCCACCAAGCCGGTGGCCTAAAGAGAAACCACCGGCTTAATAAAACCAAAATGGTGGGAATAATCTTTTACTTACTCTTCTCGTTGGAGCATTGTTAGATCCACTGGGAGACAATACATTTTTCTTTTTCTTGTCACTATAAAGGGATTTATTAAATCAAGTCTTTGCTTCAACTGTACAACAAACACGGTGCATTGCACTGCGTGCAATTCCTCATCTCTTAGACACACTCACACATGCTGTGTGAGAATTAGATTTTTTATGGGGTCAGTGTTTGTCTTGCCTGTAATCTTTGCTAATAAATTTCCAGGAGGAGGAAGACAGAGCACTGGAAGGTAAGTAACACCTGTTGAGACTTAAATGTTAAAAAAACAAACAAATGGTTGAGCTAGCTCTGGACCGGATGCCACCTTTTAATTCTTAAAAAAAGCAATAAGGGCCCACACACACATACACAATTGAAGAGGATTAGGCAAATAGACTTTTAAATTATGCAAGAATTTTGCAATTCTATCTCTGCAAGGCTCAGTGGAAACAACCGGCTTCACCGATCAGTTTGCTTTTCACGTGAAGAGTTTATTTATTTATTTATTTTTTATTGAGGTTATCTTTTAGATATGAAGAAGGAAGGAGCAGCTCCTCCTGTTAGTCTTCTCGGCAGCTTCTTCAGATACCGTCTTGGAAGTTTTCTGGGACTTGGACTCAGGACAGGAGTGTTGGGATACTCCCTGCTGCTGAATATGATGCTTCCCACTCGCAGGTAAGTAAGTTTTTTCACTCCTTCTCATCTAAAGTGACTCACTGTATAAGGGTGGGGTGGGGTGGGGGGTAATAATGGAGAAATTGAATCAAAAGGTTGTGGCACAAAATGCTTGAAAGATAATTCAATTTATCACAGTGAGGTAATGACTTCAGCAATTTAATTTTCTTAGAGGTGTTTACTATCAAACTCAGGGGAACTGGGAACTGAGAAAAGTGGGTGAACTTAATTTGGGAATTGTGCCGCATATGAAAAATGAGCTCTGACACAAATCCAATGCAAATGTTAGCAGTAGTCACTGCACGGTGCACATTTTTACAGCTGACAGCAATTGGGTGCTTGCTTGACAGGCACATGATATCCTTTGTAATTACCCTGTATGTTTAAACAGCCTTTGTTCCTACAAATGTAAGTACTATTCCACACTGACCTTACACCCATGACAATCTTGGTGTCCTTGCCTTTGAAATCCTGCAAACCAGCGTCCAATGAACTTTAAAAATTAATTGTAGGAGCGATTCTCTCATTTAGAAAGAGCTCCCTCAATATATTTCCGACATCTATGTCAGTTATGAGTCGGACAGGTCACTCAGGTGCTCTGTGTGTACTGGCATTTTATAAATACCATAAAGTCCACTCTAAAACCAATGAAGCATCTATTGACTCTTAAGTTCTCGTGTGTTTAACCAGCTGCCCAGATGATCAGAGATTTGCTCTCACAATGTCCTTCTCAAAAAGCTCTGAACCTTAATATTTGGTATGACATATACCCAGCTGGTGCTCTTTGAGCTTCCTTAAGTCCATAAGACATTTAGAGAGGAAATTATTTCTTCTGTGGTCATGTGCATTGCATAGCCCAAAGTACATCGTGTTTTATGCTTGGGAACTACAACAACATTCTTGAATCTTCCATAGTGTTTTTATTCCTTCCTCATTTTCTATTGTTTTCATTGTTTTAATGAAAACAATCCCCCAGGGGATGAATAAATATTTTTCTATTCTATTTTCTATGTTTTTATTGTTTTATTACTTTTAATTGTTTAATGTCTTGTACTCTTATTTTATCCATGTACAGCACTTTGTCTCGGCTGTAGCCGTTGCCATGTAAATAAAGTTGAGTTGAGCTGAGTTGAGTTATCTCTCTTATCTATCTTGTGTGCATTTGTCCTCTTAAATAAATTTCCTACAAGTAATAGTAACTACTTACATGCAGGGGCCAAGGGGTTTCCTGATTGCAATAATCTGGTAGGCTTGTTCATTATTGCATCCATGTCTCCAATATAACTGTTACCAACAGGTTTGAGTCAATTCATCCCGGTTGGAATCTCTCAGCTTCAAACCTGAAACAGTGAAAATAAAAGTTCACTGACACCATCAACGTGTCTGCAAACTAAGAAAAAGTCAAAATTCCAGATGCTAACATAGACCATCCAGCCATCCAGCCATCCGGGTGTGGGACTTTTAGTAAAAGTCAGAAAAAAAAAATACTTTTCTATTACTTGTCAGGTGGGAGTAATAACATTATTTAGCGATCAATGCCCTTCAGTGTTCTATTAAACCTGCAGCAAACCAGCTGGGAAAGGCTCCACCCCCCCGCAACCCTCCAGAGGACAAGCAGAATTAATGAATGACTGAAGCAGCATGCACGACAGCAGGGCCTCCACTAAATAATAATGCAGCCATCATTAACACACCTGTGCGTTTAGCGCCGAAACATATCAAAATGGTGCCGCTTACGTATGAAGAATGCAAAGTCATGGCTTTTTCCTAATAATAATGTCAGCAAAGATTTTGTCTGAGAACAGAGAACTTGATGTTTGCATGTTCTAAAATTGGTCTAGATGATTTCAAAGGTCTGTGTATAAATTTATATGTTTTTTGGGGGGAGAGCATGTGGTTGAGGAAATCAAAAATCAAAACCCAGATTGAAGATGGGCTTGATTTAAGTAATCACGGGCGGAAACATCAGCACGTTGTTAGGTGTCCCTGCAGCGGAAATCCCACTGCGAGGCTGTTTCTCAGTCAGCCATGGCACTACAATAGATGTTTTCACCACAGCAGTCATTTAATGTGGACGGCAATGACTGTATATAATGTATACTATACACTATACAGTATATCATATACTTAATGATGCCTGTGAGCACACATTGTGTCGTGTTTCTTTTGCTTCCTCGGCTTAAACGCATTGGTATGTGTTTTATCCCGTATTCAGTTTGTTTTATGTGCAAATTAGGATGCTTTGACTTTGTGTGTGGGTCTGTGTAGTGCACTGAGCTGGTCGTGCACGGACACTGCAAGGAGAAAAAAAAAAGTAAAAAAATAAAAAATGAATGTCTGGGTGTGTTTGTGTGCAAATGTGCCTGCATGTGATTATATGGCATTTATCTCAGTTACTGTCAGAGCTGAACAGAAGCTGATATTTCCTCCCGGTCACTCGGTGACAACGTTAGGGACAAGTAAAGACGTGAGCAAGGGCAAGAAAGTTAGTTTCAAAGTAGCTGCACACACACACAAACACACACACGCACACACACACACATACGCACCACATTTGCCTTTGGTCTTGCCTTGTTGCAGCCTCCAGTAACTGTGAGTCACAGAGGAAAGGCAGGCAGAACTGTCTTTATACAAGCCGCTTAGTAGAAAATATCAAACTGTGAGTGTGTGTGCATGAGTGTGAGTGTGAGAGTTTTTGTGCATGATTGTGTGTGTGGGTGAGAGGCTGATATTTTGCTGTATGATGCAGTGAGGGAGAAATGTGTGAATCTGCGATTCCAGCAAGAATGCCCGGATTTACTTTCTGTAACTGTGTGAAGATATTAAAATAAAATAAAAAAATAAAAAACAAAAATGTCCACAAATTACTCTTCATTAAAAAAAAAAAAAAACAATGAAACACCCATCATGCATTCCTTTTGAATTTATAGCTAAAGTTTTAATGAGTCAAGTGTGCCATTCTTCCCTGATATCAAATGTTTCCCTTATCGGTCCGGTATTATGTTTCACTTTCTTGTGCCCTCTAGGCAATCAGATGTCTTTCATGCTGTAAACAATGGAAATGGAGAGATTTAACAGCAAAGACAAGCTGTTGTGAACAGATGGAGAGTTACCCAGACAGCAATGCCTTCGTCTGCGGGTTAGTAGAGTCATCTTTATAATAGATTATGTGGTGTGTTTTGTTTTGTTTTTTTTTTTCCAGGAGAAAGCTATAGTAGTTTTATTGCAGGCTGTGCACATTTAAATAAAAGTGTTTTATAGGGCGGATAAAAGGATTTTACACGTTTGAACAATTCAGGCAACCATGAATCACACCTTAGATCTGTTGGTGCTGGAGTATTTACCGCTATTGAGACCGAAATGGTTCCTCTTTTGTTTAATCGTACCACATTCGCTCTTGATGCTGTTTAATTTCTTGCCGAGAGTTAAAACAGAAGTTGGATACACTCGTAAATATGAAGCAGGAGCCAGAACACGGTGAGACTGTAATAGGTAGCTTCTGTATCGTAATCAAAGATATACATATTAATATTAATTACTGTGTTTGCGTATGTGTTGGCAGGCTCCTTATTTGTAACGTTGTCCTGAGCCAGTTAAGTACATCTGTTAACTGTCGTTATGCTAAGCTAACTGTCGCCTGGCTGCAGCTTCATAGTGGTGTATGTATCCCCTAAATGTTTCCTGATTCCTTCAGTCCAGCATTTCTTTCACTGGAACTTTTCCTTTTGGTAAACGTCTCTACATTGCGACCTATACTGGTGTTCATCATAGTCGTCCCTTAGTGTAAGGAAATCAAAACTTGCGTGTGAATTGTAGCATTGTGCTATGAACGATCGACTGCAGTGCTTTCATTTTCCCCATATGTACTCGTTTCATGATTTTATTTTTTTTTGTTCGCAGGACCTTGGTGGAAGATTGTACTTGCTGCCATAGCATGATTGTCAGTGTGATGTATTATATTGCAAAACACAAAAAAAAAGACCAGGGTGAAAGCTGTGATCAAAACATCCATGCTTGAATTTCCCATTTGCTGCTGCCTTAGACCAATTTAGGGTCACAAAAGGTAGGTGAGGCACCTGGTCGCAGCACATTGATCAAAGTACTGAAACTTTTTGCCACAGAACTGGACAAACTGTACAATTTTACAAGTGACTGATTGTATAGGACAGGGGTCTTCAACGTTTTTCAAGCCAAGCACCCCCAAACTGATGGAGAGATTAAGTAGGGGACCCTCTGATTGGTTATGCAGCGATGGGGGCGGGGCCTACTGAGTACAGGAGGCTTGGATTGACAGGTCTAGTGTGGCGTTCTGTGTGACACAATGTGTTCCTGTATGGCTGAATGTGTCAGGTTTGAGTGGTGTTGAAGTGAGAACCCAAGTGCAGGACAAATGGTGAGACAGGCATGAAATCCAGGAAAAAGGGTATTTAATGAAAACAAAGGGCAAACGCAAGGCGCTGCAGAGGGCAGGTAAGTACAAAGAAACAAAGACGAGGCAAAAGAGCAAAAATCACAGGACCAAGGGGATGCGAGGAGGAAAATAACACACAGGGAAATAATACAACACACTCACTAGCAACACCAAAAAAAAAAAAAAAAAAAAGCATCAGAAGGAACTCTAGGAAGTAACATAACGACATGTCATAATGACATGTCAGAGAGCAGAAGGAAAGGCAGGGCTATATATACACACACACGAGCTCATGACCAGACACAGGTGGAACTCATGAGGGTAATCACAGCAGGTGAAACCAATTAACAATCAAGAGCCACACAAGGAAGCACAAAACAGGAAATCCATAACTTAACAAAATAAAACAGGAAATACAAAACACAATATGAACAGACATCAAGACAGAAACACACGGAGGCACGAGAAACGGGAAACTAAGAAACTTAACAGGATAAAACAGGAAACACAAAACATGGCACAAAATAAAAGACAGAACCATAACAGAATGACTGAAGTGTTGACTGAAAGATGATGTCTTCTGGCTCCATTTGTACTTTTACGAAAATATGCTGGATTTAAAAAAATAAATAAAATAGGTAGTGTAGGGCAGAGGTCCCAGACAATACCTCTAAACTTTGCAATTTTATTAAAAAAAAATGTAATTTTCCTATTACATATCAGTATTTGACAGTAAAAGTTGACATTCTTTAATATATACAATAATATAATATTATTATATATAGTATTATAATAAAATATATTAATTATATTTATAAAAGTGGCTCATCTTCAC
Source organism: Mugil cephalus (assembly GCF_022458985.1). NCBI lineage: Eukaryota > Metazoa > Chordata > Actinopteri > Mugiliformes > Mugilidae > Mugil > Mugil cephalus. The sequence continues at coordinate 23,267,281 of NC_061774.1, read as the reverse complement.
CCCTCACACAATGATATATTCTGACATATCTTTACTCTTGACCGAGCTAATTTACCAACTTTGTCGCTATAGCAAGTATTCATTTTTTTCAAAAAAGCGACACGTGATTAATCAAGTATCACTTGAAAGCAAGTATCATTCTACTTACCTTTCTCAACGAGCTGTGGGTGTGCTGCATAATACATTAAAAGGAGTACATTTATTTATTTTTTTTGGTTGGTTTCATGAAGTTAGGTCTACGGCTCACGCAACCCGTATGTGTGGAGTGTGAAGTTGTTTTTTTTCCTGTGTGAATAATTTTCTGTGTGAAGAATAAAGTTCGAAACTTAATTCAGTTGTCGTATCTTTCAACTATAACTGGATACTGGTTTGTGAGCTATTTTTCTAGTTTCCTCCACATCTCTAGCAGCTAGCTAACACCAAGATCAACCTTTTTGTTGTTAACCCACCAAAATGGCGCTAATGGCCCAAAAAGCACCGTGGCTTTGTGGGTGTGACATCACCCGACAAAAACCAATTGGGTGTGTCAAACCTCTCCATCTATGTTTGATCAAGAGCTTTTGTTTGCACTGACACAACTCTCTTCCACCCCTTCACCTCTACACACAGCAGAACAACCCTCCCAGGTGCGCGCGCCTTAATCTACGTTGCTAAAAGCCTCTTCCGTTATTCTTCACTCTCCACCTCCTCCGCCTCATGGCCCTTTACCAGCACTCCGTCCACCCATAAACCGATTCAGCCAACAGACCACTCCTCCGCTACTAATGCACCCACTCCAGACACAACTCCTGTTCGCCCCGTCGTCCACCTCCATCATACTCTCAGGGAAAAGGGTTTTTGCTTTCACCGCAACGATGAGGAGACCACAGTATTTTATCTATATTAAAACTCCATTTCTGCCATTTAAGCGGCCAGACTTCAGGTTTCTCTCGGCCATTTAAGCGACCATTTGTCCACATTTTAAACAGTGAGGAGAATATCAAGAGTGCATGTGAAGTTAAGATTTGTTACGATGAGTTTAGTTCTCCTTGGTTAAGTTGAGTTTATTGTTTTGTATTTGCTTTTTCGTTTTTTTCTTTGCAACTTTGGTTGCACATGTAACACTGTGCCACTTTCTGTAAATAAATCACTTTCTACTAACTGAATTATGTTTCAAGAGTCTGCATCCTATACAAGTCTTGCCTCTGGCGCCACAGCGATGCAGTGTCCTGACATCATCAAGCTATCAGACGACAAAGAAATAAAATGAATGAATGAAAATGAACCTCAGTGTCATTTTCTCAAAAGTTTTCAAAAAGAAGTCTTTAACTGTGTCTTAAATTGAGCTTGGTTACACTCCAGGGATGGTGACAATTTCACGCCCCATGAATTTGATCCAATCAGTGCGAAGCCGTAAAATGCTCAACGGAATAAAACTGACAAACATCAGGAATAAAAATAAGGTATTGTCAAAAAACAAAACCCTGGCAAAGGTTTTAGAGCGCAATGTTACTCCAAATTTAAAAATAAATAAATAAAATCAATAATGAACATAACCAGATATCCATGACAGAGGTACCTCCACAGTTTAGGGGAATTATTAAAAAAAAAAAAAAAAAAAGGCTTCAGCAGTACTTTTGTACTTTTATTGGACACATTTATACAGTAATGGCACAGTATTTTCATAATCTGACCAGAGTATAACATGAGTCAATCTTTGACTTTATAAACGAGTAAATTGACTTAAAATCAATTGGTAACCTGATCAATTCATACTGATGATTAGATCATAGATTCTCTTGGTTTTTGGCAGACAACACAAACAACGGATGACAGAGAGATGAAGTAGTGTAAGATGACATTTATGATAAACACATGGTACTATGAAATGTAAAATGACTCTTATTTCCAGCATTACGTCAGGTTGAGTGGCTAAATCTGAACCTGAATAAGATGTTTATAATAAATAATATAATAAATGATTTGGGTAATGGTGGACAGCTTGACTAATCAGAAGGAGCAGATTTATGACTCTTATTAAGACTTTTCTGCTAAAACCTGTTGGAACTTGCTGTATAATTAGCGTCTCGGCCATTGTTAAATGTTAGTGCATTCACAACAAACGTCGATTGGTTGCGTCTCAAACCACTACGCCACAGCTCCTCTCAAAATGTCTGGCAGCGGTGGGATTCGAACCCCCATTCCCAAAGAGACTGGAGCCTTAATCCAGCACCTTAGACCGCTCGGCCACGCTACCTCTGTAATGACAACTTTTTTTTCGAAGTTCTGGAGTCAACGCTTTGCGCTGCTTCCCACTCAATGTCAGTTGAGAGTAATTGTTAAGGACCCAGTAGGTTACATAGTTCTGCAGTACTGCAGCGCCCAGACAAAACTTTGGATACATCCCATGTTAAACCTGTGTGATAAAACCTGTGACACACTTTGAAATCTATGAGTTGGGGCATTGACTATATTGAAGTCAATCTACGAAATATTCACAAGACTGGTTAAAGCGTTTACGTCAAGTGGGACAATACACAGAGAGTTGAAATCAACTCAGCTTTTTGTTACACATTTCAACCACCATGTAGCAAAATGAATTGTAAGTTTCCTCGTTTTCATTGATCGTGTAAATGCACCATTATTAATAATTCATCTGATAAGTACATCCAGTATCGCTATAGTATCTAGAGCCAGTACAATCTGAAGAGTTTGGGTGTTCACAATAGTCGAGGTTGCCTTGTAATACTAGTCTTCTGTACTATGTACAGTATACAATCATTTTCTAGATATTTCTGGAAAGAAAAAAAATAAGTCGTCCTCGCTTCTTGAGCACAATTTAAAACATATTGTTATCTCAACTTACAACCAAATCACAAAAACAAGGAAAGAAGAACAAACAGTAAATGCTGTAAAGTACCTTTGTGGCTTCACAGAAAATAAATCCTCTCCCTGTTGGGTTTGATAAAACGAAAGACTGGCCTGAGAAGAAATAATCAGGAGAGGAGTCGCTGGAGAAAGCTTACCCAAAGACTCCCAGAATCAGAGAGACTCTTTAAAGCCACTTGAATTGTCAGTATTATCAGTGGAGAGATGTCTTTCAAGCTAATCCTATTACATAGCTTGAACGGCAGTCAGAATTTGCAGACTCCAAAGTGTGGTCCTTAACATTATAATAAGTTTATATACCCCCCACATAGGTTCAAGATAAAGTCATCCACATGCTTGTGTTTTTACCATATTATGAAGGTACTTAGAATATCAAGCACTGTGCTGTGTCACACTGTAGCTAGTGGATGTCATACAGACTGGGCAATGACAGCATTCCTCCATCATGGGGACCACACATTGCTCTGGTGGTGTGTGTACAGTGGAGGAGATGATGCGTCTTGCTTATCTGAATGAGTTTTTTGCTTCAGGCTAGAGCTGATTCATTTTTTTTTTTATTATTTCAAAAATATATTTCTAGAAAGCAACGTGGCATCTGGCAGAAGATGAAACACTGATTGCCTATGGGGAACGCAGAGAAATGAAATAAAGAAAGAAAGTGGGGCAAGGCATTTGGAAAAAATAAATAAATAAATAAACATTGCATTAATCAGCTGGCAGTGGTTTTGGACCAGCAAGCTATGGACCACAATGGAACTTGGAATTAGTTGTGGAAGTCAGCTCATTCCAACTGCCCTACTTTTCTCGGGAAACGTGAAACCAGTGCAGGCTGCTCCTTACACCAAGTACATAAATAGCACCCTGAACCCTCTGGGTCCCATACAGTGTCTACAGACATTTTTGATTGTTAGCATGCTACATATATAATTAATAAAAGCTGCTTTCTTTATGCTTTTGTGTAGGTGACAGTTGTGGCCAGAGAATGAAGCTTTTATTATGGGTTTCCAGTAAGACGGTCCAGGACTTAGGGCAATAGCTAAAGGCCACTAATAATCAAAATCTGACAGAACACCTCTACAGAAAGTCTGAAAAACCTAAGACCTTGATTCCTCCTTCTCAAATCCGAGGACAATCTGGTACATGGACTTTGTAACCTAAGGGAAATGTCAAAGCTAAACCTCTTCACAGCCTACATTGCCCCAGTGGCCAAACCTTCAAAGGAGGTGCGGTAAGTCAGTTCAAAAGCTACTTCTAAAGCAGGCAGATGTCGTGGTGTGGGGGTGGTTAATGATTTTGCCCACCGGCAATAAAAATCTACTCAGTGATACATACATTTGGGAAGGCTAAAGTAGTATTTTCTTTTAATTGCTGCAATATATACAGTGGCATACTGCTAGCGTAAAATATGTGCTGCTTGGTGGTACTTTAACATTCCCTAGGGCCTGTTTTCACTGTAAGGAGTTGGCAAAAAAGTTAGTCTAGAACCCATCACTTAAGACTCTGCCACACTCAAATCATTAGAAAGGCTTTATCAGGTGACATAAGAGTAATAGCGTCACAGTGAATTTGTTTACAACAAAATGGCTGCTGTCATAGAATCGAGCTATGCAGGGTCTGCTGTTGCATCTGCTGCAAAAGATACTGGCAGCAAAATAACTTTAACGGACAGACAATTAACTGCATCTGAGGGATTTTAATTTTTTTTTTTGAGAAGGACTCTGGCCTAATTATTCAACACTGAAATATTTAACATTAAAGAAGGGACAAAACACTTTAGAGTGTTGTGTGTTTTGGGTTTGGGTCTGGCGGCACAGTGGGGTAGTGGTTAGCACTGACCACTCAGAGCAAGAAGGTTTTGGTTTTGAATCCACTGGCCGCCGACTAGGGCGTCTCTGTGTGGAGTTAACGTGTTCCTCCCGGTTCTCCAGGTGCTTCCTCCCACCATCTAAAGACATACCTGTTAGCGTTACTGGTGAATCTAAATTGGCCGTAGGTGTGAATGTTTGTCTGTCCTGCTATAAACTAGTGACCTCTCCAGGGTGTCCCCCACCTTGTGCCCAAAGGCAGCTAGGACAGTCCCCCCATGGCCCTCCAGAGATAAAGTGGTTAAAGAAAATGAATAAATGTCAGCATATCTACCATATTTACTATCCAGATACATTCCTGTTTTGGTAAGCTCCACAGTAGAAGCCCTATTCCTGTATTCCAGTATTTGCATATTGTCCTGTCATAATAAAAACCTCCTTATCTGGTGTCTGCATTTTAAAAATCACTAAAAATGGATGTAATTTCCCTTTTCACCGACGCTGGCAAATGCTGTCCCTCTTTCTGACCTACTGTGACCTCATAGAAGAAGGTCTGTATGACTACAACTACATTTACATGCAATGGTAAATATTCAATTCTGAGTCCTCCAAAAGTTTTCTAGAGAAGTTCTGACCACTTCTCAAATACACCTGCAAGTAGTAGGATTTTTTTTTATTGTAAATTTGAACAACACCCACACTACTGCTCTGGTTTTCTAATATCTTTTGTTTTTGTCAGCATACTGATGTACTATGTTTCTTGCCTTTTCCCATTGAAGCCTTGTTTATGCTTTATTAAAGAGAACTAAAGACAATTAAAACACAAGTTTACGACACTCATAAAATAAAAAATAAACTGACTTCATGTATTTGGATTTATAAATATTGGCATTTTCCTTGGGAAATCCTGCTTTGCATGTGTTTTAATAAGTGTCACCAGTTCCTCTCCCTGTTCCTTCATTAACAGAGTTTATGTCACTATGACACGCTTGAACTACACACCACTCACAGTAAGCATCCCAGCAGCAGGCCGAGCTCTCTCTAAACCTCTTTACATTTCCATTTACAATATGATCCTTTGGCTTTAGACCAAAGTGGGGCCGTGTCAGCACACTGTCCACTTAGATGAGCCGTTGAGACGTGTCCAGGAGCCCTTGCGGATATCGAGGATAGCGCACGTGTTGCGTGATGCCTGGAAACAGATGGATCAAACGCAAATCATGTTTACTGTACATGCTGGCTATTTCTGAAATGGAAATTCAAGCACAGGATGTGTAATCTAATCATTGTGATTTCTTTCTTTTTTTTTCAACCATTGACACACATCAGTGGAAGTTTGATTACAGATTTAATATGGACTGTAGCAAAACTCAAAATCGTACTGATTCTCATGCAATTAATAGAATCAAGTAATGCATTAAATGAAGGATTAGAAAGGGACATTAAAAATATCGTCGTTTAAATGTCCATTTTGCAAGATTAAATTGCACACATATATATATATATATATTCGCAGCACCATAGAAGATGAAGAACCTGATTCTTATCCCAGTACACGCAGTTGGCTGGAAAATGAGGACACACTTTGAGTCCTTTGACATGTTTCATACTGTATATTGTCACATATAGTTGTGAGAATTTGGATAACAGTTCATTAGCCCTTTGCAGCTCTGTGCCTTCTGGACAAGGCCACACTGAGACCCCCTAAGCTCATTAGAAAACTGCCGCTGCTTTTAAAGGGGATGAGTGGAGCTGACTTCCAGTCATTACTGAAGCCTACCTCCGCTCCACCTGCTGATAATATATTCCTCCTCTCAATTATATATTTATCTCTTTCCAGGCTCCCACCCAGGTTTTCATGTGGCAAAATCTGTGTTTGCATAATGATGCAATTGCACCCGTTTGATTAAATCTTTGTCCACTTGATCCACCTGTACTGTCTGATCCTTTCATGTGAATCGGTTATGGTGGTTATTAAAATGACTTGCATGTCTGCTCTGTAGAGTAGGATCATGTCAGTTACACTGTCAAACAGATTTTTAGTCTGGAGCTGGATCAGACATTAAACACGAATGAGATAAATAAAATATGGTGATTATACATCAGCATTCAAGGATTCAAGGATTTCTATTTGTCATTCGCAACCACACAGAAGCAAGAGATGGAACAAAATTATGCACTCAGGTCCCAGATTCCCATAAGTAACTATAAAATATAGATACTAAGTAAAAACAGTATAAATAAAAGAATAAAATCAATAAGATAAGAAATAACATCAGAAAGGTTTTACATCAGGTATTAATACTGTTCAATCTCCCTGGAGGAAAATAACTGAAAATGGTTAGATAGATGTTACGTAATTAATCCGTCCAGAGAAAAGTTGAATCTCCAGCGATGGAGGAATCTTTTCATCTACTATGCGATGCTAAAAAATTAAATGGATATATTTCTAAAAAAATTGTGTTCTGGTCCAAAAACAAGACGCAAAGTCTGGTCCTTTTTCAATTCTCCACATCACTGTACTGACTATGCTGTACTCCTTCAAAAACAAAAAACCCAGATAATATTAAAAAAGCACGCTATACAGTACATATCACAGTATGAGACAAATGTTACCAAGCCTTACGTGAGAAAAAAGTGATATGAGCATTGAAACAGATGAGATGATATTGATAATTAAAGGATTTGAAGGGGTCAGAAGTGGAGCTGTGCTAGAGTGATAGTACTGTTGCTGCACCTCCACAGATTGTGTTTGGGAGGCGAAAGGGATGGGGCTGGCAGGTAAGAGGAATAAAGGGGGGGTTAAATGTGGGCAGAGTTTAAGGAGAAAGGTTTGATTGGAAGGGGGTAGCAGAAGGCAGAGGTCAGAGTCAGGTCCTAGTACTTTTAAAGAGCTGGAGGAATCTATATCCCCCAATCTGGACTGGACTTTCATCATTTGGTTTGGTCTGCATGTGCAGGGCAAACCATAAGACTGTTTGGTAGTTTGACTTTGTGTTTGGGTGTCCAGCTAGTTATTCAGTCCTGTATCCTCAATCCCCGTCCCCTACCTGAACCTGGGTCTGTATCCTTATTCCCCTATCCTCCCTGACCCTCATCACCTGCCCGGACCAGAGTCTGTATCCTCATCCCACCCCTTCCCTTTCAGAGAGAGAGGCAGCCCAGACACCCGACCGATACACTTGTGTATTTTGTTAAATAGCAGTAAAAAGGGTGAAGCTAATCTCTCAGTGGATGAATATCATGTGGTTGTGTGGTCCCAGGAACTCACAGTCTTCTTGAGGTGTCGTGGGCCCAACTTGATGAAACATCCGTAAAGGGTGGTGCCCACTTGAAAACCCAGTGATGTGCAGCATGCTGCCTACTGCCGTTGGCTAGGCTAGTTAGCTGGTGTTTTCTTGGTGGTTGCTAGCTGGTAGCTGAGTGCTAGCCTGCTGGGAGATGTTCAGTTGGACTGGGCTTCTAAATATGTTTTCATTTTATCCTGTGAAATAATTAATGGTGTCCAGGTTCTCCTATGTCGTGAAAGTGCTGCCTTCAGGGTGGGTCCATCAGAAGCTGCTGGAGGCAACTTGGGATCTGAAGCAGGTTTTTTTATGGGGGGTGGGTCTGCTTGGTCAGCTCAGGTACGGCAGCACACACCGTGTGAGCTTCAACAGGTACTTAGGTTTGGGAGCTTTACCAGGTACTTTACCAAGTTTGCAGGAGATATTTCAGAAGAACAAGTGCTTTGTGAGCTTCAGCGAGTACTTCTGGTTCTGGGATGGTCTGTTAAGACATCACTGGTTTGGCCACCTTTCTATGATCGCCCCAACACGCCTTTTCCAGATGTCATAATCAAAAGTAATTTGAAAAGCTGACACATGTTTGCCTTTTTATATCGCCCTGAATCTATCGCATAAATATGATAATTGTCGTATATATCTGGCCGCGCCGCTGCTACCCGCGCTTTATATTCTGTAACATAACCTCACCTGCCTTATCTCCCATTTATCATTCTAGCGTGTTCAACTTACACTGTCATTTATCATTCAGTGAGTGGAGAGGAAGAACTGTTAGTTCGCCATCTTGTTCCATTACAACAGAATGTGCCGAGGATAATTTTGCATTAATGAGACACTCTGAGTGCTCATATTCGTCGCGCGGCATTGTAAACCTGGTCTCCTGGACGTTTGTGTGGGCGCACACTTGCGTTTCTTAATTAGCGCGTATTACGCCGCTAATGAAGGATTTGTGGTTCCAGATGGAAAGACACAGTTTGACTTCCTGATTCATGATCTGTCACATCCACTTTACCTTTCCCCACCTCTCAGCTGAAGCGGAGCTCAGCCACAGCCAGTATGCTGAGAAAAGTGAAGATCGGAAAGTGAAGAAGGACGATTTGAAGAATTCTGTTACATTTTAATGGAACTTTGTCAGGAACTTTTAAGATTTGTCCTCAGATGTCGATTTACCGAAACTCTGAATTGCCATTAAATGATTTTTACTTAAATTTCTGCTATTCTCTCTACCTCTAGCAGTATTTTTAGAGGAAGTGATGTGTTAAAGTAAGGTGTTAGCGGCCCAATATTTTAAGGGGATTAGATGCTGAGAATTAAATGCGGCGTATGCAGACTGAAGGACTATGGGATAAAGTGCTTTTTCTACCATCATCAAAGAGGATTGATCTGTCATGTTACTCCAATTAACTTTTAAGTAGTTGTTGGTTATAGGAAATGAATAATAAGCCACGCACTGCTATCTACGCATAGCAGCTAAGAAAAACATCACTTTCCATTAACGCAATCCAAGCGTACATTTCAACGGAATCCATGTGGATGACTGCAGCAAAGCAAACAATGAGTAATTAATTGTGCGACACAGAGAATAAGAAAGAAACAATGAGAAGAAATTCAGCTCCTTTTCTGTTGCTGTCGACTGCGTGTCATGTTTGCTGTCAACACACGACACACAATTATAATTAGAGGAGGACGCCACTGTTTTCATGTCACACTTGAAATGTACAGAAAAGAAAAAAAAAAAAAAAAAAAGACACCCAGACATTGATTCTCATTGTTTCATGGCCTAGGAAATGAATTCCTCCAGGGCATCCTTTAAACTATGTGCTCCTGGAAGCACTGGATGAAAATTAGATTTTCTAAATGTCTATTTGCACCCGGGTGAAAATGGTATTATATTTCGGCTATTTACATCCAGAGCCATAAAAGCACCCCCTCACACCTTGCCCCCTTTACTAGAAAAGGCTTTGGGATTTCAGATTTCAGGGAAGGAGGAATAAAGATGCGGTGAAGCTTTATTGAATTTAAATGTCTACACATGCGGGAGGAATGGGTGAAAAACAGGACTTTCACCCATGTCCCATTTGAGGGAAAAGGGTTTTATTTAGACACTGATGACTCATTATTTCGTAATTTGTTTTATGCAAAATGAGGCTTAGACAACAAATCTGCTTTTTGGTCTGGCTTAAAAAACATTTTTAGTATAATAACAATGTGTTTCTGAGCCTTTCTCCTTGGTTAAATGTCCATAGCTTCTGAAAACCCAGATGTAAATAGTCATATTTGCCGTCCCATCCAAGGTGCAAATAGCATTGTTGGCCTCTGACACCTGCGTGCAAATATCACCTGCCTTTTTAAAACCTCGCACTGTTTCTTTAATATATGTTTTGGGTCCGTCATTTCCTTCAGTGGTGCCGCAGCAATAAACATTGCCCAAGCGCACGCTGCTGAGAAGCTCATGCTTTGTGCTTTGTTAATTAATGTGTCCAGGTGAGCTGAGGTTACAGCACGCTGTAAAAAATGTCACACTCGCTCAGATCAGATTTGCAGCGGTAAAAAAAACCCACTGAGGCGAAGCTGCAATTGCTCTCATCGCAGAAACTTATGTGTGCATCCATTTGCTTCGCCTCGTGGTGAGTCACAAACATTAAGAAAACGACATGCGGTACGTGTTTACCACTGGAAGGACTCACTCACTGTCTGACGTCCTCGCTACTGAAGCAGAATGGAGAAACGTCAAACAGAATTATTTACACCGGCTCAACGGCGGCTTCGCCGGTTTGTTTAATACATCATTATGTTTTGAGAATGTTATTTCTATCAGTAAGCACTCAGCTCAACCCTTCAGGAGCGTCGTATTGCTTGATGTGTGCTAATTAAGTACACTAGATAAAGCAATGCCTCCACAATGTACTACTTCTACACTGATTTGCTTTTAACACGTAGAGCGATAGTTTATCAGGGAAGAGTGAGCGATTAGCTTTGCAGTGTCTGTGCACATTATTAGTGCAGAATAATCTCTTACAAGAGTTGATTTTAGATGACTAAGCAAATAGTTGATTGCTGTTTTATGTATATTTGATTTTTTTCCAACAATAAATAGATTTTTTTTTTTTTTCTGCATAGTTATAAAATAATCAGGTCAGCTGTCCTTGGTAAATATCAGATTATTCCAGGAAGGCATTGGGTGAACCAAGCAGCTTTGCTGAGAAACAGCCTGGAGGGGAAATACCTTCTGGGAAAAAGAAAAAAAAAACTCAGTACAATGTTTTCACCTATGTGTGTTCTGTATTTTGGGCGATACAGCACTTTGGGAAGGATACAAGTGTTGGGAAGTTAATTACCACGTTTATTTTGCAGAAACTCAGCATATTCTTGTTTGACTTATGAAAAAATGTAAAGCAAAGGCACCTGCAAACGTATGTTAATAAATACCCACTTTTTACTAGTGGAGGACCCAAATGCAGTGAGAGGAGGAGGGGAGCAGGAATGGGAAACATTCGTATATTCATTATCCCAGTTGTCATCGGGCCAGAGTCGGGACACATCCTGAACAGGTCGCTAGTCTATCGTAGGACTAACATAGAGAGACAGACAACCATCCACACTCACACTACGGCCATCGAACATAACAAGCATGTCTTCGGACGGCGATAATGACAACAACAAGAAACAGTCCGAATAAAGCAGAGGCAAGAAGAAAGATGTGCCAAAAAAGTGCCAAGAAAAAACTCCTGGAAAAGTCAAACTTGTTCATAAACATAAGGAGCAAAGAAACATGAGGACCAACTGGTAAGCGTATCCAGGACCATCGGATATATGGTAATGGTAGAGGGTAACAAGAGACAGGTGAAACTTATGAGTCAGGAGCACGGGTTAGAGCAATCACACGGGAGGAGGAGAGACGAAGAGAGGTAAATGCAACCGAACACTTCAACACAAAACAGGAATCACAATCAAAACAGGTGCAGAATGCCAACACGTTCCTGGGGACAATGAAGCTGTCTGAGATGGTACATTGTGGAGAGGGTGATCAGGGTTATGTAGGGGTGAGACATCAGCAGTGTGACACTGGTATGTGTTTGGTGTGACATTTAAATTGGCTGCATTCCTGAAAAATCTGACACCATGCGATCTAACCTTTCAGAGAGCGCTTGTTGAAAACCAAAAGTGATCCCATAAGCTGAGGTGGGCTTAAATTTTACTCAAGTAAGAGTAGCGTCACTTCAATGTAATAGTAAATGGTAGATCCACTGGCATATCTAACATGTAAAATAAATGGTAAAAGAAGCCCAATGTACTGGAGGAAGAGTAGCGTTGCTTTGACACAAATCAATTCTAGTACAAATAAAAAATATGGTACTACCCACTCATCTCATCTTCTGTACCGCTTAATCCTTCACTAGGGACGCGGGGGATGCTGGAGCCTATCCCAGCTGGCATCAGGCGAGAGGCGGGGTCCACCCTGGATGGGTTACATACCCCGCCGTCGCAGGGCCTACACATAGACAAACAACCATTCACACTCACACTCGCACCTACGGTCAATTTAGAGTCGGTACTACCCACTTCTGCTGATAAGTACAACTAGGGCTAATCACTCACCCGCTTGTTGTGTTGTTCAGATCACTCACAGCCTGGTATGATAGCAGATGTATGTTCAACAATTATGGAGACAAGCAAACTGCAAATCCCCGTAAACCGCACTGTAATACTCTCCTGAAAAGCATTCTCTTAGTTTCATTGACACCCTGATATCATATCAAGTTATACGATCTTCCTGAAATGGCGCTGGCGATATCAGTTTCACCCAATATAGCTTCACTTTACCTCATAACATTCCGGCATGTAAATGAGTGTGACTTCCCGCTGAAGTGCTTGATGGGAGCCAAATGAATTATAGAAGGGACCAGCCCGAGCTCCCACCGGCTCCGACGGCAACTTGATAACTTCAGGTGTCTCCTGATGACTTCAGGGACCTTAAGGTGAGTGGAGCAGACAGCGAAACTTGAGCGGGATGATAGGGATGTTAGACACCCCTGCAGAGTCTGTAAGGACCAGTAGGACTGCAGTCAGCTAGTGATGGATTCTAATGACTCCAAATAACTGCCTGCATGTGTATGTGTGTGTTGCACATGCACACAGGCTAACAAAATAAAACTACTTCCTGCGAACCGTAGCTTCAAGTGAGCTCTGAGACGAAGGTGTGTGTGTACGTGTTGGTGTGTGTGGAGAATAAAAATCAACATGGCCAGTCAGTATCACATGCCCTGGGGAACTGACCAATCAATAATGCAGCAAACTGCAACACATCCACTCCGTCTCACACACACACACATACACGCACAGACTTCCTATTGTCCTGAGGGGGTTGTTTGAATGTGCCCTAGTGTGTAAAAAAAAAAAAAAAAAAGGCAGGAAAAGAAGGAAAGAATAGACTGCGTTTGTTGTGTTTGGGTTGGGGAACTTGTGTGTGAATGTGAGAAAATATATATGTGCTCACACACACACACACACACGCACATAATTAGCCGGAGGGAGCTGAGGTGCTTCCTGCAGGTGCTGCTAGATTCTGTGAATGTAAATCCACAAGGCTTTAGGGGAGGGCTTCGGAGCACAAAGCCTCATAACTGATGCTGCAGCTTCCCACTCAGCTTATAGAGCTTATAGATTCATCTTATGGAATATTTTTGTCCAGCATTTCACAGTAATGCTGTGTTACAATATACTGTACTATGCTGGGCGCACCTGAAGAAAATAGTGGAAAGTCGAAAAGAAAAAAAAATACACAAACGGGTGTGTCTTCGAAAAAAAAAGTGGAAGAATTTGAGGTTTTTACATGATTGTGCAGCAAACTGTACAATAACTGGAAATAACTATATAGGAAACAACTCCTCACCTCATGCCGTGTACAAATACCTTTCCCCCGGTAAAGTTTCGACTTGATGGACTGCTAGTTTTGGACAGGTGTGCCTCAAAAGTGAAGTCAAAGCAAGTAGAGCTCCCCTTGGTGTCTGGCTCCAGCATAGGTCATAAGCTCCACCTCCTCCATGTTAGTGGGTGGGACGTCTGTCATTTTAGGTAATTAATTTAATACTGATGTATAGCGAAGTGTCCATTTTTGGAATAAACTTAGTGTTAGTTATTTGACGCTATAGACAATTTCACAGCTTGTAAATAATGTGATGTTGTTTTTTTGAGGGGTGGGGGCAAAACATCTCAAACACTATATATCGCACATACCAATTACCATATGTCAACGGACTGTTTTGGGAAGAATGGATGAGGAAAATGCATATTTTAGATAATATATTAATACATTCCCACTCTGAGACTGTCAGCTCTATTTTAAAAAGTTATTCACCGACCCCTACACTCTCACTCACTGGATAACTAAAGGAGGACACAGAGGGGACAAAGTCTGGTCCGTCTTTATGAAGTGAAGCCTCTCTAACTAAGATATTACAGGAAGCAGGTGGAACCACTGTGGAGGGTAATGTAGCAAATGCAACTTCTGCTAGGACACCCCTGAAACATACAACTAATGTTGCGCTAGCTAGCGGTTAGCATTATTTCAGTCCCAATTTTGTCTAACTCATAACGTTATCCAGACTGAAACTGCAGGTGTATTAGATATTAAGCTAATCTTAAACAAACAGTGAGTTGTTGATGATTGTCTCACTCCAATCATTTCTTTTAACGGTGTTCAAAAGTCGTCTACAACTGGCAATGACTGGTATGCAATAAAACTTCAAGTTAGTGTTTTAGCACCAAAATATACAGCAAGACAACAGTTTTCTGGTTGACAGTGACTGTGTTTGGCTCAAGTTCAATCTGTTTTGCATTTAGGTCATGAAGGGGTCTACAGAAACAGGATGTGACTTCATGATGACTACCAATTGCCATGCCAATCGCTCTGTGAAGCTCTCCTGCAGAACTGCGAAATTTGTAAAAAAAATAAATAAATATTAAGTAATAAGTAATCTTTGTGGGGATAGGGCAGAGCGTAGTATTAATTCAATGAAAATTCAAGTTAGTCCAGAGGAAGTGTGGGTGGGTCATCGATAACACGGCTCCACTCTCAGACCGCACTGCACAGACTCTGGCTCTAAACTCACAAGATGTGTTGTCCATATGTACATACTGTCGATGTTTACACACAGCAAACAATCTGCACTTTAAGAACTCTTATTTCATCTTAATGTTGAAATGTAGTGTGTCTTAGCTGAATTACGTCCTCTAGATTGATATTCTGTCACTTGAGGATGTATGTCTGTACCTGCGCTGTTACACAACAGGTGCAGAGGAAGCATTTCAGTCCTGCATTGGACAGTGAAGATGACCAAATTAGTAGCACAGTTAATCTAACGCAGACTCCCTGCTGCTCAGACCAGCGACTGCAGTGCACAATCTGACTCTTTATCTTCCTCTCCTGATTTCCCGCCATCTCTCATGATGAATGAGGGGATCGGCTGTAAATCTGGGATGGTTGGGCTCACAAGTGCATGCATGGACACACACTCACGCACGCACGCATGCATGCACACACGCACACAGACGCACTCGCAGAGGCTTTGAATCTGGGCTGGTTGGCTCTTTTATAAACGAGCTCAGTTGTGCAGGGAGGGCTGCAGTGATGACGCTGCAGAACGAGGACGCACTCACAACTTAAGAGTCAAACACATACACAGTAGAGGAGTGAACGCGCTCCCAGGTGTATCAGCTCCAATACACTTATCACATACAATTACAAAAACCAATATATTTTTAGTAGTGGCTCGCTGCTTGTTTTCACATGCGATTGATGCTATATAGGAGAAAAGCTATATAAAACAACAACAAAAAATAACCAAAAACTCAGAATCGAGTACAATGTCCATTATATAAGAAACGTAAAAACCAGCTCAGTGCTAAGACTGTAAATGGACACATGAATAAATCACCCAATCTCCTTACTGCTCCATGATTGATGAATGAATGCATATGTGCTATGCACTGTGCACTCAAACACACCCTGCTGGTGTGTGTATGATAGAGTGATCGAGTGCACTCTCTCTCCCAACAGTTCGGCTTTTCATCAGTAAGCAGTGACCCACTGTTAATGTGTTTGTAATGTTGGCTGCCAGGATGGTAGCAACTTCCTCTGCCATTCGAGCGTATCCTGGGTTGATTTAAGTTAATATACAACAATGTGATATGGTGATATTACAGTAAAATCTAGTATTTTACATGTTCTATAATTTGGATGCAAACCCCAGGCAGCAAAATATTAAATTAGGGATGTTTGCATCCTGACCTACATCACCAGATCTCAACTTAACATGTGTTCAAAGCATAGGCTGTAAAACAATATGGATGACAGAATAGCTCCCTAAATGTGAAGACAAAGCAAGTTGAGCTCCCCCTGGTGGCTGGCCCCAGTATAAGTCATAAGCTCCACCCCACCTATGTTAGTGGATGGGACTTGGACCAAACTAAAACACTAAAGTACACTAATAAACTATTATTCTATCTACAACTAATACTATCATTTATATAATTAATAATAATATTATTATACCCAACCGTCAATTTTATTGATATATTTTGTTGGCACTATAGAAACAGGATGGACAGTATAATGACTACAAGTTACCATGCCAACTACTCAGTGAGGTGCTTCCATAGGACTGTGAGAGCTGGACAGAAAAAAAAAAAAAAAGTACAGTCTATAATCCAACATTTTTTTTGTAACTTTTTGTGGAGGTACAGCAGAGCGCAGTATTAATTAACTGAAGACACATGTGAGTCTAGGGGAAGTGTGGGCAGGTTATCGATAGCATATTGTGCAGACTCCAAACTCCCAGGCCATGGCGAAGAAGTGGGGACGTGTTGTCCATATTTATGTACAGTCTATGCTTTCAAAGTGAGAAATTCTTGAAAATGTATTAAAAAATAAACTAAATCTAATCTGAATGACTGATATCACTGTCATACTGATTCAGTACTGTGCGGCCACAGAACTGGCAGTGGTTTGGCAGCAATAACACAGGATCTCAGTCACTTAATAAATCAGTTTTTTGGTTAGGTATAGTTGTTTGCAAGTTTTTCACAAATCATTTGGGTGATTTTAACCCATTCCCCAAGGAATTTTCTCTAACACTCCGTCAGATTGGATTGGAAGAACTTCCAATTTGAGGTCTCTCCATAGATGATCCTCTTTAGAAAGGCTGTGCGTATTTCAGTTCTGGTTTAATAGCACATTAAATACTTTCTGGAATGACTGTATATTGCTAATCTCTCCTGGTGGTCCGACTTTGAGAACCGAATCCCAGGAGCAATGGAGCAGTTCTTGAAGTTACTAATTTAGTAATAATCGGTTAAATTATCTCATCTCAACTTCTAATACCACTTAATCCTCACTAGGGTTGCAGGGGGTTCCTGGAGCCTATCCCAGCTGTCGTTGGATGAGAGGCGAGGTACTCCCTGGACAGTTCGCCAGCCTATTGCAGGGCATCGAAGCCATCAGGTTTTTTGTTTGTTTGTTTGTTTTTCCTTGTGTACAGTAATGATTCTTAAGTCAGTGCGTCTTCATCTGAGAGTCATTCTACAACTCTACATATAAACATGTATGTGGGAGTATAAATCATTGTAACATAGTTAAATATGCTCACTTTCTGGACAAGTTCTGGATATCTAACCTACTTAAACACACACACACACACACACACACACACACACACACACACACACACACACACACACACACACACACACACACACAATCAGAGATGCCCCCCACCCCCACCCTCTGCCTCAGGTCCAGGATATTGACCTTGTCATCAAAGCGCAGTGACCCTCGAGCAACAAATAATGGATAGTTTGACATCCAAAAGTGCTGAGATAATACAAGCTGGGAGCTGTGATAGGCACACATTTGCTGTCTAAGCACTGCGGCACTTTTGTTTTTCATTCATGTAGACTTGCAAGTCGTTCAGTTATAACACGACTAACGACTGAAGTTGTGAAAGAGGTGATTTTAAGATCGGAAGGAAGATTCCAGTTCAGTGCAGGATGTTCTTTAATAGGTTCGTTTTGCATCTTATCGTAGTATTTCTCTGTAAAGCTAACTCAACTCCTATAAATGTTTTGTTTTGTGCAAATGTTAAGCAGCCTAAACACATTTCACAGTAAAAAAAATCCTGTTTATTGTAATTTAATTTAATGAAACAATTTTTTTTGTGTGTGTGTGTGTGTGTATGTGTGTGTGTGTGTGTGTGTGTGTGTGTGTCAGGCCAGAGATAGTAAATTCGCACACGGAGTGAGAGTTCAATTTGATGTGGGAGATTTAATGTTGGATGGCCTTTTTTGACCTTTTCATATCTTGTCAGCTACTCCCCTGTAGAGCTCCTGTGTGCCATGTGTCTAATTTTATTTATACTGCCCTGTTAGCAAGAAAAACCCGAGAGAAAATTAATCCAAAGTTGAGTAGTGTAAAATGGAACTTCTCTTTGGTGAAAAAAATAAAGTAAAAATGAAAAAATCTACCTTTAAAATCTAGAAAACAGATTTTTGAGAGAAAATTCTTGGAACATTTCATCTTCTACTACTGCTTATGCTCACTACGGTCGTAGGGGAGCTGGAGCCTATACCAGCTGTTATTGGGCGAGAGGCGGGATACACCCTGGACAGGTGTTTTTGAACATCTTATAATGTGAATTCCTTGTATTATTTTAAAAGATCAGTTGATGCAATAGGCAGGTCAATTTATTGGATTTTGAAGTAGCCCTAGAATAAGACCTCACAGACACAGCTAAGACCTCTTCTAATTGTTACAGTGGCCTTAGAGAGATTTAATTGGGCCTTGAGAACATGCCCCATGGTCACCACCAGTTTTATCCAGCAATGGTTGCCATGATTAGCAAGTCCTAAGGTATGCTTGTGGAATTGTGGAATTTGAATTTCTCCAATGGGGGTCAATAACATCTTATCTTATCTTATCTTATCTTATCTTATCTTATCTTATCTTATCTTATCTTATCTTATCTTATCTTATCTTATCTTATCTTATCTTATCTTATCTTATCTTATCTTATCGATATCATGGAGATTCGTCTCCATGGCTTTAGCAAAACTTGCTGTCAAATGTGTCACACCTTCGGCAATGGTAAATTACAACAGACAAGAGGATGGAGACGAGACAGAGCAAACACACCACCACTCAGAATCTGCAGAAGTAGTGAGAGCAAACATCAGTAAAGCAGACGTCTGCACTGGGCAGTGATCATAAAGCTGAGTCAGAGTCATTTACCCAAGCTCTCTATTCAATCATCAATCTTCATTCCAGTCCTCACCTGTGGTTCGGAGCCCTGGCTGGTGACCGACCGAATGAGATTGCAGACACAGGCTGCAGGAATAAGGTTTCTCCACAGGGCTTCTCTTGTGCAAATTTAGGAGGGCCAATTGCAGAGTTTGGGGTCTCTGCTTCCAATTGCATGAGATAATATCCCCTGTTTCCAGCTCTGTTTCACTTGCTGATGGAGTTTTAGGGGATGAAAGTCAAAGCAAAAACAAATCTCTAAGAAACAATCTGAGATGAAATGGCTCTGATATCCATTAATTTTGGGCAATGTAGTTGTGTACCCATGGCGGCACAACTTCTACCTGCGTTTTAAATTTTAATAACACCATAGTGTTACAGGAGAAAGTATTTTTTTATTTATTTTTATTTCACATTCAAACACAGTCTGTCTGTCCATTTCTGTCAGTGTTCCAGGCTGCCTGTGTGCCTCTGAATATAGTCCAATTAGTGTCAGGATGGTGAATGATGGAGTACTGCTGGCCGGCCCTGTTGGACAATTTCAATATGGTGGCAAATCGCCCACATTGTTCTCATAGACTCTTATATTTCTTTTTTTGTTGTTGTTGTTGTTTATTTCCCAAACAGCAGCCATTGCAGTTGACTCAGAATGAGTTCCAGGTTGGTTCATGCTAACGGACTTGTGTTCTTTTTCAATTAGACAGTTGTTCCTTTGAAAGTGAGATGACAAAAATGTTAAAACAAGTGATATCATTTGAGCATGATGGACATTAAGAGTGATGGTTGACTTTTTTAAATCAAACCTGGTGTCACTGGGCGAATTGGGCTCAACGAGGTGGATAGTGGGTGGTCCACGAACCAGAGGGTTAGCGGTTCACGGCTACAAGGGTCCTTGAGTGAGACACTGAACTCCCACTTGCTTTCAGTATTGTGACTGTAAAGCACTGTGTCTACTAATAGGTAGAAAAGTGCTGTAGGGATACCTTTTACAAAACCATTTATCATTTTAGTCTCGATTTCTGGCACCGGAAATAAAAAGGTACGCAGTGTACCGAACCTTAATATTTTGTAGAGCCAATACAGATTACACAAAAAATGAAGTAAATGTGTTTTTGAATGTATTGCAGGTTTGTGAACTCTACAAACCTGAAGTTTAGCTGCTTTGGGCTTAGCGTCACTCGATGAAGTGGATGTACTGAAATATCTCGATGAAGTGGATGTACTGAAATATTTGTCCATGTTTGCTAGCAAGAAATGCTAAGCAGCGCAGGTGCTGTGCGGCAAAGGCCTCATGAGTAAAGCAACAGATGCAGATGCAGAGAGAGTGGTGGGTTATGGGTGAGTGGTGAGTGGTGTTGTTATTCACACAAAGCTAATGTAGGAGGGGGTTACTGGTTTAATATAATTGTTTTCTTGGTGAGCCAATAATGGACTTTTTTGATGATACAACATAACTTTTTATTTTTTTTTATTTTGTGGACCCCCAAGCTATGGCTCATGGACCCCCAGGGGTCCAGGAACAGTTTGAGAACCATTGTTGTAGAGCAAAACCACATTCGTTAGGTTTTGTATTGATGCAGTTTAATTAATATGATTAATTTTTCAGTATTAAAGTGATATTCTAACTTACTTTACATTCTTTAAAAGCTCAACTTCCCATAGTTTTTAAGCTTTTATAATATATTTAAGCGTATTGAAGCTTTTATAATATATTGCCTGGCCATATGTCACAGTGGATGTAGCACTGTGTCAATGTGAGAGGGCTAACACTGAAGTCGGGAGAGAACACACAAGGATCTTCCTCCTGGATTCTGCTGGTGACCATGGTAACCGCAGAGAATCTAAAAAAAGGCTGCAGAGTCAGAACAGAAGAAGAAGGAGAGGAAAAGGAAGGGCTCACACTGAGACTTGGTTGCAGGTGGAGAAAGCTGAGTGAGAATTAACAGCCATGACACACGGACCGGACGTAGTAGTTTCTCCGGTTACTGAGCTGAACATAAAAACTCCTGCAATGATCTTTATTGCTTTGGCAAAAAAAAAAAAAAAAACCTGCTCTACCCCCAAAAGTGTCGAGTAGAATTTAGAAAGACTGTAACACAAGATAGGGAGCAAAGGAGAGCTGTCACGGAGCTGGTGTTATGTGATATATAGGAGAAAAGAGACAGAGAAGTGCATGTAAGACAAATGTTCATATTTAATGCCTTCACAGTATGGTCCAGGTCGGTTAGCAAATAAAAAAAAGAAAGAAAGAAAAAAAAGATATACAATCTTGTAAATAAATGTAGCAGGTAAATGTACCAGGAATTTAGAATTTCAACATATTTCAATCAGTGCCTTATAAAGGGTTAAAGCACAAAACATGACATAATGAAGTCATCTTCATCAGAGGAGCTGTAATCAAAGGAGACTCATCCTCCTCCACATCATCTTGGATCAAGGTGCAGATCTCGTATCTTGTGTCAGTGCACGCTCTGACCCCTGGATGACTCCATATATATATACTGCATATATCATCACTCCTATGCTGTTTTACTATGTTAACTCATTTGTGATTCCCCCATGCTCCTTTAAAGAGAGTGGCAGGCGTCTGTCTCTGAGGGAACTTGGACGAATCAAGTGGGAGCACAGACAGTAAAACCACCATTTGCCCTGATTTGCCCCACACTGGTAGATCTGAAGTCCATCTCAATAGAGCCCTTCATGGCCTACATCACTGTGACGTCACAATGTTAACTGGAGGCAAAACAGAGGGAAGCTTGAGGCGAACACTGTTACTTTCACATATTAAAGTGACATCTTAATATATTTTTGGCTGTCAAAAGCGAAAAAACAAAAACCTTTATCACATACCAGCCACTGCCAGTCATAGACAACTTTGGTTTGGGTTTGGTGATTAAAGGAAAGGATTGGAGTGAGACAATCAACAACAGGCACACTTCATATCAGGTCAGAGTAATATGTAATGCATCATCAGTTTTAGCCTGGAAAACGTTATGGGTTAGACTAAATTGTGAGTGAAATTATGTTGAGTTACTCATTATTTAGGTGATTGTTGTTACATGTTAATGATAACTGCTAGCTAATACAACATTAGCTGCATATTTCAGGGGTGTCCAAGCAGATGTTGCATTAACTACGCTGCCTTCACTTGATAAAGACAGACCAGACTTCGTCCCCTCTCTAAAGTATTCGTTTTCCTCATCCATTCTTGCATGACAGTCCACTGAAATATGCTAACCGCCGTCTACAGGCTATAGTGTTTGAGATGTTCTGCATCCAGTTAAGCCCCACCCCTCAAAAAATGTCACATTGTTTACAAACTGTGACCTAACAGCCTCAATGTACAAAAATTAGTAGCTTTTGTATAAAAGTATAACATTTTGTAATATTTAAATTTTGTGTATTTTCATTAGAAAATCATCAAACTTCATGCTAAAAGGGTTACGTGAACGTTTTTCTGATCAATTCATGACAAACACACTAATATGTTTTAATATACATATACACTCCTTGATGGCAGTGGCCTTCCCCAGCAGGATGTAGCCGGACACACACACAAAATCCACTCCAAACTTAGATTAAAAAGATTAAATTCAATAGATCCCAAAATGATCAACTAGATTGGGATTTGCTGGAACAGGATGGATCCACAGAGGCCCCCTCCCCTCGGCCCAAACAACCTTCTGTTGCCAGACACCACAGGACAGCCTGTCACAACTGTTTAGAGGCACAAGGGAGACCTACACAATATTAGGAAAGTGGTATACATATATATGATCAAAAGCTTCATTCAGGTGGTCGGAGTGCAAATCATCAGGGACTTGTATTTGGTTTGCCAGATGCACACTATAAGTTAAGGTGTCAAGCTGGGAGACATCCACTGGCCCAACAAAGCTCTTTTGTTGCAGAGTTTACATTTATTTTGCGCCCCATCATCCATCAGTTGAAACTCTGCAGCGAGGTGATCATTTCTCCTAAACGTCAGCTGTCCAGAGAAGTGAAAAAGAACTCTTAACTTGTGATGAGGTGTAGTTAGTCTGCTCCTGCTGCTGTCTGTAGCGCTCTCTCATTTGTTATAGGATGTCTGATAGGATGTCTAATCTTTGGCACTTGTGTGATGAAAGTAATCTGTGAAGTAGCTCTGTGCGGGTCTTTGACAATTGGAACTGTGCTAGCATTTAGCATTTTTTTTTCTCCAAATTAATGTGTCTCCACTTTCCATAAACTTTGCAAATGAAATGCAAATTAAGTCATATTTTCATCCATTACAGCTTCTCGCGTTTAGAGTTGGCGTATGGAGATTAAACAGTGCAATTCAACAATTATGTTCTGTTCACTTCGAATTCAGTTTTATTTATATAGCGCCAATAACAATACAAATTGTATCAAGACTCTTTAATAAAACTGTCCTGAAAACTCTGGCGAAACGGTGGCAAGGAAATGACTGTATGAATAAACAGTTATAGTAAAAACTGTAAAAAGAGTCAACAGAGTCTATTCAGTGCAGCCAGGTAGAGAGAATTTCTACTTCATTTTTACTTCATAGTGCATCTCCCTTTGTACCAGTAAGAGTCTGCCCCTCTAGGCTGAACTCATGCCAGAATTCGGCCCTCCCTTTTTTTTTTTTCTTTTTCTTTTTTTAACTTTGCAACCATCTATGGTCAAGTTTCTATTTCAGTTAAACATGAGGAGTCTCTTCTCGACTGTTCGGTTAAACAGGTGCAAATTCCAAAGATGTGAATCCCTTAACTTTGGCCTGTGGCCCAACTGCATATTTTCTTTTTTTTTTTTTAAAGTGGTGCAGGAGCTCTGCTTCCAAATCTCCTTTTAGGCATCTCCCTTTTTTCCTCTGTTCTGACTTTTACTTTAAGCTTATAATGTCAGTTCTGGCTTTCTAAAGGCGCTTTAAATTCCAAAAGTTAGAACAAATTAAATTCAAAATGTGTGAATGCTGCCTCATCTAGACAGATATTCAACCAAATGATATCAAACGTGTTTGTTAGATTGTGAGCAGTGTCAATATAACCAAAAACACTACCCTCACATCCCCTTTTCCAAAAGATTTTTGGTGACTTAACAGTAATTCATATTAATATTCATAAATATTAATAGTAGATGATCGTTAATGATCTTAAATCAAAGTCAAACTATTCTCAACTTAGTTAAAAGTCTCTGTAAAGTTTGTTCACCTTGCTTTTTCCCTTTCATATCATTGTTGAGATTTTTCATCACCTTTAAATAACATTGGAAATCTATGGAAAATGTACGGCCCACGACTTCATACGTCTCTATTACTGTATTTGCAGGTAAGTGACTGTCAGTGAGCCCTTGGGCTTGGGTTAAGTATTTAACTCCCAGGTGTGAAGGCCTCACCTACTCTCAGATTATGTGTTGCTGGAAACAGCCAGTACATGTCACCGGGATTTTCACTGTGTTCGTATCCCCCAGGAGTTTACCTTTTACATTTTCAGCAGAATGAACCCACAGAACAGAGAGAATTTTCTTTCTTCATGTATTTCTCATACAATACATCAGAGTTCACAGCAATGGAATGACATTACCGGTGACTCAACAGTGACTGTGTGAAATGTGTCCAAACAGTCATTTTAGAGCCTGTGATGCTGAGATCCTCCTTATCCTCAATGATCTGTGAGTACATCAGAAATAGGCGACACACTTTAACGCGATTCCTAAATCTTATGACAAAACTCCAAGAGCCTTGCTTCCGAAGAAAAGCGAGAATAATCAGACCCATGCTTAGACAGAAAGACCTAAATGCTCAGTGGAGCAACACCGGTGCCAGCTGTCCCATCATGAGATAAGAAATATTGTCCACAAGAGAAAAGGACCCGAAAACCAACCCGAGGGTCAAACCAAACCAAACTAAACTCTACTCAGACACATATTCACCTATAGATATATGCTGGCAATCACATCAGTCCAGCTGTCAGTCATCATTACTAATGAACCCAAATGAGGAAGTCGGTCTTAAGGCCTGGAAGCATCGATCTCAATATCGATAGTATCGATACCAATGCCAGTATCGGTTTTGGATCCATACTAGCGTGATGAGATCGATACTTGTTACAGTTTCTCTTCTATACGTCCAGTAAATTACTCCTCACAGAGTTGAGCCTCTCTCCACGTCTGTGTGCACCAGGAGCTTCTCCATCCTCACCTGTTGCAGAAGGCTGGACATAGACAGAGTTTGACAGTCAGATCGTAGCATCACAGCAGCATCACAGCAGCATTGCACAGCTGGAACTGGTGCCGTTATTGAAATGCATCGGTACTCGTAAGAGAAGACAATAGACTCACTTCTTTGGTGGAAAATTAATGAGCCAACATTTTCCTCTCTGAGCAATTTTTATATTTATTATTACATTGTTGCTGCTGTTTACTTAATTTACTCAACTTACTTTGTTACTGGCTTTATTGTCCATTGTTGTTTGCATTGTTACAGTTTGTTACATTGTTCCTTTTTCGTAATTTGCACTAATGACCTTTTTTTTCTAAAACAATGTGTGGGGTAAAAGCGGAATTATTTAAATGTTAAATGTTTAAATGTTAAATTGTTTTATATTGTAAGTAGTTAAGAAAAAGAGGTTTATTTGCCTAAATATTTGTCCTGTGTTTTATCATAATCATAATCAACAAACTAGAGGGAAAATTACGTAATCTATTCAATGATCATGACATTTCAAGAAATTGGTATCGGCGATACTAGCCCTGTATTTACTTGGTATTTGAGATGATACCAGAATTCCCAGTATCGCACAGCCTTTCCCATAAGTGAAAACCCACAAATCTTCTCTCAACAGAGTTGGTGGACCGAAATATAATCTGCCATCAATTTGCCATAAGGGACTGGCCCTTATTACTGAAGAAGCTATTAGAATGAAACGTCTTTGAGAAACTCCAGTTGCTTTTCTTTGGGCGACCTGGGAGACTGAGAACCTCTGCAGACATATCTGAATGCTTCATACATATCTGGAAGATTTACTTCTTGTAATATTATCTCATGTCATCTTCTACTACTGCTTATCCTCACTTACTAATTCCAGAAATATGATGGTGGTGACAAAAGAACATGATGCACCTTCGCACCAAACTTAATAAAACATTGAGGTTCCACTTTTGGAACAACTTTTTCCTCGCCTTCACCCTTCCTAACGGATAGCTCTCCTACGATGCACAAGGGCAGAACCTCACCACAAGATTAAGCAAAATAAGAACAACCTGACCTGACAATGACTCAGCCGATGTAGTGACCAAAGGATGTGAATGAACAAACAGCATCTACACAAACACGAGTTTCAAACACACACGCACACACACCACATTTCTTAAGTCTAGCCTGGGGCTTTATCCCATTTTTAATGTACTGAAAAGGTCAGGCTATCAAAAACTCACTTGATGGAATAATGAGACGATGTATGAATACCCGGAACACTCCGACAGCCATTGCTGTCCGACCTGCTTTCTGAGTTTCTCAATTATGTTGTTTTGTTTGCCCGGACGCGGAGACGGAGAAACTGTTGACATTTAGTGGGATTACCGCAGTTTGATTACATTTACTATTATGAATAGTAATGGTAGAGATTATGGTAGCCAAATATCATTATGTTGGTGAAATAATACTGGGAAAACCAAACAATACTGTGTATATATTCAAGCTGGTAAAGGACGCGATAGAAAAGAAATAAGACTGATTCATTTTTGTTTGTATGAAGGCATCGATCAAAGTTGATAGTATACATGTAGAGTTATGATGTATAGTTATGTAGAAATGTCACATTACATGAAGGAAAAATGCATTATTTTAGACAGTTCCATTAAATGGGATGTTCATTTTGATTGATACTGCAACAAAACCATTGGTTTGCATCCACACCAGAAATCATTCTGGTGAGCTACCACCACAGTGGAGGGAAAGAAAGAAGTAAAAATAAAACATTTGACGGCACGTCCTCTGTATCGCCGTATAAAACTTGTTAAGCTTTGCTCTGCTGACCTCTGGGGTGCAGACAATAACTGTTCACCAATGTGTGACCTGAAAGATGGGTAGCTGCTTCAGAATTTCACGAACTGCACGGTGACAAACTGTTTCATACCGATCCCACATAAAAACAACACCCGCCACACAAGCAGATTTATAGTCGTACAGGTTTTCTTCCAAAAACACTGTTGTATCTTAAATGTAGTAATCAGACGCTAGAATGACGTCTCTTTAAAAAGAACGACAGAGACCGAATTGCAGGTGTTTCACGTGGTTGCACACGAAGCTGTGATGGAGTGAGTTGCTGGAATAGAGATGAGTATAGCTGTGTACCTGGGTTCAATTACCACCACACATTTCTCACGCGAGAAATAAAGCAGCTATGTATTTAGATTCTGTTTTTGTTTTTTTTGTTTTGTTTTTTAGAGATAAATAAGCTCGGATATCACACAAAGATAATATGCATTGGTGGGATGTCTAAGTTTGAATGATCCAAATCTTACCCTATCACGGTGCTTATTTCAAGGATGAAATAAGTTACACCCAGATTAACGTCTTAAAAATAAATAAATGAGACATTTTTTTTACCGGCTCTTCGAGAGGAACAGATGCGCAAAATCTGCCTAACTTAAAAGAGCCTTAAATCCCATTGTGCTTTGCTAAATGTTAATATTAGCATGCTTGAATTCTCACATGACAATGCTTACGTGCACATTTACCATGCTAAGTTATTTAAAAAAAAAAAAAAATCTGATCATGGTTGGGACTGATCTGCATGGTAGCACAAATAACTGTGTTCTAACATGTGTCAGCCGTCAAGATACTATATTTCAGTGTGGACCACAGAGGTGAACCAACTAGCAATAAATATCGATTTCTGTTTTCGAAACCTTATGAGAAATGTTCCAGAAATGAATATATACTGTGACACATGGCTTCTTACACACCGGGTAAGCTTGCAGTCCCAAGGGGACACGAGTTTAAATGCAGCTTCCTCCCCACTCTGGCTCAAAGTAGGTGTTGGAGGGCGCAGTTAGCTAGAAGGACAGGGGAACATTAAGACAGACTAACATTAGTGTAGCCGTAATTTCCTGTCATTTAAATCCCATCCTGAGTGACTGCTATTAGCGGCTATTAGCAGCTATTCGCGTTTGTTCCGATTATCCGCAACACTATTGGTCTTGCAATGTCAGGGCAAGTGTCACCACTCATCCTAAGTAAAGATAAGAAAGACACCACTTTCTTTTTAATATAGTAATAAAATTAAATATGATTTCGGAACTCTGTTCCCTCATTTCCACGTTATATCTCCTCATCTGCATGTGACAGATAACACACTGTACATTATTTCTTTTCCCTCCTTGTATACACTTTTTGTTTCAATTTACTTATCTTTATAATTCTGTAAATAATGTGTATGTAGTAGATTGTGTGTTCCTGTTATATATATATATTATGTATGGTGTTGAGTGCCTGTACTTTGGTGCTGCAATGGTGAAATTTCCCAGTTTGGGATTAATAAAGCATCTTTCTATCTATCTATCTATCTATCTATCTATCTATCTATCTATCTATCTATCTATCTATCTATCTATCTATCTATCTATCTTGCATCTAGAAGTCATAAATTGATTAATTTAGAATTTAAATTCACGACAGTATGTAGAGACGTCAGTTGGGTTAATTCCTATCCTACCTGGGATTTGAATTCCACGTCTACTATTTTTGACAAAAAAATGCCAAAGCTATGTATCCATACTTTCAAACTTAGATATTGATTTTCCAATAAACATCTGGTGCTCTTCACAATAAAAAACCTTTGGGACTTTGGGCGTCACCGTGCTGAAGGTAGGAGGAAATAATGGCCGAAGGGGGAATGATGCAGAAGGAATTACAACACCTGATATAACTCTGACTGGCAAGACAAACAACACAGCATGCATGCACACACTCCTTCTTATCCTCTCTCCACTTTTTCTGCACATAAGGGAGTACTGCCCAACACAAATCTCTGCCCCTCTCTCTGCTTCTTCATCGCACACCGATGCACACAGTCTCTCTTGTTCTTTTTCATCCCCTCTCCCTTTCTCTTCGTCCCATATCTCCCTCTGCTCACACACCAGAAGCTCCTCCAGAAATGGGTCGCTTACTATTGTTTTCTTGCGCCATATTTATTTATTTATTTATTTATTTCCCCCTAATGACGAGTTGGTTACACTCGCAGCATGTGAAAAGCCACTGACCCAGTTTCCTGGCAGCGTGCTCACTGTGGGATTGCCAGACCTTATTTTGTTGATTACTGCAATTTAATGACAAACAAGGTGGTGATGCTATTGTACTTAACACTACAAGAACATTTGGAAGTCATATAATTTAAAAAAATTCATATCTGTTAGAATGTTTACAGGAGCATACTCCAGGTTTCTGCAAGCCCCCAGGATCAGACCAGTATGAAGTTGTTACGTCCTTCTTTATCACACCAGACAGCATTTTCCTTCAAATAATCACTGGAAAACTATTACCTGCAATTCAGTAGATGCATTTTTCAAAGCACCACATACCCTTCACAATTCACTGTCTGAATTCAGATCCATTCAATTTAGTAACGTTTGGAAAGTCTAAAACCAAGTTTCCCGATTGTCCTCTAACATTCAGTTCAATTCAATTTTGTTTATATACTGTCAACAACAATACAAATTGTCTGAGGACACTTTACAGGACTCAAAGCCTGAAACCCCAAGGGGAAAAAAAAACTATCAACAGGAAAAAACCTTGAGCAGAACCCAGCTCATATGGGGGGGAACCGTCCACTTGAGGCCAGTCGGGTAGAGACAGAAAAATGGGGGATAAGAAGTTACATCTGTCATACATACATCTGACTAAAGCATACGTGAAGACTCTAGTCGTGATACAAGCAAGAGTACCAGATATGGCTGATGCATGTTATATAAGAGTGTTCTAGTTCTTCCCCAATACATAAAATGTTTTTTAATGTATCCGGACAAATGTATGTCAAGTCGGCTCCAAAGTTGTTCACCAATTTATTCTGCCAACTCATATTTCAGTTAAAAACTCTGCATGAATTTCAAGTATGTGTTCACAGCAGAACCCGATACATGTTTCTCACAAAATGAATACAAAACTGTAAGAAATGGTGATGGAACTGAGCATTAACTCCAGATCCCCAACTCCCACACCCCATGCTGCGACAATATGTTTCTATGGCAGGGATCATTCCCCTACTGTGGGATAAATAAAAGATTATCTTATCTTTTCTGCTTCTTTTGGCATTAATTTATTTAAATGTATAATGGCTGGGGATGTTAAATAGTTATCCTTATAAATGCTAATGCTAAAATAAAATTATGCTAATGCTAAATTAGTTTAGCGCATATGCTTATACAGACGATACTACGCTGGAGATGTGGTTGTCATTAAAAACACTTGGCGTCAAATGACTTCTTTCATACTTTGCTTCAGCACTCGTGAATCATAACTCGTTTTCTGTCCTCTGCACCCTTCAAGAGGTGAAACTGAATCAAGGTACACCTAGGGCATGTGAGCTGGCAAAAGTTTTCACCCATGATTAGTCAAACAGCTGGCACCTGTAATTTGTCAAACAGATGTCACCTTTTTAATGATGTACACCCAGTGTACATTTCCAGTTTGAATACTATAAAAACTTAAACAATCACCTTGACCATATAGATTCCTATGGTACTGGAAGTCTCTATTATCCAAAAGCAGGTTTACTCTTTCCAAATGTATGATACATAGGATATAAATATAACAGTCTGTACTAGTATGTCACATACACCGATCAACCGCAGCAATGAAACCACTGACAGTAGAAGTAAATAACATTGACCCTCTTGTGACAATTCAGTGTTCTGTTGGGAAACTGTTGGACCTGGCATTTGTGTGGATGTGACTTAGACATGTACCACCCACCTCGACCAGATCGGGCGCCCCCACTCCGTAGTAACAACACTCCTTGATGGCAGCAGCCATCTCCAGCAGGATGCAGCCACAGACGCAAAAGTGGTTTGGCAATAACTCAAAAACCAACACAATGTCTTGACTTGGCCTTTCCCAAAGTGATCTATTTGTCTGTGGGATGCACTGGAACGAGGACCCAAGGAACTGGTTTGGAGGGACAAGGTAGACCTACACAATATTAGGAAGGTAGTCATAATGTAGACATAATGTCTTGTCATGGTTTGCAGGCAGGGATTCTTCAAGCCTTAGTGATACCCTGTCTTTTTGCAGCTGTTCATGCCAGCTCCACAGATCAGGTGAGTTGGCACCGGCTCTGCTCCCATCCCACTGTAGAAATCTCCCTCGTCCTTGTTCTTGATGAAGTTTCTGATCCTGCATCTGTCCCTCTTTCTTCTTTGTCTCCTCGTGCCAAGCCTTGAGGATCCCATTTTCATTACAGACCTCCTTCCATGCCTCCAGAGGGGGTTCTGTCCTCCAGAGGGGTGCTCGCCTTCCCTGTCGGCCTTCCAGACCACCTCCTAGTGGTCTTTGAAGCCACCATAGCCAAGCCACCACTCCTGTCAGGTCTGCCTCCTGGTCACCTTTCTGAGCGACCACTCTTTTCTGGTATGCCTCAAGGTCGAACTCCTGAACGTCACAGTTTCTCTGGTCTGCCTCCAGGCTCACCTCCCTTAACTCTCTGGTCTGATTTCACCTTTTGTTGGATTTACGGTTTTCCTTGTCTTTTCCTGTTAAACTATTATCGCAGCCCGCCTTAGTGTCCTGTCTTCTTTCGATTAATGAATGTACTAACAGATAATCAAAATCTTGGTTTAAATCACAGATTTTATTTATTTGACATAAACCTTTGATTTGCTGTGGAAAATGTCTTGTTACCACTGATAAATATTATTAAAAAAAACAAAAAAAACATTTTTGGTGAAGTTGGTATTTGAAAACCCAAGGGAGCTCTGTTTTCCAGAAAAAGTTTCTTTGTTGACGTGAATGCAGCATGTCAAATTGGAGTCAGAAAAATAGAAGAAAGGTCAGGTTTTGATTGTCTGGCTCTGCCCCGTGCTGCAGATAAGAAGTGAAGTGCATCTCAGTCCGACAACAGCGAGGACAGACAGACATGGATCAAATCTTTTCATAGCACTGCGAACAGTTCGATCATCTAAAGGACATGTTATCCAATGGCTGTCTGTAAAAACCTTGCATTTGTTGCATTTTCAACTCCTCACTGGATGAATTTGAAAAGGTCAAGCAGGAACTATAGGTCTTTACTTTGACTGAAACGTTGACATTTTAAATATACAATACGTTCAGCCAACAGGTGACATTAAAAATATCTCGGAATCTGAATCTCAGAACTGGCACTTTACAAAACAGTAATAGGATTGTGTGACTTTTTAGAGACATATTTTCTGATGACTATGGACCAGACTGAAGAGCAATGAGCCAAGTTTCAGCTGAAAAATGACATTGCTGACTTTCTACCATTGCCTTAAACAGCCTCTAACTAACAAAAATAGCCTTCAGAAGAACCTCATGTCAGGAGGTCAATATGCAAAGTATGAAAAGTGTGTTATTAAATCCACAAATCCATGAGCTATACAGTACATCAGTTAGATTCTTAAACATAGTGAAAGCCCGTCAGGAAGGCATTAGAAGGAATCCATATCCATCCTGCAGCAGGTCAGTGATCCCAAATATCTTCAGCCACTAGAAGAACAATGAGCCCTGCCCCTGCCCTTATGATCACCACAAAGCCTTGAACTCAGTAAGCCACGGGAGTAATTTAATATATATATACTTAAGGGAGCACAGCAGCTCATTGGAGCCTTGTTTTTGCAGGATAAAAAACAAAAGTACACTGATTCTAAACATCAAAGTCCTTTTTACTTGGGGTTGGGGAGTACTACTACTACATATGTAACAGCAGTTGTATAAAAGGGTTTTGAGCCTCCAGGGCAGGATGTGTGATAAGCTTACTTGAGACAGTGTTGTTTTGGGCTGAAGAACACAAGTCAGAAAAAAGAAACATAGTCTGTAAAAAGGGTTTGTACCCATTTCCTCGGGCTAAAGGCCTGAGGATACTTTAACTACTCTCTACTGTCAAGTAGCACTGGAGGGTTGTAGGTCAGTAGCTGCGTTTTCTCTGCTCTTTTTCGCTAAATAAAAGTATATTTCTGAATTTTTAATAAAGAGCAAATGTGCTTTGTACGTTTTTACGTTGACCGGTGTTTTGCAAATCAGCTGTAACTCTCGTAAAGTATTATCACGTGATATCTTCACTTTGAGGAAGATGGACTTGACCCCTTGCGTCATCTCCGGTGATGTCGGTGATGGGGAAATGTGAAAAGAGTGTTTCCATTGCACTTTTGGGACATCTATACCGATATGTCTGAAAAACCACCTCATAAGAGACGTGTATTAGCTTTCGATGTTTGAGATGTTTTGCGAAACATTGGTCTTTCCATTATCAGTTTTTTATTGTGATATTTGGGTTGGTGCAATGGGAACACAGCAATAATCTGGCTTTGACAAGCAAGAAATGACTGATATATGTACAGTCATTACTGATTTGTTTAACTATTCCTGAATCCCTACAACATAAGAGAAGACTTCACGGATTATATGGATCATACAGCTACAGGACACATGCTATACTGCAGGTAAAATTAAACTGTAATTATCCAATTAATAAGTAGAAAATAATTGTAAAGTTACTTATATTGCAGCCTCTGGTAGTACTGGTTGTTATATTCAACTCAGCATACAGCCTACAGCACGTTTTTCTATGGGTAAGTACCTGGTTCAAGGTTTTACTTCACCTGTACTTACTGTGATAAATGTTGATCTGAGTCAGTGGACAACATATGGGCTAATCCAAGCAACATTAAATTTTCAATAAGTTTAGTTTCCCAAACAATAACACAGTAAGACGTATCGTCCTCTGCAAACAGGTCAATTGTGACAGCTGACATCAACATAAGTTTGACAATATGCTTCCTAGTTATTCTTACAAAACCCAGCACGCACAAAGTGTCTGTCAGTCTGTACCAATACAGGCAGTAAAAACAGGTCACACCTGTCAGTTGACACACAAAGTTATTTCTGTAAGCTAGGCCTAAATAACACAGTCATAAATGTTAGTTCATGCAACTATAAAAAGAAATTAATCCGATGGCCTGGGCTTCTAAATGTGTTTTGTCTTGGATCTTGGCAGAGGGGACAAGTGTTGGTTGACATGTAGTCGCATATCGCATCACTTCTTACCTACTGCTGTTGGCTAGGCTTGTTAGCTGGTGTCTTCTTGTTGGTTGCTAGTATGTAGCTGACTGTTAGCCTGCTGGTTGGTTTTTCAGTTGGACTGAAGTGTGTTTTGCCTTGGATATTGGCACAAGGGATAGGTAACATCTCATCCTGTGTAATAATGAAAAGAACCACACAACTGCCTGGACTCTCATCCATTCTGCATTTAACACTGGATCAACCACCATCTCACAAGAAAAAAAGAAAACATGAAGAAAAAAAGAGAAAACTTATTGTGTTTCACTGTCTCTGTTGTTAGGTACTCCAACACTCATTTAAATGCCTTCTAATTGCCTTGGTGTCCTTTTTAATTCCACTTAAGTGTGCAAAACTTTACCAAGAGACCAGCTGCTTAATAACTGAAGTCCTTGGTAGTGCTGGTGCCCACCATGCTGCCCAATGCTGGCCAGATTTGTGATTATCATTCCAAACGTACAATTACAATCTCCACTCTTATTGAAACCAGATGAAGCGCTGCTTTGAATAACCAAACGTTTAAAACATGCTTTTTCATTCTTCTAGATGTGAATACGTTTTTTTTGAGGCAGTGGTATGAACAGACTTTCAGTACATCGGAAATTAGAACGAGAAATGGTGTAATTGTTGAATAGGAGGTGGGTCGAGAACTTTGTTTGATTTACCAAATTCTAACATAATGCAATAAAAAAATGTCTGATTTGGTCAGAGAGCGCAACAAAGCCGTGAAGTTTACCAGGACAGGCATTGAGAAATAGTAGGAAAAATTATACTTGCTTAAATTATCTGGCACACTCTTTTTACAAGATGTGGATAACTAACTTCATCCAACACGCCTCAACACAACCAGAGGGGCATAAATCATAACTTTATCTGAATCGTGACTAAATTGTGTTATTGCGTTGCTTGGAAACCCTTCTTTAGAGTACATGAAATAAATAAAGATGTTTGCAAAGTCCATTTCTATGCAGGAGTCATGGAACAGATAGTAGTAGCAGATAAAGAATTTGTTCCCGCTGTATAACGGCAGTGATTTTTCAGTGAGACTGTCGAGTTCAGATGTTAAAGGTCTGAACAGGGCCTAACTGTAGTTTTGTCACCCAGAAGAAGCTGCATAACCTTTCTGACATTCATTCCTTGTGGGCGGCATTCATTTTCTGTAACCGCTTCTGGGGCAGGGGGTGCTGGACAGGTTCCCAGTCTGTCGCAGGGCTAACACGGAGAGGCACGCAAACACTCACACTCACACCTACGGCCAATTTAGAATCACTGATTAACCCAACGAGCAACGATGTCTTTGGAGGGTGGCAGGAAGCTGGAGTATCAAGATGGAACCCACGCAGACATAGAGAGAACATGCAAACTCCACACAAAAAGGCTACAGCACTGATAGCGCTCTGAAACTACTCCATTCCTCTGACTTCATTGTAATTCCACGTGTGTGTGTGAGCCGCTCTAAATATCAGTAGAAATATGATTAAAAAGACCAAATCGCACCAATTGAAATCACACGACAACCTGTGGAGAGAGAGACATGCGCACTTATAGAGACATTCACAGAGACAATCACTCCATTGATGGCCGTGGTCATGGCACCTGAATATAGACCTGTTCAGGGAATCTACACAGAACAAAGACGTGGGACATTATATCTTTTACTCTCTCTGCCACACACACACACACGGACACCTCTGACAGCCCTCGACACCCCTCAGAAGACATCAACACGAACCTTTTCCTTCACTGTCAGTGTATTATTATTATCTTCCCGTTATTGCCGGCAGACCGCTTTTTCTTTTCAGGAACATGGGAGATAGCGCAAACACGTGCCTAGATATATTTATACCATGCATGTATGTATATGTGGTGAAGCCTAATCTGCACACAGCCACTCATCTCTCATGTGAATGGCTGTCATTGGCGACTAAGCCTCCCCATGGCTTCCTGACCTTTACAGGCTGTCAGAGCACAGAGACCACAGCTCTAATTAAGAGTGGGATGCTTCCTTCCCGTATCCTGGTCGCTCTCAGGTCTTTCACGATTCACTGTCTCCATTCACCGCTTCTCAATGTCTTCTCCGTACCTTTATCTCTGTCCCTTTGTCCTCTTTTGATTATTTCATGCATACCTCATTTATCTGTTCATCCAGCATCAATGATGCACAGACTAGAGAGAGATATCATACATGAATAGTATTTATGACCGAACCAGCAGCTGTGGTTCAGCCATGCGAGTGAATAGTCAAATTCAAAATATAACAGTAAGTAATAATCAGTTTCCACATTCCTGTAGGGGATAAACAAACATGGAGAGGAACAAACAGACAAAGTAAGAGATGTTATTAAGATTTAATATGTTGCTGGAATAGACAAGAAAGTTTGAATATTCTAGTATCATTCAAGTGAAATATATGTCATGTTGCAGATAAATACGTTGGCTATGTCTGAAATCAAAAAACAAAACAAACAAAAAAAATGAAAAGACATAAATTGCCTGAAATGAATCCAATGACTTTAGATCTCACCGAATGTGACCAAAGTCTCAACTTATTCTACAGCAGCTCTGCACTGCATCCGGATTTGGAAACTTCACAAAATTGCTGAAGCATACAGAACATTGGAGTAACTCTTGGAAGCCTCCCATAGCCCAGACTCACTGCTTATCAGAATATGAGTATAATCAACTCCCACCGGGCAGGTTCCTGTCAAACTTTACGTCACAGAAGATTCATATGCAGGAAAAACAGACTGGAGCTGTGCAGTGGTGAAGTGGTTAGCACTGATGCCTTACAGCAAGTAGGGGACCGAACCCACCGGCCAACTGAGGCCTTTCTGAGCAGAGGTTGCATGTTGTGGTCTTCCTCCCACCGTCCAAAGACTTGCTAGGTTCTGCTAGGTGGTACTAAATTGGCCGTATGTGTGCATGTGACTATAAAGGGTTGTATGTCTCTCTGTGTTAGCCCTGTGAGAGACTGGACTGGCATAGCCTCCAAGAGGACAAGCTGTTACTGAAAATGAATGAATGACAATGGTCTGAAAACTGGAATACTTTCCGGGCATATGGACTCATTGGAATGCTTCCTGGAATACTTGGTTAGCGTGTACTCCAATGAATGCCAAGGAGCTCAGCTATGCTACGTATCCCACAATGCATTTTCAAATCTTTGATTTGACCCTCAGTGGCGTCCAGTCCATTCATGCTGCGCATGACACATGCTTCTTGTTAAAAACATGTGTAAAATGTGTTGTCTCCTGACAACCCCAATGACATCATCTGTTTTAGCTTGTTTTTCTGTTCATACGAATCTCCGTCTAGAGACGGAAATCTCTGAGCGTCTGTTTTCTAAGGCTGTGCAGAATTCTTTGTGACACATAAACTGACCCATACTCAATACTCAATGAAATCCATAGTGTCCATGTTAACAACAACAAATGGTTAAAGTGTCATTTCACATTTTCCTGAACACACACACACACAAAATATGAAATAAAAAGCAAAAACATATTAATTCCTAACCTTAATACACTTGGAATATGTTAAGGCTTCAACAAAACCTGAATTCTACACACTTGTATTAAAAATCTGTGCGTCTAATTAATTTGTCCCCTTAAGAACTTAAAAAACTTTTTTTTGTTTAATAAAAAATAACTCAAGCTTTGTAGAATGAGAGCGCTGGGGAGTTAATTAAAATGCTGTACAACGAAGATCATGCATGAATTAGTGGCAACATCCGGAGAGGTTTGAATATGTTGTACGGTGGTATGTATTTATTTATTTTTACCACAAACGCAATAATTGATATTGACTTGGCAAGAAAACCGAACTTCAACACCACCTAATCCCCGTGCATACAGTGGCGCATTATAACATGTGACTACAGAGAACTGGCTCATTATGTGGTATTCAGCTGCCAAGAAGTGAAGGCTAACACTTAATTCTATAAATAATTCCCACCTTCAGCACGGGGAATATGATGAAGGAAATTTACTGTGAAGAGTTTAACTCCAAATTAACTCCATACATATGAATGTCTCAGGAGCTGAAATGCGCAACGGGAGATTGTGCCAGTTGTGTTACCGCTTTCAGAAAGAGGATAATAGATTAATCCAAGTACATGTATTATGAACGCCACTGTAGGGACATGCAAATCCATAAATTGAGGCTGTGAATTCCCAGATTCGTGTGATGTAATTGGGGTATTTTCGTTCAGGAAATGGTATGTTAATGAATATTTTAGAGCTGAATAAATAGCGCACTGGGGATGTGAAATGGCACTTCAAAAGCATTCCCAGTGTTTCCAGTACCTTTACCTTGGCATTAAGTGTGGGATCCATTTGTATGAAACCTCCATTGCTCTGATTCCTCAAATCGCTTTGGGGTGTTACGGAAACCGTCCTCCCAATATGATATGTTTCCTCAAATATAATGGAATCTCATTTAAACCCCCCACCCCCACCCCACCCAACTGCACAATAGGAAATGTCACATGGAGAATTCCTTTTGCTTCCTGCCAAAAATACTCCATGCTTATATTGGATAATTTCCACGGGATGTCATGCCACCGGATTCCCAGGCCTCTTTGCTATAATCGGGGGTTTGAGTGCTGGACGGATCGGAGGGAAACGCTCCATCAAGTGTGACCCACTTAGCTGCTGGTGAGGCACCAAAGGACCATCATGGCAATTATTTAAACCTCCGCTTTATTATTCATAATTAGCAGACGCTGAAGAGACAGAGACAGGGAGAGAGGGTCTGTGTGTGTGTGTGTGTGTGTGTGTGATAAAGCTTTCTTAATAACATGCCGCCTCTGTGCAGGAAAAAAATAATAGAGCAGAACAAAATGTGTGAATGAGGTATGTACAGTGTACATACCGGATTGTGTATTTGCACGCGCGTTCGTTAGGGAAACTGTGTGCACTGATGTGCAAAAGGTGTTTATATTTATGCGTATTTCTGTGTCATGATGGTGTGTGTATGTGCGTTGAGGCTGAAGATTAACTACACAGTAGATGCAGGTGTGTAATTATTGTGTGTTGGTTGGTAAGTGCCGTATAGCATATGACTCGCACATGCAAGTGTTATAATGAGTTTAATAATACCATATATAATAAATATGTTTGTACTTTTAGTGCTACTTTCTGGTGTAACTCTAAGCCAAAGCAGGCAACAGTTTATGTACTACATACGATGTCATATTAGCATTTTTCAACCACCTTCCTTGAGTTTAAAACATTATTATAACATGTAGACTTTTCATTTTGGGATCTGATCAGAAGTAAAACCCTCTAACAGCCAAATTTATTTTTGTGTATATCCAGCCATGATGCGTCTTGTTTACGACTGGACTGCACATTTGGGCTAATCAGAAATGATGTGCAGAGGTTCAAATAAGAATTACAGCAAGATTTGCATACTTTGTCGACATACAGGATCCATTAGTGAACCTATTATGGCAACTGTTCTTCTTTGCTTTGCTGATCATCACACCTCACTTTAGCATTGATTTTAAACTCTGCAGTAACACGGCTGTTGATATTCTGGCTCTTGTTATGTATTTCAAAGCATTTGACCAGGCCTCCAAATTCACTAGATCCCAAACTGATCAAATATCTGTGGGATGATCCACAGAGACCCCTCCCCTCAGTCCACAGGACACAAAGGTAAGGATGGGTATTGTTAAGTTTTTATTGATACCCGTACTTTTTTAAGCACGGTGCCGGTACTTATAAAAAATGGTCTAAAAATGCTGCCTTTTATTTGTGATGGGCAAGTTGAACAGAATATTAATTGTTATATTATTCTATAAATACAGCTAAGACTGAGAAATAAATGAACCAATATAAAATAAAACTCACAATAAACTGTCATAATTATCATAATAAAAGTGGCGACGTGGGGTCTCTCGGGCTATCAAAGACGGTACATTTCTCGGCTTTTAATGTTAAATGCAATGTGTCATGTCATCAGAGGTTTAATTGGAGGTGTTACCTCCCTTGCACAACATCTCCTTAGTTGCCGAGACTGCATCTTGTGAAGTGAAGTACAGCATTTTGAACGTTCAGATCCATCCATGCAGGTGAAAAACTGATGTCATGTGTGGAGTGACAGTAATTAAAAACTCAGTGGCACCGAAATGAAACACCAAAATCTGTGTTGCTTTTCGGTCTAGTTACCACTGTTTGCATTAGGACCAGTGCCATTATGGTACTGAGTACCCATCCCTACCGAAAAGCCCCCGCTAACATCATCCTGGACGCCCTCAGAAGGCCCATGTCCATTCCCTGATGAGTCACAGCTGTTTTGGAGGCACAAGGGAGACCTGCACAATATTAGGAAGGTGGTCATAATCTTTGTAAAGCATAAAGCAGACAGCTTTTTATATATATATGTGAGACTTAAACAGAAAAAAGCATTTTTGTACGTCTGC
Organism: Mugil cephalus; assembly: GCF_022458985.1. Lineage (NCBI taxonomy): Eukaryota > Metazoa > Chordata > Actinopteri > Mugiliformes > Mugilidae > Mugil > Mugil cephalus. The sequence continues at coordinate 23,226,336 of NC_061774.1, read as the reverse complement.
ACGTTTGTGTGTGTGTATGCATTTGTGCGTGTGTGTAATGAGACCCCCCTCACCAGCTGCCGCTCTGATGTAGAATGAGTCTCGGAGGAATCCACATCCAGATTTCCTCGTATTATTGTTTCCTTTGTTGTCTCTCAGGCCTCAGTAATTAGTGGCTGCTTTAATGAAACTAATATCACCACTCCAGCCCACTGTGCACCACTCAAAATGATAAGGGCCCGGTAAGTGTGTGCGTGTGTGTGTGTGTGTGTTGTGATGATTAAGTAGTGCCAGTGTGTACGTGCGATGGAGAACGAGGCAATGAGAGGGTGTTATATGTGAAGGCCTGATGATCAAGTGCTGTGTAATTGAGTGAACTGTGTGAGTGAGTGAGTGAGTGAGTGCGAAGAAGAGGACGGTTGGAAGTGGGAGTGAAAGAAAGCGAGCGCGTTGCAGTATGTGCTGGGATTTTAGAAGAAAGATTCATTTGCATTCATACACACGGCGACTGTTGTACACTATCACTGTGATTTTGTAATCTTCAGCCTCATCGACCTCTGCCCAGTCTCTGCCTTCTGTTTCGGACAACCGTAGTTTAGCAAAATGCCCTTCGGATGAGTTTAATATGTGGGAGGCGAGTGCAGCAGCAGCAGGTTAAGTGGTAAAAGTTATAGCAGAACAAAATCCTCTCAAACTATGAAGATTATGTTAAACAGACTCGCTATGCTGGATTTGAATGAGGCTGCCAACATTTCCATCCATCCGTGTCGATGTTCAAATATGACGTATGGAAAAATGGCACATCACAAAAGGCTGAGATAAAGGCTGAATACAGCTGTAGACAAACTTCCATCTGCCACTCCAGAGCTGAATATGAGTGCCATGACTGTAGTGCAGAATTAATGTATGGTCACGGGGAGGAGGAGAAGGCGCTGATGCTTCCCAACGGGTCCAGCCTGTTGCACCGGGAAGCTGGAGTCAATTAAGGGTCAATTTGAAGACCATGGGATACACCTTGCATACATTTTCATCAAAAGTAAAAACAAATCATGTTTTTTTATATGTTCATTATGATCAAGTTTTTACAAAATCCATAATTATTTATTATGGTAACAATCACTTATTCATACAAAATGACTAGATATCACTAAAATTTCAAATAAATAACTAAAATACTAGTAACCACCTTCTAATCAGCTAAGCAATGATAACATGAGCTTATTCAAAATTTGTTTTGATTATGTTCTTTTTGTTAAGTTGAGATAATCATGACCAAACTGTATCCGTGTCCGAGAAATCACTTTCTGCTAAGTTACCCATTACAAACACATTCCACCTCTCAAGGAAGTGTATTAAATCCAAATCACATAACCTGCTCCAAGGTGTGTTCTTGCTCCTCTTTCTTAGTTCTTTAAGTGTGGATTTATCACAGGTCAACAGTGTTACTACAGATATATAAATACATTTCCATTTTCGACAAAATGTGTAAAAATGCCATGTGGTGATTAGTTATTACCCATGTTGATTTTAGGCCTGAAAACAGTCAAAATGCGATCAACTGTGACACCTGTCAACTATGTTAAACTCAAAAAGTCCTACAATTATATATTGACCCAATTTTTCCTTTATTTTCTATATAGTTGTTGGAGAATCAAACACCCACCTCTAATGTGAGTGAGTGCCACTCTTGATAGTGATTGCAAGAATTGTTCAAAAATATTTATTTAGATTTTAGAAGGTGCAGAATTTATTGATATATAAGACCTCGAAATGACAGGTTTAGCCAGTTTGTAACACATAGACAGTGTGGATTGAAAACAGGAGTTTCAACTAAAAACACTGTTTTTCAATTCATAATTTTCAGGTATATTAGGGTGCATTCGTGATGGAAAATGAAAATCCAAAGAACATTTTGTTCCTGGGAGAAAAATGCAGGTGTTTGGAGATGAAAGTGGAGGGAGTTGCTACCTGTGACTGTTGCCCTAACACTGTGTTCCTGCTCATTAGCTCACTGCTCTTCAAGGTCGCATATGGAAACTTTTAAAGATGGTGTTCATCTTCATTCTCCCTGTTGGACTCTGGGTCAGTGCACTGGTTCTGTCTCCTTTGGAGGATAAATGATGAAGATGATACAGTTTGATCCTTGGTGTTGCTGATTTGGCATACATTAAAACGCACGTGTAAAGCTACTGTTTGTAATCTGATACAGTAAAGTGGCTGTTTGCACCGGCACTGGTCACATGAGAAGAATGTATACTCAAAGTTACTGTACTGTAGGTTCTGGGATTGTGGTTGGATCCAGTTGCATTTTGGATGGTCAGATTGCTTTAGAAACCAGCTTCCTTCAACACATTTCATACCCTGGATCCGTTCATTCAATCATTCATTCATTGTCTGAAAGCACTTACTTTCACAAGCTAGATATACAACGTGTGCAGGCTGGGTACACCTTGCACAGGTTGTTCATCTAGGTTATGAAAGTGTGGATAAATACGCATAACATCATGACCACTAACAGGGGAAGTGAATAACTTTTATCATTTTGTGACAATACAGTGTTCTCCTGGGATTCTGTTGACATTTGTGTGGATGTCACTTAGACATGTACCAACCAACTAGACCAGACCAGACTAGATCAGGCATCCCGACCCCATAGCAATGACATGGTAGCAGCCATCCCCAGCAGGATGCAGCCTGACACAAAGTGTTGACCTGGCCTCCAAATTTACTAGGTCCTAAACTGATCAAGTATGATTCACAGAAGCCTGGAGTGGTTACTCCCAGAGACAGATGGTCACGTTCATAACCAGCGTGATCAACCAGCTTTAGACTGAAGTGAGAGGGAAGCCTCTCTGTGTTGTGCAATTTTGAAACTAAAGTCTGAGAATGAGGAATGAGAAACACAACACTCTAAAAAGAGATACGATACGATAAGAGAGTAGCTCTACTTCTTCTCCCACTACGCTGGTGATTGCTGATTGGTGGTCTGAAAAAAACCTCTGCCCTCCCATGTCTGATGGGCTATTGAGCATCATTATAGCTGTTATCCTTGCTCAACACCCCGCCGTAAACATTTTGCTGGGTATTCTTGAAAGGCGAAAAACACTGACCCCAGCTAAAAAAAAAAAAAAAACTTAACTAGAAACAGAGCTGCTGAAATAAACATTCTGTGAGTTACCTATGTGCTTCCGAGTGTTGTAGGCTTTGCATTTTACAGCCACAAGCGCTGGCAGCTGTCAGGGGAAGACTCGCGGTAATTCATCATTTGCGTATTTCTGAAATAATAAAATGTGAGATCCACATGGGTTGTGGGCACACTAGTCAGAACACACATGTCTGTAGCGCCTCACTGACGTCATGCTGAGAGAAGGTCAGCGCCCTGCTGCTCCAGACAGCCACCGTCGTGTCTGGAAGAGATGGGTCCTCATCAGACGTGCTCGGGCAACGGTTCCGAACATGCTGGCGGGGAGTAACAAACAGATTTTTATTCTGTTCCTTCTGCCGCCCTCCTTCTTGGCGGTTCACTCTCATTTGGAAAAAATCAGCATTCCTTTGGATTCCGTCTGAAGTGGACTCCAAAGGAAGAGAACTGGAGGTCAGTCGGTTTCAACGTCCATCCAAGTATGCTAGTCAATGTTTTAGCAGGATTAAGGATTAGTGTATCTACCATTGCTTGACAACACGGTCCGCTGCTCTGCGTCCTTGTAGATCTGTCAGATATTAATTGGGCCTGGCCTGATGACTTTGAGAGTGAATCGGGAGCTTAAACCTTTATCGTCCTATGTGTCCTTGTGTCTCAGTGAGGTCGAGAAGCATGCGGTTTTCATGCAGCCTATCCAAGGAAAACGAGGAAGCCTTTTCAAGTCTTTGAAATGTGGTCATGACACGAACACAGGAGCATGGATTCATATCTGATTAAAGTCATTGACCTGGATTTTCTACATGAAAAGTATTTTTTTTGCCACTGAACTAACACTGAAATAACACTGAAATTTCGACTTTCCGCGTATTTCAATGAGTGCCCTATAAAGCGATAAAGCGCTGATCAATGAACCTTCATTATATGAGCTAGACCTCAATACTGAGTGAGGTCTGCAGTGGATTTCTTTTCTGATTGCAAGGAGTGGGTGATTTGGAAATAAATCAGCCCAGACCTCGAATGAGCCAAACCATAGTTCCACCTTAAAAGTCAGACACAGACAATCTCATTACTGCAGACTTAAAGCAGCATTAATAGATATTTGACCACAGAGTAACAGAAGAGATTGATGATCACTGTTCAAGTATACTATTCAATTATATTCCCAGTTTTTGGTCCCAGGTTTTCTCTCTAAAATCCTCATGGAAGAATACTGTGCTCAGAAACGGTTCGTTTCTGTCTGATGTGCAGACGTCTGGCTTCACTGTGCATCTCGAGCTGATATCAGCTGCTGGCGCATCCTGAAAGAAGCCACACTGCGACACTCGACAAAGAGGACATGAATGCTCTAGTTGTCTAAATCTCCCGCCCGCAACTTGAGCCATTGTTCTGCTCTGAGCAGGAATCACCAGGGGACGCGGCCGTGGCGGGATAGCTGAGCATCAGCAGACCTCGAATCTGCAGGCCAGATTCTTAAAGGAATGTGAACGGGAGGATGGCATAATGAATAAAAGTTGCATGGTGAATGCACCCAAGTGTAGCAAAAGCACGGGTTTGAAGTGATGAGTAGAAAGTAAAGCTTCTTTTTTTTCCCCTTTCTTTGAATCCGCGCGGCCGCTCCACAACTGAGGCTGCGGTCATTATCGGGGGAGTAAACAGAAACGTATGCAAACATGAGTATACGCAGATGTAAAAGTTAGAAAAGGATGCGTTTTTAAGCTCAGGCAAATGAGGGCAATCTACCGTCTGTAAACAAGCAGAAAGGCTGTTTTTGTCCACATGCCAGTTTTTGATTCGGGCAAAAAGGGACTCGTTTTTTTTTTAATATGAAAACCTTGCCTAATGCAACTTTTAAAGCATAATGTCTTCTCTTTCTCGTTTCTTCTTCCCCCTTCCCTTCATCCCTCTCAGCAACACCGGGCTCCGCCGGCTGCTTCTAAACAAATGCCCCTCTAACTCTCCCAAAGTTACACAGAATAAATTGGAAAAAATACTTTTTGACATGATGAGTAATGCATCAAATTGTATTCTCTTTCCCCCAGCAGCCCGACTATTCTATTTCATCTGCAAACCTTCTTCGGGCAAATGGATTGCTTCTATAATGCTCTCTTTATCAGGCTGTTTGAGTAAGTGCTGCTGCTCCCTGTAAGCAGGGTAAGACCGGTACACGCGCTGGCGCGGACAAATGTGCAGCCTTGATCTCCAATAAACGCACACATTCGTGTGGCATGTATACATTCGGGCATGCAGTTGGGTTTGCATGTTTGTGTTTGTGTCTGTGTGTGTGTGTGTGGTCACAAGCCACTTCCAACTGTTAAAAATCACTCCGTTCTGTTGACACACGCTGGCTGGCTCCAGTGGCTCAGAACGCTTAATATTAAACTGAGTCTGAGCCAGGGGTCTCTGCCCACACACACACACACACACACACACACACACACACACACAAACATACCAAGCCTAAGCTTCAAAGTCGGCACCAAAGCATGCTCCCGCTGACTCAGACAAGGACGACATGCTGATTCTCCCTAACGCACGCTGCATGCCCTGTCATTTGCGCACACACACACACACACACACATATCTGTGCACATCAAAGACACACACCTCCCACGCGGACACTCGCCCTCTCTCGTCTGTCTGACAGCCTATGAACATCCAAGCGAGCTTAAAGGCTCCGTGTGTGTCATGTTATCCCCTACAACCCCCCGTGATCGAGTCCCGACTGTTGCGCCCGCTCGCCGGGGACATATGGAGAGAGTAAAGACGCAGCTTGTTCTTACGCGGCGAGGAGGGTGAGCATGTGTGTGTGTGTGTTTGCGTGGTGTGATAAAAGCACTTAATGACACTAAATATTATTCAGCAGCTTAGCTTCACAGTGCAGCAGCCTCTGTTCCCAGAAAGAAAGAAAAAAATGTAAAATGCTGTGTTTGTGGCTGAATGTGTGAGAAATATTGTACTGTCGCTTTAACATCATTGACCCAAACAATCGCATGTGTTAAAACGATGGGACAATGCATTTAAAATCACAGCTATTTTATGTGCATGTAACTGGAATAACCTACGGAATAAATACGGAGGATTGTCCATTGAATGAAACATTCTATTTCTATATATTTATCTTATTTTACTTTATTTATTGTATTTCGATTGGGCCCCTTGCCGGAAGCATTTCATTACTGGTAATGATGCTGCATTGCAACAGAGTACTTGAAGAATGTTGAATCTCATTGTCTTCATTGTCAGTGCCAATTATCGTATATTTGCCCTTTTATATTGTATAGACCCTGAAGCTATTGTTTAAATACAATAATTATTGTATATCTGACCCTCTGGGTCCCATTATGCACACACAGTCCATCGATCCCGATGCCGAAGACCTCACGTTCCCCGTGAGTACAGATGGCACCGACGACCCGAAACTCCCTCTCCACTGCACCACCACCAACTCCAGCCTGGCATCCAAAGCACTTCTTCTGAAGTTTAGCATGAGTTTCAGGCCTGACTGCGGGCAGCTCAGAGGACAGCGCTAGCAGCCAATAACAGGAACACACCAACGGACACAATGGCTGAACTCCACAGTCAACGACCAACGACACAAGAAGTCCAGAAAAAAAAATAAAAATAAAAACAGCACAAAAAGACAAAAACGACCAACAATCCATTTGATTGGTTCAAAGAACGGAAAAAACAACAAGTCAGACAAAAAACAAAAACAACTATTAACACGCTAAGAATAACCTAAAAAGGTTATTCCCAACCACCCCTGTAATTCTGCATGAAATGGTTTGTTCCTGCCATCGGTTACGCAGGCAGCAGTTGGTAGTTGCTGGATCCATAGACATAATAAATTATTGCTATGGGTGCATCAGTCACAATGCTGCCCGGTAGCAAAGAAAAATCGTGTTTTTAAAAAAGGGTGGCAGTATGTGAGCCTGAACTTCTGTAAGAAAGGTGTGTATCCTCTGTAGTTCGTGAGTGGCAGAAATTAACCTGTTCAAAGTGCAATAAGCTAGCTAGCTAGCTACAGGCTAGAGTTAGTGTCTGTGTACCTTTCATACATTTGAATTTCAATTCAGACGGAAAATCATTAACATGGAAAAGCAGTTGTTTGTTTCATATTAGTTTTTCAATGTCAAACTGTTATCTTTATTTCTAATATTCAATTGATCACATTGAAATCCTTTTACTGCACTAAATGAGGTGCTCTGGCCCTGAATACCTCATGAGGTGTTAGACCATGTTCCCTTCGTTGACCTTGATTTTCTTAATGAAAAGATGACGTCAACTACATATTCGGCCTGTGTGTTTGGCTCCAAGTTTAGTTTATTTTTCATAATATTTTTGGAAGACATACCTCCATAAAGTTTTTTATTTAGAATTTTGAATTTTTCCACAAAACACAAAAAATACAATGTCAGCACATTATTCATAAAAGAAAATAAAGCAATAAAATGACAAAATAATTAGAGTGTAATCCATTCACTGGTGTAGTAGGCACGAAAACCTTTCATTAGTTTTATCGTTAAAATATGAAATAGTAATGCAGCTTTTATCAATTTATCCAAAGAATAAAAGGACTAAATGAAACCGGCAAGTTGCTCTGCTTCGACGATAGCCCCTAATTGCTAAAACTGCTAACCTCTCTTCTGCTTCTTCCTGTTGTCCAAGCAATTACAAAACAACTACTTGATGTCGCTTCTCAACCTGATCTGGTACCTACACCGCATCTAAAAGGTAAGTGGCATTTGGTCTTATGATCTAAATGCAGTGAGTAGTGTCCAAAAGTTATTTTTTAACTTGGTTAAAGAAATGAAACTTTTTAATTCATATCAGATTCATACATGCAGGTGCTCACACCGAGACCGTTCCTGTTTAGAAAGCTAGAAACTACTGAAACAAGTCTTTTTTAAAATGCCCTTCCTGTAACACAGTGATTTGAGTAATCAGCTGACAAGTTTCTTCCTTGCAAGCTTTTTCTTATTTGATTCCACTCATGCTGAATTTTAAATTTAGTTTTGAGAAATTTAGTTTTTTTGAGAGTGTAATTTGCATATTTTAACCTTGGCTTGTGTGTTCATAACAGGAGCTGGATCAAACTGCACTCCCATGCACTTTTACTGGATTTTTGTACATGTGGAATTAATCCCCTTGTGAGTTATAATTACCTGTGTCCAAATTTACAAGAGGACTAACTCAAGCATATCAAAAAAGACTAGGGAATAAGCAAAATGTTCACATTAGCAACAACAGCAGTTTCTCAGCTTACTGTTTCAGTTTTGTGTAAGCAACTTTAACAAGTCACTCTGTGCAAACAACCCTTATAAACAATGGGGAGAGATAAAATAAAAAGGATGTGAAAAAGCAGCAAAATCTATATAGTATGTTTCTGCTAACAGTGTCTAAATATTGCTAATGTTAGGAGCCCTGCTTTCTCTTTACTGTATCATTTATTGTTGTGACAGTCAAGCTATTACTTGGGAGTCATGTACTGTATCAAATAGGCACACAAAGATAATGGACCCAAGACAAACTGACAAGCTTAGGAAAATACAGCCTCACAGTCGCTGTATTTCAGGTACAAAATAACTAACAGTGGCTGGCTGCACTGTTGGTAAGTGGAGAACTGAAAAAAAAGTTAAAGGGAGTTCAACTTTACTTTCTTTTTTGTTGCTACTAAAAAATCAGTGACATCCAATTATCAACCTGTCCAACTCAACACATAACTCATCATTCTACATTCTCCTTCTTCTCATTCTACATTCTATCCATAAGAGTAACCATTTATGGGGCGAGGAACCATATTTAGTAACTTCCGTAACACATTTTAAATTGCGCCCCAGTGCCTCTCAGTGAGGTGGAGAAGCATGTGGGGTTTCACCCGGCCAATCAGAGAAGGTCAAGGCAGCATTTCTCAGGTCAAATGTGGTCTTCAAGGTCCACATCTGTATGAACGGTGAGCTTTACTAGGTACCACGAAGAAGAGGCCTAATGTTGTCTAATGTGACATGTTGACAAGAGCCTGAATCAACACGAATTGTCTATTGCAGGGATCTTCAAACCCCCTGCAGGACCACCTGTTGAAGACCTATGGACATTTTTTTCTATATGAAACAGATGTTCCAAAATGTTACAAAAGTAAAAAGGTCTTCTTATTCCCTACTATTACATGTACTCATGTACTCCAGCGTGTATTCTAGGGTCTTTAGAAATTCCAGATATTTCAATTAGTGCCCTATAAAGGGTTAACAGGACATAAACGTGTGCTCACTTAAGATTAACACGTATGAGGTCGGATGTCCCCGACGTGTGTTTAAAAGCATCGTCGCCCTACATTCTAACCTCTTCACTGTCCTCAGACCTTGTGGCATGAAGGTTTAATAATCGACCAAGACTTGTTAGCCTTGTTAGCCTGTTAGCCTTCAAATAAAGGCTAAGTCACAAGCTTTCTAATCAGGTAGGTAGTTAAACAGTTTCCTTAACTAAGCCAAATATGATAAGCACAGACACAAATTTACTTCTCCCCAAAAGATTGCACCTAAAATTTTATCCATCATCCTCTTCCTTATTCTGTACAGCAATGAACTTCTACTTCTAGTGTGTAAACATACCAGACTGTAAACATGCTTATATTGGCTGTAAATGTGGATATTTTAAATTGGATGTATGAGCTTCATACGTCCTTTCAAGAAACAGTATGTTTTAGCTCTTTGCATTGGATCACTCCACTGGTAAAATTCATGGAGCAACATTTGTTAAATTGCCCTCTTAATCTTCCTTAAGGATGAAAACAGTTTACATATTAAGCTGTTATCTGATTCCCCAGCTATCTTTGCTATCTCAGCTAAGTGCCTAACCCTAAACCTCACTCTAATCCAAACCATAACCGATTTGTAGCCTTAACCCTCAAACTCTTAACCCTCAAACAGCATTTTAAAAATGCAAGGACCAGGCTAAATGTCCTCACTCAAATGGTGTAAAACTGAAACTGGTGCTCACAAAGATATATGCACAAGAGAGCACACACGCAGAATAATCTCATAGAACACTTAGTTCAAAATGCTGTCTTTCATTTTTATGATTATGTAGTTCCCATTAATTTATTCAACTATTAAAGCATGACATTTCCTGTGCTGAATATTTTTAGACCCCTGTTGATTTCCTAATTCGGTTCTTGGGTTCACAGTCTCCGGCATACTCTGTTTGCATCGTATTAAATTAATCAGCAAAAGCGGCTCCTGAACAAAATGATTAGAAATGGAACTTGCAGCGATGGGAATACAGAACTGCTTCATTTTACAAGAAGGAAAACAAACCTTCTCTTTGACAGTGGCAATAATTTGGTCTGTGAAAATAGTGACTGTATAAAGGGCCTATTGAAGAGTATGGTAAAGAAACAGCACAACATCTCACAAGCTTTTCAGCATGTACTATCATAGAACAATGTGTTCATTTCATATAGATCCCTCGAACAAATGTTATCAAGAAGTGTTTTTCCCCTCAAGGTTGAGCTGGCAGAAGATTATATTGAGTGCTAAATTCTTTGTCTAAACTGAACTAAGTCTGAACTGTAAACAGTTCTTCACTTGGTTTGACCTTTCACACAAATCTACTACCTTATTAAGAGCCTTATTGAGTGTTCCTGTACTGATTTAAAGCAACAGAACATCTCAAACTATGTGGCTAATCTTTTGTTTCACCATGAAACTAACACATATTATGCCGTTTGATGAAGGTGGAGCTGAGAAATGCTAGCTGATAACTTATAATTCACATCTTTCCGATACTCGTCTATCCCTGTAATGATCTTCAATACTGTGTAAAAGTTATGAATGCTTAGATATTTAGCTCCATTTACTAAAATACCATCTCGGTTCTTTATGATTCTGGGACCAAATGAGATTCATAGTGGGGCAGGACTTAATGGGAAGTCTATTCCAGAACTTTGGAGCAGCTAAGTAAAAAAGCATGGTCACCTTTAGATTTGAGACCCGAGTGCGTAGCTAAACGATTAAGGGATTTAAAAACATTGACAGGGAGCCAGTGCTGTTAGGCCAGAACAGGATGGATGTGGTGATGTTTCTCTGTGCCAGTTAACAGTCTCGCAGGCCAAATATAATTACATCAGTCTTTTCATCATTTAACTGAAGGAAGTTTCTTGTCATCCAGCATTTGATGATTAAGATAGTCAAAAAGGGTTTTGAAGTGAGCCTGGTGTAAATGGTAAATAAAATTGTGTGTCGTCCGCATAGCAGTGTTAATGGATGTTGTTTAGTTGGAGATAGAAGCATATACTATATATGTGAAAAAAGAAGCCCTAAAATTGACCCTTGAGGGATACCACATTTGATGGGCGCTGGGTGTGAAGAGCTGCTACCTTTTTTTTTTAAAATAGATAGGGTATATATGTGTAGATATTATATATAGTTACATCACTTCGACTTCGTCATTGTAAAAATAGCCCCCAAGCCAAAAAAGTGTGGGCACCCTTTACCTAATACATAGATTACAGGGCATAAATATCAAAGCTTTCCACTGTCTTGCACATCTAGTGAACTAAATGTCTTGAAATGTACTTCCATATATATATATAATATATATATATATATATATATATATATATATATATATATATATATATACACACATACATATATATATATATATATATATATATATATATACAATACACATATATATATATATATATATACATATACACATACATATATATATATATATATATATATATATATATATATATATATATATACATATATATATAAATAAAGGTATTTTAAGGGAAAGAGAGCTGGCCATCACAAATGAGCTATTCTCACCCCCTCTAATCTCTGAACCTGTGTGTGAGTTTGTTTTGTGTATGTGTGTCAGACACTAATAAAGACTGAAGCTTTGCTTTCCCTCCGTTCATTTGCCCAACAAACAACGCGCTAAATGCCAGGCGCATTCATCTCCTAATAAGCCGACACTAACACTGGGATTTTTGTGAGAGGGAAAATAATTGCCTGTTCAAGTGCTTTTTCATAAGTTCCACGTCTAATTTGGCAACTCATGAAGTGTGTCATGGAGGGAAAGGGAAGGGAGAGGATCACAGCTTTCGCCTCCAGTCTACTCTTCTCCCAGAAAAGCCTTTTCCTTTCTCTGCATTTCCTTCTTTTTTTTCTGCCTTGCTTTGTCTTTTCTGCCCTGAACTGCATATTTGAGAGCTCACCTTCAATCAGATGTTTTTACCTCAGAGCCCCCCCCCCACACACACACACACCTCTCGCTGCACCCACACCCCTACTTCCTCCAACTGACATGCCTTTCAACAGCAACTCGAGTCTTTCTTCTCTGACTTTCAAGTGCACTGGCATGATGTTAGTGCCTCTTTTTTAATGCTTAGTCGACAGAGTAACAGGCTCCATATCACGAGGAGCTGGAGCCAATGAGCGCCAGTGCGTCATCAGAACTGTTGCGGATAAAGTATTATACAGCCACGGTGGGTTAAAAAAAAAAAAAAAAAGCTGCAAAGCGCATCATCTTCACTTGATCATCCCTCCAAATCCCCCTGGCGTGGTGGCAGCAGACAAGCATGCTGGGAAATGTTGAGAGGTCAGGACATGAGAAAGGAAAAGAGAAAGGAAGTGTCAGATGGATGAGGCAGAGAGGGGAGGAAATGAAAGCAAGTAAGAAGGAGAGGAGTGCAGGGACATGAAAGAAGCAGTGCAGGGGGAGAGCGCTGGAATGATAACGTCAGGGGAAAATTGATGCAGAAAGTAACAATCCGGTTTATTTGTGCTTTGTCGGCTGTGATAGACACCCTGAAAGCAGCGATCTGAAATCACCATGAAGGCAGGCGCTGCATAAACACGGCAGCAGGGGGGTTGAATACATTACCAGTGGGGGAAGCGTTGTATAAGCAAAGAACAGAAATGCTTTCTTACCAGCTACTTGAGATACACTTGAACTTGACATTCAGAGAGCTTAGCACTGATGGCTTTATCATGTAACATATGCTTTTTGTGTACCTACGACATGGTTTGAATATAATACTGGCAGGAAACATCATTCCCATTGTGTTGCATGCACTGACAGGGGCTGATGTATTGAAATGAACATGACACAAAAGGAAAAAGGGGGGAAGAAAAGATGTGCTTAGACACGTTTTATATCAGTATCGTTAGGATTTCTTTCTTTTTTTTTGTCTGCATTTGTTTACATACTTAAACACCACAGGGTATCAACATTATATGAGATTGATGCATTTATATCACAGAGAAGAAATTACAGAGAATATTTGAAGGATGGACAGTGGAAGAGAGGCGTGTGGTGCTGGTACGAACTGGTGGTGTGTAGGGTTCTGTGCTTTCTAAGTCACCTCACTCTGGTTTTTGTGCGGTCCAGGGGGACGTTGTGTAGATCTCTGGAAAGATGGGAGAGTCCAGGGGAATAAGGGTGTCCCAATAGAGGAGAGAAGTCTGCGATAGGGCTCAAAGTGATAGAGTGAAAGAGCGGTCCAGCCCTTATTAGACGGGAATCATAAATTCTTCTTGATGTGATCCATCTCGAGCTGGCAGGTGACTTCACACATGCATGTGGACATTTCCTATATACGAGTGAGACCATTGCCAGGGCCCACAGTCCATTGTCATTGTCCCTACCCTACATAAGGAAAAGTAGGGGCGCAACATTTTGATTGCCTTTTTGATCAGCTATGTCTTTGTCTGTACTGGATGTTTACATGTACCAATATATTGTGTTTTTAGCCATACATTTTACCTGGCATACACTGAATAAAGATCGGATGCTTGCTGGGGTTAAATCTGACCACAGCCCACTAGAGCTGAGCTTGGCCTCTATACATCCTGAAAATCAAACGCAGAATGTCGACTCTGTTCCTTTGACTTTATTAGGCAGCAGTTTCTATCCTGAAATAACTGAGAATAAGGTTGTCATAGTACTACTCAGAATGTGTCCAGCACCAGTGGAACCGTTGCAGCATTTTTTTTCCCCTGCGACATTCAATTATTGTTTCGTCTTAAAACACGTTTCCATGAAAATACACATTTTAGAGAATGAGCCTGCCATATATCTCACCAGTTGACGGCAAATGTATGTAAATATCTTCACTTTACCATTCAGTAAACAGACTTCTGCGTCACAGACGGATAATCATGTTGAGCGCGGGGTTTGGAGTGGAGATGGGTTTCTGTTAGAAAAACAGCATCAGATTTGTTCGTCTAGTACTAGTGTCTGCAGTCTCAGTCCACTGGCTAAAACCGAGCTCACCAGATGCAGTGCAGAGACTGGATAATACAGCCAAACAAGCGTAACATTATGACCAACTTCCTAATATTGTGCAGGTCTCCTTTGTGCCTCAAAAACAGTTGTGATTCATCAGAGAATGGACATAGACCTTCTGAGGGTCTTGTGTTGTCTGGTAACAGACTGTTAGTGGGTCCTATGGGTTGACAAACACTTGATGAGTTTGGGATCTAGTGGATTTGGAGGCCAGATTGTGCTGTTTTTCATGTTTTTTTTTTTTTGCCCCAGAACTGTTTTTGTGTGTATGCCTGTGTCAGGCTGCATCTTGCTGGGGACGGCTGCTGCCATCAAGGAGTGTCCATATAATATTAAACATAGACACACTATCGTGTCCTTTTTGCAAAAAAAAAAAAAAAAGGGGGGGGACTTCTGAACAGTTTTTACCGATTAGTTCACAAAACATACTCCTGAAAGCACTGAGGTTTTCTGATGCTTTTTGTGGCAAATAAATAAATAAAACTTTAATGTCTAATGGGGCAGAAGTGGTTTGTGACATCCCCAGAGATGCCATTCTTGCCAAGCGTCTTACAGATACAAATAGTTATGGGGAGAAACCCTTGGATGTTCTTGTTGAAACTTTCGAGACTCCCTGGACTGGTTACTGCACTGCTCTTGGTGCTTTTTTAGGCCACCATTGTTCCAAGTCTTTTCCATTAAAAGACGTCTCGAGGTGTAACTTTTTGGAGTACAGGAGATTGAAAAATGCAGGCTGATGTGTTTCAATAACCCTTCCAATCCCTTCTGGAAAAACTTTTTATTTTTCACATAATGTGCTACTGAGGGAGTTTTTAGCCACTTTATGTTTATAAAAGTGGTCAATTTAAGTGGTGATTCAAGTGAACAGGCCTGGTAGTGATCATGAATTTGCCTGGTTAGTTCCGATTAATGATATTTTTTGTTTTGTTTTGTTTCTTTATGTTTTCACACTGTCTACTTCAGGTGTCTTCAACATTTTTCAGGCCAAGGACCCCCAAACTGATGAGAGATTAAGTAGGGATGTTCTATATTAAACTCGTCCTAGTACTATTTGTAAATATACATCATTATTACCATTTTGCATTCAGTATTAATTCAAATAATACGCAGATTCAAATATTCATTTTTTTCTTTGAAACATGCGTAAAAGTAGGGTGGCCGTGCAACTGCCTTAAACCTAAACATATCTGACAAAGACATATCAGTGTGCGTCTGGGATTCCACATGGGGAACAGGATCTTGGAAAATATCGGGGAACCTGTCGTGTTCATGTTGATGTGTATTTCAAGAAATTTAAATTTGTGGGGAAAAAAAATGAATAAAAACATAAATGTCAAATCAACCAAAGACTTTCCGATCTCCCTGCAGCACCTTCGTAGACCCCCTAAGGGTTGCAGAGGCCCTGTAACCACGGTCTGCCCACTAATGTAAACATCATGAAATGAAAAACCAAAGGACTCAGTTTAACCCACGATTTATTGATGGGCTTTGCCTAACTTTAATATAAACAGCACTTTAATTACATTGGAAGAATTGCATGCATACGTTAGTGGCAAACATTTTGGCTGGACCATTGTTTTTTGGGTGTGTCTTATGACAGAGAAAAGTCTTTATCTACTTACACTCGAGGATTGGCTATTCTGGAGCTTGAGCTGAGCAGCAGCAGCAACTAGAGCAGCAGCTTCTATTTGGTGTTACAGTACATGTTTTCATCAGCTGTTTTGCTAGGTTGCAACCTGCGACACCTCTGCTGACTCTCTGCAGATCAACTGACTGGCCAGATGCAACATATTTTTTTTTCTTTCTTTGCCTCTTATGACCTGCTTTCATTACACATTGTGACCCTTCGCAGAATGTGCATCCACAAAATAGGTACCAGGGTGTGTGCGCTTAAGACCTTCGGGTAATAGAACGGCAGCAAGTAGCCAACAAAAACAAAAGGTATCCAAACAATGATGATGAAAGACGTGTTCAGAAAGGTGAATATCAGTTCAGGGACACTGTACAACATGAATTATATTTCATATTGTCTCAGGTTTCTTTTCTTAATTCATACTTTGTTGCTGGATACAACATTTTTGCAAATGACTTCTGTGACTTCAGTACCAGGGGCTTAATCCCTCAACAAATGCTGAGGAAAAGAAAATGCCACCATTTGAGTCCTTTATGGGAAACAACACATAGTGAAAGTAGATCCTGCATTTCAATGTATGTATCATAGTTCTGATTTTAATATCAGAATTGACACAATATGCATGCATAGACACGTATTTCCTCTTGGAAATTGCTGCTGTCTAGTAAAGCCACTTGCCAGCAGCTTTTGTTCCACCATTTACTGAGAAAGATCTCAGATATTAATGGATTCTACAGAGCCTTATGACTGCAAAGTGAACCCGTGGCTTCCCAAAGTCAAATTTCCGCAGGCTGAACCAGGTTAATGTTTGAGGAAGGGATTAAAATGCAGGGCCCTGAAAGAGGAAAATTATCCAGAGACTTTCTTTTGCACACTAGATTGGCGCTTCGCTTTGGTCTTCTGTTTCAATAGAAAACCCTGTTAAATATGTCCTTTTACTTTTGGTATGTTTATTATCATCTTGCATAGTAAATGGAGATTAATGTATGAGATTCATTAGAATTCCTCTTTCCAGCCTTCAACTCATGTGGTTTTATTTAAACCGCAGGGATTTGGATGGTAGACCGTTTTGCGGGGATATAGGTGGCGCCATCTTGCGAGTTTGGAGCTAATGTGGGGCCACATTATCGATGACCCACGCATACTTCCACTAGACTAGAGAAGGAGGTGAAGTTTATGACCTATACTGCAGCTAGCCACCAGATGGAGCTCTACTTGCTTTGGCTTTACTTTTACTTTACTCAGCTGTGGCAGCAGTTACATGGTGGAAGACAGATGGTTTATCCCAGTATTTTTGCAAGTATTGTGAGAAAACCAATTTGGTAAGAAATGCCCATACTCCTGGTGATCCAAGTGATGCAACGGAAAACATGTCAAGAGGACTACATTCAACCAGTTCTTGACTGTACATACCATTCAACCTGAACTGGTACTGGAACCTAATAGGTTTATCCATGTAATTACATTTTCTTTTACAGGACATAAAACTTTTATGGGAATGTACAGACATAATCAAATGCGATTGTTCAACTTGCACAATTCTGGCACCAACAAAACTGGGGTTGCAGATGCGACAGAACAAAAGATACACACAGACGAAATCATGATTCACAGAAGGCTGAAATGTTCTGAAAAGATGCCATCGCATTCCGTAGCATCATTTGTGTGTCATCACTTTCCGTAAGTAGAGAAAGCTGGCACAGATAGCTTTCCAAAGTGCCCAAATGTTTCTCAGTGAAACTCCAGACATCACCAGGCAGGTCACATGTGGCCTGTATCGAGTAGCATATTTCACAGAAGCATTTACGTATATCAATTCACTATCAGCTTGAACATTTGCTTCCTCAAATAAGCCTCGAAACTACTGTGTGATATCGAGCAAAATACATTGACTTTCGCTCTGTCTATTTCATTTTTCAAATTTTCACATTCACAATTTAAATAAAACTCTTGAACAGAAGGCCCATTATGGAGAGCATGAGAACGCAAGAGCACCGGGTGGTGAGACAGAGGTTGCATGAGGACATTGGGCACTTTTTACAGTATGCACACACAAACATGCAGGCAGACACACACACAGATGCACAGTAGATGACAGAGCTATCTATTTGGTCCAGAACAAGGTCATGTACTGACCGCTGGCCCTATTCCATCCAGCTAATTTTTTTTGCACTCCCTGTTTTTCTGATGTTTCTTAAAGAAACACGCCAAGATTTTGGCAAAGACACTGATCTAGACACTGATGTACTGCTGGGTGACAAGATGCTGGTTTGGCACAGTGTTAGGTATCCTTGGGCATTCACATTCAATGTCATCCAATGTCATCCATCTTTGTTTGTGACAACCCCTTTTTCTTTCAGTATGTGGTGAGAATTTTCATCCTGCAATGAAAAGTTAAGACGTATTTATTATTTCTGTAGACTTCTTTTTTTTTTTTTTTTTTTTGTAGAAGTCAGACAGGTTTGACTGTGATAAATGTTGTTAGTTGTGACACCTTTTAAAGACAGGTGTGTGCTTCTACAAACCACACCCAATTAGACAGTCGCATAGGGTAGGGTTACTTATTTCCCACTGTTCAGTTTTTGCTTTGTTTAAGTTTATTTCATTTATATAGCACCTTAAAAGCAAAGAACATTTGCACCAAAGTGCTTCACATTCAAAATGTCATATAAACATGTAAATTGTAGATCAACATCACTGTGTCAACTAATGAAAAGCTAATAACACCCAAGGTGACTAGATGAGAAAATAAAAACGGATCAAATGCCACTGAAAGCCAAGGAATAACGATGGGTCTTAAGGTGCTTCTTAAAAGCTTCAACAGAGTCAGAACTCCTAATAGCCTCTGGCAGGCTGTTCCAGAGCTGAGAAAGGACCCGGTCCCCTGCCTTTTTCTTTCCTTCCCCCCCGAATGTGGCACAGCCAACATACCACGGTCTGAGGATCTGAGGGTTCTGGTGGTGGTGTATCAGAGATATATGAAGGGGCGAGACATGGAGGGATTTATAAACAAGCAGAAGAATTTAGAAGTGTATCCTAATATGAACGGGGGACCAGTGTAAAGATGCAACAATGGGAGTGATGTGGTCTCACTTCTTTGACCTTGCTAATAACCGGGCGGCAGCATTTTGGACTAGATGGAGACTGGAGATGGTGGTCTGGGTAATACCTGAGTAGAGGGAGTTGCTGTAGTCCAGCCTGGATGATGATATGAATTCATGAATGACCGTTTCTAGATTGGAGGGTGATAGGAAGAGTCGGATTTCTGAATCCAAATGGAAAAAGAAAAAAATAATTGCAGAATAAGGATAACGGCTCAATTAAATGGGGGTATTATACCGCAAAATGTGATATATGTATAGTGTGTCGTTGAGATGCTGAGTACTTCTCACTGATGCAGCACTGAGGCTGCAGTTCAGGTTGCTGTGACGTGTGATTATGCTGTGTGCTTGCACACTTCAATTTAATGGGCAGGGAATATATTCTGTTATCTTTATGTGTCAAGTTCTTACGGGGGATGATTTCCCCCTGCACCAGGGTGAAATGCAAAGAGAAGGACATCATTCCCTGCACAACCTCTGCACTTGCTTGACACATGCATCCAAACAGATCACACACACACCCGTAATACAGCCATCCATTTACTTCTCTATTCTTTGTCTTTTTGTCTTTATCTTTTTATAGATATCACAAGAGCTTTTCAAATCTGTTGGTGCAGTCAATCACGTAACAGCTCTTGACCTTTTTTTTTTTTAAAAGAAATTAATTTCACAATTTAGACGCTATTAAAGCCTATGATTCAAACTAATGCTGCTAATCTCCATGTTCAGCTGTTAATTTTTGCCACTCAGTGGCTGTAACCACAGAGACTTCGCTTGTATGATGTCACGTGCATACCCTCCATTGAAGTACTTATTAAAAAAATATTTGTATTGTGTGTGCATTTTTTATGTCTTTGTGTCTCTGTTGATTGTGATTGTGTCCATTTATTAGCTACTTATAGGCCTTTTAAATTGGCCCTTGGCGACGAAGGAAGTGATCTGAATTGATACTGTCTTGTTTCGATCTCACATAAATTGCGTAAAGTTTCAAAAACCAACGCCCTGCTGCTACCATGCCTTTGGGGACTACTGTATAAAAAGAATAAGTCAGAGACGAGACGTGCAGCAAGGGATACCGCATATACTGCCTGCAGACGCCGACAGTGATGCATCTTTATAACAGCTGTAAAGAGTTTAAACTAGGCTACCGACTTATACCCAACACCTGCAGACACCGCTCATCAGCTCTGGATGGAGAGCCGCAGTTTTCTGTGGAGCTGAATTATGCCGAGTACTCTGAGAATCACCAAACAGCCGTGTGCCTCCTTCCCTGACTCCCTCAATTGACTTATTTCTAATACGTACTTCGTCCCCTCAGCCCATCTTTCCTGTCTTTTCTGTTACCATCTTGTGTCGCCTCATTCATTGTACTGTAGGTAAACCAGCTTCCTGACTCGTCTCTTCCTTCTTTTACCCGCGGTAGAGCAATCGTTCAGCAGCAAGCCATACTCTTCTCCCTCTCTCTCTCGCTCACACTTTTTCTCTGTGACCTGGTTCTGCTGAATCCTGCTGGAAGCCTTAATGTTGTTCAGTGTTGCACACAAACACAGACACTCGCACACACTGGAATGTTATTTCAGTTACATGTTGCTCTCAGTGTACTGCCTTTGACCACTTTTGATAGATACTGACCACTGCATACTGGGAATACCCCACAAATTTGGAGATGCCCTGAACCAGTCGCTTAGTCATCCCAATTTGGCCCTCAAATCCATAATCTTATCCATTTTTCTTTCTACCTAACACAACAACTGGGAGGACAAAATGTTCACTTGCTGCTTTTTGTGTCCTGTCCACAAACATGTACCATGATGAAAAGGTAATCAGTGTTATTCACTAAACCTGATCAGTGCCTAAACAGTGTTTCCCAACCTTTCTTCCTCAGAGCCCCCCTACTTGCATCTGACAATGTGTAATACGAATGTTTATTTTTCCAGTTGCATTTTTTGTTTTTTACTTTTTGAAGGAAATCTTGCATTTCAGTGTACTGAAGTTCACCACAGAGCGAGTCTGGTGGTTTGGAACGTAGACTAAAATGGACAATGAAGAGCAGCTCCTCAAAAGTGAAGCCAAAGCAAGTAGAGCTCCCCCTGATGTCTGGCTACAGTACAATGAATGGGACTTAGGGCCCAATGGGACTTGGGCCAGACACTGAGGTACCCATAATCAATAATGTTTTTCAAGAATGGTTTCTATCATTTTAGGTAGGTAATATAATGCTGATGCATACTTGAATGTCCATTTTTCTTATAAGTCTTGTTTTAGTCATTTTACGCTATAGAAGCAGGCTGTGACATCATGATGACTACCAGTTGTCATGCCAATCGTTCCATCCACATACCCACTGAACTTTTGTGTAGTATGTAAGATACTTGCACCCTCACAGGCCAATGGGCCACTGCATTCAAGGTGTGACTATTTGCACCACATATTATTTGAATGTTAAAGGAGTATTTGGTTTTATATTGAGGAGGGAAAATGGGTGTAGAGATGGAGCCTTGATGTGTATATGATTACAAGTGATTGTCCCAGCAATGGTAAAAAGAGGAAGCCATTTTTACCCTGGTTTCCTTTACAGGGGTATACAGAAACAAAATGTACTGAGGTCTTGGTTGGACGATATCTTGAACCACTCAACTAAAGGGAGACTGGGATATGCCAGACCTATCAGCAACTTCTCTCTGGAAGGTTTCAGTATTTAGGAAAGTGATGGTGGTGAGTGCTTGCAGACGTGGAGTGGATTACATCATCTTGACTCTGTTTCAAGCACAGACTCCAGAATGGCAAACAGGTGTTAGAGAATATGCCTTGGTAATCGGAAACTGCTCATGGGCCACTCATCACTCATAGCGAACTAATCTGTTAGGTACACATTCTCTTCTCCAGGTCCTGTTAGCCAGCGCTGCCGGCCAGAGCAAATAAGCCTTTGCGGATTCATTTGAACATCTCATTTGTTCGGTTTTATATACTGTGATTATTGAAGTTTTAATTAGTGGGGTATGCCTTCATGATTACGATAATGACTGCACGGGTGTGCACCTGCATGCAGGCATATGATTAATGGAACTGTCATTAAGGATAAACATAATCGTATTGGATAACTGTAACATTTAAAACAATTAAATCAATACGTGTCTAGAATTTCTTCTTTCTCTTAAGAAATATATGCGTTTTCTGCATCATATTTATTATTTTACAGCACAAAGACCAAGGAAGTCTTTATGTAAGCTTTGACGGCAATATCTGAAGCCAGAACACTGACTTTAATCTTTGAAAATAGAATCTTTGGCATTGAAATAAAAGTTGTCTATCTTTATGCAATGTGGGGGGTTTTCCCCCCCAGTGTAACTGGTTATCAGTTTTGATATTTTTTTTCTTTTCCATTTCAGTATTTCTTTTCGCAGTTTCCAACTTACTGGCAGGAGTTTGGCACTCAAACCTTTTTTTGGGGGTGGATTTTAATGCAATGGCCACACTTAGAAGTGGAGGTCATGTGGCACTCAGACTCTAAAATTTGGCATAGCCTGTAGGAATCTGTGTCTCTGTTTTTCCCTAGGTTAGGGTATAGCGTTCCAATGCCAGATATCCAAGAATTATTGGGTATTGGATTGGCTTTTTCTTTATTTGCTATAGTAACTAGAGCAGTCAACTGGTGCATGCAAATTGTTTGCCTTACTAATAGCCAGTCTTAGTGAATGACTTGTCTCTGGTCATTGCGTGATAGGGAAAAGATCTTGCAGATCTCTGAGTCTCCACAGGTCTGTCTTTTACCATTGGCAGCCTTTCAGTAGCCAAATAATTTGTATGTTGCTTCTGGTCTCTGCGTATTTATGGTACACCATCTGCACTGTAGAACTGTTTGATTTAAGTTGTGTGACTCAAGATAAAGTATCATCTGGCATCAACAGAAGACCATCCGAGTGTCCTGAATGAGTAAAAACTACTAGTTTTCATTCATCGACGAGACACTTTTTGAAATATTATCGTTTATGGCATATTTGTATGGAGCTGCAACACCAGAAGCATCCCTTACACATTTTTATCTGACCCAGATCTGCAGCCCTATTTAACCTGTTTAAATCTTTTCATCCCATCTCTTGCTCTCACTTCATTTGGTACGCCCTATTTAACAAATAATTCTGTGTGACTCCAGTAACCGGCGTTAATTTAATTTATGTCCGTATCTCCCAACAAGGTCATGCAGCGCATCATGTATTTTCATAAGGAGACTGTCAGAGGCCTTGTGTGTGTGTGTGTATGTGTGTAACATAAAGGAAGGCAATTATGTACGCACACATAATATACCACGGGTTACAAAGGGTTAATTAAGTTTTTAATACAACTCAAGATTAGATATGTGCTATCACTAGAGCACTAATGCTGAGTGTGTGTATATGTGAGCGGGAGGGCGGTGTAATGTATTTAAGTCCCTCTTGAGATTCGGTGACCCAACTAAATTAGAGCCACTTGTAATTGATATTAAGCCCTGTGTGAATATAAACATAAAGACATCTGTTGCTTCACTCTACTGCAAGTGTGTTTGTGCACGTGTGCACACATCTAATGAGGACCACACTTTGAGTTTTAGACTGTGGAAGTGAATTTTTAGCCTGCATGAGTGTTCAGACAAGGTACATACTAAATCAGGGTAAAGGTAATGCTTTGGGTTAGGCATATTGTTGGTAATTTGACAAGATTTGGGTTAAGGTTAACCCAAAAATATTTCAAATGGTTGAAAGCTGAAATTGCCCCTTTCATTTTATTTTAAAGTTGGCTGGCAGAGAATTAGCTGACTGAATGTATGCATCTGGACCTCATGACATTTTTTCCATTTCCCGTTCTGTATGTTGCATCACAACTGGGACAAAATGTGGATTCCAGACATTAATCATTTAAATAAAATTTATTAAACTGACTTTGACATGTAGTCATTAAATCACTCATATCTGTAGTGTGTGTTGCAGAGAGTGTAAGCAAGAATAAATGCACAGTCTTTTCAGACCTAGAACTGTTGCCATTATATTGATCTAAGCTCTCTTCAAAGCCACTAGATAAAAACTGTAATTTTATCTTTGGGAACACAGGCAGAAGTCCTTCTTTGGCTTTCTGCAGGAGGTGACTATTTTAAATGGTGTTAAGGAGAAAAACTCCCCACTAGAATGAATTTAGCTCAACAAGTTTAGAAGGAGAAGGTTGACCATTACTCTCTGCAAGACAATGAGCAGGAATGGGCAAAGATGGGGATGGTGGGATTAGGACAATATTGGGGAGTAAAATTACTTATTTTGATTATTACTTTTCATTTAAGAGTTTCCACAAGAAAATGAATGGGGAGCATTTTATGAACAAATATTTGGAGTACATAGCCATCTTTTCACTGACAATCTCAGCACAATATGAGATCTTGCCCTAAATCTGATGGCGCTTGCACAACACCAGTGTCACTGACATCTGACCCACTTTATGACAGAACAACCACCAAAAGCTGTTTTGAGCTATTCTGAAGCGACTTGCTTCTTGGAAATGGAATATATTTCTACTCATGAACTACAAATTCTGTTACAGGCTGTCACGTTAGTCTTTTCGCGTTTGTTTATTTATTGCCTTGGCCTGGCTGCAGTGGAAATCAAAAGAGTGTCACCAGAATCCCCCTGAAGCCAAAACATCCAGTCTCTCTATTTGGTAAGTCGTTGTTTGGGATGTGTGTGCGTGTAACTAGCAGAACGCAGTGGTTTTTGTACAAATAATCAGCACATCTCTGAGTCTGACTTCTTCAGGATGAATGAAGAGGCTGAAAGTCCTCCCAAGCACTGCAGACAGATGATCAGCAGATACTGAAGACGTTTAGTTGCTGTTATGGCTGCACAGAGGGATCACATCAGGTACCAAACATAAGGGTTCACTTTCTTTTGCAACTGGAATATATATATATATATGTATGGCTGCATCCAAGCCACACATCACCAAGTGCAAAGCAAAACGTTGGACGCAGTGGTGTAAGGCAGGCCACCATTGGACTCTACAGCAGTGAAGACATTCTCTGGAGTGACGAATCCCATTGCTCCATCTGGCAATCTAATCAATGAATCTGGGTTTGGAGGTTGCCAGAAGGATGGCACTTGCTTGACTGCATTGTTCCAAGTGTGGAGTTTTGTACAGAGGGGATTCTGGTAGTTTTTCAGTTGCTGGTCTTGGCTTTTTTTTGAACAATTGCAATTGGACAATTGCATGCTTCAAACTTTGTGGCAACAGTTTGGAGATAGCCCCTTCCTGTTCCAACGTGACTTTGCACCAGTGCACATTAAAGCAAGGTCCTTAAAGACATGGATTAGCAAGTTTGGTGTGGAAGAACTTGACTGAGCCAGGCCTGCTCAACCAACATCTGACCACACAAATGTGATTCTGGAACAATGGTCAAAAATTCCCATTAACACACTCCTAAACCTCATGAAAAGCTTTCCCAGAAGAGCTGAAGCAGTTATAGCTGCAAAGGGTGGGCCAACATCATATTAAACCCTATGGATTAAGAATTGGATGTCACTTAAGCCCGTATGCGTGTAAAGGCAGGAGGCAGGAGCCAGGGTAAGGCAGTTTCTGACAAACTCTGAGAGCAAGCTGTGCATAAAATACAATCTAGCATGCCATGTGCTCGGCTGCATCTCGCACAAATTAAAGTACTACGCATTTTTCTAAAAGATATCTAGCGAGTTTACATCCCAACATTCAGGACCAGTGTGACAAATGCCCAGCCTCTCCTTGCAATCCGACCTATATGTTGTACTCTTGTTCTGGAATACAGAAATTCAGGAAAGATGATTATGTAATTTTGTCTCTGATTCTAGATTTTCAACTACAAATGTACCCTTACATTGCAGTATTAGGAACTTTAAACAACCCTTTGCACATTATTCATTTACAAGCAGGCGTATTATCGTTTTTCTCTTTTCTTCTGGCTAGACGTTGTAATATTGATTATCCAATTTCTATTTCTCTCTGTATACAACTTAACTTTTTATCTCTTTTTTAAACAAACATTTATCCACATTAATGTTGCCCTGTTACTCCTCTTTCAGCTACTAAGACAAACTAACTAATTAACATTGTCCAAGAGGAAAACTGTCCATTTTTTATTTACAAAGTTGCTTGTAACTGAGGACAGTCTCTCACACAGAACACCGGCAGCAGGAGTGACCAGATACAGTATATACAAACCAGCATTGCCAGCTTTTCTTTTTATCGGTTTGGTTTGTCGTAAGCTGGGTGACATGTTAGCTGAAGTGCTAGCAGAAACCACACTTGGCCATGTTTATAACATCAATGTTATTTATGTTAATATAAGCTGCAAGTGCTTTTGCGAAAAGAAAACTCCTTCCTGAAGAATGTGCACAATACTTTATGTAGTGTTCCATCTTGGTTTTGTGGTTCCTGTGCTGTTTAGCATCTTTCATCTTTATCAGTTGGTTCTGCTGCCTGTGGCTACTGGATCAACTGCACATTCGAACGACAGTAACTCAACTTGGACAAACTGCCTAAAATGTGGAGTAATTCTGTCTGCAGGTGCGTTAAAATTAATCAGATTAATGATTATGGATTAACGGATTCATTTTGACAGCCCTAGTATATATGTATACATTTGTTTTTTTGCTCATTTATTTTGCACCTTTTATTTAGTTATATTTCTTTTTTTAATACACTATGTGTCATTAGCTGTGTAAATGTGCATGCAAATGTAATTTCTTTTTGTTATTATTATTGTTTTGTTCTAATGTCCTATTTCCCGAAGAACAAAGGAAGGGGCTGTAATCTACACTTATACTGATTAGCCATAACATTATGAGCTATGTCCTAACATTGTTTAGGTCTCTTGTGCCTCCAAAACAGTTGTGACTCATCAGAGAATGGACATGAGGGTGGGTGTCCTGTGGTGTCTGGTGACAGGATGTTGGTAGTGGGGACCTTTGGGCCTTATGGGTTGAGGGTAGGGGCCTCTGTGGATCAGGCTCGTTCCAGTGCATCCCACAGATGCTAGATCGGGTTGTGATAGAGAATTTGGAAACAGATCAATACCTTGTACTGTTTTTCGTGTTTTGTGAGTGGCTTCTAAACCCATTTTGTGCGGCTGCATCCTGCTGGGGATGGCTGCTCCCATCAAGGAGCGTCATTGCTGCAGGGCGGGGGTGTCTGATTGGGTCTAGGTGGGTGGTGCATGTCTAAGTAGCATCCAGATGAATGAATGCCAGGTCCAAAGTTTCCCAGCAGAACATTGAATTGTGACAAGATGGTCAAAGTTATTTACTTACACAGATCAGTCACAACATTGAAACTGACAGGATATGCTGTTACTATTCCTGCTGTAATTCCTCTCAATAAAAACCGTTTTAAACAATACTAAAATCAAAACAAAACAAAACAGCTCAGTCACTCTCAGAAGTCTTCTAAAGTATCCCAAGCCTTGAGGTGGTAATAGATGACTTCTATGTGTCTCTGGCCGACTGATGTCTTCTATTGATATTGATTGACGAGTTTTTTTTTTCTCCTCCTTCTACTTTTTAGTCAAGGGCCCTCTGAGCTGAATGATGGCTGCTGCTGCGTCTCTCATCGACCTGACAATGTTTCAAGGTTTTTCCACAAATCCCCAATGTGAGCCCCAACAGCCTCTTCGCCATCTATCCCGATGGCCGAAGCCCTGCAGGTTGATGTATAGGTGCAATATTGTCTTCAGCGGAGAGACAAGGATTGATGCGAGTGGATCAATGTGGATCACAGGCACTGTGGATAACAATGCGCTCTGTGGACGGGGTGAACAAAAAAAAAAAAGAAATATGACGTGAAGAATGCATGGTCAAATTCCGCATGGGCTCCTTGGTTAATGCTAACTGTATTTCCAAATTTATACAAGCAGGGGTGACTTGTTATTGACTCTGCACGGTGCATACACTCCTGGCGTGTAAACAAACCTTCGTGTCAGCATAACAACTCCCGATTAATACATGATACCAACTTCACACTTACACCACAGGTTCCCCCTGCAGAGCAGATGGTTTGATTAGATTGTAGAGGCCCTTGCTGCATTCATTACCATATTAATGAGCGAAAACTCATTAGCCCATGTAACTTCTTGTTGCTTAAAGACAAACAATCATACTAATGATGCTCGTGGGTTGTGTGAAGACAACAGCGTTGGTCTAAAGTGTTTGTAAAGAAATATTACTTATATTAATTGTGTTGTGATTGGCTGTATTGATGATGTCATTAATCAGAACGGCCAGGTTAAAAGTCAGGAAGCTAGCCCCTTAATGAACTGACACGGGCTTTAGTGGTGGTCTGTAAAATCAGACAAACTTTTTAGTCTGGCAGAGTTTAATCTTGCTCAAGGAGATTAAATAAGCTGCAGGTGGAGTGAATAACATTGACCATCTTGTGACAATTCAGTGCTCTGCAGGGAAGCTTTTGGGCCTTGTTTAGATGTTACTTAGTTGTGTGACACCCACCTAGATCAGACCAGGCACCCACACCTCATGGCACATATCACACTACTTGATGGCAACTCAAAAAACATGAGAAGCAGCACAAGGCGTTGACCTGGCCTCCAAAACCCTCTATCCCAAGCTGAGCAAGTGTCTGTGGATACACTAGAACAAGTGTTTTTTTTTTTTTGTTGTTGTATATTTTTCAAGGTTTTTGGAAGGTAGGTTGATCCAGGTTTGCCACTGTTCTTCTGTGGATTTAGTCTGTCTCTGCCTCTTCAAATAATTACGTGCTGCGTAACAAATTTGGGACTGATCAGATGCCTCAGGGATTACTGAGGAATAAAACAGCAGAAATAGCTGAAACTTACAGTACCACATAAATATATAAACAAACCGTGTCCTCCAGTAAATATACTGCCAAAGTGGGGAAGAAATACAGTATCTCCAGTGCAGAGATTAAATTGCCCCCTTGGGACAAATAAAGTTTTCTCAATCTGAATGTAACAAGGTGAATCTCATGCAGCTATTTGACTATGAATATAGTTGTCCTTATGACATATTGAGTGTCGACTTGTTTTTATTTAATTTAAAGTTAAATTTGCAACACGACGCTTGCAAAATGTGTTTTTGACATTGATGTTTTTTCCTTCATTTCACACATTTAAAACGAAATAAAGTGTGAAACAAGTCTTGAATGTTAGATGCTGCTCACTCTTTATTATTCTCTCGGCAAACTTCGGGAGGCCGACACCTGAATTCACACGTAGTAGATATTATCCTCTCACCTTCTCAAGAATACATGGCACTGGAAGCCCGCCAGTCTATCACAGGGCTAACAGAGACGAGCAACCGTTCACACCTACTGTCAATTTAGAGATACCGATTAACCTGACAAGCACGGATCAAGACTGTGCAAGGAAGCCTGAGCACCTGGAGGCACCATGCAAGCGCAGTGAGGCTGCTCCGAGGCATCAGGGCTGAGCACTTTATGCCGCCCACAAAACTTTAGCTCGGGAATTTCAGTCCGGGCAAAAATGGCCATCTTTCCATCGTGAAGTAAAGTCGAGCTTGCTTCCTAAATGTTACTTACTATACAACAGCATTAATGCACATTAATAAGTCTGCAGCTTCATTTGCACGCTATAACTAGTGCCATCCATGCAGCTTAGTTCGTAGTTTCTTTTTGTCAGTTCAGAATGAAATCCACTGGAAACATTGTCACTCAGCGTTGCCTCGTCTTCAGGTCAAAAGCTCGCTATTTGTCACCCTGCCACAAACAGAAAAGAAACTTTCCTGCACAATTTGTCACAAATAGAAGAAAGGATTTTTACTTATAAAGGAGGATTTTAAAATGTGTGCCATAAATGATACGAATCAGTCTATACCAGACTGGAAATAGATCCGTGCACTTGGAATCGAATGGACTGGCATATTTGAGATAACACTTTCGAGCCTGAGATAACCCACTCCTTTGGCTTCAGTGATTCAAACAGTATATGGAAATTGACGACAACTAATATTTATGCACACTCTGCCTTTTGAGACTCGTATTGCACTGTTTTAAGTATTTATTACAGATACTGTGGGGAACTGTTTGAATTGTGGTTTCAATGTAATGTTAAGCCACATTTACACACAGTGAATTCATTCTGTGAAGATTCAGAATTTAAATGGGTTAGCTTTGAGAAAGTTAACATTTGAGTTGAGGAGTGCTCTTTATACTACAGAAAGTCTGCCAGAAAAAAGGCCCACAAGGCAACTGAGGTCTAGTTCATAGCACAAATATGAACTATTCCTAAAATTGTGGAGGCTACAGTTTCAAAGACAACTTGAAAAGTGTATATTTTCTTTGTTATGTTTAACAAAAGGAGACTGATTCATTATAATTTGATACCCGAGTTGATTGAAACCCTCCACGCAGCCGTGAATCATGTATATCCACTGCATAAAACAGCTGATGCAACGATCAATCATTAATGCTAATGTCAACATGCAATTACGAGTCACTAGCTAATCTAATCTGTTTGTGACTGTACAAGGAAGACCAAGATCTTGTTTCGATACTTTCTTTTCCTTTCGGCCTTTCCCTTCAGGGGTCGCAACAGCAAATCATCCGCTTCCATCTCGCCCCATCGTCTGTATCCTCTTCTCTCGCTCCTTCACGACATCCATAAACCTCCTCTCTGGTCTCCCTCTAGACCTCCTGCCTGGCAGCTCCATCCTCAGCATCCTTCAACCAACGCATCCACTATTCCAAACCATCTCAACCTGGCCTTTCTAACTTCACCTCCTTAACGCCACACATGAGCACGTCCCTCTAGTGTACTCATTCCTGATCCTGTCTGTCCCACTCAGAGAAAACCCCAACATCATCTGCCGTTTTTTCCTCAAAGCCACTGCTTCTAAACTGAGTGTATTAAATGGGTGAACTACTGTTTTGTAATAATCTGTACATATGTTTACCAAGAAGACTGCAGCTTGACCTTCTGCTGAACCTGGATTAGATGACCAAAGACATCCTTGTCCAGCTGCTGTCAGACATCTTAAAATATGCTTGTCATTTTTATCTTGAGCCGAGTTTTGAAAGCCTTGACATCACCAAGGCTCACTGTTGACATACAGACAATAAGTGCCCTACATAATTTCATAGGGGGTTATTGTTGCTGTGTCTGCCCTGTAATGTAATGTCATTCCATCCTCAGAATCTTTATTTACCTCTTACCTGATATCTTCTGACCTTTGTACTGTTGTGCACAGCAACAAAATGAAGATTTTCCACTCACCGTCCATCACTTCCTCATCAAGGACGCCAACTCTCTAAATTGTTGCCAGATCATAAAGACTCTAATGGCTTATGGTGGGTCTGAGCAAGGCAGTCAGCGAGGGGGATAAATTATACCAGCTGCAGCTTCGGACCAGGATTCATGGAATCATGACTCAGATTCTGGAGAAACAATTCTGTGGCTCATTGATCATTCAGTCAAGGCCTCTGGTCGAGACCATCTACATGATTGGGCAGGTCTGAGCTCCGCTGAACACATAGACTACTATTTTCTATCTTGACACAAGAGCGGGTCTTCTGGGGCCCCTTTCTTTACCATGCCACATATGTCTTCATTTACCTATTTGGGTGCCACAGACAGCACCTTTGTCACACATTGCCTGCGCGACGAACATTGTAAAGCCATTCAGTAATGCCAAGAAACAATAACCAACAGGTGCTGTAGACTATAAAATTCTGTATCCTTGTATTAAAAGAATGCATCTGACGTGAACATTGACTTTATGGTATTTACAAAAGCAAAAGCTGTCCCTGCTTAATGGCTTAATATGAAGCTCTTTCTAAACAGCAGCAAATGAATTAGTTGAGTTTGTTTGTACAAACTCAGAAAATCAGGTACAGGTTGTCAAGGAGATCAAATTGTGTCTCTGGATGGAGTAATGACCATGCATGGAATCAGGTTTGGGTCATGTACGCATAGATTTCATTTTGTTTTAGCTAGTACCCCACAAACCGATCCACTAATCACTGCTGCATTTAATGCTGCAGCAGGAAAAAGAACAGGACACAACAAATACATTAAAAGTAATATGAATCCAGTGCCAGTGATAACATTAAAATACCTACAGACAACAACAAGCACCAACCGATGTTTATATCCCTGAGGTTATAAGAGCTTTAAAATCAGGTCTTCTTGAATGCTGTTCCAGGTAAGAGGAGCCGAGCACTTAAAGGCCTTTTTACCCAATTCAGTCCTTACACTTAATACAGACAATAGAACAGTATCTTGTGATCTCAAGCTGTAGCTACCACCAGCTTTCTGAGCAATGAAAGGAGCAGATATAAAAAGGGGGCATGTCTAGCATGACAGAGCCCTCGCATAGTTAGTCAGTGCTATACATGCAGAGCTCAATCGAGCTATGTTCAAAATTCGACTTTCTGAATACAGACCTTGTCCCAGTTTACATGCCGCGGAGAAACTTGAATAAATGACAGGAACATGTCCTACTCCTCCAAACAACAACCAGATGATTCTTATACCAACTCTGTTTACCTTCTTCTTCTTCTGAGACTGGCTTTCTTGGATGTTTTTGTTCCGGGGTCAAACGCCAGCGCAGTCATTGTGGAGGATGCGCACACGCATTATCTTGTTGTAGTCTGATTAAGCGTGTACGTACCAGAGAAAACCAAATTTAAGTCACATTGTCTGGGTGTCTTGATTGGATGAGGAGAATTTAGTCGGATGAGTCCCAACTGCAACTACAACTTTGTGACAAATCTCAGAGCACTGAGACACGCAGCGTCCAACATCGTCAAACAATGGGTTAGAGCATTCATATATAAAATATTCTCGGAATCAAGAAGAGGACAGGCAGTCATCTATCCATATGCATAGATATAACTGTGCCACAACATTCAGGTCAACACCAGACCCTGCCCAACGTCCTTCATGGTTGCTTCTACAACATAGCAATTAGATGTCTTCAAGCAAAGACCTTGTTCTGCTTGAACAAAACAAACCACTGTGATGAAAATCTGAGAGATCAGCAGAGAGATATCAATAACTATGTACCGGTGAATGACTTTAATTCTGATGTTTGATGTGATTAATGATAAATTGAAGCCCCTGACTTGTTTATTCAGTCAGTCACATAACAATGTGATGAATAAATCCTGCATCCAGTGGCACCATATAGGGGGGAAAAGTTTGGAAAATTCCAAGGGCCAAGATAGGTAAATTATTAAACCACCTTTGTAATATAATGATAAAATATAGTAGTAAAATAGGTCATCTCTTTGTATTCTCGTGATTTCTTCACAAAAAATCAGTTGTTTTCACTCAAAATAAATTAACTCTATCAAATTTATGAAAAGTTTATTTACATTTAAATTCATTTAATTTTAAGATAATTTTATTTATTTATATTTATATGTACTAATATTTATGTGCAGTTTAAATTTAGACCTTTGGCTGGGAATGCCTCTTGGGCTGTTTTTTTTTTTTTTTTTTTCATTTTCTGTATTAGATTTTATGGCCTGTGGCTTTTGACACTTGCAGCAAAACAAAAAAAAAATAACAGTGATTGGTTTTATGGCGCATTCTTCTCCAAAACTGTCACTTACTCCCTGAGCAGTTTGCTGCCAAGTCAACTTTTGAAAAGCACTGTCAAGCCAAAATCCCCACACAGGCTCGTTATCTGCATGCGGCAACATACGAGGTCTGAGATCATGCAGTTTTTATGCTGCTGCGTCCTTTCATTTGGTGAAATCAAAGACATGCAGACATCAGAGGAGGGAGGGAGACTTGGAAAGACAAAGACAGAGAGCAGAAAGAATGGGGAGTGATAGTACATTTGAGATGTAGCGAATACGCCAGGCACATATTAAATTATTCTCTTTTGATTTGTAATAATACAATCATTTGATCACTGCAACATGCCCCTCCACCCCTTCCCTCCCGGGAACTGGGTTTGTTCCTCCAAATATCTTCCACTAGAGTTCCAATGATGAGGGGATAGTGTTAAGAATAAAACAATATTTGTTCCTCAGTTTGAGCTTCTCCGCCCTGGGAGAGTGAGCTGTTTGTTTATGTTTGACCGCGAAATCTTTGGATCTACAAGAATATGTGTCTGTTCATTGGTACCACCTGGGTGAGATTAAAATGCAGAGATTTCTCTGTATGACTAACAAAACAAACAACGCGGCCAAAACCGTTGCAGACTGTAGTTAAAGATCACCCTGTAACGCCCATTGTTTGTTTGCGGCTTTCTTTCTTACGTCAGTATCGATATCAGAAGTTTTGGGAATATGAACTGAATGAACTTGTCTGTGGGAAAAGTTTGTGCCATGTGGGATTTTGAAAGGGTGCCCGTTCCATATCCATGCAGGACTTCCTAGCTAAGGTCTGTGCTTACTTTGCATTTGTATGTTAATAGATAAACACCGTGGCTGTCAATCATGTATCATTCCTTTGCTCGTGCTGCTCAGGCCACATTGGCCACACTGCAAAACACAGCAGGACACACACAGTCACATTTTCAGTACATGTGTAATGTGAAAATGTATATACGTATATGGTAAATTCATTGATCTGGCTTTTCTACATGAAACATTTAGAAAACTGTTAATAAAGTCAACTTATGCCCTAAAATAAGACCCTAAGATTGAAGCATTTCAACAAGTGCCCTGTTGCCTAAGAAGGGTTCATACTTTCTTACATAACCCACCATTTATGTTGCTGTTTGCCCTAGGACCACACATTACCTCTTAAAATGCCAGGACAGAGGAATAAAGTTTGCGACATTAAGCAGTTCACAGCAGACGCATTAACTGCTGTTAACTGTCCGTCATTTACAGTTATTTTCTCTTCAGTATTCAGATGCGATAGTGCAGTGGTTCCCAACCTGGGATCCACACCCCCTCCAAAGGCGGCACCAGAGATCACAGGGGGTGCACCGAAACTTGTCTGATCTGAGCTCACCATCAGTTTTCACCTGTTTCACCAGTTTTTAACCAGTATTGTGTGTGTCTCCTACTTGTACAGTACGCAAGGCTTAAAGTATTCCAATGTGAATGTCAATGTTGATGCAGAATATTGTCAGGTTCGAGCAGTCAGTTGAGTACCCTCTCCAAACTAACATCACTAGCCAATCTGAAGTAGGGTGAGGGTGGGTCTTGGGAAACTTGGTTGAGATCCAGCTGCAGCTGATGCTGCTTTCAAGACAACTTGGAGGGAAATGAGCTATGAGTTGTCAAACTCAGCTAAATTTCCGAGTTGGATTACAAAATTTCTGAGTTTTCGTGAAGGCATCCTTCTAAGCCAGCACTTTTCATGGAAGTCACTGTTGTCGGAAAGACGGAGAGTAGATTTATTAAGCTAGGCGAATGGGCCCTTACTGCAAATAAAGGACTTAAACATAGTAAAAATAACAGTAAATAATATTAAATGTTAGGATGTAACAGCTTTTTTGTTTGAAATTCAATTCTAAAGCACTCATGTGACATATATGACAGCACCGCTGTTACTCTTCTGCCCATTACTGCATGAACCTCGATCAAAGAGTGCATGTGTGCTTAAGGAGTGTCATTGCCATGGAGTTGGGCTGCCTGGTCTGGTCTAGGTGGGTGGTACATGTCTAAATAACATCCACACGAATGAATGCCAAGTTCAAAGGTTTCCCAGCACAATGCCGAAATGTCACAAGACGGTCAGGGTTATTTACTCCTCCTGTCACTGGTGGTAATGTTATGCCTGATCGGTGTATTTAACAGCTTAGCATTTTTCTTTGCTGCAACGTTGCCAGATCGAACAGAGGCGACAGAAAACTCTCGAGTACAAAAGCAGGTCATTGACTAAGAAAAGGAAGAGAGGAAGACGGCCCCTCATTCAGCAGAACGAGGGAGCTCTGGAGAGGGCGGCCAGTGGGCCTTATAAAAGACTGTGCCCAGCGAACAACCAGCAGCAAAGAAGGCGTGAGAGACGGAAAATGAGAAGAGGGAAAGAACAAGAGAAAGGAGAGGCTGTCTTTAATAGAGCCTCATGAAAAGCTTTGTGAACGGACTCTGTCTTTCTTTCCCACACAGGTCATCACAGAAATAAAGTCCTCTCCACTTGAAAAGGAGCAGGAGATGAACAGAATGGAGGTCTACTTCAGCCTGATGAAGGAACATTCTCACTTGTACTGGAGTCCGAGACTTGATTTCAAGAGCAATGGAAGGAAGAAAGCGATGAAAGAATGGAAAAATGAAGAGGACGAAAAAGACATTACGGAAAAAAAAAAAAAAATGAACAAAGGCAGAAGAAAACAAGAGTCAGGAAACTACGCAATCTCAGCAAACGTGAAAATAGCGAAATCAACGACATGAAAGCTCCGTAAATCCATTCCTCCAACAAGGCAATTTCTGTGACTGTAGCCGGCCTAAGCTTGTTATAGGAAATAGATTCAGTAGTAAAGTCCTAAACTTTATAGCGTAGCTGCAGTTGTAAGATAGCAGAATGGCTGAGTGGTTACACAGACCAAAGAGCAGACTCTGAATATGAATGTGCCCATATAAATCAGCGCACAGTCAAATGAAAACAGTCTTTAAAGTACCACATATACACAGCCCACAACCCACATGCACTTTTTTTAAGTCATTCGTGCACATTTTCTCAATCATGCAGACATCTACAAAAATTAAAATGCATTTGGTAATGTACATATTTACCTACAATTCATTTAAATAATACTTGCACATATATTAACTCAAACATAAAAAAAGAAAAAAAATTGTGTATCTGGACAGCAGTCAATCAAATGTGAGGTGGCACTGCTGAACAAGTTCTTCTGGTAGCATTTAACAACACATAATGACAGGGAACATTTAATTCTTGACATTTAGGGACACATTCAAAGAAAAAAAAAACTGATGTCCTGAATGAATGCAGTGAATATAAAAGAGTCACGAGGTTTGCATTGAAAAACTAAATGTATTTGACCTAATAGGGAATACATTTTCCCACTAATGGTGTAAATGGTGGTAAAGTGGCATGCAAAGATGTTTTTCCCCTTTGACTTTCTTGTCTCCCGCTCTTTGTCTGTGTGAGACATGTCAAGAGGAAGCGGTTGGACCTGACAAAGAGCCATTCACATTTAAATATTTTAGCCCTGAACGCCCACCCTGACTTGGCTTTCTCCTTCAAGAAGATGTGAAAGCCATGAAAAATTCTTTCATGGTTTTGAGTTTTTGGGACAGTTGGAAAATGGAGAACTGGCTGCAGAGTTCTCTTCAACACTAAAAGCCAAAAAAAAAAAAAAAAATGACAGGAACAGGGCACGAGTATGGAGTGACACAAACAAGAGAAAGGAAAAACCTGGGATTTCGGGTGGAAACATTTTCTGTTTTTTCCTCCTGTCACCAGTGCAGGGAGTGGCAGCAACATCTAAACTTATGAGATTGCTTCATCCTTTTTTGGGACAAGGAGTGAAAGCATGAGCTACCCGAGGTCTAGGTAAAAGACTCCTGCAAAGGTTTCTCCCAAATCACTGTCACTAAAACACCACAATGTAAGAGACAGACTCATGCTTGATTCGATTCTTTGCCTCAGAAAGACTTAAAATTCCATTTTGCTACGTTGCAGCAGCCATCAGTTACAGTCCCTCGCTGTACATTGCAATCTACTTTTAACTAATTTATCCAAATGAAGAGCTGTATTTTATTCCTAGGTACTATTATCACAATGCAGATGAAAGAAAAAACATCTTCATGTTGTTTGAGTCTGCCATGATTCTCTAACATATGAGATTCCTGTCACACTTCTGGTGAAGAAGGACCCTCAGGGTAGGCAACAAAAAGGCGGTAATTAAAAGTCAAAAACCAGAAGTTAAGGCCCTGCAGGGACGGCAGGGTAACTCAAACACACAAATCCAGAAGACGCTGGTGCAGACCAAAAACCAGGAACGCATATAGTGATAATCCTCCGACTCCCGAGGCTCCGACACATGCTCTGTAGCTCATGAAGAAGTTGTATCGAACCACTGTGCTGAAGTGTGGTTTGGTCACGTGACTAGTGATGTATGAACCACTTCACTGTTTCATTCATCATCGGAGCCCTGTCACTGGTTTGGTTGTCTCGGCTCTTTGGGAGAGCTGAGTTGAGCCTGTGAATCAAGCGGAGACTGATTCAACAGAGATCTGCTTTGTCAGTGTTGCATTCAGTGCTAAAGCTTCCAGAACACGACTAAACCATGATTATTGGAGCAAATAAAAACAGTTGATGCAAGCACTGTAACATGCCCACTGGCGAGAGGTATGAGCGCATCATGAAAACTGCTGTCTAATGAAAATTTGCATGGGTTCAAAACCCATGCAAGTTATTGACCACTTTTCATTACATTTCAAAATAAATACATTTATGAAAACAAATGTAACACATTATTGTGTCAGCTTGAAGCCATATAACTAGTCTAAATGTGCATGGCAAATCAAATCCCATACAAGCATGAACCAATAAATGACATGTCTCGATCGCATTACATTTCATTTTTAACTAGATTTCTTAATCGAGTGTGGTGTCATCGAAGCTTCGAGTAATGAACCATTTTTTGAATCAAGTGCTTCAACAAAGCCTCGATAGGCCATCGCTAAATACAAGGAAGCAAGTGAAACTAAACAGTGAGACAACCGGTGGTAACATCACAGAAGACTTGACATCCAACAATGGGAACAATATATATATATACACACACGGAAAGGCAGGGCTATATATACACATGGGCAGAGGGGTTAACGAGATACAGGTGAAACTAATGAGGGCGGAGCACACAAGGAGAAACCAATCCAACAAAGTGGGGCAAGCACAGGACGTAAAGCAAGACAAGAAAGACCAAGGAATAACCTAACAAAGTAAAACCAGGAAACTCAAGGAAAACCCAACAGCATCACACAAAACATACCCCAAAACCATAACAGTTCCTTCCTTTCTTGTGAGAAATTTAATTCATTAAAAATAAGGATTTACCACTGGCAACCAGGGTTCA
Source organism: Mugil cephalus (assembly GCF_022458985.1). NCBI lineage: Eukaryota > Metazoa > Chordata > Actinopteri > Mugiliformes > Mugilidae > Mugil > Mugil cephalus. The sequence goes on along the minus strand of NC_061774.1, from coordinate 23,187,189 downwards.
ACCGATTCAAAAGTAATACTCATCACACATTAGTCTTTCATTTTTGCTTCTTTACTGAAGTGCCAATAAACAATACAGCAGTATATGTTTGCTATTTTACAGCAACTGGTATGCAGGATCCCTTGGGTGTATTTTATGACAAACACAAAGCGGTCTTTTATGTCTGCATTTATTTTGGTGTGAAAAGTAGAACGGGGCGGTTGGTGAGAGTAACCGCATACAAGGCAGATCACAAGCTATGCAAACTCGATGGAAACGAACCATCAAAGGAAAAATACATCACAGCGTTTAACGATAAACGCTGGCCGTTTTAAGGTTTCGCAGGAGAAGATGGGGAAAAATAAACTCTATATGTTAGAATTTTATACAGCAACCTAAAATGAAACGCTGGGAATGAGAAGCTGAGTGAGGATCGTAAAACAAAACAAAGATCAAAAATTATACGATGATGTGCCAGGCTCTCTTGCTCTGGCTCTCATCTACAGAGTTAAGAGGTTTCTTACACCAGTGACAAAGTAAATCAATAAGTGACATCTTCCTTTCCAAACCCCTCTCTCATTCTCTCGTTCGTTTTCTCATTGTTTCTCCCAATTCCTCCCTTGCTCTTCATTCCTTTCTCTGCTTTTGTCACTTTGTCAATTCCTTGCTTTTTTTTTGTATGGGGATAAAAAGAAAAGAAAAAAAAAAGCTCTTGAGTAGGTAATGATTAGAAGAGGGAAATCTGTTTCCGCTGCCAAGGCGATCTCACTCCTGACTGTATCATAAAAGGATATTTGACATTGGAGAAATTTCTTTTGCCAAATGAACTTTCGACGATGAGAGCAGTTTCATTGATGGAGTCGTAACTTGGAGCTCTAACAGGGTGACATTTGCACTGTTACGATAAAAAAAAATGAACTGGAAACACTATTAAAGAGATAATCATTGATGCTCTTTAGTGGCGCCGGTAGCCAAGGAGCCTTATAGTAATGTTAAAGTGCACATATTCAATCAAACATTGCAGTCTGGCATTCTCTATGCCGCCATTCTCCTGTTTCATATTTATGAAATGAGTGACTGTGCTGATAAATTGAGTTAGGGACGGGCTGATAGTTGCACTCATGTACTGGTTTTGCTGCTGAACCCTGGGTGGTAGTTCCTAGCTAAACGTCATGCACCATGGAGCAAAATAATACAGATTAACTGACTAGTCGAAACAATATGTAGTTTCTCTTCTTTCTTTTTCCCAAAGTAGTTCCTCCTGTCCAGAACCATCGTACATATCCGATATGCTTGCATTGTTACAATCAAATTTAAATCATTTTATGACATTTTTAAAAAAAAAAATGGAGCAATATGTGAAAAAAGCTGTGGGACTTTCACTGAACTTTAAAATAAAAGTTGTTAAAAGATGTTTTTGCAGAGAAGCATTTGAGTTTGTACTGACAAGACCCAACGGTGGGTCATTGAGGTTGTGGAGGTAGGTTACAGTTTTTCAAAATGATGGATGGCTATGGATGGCTATGGATGTGCAGTCGTGGATGGGCATAACCCATATAACTCTGGATGTCAAGCATTTAATCATTAAACAGTTAAGGCAGGAAGGACTCTATACAGAAGATGCTTGTTAAAAATAATAGAGAACAGAAGAATTAGGCCAAAAAAAAAAAAAGTCGCCCTGCAGTACTACAACTACAAACTGTAGAGAAGGGTTATTCCAAGAATAAGCACTGTAAAAAGCAAAGAGGTCGTATTGTACGGGTGATATGGGATTAGAGTGGCGACTTGAATTTGGCTCATAATTCTGAAAAGGACCGACCCATTACTATATTAATTTATTTACCTCTTTTGATGGCATACAACCCTGTCTACTAGAAATCAACTTATTATGTTATTATGTTTCACAATTACATAGGGGTGGTCATGTACAGCTGCAGTATCCCAACCAATACCAGGAGGAGGAGGATGGGGCAGATGGTGGGTGTAGAAAGCGTACCCATAAGCTTTTCTGTATCATAACAAACTACACTCTATCATGAACCATAACGAATAGCCTGTACCCACACATATAACTGATATGAGGCATGGCTTACTGTAATGAACAACCATACAGAACATCACAGTAGTTGATGTGTAACTCACATGCAAAAAGGATATTTTTAGCTTGAACATCAGTTTTGTTGGGTTCCCTTCACGTGCAGTTTTAAACAAATGTGGAATAATTTGACAAAAATTGCACATTGTTACTTTCAACTGTGTCAGTCAAGATGAATAATGCTCATCATATTTGGGGCACAGACCCGAGCAATCAATCAAATCTCTTCATGTAAGAACTCCCTTAGCTGGTTAAAATAAAAATGTAGTCATTATGTTTTCTGAAAATAACAGATGTGTAAAATTTAAAAAAATAAAAAATGTGGCAATATAGCCTCATGGCTGTAAAGGGTATGTGTTAACTGGGAATCTGAGGATGCTCACATGCTTAAATATGATTGTAAACATATGCATGTTAACACAGGCATATTAGCATGTTAGCATGTAGGGGGTAGGGAGCCTGCATTTAATTACTTTAATTTTGTTTCTTCACATTCACAGGTTGTTGTTCTTTTTTTATTCTACTTTTCTTTTGTGTGTGAACATTGCATTTCATCATACTGACAATACAATGGCGCCACTTTAGAGAATGATTTGACTTGAAATGTTAAAATGTGGACGAGGGAGGTCATTATTTAAAATTAAAGTTTTGAGTTTGTCGTCTGACCACTGTGGAGCCATTAACGTCACTGACTTCAGAGGTCAACTTTGACAGTCATAATTGGGTGCCTGGGCTTTTAAGGGCTTTTAAGGTTGAGTAGTAAAGCATTCCACCTTCAAATGATGATGAATATCTTTTGCACAAGTTTTGTTTGGGGCGGCAGCGTTTGAGGGGAGATATAATACAGAAAACTCTTAACAGTTTTCTGATCGTTAACAATTAATTTGTCCGCTTCCTGATAAAGAAGATTAATTTGTGTCTGTTCATGTGTCACTGAATCAAGTAATTGGCTATGATTAATTGGACATGCACATTCATCTGTATGAAAGAAAAAAAAAAACTCTTCTGACTGCATTGTGCTTACCTTTTAGGTTCCATTACGTGGACGTATCGCCGCTGCTGCATGTCACTTTAATAGATTGGGGCGCAGTTAATTACATACAGTGCACAGAAAGTATCTCGAAAAAGAAAAAGAAAAAATAAGGCCGAGATGACCTTCTCTGCCCTATTAGCCTTGCCTTACAATCAATACTTGAAGTTGAGGGAATAGGGGGGTTTCTGCTGTTGTTATTGGGCCTGTGAGGAGCTACACCTGGAGATGAGTTAAGCTAAAGTCTCTGGAAATTGCTTTGGGATTATTAAAAGGCGATGGCTGTGAGACCTTTGGAGAATAATGCACTTGAGAAGGAGAAAGCAATTGGGAGAGGAAGTGTAAAATAGTGTAAGAAAGGGAGCAATAACTTATCTTTGGATCTGCTGATAAGAGCACCCATACGTTTCTTCCTTCCTTCCTTCCTTCCTTCCTTCCTTCCTTCCTTCCTTCCTTCCTGTATTCCACCAAGACACATAATTAAAGAATCTCAAAATAGAGGTGACCACACCTGGCCTGATTATGGAGTAGGGTTATTAATCTGGATTTCACATCTGGTAAAGACCTGGGGGAGCTGGAGGAGGTCTGCAGCATGCTAAGGTCTTTAGCTGGTTCATGGGGATCTTCTTTTTACAGAAGTGTCTCATTTAGCATAAAGTTCAACAGTTAATTCAAACGTAAATGTTTGACAGGACACAATTCAAATTAGCCCTGTCAGCAATACACAATATCCTCAAACTATTATCACACATAACGGCGAGTCATGCTTCACATAGCAATTAGCGCTCTAAAAATGCACTCTAATCAAAATTCCCCCCACAAGCTAAGCTATGACCCTTACTTAACCCTATGAACTGTGCTCACGTGTTCATGCAGCTAACAGCGTCACCCGTCATAGAAACCCCTTCTCCTTCCATCTTACATTTGCAATGTTGAAACCACTGCGTCACAACAGTCTTCTCATGTTTAGCAGAAAAGCTGAACAAGCATATTGTAGGAGTACATTAATGTATGATCACTGCCAGCAAGCTTGAGGTCAATTCTCTTAGAATTCAGCCACAGTCTGTGTATTTTCTGTTGTATTCTATTCACATCACTTTTGCACATTGCACTTTTGTTAGCTTCAATAATAGCCTGTATATAAATATGTACAATACGTCCCAGTTTCCTTACATTGGCCAAACTGATGCTAGTTTCCTGGGGATACGGGTGGCACCATTTTGCAAGTTTGCAGCCAAAGTCGGATCAGTACAGTCTGAGAGTGGGAAATGTTGGATTACACTTACGCACTTATTTATTTTTTCCTATTCTCACAGTCCTAAGGGGCTGTTTCGTGGAGGGGTAAGCATTAAATCATGCAGTCATCATGATGTCAAAAAAATGGGTGGAGTTTATGACCTATACTGCAGCCAGTCACCAGGGGGAGCTCTACTTGCTTTGGCTGCACTTTTGAGGACATCCATTTTTGTCCACACCACTTCTGTCATGTCCGCATCTGTTTTGTTTCCGGTCTTTATTGTTCCGTCCTCGTGATAGTTTCGTCTCTGATCATTTGCCTTTAAGTAAGCCTGATCAATACGTATATTTTCAACCACAACCTTATCCCTAAACTCCAAGTTTCCAGAAGGCATCCATTTGAGGATTAGATGTATAGACAGTGGGATCTTGGCAGCACTTTGTACATGTGTGCGTCTGCAGGTGTTCAAGAAAAGCGTTCTAGCAGAGAAAACACAAAGCTTTTTAAACTATTCTGACTTCCTTAAGGCAGGGATTGTCAGCTTCTATAGGAATGGGAGTGTATAAACATCTTGGCAGGGCTGGGTGGATTAAGAGAGCAAAGGAGAAGATTTGATGGGAGGAGAACGGCGGTGTGAGTGCATCAGGAATTCTGACTGACAAACAAAACGGCTTAGCCTGCCGTCACAGTCTGTGCAGTTCTCTGTTGGAAAAACTGCAGAATTGGAGCCCTTACACTTTTGTCTCCCTCACAAAGATGCCTTTGTTTTTTCCCCCATTTCACCGGTTTCTCTCATGCTTGCTACATTCTCCACACTCGAGTCCATGTTTTCCAGACTTGACATCCTGTACAGTATTTTCTTTTACTTCCATTCTACATCCTTTTTTTTTTTTTTTAACTACTCGGTCTCATCCTGTCATTTCTGTTGGGGATTATATGAACCTGGGCATCCTGCAGCTCTTTCTCTAAGTAGCCTCACAGCTGTAACTGTGATTTAGCTTTAATGTCTGGATGGATGGGAGAGTAGATCCTTTCTCCGGCGCACACAGGGGTCTGTTCTAGTTCGTTCTGTTCCTTGCTGCATTTCAGCGGGAAAGGAAAGCAATCAGAATCCGAATCAGATTCCTTTGATCTCTTTTTTCTTCCTCTTTTCCTCAGTTTTTCAATTTAAGTACAGATTACAGGGCTATCTATCCAAAAAGGGCAAACCACCATACTCCAGGGTTTGCCTATCCACCTCCCTCCATCTCATCTTAACCTTCCCTCCTGAGTGATTTCTTCATAAATCACCCCCACCCTACCCTCCTATTGTGCTTCCCCTTTTTCCTTTATCCTTCCAGCTGCAGCACATCACCTTAGAATGGGAATGTACTTTTGATGGCACTCCATTTCATTTCTCCTCCAGACATCCACTACTTAATGGTCCTAACCTTTGGGCTTGTAAAGGTCATCGTCCATAAAGCTGGGGCTGCTGGCAGTCATTAGAGAGGGAGTCCTGGAGTAGCGGCCGCAGAGCTGGTGATTCTGTATGTTTGTGTGAATTCCCAGGTCATACTTTTTCCATGGGATGTATCCATGCTGCATTGCACAGAGCTTCACACAAAACACTGTATATTCTGATATGAAACTGATCACAACACAGGGGAGGCTGCTTTGAAACAGACATGCCATTATACTTTACACTAAAGTAAAATAAATCACTGCAAATCTGGCATCAAATCACACTATAATACACAATCAAAAAAAAAAAAAAAATATGGTGCAAATCGAATCTATTCATCTCATTTACTTATGCATGTTAATCGGAATATTGCAGAGAACAGAAGCCTTGTCATGTAAGGCAAGGAGTAAGGTAGTCACATGATGCATACTGTGGTGCTCAGCAACAGAGGATTTAAATCGAGCGTGCAACTAGTAAGACCAGATGGAGTGTTGTCTAACTGGGAAAGTGTAACTTGTGACATTCGGGGTAATATGCCCTGACAGAGCATGTTTTTGAAATTGTTCGTTTTCCAGACGGGGCTAAGCAAAGACTATAAATACTGTAGCTCTGTGCCACCATTGTAACACATTTTTTTTGGTATATTTGTTAATAGTGTATTATTACCATCCCACTAGTATTAGTCTGGTGTGCAACATCAGCACACTCTGCTGGACCCCTGCAACCTTGAGGCTATTCTATGGTCTCTTAGAGTTAGGTCCATAGGTTTTATTATTATAGCTGTTTACCAAAACATATTCAAGATACAGTTATATAATTAATATGAACATAAAGCAGCTGTAATTTGACTGTATTTACATCCAAATTGGAGAAAGGCTTTAGGAATTAAAGCTCTTTCATATGTATCCACCTCCTTTTCAAGGTAATTAATATAGTTGACTCAACAGCTATTTTATGGGCTTTGTGGGGTATTCCCTCATTAATCCTCCATCATTTAAGCAGGTGAAGGGCCTGGTGTTGATTCAAGGTGTTGCATTTACATTTGCATGTTGTTGCTGTGAACCCACAACATGCAGTCAAAGGAGATCTCAATGGAAGTGAAACAGACCATGCTTAGGCTGAAAAAAATAAAAAAATTAAAAAATCTGTCAGAGAGATAGCTGAGATGTTGGGGGTGATACATTCTGAGAAAGAAAACTAGTATACTGGTGAGCTCAGGAACTCAACCCTTTCCATGGTGAAGAAAAACCACTTAACAACATCAACCCAAGTAAAAAACACTCTGCTGTAAGTAGTTGTTTCAGTATCCAAGTCTACGACTAACAGAAGACTTTGTGACAGTAAATACAGAGGGTTCACCACAATGTGCAAGCTATTCATCAGCCTCAAAAATAGAAAAGCCGGATTAGAATTTGCCAAAAAACAAAAAAAGGAGCCAGCCCAAGAATAAAAGTAGGAAGAAGGCTCTAAAGTACACCACATCTTCTGTAAAACAGAACAGCAGTGTGATGGTATGGGAATGCAAGGCTTCCAGTGGCTCTGGGTCACTAGTGTTTCTTAAAAAGTCTGAGTCAGTTAAATCTTCATCTATGAAGTACCTGGTATGCACAACTGTACACTAGGGGCTGAACAATTTCCAGTATTTTAAGGTCGACTAATACGTGGAGAAAGTTGAGGTGGTGTTGATGTTAAAAACACAGTAGAAGATAATTGTGAAGGAAAAACTTCATTATTATATTATGTTAAACATGTCTCTTTGGCCTATTTTTGTGTTTCTTCCATAGACAAAACAGCATCTACAAGGTAGGCTGGATATGCTGACTGTCGCCATAGATGGTGATAACCACTGGTTGACCTCCCACCTAAATTCTCATATATTCCTCCTGGCATGAGGGTCTGGTCAGAATGGTTCTGGCTCTGAATGCATGAACAGCTGTTACCATTTCTCCTGATCAGTAAACCTTATTTCACTACAAATCATCTGAGTCTTCTGTGTCATTTCCACCAACCTCAGACACACTTGATGATCTGTCACTAGTTTTCTACAATGACCCACTGGACTCCTCACCTGTCTTCGAGGAGGGGTCAATGTTGTTATTAGCACGTGATAAGTGGCTAGTCAACATGATGAAAGGGTCATGGCACAGCCATGAAGTCGGCTAATCGACTAGTCTCTGAAGTTACCAATGTTATCCAAAAAAAAAAAAAAAAAAAAAACAATCAAGGGCAACTGGACCTGTAGAGTTTCTTGAAGACGTTTTGCCACTCATCCAAGTAACTTTCACAGTTCTGTCTTTATTGTTTTCCTGTCAGTAAACAAATGTTCAAATGTCACTGCGAAACGTAGCTTCCTGTTCTAACATCGCTGCTCCTTTATTCCATGCCTGGATTTTAGTCGGAACATTGCAAATGAGGCTGCATTTTGTTACATTCAGTAGACGTGTTCAGCAAAGACACAACCTCTCTGATTCTTGTCGACAGCTGCTGCTTTCTCTGATGCTGCTAGTTTGCACAAAAGCATCCCCTGCTCTGCCAGCACAAAAGCCCATCACTTCCTCTCCCTTTGTATATAAGCTGACTGTCTGGCAGTCAAGGAGGAAGATGATGATACATCAAAGACGTAAAATGAGAATTGAGCGGTGGCAGCAGAGATAAAAAAAGACCCGCAGAATTGATCAAAACCTTAATCAACCATATATGTCTACTTTACCTTAACCATCAACCCCAAATGTCTTTCAAAGCAGAAAGTTGATTTTCAAAAGAAGGATTTAGGGACACATTTGTGAATATGGATTTGCCAATTCATACTGTTTCCAAATAGTCAAATTCCAAATCATACGGAGAGAGAAAATAATGGGAAAAGCCCATTATCATTCATATGAAGAATATCAGACCCTGCTATGGTCAATCCTGGAGGAGAGCTTTCCTAAAATTAAACTATCCAGGGGGCCTTAGATCCATGAATAGCTCTTCAGGGAAAAATACTCAAGAAGGCAGATATTTGAGAAGAACGTGAGAAAAAGGATATATAGAAAAAAATTATATATATGTGTATCCATTCAAAATTCAGTAGTTGACAGCACTAAAGTTCTAAAAGGGAAATACTATCTGGTAATATACATCACAGGATATCTATGAAGTCAAAATTTCAAGATATACTGATTTGTTTTTGTGTGGCAAAGGAGGACTTTATTTGATAGTATTTAACAGAGCAGGGATCTATCAAGTAATGGACCTCACTACTACACAAAATTAAACCAATAAACAACCAATGAATTCATTAATTTTCAGGTTTGCGCATAGTGAAGTTAATACAAAAGCAGTGTGAACACCATCAAGGTGAGTCTTGACTCTTGACCGATGGGTAATGTAGCAATTTCTACTCCCAAATTAACAACATAGTAATGAAGAGTTCAAAGCCATCAGGTACCCAGTTTAGAAAAAAAGAGACTGGCTGCTGCCATCAAGTAATGGCATTGCTATGCGTTAGGGGTGCTGGTCTGGTCTAGGTGGGTGGTATATGTCTGTTTTTATTTAAGATTTTTATTTTACTGGTGGTTTAGTGCATGAAATGTCTAGGATTATGTCAAAAGAACCATAACTGCAAACAAAAGAGCACCCAGTACCCTACTATCATGTAAGTTAAACCCACGAAATAAAGATTGTGCTTAAAGCAGCAAACTTCCTGTGGAAGTGTCCAAACTCCCATTCCTTATGGGTCAGGCGACATCAGCAGCTCGCAAACAATAAATCACAGACGGACAATAACCACCACTTCCTCACAAATCAGCATGGGAAGATAACCTTAAATCTCAGCTCATTACTCCTTATCTCACCTGTCAACCTCCTGGATTAGCAGCAGACACTATGAAGAGAAAATCATTAGTTTTAAAATTAGTTTTATTGATGCTAACAGGTCTGTCTGTCTGTGTACTGGGTGTTCTTGTGTCTACTCCTTACCTTTCTTTAGTTCACTTTTTAGTTATTTGGGAATCAATGAGAGGGAGATAAAAGGATTTTGTGTGTGTGTGTGTGTGTGTGTGTGTGTGTGTGTGTTAGGGAAAAATATGCTACATAATATGCTCATCTGAATCCGAAATCACAAAATAATGTGTGCTATAACCAGGGGCGCACTGTCTGATTGCAACGGGCGTGTTGCAATGCAGTGACATAATACACGTCTTTGCCCGGGGCCACCTGAAAAACAGGAACGCACTTCCAACACCAAAACAATAGATGATGTAGCTGTGTCTCACAAACATTTTAATTGAGGTCATGTGAACATACACAAGTTTGTCTCATTTCATTTAACATCTGTTGCTTTGAATCCTCTCACCTTTCGCCTCTTCCTTGGCTCCTCCGCTTGTATTTGGAGGGGACATGGATGTGATGAAAGGAATCAAGGATGTTCAAACTGAGAATTAAGGGGAAGTGTCAGCAGTGTTACAGCCAAATGTAAACTACAAGCCAAGCACACCTGTGTAGAGTCATGCAGCAGCAGGTTTGATTGTAACATTTGACTCTTACACTGTTTGACAAGAACTGTTCAGTATCTGGAGGATCATATTATTGGGACATTACACTCAATTTGGTTACACTCTGTTTGGTTTTGATGCTGAGTCTTCTCTCTTTAAAACTTACAAATGTCATTCATTGTTTCTTAATACTTAACAGAGAGACACTTCAGTCTCATAGTTACCGCCAATGGCACATAGTAAAGAGGCTCAAATATGTACAAATTTGATCCTGAATTGTCCACATGCATGGGTTGGGAACTTTGTTGGCATTCATCAGTAATCGTGTACTTTTCATTGGTTCTCTCAGATGAGAGCAAATTTCAAGAGTGCCTTGGCTAGTATCTGGACAAAAGCCAAATAATGATGCTGAAGAAGAAGCATTCATTCATTTAATAATTTTAACTGATTGGACTTGATCGTGATTGTACACATGTATTTCTTTAAGACTGTCAATTATTTGTTCAAAAAGTGTGTCTTATTTGCTGATAGTCTAATATCTTGCTTCAGGTTGTGAGTCCAAGATGATCTCAGGTGATGGTTTTGATAGTTCAGGGATGCTCTGCTGGATGTTGCAATGGAGCCATAAAATAACGATAATAATAAATATGTTTATGTGACTTAAAACCCAAATGAGCAAATGCCAAGATACATCTGAAACAGTGGTGTTTGTGCTTGCTAATTTGGAATCATATTAAATCAGTTCCTCTAAATTAAAATTCAGTTTGTACATTGATGCTAACCATTGTCATCAGATCTTGCTAGTTGATGCTGGATTATGGGTCGGGGAAGTTGGGGCGCTTGGAAACTGGCTTGCAGCTAGAACTAAATCTAGCTGTAAATAACAGTTATCAAGCTGTGAATGTAGTCTGCTGGGTGTCCAGTTCTTTGACACTTGACTCTGAAAATTAAGTGTCCAGTGCTGGACTGAAAAACCTGTATTGCAAGCTAATTCAACTGCAAATGGGATCCGAGGCCACTCTCACTGACTTCAGCTCTGTTTGGAAGCAGGGGAGCTTCTAAGAGAATGCTTAAAGGTGGCACTGGTAAATCAAATCTACAAAAACACACATTTCACATGGCAACAGGAACATAGTATTTCTACTACCGCTGTCCTAACACACTTTGGGTTTTAATCGAACCACTTGCTAGCTGAATAGTTTTGGGTAGCTGTATGTTACTGCTGTAATAGACTGGGATAATCGGCCGTAAGGGATGCATGATGGACAGTCTTAATGACTGTCTAGCAAGGGATTGTTCGCGGAGAAAAAGGCAAGAAAGGCAACCACAGTGGGCAACGGCATAAATTATTGGGGATTTTTCTGTACTGCTTACCTGTGCAATCACGGACGTAATCCTCAGTGGCACAAGTAAATAAAAAAAATAAAAGTGCTTCTTTTCCAGGCCATTCATCACTTAGGGTTAGTGTTGCCGCTACTGGCAGTGGCTACCTGCGTAATGTAGAGTTGTGTTTGTTCAGTTGGTTTGCTGTGAATTGAATCAATGGGAAGTAAATAGTTTTAAGTTTCTAGATCAGGGGTGTCAAACATCCAGAACGTGGCCCAAAAACTGGCCCGCAAGAGGGTCTGATCTGCACCTGGTCAAGAAAATAACTGCTATTCCGAATCTGTGAAGTCATAAGAGTAATGGACAGAAGACTTCATGAAATGTTTTGTAAAAGGATAGTTCATTGAATGTTAACATTTACATAGTGTACTTCTTTGCACTAAAACAAAAGGAAATTTTGTAGTTGTCGTCATTTATAGATTATTATCGTATTATGTTACTGGTCCAATCTGTGTGATTTCAAATTGGGTTGGAAGTTTTACACCGCCGTTCTAGATCAATGGATGGATGGCTACTGGAGCAAGTGTCTCCATTATGACAATAATGAATCTCATTGGGCCAGTGAGTTTTTTTTTTTTTTTTTTCAATGCAGTTCCTGGTCAAAGCCCAGACTATTCAATGCCCTGGGACAAAAAACAAGAGTCTGATCATCAACCCCGGGTAGTGACAGGAATCTACAAAGTCACAGCTCTATAAATGCCTAGTTTTATTTTGTTGTCACATCACAGCAGGACGAGGTGCAGCTGAGGAACTCATAATAAACACAGCAATGAGGTTCATTGTTGCACCATTCTAAATGAGGCTATTGTTGATCGTTTTGGACAGCGTTATATTCTGCAACATTTTCTTTGGGTTCCTGTAATTTCCCCTCTCCCTGCACAGATAAATGCTGTGACGACTCTATAGCTACGCTTATTCTTTGCCTTTTTGTTTCTAAATGGGTGATCACAAAAATGCTGTGAGACATTTTTATTTAAAAAGGAATGGAGTATGTGCGAACTTAACAACAGCCAGCCTTGAGCTTTAGTGCATAACACTTCAAACAAGTAGTTGTAATTCAGGGCGACATTATACTTAAAAGTTGGCAGTGTTTGCCCACTTTTAAGGAAAGCAAAACCAGAGGAAAGCGCTTTGTTTGCTGCTCATTTATGGGTGAAGTACGCCGCTGATGCTGCAAAGGATGACTTCAGGGTTGATTCACCCCGGGGTCACTCATGCTCAAAAGTCAGTTTTATAATGCCGCTTAATGAATGGGTGAGAGAAACAGGCCTGGAGAGAACACATAACTGGACTGATAACCCTGGGCCAAAGTATAAAATACAGTGTGGCGTGCTGGGGCTTTTAAATTCCCTGTGTGCAGGTTTGCAAAGGATAGACTAATTTATCTGAATTCTAATAAAGATTGCAGCCTTGATTTGGATCACAAATGAAAGTCTGACCATCTGGGAAGTCTAACCCGCTGCCAGAGTTCACAGGTCCTTGCCAAGAGCTCATCATGATTGGAGGGTCAATAGACAACATGTCACCAATATCATTTTATGCAAGTAAAATTCATCCCAAATGTAGGCTTTATATGACAACCTAAAATGCAGAAAACTAGCTCTGTATGCAGACCTTAAATACCAAAATGTAACCTCTGAACCCAAAAGGAACACTTACATTCGTATGGCAGCGTCATTTCACATGTCACATATATCAAAAAGACTTCAGGACAGACCTGTGCAGCCTTGCGCATTGCTCTTCCGTTCACCCTTTTCTCCTCGGGATTCATTTCAGGAACTGACACATCCTCGAAGGTGACGCTGAATTCCAGGTCACAGGCAGAGGGAGACAAAGAGTCACAAAGGGGAAAGGAGAGAGAGAGCCAATGTGCAATGTGTTCCTCCTCTCTCCCTCACAGGTGTCAACTGTAATCACCGTCTTCTCCGCGTTGTAAAGGGTCATTCTACACATTCTTTGAACTGGCTGCTACAACCAGGGTATCTTGTCTGCATAAGGAAAAGCAGTCTAATGTAGGGCGCCATGTGATACGTACAGCCTGATTGCATTCATGCTACGATATCAGACGAATATTCTCGCTGCTAAATTAGGGGAAAAAAAGTAATTTGAATAGACCCCTACACAGCTTGTAAACAGTGTGACGTTTTTTTGAGGGGTGGTGCTTAGTTGGAGGCAAAATATCTCAAACACTATAGCCTGTAAACACCGATTAGCATATTTCCGTGGACTGTTTTGGCAAGAGTGGACGAGGAAAACACATATCTTAGAGAATATACTCATACACTCACTCACTCCAATCCTTTCTTTTACTCACGTTCAGTTTCAGCTAGACAACATTTTCGCAGTTGACAAAGTGACAGTGTTCGCCTCAAGCTTTCCTCTCTTTTGCCTCCAGCTAACGCTGTGACGTCACAGTGACGTAGGCCACAAAGGTGTCAATAGAATTTGATGAGTGTTTAAAACCATAGACTGTATATAAATACGGACACCATGTCACCACTTACTTGCATTGGCCAAACTGAAGCTATTTTTCCAGGTATGGGCGGTGCCCATGCTTGTGACTGCAGCCAGCCAACAGGGGGAGCTCCACTTGTTGTGGCGTCACTTTTTAGGAGCAGTTCCGCCATCCACCTTTATACAGTCTGTGCTTTAAACATTGGACAACGTTCAAATTCTCAACCTGAAAAGAATGTCTATTTTCAGCAGGCACTGCACAGATTTTACTTACAGTACAATGACCGCAAGTTCGAGACGGCACTTTCTGGCAGCGACTGACATCGCGTATCATTTTTTGTGATGACGCTTGGTTGTATTTATCTATTTGTTCAGTTCAAACATCTGCTCTGTGAAAAGTGGGCTCCAAGGCAGAATTCAGGCCAACTCATGCTTTCCACGAAGCCCTGAGGATCCTCCTTAATACATCATTCATCATACACTCGTGTTCTTCACAGATTGTGCACATTAGACACATATGCTTGATTTTAATATTTATAAGACCATATGCTCGTCTGCTGTGTTGAGACGAACTAATAAATAGAGGTTGTAACTCACAGACTCTGTTTATGATGGTGTATAAGTATTTCCATCATCATTATATCTTCCTAAATAAAACTTAATTTCCTCAAATCGCTACAAATAGGAGTTTTAATTTCAATTTGATGGCATAGCTACGTTGAAAGCGCCGGGCATTCGCAGACCCTGCACAAACCCTGACTCCAAACATGATGTGCACCTCTCCAGAAATATAACTAGAAGTCTTCTCCATCTCCGCAATTTGCAAACAGATTGTTTTGGGTCAATAATGATGGGACACATTGAGCAATGGTTAAACACAGAGCAACATTTACAGTCGCCATTGCTGAAAGTGGAGTGGGAAGTAGGAAGAAAAATGAACACAAATGGCAAAAAAGACAGCGCCAACTAGCGTTCAGGTGGCAGCATTACAGAGCGAGCCAGACTGACAAGTGTACAAGTATAAATGGTTTGGACTGGTTTCGGTGTTGTG
Organism: Mugil cephalus; assembly: GCF_022458985.1. Classification (NCBI taxonomy): domain Eukaryota; kingdom Metazoa; phylum Chordata; class Actinopteri; order Mugiliformes; family Mugilidae; genus Mugil; species Mugil cephalus. The sequence goes on along the minus strand of NC_061774.1, from coordinate 23,172,041 downwards.
ATTAGGTTACAGCGTTGATTATATTGTATTGTTGCATGACCTAGTTTCTCTTAAGATTGAACTCATGGACAGATGTCCTGACATTGTCTTTCAGAATTTAAAATTATTTTGTCCATCAGGGATAGCAAGTTGTCATTGTCAAGATGCAACAAACGAGGCCCAAATATGGACATTACCAGACCCATGTTTAACAGACAGGATGACTGTTTAGTCTCCAATTGTGATGCCAAAATTTTCCACTTTGGTGCCGTCTGCCCTTGCGCAACATTTTCCCAGTAGTTTTCTGGCTCGATGTTTAGCAAACTGAAGGCGGGCAGGAATGTTCTTTTTGGAGAGCAGTGGCTTTGTCCTTGCCACTCTGCCATGCACACCTGCGTTCTCCTGATGGTGGATTCATGAACATTAACATTAGCCAGTGTTAACCACCTTTGTGGTTCCTTTATGACCTCTTGCACTATTATACGTCTCACTTTAGGAGTGATCTTTGGTGGTCGACATCCTGCTGATATTTTTCCATTTTCGCATAAAAATTTGTGCAGAACCTGAGACAAATTTGAAGGACACAAAAACTTGACTTAAAAACTACATGTCAGTTTTAAAGTTAAAACTACATGTGATTTTCAAAGACCCCAATTACCCTTGGGGTTAATTGCTTAATGCGTCTTTGTAGCAGCTTGAGGGAATTCACACAGCGTAGTCACTGTTACCACTCTTGTCGGCCATAGCCAAGATATCATTTAATTCCTAAAAGTGAAACCCACCCAGCTAAACAACGTCTCTGTGCTTTGAGGGTAAACAGGATCAAGTACAATGGTGCCAAATTAATACTAATCATGTTTATTGACATTACACATAAGACAAGAGGCTCCCAATAAAATGGGCTCCCCGGTGGATTTGCTGCGGCGTACCAGCAACATTTTCAGCCAAAGCTTCAAAAATTCTCCCCCTCTAACACACAAACATATACGCACACTCATCATCACTGCTGTAATTTGCATTTCAAAGGCCCAAGTGTTGCAAAACTATCTGACTACATGCTGCACAGCTGGGGACAGTGAAACGGAGACACAAAGAGCAAAGACTTTAAAACACCAGATCAAAGAGGAAGACACTGCAAACCTGAAGGCCAAAGTAGCAACACTGACGCCTGAGAAGAGACTGAATGAGACAACTGGGACAAATACTGTACCTCCGGAGATTTAACCCTTGCGTGGTGTTCTGGTCTCCGGGACCTGTATTAAGTTTTTATCAAAAGAAAAATTAAACAATTAATTTTGTTTTCAAAATTATTGTCCATGGCTCATTTTCCGTGGAGAACGTTTTCATTGACTGATTGCAAGTTTCTCTTACAATTTTCTGGTCCACAAGATATGAATGTACATATGTTTTTTTTTGTTTGTTTTTTTTTTTTTTTTTGAGTAGAAACAGCAGTAGAAATTCAACTGTATTCTGTTTCATCCCACAGAGGCCCCTTCCCTCAACCACATCCTGTTGCCAGAAACCACAAAAGATTCCAGCGGTGGTCTGCTTTCTATGATAGCGCCAGTTTTCCACATTCCTTAATTAACAACTGATTGGTGCTCTGTCACTGAATGAAACTCTCATTCCATTCCATTTCCATACCAACGGCGTCCAATTTGTCCAGAAACTCGTCCGGTTTAATGCTGCATTCGAGGGAACACCTACCTACACGGGCAGTCTTTCAACAAGTTGTTTTCAACAAACCTTATCCACCTGAACTGATAATAAACGTGAGCTCTCATCGCATCTCGTCGTTCATTTGGGTAAATATCAGCGAAAAGTCTGAAATGACAGGAAGAGGCTGGATCCATTTGTGATAATTAAGTGTCGGTTGTCAGCGGGGAGAGCTGAATGGAACGAGCCTGTGTCTGATTGCATGAATAAAATATATTTAAAATGCCCTTGTTAATTTCCCAGCAGAGAGCAAGAAAGGACAATGTCCTCTATGGGTGGCAGAGTTAGTGACATAATGAGACGGAGAGAGTGAGCGAGAGCGGAAGAGATAAATAGATATCACACAAAGAGAGGCCATCTTTAGTTAAATGCAGGCTAAAAGAGTCTGCATCCCACAGCGGTGACTCTAATACACCACATACAGAGTGGGTTAATGACCGGTGCACAGGGAAGAAGATAAACCAGATTTGGACAGTGATTTAAAACCTGCTCTCTGCCTGATGTTGGACTGCGAGGGCACAGGATGCTGCAGGAGCAAACGACGCTGCCACACTCGTATGGCATTCTGAAATGATGACAGGGTGAAGTGTATTATGCAGTATATAAATGTGGCTAGCACACTACTTACTCCTATGTCTGGGAACTGGTCTTTTAAAACAAGGCTGGAGCAAAAAGAATTCGGAAAGAAAAAAAACTGGGAAACTGCCACGGGACCCCAGACCCGATGAGGCCCAAAAAGCAGCCTTGTTCAATTATTTCTGTCTGCATAAATTATTCAGTTTATCAATCAAATTTACTGGGAATTTGAACCTCCTAAATTAATCTAATCCAATCAAAATCCACTTTTAAAGACCTTAATAACTTTAGTTTCGACTGAACTCATTTGTTACAAAGTTAAATTTTATCAAATTGCTTAAATGTTGTATCAAGTGTAGTACTTGACACACGGACATCCTCGAGCAAGCCAGTTTAATTCCAGCATCAGCAGTAAAGTAAGTAAAAGGGAAGAGTGGGGGAAGTGACGGCAGGATAGGCTCTAGGAATTAACTACTGTGAATGACCTCCAATAATCTATGAAAAATGCAGTGATAATAATACTAATACTAATTTTATTTGTGAGTGTGTCTTTCAAAGCACTTAAGGTCTCCTCACATAAAACAGCAACTCATAAAACATAAGAATGAAACAATGCAGCATGAATAAAAGCAGATTTAAAAGTGCATAGAAATGAAATAAGAGAGTCTATGTTAGCAACTGAAAGCTCTGGCAGCCATAGTGGACAGTTGTGCAGGTGGTGCATTAAGTTGGGTGGCTAAGGAGGATCTGAGAGCACGGGAAGTTGCGTATAATTGAAGAAGTCCAGACAGATAAGATGGAGTTTGGTTGTGAAGGGCCCTAAAGGCAAGTAGCAGGATCTTGTACGTAACTGGAACTCAAACACTATACCTTGTAAATGGTGGTTAGCATACTTCAAGAGACTGTTTTGGCAAGAATGTATGAGGGAAACGCATATTTTAGAGAGTTTAAAAAGACTCTGACTGATGGGACTACATTCACCGACCCCTACACTCTCACTCACTGGATACAGAATTTGACCAAAGGAGGACACAGAGGGGACAAAGTCTGGTCTGTCTTTATCAAGCGAAGCCTCTCCAACAAAGATATTACAAGTGGAACCACTGTGGAGGGTAATGTAGTAAATCCAACTTCTGTTTGGGCACTGCTGAAAAACACAAGTAATGTGGTTAGCATTAGCATTAACAAGAATCCCCTAAGTAAGGATTAACTTAACGTAATTACAGTCACAATTTAGTCTAACCAATAGTGTTATCAAGGCTGTAACTGATGATGCATTATATATTAATCTGACCTGTTATGAAGTCTACCCATTGTTGTCTTACTCCAGTCGACAATGACACTTTCTTTTAATCGCCAAAGCCAAACCAAAGACGCAGAGGGGTCTATTGGAAACCAGTGGAGCTGCTGAACAACTGGGGTAATGTGGTCTGATGAGTTTTTTGACGAGGACATGGACAAGAATGGGGGTGTTGCTCTGTGCTAAGGATGGACGAGGTCGACTGATGTTGCGGAGGTGGACAGAGTGACGTTGATGTTGGCTTCTAGAGATAAAGTCCTGTTGAGGATGACACCCAGACTCTTAACCTGAGGGGAGGGATAGTACAGAGGAGTTACTGATGTTTAGTGAGAAACTTTTGCTAGAGTGGAGGAGGACTTCTGTTTTATTGCTGTCCATTTGTAAGAAGTTGAAAGGACACAGTTCGCACCAGAATTCATACAAGCTGCTGAGAACTATTACAGGACTCTTTCTAATGAGGGTTTACATGGAGACTTTTTTCTCATTCCAATTGAAGGTTTCAGGTCGACTGTTTACATGTGAGGTGATCTATTCTGATGTTTTCATGTACCACTACTTTTAACTGGAACAGGCGTTTAACAGAATCGTGACGTCATGTGCAGATCAATGAAAATATCACAAGACTGATCTCTCGTCTAATCAGTGTCGTAGTTGCTATTGTTTTTACACTTTTAATATTAAAGCAAGAGCTTGATTCGGAAAGTTTGTGGGGTCCTATCCAGTTTTCTATTGTGCGGTTTAACCTTATAGTAGCTGGTCTTCAAGGTTTGTGTTCCACGCTTTGGTCTGTCCCAGCTTCAATTAATTTGTGATGGACCTTTTTAAACAGTTCAGTTTTTATATTTACGCATTTATGTCAAGACAGAACGGAGCCAGACTTCATTCCGATTCCCCATTCACATGACTTGGTTTGGTTTGGAAAAAGGAATATTCCACCCCTGTGAAACCAGATCAAATTTCATCGGTTTGGGCCTGTTTATTTCGATGGCTTCTAAACCATTTGCAATTGGAATATTTGGCTCCATGTAAACCCAGCTAGTGATGAAATGTCATCAGTAAACTGGCAGTGTCTGAATGCATTCTTTGCTGGGCCTTCTTTACTGCACTAGTGGTGTTATAGATTTCAAATTTTAGGTTACTGCTGATGTGACGCTTTGTTCGCTCAATCATCAACTCGCTTTAAAAACATGAAAGTCTATCAAAATGAATGGAAATAATACAGAAATCTCATCAGTGATGTAACGCACATGGGTTACCATCAATCACTGATGGAGCATGAGGCAGTAATGTCTAGGGATGGTGAATTAACAAAAAAGACATCCAGAGCAGCCACATAAGAAAGGGGGAGAGGGCAATGTCAACTTCAGCCCATAAAAGAGAGGAGATTAGAGGGACCAAGGGTGAGGCGTCACCCGTAGCCAGAGCGAGAGGGAAAACTGAAGTGACGCGCGGCAAAAATGTCACCCCACAGCCAAAGGAAGAGAGAGGGGATTCAAAGAAAGTTGCTGAGAGACACAGAAAGGCAGAGGGGAAGTAGCCCACAGGGAGAGGGGGACGTAGGGCTTTGAGAAACCAACGGAGGGTCAAAGTGAATTCATCAATCACAGCGGCAACGGCTCAGTGAGCACTCGGGGCGCTCTCTGATCACTTGTTTTAAAGCACTGTGTTGTTTTGCTATAGTGCGGCACCCTGGGAAGCTTCTGTTCAAAGTGCTGGCGGTCGGGTTCAGCTGGTTTTGCACAGCAGAGCTTCTGTTCTGGTGGTTACTGGCGAATGTTGGGGCTCAAATGACAGAGAGAGAGAGAGAAAAAAAGTAAATGTTTACCTCAAAGACTGCTTGGGGTTTGTCTAAATTGAGTAAAATGAGGGGAGGAAGTGGTAATGAATGAAATACAATAATGGAGAGTCGGCCCTAAAATGAGAAAAAGTGAAGTTGAAAATGTCACTGAAGTTGCAGTATAGAAAAAACATGAAGCTAAACAGCTGCCTCACCAGACGACTCCTCCCTCAATATTAGCATTAAATTCAGTTACACTTTGGACCCAGTTCGCATCTTGCAACTGTATTATTTCAGTCCTGTATTATTATCTTGTTCTAAAATATGTATAATTCCCCCCAGTCACATGACACTTTCATTGGTTAGCACTGATTCCTCACTGGAGGAAAGTTCTGGATTCAAATCCACTGGCGGACTGAGGCCCTTCTTTGTGGAATACTCTCTGTTCCTGGGTGGGTTCTCTCCAGGTACTCCAGCTTCCCTCCATTGTTTAAAGACATGCTTGTTAGGTATATTGGTGATTCTAAATTGCCCGTAGGTGAGAATGACTTCAATAGACTGCCGACCTGTCCAGGCTATACCCCACCCAGTGACAGACTGGATGTTCTCCAGCTGTTCCCACAGACAGTTACTTGTTGTGTGGGCGAATGATTACAGATTGCAGATGTTACAATACTCTACAGTGCCGCAAATGTTGTTGCCGTTTATTCTCAGGTGATGCAGGTGCATTTTAATCCCAGTTGTGGCCACTTTGTGTTTGGATTGCCCAAGGCGCAAGGTCTTCAGAAGGTTTTTGGGTCATGTAACAACATTAGCATGCGTCCATTCACTCAAGCTCAAGTTTATGGGCTGTTTCAGTTCCACATGTGAAAAAACATCATTTGAGAAGCATCCATACACACATACACCCCCCTACCCCAACAAAAACTTTGTGTATGTGTGCGTCCTCCCTCTTTCTCAATCTGCACTTGTGCCTCATCCTCTCACCCTCCTCCCTGGCTGTCACCATGCTTCTTACTCTATTTGTGTCTCTCTTTCTTTACCTCAGGGTGACTCTTATTTTGACTGAGGATCATGTCTCTATTGCAGGCTTGTTCTCCCTCTTTCTCTTTCCCTCTTTCATTCATCTTTTCCCTAAGGACAGCAGCAGTAGGAGAAGCAGTGCACTCCTTTGTGGCAGTGTTGCACAAGTACAAAGTTCGTTTTTGGTGAAATCCCCCATACCACCTCGCTGCACTGGACAAATAATCATTCAGATTAAAAAATATGTTGATAAATGACGTGTAATCCATATATGGATACCATTGCTAGTGTTTATGATCACCTTGGTTTTTAATTCGTCATTGAAAACTGGATGTACTGACAACTTTCAAGAACTCGAGAGGTTTTGTCCTGAGAATCCCCCAATAATCCGCTGTTAAGCCCTTATTGTTAAGCCGTTATTTCTCAAACTTAATGCTGAATTTTAACTTTAAACAAAAAAAGTATCAGACTGTACATCGTACATACTGGACCTGGCCTTCGTATGGATGTTACTTAGACCACCCATCTAGACCAGACGAGGCACCCCCACCTTATAGCAATGACCCCAGCAGGATGCAGCCTGGCACAGACACACACACACACACACACACAAAAACGGTTTAGGAATGAAAAAAAAAAAAAAAAAAAAAGCACAAAGAACAGTATCAAATATCTGTGTGATGCCTGATCCACAGAGGCCCCTCTCCTCAAAGACCCCACTAACAAACTTCTGTTGCCAGACACCACAGGACACCCTCAGAAGGAACATAATGTTAAATCTCTAAGGAGTCACCACTGTTTTGGAGACCTACACAATATTAAGAAGGGGTCATAATGTTATGCCTGATTGTGACAATGAAGCGACACATTAAAAAAACTCACATCTAAAATAGTTAGCATAAACACCTTTACGTGAATGAAAATGCATATATGTGACTTAGAGGTGAACTTTCCCAAGTTGAGGTTTCCTCATTCTATCTGAGGCTCTAATAGCATATAAGTAAAACACCGAGTCATGCAGCATGCTTTCACTTTGGTGCATTATTTCAGGCAATGTAATCTTGATGAATAGCCACCTAGCTCTGTCCTTGGCCCAAACGCTGACCATCTCCGGTTGGTTAAACACTGTTTAATGACACACACAATGTGCCTGACTGTGTGTGTGTGTGCCTTTTATATACATTTCCGTGATATCCCTTGGTCGTCTGTGTTCAAAGCAACTTTTTGCCTGGTTACAAACCAGCAGGTGTTTGCTCCCTCCATATGTTGCTGAGGGCTTGGTTCATCTTCCTCAGAATCTCAGAACCTCGAATGAGTATGGAGGAAGTGTAGGCGGGAGTGTATCTCGGCAAACTAGCGTCAGTTTGACCAGTGGAAGAAAGTGGGGACGCGTTGTCCATATTTATATACAGTCTCTGGTCCCCACTGATTGCTTAATCTTGTGTTTCGGAAGCTGGGAGCCTTAGGTGGTGCTGGCTGGGCCTCACTGGTGGCAACATTTCCTTCACTATGCATCGTGTGTGCGTGTTGGCTTCAAGCGTGTTGGTGGTGACCCGTCTCCAAGAAACCTCCCCTCTTGTCAGCCCTCCTTTCCACTGGTGAGCCTCAGCTCTGCACCAACTATTAATGGACGTGTGGGAGATAGTTGCCTCTTTTAATCCTTTGTACTAAATAAAAAATATGTTTTGCAGATGGAGCCTCATCTCCTGTCTGTTAGCATAACAAACCTGGATGCCTTATTAGGATTTATGATTAATAAGGAGCAATACTTGAATGAAATTCTCAGGGTGGTATTGTCAATTTTTTATTTTTTAATTTAAACTGCTACAAAAACCTCAGCGCCATTGCCTTCGCACACAGACAAAACACTTGCTTGAACTAATGAATCCAAGGCAGTCGTCTCTTGAACTAAATAAAACCAAAGGGGAAAAGACAGCAGCGTGTTTCTTAATGTCTCTTCTGTTGATTCTCTGTAGGAGTCAGCATAATCCCTCCGGTAAGCTTCGCTGTAGGGCTTTTTGACGAATCACCGTGGTTAAACCTATAGCTCGGTCACCGTTTCATTCAGCAGCGCACCACATTACATCAGTCAACGCGTGAGCTCCGCATCACCACCAAATGTACACTGAGTCACGAGCTGCTTGAGAGGTCCCCGCTATAATTCTTGTTGCGCAACGGTAACTTGATCAAAGAGCTAATTTGGCGAAAAGTCATTTGCTGAAATTACTTGGTACTTCTGGGGCATTTGCTCGAGCAGGCAGAGGGGAGCCATATGTTTTGATCCTTGCTGCGATGAGACCTATTCACGGACTTAATAATCAGCTCTCATCAACTGTTAATGTCAAATGAGTCAGCAGAGGTTCAGGCAGGAAGGCAGCATTGTTGTGGGTGGTTACAGAGTCCATCAGGAACCGATGGCATAACCTTATACCCTTCGGCACATTTTAACGGCGATGATATAACCTACGTATGTTGACAAGTGCACGGGTGCATCTGTGTAAAGACTCAGTAAGAGTTTGAGTGCAGTAGCTCCATCTTTGGTAAATAGAGGCATATATTTTAGAGTCCCAGATGAGGCCGGACCAAATTTTAAGTTAACCTAATGGTGCAGCTTCTATTTCTGGGTGGAACTCTCTTGACAGGACAGCCCAGGAAGAACAAAGTCAAAGCAAACTCATTATCAAATTAGCCAGGGGTGTCAAGGTGCAGGAAAATCCTCAGACAAGGGTATCACATAAAAAAAAGGACTATATGTTTTCTATTTTACAAACTCCAGATGAATTAAATTCATAACCCATAAAAACGTGAGAGCTGGATATACTGTGGAAATGTATAGTATAGGGGCATACACTGGGTTTTGGCATGATGCACTGACGCTTAATTTACTGTCATTTTTATAAATACAAGTACACTGCAAAAACAGCATTACTAGAAAGAAGCAAAATATTCTCATATCCAATCAAATCATTTTGTATTGAGAAAAAACAATCTGCCAATGGGTTAAGCTTTTTTTCCCTTCTCGTTCTTGTCTCGTATCAAAGAAATACATGTTGTATTTTGTTGGATTTTTTGCATTGTATACACTGATCAGCCAATCTAAGGAAGACTTTGTGTTCCTGAGTTTGTATAACTTCCAAAGACAGCCCTGAATTAATTAATAAAACATGCATACAAACATTCAAACATTTTATTTGTCATATGTCACATTTTAAAATTAGTTCATAAAGCATCAACAGACCGATAAATGGCTCAGAAGTCATTGTATAAGTATAACAAAATCTAATCAGGTCATCTATACTGTGAGGAACGTTTGCTTGTCATTTTAGAACTGTTAGTGTGTAGACACAGACACTGCCACAGCCGCTGCGATAATATGATGTTCTGTATACAGTTCGCCATTACTTTTAAATGACACAAACACACTTTCTCCGTGAGGATTATCTTCTGTATGGCACGATCAATGCGTGCTGTCGACCTGCAGTGTCCCAGAGAGCTATTACTCTTTCAGCATCTGCAGTTTTGAAGGAGCCAAAATGAGTCATTAGTGGGCTATTAATGGCTGTCCGTCATCCCGGACAGTCCTGGGAACAGCTTTATTCTTTAGTTTTAATGGTGTCAGGACCTACAGAAGGGATCAATGTTTCTCTCTGAGGCATAAATCCCTCTTGGTATTTCCAGAAATGTTAGTTTTTCTTTTTTTTTTAATTTTTTTTTTCATAAGACCTGGTAATGGGCCACTTACTGACTCACATAAAGAGTCATCTGGCTTCAGAAGAGAAAGATGGTGAGCACTCTTTACTTTTTATTTCCAGTTCAGGTTTTATATTCTTTTCTTGGGAGGAGAAAATACAGAAGTAGAGAGTGACACACCAAAAAGATTAGAAAGATGCCATAAGGACATTGTGAACATAGGCAAACACCTGGAGTAAGAAGGAAATATTTGAAGTGTTATACTTGATTTTTATGACACTTTATAACAAGCCAAAGGTAACAAAAGTCAAGATGTTATACGTGTGCTTAGCATAAATATTGGAAACAGGAAGGAGCAGACAATATCTCGTTTCTAAGCGCACAGGGTAGATTGATGAGTGGAATCTAATTCATATAAATATAGACAATAACATCTAAGTCAATGTTTAAAGTATCAATGTTACAAGATGCGGTGTTAGAAAGGGTTGAAGCTGTTTCTTAGGCCAAGCTAAGCTAAGCTAAGCTAAGCTAGTTGTCGACTGATTCTACTTTTATTTTGAGTTTACAGACAACAGTGATATTAAACTTTTTGCCTAAATCTGGACAAGAAAGCGAGGGAGCATCAATAGAAGAATTGTGTCAAAGTTTTGCTTCAACCATAATTCAATCCAGTGATAATACATGACTCATACGTACCTTCTCTCCAGATCAGTGTACAAATTAGATGCAATTTGGAGGAAATTATCTATCTGGGCTTCTTCTTAATTTCTTACTTTATTCGTTCTCATTTCTTTTCCACAAAAGTGTGAAAGTCGTTTGAAATATTTCAGTGACTCACACTCTCTCAGAAGATCCTCAGATCTTGATTTTGCATATCATTGATAGTACTGCTTTGAGCTTCTGTTCTGTGTTTTCACGACTGCAGTACACCTGTTTACTGGGGAGAGATGACCAATGGCATTCTTGTCATGGTCTTGAACCCCTTTCCAACATGCTTTGAGGCTTTGACAAAGAAAGAATGAATGCAAGAAATATAAAGTTGGAAGTACCCATTAGAAGATGGTATACTCTAGCAATAAAAGGCATGAACAAGGGAACGGGGATGAATATTCAGAGAAGCGGTGACATTCAAACAATGATTGTAGGTATTAAGCAGACCACTGTGTGCCAAGAAAACACTCTCCATTACACCACCAGCAGCTTGGTCTGTCAACAGAAGAAATGTTTGTTGTTGGCAACATGAATCCACGGAGCACATAGTGTGCAGCTTCAGCAGAAATGGAGATACTTAAGACTACACTTTTCCGGGATTCGGCTGTCCAGTTTTTGGTTAACTGTAGCAACTGCAGACTCAGATTTCATTTTTTTTTTGGCTCACAGGACTAAAACCAGACATGATATTCTACCATTGGAGCCAATCCACGGTACTGACCAACCATTTGTGGCTGTTTTTCCAGAAATTATTGTGGTGAAACTCCAAGAGAGCTTAGCCTCAGATGTATGTCTGCGGTAACATTTTTGCACACATTCCGATGTGGACATAAGCCTGTATCAGCAGGGCTTTCAGCGCTGGGCTGCAGTGGCATGAATCATGAATAAGATTGTGTGCAGGTTTTTCCCAGTAAAATACTCTACTGCACTACCGCACATTCTCTTCTCACCTCTGACTCGACAATAATAGCTTAGATTGTTTGTTTTTTTGGCAACTATACTGCTGCACAGTAAAAAGTAATCCCAGTAGTTTTTTGTTTTACTTGAGTAGAGAACAGAGTCTGCTAATGCAGAATATTTACCTGCATGCAGTTGTGTGTTGCTGATGCTGCTAGTGGCACACAGGCTTGTGTGATTTTACTGTGGTCTGTCTTGTGAATTTGGATTTCATTGGCTGTGTAGAGTCAACCATTGTCACATCATCCAAGTCACTGCTCAGACTTTATTGTTACTTACCGAGGGACTAAACTAAAAGCCGATATTACATAAATTAGGGCCTATAGCTGTTTATTTCTATTGCGTGTATAACCTAATTCAAGAGATGGCATGGTGGTGTACTGCACTGTCGCCTCACAGTGAACCCAGCTGGGACCTTTCTGTGCAGAGTTTGCATGTTCTTGCTTTGCCTATTTTTTATTTTTTATTTTTTCCAGGTGCTCCACCTTTCCTTTCTCAGTCCAAAGAGAGGCTTGTTAGAGATTGGGATTTTCTTTGCTTTAACGTTTTTGTCAAACACAGCAAAAGTGTAATAGTTGTGTGAATACTAGGATATAGAAGGGAGCTGCTTCCCAAGTAGCTGAGTGAGGTTTAATTCCCAGTTAATGCAGAGGGATTTCCTGAATTGCTCATGTCATAAATTAAGTATCTATCTAGAATCCATATGTCTCAATAATAAAAACCAGGCAGCCCACCACTAAAATATGAGTTTAAATGATTCTGATCCAAATTTTACCCTCTCATTCCTTCCACTAATTAATATCTGGACACGATAAGTAAAAAAAAAATGAATGAATGAATGATTAAAAGAAACACATCCACAAGATCTGGCTCCCGAGCTACAGAATTGGTCATAGGTGTGCATGTGACCGTGGATGTTTGTTTGTCTCTGTGTGTTGGCCTTCCAATGGACTGGCAACCTGTGCAGGATGCACCTCGTCTATCATCCAATGGCAGCAGCCCCCTAAGGGTATGCGGAAATAGATCACTTATTTCATCTGAACAACAGACGCAGGTCACGTCTTGCTAAGTCGTTAAATGGTTTGTGTGTGGTTTGACAGTGGTGTACTGCTTTCCACGGTCGGGGCGCTCTTCACCTCTTTCCATCTCAGACGCACTAAGCTGTGGCCTTAATGAAGTCGGGACCTGATGATTTGAATTGATCCACTTTGACATTTTTGACATTTCCAGGCTACTGATCCTCCTTGAGCCACGGTGATCTGTTGTCAATAGTGAAGCAGACGGTGGAGTCTGGTAGCTCTCAGGTTTTACAAAAAAAAAAACACCAGTTTGCCTCTGATAACTAACCTTGGCATAATAAACCCGTTTCTCAGCATGGATGTGACTGAAGCAGCTTCGTTCAGTTTAACCTAATTGAAAGACACATTTTTTGCATGCTAGAAGTAAACGGAGGTCGTTAAAATTGAATATAGAATTCCGTTGTTGTGTCTCACCACTGAGGGAATATTGGACGACACTACAGGTTCTGCTGAAGGTTAAAATTTATGAGCTGATTAATTTTTATCAGAGCCCTCATGATTTGAAGATACCAGTCTAATTTCCTGTGCTTCTGCTGTCTAATTACATTATATAATTATATCCATAGTTTGGTATCTCCATCTAGGGAAATTAAAACAGTTCTGTACATAGCACATGGTTTCACTTGGTCGTCCAAATTCCAGTTAGCAACAGAAAAGTTATAGTTCCTATCTTATATCTCCATATCTTGCATATGGAGTTAATTATAATCACATTACCGCACATCTCTGTTTCTGAAAACATACTTACATGCTTTATAGCTATTCATGCATTCATGAGTCATCTGTCACAGGTTTGTTTGCAAACTATGGTTTGTGCGTGTCATGTAAATGTATCACACATTTCCAAGGCACATCGAATTTGTGGATGTCTATACAAGACAAGAAAAAACAAACAAAAAAAAACAATAGTGACCCCGATCATAAGGGGAAAGGAGCTCACCAAGGCAAAGACCCAGGCAGACCAGAGCCAAAATGGTAGATGACTAAACACACAGCAGATAGGGAAGACGACCTTTGGCAGCACCTGCATTGACCTGATTAGTCTGAGAAGAGTCCAACCCAACCAATGTGAGAAAAAGCTGGACCTAGATGTTAGAACTGCCCTGCCCCTACAGATTAGTTTGGAGGGCATGCATGGGTCAGCTCCAAAGAGTCTGGCCCCTTTCCTCCAACAGCTCTTCCCAAGAAGATGCCTCCAACTGGGTTTTCTTCCAGTGCTGAATGAACACTGAGACTGTTTTTTGGTGAAAAATCTCAGAAGCTGTTTCAGGACACGCTGTGAATAATCAGGTGCAAATTGCACCGTTTCTATTAAAAGTGCGCTCAGAGTGCGTAACTAAGTGATAATCTGTCATGTTATGGCTCCTGCCCAGTCGTTTGTGGTCCTGGGGCTCAGACACGCCTGGTGTCAGTGATGCCTCCACAGCTGAAGAGGCAAGTGCGAGATCAGCTCATGCCCAGCTCGGTAACACGAGAGCACCCTGATAAATTAAATAATGGTCTCTCTCCACTCAGCAGCCACTGCTGAAGAGTCCTAGACCACGGAGCTGAATTCCCAGAGAAGTCGCTCGGTAACCAGCTGGAAGACTCCCAGAAGTGGCTCACACACACAATGATCCAATTAATACTTACTTAATATAAGCTCTGCATCACTCATATAGAACTGCTCCGCATCTGGTTGCATGTGGCGCAAATAGAACAATGCATTAGGTGTGTGCTTTGAGGCTGAATACACTCGCTGAGTTTCTAAGAGCGTCCACTCCACCTGGTGGATGAGGATGTAATCAAAAGCCTGTGGTCGGAGCAGAAAAAGATGTGAGCTTTGCTGGTGATGTTGAGAAAATGTTTAAAGGAACAGGAAATGTGTGTTGCAACTGCGTATTACTGTAGTTTGTTGTTACAGATTAGTCACCACAGTAGCAACAAACAATAAATTATAAAATTACAAAGTGAAACAGTGTAAAATATCAAGCCACTTAGTGCTGTTTCTTTTCTTTTAAATCATAGGTCTTCAACAGGGGGTCCACGACCCCTAGGGGGTCCACTGTGGTACTGCAGTGGGGATGGAAATTTTTTTGGTTGATTAGACATATTTTATTTTTTTTTTTTTCATTTCCCCACAAATTTAAAAACTTTGAATGCAAATTAACATGAGTGCAATATATTTTAGTAAAGAGATAAGGGATAACTTAACATTGAAAAGAAAAAGATAATAATAATGTGTATTTATAAGCAGCACTGGGCTGAATTTAATCAGGAAGACATTTTGGGTCAGTTTGGGGGTTCTTGGCCTGAAAAATGTTGAAGACCCCTGTCTTAAATCAATAAAATATTTTGGGAATCATCTTTTTGCGGCCCCGAGAACCTAGACGGAATCGTTTGAGGGTGTTGTCACTTCCACACAATGTAGAAGCTGAAGAAGGATGGGACATATTAAAGCAAATGCGTGTGTCCCTGTTCCACCCTATGTAACAATACGATTAGGAGTTTGGTAATATTTGTCCGTTTACGCTCAATTCCCATGACTTTTGACTGCGCTGTTGATGGACCCCTATGTCCTACCTACATGGAAATGCTCACAGCTGGAGAAAATTTCGATTAATGCTCGATGGCGTCAAGAAAAGCCCAGGATCATCTCAGAAAATGAGAAAATACAACCATGCTTTCATCAAAATATAAGATCCTTTACACTGTTATCCATGAAACCTCCCCCAGCTCGTCTGTGGTTCCGAGCCACAAGCTTTACTTTAGATTCTTACTGGGTCAACATGTCTTGATTTATGTTTTAGCCTAGCAATTTTCTAAAACAGCTGAGCACTGCTGCAAATAGTGCTCAAATTAAAGGGGGATGTTTTAGAGGAGATTATCATCAGCAGCTGATGGTATTTGTCGCTCCGGTTATTAATATGTGTTTGTGAGACTGCTCTGTACGTATGTGTTTATGGTAATGAAGGCATGTGTCACCCGGTGAAACACTGTGTCTCACCGACCCGTGCTAATAGATTCGAGATAATCGTGGAGCTCTGCGGCATGCAGCAACAACCCCAGGCTCAGACAGTAGGCAGAGGCAACTCGATGTGTCAATTCCAGCTAAAGCAGCTGCTTTGCTTTTCACACCAGACATCCATTTATCTGTGTCGGAATGAAAACTCTCATTCAGGAGAGTGAAAAGCCAAGAAAAGGCTCGGGAAAATCAATAGTTTTGGCAAACATGGGATGCATATTTTAGCATCTGTCAAAGTCAGAGCACATCTGAATGTAAAACGACATTCACATTGGTGATCATTTCTTTATTGGTGTGGGGATTGTTTGTGGCATGGGAGTAAATAGAGTAGATGCTGCAACAAACACGCTGGATGAAAAAGCTTGCGGAACATTGAGAACTGGCCGGGGTTTCTCCTCTTTTTCCTTCCCTCTAACCATTATATTGTGACACAACTTCATGTGACGGCCACATTACACGTATTTTTGACGCTTTAGCAATCATTTCATAGGTTCTACGCGTTTCCTTCAGCTCGATGTATGTATCTGTGACAAAAGTTTGTTTATCTTCTTTTCTCTCTACCTTCTCTGTTTCTACCTGGCTGGCCTTCAGCAGATGGGTCCATCCATATGAGCTGGGTTCTGCTCGAGGTTTCTTCCTGTTAAAAGGGAGTTTTTCCTTGCCACCTTCACCCTCAGGCTTGCCCTGGAGGCCTCATTCCTTTGGTAGCGTGGTGAACGCGATGGTTCCCAAGTCACATTAAAGACCGATACTCAACAGGGGTGTTCTGAATCGGACGCCAGGTCTGAACACACGTACCTAAAGTTCACATACAGACAGATAGCCCTGATCAGGTCTTAGTGCAGGCTCTGAATGGACCCACTGCGGCATTGCATTTGACCTGGCAGGTGTGACTGATGTCACCTTTCCTTTATTCTCTACTAACCATTTTGCATCACAAAGAACCACACTTTTTTTTTTTGTTTAAACACCACATTACCTTTTCTTTTCTTCCTCCACTAGCCCCTTGCGCCCTCTTTTCACATCTCTTTTCAGTCTTTTTTTGTCAGCTTCTCTCCAGCAGCCAAGTCCAGTAACCTTTCTTGCGCTCTCCCCTCCCCCTTTGCTTCTCTTTCCTTTACTCTTCATATGTCATAATGAGCTGCATTATACTAAAGTGTATGTGTGTGTGTTTGTGTGTACGTGTATGTTGTCTTCAGTGTGTTGCCTCATCATGTCCAGGTTGCAGTCTCTGGGCTGTTTTGAGTGGCACTTGAAAAGGAAGAGCTGTCACCGCCTCTGTTACCTGCTGCAGCTTTGAAGGAAGAAATCCTCAGAGATGAAAACACTGGTAACTGAAGCACGCACACACACACACACACACACACACACACACACACACACACACACAAATAAAAGCACACGCATAAGCTGGACTGCAGATACACATATGCGGTAGCGCTCAGATACCGTGTGAGGTAGCGGAGCATGCAGCTGTTGTCAGACACAAATTTCCACGGAGACATATTATCGCCGACAGATGCTGCCGTGTCCTCACCTACACAAACATGCAATCACGTGAATAGAAAGGGACAAGACAGAGACACATGCGATTCAAAGGTGCAGACTCGCATATACGCGTGTGAATTTGACGTGGACCCGGTTACAAATTTGTACTGACACACTCAAACATACGCCGGTGGAAGCACACTCGACCGTTTTGTTCTGTACCTGAGCGAAGCGTCCGTTTAGCCACCAGGGTGGGAACTAAATACGCGGAGGTGCAGACGCTTGTATTTTCATTTTCACCTGCATCCTGATAGAGGCACATGCTCATTTAGTCTTTGCGGAGGGACACGGACGCCTCACGCTCAGCAACTGAAACCCTGAGGTCCTTGTATGTTTTGGTCGTTGGTTTTTCCATCAGAAAAAATCCATTAAAAAAAAAAAAAGTAGTGGCTATTTGACTTTCATTCTAAAATTAAAATTGAAATATAAGGCATTATTCTGTATCGGGGTCGAGAATGGATAGACAAAACTAAAAAATAAATAAATAAAATGGCCCGTTCTTTTAATATTATGCGACGGGAAGTTGTTGTTTCCAAGTAAGAGCACGTACAAGGACCTCGCTGTGGAACAGATGTTGATGGACATGGATCAGTACGTTGTTTTTTGAAACAATAAAAGAGTGTGTCTCAGGGAAGATCACATGACTGCAGAAAAACTAAGCTAAAATCTAAAAATAACTAATAGGGGAATAGTTAGCTACTAGCTAACATCACTCTGACATCAAATTTAACTTTTGAATTTAAAAATGAAATAATAACTGCTCAGTGTTGGTTTTTAATATCCTTTTCTGAACGGAAAATCCAATGATCAAAACATGCTGAGCTACTTTGATGCAGTATATGTGTCTCTGAAGTCTCTGAATTACTGATTGTCTCGGTCGAAACCATGTCTCAAGGCCTCACATACCAAGGCTTTAAAGAGCAGATCCAAGTTTTAATTTTAAGTCAAAAAGCCTCGAATCGACAACTGCTACAACTGCATTCAAAATCACACCACATACACTGATCAGCCACAACATTAAAACCACAGCCAGTAGAGGTGAAGAGCATTGGGCATCCAGTGACAACACAATGTTCTGCTGCACCGAGACCAGACCAGGCAACACCACCCCATAGCAATGACATTGAAACCTGAAAAACAGCACAAGGTGGCCACCAAAAGTATCTGGGATGCACTGGAACAAATCTGAAACAAGGATCCCTCCCTTCGACCCATAGGAAACATAGAACCCAAAGCCAAACCCTCTAACAACATCAGAAAACACCACAGAAGGTCCATGTTCATTCTGCGATAAGACAGAACAAGAGACCTACGCAACATTAGGAAGGTGGTCATAATGTTGTGCTGCATAGCTGTATATTTTTCTTAAGAGAGACATTTTTTCTTTTTTTTTTGGTTCAGTCCACCGACTGCTTTGTTTACTCAGAAAAAGTGAGTCTAGTCCTGCACCAACAATTGCTTTGAATGCTTGGAAGCATTCGATATCCAATTATTCCATTTATTCAATGGAATAATTGGAAGTTTACCACAGATTTTGTGTGTCACCCAAAAATCTATAGTATTTACATCTGAGTTTACACACACTAATCGATACGGAACATAATGTGGCGAAATGTAATCCTTTTGTTTTATTGTTTTCCTACCACATCAACTTGCTAGTAAGAAACATTTTAGTGTAATTACCAGCTGATGAGACGATAATAGTAATACATTTATTAAAATGAAACTGAGACATGAGTTTTAGTAACCAATTTAAACCCACGCAATGCAGAATATGTAAATATGAATGTAAAGCACGGGTAGTGGCACTGATGTGCATATACTGCTGGAGATAACTGGGGATAGTGCAAATGATCAGTTATTGAAGCTCACTGCTGGCATGACGTGAAGAGTGATGGCTCATACATTGCAATGACAGTCGAATGACAGTAAAATAAATTTCCAGGGTGAAATGATCCCTTCTGTCTGACTGGTAATCCAGTGACATCCTCCTCCTGTGCAGTGCTTATTATTATATGCTGTAGATCATTCGACGTGATTACTGCTCATGTTTAGATGGGAAAACATATCATCCACGAATCATATACTGTGCTAGAAATTGTATCATTTAGGCATGTAGGCATGTATTTTTATTTATTTATTTATTTATTTTACATACTTGGACACACAGCGTAAGTAGAAGCAGTTCCTGTGCTGCTTTGCAAGACAATATAAGCTCTATATAATGCAAAACAATGTCATGGGAACAAAAAAGCCAGAAACTGATCAACCACTGGTCAATCTTTAAAACACCCATCGTTATGAGACAGCCTATAGGAAAGCAACAATCGAGTCACTTATTGATGAACAAATTACATCTATGTCAAATATAATATTTTCATGCTATGGAGCAGTGAAAACAGGTTTATTTTTTCCTGTAAAGAGCCTGAATGACTTCTTAATAACCAAATAAGTTCCCAAAAAATGGTGCAAATAGAGAAGGATTGTTCCATATTTCTCCTGTTCTATGTCCTGGCTTCTATTTATCTATAGCCAAATGCTTAATAACATGAGGCTTCCTAAACATTGAAGCATATTTATGTGTCACTGGTGCCTGTTGAGCCTCTGAAGCACGTCACGGGTAAAGGAGGCAACCCGAGGATTAACGTGAATGCATTTATTTATTTGTCAGACTTTTTTTTTCTGTGTTTGTTTTTTATATATGAATAATGGCATTCAACATAAAGACAAAGACATTTTATCTCTGACAATCTTTTTTGAACCTCGAGTCAAAGGGTTGTAGCCCCACTTTTCTTATCCTCATTCTCAACCTTGAGTAAAACAGCTGCTAACGACCGTCCCACACACCTCACACATTCAACCTGATTTTATATACATGTCACTGTAATAATACTGTAAATGGTGTGTAAAATAAACAACTGTTCTTTCTTTCCATTATCGTTCTTTAGCACATCTGGAGTCTCGTATATAAAACGGTTACGCTAAGGAAATTCACACATTTTTCTCAGTTACAAACAGAGAAAGAGAAACCGAGTGCTTTGATAACGGAGAAGGCTCTTTTTACTGTTCGTCTTTGTGTAAATTGGGCTGTGGGAATGAAATTGGCTCGTTTCGCCTTCAGTAAGTTTTCGTTCAAGAGTCTCACGCCTCTCACTGTTATCCTTGTCTTTTTGAGATGTTGTTTGAGGCAGTTGCGCTTGTTACAACCAACGTGCCACAGGACTGTGGAGGCACAGAAGAGACGTGCATTTGCAGGTCCAGGGAAACCTGAGTGTGGACAGAAACCTGTTCCACTGTTTGCATCTGATTTTTATGGCTTGATTTGACCTGATTAACATGCGAACATACTTTGCTTTGCTTTCACTCTTCTGTCCAGTTCATCACAAACCAGCTCCATGGGGTTAAAGTCCAGAGACTGGGCCATGGTCCACTCCATGTGTTCAAGCTTTCCGTCTTGTTTTTATCCTGAGGTAGCTCTGGTAGAGCTTATAGAGTTTTGGGTCATTATCTTGCTGAAGCCCTGACCAACTACACCAGAGGACAGTTGACCGGTAGTTTATAGTATTATGCAAATTGTCATCCTGTATAGGTCATTTACATAGCAGTATTCAGCTGCAATAGCATGTTGAGATGAAGTTAGGATGTTCTCTGTGGAGCATTGAGCTCCAGAACTAGTCCTCAGAGACTGCTGCCATGTCTTTTACACCTGGGCCATGTTGCATCTTGCCCATGTGAGGTCCTCCCACGAACTTGATTCTGGAAACGTTCTCCACCCTCTCACCGCTTATGACGACCTGAGAGAAGTCCTTAACCTGGGACCTGATGGCATAGTTGACGACAAGCTCCTTGGTTTTTACATCGTTCAGAGAGAGCACCAGTCCACCAGGTTCTGTGTCACTGACAGTTATTATCTGACTTCTTTATTAACACAAGAGTTTGATTAGCTGTCATAAAATTCAGTTATCTTTAGTATTAACCACTTTTGCTGTTGCCACCTATCATTATCGTCATCAAAAATATATTTTTAGGCTAGGAACAGTGTTTGTATTGAACCATTGTCTTTGATAATACCATCCTAATAAGCTGGATTTGTTTGTGTCTATGTTTGTGTGTATTTGTGTTTGCACAGGGGGAAGGGGAGATCCATATAAGCTTCTCCCTTTAGCAACTTGCTGTAATTCAATCAGTGATCCTTTGTTAGAAGTATATACTGTACTACTGCAGTATTCTGTGTTTGTTGGTGTGAGCACTCATTAGTGTTGAAGCATATTTCTGAATCTGGGCCGAGTTAGCCCATACACACAAATGCATCTTTTTTTAAAGACCTCTTCAGTATGGACACGCTGGGAACAGGTGAATCTGTAGGAGTGATGGCTTTTCTTTGGGATTTCTTTTGTAATACGATCACAAACTAAAGCCGTTGTATAGCAAGTTCTATTTATTCATTTGAAGTCAACAGCAGCCGTTGCCCCTGATCCAGTGCCGTTTTGCCTCATTTAGTTAAAATTTAGCATAACCAACAACAACTGCTCTAATTTTGCTTCCCTCTTTCCCTGGCTGAGCTGGGTCGTAACATTAACCGACGCTCGTCTGGGTTAGTACCCAATTCCGGCTGCAATTGATTGCTTTCATTGTCTGACAAGGCACGGCATGCTCTCAAGTAGTTTTTTTGCTAAACCCCTCTCTCACTCAACTGGGCCAGTGCTGGAAAAATGATTTAGTGCAAGTAGCAGACCATTCCGGTATAAAAGTGAGTTAAAAGGCTCTGATTGTGGCTACGTGTGAAGTCAAAGCTTGTATATATCTGTGTCTTCTGCAGCTGTGCCTCCCGCTGCCGCGTTGCCAGGTGATCGTGTGGAACGGAAAAAGTGACAATGAGGTTGACTGTGGGATTAACACTCGTGGAAAAAAGAGCAGCGCGGAAGAGTCGACCTTTAAGTTAGGGAGTTGGTGGATCAGATGCGATCGAAGCTGAAGACTGCACCAGTCAGCACTTGAGACTTGATCCCAGGAGTCTGCTGCATCTGCCGATGCTACAAGAGAGTCCTCCTCCTCCTTCCACCTCCCTGTGGCACACAACTAGTAAGGTACAAGAGGTTGCAGCTGTGCTCTCTGTATAAGACATTTCTTAATTATGAAATCATGGCACACAATGTGTATTCACTTCGTGCAATTTGTTTTGCACAGTTCATAATAGAAGTAGTAGTAGGTAGTATCTAACTAAACCAGATATAATATAGTTTCAGACTGGCAGGAGTGATAAGAAGAGACACACGACCTGTTGCTCATTACTGTTTTCACTGCTTAATACAATCTGTAACTTCGCCCCTGTGACAAATTTGTTAAACTTGCTTTTCTGTAATCCTGTGTCAATTTCAGTACGAGATCGCTTTGTGATGATGCTGCACAACTTACCAACGCTAGGTAATATTGGTGATCGGACAAGTTCCTAAGAATGACAAATTAACTATTATCCTGATTCGTTTCTTCCTCGATACCATTATCCACAAAAAAAGAAAAACTAGAGAAGATTTCACAGCTCAAAACGGCCAAGTAAAGACAAATGTGTTCACAGAGGTGAGAAACTTCATTTGGCATCCTCATGAAATAAAAAATAACCAAGATGGCTACCCAGGGACATATTATGACATGAAGTCGTTTTTAGAGTATCTCCTTAGAGCTGATCCATTGAGATAATATACATTCAAAGGTTTTTGTCTGGATTTTTCTCTGTAGCTAAAAAACAATATGGCTCCCGTGTTGCCACTTAATTGTGTATCCTTATTAAAAAGGCAAGAGCGCCCAGTCTATAATCAAAATGCTATAGCTTCATCATGTAAGTCTGTGGTCAGGACCTTTCTGCTGATTTTGAAACTGGCCGCCATTAAAAGCGGATGTTGCACAGTGTTTGTATCTTTTCCACACACACACACACACACACACACACACACACACACACACACACACACACACACACAGACACACACACACACACAGAGCCATCTGTTTTTTTTTTTTGTCAGGAGGCTGGGGTTGTTTAATATTTCCGGAAGCTGCTGGACGTGTTCTATCACACCGCCGTTGCCGGTGGCCTCTTCTACATGGTGGTGTGCTGGGGAGGCTCATACAGAAGGTGGGTGCTGTGGTAAAGGCAGAGCTGGAGTCCCTGACATCTGTGGCAGATGTAAGTTCCTTGAACAACAAAAAAATACAAAAAACTTTTCTGCTCAAATTCTAAAGGTTAATAAACCAGCCACTACGAGGTGCCCACACTAAACATAAGCACCAAAAACCAAAAGAAAAAAAAGAAAAGAGATAAACACAGTGTGTCCTTAAAGGGCGTAGGCGGTTTAGGCGCTCGCCTGGGGCTGCAACCTGCTGGAGGGGGTACCGCTGCAAGCCCTGTTTTTGTTTTTTAAAACAATCAATGAAATAAATAATTGTGATAACATGCAGTCCATATGGTGCCCTTCCTTTGTGCTCTGTCTTCAAAATAAAATAAACCACAAACCATAATTTCGCCTAGGGCATCAAAATGGCTAAAGTTGCTTGTTATGAAGGGGGAGATGTTCTTTTTATTTTTAGATTATTTTGTTTTTAAATTAGAATCAATGAGCAGTGTGTGCATGTGTAAATTCCCCATGCTCAATTTTGGAGTCATGGTTAATGTCATTAGCACCCCTACTTAACACCTATGCAAGTTATATTGAGACTTGTTAATTATCAGTTTTAATGTCTTTGTCTGTCAGGCCGCCCCTCTTCTGCCTCCAGATTCTTAGTTAGCTCTGCATTTTCTATATTTATGACAGCCCAGACTCGTACATATGCACACTTTCAGCAGGGGCCACCTTCAGCAATTTGTGTTAAACCATTGAAGTAATTCCGTGTGGCACTTGGCTCCTGGCCCCCCTGCGATAAAAGTGAGGATTGGCTCCAATGCGGGCGAATGTTCTGGAGCTCAATGTCACATCGATAGCCATTGTCTCATCTGTTGCCACGGTGATTAACGACGCAGCCTCGTTTAAACCGGGAGCCAAGAAGTGTCCCGCTCACTCCCGAAGATGAGCCATTAATCTAAAGCGGCACTTTACCAGAACTTTGTCTTTTTCTGTTTCACCGTCCCAAGTGGTTGTTGTTTTTTTGTTCTATTATCCATCACTCTCCACTCTTATTTCTCTATTTTTTTCTGCTCCCACCTTCCCCTCCTCACTCTTTATTCATCTGTGTCTTTCTTTTAGCCCCCGACTTACTCTGTTTAAACTCAATCCCCTAATGTATTGAGGGTGTGGTGCCATATAAATTTATAGATCTTGCTAGTGGTGACTCTAATGTAAGTATCTTGTAACAACCACCAGGCTTGGTGCCAGCAAACAAAATTAGTTCAAATGGGCTTTAGTCCTAAGGTTTCAGCAGTAGTATATCTGAAGTGTAACAAGCATGTTCCCTGAAAGGGGCAGACATAAATTTGCACTGAAACTGTCTCTCCTACTTCTGGCAGGGAGAGCAATTACAAAAACCTACATCACATGCGTTTAAAAGCGAACTTCCATTACATTTGAGTTTTTACAAAATGATAAGTTTCCTTAATTAATTGTATGTACTTAACAAGAGTGAACTAATCTCTAAAACCCAGGTCAAAAAAGTCATGTTTTATAATAATAGTTGTAGAGCCTTCACCAAGCTTTATCTCTTACGATTAATATAAATATACGTCTAATGGGAAATAACCCATTAAATAAATACTTCTTGCATTTCATAAATGCACATACAGCACTGTCAGAATCCAGTAAGAAGAAGTTGTAACCAGTAACCAAGGGGCCTCTTCAATTCTCCCATCAAGTCCTAAAATAAACCTTTGAGGACACATCAGTCGTTTTCTAAACTGGCTTAGGACACAGCCCTTGTTTTCCAGCCATAGCTCTTATTTGGCCACCATCCGTTATTCCCACTATAATCACATCTTCAGTCTGATTAACTCAGCATAATCTCTAATGTGTCATCTTGCTGTCCGGCTGCCAGGTGCGAGAGAGAGAGGATCTGATGTGATACAGTCATTTGAGTTGGCTCAGGGCATTGCCTTGTGCTCACAGCGGTAAGCTTTGCAAACAGTGACAGCTGCTGCACGGGCTCTTTTGTCTTCTGCATGCAACCCTCTCAACTAATAGATTGGTTTAATAATGACACTCCTACTATACGCAGATTTCTACATGGAGAAAAAGTTTTCTGTATTACTATAATATCAGCAACTGGAAGAAAACACGTCAAAGGGGAAGAAATTATTCTTTCATTGGTCTAATATCCTTTTCCATGCACATCTTGAACCAGACAGTTCCCTTGTTCTTATTGGTGCAGTGCTGTCGTTGCAGCTGTTAAAGGATCCAAACAGTTAACGTTTAGGTGTGTCGGTTACTTAAATTCTGGGAAGCATCAATGTGTATTCTAAGGGGTGCAGTTAGCTGTTTATTTCTGAGGCTGGCGACTAAAACTCCCTCTGCAACAGACGGATTTTTTGTTTTTTGGTTCAGTTTCAATTGCAAAAGTCCATAAAAGTTTCAGGGCTTACAGAACTTCATGTCTCAATGCAACAGTTGAGTGATCCATGCCATGATAATAACTACACCAATAGCCGAATAGGGATATTTACTATACACTGAAACTACTTTGAGGTCATCAGCCGCATTGTGACACATGCATTATGAAAGCAAGAAATTCAATATGTTAAAAAAACGACCTCATAATCTAGCCTGGATGCCAGCCCGACTACCTCTACCGAAAGTACCTGTGGAGTTGCTCTGTTGCTTTGTGCCTCTTCTGGGCCAATCAGATCATTTGGGAGGTCTCTACAGTGTGATATAGTCGAACACGTCATCTGAGAGCTAGGCGAGGTTAGTGTCTCTGTGGCACTGTTATCTCTGGGTTATAATGACGAGCGGCCAACATCCAAAAATTATAAGGAACGTGCCTCTCGGCGTTCATCTCCCGCATCTCCCACAATGCTTAGTGCATGTGACGTATGCTGCAGTGAGAAGGCACTATAAGGACTTGACAGGACTTCGGCATTTGTGTTTCCCATGAAGGATGAACTACTTGGACATAAACTTTTTTCTGGCTTCTCATGTGCGCTCAAAGAAAGACATAAGACAAATAGAGAAAGAGTAGGCTGAGGATTAGGTCAAGTAGCAGAGATGCATTTAAGATTAGCAACACATTAAGATGAGGGAGCTCACCAGTGAAGAAGCGGTGGGAAGCAGAGGGTGATAGTTGAAGCGGGGTCGACGAGGGTGACTGACAGTATGGTAATTAGTTTTAACATGTCGACTCTGGACACCTCACCCTCATCTATCACTGCTAACACTATCTGACACACAACGAACGCAGATTCCCAACTGAGAAACGTTGTGTGGATAGCATTTCAATTCTTAAGCGAGGGAAGCAATGTGAAATAGACACCATGGAGTCTCAACATGAACCTACCGTTGTATCGTTATGATAATATGTGTGGAAATCCACTTGTATTGGCTGTCAAACATTTTCTACATTACCAGTCACAAGCACAGTATCAACATCTATATATCTAATATTTGTGCTATCTTAGATATTTGATCATTTTTGTATTTCTAAATTACTGAATACAAATAAAAGCAAGTCCCCAAAATATAATGTCAACAGGACAGAAGTACAAAAACTGGAGATGACAACTTTCCGAGTTTTGCTCATTGACTGTACAACTGACTATATAAATATATAGATTATATAAATATGACGCGTCCCCATTTCCTTGCATAGGCAAAACTGACACCACTCCCGGGGATAAGGGAGGCGCAATCTTGCGAATTTGGAGCTAGTCACATGGCCACATGGAGCCATGTCATCAATGACCCGCCCACACTCCCTCTAGACTCACTCACGTTTTCGTTTAACTAAAACTAAACTTCTCAAAAAGGTAGATAATTGAAAGTGCCCCATACTAAAATGACTGGAACCATCCTTGAAAAAAATTATTTGTCGTGTAATTCAGTGCTTTCATTTGGACCAAGTCCCATCCACTAACATGGAGGGGGTGGAGCTTAGGACCTATACTGCAGTCAGACACCAGGGGGAGCTCTACATGCTTTGGCTTTACATTTGAGCAGTTATGCTGTCCATCTTTATACTGTCTATGGCTTTGCTCCATGGGAGTCTAAAACAATGCAACACCACATGCAAGGAAGCTGTCTGAAGAAGATAAACATTAGACTGGGAGTTATAAAGATGGAGCACGTAATATAACATCAGTATCTACTGACTATAAGCTGAATCACTTCCCCTGAAGTCCCTTTGTCTTGGCACCAGAACCATCTTTAGAAACTGATGTTTTGGTGGCATTAAGTAAATCTGAAGGACATTCCTTTTTTTGGATGCCGTCCATAGAGGTTGACTTCATGAAACTGTTGCTCAAAGAACAAAAGTGAGATCTGATAAAGTTTCTCCAAAGAAGATGAAAAGAAGCCTGATTAATGTTGACAGCACATTCTTTGTCCAAAAGAAATTAGTCTGGATCAGCCGCCATCCAACATGTTTAGTGAGCCTGGCCATGATGCAAGGTTAAATACCCAAACACTGATAAGATGACTCCAGCTCTCAACATGCTTGGCAGAGCAGCATTTCTTTCACTGTGACAATAATCTCAAAACAAAAACAATGACACGAGGGTGTAAACTATGACATGCACCAGTATGCCCTTAAAGAGAGCGATGGAACTTGTCCAGCAAAGAGCAGCTGAAAATAATCTGTGACAAACTATTGACAATCAATGCCCAGAAATCTGCTTCTACCACTGCCAAGACAGACTGCAGCATGCCATTCATACTGGTGGAAAGGTAATTAGTTGCAATCTGTACACCTGCAGGCCTGTACACATTGAGAGCAGCAAGGCGGACAGGAAACTTTGAAACTGACCCCTCCCTCCCTGGACACTAACTTTTTGAGATTTGTCCCTTTGACTGGTTGACTAAAACCCTAAAAAAAAAAAAAAAAAGAAACTCTATATGTTGCGTTCCTTGGGTGGGTTCTAACAAAAAGCCTATTTACTGTATACATGGTAACAGATGAGAGATGTTGAGCTCCTGCAGCTCAAGAGTGGTGTCTCTTCATGCCTCTTCAGCCGTGACATTAGACCAATTAAGGCCATGCATCAGCCAAAGACATTTGCACTGGCACTGCGAGAAAAATGGGGCTGTATAGATAGGGACATATTGCTATATACCAAACACATGCCTAACATTATGACCACTAACAGGAGAAGTGAATAACATTGACCACCTTGTGAACTATAATGTTCTTCAGGGAAACGTTTGGACCTGTCATGCTACTTAGATACAGTATGTACCACCCACCTGGCCCAGACCAAGCACACCCACCCCATAGCAATGACACTCCTTGATGGCAGCTTGTTGTTTGGGAACAACTCAAAAAAACATGAAGAACAGCACACCGCGTTGACTTGACCTCCAAAGTTACAAGATCCCAAACTGACCAAGTATCTGTGGGATGCACTGAAACAAGCTTGATCCACAGAGGCCCCTCCCCTCAACGCACAGGGCCCAAAGCCTCCCACTAACTAGCGTTTCCAGACACCACAGGACACCCTCAGAAGGCCCATGTCCAAGTTGGTCAAATAGCTACACTTGATTACTGCTTTATAATTGTCTTTCATACTAATTAGATATTGATTTACTATTTGGATTCTAATTCTAATGATATTTCGATATTTCTTGTCTCATGGCATAGCACTGCCACATTCCCTAGGCATTGTTATCTATGGTCTATGTTCTATGGTCTTGTTATTTATGTAGGCTTTTTCTACCTATTGGTCACAGTGGGTCTTTGGTATCTTGCTCAAGGAGATTCGGCATGTAGCATGTTCCGGGGATCTGACCACTAAGCCTCTACTAAACCACCCATCCACAAAAACTTAAAGCTATTTTTTCTCAATGTACAGCTACTATTGTGGGACAAATTGACTATGTGACAGAGCTGGAAACTCAAGGATATGTTTTATAAAAGGGTGCACTGCACTAGATGAGCATATTATTCTAGCAGTCAGTAATGTCATGAGTACGCACGTTTATGAGCTGAAGGCCAAAACACAATAAAGCGCAGTACATCTTGTTTTAAGATACAAAAGCCAGAGTGCTCTGCAAAATAAATGTGTTTAATACCGTACTGTAGAATGCTGAACAAAGTGTGTATGTCATCGGTTTTAAGTACAATTTCGCATGTACCTGCTGAACTCAATTTCTTCTCGCTTTGGATTTACAAATATAAATAGCATTTGCACATCACATAAGGTCAAGTTGAACATTCTACAAAAAGTGCACAAAATAAATTAATAAACTTGAATTCATTCTTGGCATTCACAGCCTACCCACCATAATTTTGGATTTCACCCCACTGCAACATTTCAGAGATGTTCAGAATGAACATGCTCACTCATTTGAGCCCATGTTATGCTATTACTGAGGAGAACGCACAAATTAGATCCTCCACAGTAACTATGGTTGCATTACTTAGTTTACGTTGTGAAGGAAGGCAGTAGGGAGGTCCTGCAGTTCTGCCTATAGAATGCGCTGGAACAAGTGAAAGTAGGAAAATATCGTCACTGTCGTCACTAAACAGATACTTTATCAGTTCGGATCTAGTGAATTTTGACTTCAGGTCGACATCTTGTGCTTTTTTTTCTTGTCTACTTCTTGTTGAAGTAGTATTCCTCTATTCGTCCATGGACTGCCACCTTCAACCCGTTCCTTTTTGTGGACAGGAGCATTTCTCTAGTTTGTTTACATGCAGTGCTAATTAAGCACGAAAAAAAGGAATGCCATCACATTCTGATTAATTCATTGCGTTCATATATGCAAGAGATCATACGCCAATGCAATGTGCGGGTATATTAACATGTTTTTATTATTAACAAAGAAATCCGCATTTAATCTATTTATAAGGGCGAAAGACTATTGTGCATCCCTGTGATCTTGGGTGTTGTGTTGTCGGGGGCAATAGCCCATGGTTCGGTTTGCCAAGGCAAATTAGTCCCATGGGAGACATCAGAGCAAGAGTTATTCATCCAGGCCTTAATGAAATAGCAAACTCAGTCTTGCACAACCTCGTCCACACCAGGGAGACCTGCAATGAGAGCGCGCAACCCAGATTCTTGTGACTCCGTCTTGTCTCATGGGACCGTTTATGACAAGAATTTTGGTAATTTGGGAATAAGGTGGGTGGACCTAGGCTTCCCACTCACTGACATCAGTGCAAGGAATCAAGGGACAAGGAAATAGACTTGGTGAAAGGGGTAGGGTGATGCTAGAACTAGGAATGTCAGCTATGCATTTCCTCAAATCAATAACTTTCCTATATTATAAGAAGAAAAGACTTAAGGCTAATTTAACATACCGTGGGACATACACGTAGCCTACAACGGTGCAAGCCATACTTGTGCCTGTCTGACTCACTCTGGAGAAATATCACCAAAATCCACAGTGTTTCTTGTTTGCGAGTTCGTTTAATTTTCATTTCTGGGGATACATAGCTACTAGGGGTGGAGTCAAACCCGAATATGGTATTCGAAAAAGCGCAAATAATGAGTTTTTCTACATACTTCTTTAGTTTTAAATTATTTGTATTCGAGAACAATAAAAAAAGAAGCTGCTTTTCCTCATGTGACAACAGTGAATATTTGTGCGCCTGATCGAGTGACGTTCAGGAGTCAGAGTGAAAATTCCACAGCAGAGGAGGCTCTGACTGGATGAAACATGAATGTATTATTTTTTTTTATCGAATAGATTTATTTATTTTTTTCACCTTAACCAGGTTGCCAAGGCAGCAAATAACTTTTGGGAAGCCATTATGTTACATTAGTACTGAGACGTCTGGAGTCAGGTTAGCATTTGTCTGTTAGCTCAGTAATTCAGGCCATTGTCTATCGGTAATGGTGTGGTATGGCTTTCATACAGCACCAGCGCTATGTGGTCACAGACACATCTACCCATTCGCTCACACAAACACACATATTCCCACAGCAGTGGACACTTCTACATGTGGTACATTCCAGGGATCGAGCCGCTAACCGCTCTACCTACTGAGCCACAGTCACCCCCCTGTTGTCACCCACAAGCACCAATTCCCCTCAAGAAATACAAACACTGGATGCTTTGCAAAGCCCCAGTAGCTATGCCATTAAATTGACACAGAGATATAAACCATGCAACTTCCTTATAAAATGACACTTCACCAGCCAATGCCTCCCACAAAGGCGCAACTAACTCATCACAAGAAGGAGGAAACAATATAGACAGGAGGGGTAACAGAAGGTCTGGAAGGGAGTTAAAGGTAGGAGAAGATTTTGGACGAGTTCTCACCTCTCCCTCTCTGAAGATTAGTCCTGCTCTGTGGACCGACAATTGGCCTCGGGTGGCAGGAAGTAGAAGGGGAAGGTGATGAAAGTGTCAGCAACTGTAAATGAGGCCACTGTTGTGAGAGAAATGACAATGTAGCTGAACAGCAAGAGAAGAGACAGCGTTTCGGGACAAAAGTAGAAAAAAAAACACACAGCGGAATTCAGTATTCCGGCACGACAGCAGAGTATTCGGGAACATGAGTCACCTTCTTCTTCTGTTTACATGTATAAGACCTGAGATTAGTTCATATACAGCTTTTGGTCGGTGTCTGTTCTTAGCTGTTGTCTCCTGTGCAGTCTCTCAGGCCATTAACCATTCAAATAAAGGCCACAGCGTCACTGAAGATTAGCTCCCTGTAGAGTCTGATCAACACCTACTATTTCTCTGCCATCTGGAAGACTGGTAGCCAGCCCCTCATTACAAGAACACACTGTACCTGACTGAGCACACACAAAAAGCGTGGGAATCAGCAAGGGAGACGAAGGTTGCGTGGGATATTTATAGTGATAATTTTGGCAAACAAAAGCGATTCAATTCCTCCACTTCGCCGAGCCCAGTTTATTTTAGACATTATACACATGGCTTACGTGCCAGTGTGACGCATGCATGCTAAACTGAATCAGTTTTAGCACACATATTCAGATGGTTTGAGATTGTTAATTAAAAAAAAAAAAAAAAAAACAGACATAAAATTAGAGTGGGAGTTTAATAAAATTTTGGACATGTCATGCTAAACATACCAGTTCTTTAATATGATTAAAAAGACATAAATCTGCTGTTATTTCTAACATGCGACTCTTTTGTGACTTCCTTTTAACAAGTGCATCTGTAAATTATTGAATTTAGTTTTTATCGACCTCTGCACCAACATTAATTTCATCTTGTAAATCCATTCATGACTCAAAGCTCTCCTGTGTTTTCAGACTTTTTTTTTTTGTGCATATGTGCACGTGTGAGAAAATATGCTTCCTAAGAATAAATATGAGCTGGGGAGCAGAAAGTAAAGTGGCCACCTGTTGTGAGACCTATGAGCTAGTTTAGGTACGGTATGCAGTGAGTGTGCTAACATTTCTGCGTGTCTGCATGTGTGTGTGTGGAATCGTTCCAATCGAGCATTCAATGGATTATAAAGTGACATCCTGCCGTGAACAGATGCATGTGTGTGTGCACGTGAGACTGTGTACGGCAGTGTGCTATGCACCCACCAACCTCTGCCTCCAGTCTACACTCCCAAAAGTTTGGACAAACCAGCGATATAAACAATTTACATGTTACTCAGAGTTGTGTGTTGGCTTCAGTGATCCTTTTCTGCTCAAATATTCTGACAAATCTGTCTTTCAAATACTTCACCACCTGTGCACATTTTGCCATTTCGAGTTCTGTTTAGATGCCTAAATGCATTTGTATTGTACTGTGTATATACCTGCACTATACGCAACGACAATAAAGTAGAATCTAATCTAATCTAAAAGCAATACCAAACCATGTCTCCTGGCAACTGGTTGTTGGCTTTACATGGAAACACAAAGTATAACATGACAACTATTAGTTAATGATACATACTCTCTACAAGTTAATGAATTAAACTCCATTTGTGTAATGAAAAACAGCTTCTTGGTGTGCGTTTGTTGTCGGTCACTCCAGACGGGATTTGCATCCACAGAGTGTTTCAGATGAACATGCTGGTCACATAACCATAGGAGAATGGAGCAGACCTGTACCTTTGCTACAGTTCAGGATTTTATCTGATTACCAGGAAATCAGTGATGATTGCTTTGTTAAACATGTCTTGGATTAGAATGCTTGACCTCCTACTGGCTGCTCTCCTGGTCTAATGGATGACGCATTGATCTTCTAAGTGTGTCAAGTGTGCTTGACCCATAACCCAATGACAGCAGTGAAGTCCTATGGGCTGACAGGAGAGTTCCTCCTTAGATCATCTCACAGATATTTGATCAGTTTGGGCTGTAGTGAATTTGGAGGCCAGGTCAACACCTTGAGCTGTTTTCCGTGTTTTTTTGAGTTGGTCCTAAACCTTTTTGCTTGTGTTATTGCTATGGGCTGGGGGTTCCTGGACTGGTCTAGACGGGTGGTACAAGTCTAAGGAAGATCCACACGAACATGAATTATTTTATGGTTTTCAGACAAAACATGAATCAGTGTCTTATAATAATAATGTAGTATGCAATGACTCATACAATTTTCTCTTATTTTGGCCAGGCCATGCACAAACTAATCAGTGGACTATAAAGCATACTGGGATATCAATATAAGACAAGATGCTAAAGTCTGTCATCTCTTTGTATATGTCCCCTCACCCTCCATTCAGCTTGTAAATGTGACTGTGTGGGTTCAGCCTTTTAGTGTGAGGATCTTCAGGAGTGTTTCATTGCCTCTAACGGTGGTGCTAGGAAATCTATCCACCTGCGGCAGAGGATTAAAAACCAAAGATAAGTTGAAGACAGCCGCAAGACGGGTAGTGCAATATGAAAGTTGAACATTTTTCGCTAAAGGCAGGCTCAGACGAACAAAAACGTCGCAAAAAAGGACATTCTGATTGCAAATGCTAATTTATTCCCATATGTAATGGATAAATGTCTAAGATATGGATAAATAGGACTTAAAGCATTATTCCACAACTTTACGGTGATACATGTATACAGTTATTATAGAAGAGGAGAAAGGTGAAAAAAAACGGAACAGCCCAGCTGTTTAAGCACTCAGTTTGACAACACTTTGCCGTGGTTTAATGTGCAGGGGAGCATTTATTGCAAATGCATCAATCGACAAGAAAGAGTGTTGGCTAGGACTTGTTAAAAAAACACAACGTCGCAGCAGCTGTCCCCAACAACTGAGAAGTGTAGAATAAGAAGTCAGATTATGGGCATTGGACATGAGGGACAGAAGTTTGTTATACTGTCACAATATCAGTCAACTCCAAGTCCACGCAGGCCTGACTTTCTTGTTATTTCGACTCCAAGTCAGTCGCACCTGCAGTATTCACTGTTTGCCAAGACCCAGCCTTCTGTTGCCACAGAGACCAGGCCCACAGCTGGGCTGCAGCTGCTGCGTTAATAAGGTTCCCCATCCTACTGTAATGCTGTTAATGTCTGAGATGGTCATAATATTGTGGCGATTTGGGTGACTCAGACTGGTTGCTATGGCAACATAATGCTGATAGAGTAGTGTGCACATACGCGTGCATGTTTGTGTTTTTGTGTGTAGGTGAGGAGTGTAACTGTGATCACAAAGTTAGCTGTGTTGTGTGTGTGTGTGTGTGTGTGGGTGTGTGTGGTAGAGGTTTGTGTGTTGGTGTGTGTCGTTGTAACACAAATGTAAGGGAGACAGGGATCAGCTGTATTAACAGCAGACACATCAAGAGGAGTCCCTGATTAATGAATTGGTCTCAGCTGTGGCCCAGGCCTGCGGGTCAGAGGTTGCGATTTTCTCCCTCTGCGCTGGTCTCACATTTGGGCTTACTGTGACAAAACGGTAGCTCCCATCAGAAAATCATGTAGACCGTGGGTGTTATAGCACCTTCCTGAAGATTCTGATATGTTTTTTCTTTAGAAAATCTTTGCATTACAGTCAATGGGGAGCAGAGAGAGACTCGAGGCTCACAGTTTAAATTCTGTCACTGCTTTCACGAGTACATTGTGAGAGACAGAACAACAGAAAAGTTTCACAGATGCTAACAGAGGAATGCTAACATACAAATCAGATGAATGCTAACAGACGTATACTAATGGATGGATGCAAGCATTCGTCTGTTAGTTCGTCTGTTAACATTCATCAGATGAATACTAATAGACGGATGCTAACACGGATGCAGATGAATGCTAACTGGTGGATGCTATCGCAGATGCTAACATACACATCAGATGGATGCTAACACGGATGCAAACAGATGAATGCTAACACGGATGCTAACAGACGAATGCTAACATACAAATCAGATGAATGCTAACACGACATTTTGAGATCACATTTTGACAAGAAACATTTGTTTTCATTTTCATTCAGAATCAAAATGACATTTTTCATCACTTTTTTAAAAAAAACTCTAACGCTGTTCCCTGCACTGACGTCCAGTGTTTTGGTGACACTCACCCTTCACAGAGTGTATGGGAGGATGGTCTCCAAATTGGGGTGTTATTTACAGTGTGCTCAAGTGATATAACTACAAAAAGCTGGCTTCACATTATTATAAATTAATTTAATCGATCAAAGTATTGATCCAGGTTTTCCATTTGAATAAGAATTAATATCTCAATATCTGAGTGTTATATGGACAAACAAGAGAGGAGCAGGGCAGGGAAGGGGAGGGGGTGAGAAAAATGTCTGGAGAGAGACGAACAAGTCCCACCGTGTCAAAGAGGAGCAGAGGAGGTGAGAACAGGTTGCCGTGATTCACATTTACACCAGATGACAGAGGGCTGAAGAGGAGCGAAGGTGACAGGCAACACAACTTGGTCTTATGCTTTGAATCACACCGACTGGACAGGTTTGTCCAAGGGAGAGTGGAAAAAAACAAAATGATGAAGAGGGAAATAAAAATAAAAAAAAGATGAGAAAGTCGAGGAAACAACAGGACAGCAGGAGCAGACAGATTTCTGCTTTGCTGCTTTGATCTGGTGTCAGATAAAGGTGAGGCTTAATAATTTGGTAGAAAGAAAGGCAGCAAGACAGTGCAGTCAAAAGCAAAACAAGTCTCGAGGGCAACAGGGTGGGTTTAAAGCCTGACTCCTGGAGGGGCGGGGGGAGGCCTCCAATCAAGGTTTTTTTGAAACAGTTTGCAATAAACTGCAGTTCAGTTTTAGAAGACAGCAAGCACTAAAGGCAAAAGAGTTTCCAAATAGCAGCACTCAAGCCTACCATCAGAGAGAGCGATGATGGTTTGCACTTATTGGTATAAATGGTGCGTGCAGTAATTTTAGCCGTTAAGAAACGCAGGAAAAGAGAGCACGAGAGAGACATTCAAAATCTGATCAGTTCCTCACCTAAACACAGCGAATGTGCTCGTTAGTTATTTCAGTCTTGGAAAGGTTCGAGCAACCTTGCTGAACGAAAGAAAGTCTTTCACACTTCAGCGGCAGCGGCAGCAGAAATGGATATGCAAGTATAATCTCAACGTTGCAGATAATCCGCAGTTGTACTCGTCATTGCACTTCAAGTAAAGTGGAAAGTAGACGATGGCTGCGTGTGCTACGTTGACTAGTCAAGGTTAAACATCTGATTTACTCTCCTTCCTTGGTTTTCAGCAGTGTCAACCACCCCATTAAAACGAACTGACAAAAAAAAAATAAAATCCAAAGCAAGTAGAGCGCCACCTAGTGACTGGATGCAATACAGAGGCTATGCTTTGACCTCTGGAGCAGTAAATACAGCAGGAACTGGGAAAAATGTGGATTATCAGATCAAATTAAGGAAACTGGATGTGACAATGATCCAAACTAACTACCAAATAACATATGGTCCACAAACATTGATGTGTGGCTAGAAATCAGTTCTTCTGATTCCTTATCTATATATGTATAATGCATTTCCATGTGTCCATTCTTTGGACATATGAATATGTTGACGAAGCTTTTATTTTAGTGTAATTATTTTAGTTATTCGATGCTATTGAAACAGGATGTGATGACGTTATGATGTCTACCAGTTGCCTTGTCCATCACCATATTTATATACAGTCTGTGGTTTACACATCCAATCCAACATTAAATTTGTAGGAAATTACAAATTTCACAAATCTGTCTTAGCAAAAATGTATACTTTTTAGTTTTTTTTGCCCATGACTAGAAAAAAAATAATGTGCTTTCAGCAAAGATTGTTCAGAAATGCCTGTTGGCCACAGTGGTCGCATTCCCTTAAGGTTATCTTTCTTTAATTTCTTTAACAAAGAGACAAAAAGATGTAAAGATGATGAGAACAAGGGGCCAAAGGGATGATAGACAGGAAGAAGAAAAGAGAGGAAACATGAGAGCGGGTTGCTGCCGTTCTCCCCTGCAGCAGAGGACGGAGGACACAGTAGGAAGAGACGGGATTGTGGCACCTGACAGCTGAACATCTGGAACATTTCATCGCGGGGAGGAGGTGAGGTACACGACCGCCTTCTCCCCCAATCCAGCTTCCATTTGTCTTCTCAAGCAGGAAATCCCCACGTCTTACTTTGTTTGGTCCCCTGTCCTTTTATTTGTAGCCTGAAAACATCCCTCCCTCTAAAGTCGCTGTGATGTTGTCTTCTCGCCTTCTTTCTCCTCTCCAGCCTCTCCCCCTGCCTCCACCTCTAGCTTCACCCAGCTTTGTCCTTTTTACCGCAGTGTATATGCGTTTGTTTGCGTGTGTGTGTGTGTGTTTTCTGTGATTAAAGAACGTGTCATTCTTGTCACAGTACGCCACCGCTGCCTGCTGTCACCTGTCTTCCTCTAATAGATGGTGTCAGCATGTATATGGGTGTTGGTAACTGCATGGGTGTGTGATTTGCAAAAAACAAAAAGAGAGACTTATTTGTGTCACGAAAGGGCACAAGCATTCATGTGTACGTGTGTTCACATACAAAACAACACTCAGTAGAATGAATGCTATTTAAAAAGCTGTAAAACTTCACTAATGATTTGAAATCATTGAAAATCATTGGTGGCGAAAGCTTCATAGATACAATTAAAAAAAAAAGAAAAAAGGAAGGCCCTCTACTAAAAAATTGAGTGTGGCAATAAAATGGAACTTCAAAAAAAGTTGATTCCAAAGAGATGTTATCAAATTCAAAGTATAGCAATAGGAGGAAAGAGATGACGACAATCTGGCAAAATCAAAGACAGAATCAGAGACTTCCCATCCTTTCCCCTCTGTATTATCACATCACCCTCCGTGAGCCTGCATGTTTGATCAAAACCAGACCAGTTCGTCATTATCCAGTCATGCATTAGCCATGTATTTTAGACCTGACTTATTTATTCGTCTTTTTAGGTTCTTGGCGATGTTCGTCTCTTAAAACCCCTTGTTATCAAGACTTCCCAGCTAAACAACAATCAGAAATACGATGTTTGGCTTTCAGTTTTCATTTCTGATTTGGATTCACAGCTATAGCGTACACACACGTGAATTCTTTTCAGCACCCTGAAACCATGTGCACAACTGGTTACAGGTTTGATTGCTGGAAAAAAACATCAATAAAAAAAGTCTTGTAACCAACCAAATTGTAATTAAATGACAGACTAACAATTTATTCATAACACATTCAAAACACAGCCCACACAGCCCAAATATGCTCATGTTGTGCTTATGTTCTGGTGGCTCTCCGCGGCTTTGGTCAGACACACTCATAAACATAACAGACCATCTGCTTCATGGTCGAGACATTTGTTAACTTGAACACACGGCCTCCAGCGTGAGGCTGACAAGAAAGTAAAAATGACTAAGTTCTCAATGATCTCGTAGCTGACTGGATGCCAGTCCCTGCAGCGCGGTTCCCCGGAACGTATGACTTCAATCTTAGGTTAATGGGTTTGGAACAACTGGTTCAACAAAATGTAGTGGCGTGGTTTTAGGGGCCCGGTGCAGAGTATGTGTCATTTACTTTCAGGTGAGTTGGACACAAAAGGAAATGTCAGCAATGAGAGGAACTCTTCCTGGGTCTTAAATAGAAAGATATACAATCACTGCTCTTCGGTTTCCACTTAACTGAGAGACAACTGAAGAGAATGCCTGGCACAAGAGGACATGCTCGTCGTCAAGTGTACTCTGACTTGTAATTGAGGCTCGACTGCAGGAACTGAATGGTGCAAGTCCTCCTCCATGGTACTTCTGGGACAAATGAACTTAAATTGTAGGAATTTTGCATGATTTTGCAAAAAATTATAGGGATCTTGCTTTGTTTCACCATTTTTTTTAATGAAAGTATTTGCGCACCACAATATTTCCTGAAACAAGAAAAAAAATAAATAAAATGAAACATAGATATTATGGTTATAATGCACCAATATTACATATCTGTGTGGTACAACAGTACCTCTGGGATTGCAAGTTAATTTTAAGGCCAAATTGGAGTCCATCTGTACAGAAGTGTTTCCAATCCCTGTAATGAGACTTGGGAGTTGCCTGTCCCCGTATTGTTAAAGAAAATTTGGGGGTTTGTCACAGTCTGTTTAAACGGCACTGTGCATGATTTTCCTGCTATGAAAATCAAAATGTCTGCTGTGAAAAAGACCTATCGCTATGGCATTTTAGAGGTCCCCAGAGGATGTATCCTACCGACCTTGTGGATTCCAGCACCACCACGAAGTTGCTCTTTGCAGTATTGATTGTGATGAATTGTTATTGAACGGCTTTCCATGAAACCTGCGAGACAACATCCATCACCCCAGGGAAAAAAAAAAAAAAAAAATGAAAAGCAGCTCCTCCATATCCTCCAGAACTCATTAGACCCAGAATAAATGGACACTTTGTAACTGGCTTCCAATTGTTGTATAAAAATGATTTAGCCCTTACCTATAATGTAGAGCTTCCAAAACCACAGTGAAGCCCAACCCCCAAAATCATCCATTATCCTAATGCACATTAATTCATCGTGGCGCACTGAAGATTAGGAACATTTTTCCTGCTAAAATTAAAGAGGCGTCCTCAGTGAGCACTCTCAGGAGTAATGCGTACCTATACCCCAACATTTCCAGCAACCTATGTGGGTTGCTGGAAATGTTGGGGTATAGGTACGCATTACTACAAAAAACACAACAAAGGTCTGATGCCGAGATCCACGTGAGTTTCATGATGTTTCAACACAGATCAGGCATAACATTATGATCACCTTCCTTCCAGTTCAGACTCGACAGAGAATGGACATGGGCGTCCTGAGGACGTCCTGTAGTGTCTGGCAACATCATGCTGTTGGTGGGGGGCCTTTGTCTGGTACATGTGATACATCTCTAAGTAGCATCCACATAAATGCCAAGTCAAGAAGAGTCTCCTGGCAAAACCTTGTATTGCCACAATATTGTCAACTTCTCCTGTCAGTGGTCATAATGTTGTGGCTGATCAAGAGGTGAAAATCCTGTGGGTCGTTGGTCAAGATCTACACTGCCCTGGATTGTAGTCAGCTACTGTGTTCAGGCTGATGCTATATAGTTAACATTGCAGTATAGTAAACATGAGAGCAGCTGATTAGCATGATGTTATTTATCTTAAATCCCAATCAGCTTAGTTATACTTACAAACAAATAGAGAACACCTATGTACTTTCTTAATATCAGTTTTGTTTAAGAAGGAGGAGCTGTTAAATGAAGCTGTGACTCTAGTGCCTGCCAGGAGAGAATCATTTTTATTTTTATTTTTTTACAAACTGTATTGTACTGTTTCCAAACATTTCTAAATCTTTTCATCATATCTTAATTTCCCACTAATCACAAACGCTATGTGTTGAGAATCGTTTCATCACGGAACATCTGTCGCTGAGGCGTGTGCCCTTAATCCCCTCGAGAATCAAAAACTTCTCATCACTTTGAATCACACTGAAGACATGAGTGTTAGGTTTTTTTTTCCCATTTCGTCATTTGATTCATGTCATTAAAGCTCTTAACAACCGTGTTTTAATGTATTCTCATATCCTCTTGACAGCGGAACAGCTCCAGCAATTTTCCTTCTATAGTTCTCTCTCCCTCTGTTCTCATGCAGACGACTCTGATGGTCGAGCTGCTGCGTCGATGTTCATTAACTCCACATTTTGATCTGAGTCTCTTTCTACTTTATGACGTGAACACTTACGTAACTGTCCCAGTGGGTGTATATTGTGTGCGTCCTCGCAGAGACGCAACTCCCCTACTTTGTCACCGGAACCTGGATCAATCCATTTTAACCTAACCTCATCACCACTGCTTTATCTCCAGAAAAGTAATGGCTTTAAAACTTTACATTCTGGTACTGTGGAACCACAGTGCCACCTCTTGAGTCAGCCCACATTTCCATCCACAGAGGACCAGGCAATGTGATTTGCATTGTATTGTTTACCTGAAAGCTTTTAGCATGTCATTGCAGAAACGCCTAATACTTATGCCTTTACAGGATGAGGAGCCATATTTGCTAATGTCTCCATGTCTTTCAGTGAGGTAAAGAAGCCAGTTGGTGACAGACCAAGGCAACATTTGCTGAGCCTAAGTGCTTTATTAGATACCACAAAGAAGTGGCCTAAAGTGATAATGTGAATGTTCACAAGTACCTGAATCAGCGCTTATGTTGTTATGGTCTGATATACATGTATACACTTTTACCACTTGAGGGCAAAGAACCATATTTTTGTTCTATATTTACAAGTATTTCAATGAGTGTCCTAAAAAGGGATGTGCGTGTGTAGGTTTTTCTCCACAGAACTTTGAGAGAAGATTTTTTCCTCGACCATTAGGTCGGGTTAGTAGCCACGGTAACCAACTTAATGTTTGACCGAGGCAGTTTAAATATAGAATAAATATAAAAATAAATAAATATAGAATATAAAACCAGGAGAGAAACAGCCTGACGGTGGTGGAGATACCTGGAGGACCCTCCCATGGTTGAACTGTGGAGATGTGG
The DNA here is from genome assembly GCF_022458985.1 of Mugil cephalus. Taxonomy (NCBI): domain Eukaryota; kingdom Metazoa; phylum Chordata; class Actinopteri; order Mugiliformes; family Mugilidae; genus Mugil; species Mugil cephalus. The sequence continues at coordinate 23,129,686 of NC_061774.1, read as the reverse complement.
GAGAACATGACTGTTTACATACAGTAAAACAATGTGCAAAGCAATGTAATATACAGTATATGCATGTTCCCCAGCAAAAGTAATCTGGAAACCGAGCCGTTGAGCCTGTACTATGTGGCATTGATTTGATGTGGCTTAAACTGCACAAATGGCAACAAAAGTAATCAGTATTAGCCTCACTCTTGGTACAAGAGGCAGCAACTTATTACAATACTGAATATAGTAATACATATTTAATAATGTTACTCAGCTGAAAAGAACTAAATGAGAAACAACTACAGAGAGCATTGGTGATTACGGGTACGCATTACGTTTACACATAAAACATAAGTAGAAAAACACCAAATTATGTGCCAGTCAACACCTACTGCCTTTAAGAAGGTGCTCATTACATTTTATTTTTGTCTCATAATCACCGAGTATCTTTCAGCTCAGATGTTTTTGAGGAGTGCAGCAGGACACGGAAGCCTTGAACCGATTACACTCCACTATTCTAGAAAAGATGAAGTGTCATATAGAGACACTGCCGTGCACAATGGATGGTCGTTCACATCCTTACAGTATGTGTAACCAGTTGCAGTGTTTCATTGTGCAGAGGAAAACATCAGCTAACTGTCTGTGTCACCTAGCAACATGGTATTGTGTGTACGTCTCTTTTAGTGTGGATGTTTGTGACTGGTTATTCAATGTATAATGCTTAGTACTACATATACTTCTTTGCACATGAGTGTGTTTGAATGAGTAAGTTTTTCTCTGCACTCTGGCCAGCTCTAATAAGATTGTACTGATGAAGGCGGGTGCGTGTTTGGAGTTCGTAATCAGTTGTATGTACAGTACCCCCCACACTCACTAGTGTATGCTAGAGATGGGACGTTTGTTCACAACTTGTCTGAAACTTCATACACCGATCCGCTACAACATTATAATAACTGCCTAGACATTTAGGCATATTGGGCACAGAGAATTATGTCACATTTCAAAACAATTCCGCCGGTCCACTGAGGAGATGTCTAAAGAAAAGTAGGTGTCTGGTCTCAAAAGTGATCGTTATTGAGATGAAGTGTTTTAGCATCTTCACAATATCACAACATCTGATACTAGCAACATTATTGGATCCATGATTCAAAGAGCTGGGCTTCTGTAGCACAACAAATTGTCAGGCAGCATTGTCAGGAAGGCTCGTGACAGAATACCCACATCAGCCCAGACACAACTGGCAGCTGCAGAGGTTCCATCTCCTCTCCAAAGCTCTGGGACTTCCTGAACAGCCACATGGATGGACCACATGTATCAAATTGTACTCCCAGTGCAATTGCAGAGGTCCAGAGGAAAAGTCGTTTTACTCTCCTGCTTAAATGATAAGGATCTCACTTGTATTTTTTTCTTCTTTGTTCATCCAGATATAAACTGCTGACTACTCTTCTGCCTGACTCCATGGTACCGACCCTGTCCTCTCCGACTCAACTGGCCCTTCTGCCCCACTGTTAACCACCTCAACCATTGGTTCCCGTCCAAAGAGTTCTCCCATTGCCCTCCTGCTTTCTATTTGCTTGCTTGGTAAATGATCAAACTCATACCAATTCTAGGCCTCTTTGTCTCCACAGCTGTCAGAGAGGAAATTACTACAGTGAATTCTTGTTGGTTGGAGTGTCGCAACCAACAGCTGCTGTCAGCATAATGAGCACTAAAGTACACCTTCAGAACATCGAGGTTAATAACACCCCTCACCATTATATTTCACTGTTTGGAAACACCACACATCGCCCTGACTGTAGTTGACTCACCCCAGTTTTGCAATCACAGTTGCATAGATATGAGCTATTCCATATGTAAACACTGGCAAACATGCAGTCACAACATTCACTTTGGAGAAATCTATATGTAGCCTCAGTTTAGTGTTCACAAACACGCACCCTAGGGTGTCCATACAAATCTCCAGGGTGGTGGCGCTTGAAAGTCTGGTATACAAGGAACACAGAGGGGTAGTCCATCTCCACACAGATATAATCCCCCTCCCCCAGAATCCACTTTGAGCCCTCACTATTTTTCCTCCCTTCCACCAAGTTAACACACTCTGTGTCCTGGGGATTAACAAGCCTGTCATTGAAACAATTGTCAGCCTGTTGTTCAAGGTATAAAGGTGTTTATTGGTTATTGGTGCATTTCTGATGTCGCCAAATGGGACCGTATTGTATTCACGCAGTTATATTGCTTGGAACATTTTGAAAACAGACTCCGTCCTAGTGCTGCTACACTGTCTGCCTACTACCTTCACTGTCCTCACATGCAATCGACCACATGGCGTGCCCATGCAAATAAAGTCCTGCTGAAGCTTTGGCTCTCCCCTTGGAGAACGGGCTCTTCTTGTTCATCACAAAGAGTCGTCTCTTAGAGTTGGCAGTATAGTATTTTGCAGATGCTTTAACTCAGTTTTTCCATTAGAATTTTAATTTCCAAAGCTCCTCAAGAAAACAATCTGTAGGATTAATTTTGGCTGAGGTCTCCTACAACAACCTTGAATCACAATTTTACTGAAAAGTCAAATACAGTTTAAACTGTATAGAATAACAATGTCCAGTCAGACACTCAGAGCCGCTGGATATCATCTATTTTAACCGGCCATCTTGGTGTTTCCATGTGTGTCTCCTTAATTACGTGATTGTTCTAACTTGTAAGTTGGTACATTTCCTTTACCAGCATACACTCACCAGCCACTTTATTAGGTACACCTCGCTAGTAAAAGGTTGGACCCCCGTTTTCCTTCATAACTGCCCTAATTCTTCATGTCATAATTTCAACAAGGTGTTGGAAACATTCCTCAGAGATGTCGGTCCATGTTGACATGACAGCATCACGCAGTTGCTGCAGATTTGTCGGCTGCACATCTATGATGAGAATCTCCCGTTCCACCACATCCCAAAGGTTCCTCTATTGGATTGAGATCTGGCGACTGTGGATGCCATTGGAGTACAGTGAACTCATTGTCAAGTTCAAGAACCAGTTTGAGATGATATGAGCTTTGTGACATGGTGCATTATCCTGCTAGAAGTAGCCGTCAGAAGATGGTCCACTGTGGTCATAAAGGGATGGACATGGTCAGCAACAATACTCAGGTAGACTGTAGCATTTAGACCACGCTCAGTTTGTGCTAAGGGGCCCAGAGTGTGCCAAGGAAATATCCCCCACAACATTACACCACCACCAGCAGACTGAACCGTTGATACAAGGCAGAATGGATCCAGGCTTTCATGTTGTTTATGCCAAATTCTGACCCTGCCTTCCGAATGTCAGAGCTGAAATCGAGGCTCATTAGACCAGGCAACGTTTTTCAAATTTTCTATTCTGTGCCAGCTGAAGTCTCAGTTTCCTGTTCTTAGCTCACACCCAGATGACTTTCTGTATTGGTAAAAATGTCTGAGAGAGGATAATTTAATGGATGCTGACAGCGAATTAAAAATTAAAATGACACCTTCTCCCCACATGAGCAAATTAATTAAACAGAACAACTAAATGAACACTCCATTAGTATGATGACAGTCACCTAAACTTACATAAATCACACAGAACGTGAAAGTGTTGGATACTTAGACATTAGGGTGAGGCTGCTTAGTCTACTGTTTGTGTGATAACCCTTTTAAAATACTGAATAAACCAAATAACGCAAGATTCCTGAGATCTCCCACCAGTCCCGTTGAAAACGTTACCATACTAATAATCTGTCTCTTCAATTTCCATGATGTAAGAAATAAGAACATGAATTAAAAGGAACAATCTGCTTCATTACTCTGAACTTGTAGGGGAAAAAAAAAAGAAATTAAGTTACTTTATAATCCAATTATCCATGAAACCATCTCTCTTTTCTGTGCCTCTCATTGCCGATATCATCTTGTTTCTGTGATGCATAAACAACGAGTCCTAGAGCATGTTGTGCAGTAGCCTTTGGTGAGGGAGGAAAAAAAATCATCTGATTGCATACATTCCCTTCTTCGTCTTTCCTTAATTGGATTTTTTTTTTTTTTTTGCTCTCTTTGTATGCCGCCATGTCTTTCATCTCACCCCCCTTCTCCCTCCTCCTGCTCTTCAGTTTTTCCATTCGTCTGTGGACCAAAGGAGCAGAGGAGGAAGTAAAGATAGGGGAGGCAGAGAATACAGTTCAGGCCAGCGGTTGGTCTCTCGTGTACAGTCTCCGGGGTGCATTACGTTAGGAGGTGCATGTAGACGGGAAAAAAAAAATGCTAATTGACTCTCTGGTGCATAAAACCAGGAATAGCAGACCTCTTAAGGTATGTGAAGCACATAAACAAAGTATGGCATGAGATTCAGTGAGTCGGAGCACTGTTATCGCCTCAGAAATACGTGGCTAAGTTACCAACAGCCTTTGCTTTTTTTTTGGTTGCTGCGGAAACCGTGTACATCGGACGGATTCACATGGAGCGGTTGTCTTAATGCTATCTTATTGTATGTGACTCTGCCCCGACAAAGTCCATCACCCCCTCTCGGCTGTACACATTACTTCCACTGCAGAACTTTTCGTCGAGATTGTATCAGTTGTGTTTCATAGAAAAGTTTCACAACGCATGAGTCGGCATCTATTACACCGGAGAAAACAAGCTGCTCTTAAGATGGAGGACAGGGTGGAAGCAAAGAGAAATATACCACACACACACACACACACACACACACACACACACACACACACACACACACACACACACACACACACACAAAATGGGAAAAGTTGACTTTCTACCTTTGAAAAGAGACTAATACAAAGGATTCTGGAGAATGTATGGAGCAGATTAGCTTCCAGGAGGGATTTTATCTTAAAAACAATCATAAAAAAAAGAAGCTTTGCATGAGAACAGTATGACTTTTGCCATGGACTTATATTACATGCAGATTTCAGTTTATGGAGAAAGGCAGTGATTAAGGCATCACAGTCATCAGTCAGGACCAGACCGTCTATCAGGCCTATGATGGGTGATGTGACAGCTGTAACTACAGCAGCACCGTGCAAACACATTCAGAGCTGAGTGATAATAAGACAGAGATGAAAATAATTCAGGACACGTTGTAATTGGGGGGAGGTATGTTGCAAATTTAAGGATTGCACTCTGGAAATGTAATAATCACACGACACTGAAAGAGTTAAATATTACAGTATACTGTAATTACAACAGGACACCACTGAACCTCAGCACACAAAGCAGCAAGGAGGATCTCAAAGGTACAACGAAGAAAAATTTGTCTCTTATAGGGTTTACAAAGACAGTCATGCTACAAGCTGGCTGGCTTCCCAAAGTTAATACACGTCATGTGTTAATACATGTCCACTTGGCATAAGTGAAGATGGCTTTAACTGAACCAAATTCCTGTAACAACTTGTCACACAAAAACAGGAAAAGACCACTTTTCCTAAAACACGCTAGCTTCTAGTATCTCTTCTTACGTAACCCTAAGGAACTTGTGTCTAGTAAATCATGAAGAAGGAGATCATAACCACCTCAACAGAAACACTCTTTGTGGTTGAGAATAACACCGTACGAATTTCAAACAGCGATCCATTTTTTGAATTGATGATCAACTATTCACTTCCACAGAGAAAATGGACGTGAAAGCAAATAGAAAATACCAAACAACATACGCAGGCGAACGGCACGTTATTCATAAGATGATGTTCAAAAGGTAGTTTGAGTTTATTCCAAACTGGTCGATGTGACATTATTGTCACTCTAGGGCTCACACTAATCTTGTACTCTCCGCAGTCTTAACAATACAGGTAAACGAAAACACCGCAACAGTACACTTGTGGGCAGAAAGTATTACCTCGTTTATTTTCGTAAAAAAAAAACAAAACAAAACAAAAAAAAACTAAAAACTATTTCAACTACGTAAATCACGTAAATCGTTTTCACAAGTAATGTGTTTTAAATGGTGAGGGCGTGGGCACAGATTGAATTGTAGATGATTCAATTTGCTGCACGTCACTCATTAGTTTGGATTTGCTCAAATGAAAAGTGATGAACTGAGTGAGATGATTGTGAAGAGTCAATTTATTCTTCTTCATTAATACTTAAGTAGCTGCCTTTACAGCCCACGCTGCTGAACCTATTGATGATCACTGTTGAGCGTCTACTCATTGTAGTGTGCAGTATGATGCTGTATAGTTTGCAGCCAAGACAGAAATCTGTCTTCTACCCAAGTAGGAATCTAGTTTACCTGCTGTGCTGCTAATTTATCCACTGAACATCCAACCTTAGGCATCACTGCAACAGTAAACCCTTCCCTAATATACCCTGTTCTGTGGGACTCCTCGCTTCCTCAGTCGCTGCAGGGGGACATTGGCTTCATTTATTCCTCTGTGATGCACCGGGTATCAAATATTACATCACACAGTTTTTGCATCACCTTCCTTTAATCTCACGCAGTAGAGGGAGTTGGCTTTTCCCCCATCCCCATCTCTCTGTTAATTAATTGATGAATTCCTTTTAGTCCTTAAAGGGTGCCCGCAAATTGGCCAAAGCCTTTGGTGCAGTTGCAGCCTCCGTGCAATATGTGGACTGAGATTATGAAGGCGTAATTGGTGCAAATTTCCTTAGAAGTATTTTCTGTGTACTGCATATGTAATTTCGGTAATCACTATGTGATCATTTAAATGCCTTTGATTGTTGATTTAAAGAAAATTGTGGATTTAGTGAAGCCAGTCATGTGGAGCAATTAAAGGGTTTAATATTATTATTATAGGGTTTCTTCAGCAAGAAGGGTTAAGATCTACAAAGATGGGTCAAGACACGCAGAGAGTGGGAAAGCGGGATTTGGAATATATGTTCCACATGTCCACATCTGCCAAAGCAAGAGACTGTCTGATGGAGTCTCTATTTTTACAGCAGAACTGATAGAGTCTGTGCATAAGACCACCTGATGAAACCCCCCATCCTCAACCCACCACAGAGCCCACAGTAAGGCTATCAGCTCTAATGGCACTGAGGGGAGCAAAAGGGAGCTGATATAGCTGGGGAGATATTGATGGTGGTGTTCAAACTGGAGAGAAGTTGGAAATAGTATTGGGTCTGTGTGGGTGCCTGCAGATATAGGGATAGTAGGGAGTGAGGTGGCAGATAGGGTCGCAAAGTGCAGTCTGGACAGGAAATAGGTGGATGTCAGAGTTCCTTTAGGGAAAATGGAATGCCGTAGCATCATTAATGGAAGGCTCCAACGCCAGTGGCAGCAGGAATGGTGAGGGAGACAGCAGAACTTATTCTGAACCAACAATACAGCTTGTAAGGAGAGTGTGCATGGCGAGGGCAGAGGGCGTCAAATTGACAAGGCTTAGGCTGGGGCACTGTGGTTTAGTGGGTAGTGGAGAAACAAACTGATGGGACTGTGAACACTGCAGAGTCTCAGAAATAGTGATAGTGAGGATACGCTGAGCAAAGGAGGATATTATTCCTTAAATTGGGAAAGATGGGGTTCAAATCTTTATCGCTTTCAACAATATTGGGTGAGGGATTGGGCGAGAGCTCGGGCAGTAGTTCACTTTCTTTTAACATCAGGCCTGTACATCAAACATAGGCCTCAGAGGGTGAAGCTGCAATGGTGTGAAGTGTGCTGTGTGTGGCAGCAACGTAACAAGCTGTGTCTATTCTGCCAGAAATCATAGCAGAAGAAGCTCCTTGGTAAATCTGCTCTGCAAAGTTAATGTTTTTTCTCAGGTAGCTCAGCATTTCAGGCACCTCTTATTGAATTGATGAGCAGAGTCATGATGATTTCTGTTCATTTCCCTCTGCTGAGACTTTTTACAGTGAAGGTGGAGGTTTCTGCTGCTACCGCTGTGGGGGACCGGGACATATACTGCAGCCTGGTCATCAAGGTCACCTGACTAAAGCAGAGCAATGGTGGAGCATCAGACTGACCGTCCCAAAATCAGGTCATGCACGAACGCATAAAAGTGATATATATTAATATTTTTTTCCATGAAATATTTTACATATATTCAATGTCCTACATGTCGCTCAGTCATGCATGTATGTGGTTTGAGGTACAAACATGACATTCCATATGACATTCAGGAGTTGAAAGCTGCTCCTCTGGACATACTTCTGACATGAGGATGAGGAATGGTAATGACCTTATTTGAGTCTGTTTTGCTGCATCTGGGCCAGGATCATTGTTGGACCATTGAATTCTGAATTATATTAACCAATTCTAAAAGAAAATGTCAGAACATTTGTCTTTGATCTAACAGCCCAAAGCACACATGTGGTGCTTTGAAAGGATGGTTAAACAAGAATAAAAATCAATACTTTTGTAACAGTATGATATCCTGAACTTAACTCAATACAGATGTTGTGGAAGGACCTGAAACTAGTGGTTCATGTGAGGAAAAAAAATACATTTAAGTTTTTACTTATTCTTATCGTCAAAAGTCATCACCTATGCAGAAATTTAGACAATCCTGAGGATCCTCACAGAGTTGCTAGCCAAAAAACGAATGAATGGATGATGCATGGATTCATCTTGCACAACTGCCATCAGTTTACCTTATTGCTGTTGGAGTTTGAACAGTTCAGGGGCAGTTGGACAAAACGCCTACATGCGATTAAAAACCTGCTAAAAATGCATCCAAAGCATGATGCTCTGAATGCAAACTCTCATGAGACTCTGCCATGGATTCAAACTGTCTGCAAGGGTATGACTAGTGGCAATGGTGTGGGACATGCAAAAATAAATAAATAAATAAATACACACCCCTTGGCGCAACACCGGTGAACAGCCATTGATCAGCTTGCTGTGTCACAGCCACATGCAGACCCATTGAGAACTTCTTCAAATCACTTGGGCCCAAGCAGAACCTTGCATGTTAAAGCAGAAACCATGAACTAATCTCAGCATTTCCTGTGTAGTGTTTAACATGGTTTGCTATAAGCTGGGACTGAGGAATACATTTCCATGAACAAACTTCCCCCACGCAGCAGCAGCAGCAGGAGCAGGAGCAGTCTCCTTTAACTTGACTTTAATCATGGGTTTTCTCATTACTTTTATCCAGGTCATCTCTGATTAGCGCGATATCTTCAGATTAAGTTCTTAGCTTGATCAGAGGGCAAAAGCAAATGCACACATTTACACAGGCACATAAATGAACACAAGCTACGCACAAAGCAAGGGGAAATGTATGCAAATCTTAACAGCGCACAAACATCTGGCACACACTTTGTATTAAACTTTGTTTAGGGCGCTAGCTTCTATGACTTTTGGTAATAAATAATAATACACAGAATCCCACTGGTGCAGATCTGTGCTATAGCCAGAGGATAAAAACAGAAACACAGGCAAGTGTGTCTTTGTGTGTGTGCGTGTGTGTGTGTGCGCATGTTACCATAACCCTGTCAGGATTGACTCAGGAGCCTTGACACAATAATAAGCCCATTCTCCTCCCAAAGGCCCCCAGTCATATTATTATTCACTGGTCCAAATATGGAAATACAGCCAGTACCTCAGAGATAACAGAAGGGAGGGGGTGGGATAGACAGAAGGTGCAGTGTTGTGCGCGCACACACTGTGTGTTTTCGTGCTCACGGATGTTCCGCCAATCAAACATTCCAGATGACAGAGAGACAAAAAGAGAGAGACAGATCAGTTTTATTTTCTCTTCTCTGTGACCCTGACATTAGTGACTGCTGGTCCAATAAAACAACATATTCTGTGTTTTGTGCCTGCCCCATATGATAGTCAGAGATAATATTAGATCATATGATTTCTAAGCCAAAATCTGTAAATGACACTCTTTCTCCTATTACAATCCCGGCACACTTCATTAGGAACACCTGCACACCTGCTTATGTGATCATAGGGGAACCATACAAAGCTTAAAATCCTGCAAATACAGGTGAGGAGTTGTGGTCTCTGCTTCAAACAGCGAGCTTTATGCTGAAATAATGATATGCAGTTGTGTTAATATGGATGAGAACCCAGGGATGTTTGTAACACCTTCTTGTCAAGAGGTGAGATTGTTTTGAGAGCTAATGGAGGAGGTGCTATTAGTGTGGTGCTGCTAATAATGTGCTGAATGATTAAGCATTTCATTCTTTTCCAAAGAGGTCACTGTGTGCTGCCGGAAAAAAAAAAAAAACTTTGCAAGTCATTTTGACACCATCAATCGATCAGGAGATTGAACTAGAGTTTTGTTGTGAATAGAGAATTTTAGAAAAGTCTCTGACCTTTAGAAAGAAAAAGGAGACAGTGTAGCTTTTGAGAGGTAGAACGTAAGGCCATGCTTAGTGAAGGCCTCCCCCCTTGGGTCTCGTCCACACAGTATATACACATGTGTCCCCTCATCCTTGCATTGGTCAAACCTATGTTAGAATTCCAGGGACACAGGACCGTTTCAGAGTGGTTGGCAGGAAGGGAGAGTTGTTTGGTGGAATTTATTGGTAAAAACAGTTAGTTATACACTTGACGTGCCATGAAGGTCTTCCAGACAAAAGCACGAGTTCCCAGCGTTCAGCCACACTTTGAATTTTGTCAATAGCACAAACCACCGAGTTAAAAAAAACTGCATGCTTTAACGGATCGCCAGTAATCCGTTCGGTTTTAAAGGGTTAAGGACTCGCTGACTTGATCTGACAGTGGTACAGCCCTCACACACTTCCCGTGAACGCGCCTCTAAGTCAGTAAGTCCGTCGGATTGCAATTGGGTCTATGGTCTAGACACTGGTGGTGGTGAGAAGAAAGAGAGAGATAGAATATTATATGGGAGCACCGTATGGGAGGAGGAGTTGACTGGATCATGAACGTGAATGACTGCAGCAGTTTTCAGCTGAAATTGCATGCGATATCAGCGGCAAATTTGACATGATTGGCTGATTGAGATCGCAACTAAATCAAAACAGTTAAACCAGAAACTCCTACTGTCAGCTGATTACTGCTGCAGGAAGAGAGAGAGAGAGAAAAAAAGAGAATGAGTGAGAATAAAGATAATCCTGCTGATTGGATTTACGCGAAGCTTCATTACTCTTTGTCAGATCCAGAATTATGATTAAGATATGAGAGGCCTGCGAGTACAGGCAGTTAGTTTAACTAGCTGAAAAGCAAATTCATGACCACAAGACTCCACAATTTATCGGTGCCACGGTTTGGGCAGGGGCACCCAAGTGCAGACAGACAGACAGACAAAAGGCACAAGCAGTTTCAGGGCTGATGCAGCAACAAGTGGCTGAGAGCCAGGGATTGAGTCTTGTTCTGGTGGGTAGGAACCAAACCAGAGTTTGAGGATCTGGTTGAGGACTACAGAGAGACCTGAGGGGAAGCTCGGCAGAAAGGAGTCCAGAGAGTTGGTAGCTGACCTTAGTGAAGAGGGGAGGATGTGTGATATGACAAAAATGAAGGCTGGGGAACCCACATAAAATAGGCAGAATAAAAGACTCATGAAAACTGGCTAGAACTCTGACTGACTGCTCGGCCATCTCCTCCCTGCCAGAATCTAGACTCAGCTCTCCCAGAATCCTTGTATCTGGCTTGATCATTGTGACACTGCACAGCTGGTAAACCTCTGCTCTGGCTCAAACACACCTGTGCCTACTCCAGCAATTAAGCACACACACAACTGGACACAAAAAATGGAGAACGGCTGCAGGCAAAGAGGGTAGGGAGGTCGAAACAGAAGCTATGTCACTCAGTATTACCTGCTTAGCTCAGTATTGCTAAAGGTACCACTGCTCCAAATGTAGCTTGGTTCATGTCGAGTATTTGTTTTGGGGTGTTACATAAAACTCATAATTAAGTCATTTTGATAATTTCGCCAACTGGAACGTCAGCTGTTCCACGTGAACTGCCTCCTTTTCTGCACCGCCGGTCAGCTAACATGCCGCTGAGCAAGAGTTGTCCTCGTCATTATTTTTGACTTGGCCCTTTCTGTGTTCATGCCGATGTTTAATTCAGGTCATCGGACTAAATCGGGAAAAGCACCGATGTGTTTGACTTGGAGCTAAAAATGTACAGAAGGACAAGCAAATGCAGCAGTGCAACCACTGCTCCATGATCTCGCGCTGCTCTGGAGTGACGCTTAATAACGATTTGAGCCAACATTGACGTGACGTCCATTAATGATGTCACAAGCAGATGAAGACTGGATTCATTACATTTTAAGGTTCACTTTTGAATCCCATACCTCAACAACCGGGAGCATCTCATACTCAATTCTGTCCTCCGCTGGCGTGAGAGGAAGCGGTGAGATTTAATCAAAGAAGTGCTTAGCACGCCGTCTCGGAAGCCATTTCTAATGACTTCAGGCCTAGCTCTTTCTGCTGGCTTTGCGACACGGGTAACTGAAACAAAAATAATCAGAAGATATGTATTACTCTCCTTGAGCATTCGAAACAAAGAGTGAAGTACGTGATAGCAGTGATTGATGACACATTCAGGAGCTTTTGTCAGTTTTTATCTGTTCCAGCCCCCCCTCCCCCTCCTCCACGAGAGCTCACTATATCTCATCGCTTCAAAATGAAACCGAACGGTTCCGCCCTCGATGAGGACGAGTGCGCACGCACGCTCTGCGTGTCTGAGTGCATCATACATATGCATCGCTTCATCTGTATGGGCGCGTGCTCTGGTTCGCATGAATGCACGCCTGTTTTTGTGTGTGTGTGTGTGTGTGTGTGTGTGTTTGTACATGACGGTGCAGGACTGTTTGCCTGCCTCACAAATGACTGGACTATTAATTAGGAATGATGCCCGAGCCGGTCGAGACAGCCTGGAAAAAAGTCAGAAGCCAAAAGTTCAAAAAGGTAATGCTTCAATTAAAATGTTCATTAAGACTACCCCGCTTACTCCGTCATCCGTGACAAATGACTTGCCGCCGCTGCCTGGACTTCTCCACACACCACCCGAGTCACCATTATTCAGAATAAAGTAAAGGAAGAGCAATCTGTCAAAAGGAGGATGCGGGTGAAATCAGCAAGGCCCCCCACTATGAATCTAAAGTGAGTGTGTCAGACAGTAAACTGTACTAAACTCGGTAAATAAATGACTCGATGCAGTTGTCATGGCGGTTTTATTATTAGGTGTTTGTAGGTATATTCTCTTCGGGGGGGAAATGGGTTTGTTTGCTCTCTAGTCCAGTCACATCTCAGTTGGTGTCCTCTGTATATCTCTGTTTGCCCTCACAAAGTTTTGGAAAATGAGATAGAAGTGTACAGACAGCGTATTAGAACATCTGCACAAGTGTCCTACAAAAGCTAAGTTTAGTTATGTATAAAAGAAACAAGGTTCACATTTGAGGTTCCTGCTGGATGCCTTTGATGTATACAGCAATGGTGCGGTATACACTCACTTGCCACTTTATTAGGCACCTCTGCTCAATTGCTTGTTAATACAAATAGCTAATCAGCCAAACACATGGCTGCAATTAAGTGCATTTATAGGTGATCCAGACAACTATTGTTGCTGACCATGTCCATGCCTTTATGACCTCAGTGTACCCATCTTCTGACAGCCACTTCCAGTAGGATAGTGCACCAAGTCACAAAGCTCATATCATCGCAAACTTGAACTTCTTGAACATGACGATGAGTTCACTGTACTCCAGTGGCCTCCACAGTCACCAGATCTCAATCCAATAGAGGAACCTTTGGGATGTGGTGGAGCAGGAGATTAGCATCGTAGCAACTGCGTGGTGCTATGATGTCAATATGCACCAAGATCTCTGTGGAATTTTTACGCCTTGGTGAAAGTATGCCACGAAGAATTAAGGCAGTTCTGAAAGCAAAAGGGTGTCCAACCTTTTACTAGCAAGGTGTACCTAATAAAGTGGCTGGTGAGTGTATTTTTGTTAAAAATAAATGTCAAATTGCACTGAAAAATATGACACCTAATATCGGTTTGGATCAAATGGTGGTGACTGGGGATGCTAAATTAAAAGTTAACTTGGAGAAGTAGCAAATTGACATTATTTTTGTGTGTTTTTATAAGAAAAAAAAACTGATAACAATGAAAACGTAAAATTCACATACAGCTTTATTGTTTTCATGCAGAATGTGAATCAGACACATTAGCTTTCACCCGATAACTGTTTATTTTGCAATGTTATCAGACATTCATGGTCAAAGCCATGGAGAGGTTTACATCACATCCGCAAAAAATTTGAAATCGAGCAGCAACAGAACAGCCGAGGCACGAGAGCTTCGCCTCAGTTGAGCCATGAGACTGTGTGGAGCTCATCCATCTTCAAAGTCCACACATACAAAAGCTACGTTTCCCTATTAAAATAGTAATTAAAATTAACCCATCTACTCAGTCATCTGTGACAAATTGCTTAGCTAGCACTGGGCCAGCGCTAAGTTGCTCTTCTGCAGTTTGTCGTCAGTGAGGGATGAATTCTGCTTCTCCTCATTTGGTTTTCTCATGTCAAGGAGAAAAGGGACCATGAGTATTTCTTTTGTTAGTATTTTTTTCCCATGTTGATGTGATTATCACCATGCTTGTTTATATATGCTTTACCAATGAGTAGACATTACAAACAACAGTTAACAGACTTCCTTTGATTTGGCCACCCCTCAATATTTTCAGATTTTTTCCATGTACAGTATATATAAATATATTCCAAACATTTTTTGGAATGACTGATTCAATTCTGACCCGAGTTTTTGTCAACTTTCAACATTGTACGACAAACAAGTCACAGTCCAAACTTTTCGCAGTGTGTTTGCTGGTGACACCTTTTTACAATTTCGACTTTGTTTTGCCTACATTTCTAGCTGCAGTGTGGAATAGACTGTATATAAATATGGACAACACGTCACCACTCCCTTGCATTTGCTAAGCTGATGCTAGTTTAGCGGGCCTGCAACGTCTTTGCCATTGGTTTTCAGAAGTACACCAGAAAAATGGAGCTGCTACTTGACACAAAAATCTTGCCAGTTGGACTTACATTTAAGTAGGTTGAGGAGTCATAAGTTACTGCTACTCATTTAACTGCTCACTCTAGCTACCATCACTGTAAAGGTGGAGGTTAACCCCTGTACCCTAGAAAGTTAACAAGTGTTTGAGGGTTCAAGAGGCATATCTTTTTAAAAAGGCACTGAGTGGAAAGGGCTTGGTGGAAAGGCTTTGGGATAATTAAGCCATTCTTATTAATTACTTTGTGCTGCTGAATTTAAATGAAACCAAACTGCACTTGTGCCTCTTTCTAAAGAGTAGAGAAGCTCCATCTGCTTATCAGTGGTCTACTCATCCAATCACTTCTTCGTGATAGTTACATATGAGCAGTTTTCCTAGCGGTCTTAGGCTGATGCCACTGTTTCCTGTGTGATTTCTTTTATTTGAAGCTACACTAAGGTTCTCGGACTGATTTAGCCTGGAAACCTTCAGCTGTTCCAACACTACATTATTAACGACAGTTTATAATCTGGTGAGGAGATGGTGTGGTAGACTGGTGTAAGTAGTCGCGTTGATTGAATTACTGGCAGCTGGTGAACCGCTCCCCACACCTGACTCCATTTAAATTAATTAATTAAACACAGCGAAAGGAAAATCAGGAAGAGGGCATGACAGTTACTCCCTTAAATTTCAAAACTAATTCTGTCAAAGGAACACATAAAGTGAGCAGTATTATTAAATAAAAAAAAACAAGAGTGGGTAATTAAGTGTAAAATTGGGGGTGTATATGTGTGCTTTTAGATTGTTAAATGAATTTTATTCTAAGTGCTCTTACAGCATATTGCATTTGTGGGGTTTGTTTCAACAGCAGTTGGACGATGAGCAAATTTTAACAGGTGTTGAGTATTTCTGGTTCCCTGAAGTGAAGTTAAATATTCAGATGACTTTTTTTTTTTGCTTGTGAAATGTTAATTTCTATTGCAAATATCAGTCAGACCCAAATTAGGGGGGAAAAAACATTTTTATACATGGATAAAAGAATGGTTTTTGGTGAGAAATAAATGAGATATCTTAGCAACTGCTAGGCATTTCGAGGATAAAGTGGGTCGAAGAAGTATCCAAGACAATTAAAATGATTCATGACTGTGACTGTCAAAAACAGGTTGTTTTATAACTTCTCATACTTAAAATCTGTCATGGAAACTGGATAGAAAACAGGAATGATGCCAACTAAAGTTGAGCATTCATTGATCCTTGGGAAGCATCATTGTCATTTATCTGTATTAGTCAGTAAACGTCTTATCTTTTACATTTATTTCCTACGAAGCACTAATGAGGATAACTGAAATACCTCTGAGACCACAGACCGTTAAAAAACAAAAACAAAACAATGGATGACATGTCTTCATTTCCTTCCATTGGGCAAACTGACGCTTGTATC
The DNA here is from genome assembly GCF_022458985.1 of Mugil cephalus. Lineage (NCBI taxonomy): Eukaryota > Metazoa > Chordata > Actinopteri > Mugiliformes > Mugilidae > Mugil > Mugil cephalus. Next base: position 23,113,374 of record NC_061774.1, on the reverse strand, counting down.
CCAGGCAGTGGCATCTTGTGGGATTGGAGCCACTCCCATTGTTTGTTATATTGTTATATTTTATTGTTTGTTTAACACTGCACTCTGCTCTACCTCCACAAGTCACAAATGAAGTGTTGGATTTTACACTGCACACATTTATTTATTCTTTTTCCTGCTCTCACATTCCTATAGGACTCCTTAATGGAGCTGTTGTCCATGGCAACCGTCAAGTTTCATGATGTTTCATCCTAGTTTCTATATCTAAAACCAAACTTCTCAGAAAAATAACAATTGGACATAAATCTGCGTTATATTAACCACTTAAGATGACAGAAACCATCCTTTAAAAAAAGTATTTGGCACGTATTTTAGTGTTTCAGTTTGACCCAAGTCCCATGCTCTAACATAGAGCTTATGACCTGTACTGCAGTCAGACACCATGTACTATGTGTCCTCAACTATGTGTTGAGGACACATAGTTTCACCTGCAAAAGGCTGATCATGTCAACCTTTACCTTGACAGTATCCATGTCTCCATGCAACTTAGTTTGATTGTCTTTTCCCTGGAAACCGTATGTGCTGTGTAAATAACATGACCATCTGTTTGACCAGGTTTCACATTATTATAGGCAAATTACAAAGAAATGTGTTAACATGTGAAACCTGGATACGTGTGCAAATGTCAACGCAATCAGAAATAATTTCATATTATTAACCATTATCGGACAAATAACTGCATGTGGAATGAGTCTACAGCCAATGCACAGTGGTGTGGTGATGCGTCACAGCAAGAAGGTCTGGGTTCAAGGTCTGGAGTTTGCATGTTCTCCCTGTGTCTGCGTGGGTTCTCCAGCTTCCTCTCACCGTCAGACTCATTAGGTTAATTGGTGATTCTAAATTGGCTATAGATGCGAGTATGAAAGGTTGTCTGTCTTGCCGTGTTAGCAGGTGGAACAGGCCTACAGCCGATGTATTTTTACCCTGGCTTCTCACTCATGGGTGAGTATAAAAATATCTACGGCACATGGAACATACAGTTTATTCTGTGACTCATTTATTTTGCTTCAGCAAACTTTGTTAGAGAAGTGGCAGGCGCTCTGTCAAGGTAATAGTACAAAGATTGAATAGTACTTTATAAATACCCAACACATTTCTATGTAATGTATACACAGTAGTAACCATAAATCTAGGATTCGTCAAGGAGGGATTAGATGCTAGACTGAAGTTGCTTTTAGATGGTACCATAGATTGAGAAAAATAGTGAATGACATGCAACGAATAAAGTGCAGATATATATGAAAACTCTTAATAGGAATGGCCATTTGAATTAAATCTGCACTTATTCAATCTTCAATCGCTCGCATATGCATATTAGATAATCACCAAACACAGTAAGCGAATCCAGAAATGAAAAAACATAGATACACCGAGAGTCAAGCAGTTCAAAATCTCCAAGGAAAAAAAGAAAACAAGTTCAGCTCGAACACACAATCATAGCCCCTGCAGCCCACCCACAGTTCCTTGGAAACCCACGTATGGGTTTGAGGTTGAGTCCAGGAGGAATATTGAGTGGGGTGAGAGTTTTTATTGTGGGCTTCAAAGAGCACCCTAGAGGCCCGGCAGGAGGAGTGCGACTCTTCCAACTCTCTGCCAGTCTGTAGGCTCTAGGCCTGCTCCTTTAGCTCGCCGTCGGGTCAAGAGCCTGGCCAGTCCACTGTTTGCCACACGTAAACTTGGTATTTTTGTGTGTATCTTTGTACGGAGTAAAAGACTCCTACAAGTTAACGTGTAAAGCACTTAATGTCTATGGTCATTCAAGTGGGAGGAGCTCCAAAAATAGGTTCAAACCAACCTGTAGCTCGTCTCTCATTCGGCCTCCTAACTGCTCTCACTCAAACCAAACCACAGCGGCATAATAACCATACACGATTGGCCCCAACGACCCACAAGACCACACAACGTCGCATAGATACACTGGAATACCATGAGTTTTCAGGGAACTATATATGGGTAATAATATGATTTTGTCATCCAGGTTGCAACTACGATGACAACAGACGAGGCAGTCATACGAGAAAATACGTATACAATGCTCCACTGTGTTCTTTCGCTAATGCATGCTGTATGTCCAAGCTTTGTTTGTGCCAAGATTAGTTCAGCATAAACATGATTTATTTATTTATTTATCTGACAAAGCTTGCATATTGCTTCCTTGACTCACAGCCCGGACCACGTAAAGAACAGAGAGATAGTTGTCACTTTCCCAGAAAGACCTGCGGCTCCTTTAATGTTGGCCTCTTGTCAGCATCCCTGACCTGCTTTCTTTTTTTCCTCTGGAAGGGATGTCATGTATTAATGTCACCGCTGTGCCATATTTTCTCCTGTCATTCAGGGGTCGACTATAAAAAAGAAAAAATCCCAAGGCATTAAATAGACCATGTTGCGCACTTATTAACTTTGAGATCCAAAGAGTCTTGTAGTAGCATGCAATCAAGAAGACATCAAAAGAATCCTACAAGGACAGGTTAGGATTTATTTGGAGTTAATCAGAGTCCATTCGCACACGAGTGCACTGTGTCACAGGGGATTGATGAGTGGTTGACTCTGAATAAATATGTCGGATTCAGCTAGAAACTCCTTCCCGTCTGCAGGCTAGTCCTCGAACACTGAAAAAAATAAAGACAGACATAACAGCATATCAGAACGAAAATAGACTTTATTGCCAATGTTTGTACATTCAATGAATTTGCCATGATGTTTTGTTGCATGGAAAAAAAAAATGGAATGAAATATAATAAAATCATAAACATGTACATATTCAAATATAGGCTACAGAAAAAGAATATATATATATACGCACGCAGTATATGTACAACAATGGAACAATGGATACAGCTCTACATAGAAACAACAAATAACATTCCAGTACAATGAATAAAAGACTGCTTAAAACTGATTAGACCTTTTTAACAAATTGTTGAGATGTTTTTTAAAAGGAAAGAATGTGGAACTTTCTCAAATAGTTGCGAGAACGTACCAGATTACCCTCCAGAGGAGACTGTAAGGTGCAGTTCAGACAAACTACCACAGGTCAAAACATCATGTCTGAGTTGGAACAGAGAGTACTGTCAATCTGTCTAATAAATTGGAGACCATGGAGAAATTACAGACGAAAGAGGCTTGTTTAAGTTTCACTCAATAGATGGTAATTCTCTCAACAGTTTGGCACAATGATGACATTAATATGTTTATTTAGTTGCCTTTTCTATTAAGTTGTTCTATGTTTTAGTATAATCGCACCAGATCAGTTAGGATGACGCATTGGTGGTATGATGTGGCAACGTCAGCACCAATAAAATGCCTGAATTTTTTAAAATGTTGCAGGTTGAATTCAAAAGTGTTGGCCGGTTTTTATGTTTTTGAAGTCAGATTGGAGTATCCCACTTAAGGTTCCTTGCCTCCTGTATACTAAGGGTTGAGCATTTTCCGTTTTTTTAAAGTCAACTAATATGTGGTGAAAGTCAAGTCAATGTCAACTAGTGAATAATGTTACCAAGTAAAAAATTATGTTTTGCAACAATGAAATGAAGTGAATGAAATATATTCTTGACCTGAACACATATCGTAGCATCTCACGCAAAGGAAGCTACGGAGGCTTTTCTGCAAAGTATCTAAAGCTTGAATGCAGGCTACTGTCAGCCGTAGCCCACGTCAAAACCATAAACGCCATCAGTCTGACAATTCTGACAAGTCTGCAAACTCTCAGCTCTGCCATAACTTCCATCTGTTGCATTCACTGACAGTAGTACACAGTAATACAGAACGATCATACAGTATACACCGAGTAAATACTAGTTAGTCATGTTCATTGTACGTATAAAAATAGAGGCTCATAGCTGCTCATATTGACATTCACCAAGGATGCAGACTACTAAGTGTCTGGAGCATTACTTTCACAATGTGTGGCTGCTCTCTGTGTCAGACACAGGGTGCAGTGCTAGTGGTGCTTATAATTTCCTTATTAGACATTAATAGTCTCAATCAGTCAGCTAATTAATTGCGATAACAACAGTAAACAGCAGGATATTGAAAATGAGAAGGCCCTGACAGCTAGCAATTAATTTAAAGCTGGTACCTCTTTTTTTTGCTGCTCGGAGTCTGGAGTTATTGTTTTATTAATGGAAGGTGACCGTGCAGTCATTTTGTTTGGTCATTAATTATAATAAGGAGAAGGAACACGCTGTATAATGCGTCATATATTGAAATATATTTAACTATACACATTTTTTAGAGTGCACCATTGTTGAGGAATGCAAGAGACATCAGCAGGCTCTTACTTGTGGTTGGCTGGGCTGAGACATTTCTGATGGTCGTCAAACTTGCGTGCTTGTCTTTCAGTAATTACGCGGTACACTAGGTCTTTGGATGCTTTCCTTGTGAATCCGAGTGTAAAACCTACATTGTAAGCTACAAGTAAGCAAGCCATACATCTTTCACTTCCTTCCTTTGACACACCAGTGTGCTGACATCTTGCACAAACCTCACACAGCCCTCCTATAAGGGGAATGAAGCCACACACACACACACATTAAGTAATGGTAGATCTTTACAACTTACAATGTTCAATGACTTCTTTTCAACCATTTATCAGGCGAGGAACCATATCCGGTAACTTAAGCACACATTTTAAATGGTGTCTTGCTGGCTGTGAGATTGAGGGGCATGTGATTTTCACCCAGCCAATCAGTGGAGATCAAGACACCATTCTCACGTCAAATGTGGTCTGAAAAGTCCATCTCTGTATCAACAGTGAGCAGAACTGCTTTGTTAGGTACCATGAAGAAGTGGACTAATGTTGTCTAATGTAAGAAAGTGTATGTTAACAAGTGCTTGATTCAGCACTTGTGTTCTAATGGTCTAACATACATTTGTTTACCACTGAAGGGCAAGGAACCATATATAGTAAATTCATTGACATTGATTTTCTACATCAAAAAGTCACATAAGTAAAAAACAAAAAAGTCTTTTTATCGCCCTACAATAACAATCTACAGAACTTTTGAATTTCCAAGTATTTCAATGAGTGCTCTGAAAGGGTAGGAAGAGTTAAAACTAGGGACAACTTTAAGGATGAATCTGACTAATTTATCAGTTGTGTATCCCATTATCATTTCAGCCCATCTTGTGGTTCTATGGGTCAGCCACCGATTGAAATACAAATGTTTGAAACCAAACAGCACATGGAAAAGAAAAAAAAATATGGAGTGTAAAAAGAAAAAGAAAAAGGTCACTTTCTCTTCCAAGGAAATCCAAGGCTGTGATTTCTTTTGAATCTCGTGGTTGATCACACAGGAGAATCACTCTGCCCAGAAAAGTTTTATCACAATTTCATTTTTGATGCATTCAATTTACATTTTGACCTTGGCAGCTACTTGTGGGCACTGTTGATTCGGCAGTGTTGTTCCTGCAGCTTTCCAAAGCAGCCATGAATCAACTGAATTATTTGAATTTGTGTCCAACTGAAAGAAAACTCTGAAATGAGCTTGCTGGTATGGCCATTTTTCTGAGTGAACTGGGCATCTCTGTCCAGGAATACTGGGTGCTGGCTTGATCGCTGACATATTCATCCACAGGCAACAGTTCATTCAAATATGCGAGGCCTCCGTTCTGGTTACTCTGCAGCTAAATGCAATGTCAGATTACCTCACAGACCTTGAGGGAGGTTGCAAATGATAAAACGAAAACCAAAGCCACACGTCTCCTTCTGTACACTTTGCTGTGCAATCATGGCAGATGATTTTTTGGCTCTGATTAACAATGTCGTCTCGGGGATGATCTTTCACTTCTTGAATATCAACAGTGGAAAAAAAGAAAAGAAAAAGCTGCGGTGAATATCTTTGCCACAGCCAGTACCACCACAGAAAGCTGTCCACCTCCTAGATAGACAGATAGACATATTGTTAGCCAATTAGCATAATTACCTAAGTAATTTTTTGACTTACTGGTAGAACATCAAGCTCAACAATCCACTCCGAGGTCTCCCAGAATAGAGCTGGTCTTTTTCACTAGGAGAAGTCTCCTTTTTTTTCTATTGCTGAGATGCTGTTGCTCCAGCAGACCACTCCTTAGTAGATGGTTGATGCTTCTACAGTGTCGTAGAAGAACCTCATTAGTGCTCCCTGCTCTCCAAAAGACCTAAGTGACTTCAGCATGTAGAGTTTGCTCTGGCTTTTCTCACAAAGTGCCCTAGCATGGTCAGAGCAGCCCAGATTTTTTTGTTCAGATGAACCGTCAGAACAATGGGACAAACCATGGTTTTACCCGCATTTAACTGGAAGCAACTTTCTGTTCTACAAAGAACAGATGCGACCAAAGAAGACCAAGGGAGCCAGGACAGTTCCCTGAGGGTCTCCCATTCTGTAGATGACCACATCAGATACACAGACAATTAATTTGTGTTTATCTTCATTCAAACTTGGCAAAATCATGTTCAAATAATCTATGTAGAATATCTATTTTTAAGGAAGCATTCTTCTTGTGACAAAAAAAAAACAGGATTTTAAAAGAAGCAGATGGAAGTGTTCAGTTGGCGTGCATGCTGTCTAAGCATTTCCGTTCTTTAGAGTGAGACACGTTATGTTTGACAGAAAGAGACCACTAACACCATAGTCATCTATCTCACTATAAAACAGCTGAACTGAGTCACTGTTGAGGCAAGATTGTACAGGTAGGTAAGGTGCAGTAACACCTCATTGACTTTGCCTAGATTTTCAGACAAAAGCCATGTCACATTTAATTTTAAGGGCATTTTACAGCTCAGAGGGGTGTGAATGAGATAGTGTCTGTCAGTTATGTAATAAATTTAAGTAGTAATTCTAAAGTTTTGATCACAGCAATTGTATTTCTTGTTCGTGATTGACATTTTAGTTCTTGTTCTATGTAATTCCCATCTACACTGACAGAGAGACATGTACCTCCAGCAACAGAACTGACATTTCATTTAATCATATTGCTTCCATGTAGTCTTCAGTAAGTCTGAGAGAGATAAAGGAAAGAAGACAGAAAAAAAAAGTTAAATGTCTCTGTGCCTATGTAGAGACTACTCCTTCCACCTTTGTGTCTTTTCATCTGAAGTCATGGAGTGCTGAACCACCTGATGCTTTCATGTGATGTGAGAAAATGGTAATTAGCGTTGGACGTGAGTGTAAGTGAAAGAGGAGTGGGTCTACCAAAGACAACCTCTATAATTGCTACATATGGATTGACATCTGGACTAAATATAAGGATATGTGATAAGATGTGAGAAGACTGTTTTGACTTTTAGTACCACCGTTATTCTCTGTAGCACTGCAGAAGGGGAAGAACAAGAGAGCTGACAGTGATTGACACAAAATAATTATAAGTCAATTCAGAAGAAGTAGGAAACTAGGAAAGTGAAAATAGAAAGAAAATGAGCTACAAAGAGAGCTGTTTTAAAACTGTTGGTGCAGAGATTAAAAAAAAAAAAAAACAAAACACAAGCATCATTGGAAGAAAACAAAGAAACAAAAGATAAACTGATCAGGCATAACATTGTGACCACATTTCTAATATTGTGTAGGTCTCCCTTGTGCCTCCAAAACAGTTGACTCAGAGAAAAGACATCGGCCTTGTGAGGGTCTCCTGTGGTATCTGGCAACACAGTGTTGTTAGTGGGAGGCTTTGGGTTCTATGAATTGAGGGGAAAGGCCTTTGTTATTCCAGTATGCTGTCCCAGAGATACTTTATCAGTTTGGGACCTAATGAATTTGGAGGCCAGGTCAACACCTTGTGCTGTTTGATACATCTAAGGAACATCCACACCAATGCCACGTCTAAACGTTTCCCAGCAGAACATTGCAATGTCACAAGATGGTCAATGTCTTTACTTACTGTTATGCATGAGTGTATGTGCCAGTAAAAACTTCGAAATTAGCCTAGCCCTTTTCTAAATTTCCAAAATGTCCAACAACAGTTGTTGTGGTTGGCAATGCTGCTAATTTTGGAAAATAGTAATTTGAGAGAAAAACAAAATGAAACAGATAAATAGAAATACTTCTGCATTATTGAAGACTTGACATTTAAGCATCTTAAACATTTCAGTATTCCCTTACTAGTGAGTTTTCAGTTGTGTCAAGTTGGCATCTCACGTGGGTCACACGAACAGACTGGGCCATTAGGGGTGAAAGTAAAATGTTAAATGTTGATGGAATGATGGTATTTGGGAATGAGACTTCTACTGACATCTACTGACACTGGGGTTGGTGGTTCACACTCAAAATTGCTTCTGGAGAGAACCCTGCATGGCAGCTCAACAGCCCTTAGTGTGTCAGTGTGTGTCAATGGGTGAATATTGTAGACACATTACAGTATAAAGCCAGTTAAGTACCACCTAGGTACAAACGTGCTATATAAGTGCACACCATTTTACATCAGATAGAAACATGAATGCAATAAGAGTGCTTGATATGGCCCTAGCTCAGCCCATTTCAGTTCCAGTTTTCCCCAGTGGTCATTGAAGGCACTGGAACTAAAAATCCCTGATGCACAAAATTATTTTTTTAAACAAAGAATGTTCTTATTCTCTCTATTGAGGGTTTTTGTTACAAAAGTTCATGATAGTAAAACCTACAAAGCCAATTTTAATACTGTGGGGTCCTAGTAAGAGAAACACAACACTGAGGCATGGAGAAAAGCTTGATAATGTACGTTGTTCTCTTGTTCTCACAGCCTTAAATGGAAGCAACCATTCACATACTCCTAGTTAATGACCTTAGACTCCTTCCAGGTCAGTGTTGGTATTAACTGATGTATTAACTGTTGTATATTTCTTATTTGGATTCCATCTCTTGTGCATCTAAGGTTCTCGGTGAAAATGTGGGTGGATTATCATCTGCACAGTGGAAAAGCAGAACAAGCGGACCAACACGAACAAATAACAAATTAAGAGCGAATAAACTTGCGACAGAGATAGAGCTTCAATCTGGATTTGCAAGTACGTTAACTAAGTTCCTTAGGGTAGGCATCTAAGAGTGAAGAGGCACCTTTGTCAAAAACAAACAACTCAGTTCTTGTTCAAATATGTGAAGGATGGGGAAACGACTGTGTTAAACTGCAACATACTGGCAGACATATGGCGCACATTTAGGCTGCTTTGCAACTAGAAGAACAATTAGACTGGGGGCCTGAGGCGTGCTTTGTAGCCACGACACACACAGACAGCGTGAGTACTTGTGTTTAAAATGAACAGTAGCAGAAGCATCTGGCGTTGGAACTATAGCAAGAGGGTTGCAGGCTATAGTTCTGAAATACAGCCCACTCAGAGGTCACACCGATTGGTGTGAATGTAGCAATTAAGAAACCTGAAATGTTATGATAAGAGTGCGAGCAGTTTATAATTCCAGTACAGCATGTTGCTGTACCAGGACTGACAGGCCGCTACAGATTTTTCCTCAAACTTATTTGCAAGGTTGAAGACATTTGGAGCCCACACCCACAGTCAAACTTTTCTCAAAGGTGACCGGTAGAACATTTTCAAGGTCCCATGCATTCTTTCATGCTGCATGTGAGAGGCATAATCTGTCAGAAGGACTGCTGCTTCTGGCATGATGCGCGGAAACACGATGGCCAGATAAAAACATGTGATTGATTGACTGAGCCTGGCGTACTGAGCGGCAAATTGCTCCAGATTGCTACTTCAGGCTTCTGACATTCAACACTCAGTTTGAATATTCCCTCAGGTTGAACTTCCTTGATGCACATGTGATTTACAGATGAAGGTTGGTGTTGCGGCTGGCCAGGTTTTAAACACAATGTGGCGCTCGCATGGTATCTAGGCTGGCAAATAAATTTGTCATATGTCCATATACATTGTAGCACTATCTATTTCCTAAGCTCAAAATGTGTATTGTACTGGCAAGGCATCCTTTTGAAATTTAAATTCTCACGGCGTCCTGAATGGGTGAAACCTGCTGCATGTTAATGCATGCAACGCAAGTGTGCGCTGCCCACGAGCTGGAACTGTGACTGATATGTCAGCAATCATTACTTAAGCACTCCTCTGTATTCCCTGTTAGACTCCCATTGTTTCAGTCAATAATATTCTCTTCACAGGGCCCTGAAAGCAAATTAAATACAAGTGTTCATCGTCATGTAAGATTATTAAGAATAAAGCAAAGCTATATACCATCATGTGTGAAATTGAAAAATGCTTTGTTTTTGCTTTGAATTACTTGTTTTGTCATTCTTTATTTATGAACGTGAATTTTGATTTTATGAAGACATCAAAAACAAAAAAAAACTGAACAACCGGAACCCACGGACAATTTCAAAGATCTGCAGCTTATTGCAGCTAAATGGATAATGTGTTTGAATATACAGTGAAGAGCAAACAATAAAACTAACAGAAGTTTTTCTCCAACAGTACTTAGAAACATGTCGGTGAGTCACATGATTCTTCTGCATGTTTTTAGGCATTTTTAATGTGTTTTGAATAAGAGTGGAGGTCTGCGTCATTTTTTTTCTTCAGATGCTTCTTCATGCATTTTATCTGGCGAGTCATTCGAGCTAATTAGATTTGTACCTCTGTCAAATCCACACCTAACAGTATTCTGTATGTAATCCTGTATTCTGCACATTGGTTTAACAACTGTCACGTTTTACAAACAAGTTGCTCTACTGCTTATACTCCAGATAAATGAAAAAGTTTATTCGCACTTGGAATAACAATACTCACTTTTATTCTGCTATACGACTAGGCTACTGCTGTACATTTTAATACTGTGTTGCCAGATATATGATAATTATTATATTTACACAATAGTTATATATAGGTCCTATACGATACACGATAAAATTATTGTTTATTTGGCCTTTTTTAAAAGATCAGATCAAACCTGGCTGGCTCCTCCTCACTGCCAGTCACATCGACAGCGTTCAGCTCATGTTTGTTTGCTCAGCTGCACTAGCACCACAGCAAACGATAAGACATAAGTGAACACTAATTTGGACTTGGAGGAAAACAAACGCTAAAAGAAAAGAGTCTGATAGCACATACATGAACACTGGTGATAATACTTAATTTTCCATCTGACAACACTGGTGCTGAGCCAATGCACTGCAATTTTGATATGTGCACACTTGTTGTATGCCTGAATGACACTAATGTAGGTCTATGTCTACGTTCGCAGCCCTGGTTGGTTAGTATGTGTGATGCAGTATGACGATTTAGCAGAACCTTGTAAGTGCATGTGGAATAAAGTTTTCTAAAGTACTTAAGTAAGACCCCTCCAAGAAAAACACATGTTGGATGGAAATGGACCTTGGTGGTATGTATATCTATATTCTTAGTGTCATATGAGTAAATTGCTGTATGTATTTATGGATGATGTGGCTGATTCACGAGCTTACAGATTGGCTGAATGTTTGAATGGATGACTGGTTAAATAAATTGGCCAGATGAATGAATTACTGGCTGACTGATTTCACACTCAGAACAAATTAAAGAGCCAAGCTCCACACAGTGTGCGAAAAAAAAAAAAAAAAAAGGAATTCCTCTCGGGACAGATTACTTCTTCTTCTTTTCTTTTTTTAATTTTACATTTAAAATGTCCATTTTCTATCCAGCTTCTTCTGAATTAGTGTAAAATTATCCCAAGCTGTTGATAGGACAATATGCTGCAGTTTTAGAGATGTAGAGGTTAAAAATGGCATGATACGGGCGACTGCCTCCCCTCCTGTCTGACTGGCTTGGTTGAGCTTCTAGATTGACCTTGTTTCTGTCTGACTGATGCAGCAGCTGGCTGTGAGATTGACAGCGTAAAAGTTTGACTTGGAGGAACTCGTTGATTGACATTTTACTTCTTAACTTTTTATATGTATGACATTTAAATCGCAGCATTTTATGCAACAAATGTGCCTGCGCATACACTGATCAACCACAGCATTAAACAACACTTACAGGAGAGGTAAACAACATCGAGCATCCTGTGACGAGTCAATGTTTTGCTGGGAAATCTTTGGACCTGGCATTCATGTGGATGTTACCACCCACCTAATGGAGGAACCCCCACCCCCACCCCATAGTAATGACCAGTAATGGTGACACACACTAAAATGGTTTGAACAACTTAAAGTATTGGCCTGGCTCTCCCTAGATTCCCTACATCTCAAACTGATCAAACATCAGCGGGATGCACTGGAACAAGTCTGGTCCATCCTTCCCTGAACACACCAGACTATTTGGGATTTTTGGGGGTACAAGAGAGACCTACAGAATAGGAAGATCCAGCCAAGGATATTGGAAATATTGGTTTATAAAAAACTTCCTGTCTTTCCCCACACTTTTAGTAAGAGTTTCAGTTTGGTCACATCCGTCCAAAGACTTTTATTGATGTTGCATTACACTCTCTGTAACTCTGAAGTTTTGACTTTTGTTCCGGGCTTATTACATTCATTCATTTTTGTCCATACCACATTAACACAGCATAATACTGCTTGATTTGCAGTGTGTCCCTCAGTTCTTTCAGTTAGAATCCGCGACGTGTAGCTCAGCTCGGAGTAAACAAAGCAATCTTTCCCAAGCAATCCAATTAATTCTTTTGTGTCTCCACAACAGAAATCAATGTTACAAAAGGAGCTGCACACGATTCAAAGAATAATTTATTTAAACAATGACCTATCTGCAGGCTATAGCCCTTGTAAATCAGAGGAGTCCAATTGCAGCACTGGGTAGCAGACCATCAGATCTGCAGAAGTAGCTTTAGTTTAATTTGTTTGGGAGAGTTACACAGCATTGTGTGTTAACCTGATGATAATGGTCCACCATTTAAATATCTACCAGGGACCCATGTCAACATCAATTAGAACACACAAACACAAGCGCCTTGAGTGGCGTCGGACGGCACGGCGACCTGAAAGAAGCTGACACTCCTGATGATACCATGTAAGCAATGCATCACCATAAAAACTCATTCAAGTCGGACGCAACAAAGCAAAACTGTCAGGTGACAGTGCTTTGACAAAATTCAGATCCACTGGCACGCCCACGGCAACCAGACATTTCTGGGGAGACTAAGGTGACATGCATTGGAAGGATGCCAACAAACATGAAGAATCATACTCTACTACATCACTGGCACACAGTATGCAGTGAATAATAATCTGAAACCCATGGTAAGAGTACAGGAGGGTGTGTATAATTGGAGACATTCAGATGGAAACTTTTACCAAAATGTTTGTATGTCCAAACATCATCTTCCTTTATTGATCCAAACCAATCCAAAAACCGTTGCATAAAGGCAACTGGACTTGATGACTGAGAACCTTCACAGACTATCCAAACCAATCAGTTAGAAAATTGTAGAGATGGAGAAGAGGCTGGACATACTAAAGTGGAAATACGCCACTACCAGGCGGACCAATTACTGCTCTTAAAAACACTTTTACGCTCTCATGAGGTGGTTTTTGAGATGTAGCTTTTTTGTTTATCACAAAAGTGCATTGGAAATACTTTTTCTGCATTTCCCCATCGCCAGCTTTGCCGGAGATGACACAGGGGGTCATGTGACCAGGTCATTTGAAGTCCATTTCGTCAAAATGAAGTCTTGTGTGAAGACAATTTAAGAGATGTTGCGAGGCAAGACTTTAAGAGAGTTGCAGATAATTCACCAAATACTTTAACACATAATCAAAATTACAGAAATATGATATATATTTTATTTTGCGAAAAAGTGTAATGGAAGCGCAGCTATTGACTCAGAGGTGTACTCTGTGCATGAGGATCTTATATTCAATACAGGCTTTTTTTAGGAAACCATTGGAGCTGTGAAAAAGTTGGAGTGATGTGGTCCAAGGGGGTAGTTCGGGTGAAGATACGAGCTGTGGCGTGGACCAGTTGAGGTTTACGGAGACATTTGGAAGGTAGACCAAAGGGAACGGAATTACAGCGATGTCAGTCAACTGATCATGTCCCAGGTGATTCAATCTCGTTTTATGCACTGGGTAGCATGCGTCGTTGTGCTATGTTTGTTGGTTGAGAGGTACTTTATAGTGCATCCAGATGCTGCTGTTAAGAATTGACAAGCACATCCCAGCCCCTGAGACACATTGACACATACAAGCACATAAATACATAATGACAGTGGGTGAGTGTAAGCAAAAAGAACAGGAAAGAAGAAAGAGGGAGAAAGGTTTATAGGAAAAAGCTGACAGCTGTCTCACACACATGCACTACTCTAACCCATCCCAAAGGAAAGTGCAATTTATACACCATTTTCTAACCCTCCCGGAGGGAAAGTATCATTTTCCACCGCATAATAAACAGCAGAGTGGAGCAGAGATGGCAATAACGCTTATTGAAAAGAACTCCCATCGCTGCAGGATGAGCTCAACTGTCTCAAGCACACGCAGACACAAACACACTAGTCTGGCTATACTTGTGAGACTCACAGCTGAGACATCTGGTGGAAAATGCAGTTAATATTCACTCTTCGGAGAACACACGAGGAGGCGTTATGATACTGGACACACTTTTACATTTGTGTGTGATGCGAGCAGTAAAAACAAGACGCTGTAATCGAGTGGTCAGTACCACACGCGGAGAGAAATCAGTGACTTTATCAAATGCTGCATGCCACAATGTAGCTGATTTGCAGGGGAGCCTGTTGAGGGTTCTGATGGGCAATCAACAAGAGTGAATTGATTGTTACCAAGTAGCCAGTGTGCACAAAAAGCGGGCAGCTACAGAGCAATCTGCAGACTGACAAGAGGGAAGCAGACATTACAGTAATTGTACATTTGAAATGAGCCCAGTTCTCTGACAGCGAAGGCACAATTGATCACAGCGGGCAATCACCAGCGGGGCAGGTGATTGTACCCAGAGCGAGTGTTAATCAATCTTAATTGTATACTGGTTATGAGGAGGGCTTTGGGAGAAAATATAGCTGCAAATTTACCCTTTCCACAATTGGAGTTCAATAATCTAACCTCTTAAAAGCCATTGGAGATTTCAATTGCATCTCATGGTCTTCATTCAGTTAAAGCCGAATCACTGTGAAGGCTGATGGGAATAGTTTCACAGGTACCCAGTCATAAATAACAAGGTAATTGTTCGAGAGGAATAATAACATTCATTTGTACAGCATTTTTTCAAATCATCATTACAAAGTAAAAGAAAAACAGGTGCATACAACAAACAGAACAATTTAAAACTCAAGTAAAACCATAAAAAGGCTCTCAGGCCTCTGCCTGAGAATTTATCAAGTACATACCAGCTAGTGTGGTACTAACAGGTCAACATACTTGGAGTGAATGGAGATTTGTGATATGAACCCTTTTCCTGGTTAAAAGCCTAAAAGCCTGGCTGCTGAGTACTGGACCATCTGAAGTCTTGAGATTGATTTAGTGTTCAGAGCATAGATTGTATATAAATATGGACAATGCACCCCCAGTTCCTTTCATTGGCCAAATAGACGATAGTTTCCCAAGGATATGAGCTACCCATCTTGCAACTTTGGAGCCAGAGTACGGTCACACATTAGTCCATAATCCAGGTGTTAAGGAAGTAATCCTCTGGGTGTTGAATACAAAACAAATTTCTCCGATACAAATACTCCAGGCCTATGTATTATTAAAATATGTTCAGTGTCTTTCACATTCATGCTGGGTGGCAGAGATTAGGATATTTAACATTTACCACCTTCCACCTTCTGTTCTGAAGTGCCTCTGTGATGCATCCTTACAGGGAATGCATTCTTATTATTCGCCGGGTACTTTATCTCTATGAAGGAAGTAAGTGTCTCTTTCACAGCACACACCTCTCTAACTCAAAACCTTTGAGGTTTCTAAGAAACAAAGACCCAAAATATGTATATATATATATATATATATATATATATACCCTTATGCCATCTGCAGTATGTCGTTACTGTGTTCATTTGGCCAAGATTTCACACTTCGTCTGTTCAACTGCGTGAAGACCATCATGAATGCTTCGAGTCAGTGTCACAACTCAACCTCTGATTTTAAGTCTTTGTTAAAAAAAAGGGTCCTGGACAAGCTTCCAATTATATTACAGCCCAGCTCAACATTAAGTGAAGAGCAGGCATCATCTCATCTCATCTCCTACTGCTGCTTATCCTCACTCACGGGGGTTGCTAGAGCCTATTCCAGCTGTCATTGGGTGAGAGGCGGAGTACACCATGGACAGGTCACCAGCCTATTGCAGTGCTAACATAGAGACAAACAAACATTCACACTCACACCTAGGGTCAATTTACAATCATGTCGTTGGAGGTGGGAGGAAACCGGAGTACCTGGAGAAAATCCACGCAGACACAGGGAGAACATGCAAACTCAACCTATGAAGGCCTAAGCTGGACTTAAATACAGAGCTTTTCGCTGGGAGGCATCAGTGCTAACAGAGCAGACATCAGAATAACAAAAATGAATGGTTCCTTTTGTCAGCTGACAGCTTCAACCTAAACATTAAAGACACTTGGGTCCCCAGCAGTGCATGCATGAATTAGATGTCAGTGACAGTGAGATCAATTGATTATGCAGGGTGCTGCCAGGGTTGTTATAATCTCAAAATATGTGTTAAAGGGTTAATTGAACAAATACTTAGTGGTAGACAAGAAGCCTTCGGCTGCATCTACATAACCAGTCATTTCAGGTCTGGTTAGTAAATGAACTACTGAATATAAATGATTGCTTGGATCATTTACGTGACGTTAATGTTGATTGGCACACTCTTAGTTGACCTGTCAATGTTACAGAACACATGTCTTCATATGTATATATAAACATATTAAGAAGCCCGTTTAATTTTTCTTGTCCCCTTAAGCCCTCGACCTGAACTTCATTTCAGTGAAATGTATGATAAAGTTTTTGCCACTTGAGAGCAGGTGGTTGCTGGATGCTGAGCCACTTCACACTGGGTCAAGGACGCACACCCTGTGATTTAAATTGGAACCAGGAGGCAGGATATCACGAGGTGTCAGGATACGCAGTCATGACTTGGCAATGTAATGTGGAGACGCATAGTGCAAAGTGTAGTGAATGACAAAGGGAGAAAGCGCAGGAAGAGCGGAGCAGGGAGTTATTTAAAATTAATCACGTTATATATTATTTGGTGTAGAAAGATTTCACTCAGGGTTGCACCTTTTGTGTGATGGTGGTTTCAAATACACTACCTTCCATAAGGTCGGTTTATATGTGAATTCATTGATATTCATTAATTAAATTCAAACTAAAGTACAGTCAGTCAGTGTGTCAGTGTTTTTCCATCCTTGTCCAGCTTTAAAAGATAAAACTCAAGCTATACGTGCTCTGGCACCAGTAGCTTATTTTATTACTTTAGTGTCGAAAAGCAGGAACCATGATAATGTACTGGATACAGTTGGGTGTTTTTCTGAGTTTGTTTTTTAAATTAGTGTTTTCAGGTAGAATCTCTGAGTCTTGTACCCTGTACAGCAGATCTGACATCAACAGACTGATCCAGGATCTGCTCAATGTCCTTGTCCACTGGAAGCAACTGTAATAACAGTGGGAGCATGTTGTCTAAACAACACTGACATAAACTGATATTGCAAACTTGGACAAAATAATCAACTCTAGAATTAGCACAAAATACATAAAAGAGACTGAAGACATTACCATTTATATGACGATTGTTGCTACTAGATGGGAAAACAGGGAATACAAAAGGTATTCCAAAATATCCTGAGTGGGACATCTGTAGTGGCATCAAATTCCACTGGCAATTATTTCAGTCGTCGTAGAGAAATTTAACACAACACAATATTCAAATGCTGGTGGTGTTACAAGAAATGTCATAGCAATTCATCCAGAAATGGGTTTAGATATTCGATGAGGTCTGCACAGTGTCGGACTGTTGTGTTTGAGGCATAGACTGTATATAAATATGGACAATGCATCCCTATTTTCTTGCATTGGCGTTATCTTGTGAGTTTAGATGCAAAGTCCGTGCACTAAGGTCTGAGAGTGGAGCCACGTTATTGATAATTCGCCCACACTTCCACCCGATTCACTTGTGTTTCCGTTTAACTAATGCTGCTCCCTGTTCTACCTCCACCAGTTACAAAGAAATGTTTAACTCAAGGATTAAACACTGTACTTTATTTTTTATTTCAGTTATTTTAGTTACAAATAACTAACCATGTGTTCATATTACATATTGCACTTGCCTGCATGTCACATTAACTAGCTAACTCTGGGTTGATTTAACATTTTGACGCTCTTTCAGGTTTTGTGCTGGATATTTTTAAAACAGAAGCTTAGAAAGATTTGACAATAGCAGCTAGCATACGCCTTCTCTCCAGTCTGATGGAGTCTGACAGGAAGAATGAGATTAACTTTCAAACTCAGGGGAAACAAAGCCTTAGTGAGTGATATGTGGTTGAAAGACTTACCCAATAAGACTGCAGTGTTTGCCAAAGGCACTTCTATCAAGTACTAAACTATGGGTTGGATACCTTGGTAAATTAGATATTCCGTTTTTTTTCTTTTTTTTAATATACTTGCAAAACATACATCATGGGTTACTGAGCACAGCTCCAAGGAGAAAGAATTCAATTTATTTTATTTGAAATAAAATTGACAAAGAGAATACTTCCTGAAGTGTCTGTAGCTGATTCAAAATGCAGAAAAAGCAACTCACTCACTGTCACCACAGCTCTGCCCTGTACTGACTGACTTTAATATGAGTTTCTTTTTATTTGTAAAGCACTACATCGGTTAGCAACAAGTCAGTTTTCTGTATCACTAATCCTCTATTATACTTCAGATCAATGACAAATAGAAGGTATGCATTGATGTCACTGCCACCCTGGGCCACGTACCCCTGGGTGGCAAAAACACGGTGAAATGTAGCAGTAAATACAGTGAAACTGAGAAAAATGTGCATTATCAGATGAAATTAAAGACAATTTGACTCAACAATGATCCATACAAACTAGGATGGATTTGGAAACCACGTTATCGATGAACTGGCCATATTTCCCCCTAGACTCTCCGGTGTTTTATACTGCACTCTGCTGTAACTCAAAGGAATTACAAAGAAATGTTGGATTATACAATGTACTTTTTTGCCCCGTACTTTCACAGTACTAGACCGGGTCAAGTAGTAGTTGTAAATGGCGGTTGTCAGTCGCCGTGATGTCACATCCTGTTTTTATAGCGTCAAATAACTATTAGCTTGGAGATGGACGACCCTTGGGCAAACATCAGATTATATACGCTACCCAAAACGAGATAAACTATCCTTTAAAATACTAAAGTACACATCAAAATATTTTTTTCTTCATTTGGCCCCAGTCTCATCTGCTAACATGGACTTATATTGTAGCCAGCCACCAGGGGATGCTCTACATGCTTCACTTCTTTTGAGGACCTCTAATGGCGTTTTTTTTGTTTTTCTTTACAGTATATGGTTTCCACTTATCACCTGCCAGTGGCCCCTTTAAGGCTTATCTCAAGTTGTTATGACACAATTTGTTTTAACGTGTTCTGTGAAATAATGTTGTGTTTACTGATAATGTTTTATAGTGATTCATCGTTCTTCATCTGATAACACCTCTATGCACTGTAGCAGTTGCGTTTTATCGCCTTAGGCTTGATGCCACATAATGCTACGGATACATTTCTCTTACATTATGCTATTATGACCTGAATCCGGCTAATCATCATGTAACTACTCGCATTTAACTTTCCATGTCAGTTGGGTGGAATGAAATCTGTGATTTGTCATCATCGCATCACAAGTTCCACAACAGAGAATTGCAGAAAGGAGGAGAGAATGATAGAAGTGAACAATCCTCTGACTTGACTCAGACATCAGAATCAGCGTGCTCAAATGCATAAATAAAGTTCAGAAGCTGTTTTGATTCCAGGGGTTACAAAAATACCTCTTGTAAAGTTTTTCTTGACATGCAGAGGCGCCCTTTGTTAATGAGTCATCTCATTTTTCGGTGTTAAAATAACCAAGCTTTGCTGCAATAACATTTAATCTGCACTGAAGAGAGAACTCTATTGTTGGTTTATGTTTTGTTCTCGGTTATTCACCCGGAGAAAAACCCATCAGTGTTGACATGAGCCTCCTCTGCTCTATGAGACAATTAGACAGATAGAATCGGTTTCCGTGACACACAGACAGAACAAGGGGGGATGCATAAAGAAACCCAGAGAGATAAAGAGTCAGAATAAACCAAAGGACTGAGCCAAGGAGCTGACAGCTGGCTTCTGTCCACAGAATAACCAAAATTATCTCAGAGGAAACTGTTTTGCATGTACAGTGTGTATGTGCACGCTTTCATCAGTGTAAATTTATGTGGGCTTAGTGTCAATCTTCAGGTTTTTTCACCGCACTCTGTGTACCACCTCATTGCTGAACATGATCCCAAATGTATCAACTTACAGGTTCACTAACACTCAAACTGATCACTGAATGAAACTTGGATCAGTCTAATCGCTGTTGACACAAAAGTGATTCTGTTGTCACATTAGTTTAAACACTTTAGCACATTTGTTTTACTACTATGGGAACTTTGTAGAGTCAAATTGTGATTTAGGAAGGCTTTGTATGCTTGGGGTTCTCATCCATCCATCCATCCATCCATCCATCCATCCATCCATCCATCCATCCATCCATCCATCCATCCATCCATCCATCCATCCATCCATCCATCCATCACTGCTTAGAGGGTGACAGAGGGCACAAACTTATCTCAGCTTCCAGATTGAGGCACAAATTCACCTCTTCTGGTCTATCACAGAATCACCAATTGAGAATCACTAATCAGCCCAGCAATGCATGTATATGGAGCCACAGCACCAAGAAAAAACTCACACAAGCAGAGGGAAAACATCCAAATTCCACAAAGAAGGGTCTCATCCAGGCAGCATGTTCAAACCCAGATTGTACTTGTACACATTTTCTCGCATTTTCCCCTGGGCCTTTATCCAATACGTCCTTATAGGTTTCCTTGTTCTATATGTTGTCTAGACACCCCTTAAGACAAAGGTCATATAGCAGCTGTGTAAAGGAGAATGTCATCTGCATAGCAGTAAATGCAACAATACTTTTAGATTGTTTGGAGTGGTAATGATGTTTACCAGAAAAAAAGTTTTAAACCAAAAAGTTTACCAGCATATTTAGTCAATAACAGTACATTTTTCAGCTATGTTCTAACTACTAGTTCACATTTTCTTACTTTATGCATTTAGAGCAGCTCTGTTTGGCCTGACTATCTTCACTGCATGAACAATGCAATTGAACTTGAGCTTTGCATTCACCTGTAATCCACAGGATGGTCTATTATAGTCATTTTACCACAGCTAACATGCTGAGGGGAGGTTTGAGTCATCTTTCTTGATTGGCTGGATGAGTGATTAATGTAATGTGATTAACAGAACTTGAGACAAATGAGTTTTGATTGGGTTTACAAGTGGTGTCAGGGTTTGCCTCATCTTGGCTGTTTACCACCGTTTGTCTTAATTGTTGCATCAGGTGGCATGCCATAAACTCTTCTGTGCTCCACCATGATTTGGCAGTAATTAAACTGAAATCAGGGTTGTACTGTTTCCCTAACACATGGCCACCATGTAACACTATGCCTTTATGGACAATGTACACATGCATGCAAGATGCTGCTGTTGATATTGATGTACACTTATAAACACACTAACTTTGACTTAATGAACACACTGGGTTATGTGGCATTAATGTGAGTAAAGGTGGAATGGAATCATTTTGATTGAAATACCAACCATTCATTCCGAG
This sequence comes from Mugil cephalus, assembly GCF_022458985.1. Classification (NCBI taxonomy): domain Eukaryota; kingdom Metazoa; phylum Chordata; class Actinopteri; order Mugiliformes; family Mugilidae; genus Mugil; species Mugil cephalus. Next base: position 23,091,575 of record NC_061774.1, on the reverse strand, counting down.
CGTTTGTGAACCCAGCCACATTGTGAATTCTGCAAAAATCACAACATTATTAAATTATGTTGGAAATGGGTTGGGATTAATTCAGGTCCACTGCAGGTCATGATCACCATAACAAGTCTATAAACTGGTAATGTCAGTGTTGTGTTTACATTCCTATTACGGTAATGAATGTTTGTTGAAATTAAAAGCAAGGTCGGAGCCCATAAAATGGTCATTCACATTCACAAATTACTACATATTTAGTTCTAATTGTTGTGTGCATTTGAGTCACTTGTCAAGATACATTTATTTTGCCAAAGCCATTCTCTGCTGACATTTTGCTCTAATGGATATTCTCTGCCATTCTGAACTTATATACATACAGCTCATTTAAAGAAATGCAGCAGCTGTAAATATAAGTTCTTATATGTATTACAGTGAATGTCACACTATGCTGGTGAATTGTGATCTATAGTGTCAACGTCAAGCATCATATTGGTTTATAATTAAATAATGACTTTTTAGGTGATGGCAAAATTCCATTGAGCTGCTTCTGTTTGAGGGTCATTATTTACTGGGATGCGTTTATACAACAAAACTATTACTCATGTTATTCTGCAACTACCCATTCTTACATTAGAATAACTTTAGCCTGTGCTTTTCCACGATGTGAAGTCCTGATGTCTGTGATACACTGTGAAACATTGTACGGATGAGCTTCTTCATAACGGTAACTAAAAACAAAACAAACTGTATTACCAGTGATGTATTGACGACATTTTAAAGACATATTAATTCAATTTAATGGATGGTTTATAACACATGGAGCCCCATATGAGACATAAAAAGGCCTAAAATTGATTTCAGAATTGATTGTGACATTAGTCCTGCAATAAATTCATTTTGAAATCCACTTCAAGTTATGTACTCCAGAATTTTCCATGGTTTTAGTACAGCAGGACAAACGAAACCACTGAAATGAAAGTTGCTTCATCGATTGCAAGTCGATAAAGTGCCCTGAGTGCACATGAAATCAGAGAGACAATATTGATTACATTGTTAAGATTAAAGCTGTTGGTCCAATACCTGCATTCCTGCTGCGTTCGTATTCATCAGACAACTCTCTGGGAGTCCTGTCTGCACAGTGTATTTGCACACATCCTTTACATTATGCATTGGGGTTTGCCTTGATAAACAAACAACAACAAGAAGCATTTACAGAAGGTATCATATTTCCTTTGAAAGCTTTTGCATGCAGTAAAAAGTTAGAAAAATAAAGGTAATTGTAATTTTAAAGACAACATTAGGTATTTCCTGTAAATTTTGCAGAATGTTTAATGGCACATTCCCTCATGGCTGTGCATGGTTTTTAAATTGCCTGGATCTCTCCCTCTCTCACCCTAGACGCACTATTTGGTGGTAAGTTGATTGTCAGGCCATCATGTAGAATTTACCAGCATCACGTTCAGTCAAACAGCTCCAAGAATCCGTGTTGGGAATAATTTTCTAAATATCGATTCCTCCCATGCAATCTAAAATTTATTACAGGGATGATCTTCAGTACAAATATTGACTCATTCCCTGCAAGCAGCCTTTTAAAGTTACTACAGGGATAGTCTTCAGTGCAATTAGGGTGCAGCCAGTGTTGCCAGATACAGTTGATGTTGGAAAAAAAACACAAAACACACACACACACACACACACACACATACACACACACACACACACACACACACACACGCACACACACACACACTTAAAACCGCCCAAAATACAAGATCAGTATTTTGTTTAGTACACCCAAATTGTTACTAAAAAGCATAATAATCGTTTATTATCACTATGAAGCCATCTGAAGACATCAGGTTGTCCACAGATAGGCCCGTAGAGCTTCTCTACTCTTTAGAAAGAGGCAGCTCCGACAACCGAACAAAGCACTTTGTTGTTCGTCATGTGCCGTCAGTCAAATACAACCGGCGTCTTCGTCTTTTGCACAAGCAAGAGCACCTTTAGGAGGCTTGGTCGCTCGCATTCACACACACAAACACACAAGCATATTAGAATTTGTGGGCTCCTACCTTTGCAGAACAGGCTATTCTGTCTGCAGCAGTTTGGGTGACTAAGGTGCCTCAGCACAGGGAGATGCTTCTGTCTTGAAGCAGCGTTTTCATTTTGTTTCAAGTCAGCATTAACCCTTTATAGGGCGCTCACTGAAATGCTTGGAAATTCAAATTACTGTTTCTTGTTCCTCTGTTTAATTGTCACATTATCAAATATCATCACAAGCAACATTTAAGCATCAGGGGACATACGTTTGAAGGGGAAGGTAATATCTACAAATGGGGAAACTGTCTCCTTCAGTTGATAAAACAACTCTATGTGACTGCAGTTTTATTCAGGTCGGTACAAAAACTGCCCAAAGTGATCTCAAACCCACCCAATTCACTGCCAAACGAGGCGTGAAACTTTCCCAATCTGGCAACGCTAGCTACAGCAATGACACCAGATGTCCAGATATGTAGTAAATTTCCATTAAGTTGGCATCATCAGGAGATATAGTTACAACAATGTGAGAGAAAAAGAAAGAATGCAAATACAATTGAATTCTGAAATAAGTCTAGAGAAGCAGCTTGGGTTTAAGGTACATGAAGAATTGTTTATTTCCATGAAATAAGTGTGCACATATACAGTGCAGACAATTAAGGAGGACATGGTCGTGTTCCATCTCACCGATGTACATCGGATGTACAATGTGCACTAATTACCGTGCAGCAGGTGACTGCGCATAATTACACACTTCAGTGCAGTTGTTACTCCTATGTCCACACCACACAAGTGAGTGATTAATTACTACAGTGGTTGCGTAGGACTATTTGCCGCATACCGACCTCTGACCTGTGTACCTCCGCAAAACACAATGGGCGATTCTTGAATGCAATAAGAAGGCAAGAAATCCAACCCTGCTATTTATGATGAGGTTCACTTGTTAACTTAAAACTGTCCCAGATGACAACCTCATGAATAAACCATTTGAGTTATGTAGTGGGACAAAACAATATATAATTAGAGTCTGTTATTTATTTTGCAGTTTTTCTGTTTTCACTTTCCTCACAGATAAATATATTTGTGTCCAAACTGTTGACTGGTATTGTAAATTCCTTGCTGGTCGCTTATTTGTCTTCTCTCTGTGTTGCTGTTTTTGTCTGCATGTGGAACTTAATCCCCACTCTGCTGCCACTTAAGCTGCACACCTGACACTCACACTCATTAAGCCCCTGTAGTGGCCTTTATACAATCAAATCTTGACTTCCTTTTTTACCAGGTTGCCCAGTTCATGTCGTACACAACGCTGCTGCCAGTTCTGCTTCTGCTTATTTTGCAATTTTGTCTGAGTATTTTGTTTATTCCCCTGTGACTCCAATTCTTCTTCTTTTTGTTCGTGGTCCACCACCCTTTATTCCTGCTCTGTACCAAGTTGTCTGCTCAGCTCGACTCAAGTCATCCGCAACCATCCTGACTCATCGCCACTACATCGCCGAGGCCCAACTGAAGTCGGCAGCACTAATCTGTAACTGTGCTCCATTCACCCCTCCATCAGACTCTCCAGGCCAAATGTCTGCAGAACCAAAAACAATTCAGACCTAGGTTCGCAAAAGTTATACAGTCACTCACTCTTTATTTCTTTATAGTGCCGTCCCTGAGCGTGAACAATTGCCGCACTTAATTATGAGCAGCCAGGAAAATGAATGAATTATATGGCATCTCTGTATAAATATTAGGCAGTTTCGCAGATTATCACTGTGGATAGATGTTATTCTCTTATAAAACAAACATTCATTCATTCATTTTCCATCCTCTTAGGTTGTTGCCACCGCAACCCGACCTCAGATAAGTAAAGAGCTCCAGACGTCCATCTCCCCAGCCACACATCCCAGCTCTTTCCCGGGGCATTTCCAGGCCAGATGGGATATATAATCTCTCCAGCGAGTTCTGTGTGTACCCCAGGGTCTCCTCCCAGCTGGCTGTGCCCAGTAAAGCTCTAAAGGGAGGTGCCCAGGAGGCATCTGAACTCGAGGCCCGAACCACCTCAGCTCGCACCTTTCGATGCGAAGGAGTAGCGACTCCACTGGGAGCGACTCCACTGGGAGCTCCTCCCCCTGTGTATAAAGCTGAGCCCAGCCACCCATCGGAGGGACCTCATTTCAGGCACTTGCAACCCCTAATCCACTCCTTTCGGTCACTACCCACAGTTTGCGATGACAGGTGAGGGTTGGAAAGAAGATTGACTGGTGATTCTGAAGCTTTGCTCCGCCTGCACCATTTCCCGCTCCATAAAACATATTCACATGACAAAACAAAATGAAATCAAATGGATGAATGTGGTGGATGTTTTGAATAAAAATGACTTTTATCTGTTTCATTCATTTCACCGTTATGTCTTTGTGAAGCCATTTTGTGTCACAGTGCAGAGGTTATCTTAAATACACACAGATACGGTATGTTTTGATGTCTGCATAATGGGTGCACTTAAAGCACAAGCTAAAGTAGAAGAGATTTATTCTTCAGTGAATATTCTCATGTTTTTGTCTTGGCAGGTGGAGGCTCTTGTTCCTAATGCAGTTAGTGGGCACAAAGAGACCAAGCTGAATTTCTTAAAAGAGACCAAAGTGAGCCAAATAAGTACTGGCTGGCTGACTTATGTTCCACTGCAGTATGCACAACTTATTTAACCCCTGTTGCTTTCTGAACCCGACCGCTTGAGCTTGCTTTGAACTGTGTGGAACTCAGTTTTACAATTTTATGTTCATTATTTGAACACTGCCAGGCGAGCCAAGCTTAGATCTGCATCATAGCAGGGGTGTGCTGCACAGAATCTCTAAAAGGAAAGTTTTCATGCACAACAAGTGAACATCATTAATTTTTCAAGTTATCAACTTTTATACTACTTCAATCTTTTGGCTATGCAAATTATTATTATTTTTTTTTTAAACCACCAACAAATCATTCAAAGATGAACTTAGTTGTAACCAAGATGTAGTCTCAACATCAGACGGGGACTTGAATGTTCATTTTGTATTAGTGCCATGCTTTAAATGGGCAAAGATTATCAAACAAGTTCACACAATGTTAATAAGCTTTATATAAATCACTCACACCAGAGCCTAAAATTAAAGCTCTGGCAAATGAAACACATTGCTTCCGAAGTGTCAGTGCAAAGAGAGTAACCAACAAGAAGCACTGCTGAGCCTAGGGTTACAGATGTAACCACAGTTCTCTGAATTCAATATATCTCAATTTTTTTTGTGGGGGGGGGGGGGGGGGTTTATTGTTAAAATTATTTTCAACAGAAAAAAGCTTAAATACTGCATTCAAAAGATTACCATTTAAGTGTATACCATACGTAGATGAACACTGGTGCGGCTTCAGCACACATCTGTGAACCGAAAACATAATTACTGCCAGATTTTAAGGGTAAAATATAGGTTAGCATTCAGCTACAGTTTTGCTCAAGGTCTTAACTGTGAACTTCCTCTGGTGGGTCTCAGACTGGCTTTTGTGCCTTGATACAATTTGAATTGAATGGAATCTCGAGAAAAAAGAGAATGGCCACTAAAAATCAACCTGGAAATAATTTATTACATCGCTCCTCCAATACTTCCAGTCTTACAGTTGCACACTTTCATTGTTATGCTCCCATTATAGACAAACTAATTCTTCTTCTTTGTGACTAGGAACTATACTTGAACATCTTCCCCAACAGGGGGGAAAAAAGTTTTCTGCAAGTTTTTTTTTTTTTCATTTTATTTTTATTTTATATTGGATTATATATATTACATACAGGGGATATAGTGGAAGTCTGTATAGAGGCTGTGGAAACACTTTCTGCAGCAACATGTGGAGCTACCTGACGAATGAGCCCTTAACATCACCGCTCAGAAAATAGAAGAATAAATTGGGGGAAAGAAGAGAGGTGAAAGAGCCTGCGTATATTTCATTAAACACAGCTCTCCTTGGTGTGCTGTCCCTCAGGAGCACTGAGTACGAGTGAGAAATGTGCGAGGTTCATCTGTTGCGCACGTGTAGCTCGATGTCTCCCTTTGGGTTTCAGTCGACGGGGCTGCCAACAGAGTGCCGGGATTACACGGTGACAGAAGAAGACAGCAGTACTTCAAGTGGAATCAGGGACATCCTGTAGACGAACTGTTGCGTGTGCGCTCGCTGAGGAACATTATGTCGAAAGAAGCACTGAATCTTTAGTCTCTGTATGAGTTGTCTAGCTTTTCCCCCCAGCGCACGTGCACTTTCTGTATCCCTCTTCAAACTCCCGACTATTCTAATTTGCAGGGAACCCGAGCAGTGTACAAAACACAGCTCCCGACAAAGCATCTTGTCCTCTTGTTTCCTTTGCTTTTGCTCTGTCAGTTTCTTCTCGCGCCATTTCTTCCTTTCATTCCTCGGCTCTAATCTGCGCCGTCGCAGCGAATCCTTGTGCCGACTTGCATCAATTTATTTATTCATTCATTTTTAAATTTTTTTTTTTTGCTGCTCTCATTCTTCTCCACCTGTTTTTTTTCTTCACCCTAAACTAATAGTGCCCTCATGTGGTGAGGGAAATTCGCTTGACTTCTGAGCATTAAAATCGAGACGGTTTTATAGAGGTGCACACCTGCTCTTCTCAAGGCAATTTCTGAATTAATAGTTCCACCTTGCCGATTCATCTTAAGTTTTTATTTATTTATTTATTTTTTTTTTGCAATAATCATGATCTGTCTTTTTGTATCCCGATTGTATTCCTATGAGGTAGTATTAAGTGTTGCAGTGTGGCAGCTGTCTTGAATTAAAAGAATACATCTAAAACGCTATATACAATATAGAGTGAAGTGACATTTCCCACTGAGGCCTCTGAAGTTAATTAAATACCAGTGAATAGCCAGAGTCTTTAATTTCATATCACACATTTCATAACAACACATTCATGGCTTTTATTCTATACAGCAGAAGCAAGGTCGCGTTCTCTTTCATGAGTACAATAACTTAAATTAAACTGTAGGGAGGTAAACAAACTGTCCTCCCTTCTCGTTAAAGATTGTAGATTAAATGGAACAAAACCGTCAAAAATCAGGCTAGATGGTTGACAAATGACAAAAGACATTATTCTCAGGGTGGTAAACCTTTAAAAACATTCAAGTATACGACCTGAGGTGTGTTGGTAATAGACTTTGTAATAGCAGTGCCCTTGGCCCACACTGGAAACACTAGGAGCTAGTAGTAGCAATAGAGCAGATATTCATGCCTATTCATACCACACTAAACACTAAAATCCTTAGAAAAGAAACGTATGAGCATAACATTACCGGTTTAACCAGGACCTCACTTAAGCTTTAGCTTGATTACATTCAGTGTTTTAACAGATGCTCGGTTTATTATTGTGAAACAACAACAACAACAAAAAAAACTAAGATAAAGATGTTTTCCAACAAACAGTGGCAAACCGCATTGCTTCGTTTTGCTTTTGGCATGGTTTTGGACAGTGTCTCTTTTCTGACAATCCTTTAATTTAACAGCTCAGTCGATGCCTGGTGTGGCTAAACGGCAGACATGGGCGCTGCCTTTGTTTGTGGCCAAAGACGGAGAACAAACCACATGATGACATTTGTGATCTTCTGTGTTATAGCCCCTGCCATTACTGCCCAGCTGTAATGTTCCATTTCAGCTGTTAGGTATGCAAATGTTCCCATGCTGTTCCTCAATTACAGTACAGCATGTGTTTGTATATAATCTCTCTTATTAGCTCTTGGACGGAAATGACAGTTGACAGCAATGTGAAATCTCGTCCCCACCTTTCCTACAGACTCCCCTCCTCCCTTCCTCCCCCTCTGAGGTTGATCCCACTCCCTTACCTGCTCACCCGGGAAGGGCTGGGGCACTGAAAAGCAGCGTCTCATTCAGAGCATGACGCACTCACAGATTCATGGGCATCCTGTCTGGGTTAACACAGAGAATATTAATGAACTGATATTTCTTCAAAGAACATCTAGAGGACGAATTTGTCATTAGACCTGGAACTGACTCATTCTGGATGATGGCAACTTTAAAGCTCAGAGACACAGTGGTGTCACAACCACAAGATCAGACAGTGTTACATTTGCTTGCATCTTTAATGGTCCAGCATTAGCAAGCCAGCCGAGAACACAGAAAAAGTAGCTGAAGAAACTTTGGAATGGGCCTACTTTGGCAAGGAGTCAGTTAGAGGAGAGAAAAGGATGACTCCAGACCATAGACTGTATATAAATATGGACAACGTGTCCCCACGTCCTTGCATTGGCCAAACTGTTGCCGTCTCGTGAGTTTGGAGCCAGAGTCTGCACGGTACAGCCCAAGGGTTATCGATGAACCACACTTCCGCCAGACTCACTGACATTTGTGTTTAATTAATACTGCGCTCTGCTTTACCTCCACCACTTACAAGGAAATGATTATACGCTGTGCTTATTTATTGCGTCTGTCATGGTCCTACGGGTCCGCTTCAGGGAGTGGTTGGCATGGCAGCTTGTAGTCATCATGATGTCATATTCTGTATTTATAGCATCATATCAAATAGATATCAGGATAAATGGTCACTTGGGTATGCATCGGTATTGTATTAACTACCTTAAATGACAGAAACCGTCCTTGAAAAACATTTATTTGACCTGTATTTTAATATTTCAGTTTGGCCCAAGTCTCATCCACTAACATGGAGGAGGTGGAGCCTATGACCTATATTGCAGCCAGTCACCAGGGGGAGCTCTACTTGCTTTGGCTTCACTTTAGAGGAGCTGCACAGTGTCCATCTTTATACAATCTATGGTCAGACCACACAGTCCGCTCCGTTCATAGAGGACATCTGGAATCCGCTACCACACTCGTATGGTGCCGCTCTCCGGATAGGAATAAAATATTACTGGAAAAAGGAAACTGATTACTAGAGAATGTTACACAGTGCCAACAATTTTGCCAGCCCTTTATCTTGATATAAAACCAAAAACATTGCACACAAAATTCGGAGTGCACTGACAGCAAGTCATTTTAAAGTTTTGAGTAGAAACAAAGCAGTCGATGACATTCTCAAATTAACAATCGACAGTAATCAGTACCAATAATCACTGAACATTGTTTACCGGCTCCTTGACTCTTCATTGAAATGTTACAAGCATGATTAATTGTTCTTAACAATAGGCTCCCCAAACTAAATCACTCACATCCAATGATGCGATGCCTTCACAATCTCTTGACAAATGTGCAGATGTCCCGAGGGTAGACTTCAACAACAAATTGATTTAGTCTATCTTTTTCAATCAGAGTAATCTCAGTTTTTTTTTTTTTTTTTTTTGGTCGAAAAGAAAACTATTAAGACAAATGACATCGCAATTAAGACAATTACAACTAACGATTAACACTGATGAGTGCTAACAGAGTGCTTCAGAATGGAGCTACCGCTGGAACAGCTGCAGAGGAGGAGAACATGGAGAATAAAAATACCATAGGAAGACAGGAAGCCATTAGTATGTGGGAAATACAATGAAGTAACTGTAGTTTATCTTTTCCGTACTGCGTGAAGTGACATAAGGCGTTGTAAAACATACTTTAATCACACTCTGAATGACTGCACTGGTGTCAGACTCTGCCATATCCTGAACTTACATTCGTCTGGATAATTGTGCAATGGATATTGGCAGAGCAGATGTGCCAGTTCCTCTTTCTAAGTGGACAAAATCAGAAATTCCAACATTAAGTTTTTACTAATCTTCTATGAATCTTGGATCAAATCTGTTTAATTTTTGGTGTATTTTTATTTGATTTGAGCATCTTCTGGTATCTTTCCAGCTAAAATTATTTTATCCGTGAAAATAGTTTTGGTTATTTTGAGAAAAAAACGATATTTAAAAAAACAACAACAACAACAAAAAAACAAACCTTCCAAAGAATTTGAGAGTACATATTTGCATTGTAATGAACTGAAAACAGATAGATCCAAAAGTATTTCATAGTAGAATATATGCGTCTATGTATGGGTGGATGCATTTAGAATAGCTGCACTGCACCAGCCCATGGGGAGGAGATGAAAGTATGTATTCAGTAAAAGGGCCGGATCCAAAACATTTTCAGATGGGAGGCACAGGGGGAAACAACCGTTTAACTGGTGCATATGACCTTTTCATTTTCCACTGTCAACATTAAAATTCTGATAGACATGTCCCCTTGTTTACAATATTTTCATCAACATTTGGCTGTTATGTGCAATCAGTAAGTTCACCAACAGTAGCCCTTACAGTCAATGATCACATCACATATCACCCAACAGATCACCACGACCTCAGAGTGCAGGACTACTTGTGATTCTTGGAGTTTCTAAAAGTAGAATTATTACATTTTTGAATTGTTTTCCTCATATCTGTATTTTCACCTGGAGATCCATTTGTGCTGGTCTGGCCCTGGAAGTTTTATCCAGCATATGATCCCTAACTGCTGCTGCTTTCAGGCTGACTTTCACTGCTGATTTCAGAGCTCTTAGAGCAGGGACAGTGCAGGTCAGCAGGCTGAATTTGTTGTTTCTTCTTAATGAAGAAACAAACTTCATGGGTGTCCCCATGGGTGCCCCAATGTGTCACCATGGCAAGCCTGCCCCAGTTTGACGGCATGAAATGCTTGGTTTGCTGGTGAGGGTGGATGAAGTCTATGTTATAGAGCAATCACTTCAACGTGACTTATTGCTGCAAACATCCCATGCAAGATGTTTCCCAGGTTTGAAGGAGAGGGTTTTGAGAACGTTGTTTGCTTTGGGTTCCTGCTGTACCTAGACAAATACTGTCGCGGTTTCACAGAAGCTGGTTGACCTGCAGAACTTTGTGTCATTTGTGTTTTTCGGGGTTGTCATTAAATTCAATCATGGAGACATGCAGCAAAAGAAAATGTGCATATAGAAATGCATATTCATGACACTGTTTCTAATTACCATCAGCTCACTCTGCTATTGTTAAAAATACATAATGCACAGTGTTATCCAACCACTTATTCCCCTAGCCATTATCCCAATTACCACTGCACTTTACGCCACCATTACAGTCATTGTAATAGTTACATAGTGGGCTAGAATAAGATTTTATAGTTCCCTCTCTGTCCAATTACCATTAGCGTGTCAAGGCTAATTTCTGAAGGCTTTTCACATCATGAATCTATCCAGCAGTGTGGTCCTGTGTGCTTTCAGCAGCACTATCTCAACATCGATAGCTGCACAGAAAAAGGTTAGAATTTCCTTTCTTCTCAGGCACTTGTTGAAAGGCAAGGGATAAAGAGTACTGTATGGATAAATATGTGGCAACCATTTTAGATGCTGAAATGGCACTGAAAGGAAGAGACAGTGCTACCATTGGTGGGTGTTACATCCTGTTTGTCAGGATATGGTTCAAAGACTTAACTTGAAAAGCAAAAGGTTGTTACCCAGTTTAACAGTCCAACCTCCAACAAACAGGTGAAACCCAGAGCTTACTGATCATAGACTGTAAATGGAGATGACTGACTCCTCAATACTGAAGCCAACAAAAGTAGAGCTCCCCCTGGTGTCTGGTAGTATAGGTCATAAGCTCCACCCCCTCTATGCAAATGGATGGAACTTTGGCTAAAATGAAGTACTGATTTCTGACATTTTAGGTAGTTATTTTATTGCCGATGGATAGTTAAGTGTAAAACTTTCTGAAAATTGTTGTTTTAATTAGTTATTTCATGCTAGAAACAGGATGCAACATCTTGAAGACTGGGTTATCGACAACGTGGCTCAGCATGGCTCCACTCTCAGGCCATAATGAGCAGACTCTGGCTTTTAAACTTGCAAGTTGGTGCCGCCTGCATCCCAGAGAAAGTAGCGTGGCATAGGCCAATGTAAGGGAGTGGGGACTGTTGTCCATACTTATTTACAGTCTATGGTACCTCTCCAATTCATAGTACGTATCTGATCAAGTATAGTCCACATGCCTGCAAGTGTTCTTGCACCATCTTTTTTTTTAAGCATTTTTAGCAATTTCTCTAAATTGCAGGGGTTCCTTCTCATACCATTTCCTCTTTCTTAGGTATTGTATAGCCCATAATGTCTTTAGTTAAACCATGATCCCAAATTTGTTGTAAAAAAAAGTGTGTATGATTTGCTTCTCTATTCCCATATTCTCATGGATATTGTGAGTTACACTATTATTTTAGTAATTGTGAACTCTGACAACATTACCTTCTTCTGAACTTCATAGTCAAAGCTTGCCGCTTTGATCTTCTGGTTGTATTTGGTCGTATTGTGGGTGGAAACGGAATCAGAGCACAAGATAAAAGTGCCATGGACATCATCTGTAGGAACCTTCAGTCCAAACTAGCCATGATCCTGAGAGAGGTCCACCTAATGTGATAGGCCTGATGTTATGTTTCCCACTAGGAAGCCATACTATGCTGCTAAAAAAAAAAAAAAATCATTGTATTTATTTATTTTTTAATAAGTGCAGTGGTTCTATCCTGCACACAAATGTCCTTGAGCTAAAACCTGATGTAATACCCAGGCATTAGCACACTTTTCTTTCAAAGTGAGTTCAACTAATTCCCTATGTAAAGGACTACAGATAACGTGCGCATATTCTGGGCGTGTACGAGGATTATGAGTCGCGCTATCATTTAAAATAGCTGAGGGGGCATACAGATCTGTGCATCACTTGTCAGCCTACACACAGTCGCACACACGCACACAGCAAGGAGAGATAACACGGTGTGTTTAACAAGTGTAGCAGTCAGGAGCAAGGCGTTCTTCAACTTTCATTATTCTAGGGAAAGGCTTGTCACATTAAATGGCAACATAATGGGAAGAGACTGAGACAGGGGAGGAGAAACGAGGGGCGACTGGAAAAAACGATAAGTTGGGTTGATGGAGGATGTACAGAGAGAAAATATAAATGAGGGAGGCACCTCACTGTGTTTTACAACAAATGAAACACTACAGTGAAAACATAAATGTGTACAAATGCAAAATGGCATCAAAATGATGTGGTATTTAGTATAAAAGCTAAGTAAACGCAATGTTCTTAAAAGGCCCTTTTTCATCACCCAAAACATCTTCTCTTACCCAAGCTGGTAAATAAACTGTTAAAGTTACTCAGCTGTTGTATCCTCCAGTACCTAATACTATACTGACAACTGCTGGGGTTTGTTTTACTGTGCAAGTGCATTCACTGTGTGTGTGATAATGTTCCTAAAAGATGTACACAGATCAGGCATAACATTATATCCATCTTCCGACTATTGTGTAGGTCTCCCGTGGTGTCTGGCAACAGAATGTTCAGGTCCTATGGGTTGAAGGGAGGGGGCTTTGTGGATCATCCCACCGCTACTTAGGACCAGGTCAACAACTTGTGCTGTTTTTCATGTTTTTTCAGTCCATCTCCTTGGTAATCCCTTTCTCCCGTCAGTTGGCCGTGCCCGGGAAAGCTCCAATGGGACACACCCAGGCTGCATCCTCAACCCAGTTTCCACAGTCGAATATAGCACCAACATTGTTACAACCAGCAGTTGCATGGAGACAACCCATTCGTTTGCTAACGTGGAGGTGCTCTTTCGAGAATCCCCACATCCACCAAGCACCTCTTGCCCCAGACGCCTCTGGAAAAGATGAGACAAAGAGAGGCCTACATACTGGAAAGCCTCACTGTGGTCCATTGGATAATAACTACCTTGATAAGGAACCAAGCAATTGGAGTCCCAAATGGACTCTAAAACAAAACTGAGCAGTAAGCCACTTTGTCTGAACAAGCATGCATGACATGATGGGAATTAGAGAACAAGTAAATATTACCTCCTATATTAAAATGGACCGGTATATCAGATTTAGGATCAGCCGTATAACAGAACCTATGGGACACAACAAATGAAACACAAATAAATGTTCTGGGCTACTGAGGAAATAAGATTAGATTCCATTTCTGCCAAATCCTATGAACCGCTACAAATATCACATGTAACCACGGTAACTTTACTCAAGGAGGTTGTCTCAGGATGCTTAGATGACCTGAACATGAGTGGACACATCATGTCGAAATGTGCAACAATCTAAATTGGAAATTTAGCCCATGGTGTTGTGTGGGATATTTTTTTTTTCTTTTGCAATGGGAGTGGAGAAATAGAATTATAATTAGATGTTAGATGATTTAATGGTGTCTGATTCAATCTGATCCAATTATCCCACCTTCTAAGTCCAGCCAAGCCTAGCTTCACGTCTGTCGTTTCATTTCCACTCAGTCTGCCCATTTGGTCATGTACCACTCTTTTCATCTCTTATCCTCTTCTGTGTTTGCCTTTAGAGTTCATCCTCATGTGTTTGTCTCTCCGCGTGAATGGAAGATGCAGGGTGGCTGTTTGATTAATTAGCTAACAGCCTGCTCAGTGAGGAGAAGCTGTAGAGAAGAAATGATCACCTCATCAACCTTGGGAAAGAAGAGATGATACGAAAGTTTAAAAGGTTATACTATTTAAATGATGATTGGCAACCCACATGAATATATTGAAAAGTAAATCTTGTGCTGCTGACACCTACAATATACCCCTCATTAGCCGTGTTTGTTTTGGCAAAGAAGCCGGCATAAAATGATAGAATATTTCAAGCTGATGTTGAAAAGTGCAGCAGTTCACCTCCCACTCCTAGATAGCCGTGACTTTACATCAACCCCTGACAACTTAAGTCCCACCCTTCGGAGGGACAGTCATTTTTCTAAATTTTTCTCCAAGGCGAAGCATACAGGGCCCTCCAGAGGTTTGTTCCTCTCTGCTTTTTTATTTTGACAAAGATGTTGGTGCATGTCTGCCTTCTAAGGAGGACATTTTATGTGGCACATAAAATCTACAGTCTGGGGTTGATTGCTGGTTTTGCTGGCTGTCCGGCAAATGCAACCGCAAAGCTTTGGAGACGTACAAATCACCTTTTATATGGTCTTTAAACAACAAAATGCTGAGCAAATGTTATAATGGTTTAGTTTCCTGCCAACATATCCAATCTTGCAGTATAATATTATGTTTAGGCACAAGCAGCACTTTGTCAATGTTGACCAAATGGATCTGGCCAGATGGATGAATAGGGTGGCCACCTCAGCCATTCCACCAACAAGGGATGTATTGTGCATTGTTCACACCATCCCACAGTAAGAGAACAGCTCTTATAAAAATCACTAATGACCTCCTTATGGCAGCTGACTCTGGACTTCTAACTTTTCCGATTTTCCTTGCCATCTCACACAACATCCTCCACAAACGGCACCTGTCAAATGGTTTCCGGCTCATTTCTCCCACTGTACCGAGTTTGTCCAGTTTAAACATTTCAGATGTCACTCTTCACCAGAGGAGGCCCCAAGGGCTCCGTCATAACATTGTGGAAATTCTCTAAAACTGCCATTACAATGCACAGACAACGTAACTAAACGAATGATCAGATAAATACACATGATCTGTGTGAGTAAAAGAGCAATTTCCATTAAAATGTGATCTCTGAATAACTAAAGCAAGGAATTGTGTCATCATTTAATGCCCTCCAGCATTCTGTCGTAATCAGGGCCACATTTAATATACTGCAGGTTTGAAGTAAATAAATAAGAATGCCTAAGCAACCAAAAGTATCACAAAAGGCACTCTGATTGAGAAATAGACACACAGAAAAGGTTTTAATCATTACCGAACCTGGCTGCTGATTGACAGCTGCAGCCCAAGTAGCCTTGTGGATAAAGCAGTCACTTCTTAAGCCGGAGATTGCAAAATGATTGACAGCTGAGCTGTGCGTTGGAAGGTGGAGAGATGAAAAATATCCCCTGCTGGGTCTAAGCCCTTTTTTTTTTCAGTTAAGTTTTTAAAACTCATTCCATTTTTCTCACCGACTCCCTCTCTCAGCTTTATTCCAGTGAATAAATGTGGCACAAAAGGTTCTGCATAAGTGTGAAGTTTAAATGTGATTTTTATATGATGCAGATGACATACACTTCAACAGCACAAGCATCTCAATCATGGAGGAATGGGGAATAAAACAACAACATGCCTAGTAACTGATGGTGCACCAAGTATGGTGGCCTGTGGTAGCGGCCTGCAGCTCTACAACTGAATATGCATTGTTCACATTCTAAGCCTCACTGTAAAAAATGCTCTCAATCTGGTGGGAGATAGAAACCAGGTGGAACAGCACACTTCACATGCTCCAGTGACTGGTGGACATCCCCGGGATAACATCTGATTTATATAATAATGTTACTGTGTGGCTCTCCATTCTTTCACCCTTCAATGAAGCATCTGTGGTGTTGTCGGACAGTGGAAAAAAAAAAGGAGGGGGCTCAAAAGTGAAACTATTATTAAAAATTGTAGAGTAGATGCAGGAGGAGGATCCTAAGGGAAAAGCTCCAAAACATGCAAAGTATGAGCATCATGCCACTAAAGGCACCATGTTGGATCCTTACCTTTTAAAAAAAATGGTATCTTTAGCCCAACAAACAGCAATGGCACTGTCAAACTACTTACATCTGAATTTAACTCTATTATAATGTTTTATTTGTTCTTTAAAAACAGACTGTCAAACTCACAATCCTTGTAAATGGACAGATGCCACTAAGCTGTGTGGGCCATGCATGCCTTGAGGTCATAATATTATGGCTGATCAGTTTAAAAAGGAATCCAACCTCTCTCTCTCTGTATGCATGTGTGTATATATATATATATATATATATATATATATATATATATATATATATATATATATATATATATATATATTCATTCATCTATGTGTATCCATCTGGATCTATATATGCAGTATATATGCAGCATATATAAAAGGAGTAAAATATAGTGGAATAGTGGGAGATCTTGCATCGCATCCAAGCTCAACCCCAAGCCTGCAACGCTGCAATTTAACACAGCCATTTAATAAAAATAAGTCCTTCATTTCTTTTTTTTTTTCATCCCCTAAAGCCAGGTATGTGAACATTTCTCATTAAACTCAAAGATGACTGCCTCAAACTACCACTTTGCTTTGCTGTGTGTGTTTCAGGCAAAGTAATTTGAATGTGCCTTAGTGCGTGTGTGTGCATGCAAAATAGTTGCGTTTGTGTGTGCGTCTAAACGGCAAACAATCCGGAAGTAATCGGTTCTCGTGGTGAGCCTCGGCTGTCCGTTGGGCACATGAAGGCTATAGCCAGGAGGCTAGCTCCTCGAATATTACAGTGACGACAACATATACATGACGCACACATTCACAAATTACAAAAGTGATGTTATTACACACACACAATTACTGTGATGAAGTTTGGAGAGAGTTCTTAAAAGTACCCGAGGTAAAATAAATACACAATTAAACCGATGAAGTGTCAGAAGCTGAATATATCAAGATGAGAAGCTATGCAGTCATCTTCCCTCAGTACGCATTAAACAGTGATAGGACGGCACTGCAAGGAAAACTGACACAAGCTCTGGAGAACGCGCACTTTAATGCTTATATTGCTGACGTTTGATTTATTCAACATTTTATGTAAGAAGAGAGATTTCATTTATATTTGAAAGGAAAACAAGAACTTAAAGACTGATAGAGGAGAGAAAACACTGCTGGGATTGCATTTTTGTCAGATTTATGGAAATGGAAGTCTGCACTTGGAAAGGTTTTAATGTAGAAGAAAAAACTCAATTTTGGTATTTCTTCATGCTTCGGAAGTGGAAGCATTAACTTACGTAGGTGCTAAGATCCCTCCTCCCTGGATAATGTAGGCAATAGTTTGTTTCAAAGAAGAACACACAGATGAAAAGGTCAAGGGAGGAAACCTTTTACCAATTTGTGCAACTTTCTGGCCTCGGCTGCTGCAAATTAGATCGACTGCAGCTGTAGCGGGGTCTCTCTGTTACTAACAAGCTGAGATCTAAAAAGTACTTGGGATAAAAACGGCCAATGCATTGGTGTTGATGAAAAAGGAACCAAAGCAATTGTGTTAGTCGGTGCAGCCTCCTACAATTCTAATATTGAGAGTAACTTCAGTTCAGAGTTAGGTTGTTTTTTGTTGTTTAAACCAACCTGGGTTCTCTCTCCAAGACTGATTATAGTATAGATAATTCAAAGTCCACCAACTTGCTGTGAAGCATCAGTGCCAACCACCACTGTGCTGCCCCTGTCTGCATAGTTTTTTTTTATCCTTTCTCCCCCAGTATTGGCCAATGTATGTGGATCACCATCAGTGTGGGTTCTTGCAGCTTTGCTGGAAAAAAGGTGATATCTGGTACATAGGAGTGGACTAGAAGGCATTTTAGCAGCGAAGATGCTGGCAGGAACTAAAAATGAAGGTGCCACAGCTTCTGACTCTGAAGCCGCTGGAGGAATTGCATGCCAGATGAGGTTTGAGTGACATCCTGGTTAGCACTGATGCCTCCCAGCGAGAAGGTCTGGGTTCAAGTCCAGCTTGGGCGGAGTTTGGGTGGAGGTTGCATGTTCTCCTTGGGTCTGAGTGGTTTTCTCCGAGTACTCAGGTTTCCTCCCACCTCCAAAGACATGCTCTTTAGGTTAATTTGTGATTCTAAATTGACTCTAGGTGTGAGTGTCTGTGTTAGCCCTGTGATAGGCTGGTGACCTGTCCGGGGTGTACCCCGCCTCTTGCCCGATTGACAGCTGTGATAGGCTCCAGCAACCCTGCCACCCTAGTGAGAATTGGTAGTAGTAGTAGAAGAGGAGATTTTTAGCATCCAGCTTATATAACTGTTTCCTGCACAGATAAATTTCTATCACTGATATCATCTAAAGCGTTTTTAAACTTGATTTTCTTGAAGGTTCCAAGGACATGTGTCATGCCTCATATAACTCGTGTCATCACTGCAAGCTTTATATATTAAAACTTCTGTCCTTTTAAATATCCCAAGGCCTGGATCTGCCCTTTCATCGCGGAAAAACTGTTCCGTTTTGACAAGGCAGGAAAAGAGCTGAAGGCTCAGACCTCCAGTTTCCTCCGACATCCAAGATGAGACAAGGAAGAGAGCAACTTGGCAAGGAAGAGGGAGATGGAGGAGACAGTAAGACCAGCGTTTAAAACATTTTGCAGTTCAACAGTTGCTTCAGCAAAATAATTGTGTTGCAATGGGCATGCCAACGTTACAAGTCTTTGGAGAAGATTAATGTTGTTCTCATTTCTCTTTATGTTTATATATTTATAGCTCACTGTTATTTAAGAATTAATGTTAAGTGCTGTCTCACACTGGTGTCTAAATTAGGATGAAAAAATGCACTGTGTGACAATAAGCCAAGTAAACACAATATGAAACACCGTTACAAAGGTGCAGAACCTCGGTAAACAGCATTTTATTGAATATTGGTTGGTGGTTTTTCATGAATATGTTTTTTTTTTTTTTTTTTTTTTGTTAAGGGTGAATTTGAATATGCCAATTTCTCTGGTACAGCAGTCAAAACATTTCCAATTAGCCTCGACAAGAGAGGTTACAACACTTATAATCAGCTAGGCTGACCCTGGTCCTATAAATGAAATACTAGTTTGGAAACCAAATTTCCAACTGCAGCCTCCTCGAAAACAGTGTCCTTCAAAGACGTTCAAACTTCCAAATGTGCGTAAAAGTTTTTAGTTTCTCTAGGACTAGACCATCAGCTGTATTGTGCGTGCATAAATGACCCAAGGAACTGCTTCTATATGCATGTGATTATTATAAGGAGATTCCTGTGCCGACTAATATGGGTTTAGGACATGCTAATGCTGAATCTTTTATTAAAATGGATTGTGTACAAAATGAGACAGTAGAAATACACCAATACTTGAATATAAAGAAATATTTAGACATTTCGGGATATGTCAGTAGAAAAGGGGCATGCGAGTTCAAAACTGTAATCATCTTATGTATAGACTGGAACTGCACCAAACAGGCATAGAATTATGACCTGCCAGTTGTGATTCATTTGAGAATGGACATGGACCTTCTGAGAGTGTCCTGTGGTGTCTGGTTAACAGGATGTTCTTAGTAGGAGCCTTTGGGTCCCATAGGTTGAGGGGATCTGTGGATCAGGCTTGTTCCAGTGCATACTACTTGTTCAGTTTGGGATCTAGTGAATTTGAAGGACACATGGACAGCTTGTGCTGTTCTTCGTGTTTTTTTGAGTTGTTCCTAAACCATTTTTGTGAGTGTGTCTGTGTCAGGCTGCATCGTGCTGGGGATGGCGGCTGCCATTATGGAGTGTCAGCGTTAAGGGGTTGGGGTGCCTGGTCTGGTCTAGGTGGGGGCTACATGTCTAAGCAACATCCACACCAATGCCAGGTCTAAGAGTTTCCCAGCAGAACACTGTATTGTCACAAGAAGGTCAATATTATGTACATCTCCTGTCTGTGGTTTTCATAGCCGATTGGCTCATTGCTGATATGCAGCCTAAGATGCCACATTTCATGATATGATAGATATTCAAACAGTGGAAGGTTATAGTGAATCTATGCAGCACACAATATCCTTTGAATCCCCCTGTTTGCACGTCCTCTGCTCTAGTCATCAAAGGCCACTTCTTGTGTAAAAAGCCCTAAACCTTCTTTACTCATTCTTATTTTTAGTGCAACATGTTATAATAGATGTAATTTGTCCCAATCTTCCTGCCTGTCACAGTCTTGGAGACTCTCATCTTAGGAATTAAAGGCTCCTGGAGATTCCCCCCGCAGGCCATCTGCTGCAACAAACCCACAACCTTTTGAGCATGACTTGCGAAGAGTGGTAGAAGCCAATTTTCAGTTTTCCTGACTTCCTCGGACCATAAAAGACAAACACAGCTACTTCCCACCGTGTCAGTTTACAATAGCCACAGCAGAAGGAATTGGAAAGGCCATGCTGCTCCCATTTATCAGTTCCTGTAATAAGAAAATACAGTTGTTACAGCAAGTGCTCCAATGAGTGCACCAGCAGGGGGATCAGACTCTACTGTGGAGAACGCAGACAATGAAACACCTGCAGTTAAAATTACCTGCAGACAGCTAAAAAAAATATGGTACACCCTGAGAAACAAAGGTTCCTACAGAGGGAGTGATTTCTGAACAGCGTGAGCTAATGAGAGGAATGTGCTACAACGTGAGCTAAATGACACTAAAAGCATATTCATTGCGCTTTAGGAACTTGTCATCTGTAAAAAGTCCTTTTAACAGGAGACAGCTACCGACAGCCTGTTTTAACATTAACAGGCGTATTATGACAAGCTGTTAGTGTCTCCCTCAAACACTCAGTGTCTTTCAATCAGAGTCACGTCCTCCATTAGTGAGTGAGTCATCATTTCATGATGGTGATAACATTATTCTGTAATATGATAAGCACTGTGTCATGCGTCTGTACTTTGCAGTAACTTTTTTTTTCGTCCCTAAATTTTAGGAGGACAAATGATCTTAGAATTAGCATAGAGAAGGGAGATGTAGAACAATATGTTAAACCGACACCATTAAGCCCTGGACACTTATTATTCTTATTGGTTTGTGACGTTGACGTTTCAGCACTTATCTCCTGGTGTCATTGGGCCTCTTCAGACCTTGCATCGAGGTCCGATTTTAGATGATCTACTGATGTGAAAGACGGGTGTAAACACCCCCAGGATGTGTTGAGAGATCTGTGGTCTGGTTTCCATGCGTTCGCATGTGTCTGCATTCCTTCGGTAGTGTGAACGAATTGAGTCACGTTAAAGAAGGATTATCCTGCTGCAGTGAGTTTTGCCTCAGTCTGGAAAAAAAATAAAAATAAAATAAATTATGAGGTAAAAATCATAAAGCTGGGATTTGTGCAGATCTAACTAATGTTCTAACTCACCAAAGTTCTTACAAAAGATTCAGCAGCTTAACTTTATGAGTAGTCTTTATGTTGTCCAACGCATCCCAGAATACTTGCATAATATGTGAATGCTGATAATGTTTTGGCTCATTGGTGAGGAAAAGCATAAATGGTGTCATCCTGGATAGACTGTAAAGCCTTTTAAAGCAAATTTGTGATTTTCACTGGACTGTGCGGGATGACTTTCAGTAATTAGCTATGCCCTGCAAAAAGTTTCTTAGTCTATTTAAAAATAAAATGTATTCCTTCATCCTTAAATTTTCACAAAACTTAAACAATGAGAAATACTTTCCAGTTTAAACTTCAATAGACAACTCAGCATGTATAGCAAAGTGCCACCACCACAAACATCACTTCTATTTAACCTTGAAACCGAAACACAAAAAGGAAAGATTACAGTCATTGGTGCGCGTTGCTTTCTTGGTGCTGTATTCAATATATTGCATCTCAGATTTTTAATTAATTGTCTGTGTGGACATGCAGACTTATTACATCAGCTTGACAACACTTTTGGTTCGGGTTTTCACTAGTTTTCCTTTTAGTTGTATCATTTTCTTTTTCTTAGAAAAGACAGATACTTCATCACTGATTAATCCTACCAACTGTCACGCATGAAACACTTTCTATACAACTCCAAAACACACGCATTTTCACACGGATTGTTCATTAATTACGCCGGAAGTCTTGTCTTATATGTCCCATAAATCAAGCACGTCTTTTCCCCAGGTGACTGCAAAGAGACGTTAATTGACAGACCAGATGGATCCGTTCCACAAATGTTAGAGTAAATTCGGTTAACGAAGTAATACAGGAACGGCATCCCAAGGCGCTTTCCATATGTTCATGTTGCCCAGTGTGGATCCTGACAAAGGCATACAGCCACTGAAAACTGTTATTGTTCTTTAAATAGGCCATTTGAGGAAATTTTAGATTTTATTTGAAGAAACTGTTTTATTCATGCCGAACTGCCAAAAGACTGGCAGCAAAAGAACACATGCTAAGGTCTGTTGTCACTTCGTTATTAACCCCCTGAGAAAAGGGAGTAATTAATTAGAGAGAGCATTGTGTATAACCCCCAAGAGCATAACAGATGAGTCATATTGGATGGTGCTGAGTTAGAAGGCCCGAGAGAAAACTGAAATCAAATGGAAACAGTCTGACAGTCTGTATTTTAAGTAGGTTAAAAAGGTTGTGTTTTGAGTTGCTTTTCATTTCATTTTACCATGGATGAAACAATTAAAGAACTCTCGCGTACGCTGTAAAGTTTCAGACATATGGTATGTCTAAAGGTGCCTTTCCACACACAGTGCAACATATCTGAGAAAATGTACTCTATGCTTAGCCAATCATGACCTCCAAAGCTACTCTGCCAAGACACATTTTTCACACCCAAAATATTTGAATTTTACACCTTAGTGACAGTCATATAGGCTTCCCAAACTTTAATTGGTTGCACTTGACCTGGGCTAACCTGGAGTCTGTGAAATGAACTTCCTTATTGGGGGGGGGGGTGTCAGATGAGGACAATCACACGAGGATTCGATTGGATGTACAGTCCCCACCCTTAAACAGTCATTTGATTGACACTTACTTGATGTGCACCATACACGTTTGTCCCCACATACATCTCACGTGTAACACCATTTCCCGGGAACTTGTCACAATAGCTTTTCTTCATTTAACAGATATTTTATGGACATGATGTATAAAAGCAACTAGACCCAAGTTTCACTGTAAGTCAGCCTTAGGGCCTGGCACCAGATCCCAGGAAAAGAGAGAAAATTAAATCAGAGATAAAAATTTGCTAAAAACAAAAAAAGGCAATTCAGCCTCAGGAGGGTCTCAGTCCTTCACACATACTTAGGTGCACCCCGAAAACCAATATCTTTGCAATGCAATAAAAATATTCTTAAGCAAAACCACTCACCACATTTAGAATGGGCTGTAATTATTCCAGTACCTGTCCCAGAAATGATTACAAGGAAATGGATTGTTTTGTGCTTCCGTTAGTTCCTGCTCCCAGTAATTGGGATGAGAAGGACGGCACGCTGATTGCGTGGTGTCCACTTATGCGAAGAGAACTAATGCTGAGTGTGAATACTATCAGAGACTTTGAAATTGGGATGATCTAGTTGTGTTATACTTCCCTTGCCACGGACACTGTTGGATGTTCTGAAGGTTCACGCGTCCCCCTCGAGGCTGAATGTTTCACAGAAAACGTGGAGAATCTGTTTTCTGATCAATTTTTGTTACAAAACACCATGCAGTAATGTATTAGCAAATAAGATATCAAAAAAGCTATATAGATATTTAAAAGCTTCTTTTTACTTGTTGTCATACAAAGGATGGACTCATTTCAATAAATAATAAAAAAATAAATAAATAAATAAATAAAGTTTTAATTCATTACATTATCAGACAGAGTGCTACTGAATATACAGGAGTGTTAGGCTAATGAGTCTTCAGTGTGTGGCTACATGATTAATTACCGGTGCACTCTAACTCAGACGAACAAGATCCAGACCGTCACATTCACTGACAATGAGGCACTGACGTGTGTGATCATTATGGATTCTGGTGACATATTCTGTCACGCTTACACGTGCGAAACCGTTTCAAAGGAGGATACAATGAAGACTGACACCATTTGCATTTGCTATGCTAAAGTGCATCTATGCATTCAAAATTAAACTGTGGTTAATATAAACCTGTCTGTAGTCATCAGTTAAATTGAATGAAGCAGGTTTGCTGCGGAGTCCTTTCAAAGAGCACTCAATAAGAAAAAAAAGAACATGGAACCAAACACTGTGGAACAAAGACTGTGTGTGTAATGTTTATCTATTCAGTTGTTTCCTAAAGCAGTGTACGTTAGTGATGTCCAATACCACAGATTTCCTTTTCGATCCAATACAATCCAATACCGATACGTTTGGCTAAATACACATCTTGTTTTTCTGTAGTCCTGTGACACAGAGAGAGATAATGTACTGTTCTTGTCTATTACTAATCATATGCTGTGTGGCAACGACATTTAGCAGGTTGAACCAAAACAAAAATACAAATTTGAGGTTTGCAGCAAACTAGTATTTAAGATGCGCATATTATCGGCGAGAGCTAGAAAAAGGATTGGCGTATGATCAAGACTTTGTTAAAATCACTGACCTGAGGCTTCTGAGAGAATCAATAAATCCAAAAACATTGTAATACATTACACTGCATTATTTCTTCAGACTAAGGCTCCACAAACTGAAGCTGTAGAAGTTTCCCAATATGGGTCAAAATTAAACCAGAAAAAATAGTAGTCTAGCAATTTAATGTTGTCTTTTTATGCAACTCCTTACAAAAGTGAATAGCTCCCCCATTTCTAATTATGCAGCCGAATGGCATCTTTTATCAGTCCCCTGTGTCTGCCTAATGCCAGTGACTATGTATTAAATATATTAGTCCTCAAGCCCAAAGGTGATGTTATCAGGGTGATTTCTCCTAACCAGGGAACCTCCAGAGGCAGAGAAGACACACAAACTCACAAATTGTACCGTTTTGCACACTTGACGCTGTATTGATGTTTTAGGCTTCTCTGTGTTGAACCTTTACAATATAAAGTTGTTTTGGGGCCTGTGGTAGCAAACAGTTGCTTATGTGTCCATCCGGCATATATGGTTCAACACGAGTTAATTGCATCCATGGTTCTTTTCATTACATCAAATGTCAAAACCATGTGTAAAATGTCTCCTCTTTCAGCTTCTAAATGCTGGTGACTTGTTACCAATGACAAATTTTCCTCACCTACCAATGTAGAATCTATCAGGTGCTGCGTACCCAGTTTCAACCCACTTCCCTTTCTCACATGAACCGTTTAACCCTCCAGAACTGTTCATCCCCTTGGTTGCTCCAAAGCCTGTTGCCTGTTCCCATTTCTTCGGACCAAAGAGAGGAATGTTGGCCCTCATATATGGCTTTATGAAGAAGACGAAGCCATGCCTGTTTGCAGCCATAAATCAGGGCTTGTTGGAACATTCATTCTGGCAACAAAACATCCTCAAAAACCAATCAGTGAGAAGTCCACAACAGATTCCAAATACCATGAGGTATTAAATAGCTGTGACAGTTTTCCATCTGCACATTTAGAAGGCCACAAATGAAAGTGAGCTGACTCAGTAACGCTTAACACACGGAGACCATTGAAATATCTGAATATTAAGAGTTTTCTGTGTATGATGTTTTCAATCAAACCAAACATAACAGCTCATTACACTGATTAACTCGACTGTCATGTCACTCCACTGATTTTAGTCACATCGCACAGCTGCATGCTATTCCAGGTGGCATGAGAATTGATTCAACACCGCAGCTCTGTCATCAGGAGCCAGGGAGGCAATCAGCAGGTCAATGTCTGATTATTACATAACAAAGGCATAGCAAACTATGCAATTTGTACAGGCTGACATTTACACGCTGCTCCTCTGGAGGGCCTTTTGCAATTTCACATTGAAGTGGTCACCACCATAATGTCTCCTTCATGTTTACAAAAGGGCGGTGAGGAAGGAGTGCTTGGTAGTAGTAAAAATGTAAGGGCAGCCATCTAAGATGTATTTAATGAAACGGAAAAGAGGTCTGTTAAACTAACTTTCTGCAAAATGTGAACTCCTGACGCTGGGCAACATGATTATTGATCAATCACATACCGTCCATTATTGACATTATGTGCAACAGAAGTCGTAGTTCCTGCTGGACAGTCAAACCACCATTAAAATTCTCCTGAAGTTGCGACTCTGTGCCTCACAAATCAAAGAATTATGGTTTTAGATGGTACACTAATACGCAGATCGGCATTTTGGTTTCTTAATGATTGATGCTGATCACCATTTCTCCAGCAAACACACACACACACATCCACGAAACATTAACAGGAGATTGCATGTCAGTGTTAAAAGAAAAATCCTCCGGCAAATAAAAGGTTATCTGCAATGAAACTCACTCTTGCTCTCCCGAATATATTCATTCTGTATAGATGGTTTTGTTTTGGACAGACCAGTAGTTTAGTTTTTTCTTATAATGCAGCAAATACTTTGAGTCCTTTAGACTTTAGCTGAATCCACTTCCCATATTATTTATGTCACGCACCATCATATTCAGTGACCTTTCTTTATAGTCCCCATCTTACTGTTTATTTGATAGTAAAAGCAATTTTTAAATTCATAGTTGTAATGGAGTTCAACAACCTGTGTGATCTCAACTATGAGGCTGCATTACACATAACGGTAATGGATGACAAACACTCAAATATTGTAGTCATGCACTGCATAGTTAACTGTAATATGACAGTGCTTTATTTGTGCAAGTCAGTAAAGCCTGACTTTAAGCCATAGATATACTATTTCTTAAAGGCATAATGTTTTGGTATAGAGACAGGTGTGATGTACAGTGTGAAACTGCACAGGCACTGTGGCATCACAGTACTGCATGCAGCTAAGCATTGCACCGACTGCTTGCTTATTAGAATATATACCCTGAAAATGACTGTCAGGCACACTGGCCATGATGTATGACAGAGGAGACTGCAGCAGAAACGCAAGCTCGAGCTCTATCCATACTGATGATGCATGCTAGTATTAAGTGAGACATAAGTGCTTGTTGCCAGGTGGATCTGTGCTGTATAAAATGTGGCTCACTGCCAAGAGTGTGTGCCATAAACAGAGACAAATGAGCAAATGGAATTAAGGAGAAAGGAGGAGAGGACTGAAAATACGATAGAGAAAGGAATAAGTGCAACAGAAGATGTAGGTTAGACTGCAATGCTGCAAAAAATGTATTAGAGATGGCATTACAGCTTTACCTGCTGCTCTGGAGACATTAATAAACCGCCACTGCCACTCTGTGGTGAAATACGGTATTAGTTGGGTATGAGAAGGCTGCATTGAAGTAGTATGTTTTGTACAATAGTTTGTGCTGTTTTATTCTTCTGCCAACAGATTTTAGATCCAAGTATTACACTTTTTACTTAACAATTGTCTCGAACATTTTGAAAGCTGAGTTTTGTAGAGGAAAACGGGTGGACACACAAAAAAATGTGCAGCATATTATCTTGTTTTTCTCTTTTGTCCCTTTCCTGTTTTTGGGGTTTATGAAGTGTGTACAAAGTTTAAAGGTCAAAAGGTTATTTACCAGATGTTAGCTCGTAAAACTAACCAGACATAAGGAGATCAGTCTTGTTTGTGAATGGGGGTTCTTGGGTATGAGAACCATATATAAGGTGACTGTGGAAGCTGAACGAGAGAGAGGATTCGACAATTGGCCAGAAGCTCTCTCAGATTCAGCAAGAGGTTTTGACATTGTACTTTCTTGTAATAAACCTTTTTTTAAATGCAAGATAAGACTTGACTAAGACTAAGCGGTCATCACTTCTTTCTTCATCACATCAATATACAACAAATGTAACCTCATTCATGGATACCATGCAAAACGTGCCGAAAAACATTCATTGGCGAAACAGGAAGACCATTTCACACACGGAAAAAAGAACACCAAAAAGAATGCCTTTGTCAGACAGACAGTAAATTCACGAGGACTCAAAAAGAAAAAGCACAACAGGAAAACTTCCTCCAGAGAAACTGGTGGAAGTGGCTGGGGAGAGGGCTGTCGCCACGTCCCGGATCCGGACAAGTGAGAAAAGACGAGTGAATGAGATGAGCCATTCCGGAGGCTTGCCAGGTGACCATTGACCAGCATGTAGTTGTAGCAGAGACCAATCTTTCTTGCAGCAACCAGAAAGGGTGGTTGGTGCCTCTCACACTTTCACATGTATGTTGGCTTGCCTTAACTCATGAACCCAAACCAAGGTGGTAAAAATGTCAGCTTGGATGGATTCCAGGGGTTTCAAGAACAATAAATTACTCATTCAAAACATGAATCAACTCTGTAAGATGTAGACATTTTGGATAGTATTGTTCTCCTCCAGGGATAAGGCAGACTTCTCGGGACCTGGTCCATCTGCAGCAAGATAGCTGCATATTCTTTAAGTGTGTCAACCTATAATGTGTGAATAAAGACAATGTCCATGTTTTATTGACAATTCAGTGTTCTCATTGTAATAGTCTCTTAAAATAGTTAGTCAACCATTGGAAAAGGAGAAGGTAACTGACAGACTCCATTAATACAGGTTGTACCCTGGGGCCACCCATGTATTTTGGGGAGTCCATAAATAAACAAAGGACGGAGCCCCGCTCATACCCATTGGTAGCAGCATAAACTGTCACATATAACATCGTCAAGGACCTGGAAGCCTGTCTCCATTGGTGGGCAACCCTCCTCACCATCCTGAAAACTCTCTGGACTTCATCAACAAAGTCAGGAACATCTGACTGGGTACAGTCTTGTGCATGTGGAAGACGACAGACATGTCTGGAGTATACAGAAAACCCTCTCACACTTTCCTGCATCTATCATTTGATTCCCACCACCAGAAATGCACAGACTTGCAGACTACAGGAACCACTTCGTTTCAACCCGAGATGCAGACAACACAAAGTTATTCCCACAAGCTGATACCTTGGCTCCACTGTGAAGCCAGTTTGCCAGTGCAAAAATGCTACCTTCCAACATTACCACCCAGGAAAGGAAGACTCTAGTGTCACTGCAGAGGGACCAGGACCTCATCATCCTTTCAGCCGAAAAGGGGAGATGCACAGCGGTGTTGAACACAGTTGACTCCCACACCAAAATGAGCAACATAATAAACTACTTACAATAATTGGAAAAGGAGACGGCCATCGACAGACTCCTTTACTACCATTTGTACCTGGTGGAAGCCACACTATATTTATGTACTCCCCAAAATACAAAAGGAAGGAGCCCTGCTCAGATCCATTGTCAACAGCATAAACTGGGTCAACTATAATATTGCCAAGCATTTGGCATCCATCCTGTGTTCGTTGGTAGGCAACACTCCACACCACATTCAAAATTTCAGGGATTTTGTTAACTAAGTCAAGAACGTCACACTGGGCCCAGAAGAAACCATCGTATCCTATGATGTAACCACACTGTTCACCTGCATTCCGACCAGAGAAAAAAAAAAAAAAACACATGTAGAACGGAAACACATGGAAAGGTAGAGACCAGAGCCCTGGACACCTTTGTAGGTTCCACCCCCACCCACTGGTGCAGGTATGTGGACGACACCTGGGTTAAAACCAAGACAGAGGAGGTGGAGTACTTCACACAACACATCAATGCAGTGAACAGCAACATCAGGTTCACCTGGGAGGACATCAATTGGGATAGTTTGGCATTTTTGTATTGTACGGCGCTCGCTGAAGGAGACAGAAGTCCCAACAATGAAGTATATAGAAAATCCACTCACACTGACCAGGAACTGACATGGAGGAGAATATGATGACATCCAGGAGATCTTGGATCTCACTCTCCCAGAGAAGATCCAAGATCCGCAGAAGGTCGCCTCGGTACTGTGCTCTCTGGTACTTGTTTTTTTTTATTACTTTTTAGTTTTGTTTTTTATATTCTCTCTGCTATTAGATTTAACAGGAAAGATCTCTTGCATATAGGACTATCCAGTGCTGAACTTTTTTCCTTCAGTTTTTACTCAGTCAGATTGCTTTTTGAAGATTCTCCCGGGGGAGCAGCAGTTCTCTGTAGATTTAGACGGAGATGTCGGCTGGGGAAACGAGTGGGAGTGCTTGCCAAACTGCGGCAGTGGGGATTACGCACAGCTCTCCTGTCCACACACTTGGGAAATGTCCGCTTTCTGGCCAACAAAATGGATGAACTGCTGCTTCTCTCAACCAAGAACTGGGACTTTTGCCACTCGGCCGCCCTGTGCTTCACTGAAACCTAGCTCAGTGAACACATCCCAGACAGCACACTACAGCTGCCAGGAGACATGCAGCCCTCACTTTGAGTCTTTTTTCATAAACTAAATGCTTTTATTCACCACGGGAGTTCACCTCGTCTGTTCTGGTCAGTGTGTACAGTTCACCGCATCAAGACGTTACAGCACCTCGCCGACCAGATCACAGACGTGGAGAAAACACACACAGACTCTCTGCTAATCATTGTCAGGGATTTTAACAGAATATATCTCAAGCTTGAAATGTTTAAATACAGACAACACTTGACATGCCCCACAAGGAACATGAACACTCTGGACAACTGCTACACCACAATAAAAGACAGATATTGCTCTGTTCCCCGACCGCTGCCTGGTCCATATCATCCCAACCTACAGGTAAAAGCAGAAGTGTGCCAAGTGAGGACAGATGAAGCAAAGATGCAGTTACGGATCTGGTTTGACTGCACTGATTGGAGCATCTTTGAAGCGGCAACCTCAGACCTGGATGAACTGACTTACACCGTGACATCAGCTTTTGTGAGGACATGTGTGCGCAGACCAAAACCTTCTGCACTTTCAACTACAAACCAGGGTTCACTACAAGACTGACACAACTACGCCAGGACAAGGAAGAGGCCTACAAGAGTGTAGATTGGGGCCTGTACAAGCAAGCCAGGAACAAGCTGACAAAGATGAAAAGGGCAGCAAAGAGGAAATACATTGAAAAGTAGTCAAACCGCTTTTCTGTCAATGACTCTACGACAGTTTGGAAAGGCGTGCAGACCATCTCCAACTACAGGAGACCATCCCCCCCAACCCTGTGGTGAGTCCCCAACTGGCAGAGGATTGCAATGAAGATCTCTTTATTGTATTTTCAAGATAAAGCAAATACATTGGCAAACATAATGGACAGGAAAATAACTAAAACAATGAGTAAAAGGGATCATCAATAAAAAGCATTCATTTGTACCTCATTTTGTTCCAAATAAGCGGAATCCGAGGGACGCAGTACAGGAACCACAGGCTTAGGGATATCATAAGTCGTGTACAGCAAGGGCGTGGAGGGCTGGGGATGTGTGCAGGGAAACCTCTGTGGAGCAAAACATCAGTAACAGAAAAGAGAAAGATGGTAGTGGAGGAAATTCATAGGCAAGAGGAGGCAGTAAGATGTCCTAAGGCAGTGTCGCAGCCTAAGCAAAGACAGTGGGTGATCTGGGAGAGTGGAGAGAAAAGGAAGTTGAAGTGGAGAGAGCTGTGGAGCATGGAGGCTAGTAGGATTAGATTTATGATACGGGCTATTTATGACGTGCTGCCATCTCCCCAGAACCCAAACCAGTGGTTAGGGGAGGATGCTGCCTGCCCATTGTGTTCTAGTGTATGTACACGTAGCCACATTCTGACAGGTTGCATGGTTAGTCTCTCCCGACGGCGATATACCTGGTGTCACAACCAGGTTCTGAAATGCTTAACAGCAGCAATTGAGGAAAAACGAGTTGAAGCAAATTCCTCATCTGCTAGAAGGGAGAATAAGCATATGATGTTTGTTCGGGAGGCCGAAAAGGCCAGACCGGCAAAGATCAGGCATAGTGCAGGACAGCTAGGGCTGGGCGGAGCATGAGAGCTGAGGTCCAACTTAAAGCTGACTGTCCCAGCATATATAGTGAACACTCGACAGATACCAGACCTGCTGTTGTGGTTGGAAATAGAGAAAGTAGTGTACTTTGTTGAGCTCATTGTCCTGTGGGAAGACAGATGAGGAGGCTAACGAGCACAAGAGAGCTAGGTATACAGAGATGGCATCAGAAGCTGAGCAGCGAGGCTGAAGCGCCCGTGTGCAGAGGTCGGTTGCCGTGGATTTGTTGCAAAATCCACCATTGCTCTCCTGTGCGAGCTGGGCATTCACAGGAAACAAAAAGAGTGTTGGAGCTGAATGGGGAATTGGCACCTGAAGCTCCCTCAGATTCGACTAGAGTTGTTGACACTGTTCTCTTGCATTTAACAAAGCTTTATTAAAAAGAAGACTTGTCAGTGGTGATCACTTCTTTTCATCAACACATCAACAAAGGGTGGAGAGTGTTTTGGTCATTTTATCCGCAGTGGAGAAATGATTTTCACTCTGCCAGGCATGACTTCCAGATCTGCTGTAATACCTGAAGAGATCTGGAGAAGAACACACCAAGGCACCAGGACATTCCTGATGACAATATTTCCATCAACAGCTTCCAGACTGCTCGGGCTGACAGGGAGCGGTAAGCGGAAAGGAAGGGGACTTGCCGTTCTAGTGAGGTGGTGCAATCCTAGTCATATTACTATTGTTGGGATTATGTTCAATATTGTCATCTAGATGTGAGCTAATGAGTTTAGATTTCTCAGATGACTTCAAAGTGAAGATATTAACACTAATCACATTTTAAACACAGATGTGTGTTAGATGTGTGGACATTAATGTAATCGATAACTATATCATCAATTTACTAACACACAAAGTGAACAATAAGAAGGAAGCCTCATGACATGTATCCAACAAGAGAAGTCTTATGACAGTGGTGAGGTCAGACGTATCAGTTGTACAGGGTATTTGTCTTAGGGCCTCATGAGAAAAAATATATAAAGCTACCTCATGTCAAAAAGTTTGATGAATGACCTCTTGACCATAAAGGTTAAAGCGGGTGTGACCGTGGGGGTAATTATGAGTTATTAATATCTTAAAAGGTCAATGACATACTGTAACATTTTTCTAATCTGGTGAATATCCTGTGAACCTGAGATGATTAATTAGGTTAAAGATCAAAGTCTGTTGGGTATGTGTTAGAATTCTGATGGTTGTGTGGCTCAAACCATATGTTGATAGGCCTACCCCCCTGACAACCAGGGCAGCCACACACACAGATACACACGCACTCACCCCCTCCCACGCATATTGGCAGATACACACGCACACAGGTTTGTGCAGGCCTAGACATGTTTCTATAAATCTCACGTGATCTGACCCCGCCCATGCTGTCAGCCAAGTGAAAAGCTAGCCGATAGCCGAAGATCATTGCAGTCCATTCTCCAGTCTGTGCCAGATTCGAAAAATAAAATGAGCAACAGAGCTTACACCTTCAGTATCATTAGTGAGATGCCTGTGAGCACTTTACCTCCACTGATCGATTACAGCATTTAGAGATTTTAAATGAGCCTCAGGCTCACCAGAAACCATCTGATTTACAAGATCCTGAAAGTGTGACTCTTCAGCGTTTTAGAGAAACGTCATTCAGTCCTCCATTCCCCAAGCCATTACCTCCTCCCTCCCAACCCTGCGTCACTTGTCCATCTGATGTACCGTTACCAAAACCCCCCCTGTTCGTCCAATCCGAAGATCCGGTGCCCGGTCCGTCTAACCTTCTACCTGCAAATGATCCGTTACCCGGTCTGACTGGAGGAGCTGTCTGGTATCTCCAACTTCCATGAGTTGCCCACCAAAGGATTTAAGGACGGAACCAACTAGCACAACACAAAGTCTGCTAGTTGAGTTAACAAGCAACGGGGCCACAAAGCAAAGCAGAACAACCATTCCAGACACTAAGAAAGGGACTTTCTTTTACCATGAATATGATGACAGCCAGAGCATCTTAATTTAGACAGTTATTTGATTCAAATGAAGCTATGTATTTTTTTTTTTTTTTTTAAAAAAGCTTTGCTTTTTTGTAGGCACCACTGTGTCAAGGTTCTATGTCTTTTATTTTGTGATCTTGTTTTGAAGTTTCCTGTTTTATTTTGTTAAGTTGTGGATTTCCTGTCTTGTGCCTCCTCATCTCTTGATTGGTTATTGGTCTCATCTGTGTTGATTGTCCTAATGTGTCTCACCTGTGTCTTGTCATCTCTCTGTATTTCCCTGCCATGCTTGCAGTGCCTTTTGTTTGTTATTTAATACTTTTTGTTTGAACTTCATGCCTCATCAATAGTCCTGCATATGGGTCCTCACCTACAACCTCCCCTTCCCCTACTTGACACACTGAAGTAGTACCAGCCACCCCGTCTGTATCAGTTCAGAATGGTTAGTTACTAGTCAACAAGCCAGTAGCACCAGAGAAACCAGCGACTGAGGGTAAGAAAAAAAAAAATAAATAAATTGCACAAATTTAAAACAAATAGCTAAACAGCTAAATAAAATAAATACTACTTTGTCTATTCTGTAGATTCCCGGCCATTTACCAGACTGAGACGTTCCACTAGAACTGGCAGGAGGACGAGGAGATCCACTTCTGGACGTCGGGGCCTACCAAGAGGGAAGGTTTTGAAGACATTCTGGAACATACTGACTTCTGTTTGGGAATTGGCCACAGTTTCGACTAGGAAGAGTTGTGTGTGTGTTAATGATGAATGACCAAGGGGAAAATTCGGTTTCATAGTCCACTCTACTATCTTTACAGTCAGCGGTTGAAGTGTTAAGACACATCCCTCACCCGCAAACTTTGCCTCCACTGATCAAATTACAACATTTAGAGATTTTAAATGAGCCTCAGGCTCACCTGAAACCTTCTGATTTACAGAATCTTGAAAGCGTTGATGTGGCCCTTCAGTATTTAAGAGAAGCTTCGTTCAGTCCTCCATTCCCTGAGCTATTACCTCCTCCTTCCCAACCCCGCGTCATTTGTCCATCAGATGTACCTCGACCCTCCCCTCCCAGACCCCCTCTGTTCGGTCCATCTAACCATCTCTTCCATCTCTGGACAATCCATTACCCGGTCCGTCCTCAAACTTCCCATCTGCAACACCAGTCACTCAGAGGGGTACGGGTCAAAATCCTGAACCCCCCCAGGAGGGTCTCCAGAGACAGGTTTAACATTGAAATAAGACAAATGCCGAATTTCAACTCTCCCAATCCGGTGACTAATTATGCAGAGTTTTACCCTAATGTGCTGGAGACTCCAAGCAGCGTTAGAAATGGCTGTATCCTATGCCAGACAGGTGAATATGCTACAACTAGAATTAAGGGGGGAGAGATCAAACGGCGCCTCTGTCATCACACATGACAGAATCAGGCAGGATTAGCACATGACACTCCTGTGACATTCAATTTGAACAGGTTTTAGATTGTAAAATCGTCTTCTTCAGAGTGCAAGGTGAGCGTGCCTTCTCTAAATTCCAAACATGTGAAGGATCGCATCCTAAAACTGCCTCTTCCTCCATCGGAACCATTACTACGGTAGCACCAACTTGAAAACATGTCTAGGTGCACAAAACGTCTGCAATTACTGTCAAACAGGTTATATTTGCTTATAGCAGCATCAGTGCCCGGGCTGTTGGTCTGTGTGCTTCACATCAGACTGTAAAAAATAGAGATGGGACGTTTGATACGGAGACTCCGAAGCCTGTTTCACTCTGTTGAAGCAGACTGATTCGAAACGCTGTGTGGAGGCTTGTATCAAATCTCCGTAATCACGTGACCGATGACGTTTGAAGCTTCATACGTCACAACGAAACACCGGAAGTGAGGTGGCTGATTCGAATCTTTGGCGCTGCTTCACTCATTATAAGGAGACGCGAAATGCCCAGTGTCCCCCCCCCCGCTTCATAGCGTTCTGAGAGACCTTTGATAGCGAGCCGAGAGTACTTTGATGATGGAGAATCCGAGTGGAAGGAAACGATCCCGTGTATGGGAACACTTCGTCCTTGTGTCACCCAAAAAGGTAGGTGTTTTATAATATAATATAATATAATATAATATAATATAATATGATATAATATGATATAATATTGTTGAATGTCTTCCCGTGACTCTTATGAGGCTTTAATGGTTTCAGAAAATGAATGAATGAATGTTATGATATAAATTATAGGTGTTTAAGTCGTTTCTGACAAATGTGGCTGTTTAGCCCACTAGTTATTAAGATAATAGCTAAGCAATATGTTCTTAGTTACCTTTATATTATTTTGACTGTTTCAATATTGCGTTTCATTATATTTTATTAATTTAGGTTCAGTGCCTCATATGCTCACGGGAGCTGGTATATGGGAATAACACCTCCTCTATGTTGCTGCATCTTCGTGCTAAGCATGAGCATGCAGCAACTTCACAACCGAGCACCTCAACTGAACCTCACCCTGCTGACCCTTCTGGTATTGTAATAATTCAATACAACCTATTTTAAAGTTGAATCCAAATAGGAGGTAATAGTTGTACACATGTAACCTTTTTTTTTCTTTCATCAGTGTCCAGGAAGCAACAGTTGGATGAGGCCTTGCTGAACCCTCTAGTTATAGATACACAGCCACTGTCTGTGGTCGAAAATGAAGGCTTTAGGGCCTTTGTCCACCTCCTGGATCCGACATACACTATTCCAGGAAGGAAGGCCCTGAAACAAATGCTGCAGGAAAAATACAGGGTCATCAAAGATCAGGCTGTGGCTGAAGTGTCAAAGGTGTCCACAATCAGCTTAACAGCAGATATGTGGACCTCCATTAACATGGATGCCTACTTGGCAGTGACTGGCCACTTTGTCACAGAAGAGGTCCAGCTAAAAACTATTCTGCTAGGTGTCAAAAAATTCCCCCGGGCCCACACTGCAGCACACCTAGCAGAGGCCAAAGCCACTCTGATGGCAGAGTGGGGAATAAGAGGCAAAGTCAGATGTCTGGTCACAGACGCAGCACCAAATATGATGGCTTGTGCCAATCTACTTAATGTGCGACATATCAATTGTTTTGCCCACATGATAAATCTGGTGGGGAAAAAGTCACTGTCACAGACAGCTGACTTGGATGACATCCGAACCAGGGCACGGAAAATAGTGGGGCATTTCAAGTCAAGCACTACGGCAAAAGAAAAGCTTGCAGAAATCCAGCGTCAGATGGGTCGACCAGAACACAAACTTCTACAAGAGGTAGAGACCCGCTGGAATAGCACTTTCTCAATGCTCCAGCGGCTGTACGAGCAGAGGGAGCCACTTGGTGCAGCCCTCAGCGGTCTCAACACCCCCCTCCTCCCATTCTCTGCTGAGGAGTATGACACAATGCATCAGTGCATCTCTGTCCTCTCTCCCTTCCACCAGGCCACTGAGGAGATGTCAACTGAGAAGAGGGTGTCTGGATCGAAGGTGATCCCTATTGTGAAGATGCTGAAGCACCTATCATCTAGACAGTGTGCTTCAGTGACTCATCCAATAGCATGTAACTTGGTCCACAACATCAACACCAACCTCCAAGAAAAGTTTGCAGTGCTGGAAAAAGTAACATCGCTAACACTAGCAACATTGTTAGATCCACGATTCAAGGAGGTGGGCTTCTGCAGCACAACAAGCTGTCAGGCAGCAGTGGAAAGGCTCACTAGAGAATGTGCAAATGTAATGCCTGCACCAGCCCAGCCACTGCCACCTGCAGAGGGTCTATCCCCTGACCAGAGCAACAGCCTCTGGGACCTCCTGGACAGCCACGTGGATGCACAGCGTCGATCAAGTTGTACCGCCAGTGCAATTGCAGAGGTCCAGAGGTAAAATAATTTTACTTGTGTTTTGTATTCATCTGTTGCTGAAATGATAATGATCTTGCATATTTTTTCTTTTCTTATCCAGATATCTGAAGGACAAACTGCTGCCCAGGACTGAGGACCCATTGAATTATTGGCTCCTCCACAAGGCCACATACCCGTGTAACAGGGTCAAATATACAGTACTGTACAGTATACAGTATTATAATTACACAAAATCTGTTTCACTTTAAATTGTTCTTACCTGACATGTTTGTCCTCCTAAGTTGTTATGTGGAACCTTTAAAACTGAGCTACTGTACCCCTACAGTACGTTTATTTTCGGGGGTTCCCCCCTATAAATGTGTCTCCCGCCTTTACCTCTCCCCTTTTCCTGTTGTGCTCTGGAGAGGTAAAGCGACACAGTAGTCACGGAGATTTATGTGTTTTAGCTATGTGCTAAAGCTATACTGTTAAAGTTCGCTCGCTAGCTTAAAGCTAACATATTTCTGTCCTTTAATGCGTGTAGGAGCTCATGTTGTTCGTGACTGATGGGAGGATTTTGTTTTCATTTATACTTTCGTCAGGTATGCTTTTCTGTGTTTTAATGTATTATCGCCCTTTTCCTGTTGTGCTCTGGAGAGAGAATAAACGGAGACTGCCTCCTCCAAAGAAATCCTGGTCTGGGCCATTAATCCTCATCACACAACGCACAGGTAAAAACTAGCCGGTTACACCCGCACCTTTACAGAGTGGCCGTGCAATATCTTTCCACACCAGCATCCTCTGTCCCCTGTGAGAGGATCTTTTCAAAGGCTGGCGAGATTGTCAGCCAGAGAAGAAGCCGTTTGAAGCCAAGCACAATAGAGCAGATTTTGTTTTTAAATAAAAACTTGTAATAAAGTGTTACAACAAGCACAATCCCCTCATGCACATTCACTTTATTTCCACACTGTAGCACAAGCACAATCCCCTCATGCACATTCACTTTATTTTCACACTGTAGCACAAGCACAATCCCCTTATTTTCACACTAGCACAAGGAAGTCCTTCAGAATCATTCCCACAAAAGTACCTTTACAGTGATGAATTGGAATCGTTTCATATCATGCGTGTATGTGTGAGAATGAAGACACAACTGCTCAAGAATGATTTTATTGCTTTTGTGTTGGACCTGGAATCAACGATGTGTGAATCATTTGGAAGTGCGTTGCTGCTATAATTGCAGCTGACCACTAGATGTCTCTCAAAAGATGACTCTTTTTTTCGGTACAATCAGGAAGAAACCTCAAAAGCGTCACAAGGCTTTATCTGCCCATCTCTAGTAAAAAACAGAGACCAAACTGATTAAATGTCCAGACTATGATATGTCGAACCATTATTTAGAACATAACACCCCGTCACCATCCCATCGCTGGTAAAGCTGTCAGCAATGGCGAGACACTTGCATAGTAGTATATCACTCCGCCATTAGCGGCAGCACACTGGCACAAATGTCGAGCCAGGACCTGTCCGGTCTGCTCCGTAAAGGACCCGGGCGAGGACCATCTGTGTTACATGACTCCTTTATAGGTTGAGACTGACTATTCGAAGCGTGTAGCGTTTTGTGATTTTGAAACATTCGGACACGAATCAGGCAGACACATCCCATTTTACATCGGTGCACAGACGATACTAGGAAAGAAATGGGGTTCCTGGGACATGATTTGCACTTGCTTCTTAAACATTTCAGAAAACAGGAACACAGAGGCTACATCTTCATAGCTCACAAAGCTAGGGGTTTTGACAGTTACATACTCCTCAATCATTTAATTCATCAAGGTATGGCACCCCGTATAATCATGCAGGAAAGGAAGGTGTTGCTGATGGTGGATGAGGCGTTCCGTCAAACATACATCGACTCGCTCTCCTTCTTAACATGCCCACAGCCATGGGCCTCGATGCCATGAATGTTCCACATGACAAGGAATTAAGCAAAGGTTTCTTCCTCCAACTATGAAGTTCAGAGGCTACCTTAAATTATGTAGGCCCTTACCCGCCCCCAGACACCTATGGTGTAGACAGAATACCGACAGACGCTGAAAGTGTTCAGAGCCTGGTGTGCCACCA
Source organism: Mugil cephalus (assembly GCF_022458985.1). NCBI lineage: Eukaryota > Metazoa > Chordata > Actinopteri > Mugiliformes > Mugilidae > Mugil > Mugil cephalus. The sequence continues at coordinate 23,051,322 of NC_061774.1, read as the reverse complement.
AAGCTGGTTGTTCATTAAATTTCATAAAAGAGGCAGTGCTTTATTGCTTTATTACAATCTCGACACTGAAATCCTAGCAGCATCTTGCTTAAAGTTTCACGAGGAATTCATCCGAGAGACACACGTTGACGCGTGCATTACAATCGCTTCCGCTTGCATGAAAGTCTTTAAAACAAATTTCCTCCCTCCAAACACGCTGGTTCTGCCATCCGCCGATAACTACAACTGGCAATTCAAAAACTATTCCAACTCAGGGATTCAGTGGTTAGAGTGGGTCTCAAGGAGTGAAAACGTCGCTATTTGACATCCAAACAGAGGAGAGAAAAAACTTCGGCAAGCAAAGCTGATAAACCTGCGAACGAACTACACGTCTCGGTACAGTTCACATGGGAGCATGAGTGGACCCGAATGACAAAATCTCATGGAGTGAAACAATTCCTCCTTCAGTATAGTGCACCACAGCCATTAAAACCACGCAATGCTCTGTTTGGAGGTAGAACTTGTCCCATCCGTTCGAGATACATGGCGAGTGAAACTGAGCAAGTTCGTTACGTTGATGTTACATCCTTGTATCCGTACGTTTACAGACACTTTGACTACCCCCTCAGCCACCCGAAATTATCCGTTAGGGTTTTAAAGATCTGCGTTGAGTCCTGCGGCCTGATTAAAGCTGTCGTGTATCCTTGGAAGCCATTTCTACCCGTTTTGCTGCATAAAACTGAGCAAGGTAAACTGGTGTTTACTCTCTGCCACATGTGCGTGCCTAGTGATGAAGAAAGAGCTTTATCCAGAACCTGGACGACGCCTGAATTCACAAAAGCCCTAGACAGTGCATATCGCTTAGGCCAGATAACAGAAGTCTGGCATTTCAATCAAAAGAGCGACTATTTTTAGGGGGTACGTCAACACCTTTCTGAAGGGGAAACAGGAGGCTTCAGGTTTCACCTCTGAAGCCTTGGATGAGGCTAGCAAAGATAAGTACATCAGAGACTACGCAGCCAAACAAGGTATCAAGTTAGACCACACTTAAATCATACCTAATTCCGCAAAAAGACAGATAGCTAAACTGTGTTTCAGCTTTTGGAGAAAATTTGCACAGAGAACCAATTTGGGTCAGACCAGCCTTGTCAGAAAACCTAACGAGTTTAAGTTTCTGTCAAGTATTTTGGCTTTCTGAACAATGAGGTGGCTATGGGGCAGTGGTAGTATGGGAACCTGTACATCCTCCCTCCTGGGAAAAGCAACAATATTTTCATTGCAGCGTTTACCACATCCTACGCTCGTTTGACTCTGTACAGATATATGGAGATGGTAAATTATCCCAAGAGGATTCTGTACTATGACACAGACAGCTTAATTTACATCGTCAAAGAGGGGGAGACGCCGCTTCCCACAGGTAACCACCTGGGGCAGCTGACGGACGAGCTGGGTGGGGGACAGCATTCAAGAGTTTGCAGCAGCAGGGCCTAAAAGTTATGCCTTGATTTAAGACGACGTCACCTTTCAAGCTTCTGATCATCCGGAGGTGTAAATATAATAAACACTGCAGTTCCATTTGGTAGGAGTGAGTAGCCTTTTTATTTGTACCATATTTTCTCCTGTTTTAGGTTAGGGAGTGAGGTAAGAAACCATTTTTTTTCTTTGTTGACTCTTATTTTTGGGTATAGGCAACCCAGCTTGTTTTATTATTTTAGGCAATGCTCACCCTGAAGTCCTTAATTTCATTTGGGTAAATAAATCATCTCTTTTGGACTGCATTTTCCGTGTTTTGTGTTTCCTTTTTGAAAGTGTGGAAGGCAGGAGAGGTTTTCTATGTTATGTTTAGGTAATCCCTAGGCCGGTCATAACAAGGATTTTTACCCAATACCATCACGGCATCACCAAAATATGAGTGTTATAATGCTTACTGAGAAATTCTATTCATCTATCTGAATTTACCTTGATTAAAAACATTCTAAGTACTCTGTCAGAGCTTAATATTCCTGAGAGCTCTGTGACTAACCGCCAGGCCCGTGAGCAGTTTAGGAGACTCCAAAACTTTGGCCCCCTGCAGTCCCCCAGTCCCCCTCTGTTCATATGGCAAAAAAGACTCTGTAACTCATCTTGGAGCAGCAACATTTGGGCCTCCTACAGTTCACCTATCAGCCCCAAGTTGGAATGGAGGATGCCATCATCTTCCTGCTCAACTGCATCTACACCCACCTGGACCAGACAGTGAGAACTGTGAGGGTCGTGTTTTTTGACTTCTCACCCAGTAGTGCCAGACGGATGGCGCCAAAAGCATTGGAGACGTTGACGTCGATGCAGGTGGACACCCCTTGTGTCATGGATTGTTGACTACCTGACTGGAAGACCACAGTATGTGTGACTGCAACGTTGTGCGTCGGACGAAGCAGTCAGCAACACCGGGACCACACAGGGGACTGTCCTCTCTCTCCTTTTCTCTTCACCCTCTACACCACAGACTACAAACACTTTTCCTGATGATTCAGCAGTGGTTGGATGTAGAATGTAGCAGTTGGACAACTTTGTCACATGGTGTGAACTTCACTGTCTACAACTCACTGTTGTGAAGACTAAGGAACTAGTGATAGACCTGAGGAGGATCAAGGTACAGATGACCCTCGTCTCCATCCAGGGGGTGAATGTGGATGTAGCTGAGCATTACAAGTATCTGGGGGTTCACACTGAGATATAATCTGCAATCAATTTACAGCACAGTCTTAACTTCTGTCCCCAGGAGGTTTCAACCTCAATCACATGTTGAGACTGGAGCCCTTGACTGATAATGAGTCACAGTGTCCCCTGACATGGTGGGTATGTAGTGAACTCGTGTTAAATCATGCCAAGTAACATATAAATCATTTCTAAGCTTAGTTTGAAGATACAGAACAACTCACGTTAAACCACAGGATGGCACTGTTGCACTGTGACTAAAACACGCTGCAGCAATAGTGAACAAGTTGTAATAACCCCTCCCCTCTTCTGCCAGGTTGTCCATCATTGCCTTGAATCCTCCTTTCGTGGTCTTGGCATCTCACCATGTTTTAGGGTTCAGACATTTTCTTATGCTTTAAATAATATGCTTTAACACCACACCTCTGCACTTTATTCCTCTCACACACACACGCACATAAAGCATGGACATGGTGGTAAACCTTACACAAAACAGTGTTTCCTCACTGAGAGACAGGTCGACTTTGTATTCCCTTTTACCCAAATCCCAGACATTAACTGGGGATGTTTTCCTCTCAAGACACGAGGTGATTGTTGCGAGATGTTTGGGATGGATGTAGGGTGGGGAATGGAGTTACTGAATGCCCATTCCATCTGTCCGTTCATTTCTGTCCAATATTTGAAGGGGGATGAGCGAGGATGCAGAGGTGGTAGAAGAGGACTGGGACCGAATGTCACAGCTCCAGAAAGTTTTCAATAGTAGCAAGTCCTGTTTTCTGCCACGTCACCCCTCTTTTATCTGCGGCTTTCATCTTTGTCCCACTGATTTTAGATTTCCTCTTTATGTCTGATGGTCTGCTGTGGGCTTCGATGGCTCTCAGTACAGATTCAGCATCGGGCTACTGATGGACAGATCAAGGCACTGCAAGTCATATAAACCAATTTATAGTATACAATAGTCAAATGTTTTAACAATAGATCCCGTATTGAACCCCGTAACAGAAGAAAAGTTGTATACACACACACACGGTGACAATATAGCAGTAATATTGTAAATGCATGAAAATATGACCCATGTTATCTGCGCAAAAAACAGAAGAAATTACACAGCATGTAGAGTAAATCGCACAATGGCCATGGGAGGGCAGTCAAAACAAACATTGTCTGTGTAAATGTGGGAAGCCTTCTGTAATTTATTTGTCACTTCCACAATATGTCTATATACAACATATTCCAACAAGACAATAACTACAACAATTTCTAAATAGATGATATACACACCTACAAGTGACACATTTAACTACAGAATAAATGGATACCATTATTGGCAGATACACATATTCAGACTACTCATAACTTAACTGGTGTGCACATCATTCTCATATTTATTGTGCAAGCGTCCATCTCGCATAAAAGTGGCTTGTGCAATGGTTTGTCGAACCACCACGAAAAAAAAAATTCTCAAAGGTTTCAATACCTTTAGAATTGTCTACGTTCCTTTGGGACAAGTCAGTCACTCATTCGATGTGTGCCATCCTTTGGGGACAGAGAAGTCAGCAAAGTCATCAAGTTTAATGCTCTGCTCCGAGTTTACCATTCACGCACGTTTCTGTGGGAATAGTGACACGAGTTGGTTGAATTGGGGTGGCTGAGGTTGCAGATCTTTACCAGAGATGGAAAGTTTACACTAGGCACGTATCTCTAAAGCAAGTATCTGACAGACGACGCTGTGACAGATATAGCTGAAGGCACATGGGATTGAATTAGATTGAAGATTGAATTACTGTCAAAAGAAGGCAGATCAGATGGAGAACAATGGAAAGGGAATCCTGAGGACAACCCAGTTTGCTGTTGGAAACATTTTCCTCCGCTGACCATATACATCCCTTTTCCATGTCTAGTTCTAGTCATATAGAGTTAATAAAATTATGTGGTTTTTACTGCAGTCAGATTGTGAGATCAATAATTTGTGCATTTGTTGCTGCAGTCAAAATATGCATTCATGATCTACTGAGTTAAATAGTTCATGCCCTTCCAGGCCTCAATTATTTTAACCCATCTACATCAAGGTTATTGGTCCCTGTTCCAGGGTGGTACCCCGAATTAATTTATTATAAATTTTTGATAATAACTTTTGATAATTACCAAGTATTTTGAATTATTACCAGCAACCTTGTGTCCCATCTAACCCCAACAGATACATATAACACGTTTTGTACAGACATATTTATACAAGATGAACAATGGCTACAAGCGGATCCTTGAATAAACCTCCGATGAGTCAACGAAATCTCCCTGAATTCTGCTTCAAAACCTGTCATTTTCATGTTCATCATGATCTGTAGTCTCTCACTGGGTGTGGAGTTTGTAACAAGTAAAGCCAGAAAGTTTGGTCTATCCACCACTGTAATGCGTGCGTTTGTGTAACATTTTACAGCAGCCAAACTCAACAATCATGTCGTCCAAGAATGCTAGTCCCAGTTTATCAGAGGAAATCATCCATCCTCTGTCAGATATGTACACCATAGACTGCAAATTAATGACAACAGAACAGCGCCTCAGCAGTATAGTTCATAGACATCTCCATGTTACTGGAAGGGATTGGGGTCAAACTTAAACACTAAAGTACACAAATATCTTTTTTATTTGAGGAATAAGGTAGAGCAGAGTGCAGTACTAATTAAATGAAAACACTATATTCATATGGAGTCTGGGGTGTACACTGATGTCGGAGGAGCTGGCTTTGTTTTGTGCCATACAGTTCTCCTTATGTATAGGTCTGTGCACTCTTCACTGTGTTTCTAGTAATAGTTTTTTAAATGCTTTCACAGTAACAAGTCTACTTCATCTGCTATCCTGCCCCCAAGATCCAAACTCATTACTACCTTAATCCAGCTCCTTTTTCATCACCGACACCAATTAAAGGCCCACACACAGCATCTTTAACTTTCAGTTTCTGTCTTCATTGGATCCACACCCCCTGTTCCTTGTATACAAATACACAACAGCACACACACACACACCATACTCTTCCTAAGAGCATGGGTTATTGTGCATTTCAATTAAGTCTCATTCAAACCAATAAGCACTTGGACTTAAGTCATTACACAGAGCCAAATTGTTTTTCCCACCGGGCTGTGTTTCACCCTGGCAAAACCAAGAATTTATTCAAGGCTCAAGATGGGATTTCACAATGTAATTTGATCTGTAAACAAGTAAATTCTGATTTGAATGACTTATTCTGTAATCTTTCACTGCTGCGACTTAACACAAGGCAAGGGATTGGAATTTATTTTACTGCAATTTAAAAATCCAGTCCAGGTGAAAGCTTGTCGTGTTCAACAAACTGGCTTTAATCAAATCCTATGTTAGAGTTATAGTAATGGTTTCACCATTCATGAAGATGCTACTGGAAGCGATCATTTCATAACAGAACATTTGGAAGGCCCAAACTGAACATTCCATGGAGGAGGAGCTTTTGAACACTTCTGTAACATGACATGCACTGAAGATCTACTAAAAGCCCAAAAGTTCTATGATGCATCAATTTTTGCTTGCATGTCGCCTCATACTAGAGTTTCTGACATTCTTCATTAAACAGCCATCTTTCTTTTTCTTCACATCTTGTTGTATGACGTAGGGAACTAATGTCTCCGGACCTCTCCTTTCCGCCACTCTCATGTGGAACCAGCTCCCAGTTTGTGTTTGGCAGGTAGACACCACCTCTACTTTTAAGTTTAGCTGGGTTCTGCCCATGGTTTCTTCCCGTTAAAGGGGAGATTTTCCCTTGCCACCATCACCCGTGCATGCTCCGGGAGTTTCAGACTGGGTTTTGTAAGGTGTGTCAAGGCAATTTGTACTGTTGACGCTTCACAAATAAAACTGAACCTGCCATCACCACAACCGTCTTTCTTAGATCTGTTCGATATTTTAAATCAAAAGCCTTAAATTCTTTACATAGCTCCAAGTCCTTCATTAAAAAGCTGAGTGACAACCCAAGGGGGACCAATTTCACAAAACAAAAACCTTACCCCATAACTATATGATACCTACAAGCTTCATTTAACACAAAAAAAAAAAAAAAAAAAAAAAAAAAATGCAGACTACTGCATTCGCTTGAACTACGCTTTGCCCTCCGTTATGTCAGAAGAACCAACTAAGAAAACAGCCCTGTACAACCTGCATTAGAATTACTGCAGGGGTTCTTTAAAAAAACAGACTGTACCCCACACCACTCCTGCTGCAAAGGATCGTTTACAGAAAACATTGCCACAGGCGTTCCAGTTAGTCATCTGCATAATTCAGTAGCAAAAACACAGGTCAAAGTTAATGAATCTCAGAATCCAACTTGTGCTGGAAATTTCGCTCCTGCATCAGCCTTCAAAGCAAATCAAGTTTAGGCAACCATTCACACTCCATTTCCCGTTTTGCCATTTATCTTCATCTTCATCTTCCAAACCTACCACCCCACCCCCCCTTCCCCCTTCTGACCCTGTTAGCAGTAAGGAGTAGCTGGGCATTTGACTGTTGTATTGTTCCATCACACACACACACAGAAACGCCAGTAGTCTAGCCTCAATAACAGATGGTCAGGCTAATTGGCTGCTCTCTCAGCTTGGTCGCTCCCGTGTTCTGCTTTATTTGGTGTGTGTGCTCCCATGGTGCCATGTTGCCTTGTTTAGCATGTCTATACTGTGTGTGTGTGTTTTGAGCATGAAGACCCTAAAGAAGCATGTGGCTCCGTTCCACTTGATGCCTTTTGAGGCATGAGGGGGTGTGAATCCGTGTGTGCGAGACAGAGAGATCAGGTTGAGTGCAGGGGTGTTATAACACCGTATGTTGGACGGAGGGATGCTGCGTATGAAATGAATCAATATGGACACATGCTGGGGACTCCATACTGACAAAAGAAACCCGTGTGGAGGATGCTTCTTCACAAAAGCCCCTTCTTCATGGGAGGAGAACACCAAGAGGAGGAACCTTGTCATTCTCTACGTGGCTGATGAGAAGCTCAGGAAATACCACAATGCCGTTCTATTAGTCTGCACCGGAGATTCAATTTTCTACACTGGTGATTTGTCCATTCAAAACTTCTGAATGTTTGATTTATTGTGCGACCCTCGAACAACTTCTGTTTTCCTCCAAGTTGAGTAATCTGTGTTAACGTGTGAACCTGAATTTGCAGTTCTTAAAAACATCTTGTATTTTGTTTGTAGGGCAAGGAGTTAAGCAACGTCAATGGGAGATGATCAACCCAAAAAAAAAAACAAACAAAAAAACGCGAGTGTTTGGGATCAAGCATTGTGGTGACACAAGCTATGCTGTTGATAGAGGCAGAGACATGAGAGCAGCATATAGAAGACATATGGAGAACATCATTGAGCATCAACACCAGCGCATACCATGGTATGTCTATGAAGGATACCACTTTTGAGTAGTCTTCAGACTTTGGTGCTTCCAACACCCACTGATATGGGCCCTCTTCATCTGATCTTGAGGGGTGCACATTAGTGTTGAATGCGTCAGTGACCAGGACGCTTGTTAAAATTCAGGTGTGATTACTCACCCCCTTTGAATCAGCGCATTTAGTTGGAGATGGGGTAGAAAAACTAATTGAATTTCTAAATCAGGAGTCATCTGTGTAATCTCAGCCAATTGTTTGACATTTGAGAATTCTGGCAAAGAGCCCGCAGTTGCTCGCCCAGCCACAACGCACGTCTCATACATACCAACCGCAGATGTTAAACAGCTACAGATGTTAAACACCTCAGACATGCCAGCAGTTGCAAATCTCCAACCTTACGCATCACACACACCTTCCAGCCACTGTTAATCAGCATCAAATCTCATATCGCACACAGTCGTCGGCAGTTGCTGCTGCTCTCAAACCATACAGTGATCAGGTGCAAGTCTGTTCATTATCAAACTATATTCACCTATCTGACAACAGCTTCTGGATTCTATAAGACTTGCTGATGGTGCACACAGCATCCATTAGGTGGATTTGAGCAGTTTACGCCTTTCTCAGCATTACCCGGAAAGTTGGATAAACCTGGAAAGACTCTGAACACAGTCACTCAGCCTTAGAAATAGGCTTAGGAGTTCGAAGTAGAACCACTGCTCCTCAACGCCGAGGGGAGTCAGTTGAGGTGGTTCAGGAATCTAGTAAGGATGCCCCCCCGGATGCTTCCCGTTAGAGGCGTTTCGGGTATGTCCCACCAGAAGGAGGCCCAGGACATGAAGGGATTATAACTCGTGTCTGGCCTGGGAGCACCTGAGGGTTCCTCCGGAGGAGCTGATGGAAGTGGCCTCAGAGAGCCGTCTGGACTAATCTGCTGCTGCCCCCCAACCCAGACCCAGTTAAACGAGAGACAGACAGATCCCTCTCTGTCTTACTTTCTGTCCATACTGGCATTAAATCACGGGAGTGGGGACATTTTGATGGTACCGCAGAATCAGATAAAATAAACTCCTAAGTATCAAGCCTCATTGTCAAGTCTAATACATACAATGGATATCCAAGTTTACGATCTCCAGGAAGAATAAATCACCACATATGTGCCATCCTCTGCAACCAACATCGCACCTCATTATCAACGCCCCGGCATCACTGAACTAAACATTAAGTCAGTCAAGCAAAACAGGATAGCTAAAATGATGTGGGCAAAAGTGAGAAGTCTTCATTAGTAAAACATGCCCAAAAAACTTGAAAAATACTGAATCTGTACAACTATTATGGAAGTGTAACCATCAGTGATTGTTTTTGTCTCTTTGCACCATTTGTTTCATGATGTTTCTTATTCAGTTCTTTGGTTGAGTTTGTGTCGCTCTCAACAATGAGGATTACACAGACACAAAGCTGACCACAAGAGCATTGTGCCCTTAGAAAGGTTCAAGGATCCAGGCTTTCACATGTTCACTGAATGTGAAAACAAACAAAAAAAAAAAAATAAAAACTTCTGAAGTTAAAAAATAAAATATGAGATCGCACTGCCTGCATGGATGCACCAATCGGTTCAGTGCAGCCTTTCAGGGAACTCACAAAACACACAATGATGCCTTTAGTCCATTTGGGAACAGTAAATTGCACACTCTGAGAATACTTGAACAAGGAAGGATGCTTTTAACTCATGCAGAGCCTCTCCCTTTTGTCATTATTTTCTCTCTCCACTGGGCCAGTGTTGCCAGGCTTTTATGGTCTGAGCTGAAGAAAATGCAGGTTGTTTTTTTTTTTATTCATTTATTTTTTAAAAATTAATCATTACATTTCAGTAACTTTAATTTTTGCCCATACAGGAAAAATGATTTTGAATGGATATTAAAGAAAACCAAATCCTTTTTTTCCTCCAATCAGCCTTGTTCATCATGTGAGCTACAAGTCTGAAGCAGCCATCTTAGATTTTGGAAAAAAAAAAAAAAAAAAAAAAAAAAAAAAAAAAACACACAAACAAAATACAACACAACTCTGCTACTACTTACAAGGATAAAATGTGCCTGAAATGGGGCAAATGTGTAATGGATGAGTTAAAATTAAAGATGTACTGGAGATAGTGAGGAAACATGAAAAAAAAAACATTTGTTTGGTTAAAATAAAGAAACCAAAAGCCCTTAAAGCAAATGAGTAAGTATAAAAAAATGACTTAAAAGAACTTGCTCTCACATGACTAACAAAAAGAAAGCAGGGAAACACAAACATGCCCACATGTGCGCCAACTCAGCGCACATGGACACCACTATCAAAGATCCTACATTGCAAATGACTGCACCTCCTGTCTGCTTTTGTACTCTCGCTCTTGATGAGCCAAGTGAAACAAGGTGTGCCCAATCACTGGGCACACCTGGGAGAACCAATGAAAATGTGCATGAACACCAAAAACACATTTCTAAGTTTTATTTTTTTTGCAAACATGCAACAACATGCAAAGTTGAAATAATATATATAAAAATGTCCGATTATAATATATATTCACATTCACAACATTTATTTTATTAACTGCAATTGCTCTTTTTCCAGAAGTGTAAAATATACAGACTAAGGTCAGATGGTTTAACACAACTGCATGCATTTCTTTATGGATGGATTGGATCGCAGCTATGGCGAGGAGGATTTCATCCCAAAGTACTGAAATGATCAACCTTAAGTAACAAAAATTTTTTTTTCTAATGTATCACGGATTGCTAGACAAACCCATGCCTCAGTATTTTCCCTTCTTCACTTGCACACCCACCATCAATCAGCTCATTATCTTGCTCAGCCCACAAGCACACCTGTCTACTATTGGTTCGTCACTTTCTCTGCTATATCTACCATGACTCCACTCGGGCCCAGATCATTGTCTCAACTTGTGTGGTGCAGTCATGTTTGTAGCTCTTTTAAAGTACTAGTTAGTGCTGAACTTCTGCTGTGTGAGGGTTTTTCCTTGTAGCTTAGCTAATACTCTTCTTTGTTCTTTTAATAGCTTTTGTCACAATTCATGCACTTTCCTAACCCACCTTGTGCTCATATTTGCCTTCGCCTCTGTTATCTACCTACCAAGCTACATGCTTCTCAGTCCTCACAAGTTTTTGTTCTCTGCCAGCCATGTGGTGATGGAGAAACCGAAGCTTTTTTAACCACCAAATGATTCAGTGTTTTGAAACATTCAATACAATTAAATCTGCTTAACCTATACGTAAGCAAAAGATTGTGACATGGTAGTGATGGCCAAATGAGGCCTCATGAAGCTTTAAACCATTGTATTTAAAATTGGTTCACTACTGGAAGCTTCATTCATTGAGCATGTGGGTGACATCTGCTGGTTGGATTTGTAGTTACACACTAAACAGAGTTGGTACAGAGTCTAGTAAGCAATAGAATATAGAAATAGTATATTTTTAATTGTGCTTGGTGTAAACTAGATGTGCTTGTGTAATTTAGGTATTTTTATTAAGAAATAAAAAAAACTCTCTGCAGTAGATGGCTTCAGGCAATTTCTCTTTTTTGAAACCATTTCCCCAGCTTTAGAAAAGACCCTCTTACAGGGAACAGAAGATGCTGGTGTCGCCTGGAACTGTTTGGGTACACGGATTTGTGTGTTGTCCAGAACTCCAAGGGGTCTTGTGACTATCAAGGGGAGGTTCAGAGAGGTGTCACTGAACCTCCACAGTGGCACCTGCAGTAGCATTTCTCGACTGTCTAGATTCTTCTGCATCTTTGTCCAGAAGCATCCAAAGGTCAACACCTAAAAATAAAACATGACATTTATAATGTGTATGAACATAAATAAAATAAAATGTAATTTGGAGGTATACCTATAATTTTATTTTTCCTGCGAGCGTATGCCATGCACATTCCAAGATACGATGGTTAACTGAGACAGGGAGATTGAGAGCATTCAGTCATTCTTTGTATGTTGTGTCGATAAAGGACTTTGTGTGTCTCTAAGGACCCTTCTACTGCTATCGGCATGAATGGACTTGCAGTCAATGGTGAAATCTGGAGGTGAATGTTGGAATAACTGAATATACCCGGCACAGACAATGTCATAGAAACATGAGAACAACAGCATCAGTACCTGGAAAAAGAATAGTTAACTTAATAACATGAGCACCACAATAAAGGAAATTATTGTGTCAGAGATATGTGTTCTATATATACATACACATTTATGATATACATACATATATACACAACTTTTTATTAATACTTATCCTTCGGTGGAGCCAGGGGGTGATGTTTGCATCCTGAAACAGCTGACCATTGATGTAGAGTTTGTCCACTGTAAGCACAGCCCTCTTTCCTCTCTGCCAATGTTCTTTGAGGATCATTGATTTCTTTCAGGAATTGGTCGTTCATCCCGAAAGAGGTGCCCTTGAGTTTGCATCCTTGGCTCTTAACGAGTACTTTCTATTGCAAATGTTCAAATTTTGCAATGATGAGATGTGGACGGTTTCCTCCTCAGGCTCTGAGTCGGTGGATGCGGTAAAAAGAGTTAATGTTGTTGGGCAGTTTGAGAGCGGTGGTCATAAAGTTTTTGATCAGGGCCTCTGGATTGTCCGGGGAGCTTTCTGGGATACCTGAGAATATTAGGTTGTCCCACATACTCCTGGACTGTATGTCCAAGAAAGTCTTTCAGTTTTCTTTGAGCTGGTTTACCTTCACTGTAATGGAGGTCACAGCTCAGTATTATCTCTTTGCAGATTAGCGATCTGTTCGTAAGAAAACTCCAAGCTTGTCTTGAGATCCTTGATCTTCTGATGCATCAGACTTTTTTATTTTTTAATATATAAATAGACTGGAACTCATGCCTAGGTCATGCGTGTCCATAGAGGGGTCAGCTTTCCTTCTCTTAGCCAGGTTGTCAGAATGCTCCATGACGCAGCGCAGATAGTCGTGGATAAAGCTTTCTAGGTCCTCCACTCTGGCGCTATTTTGCTGATTTTAAGTTAACTTTTAGATTCCGAGTGGAATCCGTGGATCTGTTATCCAATAAAGTCTTGATTTCGTCAGTCTAATCTTGCAGCGTTATGCCACAATTCAAAACCTCACAGCATCCGCTTGACTGTGGGATGTCTGAAAGAGCTGATGCTCGTCTCCACCCTAGACAGTTTTTCTGTCAGAACACGGACTAGGTTTTGCCCCAGTTGTTTTGCCATCTCATTTGTGATCTGGCTAATCATTTCATTGAGTGTATGTTGGAGCATACAAATCAGTGGTATGATTTTTGATCCTTACACTCTTTGCTCTTGACAGATCTCAACTGTGGCAGTTTAAAATGGTGATGGCATTTTTACACATTGGAGTGTTGCTTCGTATTCAGTGGCAGTCAATGGAGATACATCTGTGCTCAGTGTTCAAAATAAAGCTCAACCTTTATTTTGCTGTGGTACTTGTTTTAAAATAAGACCCCATTTTCCTTGCTCTTAACCTTGTTCCATCAAGGCCAGGAGTGGCATTGGTGTAGTTTTTTTTTTTTTTTTATATTTATTTTTATTTTTTATTTATTTTTACAACTAGGTTGATGGCATGTACGATGCAGGCAGCATGCAAAACTTGCACAATGTTTGCCGTTGCAATCATATTCGGTGCCACGTCAGTCACAAGGCATCTCACCGTATCCTTTATTACCCATTCCTCCATTATCTCTCAACAGTGGAGATTTCACACCTAGGTGTAAAAAGGTGAAGGCTGCTGGAAGGTTGGGTCCAAAGGCCTTCTTTATCTGGGGAACAAAAAGAGCCATGCGGCCTTGTGCTCCATTTTGAAATGGCAGAGTCCCAACAATTAAGAGCTTTCCATAGAAATGTATTAGGCTAACAAGGAAAAGATGTAAGTTACCTGAAGGACACGTCATCCTGGTAGCATTACCAGGTTCACTGTTTTCATGTTCGGCTTGGTAGTGCCTCAGCACTGACGACGTGTTATACATCAACTGCTGAGGACAGGGCAAACACTGAACCTGTGAAATCATACTGCTTGATTTATTTTTCCTGTGTTTATCTGTAAACTTTGTTGTTGTATGAACAAAGACTTGACAATATGACTTGGAACTTCCAAGTTGGAAGTTTTAAAATACTTTATTTTGTGGCACCAATTCAAAATGTTCCCACTCTTGAGAAAGCTTCCTTGATGGCTCATAGCGAGGAAATCCAAACAGTAATCAAGCAACTCAGTCCAAAAAAGGCAATCCAGTTTTGAAATGATGTGTTAATATCAAGACGAAGTGCATCCATCTTTAAATACGTCTAAATCTCGCCAATGTTTCAAAGCTCCACCTATCGAGCAGAATCAGTCAGTTGATTCAGTCTGAATGAAGCAGTGAAGTGGTTCGAACGGCATCAATCACGTGGTTTTTCTCGATTTTGAAGCAAACTCCGGCACAGTGCTTCGGAGAAATATCCTGTCGACTTTGATACGTGCTTCGGAGTGTCAGAGGCTTCATCACTATCCATGAACCAAAGGGTTGTGACACAGTAAGGCACCACTGTGCTTGTTTAACAAGGATCTGCAGTATGTGCATCTTGAAATACTTATATTTTTTTTGACAATGCCACAAAGTGCATAAATGAGAAGTGATGCAATGCTCTTCGTATTATGAAGCAATATTGTATTTGAGTGGTGCTGTTGTGTCTGGAGACATTTACATTAAACATCATAGTGGAAGATGAATCTTATATACATATAAATGCATTTTGAATTTGATACCACACTGTATGTGGTCAAACCCTAGAGCTCAGAAACAGAAGATTGCAAGGCATGAACAGAAAGCTGTTGCATCAACATAGTTCGGCTTGTACAGAAACTGCACCCCCCCCAATGTTATGTGTTCATTTTTGAAATTCCTCTTCTATGCATCTCCGCTGATACAAGAAAACACATTTTATGCAGCTCAGATGTACTCAGCTCTGGCATACTCTGATGTGTCAAAGCTGTTCTTCTGGGAACCACTTCTACCCCTTCCAAGCACTGTTTGCAACCACATTTGTTTGGAGGCCCCCCCATTCACATTTCCCAAAACTGCTTGTCCTACATAAGAAAAAGGGCAGCGTGTTTTAAGTACAGCAAATATATTAACATAACTAGTGCAGGAAGTAGCTAGCTGTGATTGCTGAATTTTAAAATGCTCATTTCAGGGACCAGAATTCAAAGCCACAGTAAAATGTGCCAAAACGGCAAGTACTGAGTCATAATCAAAAAGCATGAATTAATGACGGAAGAACTGAGGTTCTGTTATCATGGCCTGTTTGATGTAGCATGTTTCCTCGTAGACTTTCTCCAAGGGGAGACGGAACCAGAGCTATTTACTATTCCTTTTTTTTTTTTTTTTTTTTCATATGTCTCAATTGCACTGTGGGCAACTGAGACAGAAAGGGGTAAACATTGTCTGTCTCCATCTTAGCGTAAAACCTATTAATCATTTGCTCTTGATTGCCTTGTACTGTCCTCACCATCTTACTTACCAGAGTGCTGCGGCGCCAGAGAATCAAGACGACAAATGCACACACTCCCACACGTTCCTACTGCGGGCAATCATCGTTTACATGATTTGTGTTTTTTCTTCCATGTAAATTGGCAAACACCCCTTGAGTGTGGTGGAGGACTGAAATGCTTTTAATGCAATGCTAAGCTGTCACAAGGCTGCTAATGGATTTGCAACTTGTGTAATGAATCTCAGTCTTGACTTAAAATTCATCCTCAGTGTGTTGTGTCACTGGAGAGCCATTTTCTCTATGTGGCCATTTCAGTCCAACCACAGCCTACCTCTCAAGTCTAGCATTAACGGCCAATTGATGGGACAGATGTTTGATTAGAAAATGCACATTAATAAAAGGGAAACATGCAATAATGCTCTTTTCTTTCTTGCTTGCTCAAAGGTGCACCTGACTTGGCGTTTTTAAAGGTGGGCAAATCCACTCCTGAAAGTGTGGGGTAAAGTTATAACCTAGGTCCATGTCTGGCTCAGGCCTTTCTGGATCCAATTTCTATGTGTATGTTCTCTGGGAACTCCGGTTTCCTCCCATCTCCTCATGTTGAGCTATGTATTCATCTGCAGTTTATCTTGAGGGTTTTTGAACACTAAATGTCCAATGGATGATGCCCATATTATGGTGATCGGGCAAAAAAAAAAAAATGTTGCCACTTCAGCATGATCAAAAGCTTGAAAGAGGACGTTGTCTAAAATAACAGTGTGTTTTGCTGGAAAAGTCTCGTCTTCAAACGTATCAGGTAATGCTGTAATATTTTTCTTCTGCAGTTCAATATACAAATGTTGAAAAGTATAAATCAACACAATGTTATCAGGTACATAATTCATGACATGTTCAGTTTTCCAAAACAGTTTTTCCACATCCACTTAGAGGGTTTGAAATTTGTGTGTTCAGTAACCAAAGGGTTCGGTTCACCAGCCAGCTAAAAGACGCCTTTTGTCATACACCACCCTGAACCTCTTTTGGAATAAGGAATTTTACAGACGGAAGCTGTTTTCATCTTGCGCAATGTTTTGCTGAGGCGCGGTAATGGTGGCGTCATTATCAGGGTTTTTGAATGTAGCACTTTCGCCCTTCAAGATCCACTCTCACCACTGAATCCCTGAGTTGGAATAGTTTTTGAATTGCCAGTTGTAGTTATTAGTGAATGGCAGAGGCAGCATGTTTAGCGGGAGGAAATGTGTTTTAAAGACTTTCATACAAGCGGAAGCGTCTCTCAGATGAATTCCTCGCAAAACTTTAAGCAAGATGCTGCTATGATTTCAGTGTCGAGATTGCAATAAAGCACTGCCTCTTTTCTGAAATCGAATGTACCAGTTTTGGTGGCGTACTAGGCTCTGAACTTTTTCAGTGCGTCCGACGGTATTCTGTCTACACCATAGGTGTCTGGGGCGGGTAAGGGCTTACGTTAAGAGAGCCTCTGAACTGAAAATGTGGAGAAAGAAACCTTTGCTTAATATCTCGTCACAGGGAACATTCATGGCATCGAGGCCCATGACTGTGGGCATATCTGCTAAGCATATGGTTAAGGAGAGCGAGTCGATGTATATTTGACAGAACGCCTCATCCACCATCAGCAACACCTTCCTTTCCTGCATGATTATGCGGGGTGCCATACCTTGATGAATTGAATGATTGAGAAGGCAACTGTCAAAACCCCTAGCGTTGTGAGCTATGAAGATGTAGCCTCTGTGTTCCTGTTTTCTGAAATGTTTAAAGAAGCTAGCTGTGTAACTCATGTCCCAGGAACCCCATTTCTTTCCTAGTATCGTCTGTGCACCGATGTAAAATGGGATGTGTCTGCCTAATTCATCTACAAATGTTTCAAAATCACAAAACACTACACGCCTCGAATAGTGAGTCTCAACCTTCAAAGGAGTCATGTAACACAGATGGTCCTCGCCCGGGTCCTTTACGGAGCAGACCGGAGAGGTCCTGGCTCGACATTTGTGCCGGTGTGCTGCCACTGATGGCAGAGTGATACACCACTCTGCAAGTATTGCATTTTTTTTTTTTTTTTTTTTTTTTTAAAATTGTATCGCAGTTGCTGACGACTTTACCGGCGACGAGACGTTTTATGTCCTAACATGTGTTGGATCGACATGTCATATCAGTCTGGACATTTAATCAGTTTGGTCTCAATGGTGAAGCACACAGAACAACGGCCCTGGCACTGATGCTGCCATAAGCAAATATAACCTGTGTGACAGTAACTGCAGATGTTTCGTGGACCTACAAGCGTTATCAGGTTGATACTGTAGTAATGGGAGAGACTGTCAGGCCGTGACTCGAAGCAGGACTCAGAATGCAGAGATATAGAATGACAAAAGGCTTTTATTGGATTCTCCGGAGATCTCAGACAGAGACAAACAAATGGCTATCAAAACCTAGACGCTAACTCTGACTACTGAGAACAAAAAACTCTCCAAGAAGAGGAAAAACTCAAATCAAAGAAACAAATCGAGAAACACAAAAACGCTCTAAATGGAGGAAAACCGCAGGACTCAGAATCTAAACTAAGGAAAGAATAAAAAAACTTTCACTCTTCGAGAGAAATAACCAGCTTACTTGGCAACTACTATGGGTGTAGACATGAAACAAGGCTCTGGTGCAGGTCGAGGACGATGACACTCTGGCACAAGACAAGGGGAACACAGACTACTTAAACACATGGAGGGAAATAGGGGACAGGTGGAAACACTTAGGACAATCAGACTGAGACACATGAGGAAGGGCAAGTGACCTGAAACGAGAGAATTACTTTTCCAAATAAAACAGGAAATGACAGGACAAAACAAACCAAAGACAAGACACCCTCACCACGGTGTGACAGAGACGGTTTTAGAACGCGATCCTTCACGTTTGAAATTTAGAGAAGGCACGCTCACCCTCTGCTCTGAAGAAGTCGATTTTACAATCTAAAACCTGTTCAAATTGAATATCATTAAATGTCACAGGAGTGTCATGTACTAACCCCGCCTGATTCTGTAGCACTCTGTGCTCAGTGGCCTGTGGTGTGGTTAATTCACAGTTAAATAGCGGTGTGAGGTTAATGGCAAAGCAGAGCTGGTTGCGAGGATTGATGACTATGTTCAGGTAATGGGCTTTTTCATGCAAATTTCATTGTGAAAGATGGTTTGCAGCCTTCTTTTAACACCCCCTTGAGGACTACGTACCACCTGCACAAGTAACCCCATCACATCTTCTGGCATAATGGCCATGTTTGATTGCACTAGTTGGTCCAGAGCCTTTTGAACATGGTTTAGAGGTAGACCACCGTCGTGTGACAATGACAGACGCGCTGTCAACACTTTCAAGATTCTGTAAATCAGAAGGTTTCAGGTGAGCCTGAGGCTGGTTTAAAATCTCTAAATGTTGTAATTTGATCAGTGGAGGTCAAGTTTGCAGGTGAGGGACATGTCTTAATGCAACAACCGCTGACTGTAAAGATAGTAGAGCTGACTACGAAACCAAATTTTCCCCTTGGCCATTCATCATTAAAACGCGCACACCTCTTCCTAGTTGAAGCTGCAGCCAATTCCCAAACAGAAGTCAGTATCTTCCAGAATGTCTTCAAAATCTTCCCTCTTGGTAGACCCCGACATCCTGAAGCGGATCTCCTTGTCCTCCTCCTCCTGCCACTTCTTCTAGTGGAACGTCTCAGTCTGGAGTCTACAGAATAGACAAAGTAAACTTAGCTGTTTAGCCATTATTTGAAGTTTTCACAAATTTTTTTTTTTTTTTTTTTTTTTTTCCCTTAACCTCAATCGCTGGTTTCTCTGGTGCTTAGACTTGTTAATTCCAGATCCAGATGGTCCTCCGTCAGTGTCAGCTTCTTCAGCTATCAAAATAATGTTAAAATATCACGATGAGTGACACAGCTTACTTATAATCAAAAAAAAAATTCGAAAAGTTTTTCTTACTGTTAGCCAGGTGTCTCCCTTGTTTCTCCAGTGTGTCGGGTATGATGAGTAGCGGGTAGATCCTGTCTTCGCTGGTACAAGTTGCCTTGTTCACTTTGAGGAGTGGCTTGAGTCTGCACTCTACAAAATGGAGAGAAACTGATTTAGATTTATTCATTTTAAATTTGTAACTTTAGTTTTTTTTTTGTTTTGTTTTGTTTTAAACTTACAGATGTGTTTCTGGTCTTTCTGTTATATTATTTTCAGACTGGGATCAGGCTTCAATCTCCAAATTGCAACTCCTCTTTTAGTATCTCTTCACCGCTGTTAAAGTATGATACAAGTCAATAAAATCCATCACATACATTCTTGGATCCAGAGAGAAAAGGGGAGTCATATTCTACTTTCAAACAAATGGCAGGAAGAGTGGAGTAGTGATTACATGCACAGCTTGGAGGTGGAAGGAAGGGTCAGAGGTTCACCTCCCTGAGGGGAGAAAAAGAAACGAGGACTGAGAAGTCTCAAAACTTTTAGAATCAGGACTGTGGTTTTGTTTGTTCATTTATAAGAATTCAATTGAACTCTAATGTGGCTCTAATGTCTTTCCCACTGAAGGTACTGAGAAAATCACTGGTAACAAAATGCCACGTACTGATCTAATTGTGGATCATTTACAAACATGCACAGAAAATACAGTGGGTGCATGAATACGACTGTTCCCTTGGAAATGTGTGGTTTTTCTTTTGCAGAAAGAACGTGTATTAGCCAGTCATTTGCAAGTCCTAAGGAAAAACATACAATGAGCTGAGAAACAAATCAAACACTCTACCTGGTGCTCAGATGAAGCAGCACATCACTTTGTAACTTTCGGTTTGAATGCAGCATTTATAAAGGACAGCTCAGCAGGTTCAGCTGCAGGCTACTGGCTCCATTACAGTGATGCATCACAAAGAATCTCTCTTGCCGACAGCAGTCCATCCAATTATCCTGCGTTGTTACGGTTTCACAAGCGAAGGGTCAACGTTTCACGTTGCCGCTCGTTTCCATTTTATCAAACTTTCTGGGTAGAATGTCTGAAACAGAGCTGAATGTACAGTTAAGTGTGTGTGACTTTTAAAGATGGCTGGGAACCCCTTTTTTTTTTAATGAGTTTATGAATTGTGCTGAATATTTACAACGGAGTACATGCCAATAAAAGATTTTCTCTTTATGCGGAAATCACAATTACAGAAGAATCATGCCACTGATGTGTAGTAATAAGCCGTTGCATATTTACTGTATTTCATGTAAATTGGAGATGTCCACTTTAAGGTCTGCAATTTTCTTATTTACTTAAGCAGAACAGCATGGGCAGTAAAGCAGTAGTGGATATAGCCATTTAGGCCACTCTATGCTATAATCGGCTCTCTGAGAGGCCGATCATGTTATGCAGCCTACTTAAAAGATTATTGGTGTCCATTGTGACAAACGTGGCGCTCATATCCAGTAGGACCAGGACAGAGAGTTTCCTCTTGTCCATGTTCATACAAATATATTAAACTTTAATCAGGGCAGTCTCGGTACTGTGATTTGTCCAAAAATCAGATTGAAAATTTTAGAAAAAAATTAGTTTTCATAAATCATTGAACTAGTTAAAACACTTAATCTAAAATTTTACTTCAACAGCAGACTAGATACTGGCCTTTTAAGGCTGTCTTAAAAGCACTTGGGAAAACTCCTGTCTGAAGAGAATTAAAAATATTTAATACATCCTCAGCTAAAAAGTCAGATTTAAAAAAAAAAGGTGTAGGAATTGGATGTAAAAGGCACGTTGCTGGTTTTAACTGACAAATAACTTTCTCCAGCGCCTTAGCATCAAATATGGCAAAACTGTCCGGTGTTTCCTCACATAAAAACATTTTATTTTACTGCTGATGTGAGATACAAACTTGTCGCAATTGGAGTCTGTTGACATCCTTAAAAGCATGGGGTTGATAGGTGGTCAATGGTGGGGGAAAAAGTGCTGAGATTATTGTAATTTTCTGTTTTGTGGTTGGAAAAGCGTCCTTTTCTTTATTGTCGTTTTTCTTTGTTTGTGTTTTTTTTTTTTTTTTTTTTTTTTTTTTTTTTTTTGCTGTGATTTTAAATTTGTTTTTATTTTAGTTTATTTCTTACCTACTTTTTTTCCATTCCTGCTCTGCAACACAACCCTTTCTTTTTAACTGGGATATTGTTTCTTGGCCCAAACACATCTCTTCTGCTTGTTGTTTTTACCTGCAGAAGTGGTTTCTTAGCAGCTAATTGTGTGAATCAGGCCTTGATGGTCCGTCTCCTCTGAACAGTTGATTCAGAGCTGTGTCTGCTACAAGAATTCTGTGTGACATTTATCTGGGCTCTAATCTGAGGTGCTGACTCTGATGAATTTATCCTCGGCTGCAGAGGTGACTCGTGGTTTTCTTTACTGGGGCGGTCCTCATGTGAACCAGTTTTAATGGTTTTTGCAATCGTCTGGACTGACTAACCTTCAGTCCATGAAGGAAGGATGGACTGTCATTTCTCTTTGTTTAGAATTCATATTACGGCAAGAACCAATCCGCTAATAGTCAAATAGGACTGTCAGCTGTGTACCAACATGACTGATGGTCCCAATGCCATTAAGAAGGCAAGAAACTCCACAAATGGCACACCAGTGAATTGAAAACCATTTCAGGTGACTTTGTCTTTGTTATATAATTCCATACATCTTGCTTCATATATTTAATGTTTTCAGTATCTACAATAAAGAAAGTAGAAATTAAAGTTTAAAAAAAAATAAAGGAAAAATACTGAGGTGTCACCAGACATTTTTCTGGTAGTGCCTTTTTTTTAAGTTATTTGCTGCTGTGTAATTAAGTGTGTTGTGTGCGTAGGAGCTATGGTTCCGTTAGCTTTATTTAAATGATCGCAGAATGAATAATTGAGAAAAAGTACATGGTATAAGAAATGACTCCCAATTTAGTTGAACGCCCATGTTTTGCTTTACATTTATTTTCTAATGCTGGCATTTCTAAATTAACAAGGATTTAGTATCACTACATTATGTGTGAAGGATGACTATAGGGGTTAAAATGTAAGTGCTTCTTACTGAGGCTGCTGCATGCTGAGCGAATAAGACTGCATTGCACATAGCACTAGGTGCAATATAAATCATCTCTTCTTATTAATGTTAATATGCATTTCTGTGCGGATTGGGAGAACCCTGCAAGGTGAAATACACCCAATTAAACACAAACTGGTTTCATATGCCCACCCAAGACATGCACACGTGCTTCCTCTCACACTTAAAAAAATGATGCCAGTCCACCATCTGTAGCCAGTCTAACAAATATATAAATCAATAGAGGTGAGTCCCTCAACTGCACTACCATATAGGAGCGTGTGTATAAATAATATTCTGCTGCATGTGCTTTCAAGCGTACACAGACTGCTTCCTCTATATATTCCATTTAGGCCAAGGTCAGTATTGACACATTGTCTAATCTCAGCCATCTTGATGTGCAAATTTAATCTGAGGTCATCTTCAATTAGGCCTTAAATATTTACCAAAGCTGACTTGCATGTCAAGATCTATATTATTTAATTTAACATGATATGTACTGTAACCACATTGAGAAATGGAAGATCTTATGAGCTGTGTGCTATTTTTGCAACATGATATCATTTTTTTTTTTCCCATGGTGCACTCAGCCTCCCTTAATAGCTGCCTGCTTTCATCAAGGGGTCAGAGGAGAGACGGACATTATGGAGATGAAATAATGTTATCATTGAAATGCACACATGGAAACTTGTGGAGTGAATACATCCTAAACGGGGCCCATGGCTGTTCGCTCTCGCCTGCAGCTGAATGGATTCAGAGATTCTCTGTACACTACTTCAAGGCCTCTCCTACAGAGATTCACATAAAGGGCGGTCAATGCCAATGCATTTAATAACATCAAGTTTAGCTTTAACACTGGTATACAAGGAAATGCTAATTTATTTCTGTTTTAGTAAATTCACATTTACTAACTGATGGTGCAGAAGTAGTCCAGTGATGTATGTGTGGCTCTTGTCTAAAAACTTTGACTTTTAAAAGTGTAAAATATGAACTTCATTTGGGGAGCGATGGCTTTTTTTTTTTTCTTTGGTTTTATCTGAAATTTTTGGGAACGGGTATTTGAACCAGTTCAATCGGTAACTGTCAATGAAGTGCTGATTGGAGGGGTGTGATACAGATTTGAGTCAGCCCTACCCCATGAATTGTTGGACAGCCAAAGAGACACAAGACCAGAACAAAATCATACATAACTATTAGACCATAGCCGGAGCAGCACATAGTGAGATGAGGGGACTTTCCTCCAAGACAGTGGAGCCACAGCAAGACATACAAGTGTGCATGAGCAAGGTTATGCTTGCAGACAGTACAAACCGTACAAAGACTGTAGTCTGCTTGACGTTTTATGTCTCACTTCAAAGACATGCATAGTGATTTGTACCTGCATCTTTTTTGCAGTCCTTTTGTATGCCCTTGTAATCGCTAAGATATTATTTTGAGGATTGTTGTAAATCCAAAACCACTACAAAGTGGCTTAAAATAACTTCAGAAAATAAAAATGATTGCAAAGAGATGAAACGGGTTAGGGTTAGGGTTATCAAACGGATATAACTTGGTTCAAAATGACAAAGTGAATACTTGCAAAACTTGGCACCGACCAACACAAAAAGATACTGGTGTAGTTCTAATAAATTTTATTAGAGATAATCTTAATTGCGGCATCTGCATTGTGAGATGATGACACTGGAAATGAATCATAAATTCAGCCGCAGAGTTCATTTCTTACAGTGAAGCAAGAAAAGTGGAGAAAAAGGTGAAAGGAAAGAGGAAAACAGTATCGCAGAGAAGAAAGCCTGTAGATTGCACCTGTAAATTGTTCTTTGGAAATCACTGCAGTTAGAAAACACTTTACTGGACCAGAGCATCCCACTGTTGCCTTTAAAAGTGCAATAAAATGTCAGTCAGGATTAAGACCAGTGGACGTACCATACGCAGCATTTCATGGCCTTTCCTAAGAAGACCCCATTCAGTCATGATGCGTTTCAGCAAAATGTGTATAGACCACTAAACTTGAAACGAACTGATCAAACGCACATCTGACAAAGTGATACTTTGATGGCTGTGAGCTGAGGGTTGAAGAAAGTGAAAACTGTGTGAGAGGATGTTTCAAGATCAGAGTGTCAGCACTATGGCTTGAAGGTGAGGTGGTGGAGCCAGTGTGATGTTCTGACTGGACTTTAGTAATAGAACCCACCATAACATGAATGCTTTTAATCACATCTATATTACCTGAAGGTTTTGGTCTCTTTCGGTTTCCCTGTCACACTGATTTTTTTTCAAACAATTTCTGAACATTTTAAGGGATTTGAAGGAGAACCCATCTCCTATCGGACACTAAAATGTTAACAACAGCTCATTTAGCTTATAAAGTGGCAAATTCAGGGGTCAAATATGGGTTAGAGAAACACTGGAGAGACCTACAAAATGAAGATCAGTTTCATGGCCGGGGTTTGGACTCGACCCATACAGCACAAGGTGTTGACCTGGCCTTCAAATTTACTACATCCCAAACTGATCAAGTATCTGTGGCATGATCCACAGAGGCCCCTCCCTCAACCCATAGGACCCAAAGGCCTCCACTAACATTTGGTTGGACTCTCTCAGAAGCCCCATGTCTATTCTCCGATGAGTCACAACTGCTTTGGAGCCACAAGGGTGACCTACACAATATTAGGAAGGTGGGGCAATGAGTTTCATTAATTGTCGCCAACGGCAACGAACTGCAATTTTGAAAGTGAGACCACTCAATTTAAACGAATGGGTTCCTGTTCAAGAATATAGGGACAAGAGATTTTTGCAACCAATAGTTAAAATTTTCCTGTAACACATTCACTGTCAGCGCAAACAATGCTAATATTAGCTCTGAGCACAACTGTGGTTTAATAAAGGCCTAGGGAGATGGTTGGATGAATGGGTGGAGCTTGGTGGCAACCGCGTAGACATTTCGATGCAAAAATAAAAAGATGACAAAATGCACCCAGCGGTTGGATAAATGGGCGGAGAGCTTGAAGGTTTTCCGGATTGGATTAGATAGATGAATAGACGGCCCTGGATTTGAATTGCAGTCCTCCCGTTTGTGTGTAAATTGCATTGCGTGGATGGATGTTGAGGAAGATTGATGCAGAGGCATGTTCCTATCCTGGGCGTGCTTGTAAATCTAATCCATGAAGGGGCCCTGTCCATCTGGCAGCGACGATGGCAAGTGAAACTTTTAAGGACAGGGAGACAACAATTGATTCCCATGGAGACGGTTCAACCTCGCTGCCTTTTTGAGCTTAGTAGCTCAGTCTTGGAGAGAGGAACTGATTTTTCAGATGGGAGCGATGGAAGATGCAAGTGAGACACACAAGTTGAAGGAAGAAGAGGGGCGTTTTGGCTCGTCTGTCGAGGTTATTGAGCTCCTGCCAAAACAGAACTGAAGAGTGGAGGTGGTGAACTCGTAGACGGACACATCGATAAGTGCCACTTCATACATTGTTCTTATACCGTTAAGATTTGTTGGAAGATAGCATTTTTACTTGTTTACTGTGATTCGAACAAAGGCCCACAGGTTACAAGTATGACAGAGTAAAACTTAAAAAATTCCCTAGACTGATATTTTTCACTTGATTTTACTTAACGCATAGCAGATCCTCTGTTTTGAGTGTCAACAAGGTCAAGCACTCGGAGAGTATTGATGTTGTGTCTGTGTCGAGTGAATTGGTTCAGTCGTAGTTCTGCTGTGTATTTTGACAGAATTCATTCTTCTACACACAAATTTATAATAAATTACTACAAGGAATGCATGTTCATTTCTATTACAGGCTCTTTTATTCACTGTTTGCTTTGATCGAAGTGCATCTCAGACTATTTCCATATCAAAACTGTCATATTTAACTCAACACAAAAAATAAGTTAAATTAAATTGAGCTGTTTACACTACCTGAGTGGAAATAAAATATTATTTACACCTCTGTACAATCCGTGTCCTGCAGTGAGAATAAATAGTGAAAAGAAACCTTAGTAAAGAAATGAAATTGAATGAAATGCCATCTAAATATGAATAGTGATAGAGCCACATGCCGACGGAAGATAGTTTTTTTTTTTTTTTTTTTTTTTGTTTTTTCACAAACATCGTCTTGCTTAAAAGTGCATTTGCTCTGAAATTCTGTCATAAAAAATGTAATAAAATAAATTACTTGAAGACAAACAATTGGTACAGAACATCTACAAAACATCAGGCAGTGTGTGGGGTTGGGAAATAAAATTAAATCTAATTTGACAAACCCATAAACTAGATTAGATTCAACTTTATTATCATTACAGATGTACAGTTACAGCGCAACAAAATTCAATTAAGCATCTAACCTGAAGTGCAACAAGTATAGGTATGCATGTAGAATACATAGTATGACATTTTTGTATAGGCATATGGACAGTTTTCCAGGACCAGCAGAATAGCTTTTTCTCCCAGAGCTGTGACCTTACTGAACTGTGTAGTTTTTCCATGTGCCGGGTGGGACGAGTCGAATGTCACAAATGCAGACAGCCCTTCTTGTCTTTCTTCTGTATGTCCTCAATTGCAGGGAGTAGAGTTCCTACAATGTGCTGGGTTTCAGTTTTCACCACCCGCTGCAGCCCTCTCCCATACCAGACTGTGACACAGTTGGATGCTCTCAATCACACAGTGGTAAAAGTTCAGCAGGATGGCTCAAGACAGATGGTTCTTCCTCAGTGTCCTCAGGAAGAAGAGGGGCTGGTGAGAGTCAGTGGTCCAGGACAGGTTCTGAGATGTTGGTCCAAAGGAGCTTGAAGCTGAAGACTCGCTCGCCAGTGATGCGTGCGTCTTCTCTTGTTTACTGGTGTTAAGGAGCAGGTCATTGTGAGCACATCATGTGGCCAGGTGCTGTACCTCTTCCCTGTAGGCTGTCTCATCATTGTTGCTGATGAGAACAATCACTGTGAGAACTTAATGATTGAGCTGGATCCACGGACAGATCTGCAGTCATTAAATATATATATATTTATTAAGCAATCGATGGCAAAGTGCATAAACTAAATAATAAATAAATAAAAAAACTCTTGCCAAATCTAAGAGCTTCCAGCCAATCATTGAATCCCCTCTCTCGTTCAGCTCCCAGATTCATCTTATATATGGTTCTCATCCCCAAGAACCCCCGTTCACAAAGAAAACTCATCTCCTTACATCTAGTTATCTGATATATAACCAGGCTTTGCCTTTAAACTTGGTACACACTTCGCAAACCCCCAAAAGAGGGAGAAGGACAGAAGAAAAAACAAGATGATAATGTATTACACCACAAACTTTGCCGGTTCTATCGCCGAACGTGCTACGCATCCCAAGTGTTCTTGAGCAAGACTCGGATGCATGACATAGGTGTGTGTGAGCAAATGGGTAGCTGTGTCAGTGTAAAGTGCTTGTTCCGTCTTTCTGGTTCAGGAGGATCCTCTTTTCTTTCTTTAAACCTCCCATGATTGCTCTAACAATCAATAATGGTTAATATTTCAGTGGTGGTTCAACTGAAGAGGCGTCTCTTTGCAGACATATAGAAATCAAGTGCTTCTTATTTCCGGACAGAATCCCTGTTTTGGTGGAAGGTACAAGTGAGAAACAAATTAAACAAAACAAAAACATTTACCAATTCTGTTGACATTCATTTATGGCTCATTCTCGGATACATCACCAGTTATAACTGTTGCCCTCTTTCCATTCATTGTGCCACTTTCTAATTAGTGTTTAATTATACGGTGCGAAGGGAAAATAAACTATCAGAAGATTTAGTTTTATGTTGTGTTTCACTACCTCCCTTCACTCCATTTTACTTGTATACTTCAGGGAGAGTCTCTGTATTCTGTGTATATTTAGCTTTAAAGCACTGTGAGACATATGTATGACATTAAATCAAAGTTAATCCCAGGACCCTAAAAAAATATGATCTGTTGCAAAATATAATTAAATTCCAATCAAGTCTGCCACTCCAGACATTGTTATTCCTCTGAACCTGATAATTGGTGCTTTGTAATATGAAATATCACTTTGGTGATAACGTTCTTACTTTGAAACAATTACTGATTCATTTTCCCCAACGAAAAATACGTCTTACCCTGTATTAGCTTTCAAAGGTTGTTTGATTATATATTAAAAAAACAGAAAAGAACAGATTAATTTCTAATTAGCCTTTGTTCATTAGACTTAAATGATAATGGGGCGAAGGGTAACACGCTAATTGGAGTAATATGCTAATTGAAGGTAAACTAATTTTCTCTCTCAGCGAGCGGTTGTGCGGGCCCTCAAGGTGAATGTGAGGCATAGGGCATCGTGAGATTGCAAACCGAAACACAGACAGAGAGCACAGTAGAAGTCAATCAAAAAGTTGAGAGGTGGAGTAATGTTGGCACAAAATTGGCTTCTGTTTTAAAGCCTGGGGGATGGATACTTAAAATTTCACTGTAGCACCAGCAATGTAGAGACACCAAGCATACCATATAATATAAAAGAAATAAGGATAATAATAATAAAAAAATTGTAATGGGTTTCACAAACAACTAGTAATGAGAACTCTGTCAAACAGATGAGTAGTACATACTGGTGGCTTGATGAAAGAAGGATTTACTGCAGTATCCTTGACACAACGAAGTTGTCTGAGCCTTTTGGATAAAATGCTCTGAAAATGTTTTATCATGAAACTGGTGTGTGCCCACAAGGAACGGAAACATGACAGTATAGAGTTAGGGTTTCATTTTGAAAGCTTGGACCACTGCTCAAACGTATCTGAAAGGGCAAATTACATTTTGAATTTCAGGAATCCACACTCCCAGATTGAAAATTCTAGGGCGTGAATTCCACCCAGGACAATTTGGCAGTGCAGCGGTCGGTTCCGTTTCATAAACTGAAAATTAAACTCGCTTTTCTAGGGACTAGGGAAGGTTTTACTTCATGAGTCATAAAATTCATAACAGTAAGAGCAGATTTTCATTTGTAAAACCGTTCACAGGACACCATGCCTTTTATACTGTTGGCCCAGGTGGAGACTAGTTAGAATACCACAAGTGGCCACTGAGAACTGCCAGCAACACTGAGTGGGAAGCATGGTAACCACAACGGTACGATATATATGGGCAATGAGACACTTGAGTGTTCTGTTTTAAAGAAAATTTCAAATGGAAATTAACGCATTTGTTTTGTTTCCTCTGCTGGTCCCTAAATGTACCAAACTCAACTTTTCTGACTACTGTAACACCTACGCCCTCATCGGGTGCTCTACACAGTACCCAACAGTCAGTGGATTCACAGTTGTCTCCCAGCTTCTCACTGGCCTCCCGTCTGTCCATCTCCCCACATTGTGTAACTACTGTGTTGTAACCTGGTCCATGCCGCGCTTTGCTGTCTGAAGCCTTTCACCAATTTCTTCCTCTTCCTTATCCCCTAGCCCAAGAATGGCTAGGAGATGGCCGAGGAGGCTGCTAAGCATCTGGTGACCCCTGAAAGGCTGAGTTTGTCTGTGAGACCTAGCATATCTAGAGTTGGAGTCCTGTGTATGCAGAAGAATAAATGCCTCTAAATATACACACAAGGAAACGTGCAATAATTACCGTTTGGCACCGTATGTTAAACACTGAGGCACCGAGTTGAATTTCGACCAGCCAAGAAAAGCTAAAATACATTGCCACGATTTTGACGCTTGGTTTCCCGGAGGTGAGCTTCTTATGGAGTCAAACAAACTTGTCCCTGATAATCTTCTCTTACCACCATGTCCAAGCCAGTGTTCTTAATTTTCCCTCCAGTGCCTCTCGTTACCTTAAGTAAAAAAGCAAGGTGCATTGACGTACAGACGGGGTGGGACACTACGGCACAAACAGTTTAATCAATAGACAATTTGACAAGGGACAAAGAGAAAGGCAGGCTATACACACACACATGGGTTGAGACAGGGGAGAAACACACAGAGGAAGTGAAGCAGGACAAAAAATGCCAAGGAAAACAGGCTTACAGAAAACCTTCATACCGAGAGAAAACTTATCTCACGGCGTGCACATCCGTAGTGGTACACTACGTCAATATAGGTGGAGAGAAAACTCAGACAGAGCCACAACAACATGCTCCCATGATGTGCTTCAAGTGCCAGCACATTCATTTTCCATGGCCCACACCAA
Organism: Mugil cephalus; assembly: GCF_022458985.1. NCBI lineage: Eukaryota > Metazoa > Chordata > Actinopteri > Mugiliformes > Mugilidae > Mugil > Mugil cephalus. The sequence goes on along the minus strand of NC_061774.1, from coordinate 23,020,512 downwards.
CAGCAGGCAGGTGTCGCTCTCTACCCATGCTGACTTGGAAGCGTGGCATGGGATGCATTACAGCCTCTTACCTTTTGGATATAGTGACGAGCGGAAGTATCGGCGTAAAATGGGCAGCAAAAAAAAAGGCAATTAAAGTTTATTAGGCCTCATAGATCGATTCAAAGGACATTTCATCTATAAAACAGTTTTTCAAGTGAAGTGGGTGAGAGTTGAGACAGCTCCGGTAACTCTTTTGCAGCTGATAGTTTGAGTCCCTCTAAATTTACCGAAGAAATGGAGTGAGTCGTTAAAAAATTAGTTATGGGTCAAGATGCGTGGTAAAGACTGTATTATATCACCCTAACAGAGAGGAGCAGGGCACATTTGGGTGAATTTGGCGAGGGGCCATATTATTTTACATTTAGAGCCGGTGTATGGAAAGTGTCACGAGGTGATGATTGGGTCACAAATTGCTCTCGTAAAACACCGTGCAATATTAATTCCGGTGTCGGCGGAAACGCGGTAGTCAGCCATGTGTTATAATGTCTGGTTCGGTGCCAAGCGACTGTGCCGGAAGTTCAGTGTGAGTAATAATATTACAATTAGGGTGAAAAATAAACCCTCAAAATATCAGACAGAACATTAAATTGAATATGAAAAGAGGTGAAGTGTATGCAGAAAGGGCACCGCTGGAGTAAAGAGGACGAATTAAGAAAAAGTCAGGCTCGGCATGAAATGAAGGCATTCAGGGCTTACTATAAACCACAGAGCCCTCCGTCTTTCTCCATCACTTTCTTTGTAGTTTGACGGCAAGTGTAAAATGTTGGAGGTCACAATAAAGTGCACTGGTGTCTGTACTTGCTGAGCTAAAGTGCTGGTGCTGATTCACGCCCTTGTTTCATTAGTCTCCCAAACCGATCAATACATTGCACTTACCATGATCGACATGGAAAATCATGCAAGGCTCCTGATTACATTTGTGATGGGAAATTGCATTGTGTTTTGCTTGAGAACTATCAAATGACCAAAAATATTGTACCTCACCTTTCTTTAGCAGCCTGCTCCCACATTGAAAGAATGGGTTGTTTTAAGCAAATCACAGAAACTTCTTTGAAAGAATATTTACAGATTAGTTTTTTAGGAACGCTTAGAAGTTAAAAAAGAAACGGCACCACTGGTCAATTCTTGCCATTTGAAGATGTCATCTTGGTGTCTAAAGCAGTAGCAATGGCGCAGCATGTTATTAAAGTGGAGTACAACAAAAGCATCAGGGGTCAACGTCTTTCCGGCCAAGGACCCGGTACCTACTATACGTGTTCTATATTAAACTCGGCCTAATGCTGTTAAATATACATTATCATTTTGCATTCAATATTAAGCTATTACTAAAATATGTTGGATTCATGTTCATGTGTATTTAAAGACATTTTAATTTGTGTTGGGGAAATTAAATATAACAAATTTCCAAAAATTTGAAATCCCCTCCCTGCAGTACCTCTGGACCTGAGAATCTAGATCATGTCTTAAAAAGCTTTTTTTGTATGAATATTCATCTGTTTTTGTGCATATGGCCTCAGATTGTCAAATGGATATCTTTGCTTGCTAAAAAAAAAAAACACGTTAACTTTATTCCAAAATTCTACTTTTATAGCCTGTTCACGGTACAGGGATCTCCGATGTGGAAATCATTAACGGGTCACCTGTCAATGAGCCATGCATTTCCATAAGATGAAATAATTTGCATAATCAACACGGTGCAAAGTCACCTTTAGTCTGATGATTTAAAGCCATGTTGTGGAAATTGGCAGAACGAAGTGCAAACATGTGACCATCTCTGCTGATACTGCGCTTTCTCTGTCATCCAAACTACATTATTGTTTGTCTTGCATTCAATACTGGGGTCCGAAACCCTTTTTAGACAGAGGAAGACTGTAAGCCGTGGACATCTTGTGACTGTGTGCACTCTACACACAGAAATTTTTCTCCTTCCACTGGTCTCCTCTGTAGTTAGTAATCCAAGTACTATTTAAGTGGATATTTCTAAAAACTAGAGTGGTTTGGATAAAACCTAGCGTATCAAACAAGGCCTTCTACCCATATCCATTTATTTGATAAGTTTGCGCCTGATTCCCCAATTAAATTTGCAATAAGTCAATATCTGTCAATGCCACAAAGCCAATTATGCCACAGCACACAGTTAAGTAAGATTCAGAGATACATTAATGCCAAGGTCCACCATGGTGCACATGAAGAGTATTTCTGACATCTTAAGTGATGCTGCTCTCCAAGTAGCTGTGGATAATGGCTGACATTATCTGCCGCATGCAGTATAGGGAACACTTAATAACCCTGCAGACTACCGCACATTTGCCATTTTCCAGATTATCAGCTTGACGGAAATTTCCTACATGCCAATGCATACACCGATCAGGCATAACATTATGACCATGTTGCTAATATTGTGTAGGTTTCCCTTGTGCCCCCAAAACAGTTGTGGATCTTCTGAGGGTGTCCTGTGTTTTTTTTTTTTTTTCGTTTGCGTGCCTGTTTCAGGCTGCTGCCATTAGGAATGTCTAGGTGAGTGGTACATGTTTAACATCCACATAAATGCCAGGCCCTAAATTTTCCCAGCAGAACAATGTTATTTGGTTCTCCCGTCAATGGTTTTAAGGTTTTGGCCGATCAGTGCATATGCTATAGGTCTGTAGTAGCTCTTTTAAGTCACATTAGTATGTCATTACTGTTGCATTAATGGCATACTTAAAGGTGGGAGGGCGGGGAGCTGTGTCGTTTTATGTCCAGGATGTGCCCTTGCAGGTGGATGCTGCTGATTGGAGGGAGTCCTGGAGGCCGCAGATTCAAAAGTGGAGCCGGCAACAGACACTCTCTCTCTCGCTGGCATCCCAGGATTTCTGGCATCCCCCTGCACCGTGATCGTCTCCCCCGCAAATCGGCGACTCCAACCAGATCGGGCCTTCTTGTTACCAGTGTTGACTCGTTTATGTGCAGATGAGATGTTGTATCTCTCTTGTAAATATTGTAAATAGTATTGACAGTTCAGTCCCATATTAGTAGGGGTGGGTAGCCTTTTTATTTTGGTCCATCTTTTTTCTTGTTTTGTTGGTAGGGAGTGAGGTTAGAAACCTGTTTTTCTGTTGACTCCTTTTTTTTGGTTTAGGCAAGTCAGTTTTAAATACAGCTTGTTTTAGGTGATGCTCACCCCAAAGTCCTTAATTTTGTTTGGAAAAATAAATCCCCTCTTTTCCATGTTTTGTGTTTCCTTTTTAAAGGGGTGGAAGGGGGAGAGGTTTTCTATGTTATGTTTAGGTAATCCCTAGGCTCAGCATAACAAAGGGACAGAAGAGAAAACAAGACCATGTACTGCAGTAGCAACACAACTGATGGCAACTTTATTTCCTATTAGTCCCCTTTCACGATTGTTGCATCTCGTTTATTACCTAACTTACTGGCTTGAAGTTAATAAAACATGTTATTTTTACAGGTCTTCTGAGGACGCACTTACTCTGGTATCAAATTTCATTTACGCCGCTGTGAGTATTTCCCAATTAAAAATGACTTTGTGGAGTTTGGATCGATGAGATGTAAAGTGATGACTCAGAGCTACTCCCTCCTCTCTCTTCTTCATGATCCATTCCAGCTCCCTGTGACGCTGTTGGCTGTAAATAATCAATTAGTTTCATTGGCATGGTTGCAGGCAAAGCAACACGGACACAGTATATAAATGCTTTTTTTTTTTAGTCTGCTCTGTCACTCTGCTCACTTGCTCTTTCTGGCACTCCAGGTGAGATATTTTGTGCCAAAGCTCACAGCCTCAGCGCCACCACCATGATATATGGCTTCTTCTCCCTAGTAATTGGGTCTAACTTTTATGATTCAGTGAAGTTGGCGACTCCGAGCAGCGCATTTAGCAGTCCGCGCTAACGTAATTAGCTACACTTTGAAGGTGGCTACAATCACAGAGCAGAAAGCCCTGGGGGTACTTCGCCGGCACACAGGGTTAATAACTCCAAACAGAATAAAAAGCCGTCTTGTATGGTTGGGGAAGGAGAAATCCATTTGATGAAAGACTTGGCAGCAAACAGCCATCTCATGTGGCAGGTGATTCATACAAGAGGATTGACTTTGCATTGTTAAAAAAGGAAAAGAAAACTGCCTGTTAAAAGCTGCGCTATATTACTTGCGTGAGGAATTGATGGAATCATGTTAAAGATATGTTGGATAAATCCACAGATTTTGCATATACTGTACTTTAAAAGCACATTTATTCATTAGGAACTGATTGTAAATCCAATAATAGTGTGCTGCAAAAAAAAAAAACAATCTTGAGGTTTATAGTCTGAAGGTGAATCAAAGTCTTCAGTGTCACAACTGCATTGCGATGGGTAGTAGGAACAGTGGTCCTGTGGTTCATGCAAAGGTAAGATGGTTTGTTTTTGTATTGTGCTATTCCATTTTAGATGCTCACAGTGCTTACAATTGTATGCATTATTCATCAACTCACACAGCCACGCGTTGGTGATGGTGGTAAACCACCCCAGCAGTCAAAGCTGCCCTGACGCAGACTTACAGAAACGTAGCTGCCACTTTGGTTGTGGTCGGAGAGACTGTCGGCACAAACCTCACTCGCAGTCATACACTAGGGGAGCAGAATCCAAGTGCCGACTTTTCGGTTACTGGACGACTGTTCTACCTTCCGTGCTACAGGTGGGTGAGAACACATCATTTGTCCACATTTTTAAACATTTCCATAATAGTATAACTAGTATAATGCTTAAAGTCAATGTTTTCCAAATAAGGCATTTGAATTGTAACCAGATTTTAGTTCAGATATTGAGTGTTATACTGGTTTGGTGTAGCTTAAATGGAGAATGTGTTGTCTTTGTTCCATGTAGTGCAGAATAAAATATTCAAGAATGTATTAAAGAACTATAATTTAATTCATCCGTTATTTAAGACACAGCGACCCTCCTATAAAAAGGTATGGTTCAGCCAAATTAGTTACCTGCTGATTGAGGAGTTTGTTTTCCACAGAGAAGGATGTCAGAGTGCATGTGACAGTTAAATGTCCATTGAGTTGGTGCAAAGGGTTTTATTTACAAGAAACACGCCACTGTGCTACACGGGTAACAAAAGAATTGGAGTTTGGAGTTAAATAAATCACTCCAAGTGCAATCTCAGCAAGTCCTAACAGTTCTGTCCCTTCTGCCTCCTTAACTGTGAAGTTGCATTCAGTTTGCCAACAATGCAAAAAAAAAAAAAAAGTAGAAGTCCTTTGCCCTTATAGCCATTTGTTGTTCCTTGACATATTAGGTGCTCCCTGTTGGTGGCGCCATTTGCACTCTTAACTGTATTCCCTTCTACTGTCATGTACTGTTTTGAAAGGAATACAGCTGCTTATTCATAAAACAGGATTTCAATAACCACCACAATTGTAACCTCAAAATTCTGAAAAGCAATTATATTTCTTTTGTTCATTCCTGCCACTGTGCTTATTGCTGTAGTGTCTGGTAGAGATTACTGGAATAGAGAAAAACTCATCTAAAACTGAAAGCTAGATTTGGCACCAGATTCAATTTTTATGAGTCCTCATTCCTTTTTTTTTTCCTTTTAACTGTTAAAATTCCCTCTGTGCTCCCTTAATCATAAGTTCCCTCAAGTCAATTTTAGACCCTGGTTCCCCCAGTCTTCAGCTCCATTAGCCTTTTGCGTTTTGCTGCAGCAGCAGGTCACCGACTCCAGTGAACATGATTAGTGGAGATTAATTTCAGAGGTGGCCATAATCACAGATTGGAAGCCCTCTCCTAATCTGTCAATGGCTGAGGATGAAAACAAAGAGGCGATTGAATATGCCACATAACGTAGGAAGGATAGGGGCGATGATCTAATCAGTAACTGGGTGGCCTCTTTAATCAGAACATGACTCGGACCAGACAAAATCGGGCCGGTGTAATAATGGATAGAAAATCAAGACTTACAGGGGTAGAAGCACTTTAGTATTTCATCTCGTAACGCACAAAACTGATGCTAATGCAGGTCCATAAATCCTCCTTCTCACTGGGTGCGACCTGAGCAGTTGATGCTCTATATGCAAGCATCCCAGAGGGTGGAGACATTAAGAACAGCGTATGTCTCGTTTAAATCTCCTTGCATAGATCTAAAAGATTTTTTCTTCTTCTTTCTTTAATGATTATTATGCACTCATTCATATTATTCACTATATTAGCTTGTATCTTCATTGTGCAAATCTTTAAGACAATGTTTAAATATGTAACCAAGCTATCCAGAGATTAATGATGCAATCTTTAGTAACCAATATGTGACTCTTTGCAGGACAGGCCTTCAGCTGTACTAGTTGAGAGGCAGCAGTCAAGAAAGCACAACTTCAACCAGGCAAGATAAGATGTAAGAAGAAATAGTATCACTAATAAAGGTCACACCATCACATTAATGTCTTTCTGGTAATCAGTAATAAAGCCATTTTTTCGCTTTGTGCGTGTGTTACTGTGTTTAAGTCCTGCCTGTAACATGAAGGCCCCTCACCTCATACACACATTGAATTCATACCATCTGAGTGATAGCTTAGTCAGCCGGTAGAAATGTGGCGTTGACACAGAAAGATCATCAGAGGGAGGGAGTACATACGTCTCGAGAAGGCGAGACAGGCAGAGAGACATATGGGGTAATGAACTGCCAATACTGTGTCCTTTGTGTCAAGCTGAACTCGCTGAGTGACGGTTCAGTCTCAGCCCTTTAATAGAGGACGAAAAATCCAGTGGGTCAGGGAGCGGCAGATGGGTATCACTCTGAAATAGTAGACATGTAGATCTTGCGATTTTATTCAATTAAAAAAATGTGGATTGTCTCATTTACTGCAGTCAACGACATCATTTCCGTCTGATACTTGCATCCTCGAGGAACCTGTGGTGCCAGCCTTAGAGGGTTTACAGTAAAAAGATGCAGCGTATTTGATCTGTCTGGTATCAAATGCCATTAGTTCACTTGTTCAGTCAGAGACAGATTCTTGGTGGATTGTAAAATCCAGAATCTCTTAATTTGTCTTGATCTACAGGTATCAGAAGTTCAGGGTTTTACAATATCCCTAACCCCAAGTGCAGTTAACATCACACTTGTTTTCAAATAATGCCTTCAAATATAAAACTTTGTGCAATATGTTTTGCTGTGTAAGTTTTAACCCCTTCTAAACAAGTGAAATATGCTGTTCTTTGTACTTAAAGAAGCCAAGTCACCAAAACAAATAACAATTTAGTTCCTTGTGTCATTGCAAGTTAGGAAATCTATCATGTGCCAGCCCTGACAGCGCCTGTTCAGCTCCTGACAGAATAGTCGAGACATTCCCCCACCTCCATTCCTTTAACAAGCCACTTTCTTTTGCAGTTTTATTTCCCTTAAAGCAAGCTCTTGACATGAAGATTCACTCTAGGGGTGTGAATTCTGGGTCAGACACCAGTTGCAAGCCGTTACAGGTGTCTGCACAGATCAACTCAGAGGTACTCATAAACTCAACGCAAATGTCAAGTCTATTTGCTTGGAAATGATACCGAAAGGAAAAACAGGAGGCGTCATGATCGAAGTAGATTTGTGTGAATTGTACTGTGACAATGCCTAAAACTGAGACATTTTGGAGAAAATAAATAAATAAATGATGGATAATGCTGAATACGGTGTACATTTTTTTTTTAACTTTTGACAAATCATTGTAGTCATTGTCAGAAGGAGAGCTGATGTACTGTTAGACAGCTGGATCCAGTTGGGTGCCAACCCTAAAGTGTCTCCTCCATCATTGGTCTTTAGCCATCTATATACTGGTATATTTCTGTTTTCATAGATTTACTGACACCGCATCACTGGAGTTTCTTCTGCTGTGCTTTGCAACTTTAAGTGTGGACATTCTCCCTTCAGTTCATTCATAAGTCAACTGCAATCAATCCAATTAGAAGTCAGATGGATGAATCGCCGACACAACTATCGGCGGTAAGAATGCAGAAGTTTTATGAATGAGGAAAAACATTTGATCTTATTTTGATGTCAGATATGAATTATGTGTTACTTCAGAATTATGTTTGGACTACAAAAAAAACAAAAAAAAAAACAAACATCATTTACTGACTCTTTATGTGTGGACTGAGACATACTTGGTGTTTTTAATGTCTTAGGTCTCTTAAAAAAATGACAGACCAGATGTGGAAACTCCTGCAATGCCATTTTCTAGCTGAAAAGTCTGAAAAATCAAACAATCATCAATACTTTTAAAGCATCCGTAAGGTTTTGGAGGTTGTGGCCACCTAACCAACTGTCTTGGTTTACTGCAGCAAAGTTGAGGTAGTTCAACTCATAAATGTGACAGAAATGGAATTCCACATCAGCTTTCTCAGCTCAGCATTTGAAGTCAGCTCCAGTCTCTACAAAGGGATTATTGTGATCCAGTGTCATGGATCAGGAACTGGTATGTGGAAATGAATACTTTCTGGAACCAACTGTATGGCATATGGGTAGTTGGCATCATTTCCTTTGTGGTGATCATCATAGAATTGATTCTTTTTGTCCAAACACTACATTAATGCATCTGGACAAAAATACTCCATCTAGACACAACTGGGATCTTGCTTGTTTTTGTCCAGATGCAATCAATTGCTGCAATCAAGTCTAAATAGTTGCAGTCATTTACTATGTGTAGAAAGAGGTCCTTCTTAAAATCTGGCATTTGACAGGTCATATGTAGGTCCCATTTAGAGTGTTTTGTACAGATTCCACCCAAACTGATGATTTTCTGAGCAGAAGGATTTGGAAATCCTTTACACATGACCCTGGGAGTTACCAGATGAACTTGTCCATTTGGCAAGTTTATTTATTTATTTTAGTTCCAAAGTGGCCCTCTTTTTCTCCCTGGCGATTGGCCATGGCCTTCAAATGTCAGAACAAAATCCTAGCCACGCGTGTACATGCACATTTGTACATTTTAGTCACACAAAGCGAACATACAACACTATTCCTTAACCAAACACACACACACACACACAGTTTCCACACATAAGGCTATATTTCAAACACCAAGCACTGCAGCGGTGGCAGAAAAGGGCAAATCCACACAATTGGTCTTTTTCTCCGCAGACACAAAGGCAGAAATCTCATTACTCCCCTAGGTAGCCCTGTTGGACACACATACCTACACCCACAGCAGAAGCAGGGGAAGTGTGTGTAAGTCAGGTAGCAGTTATTTTTCTGCCAGCAAGAGGGAGACAGGGTCATTTACTAATCCCCCTCCACCATCACCACCTAAGCCCTGGGCCATGAGACTTTCTCACACACATACCTTTGTATTCTGTTCATTTTTTTCCCCCCATTCTGTGAGGAGCTGCTTTCTTCCTTTCCTTAAAGCTGCGTGTTTCATATCTTTCACCTTCTCTCTTTTAGCAGTGATATGGGCAAAGTGAACCCTCTTGCCAGATGAACCTGAATTATGAATATGTGCAATCCAAGAATGTGTATATTCTGCTTCTTTGCCACTGAAACATTTTTGATTTTTCTGATGGAATCGGGCATGTTGGGACATCATGAAAGTAATTTGCAAGCAGTGAAATCTAGTCTAGACCACATACAGACGTATTGATGATTGGAGAGTCTGAACACCGCGCAAAGCCTTCTCCAGCACATCCCAAAGGTTCTCAGTGTGGTTCAGGTCTGGACTCTGTGGTGGCCAATCCATGTGTGAAAATGTCTCAAGCTCCCAGAACCACTCTTTTACAATTTGAACACCATGAATCCTGGCACCATCATTTGTAAATATGCCCGTGCCATTGGGGAAGGAAAAAAAAAGCAATTGATGGAATAACCTGTTCATTCCCGCCTCATGGTCATGACGTCATCATTGCTTTAACTACCAGAGACACCAGCACCCTCACTGCTTCCCGCTGCAAGGGAGACCTACACATTAGGAAGGTGTTCAAAATGTTATGCCTAAGAGTTTGCAAGCTGTGTAAATTTGTCTTCAATTCATCTTTCTACAATTGCTACTTTTGGTCCTGAAGTGTAACCTTTCTTCCACAAGCACCACACAGGACACATGGTGTAAATGCGCATTTAAAAGAACACGTGCTCACAGCCTCAGATGAGCAGACTGACACCATTCACAAATACCAAACTTAAAACTACACAATCCAACAGGGTAATCTCATGTAGGGCTTAAATTTTAAATCTGGTATTTTTATGCAGTATAAGTAGTTACTATTTTTATGTCAGATCAAGTTTTGAATAGATTTTTCCACATTTTTCCACAAGTCTAAATACACTCTCTCATCTGCCCTCACAGCCATACATGAGCAGGCGTGCAGATTAAATGGCGTCTCATTGTGTTAACTTGTTTGTGTGTGGAAGACGAACAGTAGTATTCGCAGAGTTCACAAGTACATGCAGCTTTGCTTGCCAGGTGATGTGTAGTTTCAGAGATGAGTGTTCTTCTGGAAGTTGTGCAATCTGTATTTTTATTAAAGTAGATGGGAGTCCAGAGAGCATAACTTCTCCTGAACTTGTCCTATCCAGATGAAGAATTCAGAAACCCAGTTTAGAAGAGATGGGAGCATTTTTCCACACAGAACACAGCTTCCCCACACTGATGAAGGACACTCAGCTGACAAAATCAACCAAGTTGTGAATGTTTCCTACAAGTCAGAGCCACATCTCCTGCTCAACCTCAAGAGGGTTTCTACTCTCCAGCAGCTCTGACTTGTGTCATGTCATGGGAAGCTACTTCCTTTCCTATGAATCCATCTTCATGTCCATGGCTGAGATATAAGCAGATAGATGTCTGTGCACTGCTCCTTGTGATGCCCTACTGCCAGATAAAATGTCAGTTTTCTTTTTCTGGTCATCAATCAGTATGCTTCCTCCCACTTCCCTTTGTGTCTGAATTTTAAAGACCTGTTCACTCACTCCACTGCTTTTAATGTCACCCAATATATGTGTGCGATATCCTCCCTGTTTAAGGAACCAGCCCACAACTCATGACGGTAGAGATGGCTACAAAAAGCCATAATTGAAATGTCAGACTGCAGTTAACCCATCAGACACCGGTGAAAGAACTCAGATCATTTTATTAAGTGAAAGTACCAGAATTTCGGAATACCCCTGGACCGCAGTCCTGTTTTGAAAATCCTGTTTAACCCAGTAGGACCCACTGTTGCAAAATTACACTTTTAGCTGTCCTTGTAAGACCATATTTTCTGGTCGTTAGGTCTTATGTTTAGGCTTGCAATGCCATTGGAGTTAAATAAGCCTGACCATCAGGACATGAAATTATATATACACACAAACAGAGCACATGGACAGAGTTAGCTGACCTTTTGAAAACAGCAACACAACCATGATGATTCACACCAGGTGAATCAACACACTGTCCTTTTTCCCCAGTTTTGCTTTTCCCTCTCCTTGAGGTGACGCACGTCGCTGAGCAATCAGCTGATCGTGTGCTCCAGATGAACAAGTGTCCGTCATTTTGACCATTATTCATCGTTTCACTCATTGTTGTTGAATTAATCAGTCACTTCACTTAAGTCGTGGTCTGCAAGTTTTTCTGAGTTGGAACTGATCACTGACTGGGAGAACTTACTCTCCAGATATGATGAGATTGATTTACTAATATTTATCCTCCATCAATTGATTCATTCTTACAGGATACAGTATATGCCCATAGGTGGTGCCCTTTCGACGACTGCAGTTAGACTTAAATGTTTAAAATTTGATTCCCCTACAGTGTTGTTCTGCCAAAACCCATCTATCCTAGCATATCATGATAAAGACCCCAACACTCTACCTCATTCCAAACCTTAATGCATGCACCAAGACTAGTGAGTGTACCCACAGAGTTTTCCCATTTAAACCTCAATTTCCCACTAGTCTATGAGAATTGAAGAAGCTACTTGGATGCGTGTCACAATGTCTTCAAGAAATTCTACAAGTCCAGTTGACCTTAGTCATCCAGGTCATGGTAATCCAAAAGGTGTTGAATGAGAATCTTCACAGACATATTGCCACACACTTTGGGACCAGCACCCTTTGACTAGTGCGGGAGTATGAGAGGAGCTCGAGGAAACTTGCAGACTACAGGCACCACCTTCAGTTCAACCTAAGATGCAGACAACACAAGATTATTTCCACCAGCTTACACCTAGGCTCCACCATAAAGGGATACAAAGCGGAACGAATTCTCCATAAAGCTCAAACCCAGCTGCTCAGCGAGAGAGTGAGACAGGTCCATTTCACCATTGACGGTCTGAAATCTGAGGCCGAACACTGTTTCTACAAACTATCACAGCTACCTGAGGACATTCTGGAGACATTCTGTAATACTACTGTTTTCCACAAATTTGTGGAAAAGGCCCAAATCACACAACACACAAAAGGTAAGGAACGACAGAAACGCAAATTCCTATATTTGCAAACTAGACACAACAAACAACACAAGTCTGAAGAACTGGCATGGAGGAGAAAGGATGTCCACACCACACAGCCGAGCATCAAGGAGAAATGGGTCCAGAACCTATCAGACAGAACTCACTCAGCCAGACAAAGAGATCTTAGCCAAAGGACTGAACTTCGCTGTAACACCAGAACAGATTCCAGTGGTAGACCTCATCACTGCCAAGAACAACAAACTGACCAACACAGAAGCTGAACAACTTAGACTGGAAATAACATCAGCCCTCGCCACTGCAAAAAAACAGCACCTTCTAACATCACCCCCAAGAAAGGAAGGCACTAGTGTCACTGCAGAGGGACCGAGACATCACAATCCTTCCAGCTGACAAGGGGAGATGCACAGTTGTGTTGAACACAGTGGATTATCACACAAAAATGAGCAACCTCCTCAACGACAAGGACACATGAGACACTGAGACGTGACCCAACCAACGTCTACAAAATCAGAATAATAAACTACTTACAACAGCTGGAGAAGACCATCGACAGACTCCTTTATTACATTCTGTACCCAGGGGAAACCACACCGTGTAATTATCGACTCCCCAAAATATACAAGGAGGGAGCCCCTCTCAGACCCATTGTCAGCAGTATAAACTCGGTCACATCCAACATCGCCAAGCATTCGGCATCCATCCTGTCGCTGTTGGTAGGCAACACCACACACCACATCAAAAATTCCAGGGATTTTGTGAACAAAGTCAAGAACGTCACACTGGGCCCAGAAGAAACCATTGTGTCCTACGATGTAACCTCACTGTTCACCTGCATTCCCACCAGAGAGGACATGGATGTAGCAAGGAAAAGACTGCAAAAGGATGACACCTTGGTCTCAAGAACAAACCTCACCCTAGATCAAATCTGTATGTTACTGGACCTGTGCCTAACCACCACCTATTTCCAGTTTAATGGAGGTTTCTACAGGCAAAAACACGGCTGTTCAATGGGGTCACCAGTGTCACTGATCGTGGCCAATCTCTACATGGAAGAAGTAGAGACCAGAGCCCTGGACACCTTTGCAGGTTCCACCCTCACCCACTGGTACAGGTATGTGGATGACACCTGGGACAGAAGCGGCGGAATCCTTCACACAACACATCAATGCAGTGGACAGCAACATCAAGTTCACCAGAGAGGACATCAGCGGGGATAGCCTGGCCATTTTGGACTGCTTGGTGCATGTTGAAGACCGAAGCCTCAACATCGAAGTATACAGTAAACCCACGCACACGGACCAGCACTTGTTTGATTCCCACCACCCTCTGTAACAAACTAGGAGTCATCAGAACCCTCCAGCATTGAGCACAGACTGCATCCACAAGACAAGGAGGGACAACACATCAAAGAAACCCTCAAAACATGTGGATATCCAAACAGGGCTTTTGTCAAAGTCTCAAAAATATATCCCAGGATGGACAGGAAAGAGGAGCACAGCAGAAGGAAGAACATTGCCATCCCCTATGAAGCTGGTGTATTGGAGAAACTGAGGAGAATTTTCAGAAAACACCGCATCCCAGTTTATTTCAGACCTGGCAACACGCAAAGACAAAAACTGGTCCACCCCAAAGACAAAACACCCAGACAAAAACAGAGTAAGGTAGTATGTGCTGTTCAGTGTAGTGAGGAATGTACAGACTTGTACATTGGCGAAACAAAACAACCCATCCACAAACACATGGCCCAACACATAAGAGCCAGCTCATCAGGGAACGACTCAGCAGTCCACCTGACGGACAAAGGACAGTCCTTTGAAGACACCAATGTCAAAGTCCTGGCCAGAGAGGACAGATAGTTTGAGAGAGGAGTAAAGGAAGCCATCTATGTCAAAGTGGAAAAACCTTCTCTAAAACACAGGAGGTGGACTGAGATTTTGTTTGCCATCTATTTATAATTCAGTTTTGACTTCTGTCCCCAAGAAGTTTCAACACCATTCAGACCTTGAGTCTCCAGGCTCCCACCAACAATAGCCTTGTTAGAGCTCCATTCATAGGGTGAGTAGCCTAGGCACACAGTTCCCCCTTTCAACAACAGCTAAGTACCAGCCATTATGGAAATAGTGACCCCAGTTTCTGGTCAAGCAAGTTTCAAGTGGCTGTACCCACAGAGTTTTCCTATTTGAACCTCAATTTCCCACTAATCTATCAGAACTAAAGAAGCTACTTGGATGCTTGTCGGAAAGTCTTCAAGAAAGTCCAGTTGACCTTATTCAACGCCTTTTGGATCACCAGTACTAGGTCTGCCTAGTCACTGGGTCTGCCAAAGCAACCCATTCATTAGAGATGTAAACAAATACCTCTGTGGCCTCAGTGCCTTGGCATTTCTGTTCTGGGGAATGAGCTCTATGTCTCCAAAAACGGAGGATGTCGAGATAAGAGTAGAGCGAGCTGGCAACCGGTGGCTTGTCAACACCCCAGCTACCAAAGCCCTGTTAACCTATGACCGCCATGATACCACCACTAAATTAATCCTACCGAACCAAACAATGTTCCCGAGGGTTCTACAAGGAGCCACAGTTCACACTGATACTGAACGGAAACAGAGACTGACAACATTGCATCATATTAATGTACATACACATCATTTATTCATTTAATTATTTATTGCAATTTCTATTTCATTTATCTTTTTATATTTTTAACAGTAAATAACTGATGTCTGCACTGGTTATTGTTATTGCATATTGTTTGTCTTTTATGTGATGGCACTTTAAGGTTTTAGCTTTAATTTCATTGTACTGCTGCACAATGACAAATAAATTCTGATTCTGATAATGTCATCCCCCACCAGCTCGACTCTGAGTGTCATGAAGTACAGGTTGAGATCCTAGATGCATTCAAGGGTTACAATTTTACTATTGATACCTCCCTTTGCCAGCAAGTCCTGGTTGAAGGGACTAAAGTGGTCGAGTTCATCTTAAAGTCAACAGGACTCACCACCTCATTCTTTAAACATGAGAGCCTGTCTCCATCCTTCATGGAGAACCCCATTAGCCTGGTTGCTCAGTTTAGACTGATCTGCTTAATGTTGAGGGGAAGGTGTTCTTGAGTGTTGTGGCACAGAGGCTGTCCAGTTACTTGGGGAAAAATGTATTGATTGATACATTGGTGCAAAAGGCGGGAATCCCCGGCTTTTCTGGATGCTTAGAGCACACCAGCATGATCTGGCGCCAAATTCAGACAGCAAAGTGAGAGAAGCGAGACCTGCATGTTGTATTTTTAGACCTGGCTAATGCATTTGGTTCAGTACCTCACTGTTTGATACTGGCTGGGACTGGGAAAAAAAATAAAATAATCAAAAGCCCCATGACAAAGATATACAGCTCTGCTTTACCACAGCATAGTACACTACAGCATGTCAGCAGCTGGAGGTAGGCATCATGGTAGGGTGTACAATCTCTCCACTAGCCTTTACAATGGCAGTGGAGGCAATTATTAGGGCTTTGAAATTGGTGGTAGGTGGAGAAAAGCTGCATGGAGGGCGTTCCACCCCCCCCAATTAGGGCCTACATGGATGACGACTGTGACATCAACTGCTCCATGTACTACCAGACTGATGATTAAGTCATCAGTCAGGAGATGGCTTGGTGTCCCATGGTGTCTAAATGCGTTTTGCCTCAGACCATGGCACAAGCGATTGTAACATCTTATCCTGTGTATTTATGAAAGTACATTCTGCTTTTTTAGTTATGTAGTTTAAGTCCACCCACCCTGGTCAGCCTCTCCAAAGTATCACTAGAAATGGGAAAAGTTGTTGGTTAATGGAAGATGAAAGGAACAGTAAGTATACACTGATGATTAGGGCAGTGAGAATGTTGTCCCCGATGGATCAAAAGTTGTCACACGCATATAAAGTTAGGACAACCAGAATAATCCATGGGGCACTGGTTACATTAATGAAATATATGCCAGGCTCCAGTAAAGCAGTACTGTCCAGTCCCAATTCTGAGTTATCAGAAGTTATGTCATTCAGGTTTGTGGAGGTTCAAGTTAACAGGAACTAATCTCTCATGGAATCCTTCACTTAAGTGAATAAGAAATAAAGAAATATTTGTTTTAACAAAATACTTCTAATGAGGGGCGAGAAGATGCAACTTCCTCAATTCTCCATTTCCATTTGGAATGTCTAAGTTTCCTCGCCTTTTTATTTAGGCTCAGGATCCATGTGTCAAGTCTGGATTTTATGATTTACACTGGGTAACTGCTCATATAGCAAACAGGCTACATACATTGCCAGTGAAATCAAAGTATATGAATCTTCTGTTTTGCATTTTTGAACCTCCTTGATGGACTCAGCAAAACATGCAGTTAAGTCAACATGTGAACCTCAACCATGATGCACATCCTGACTCTGGCCTACCCAACTTCAAGTGTTGCATACAGCATACTTGGTTAGACACAATATAGCATAAAAGCAGCCAGGGAAAGGGATAATTTTGGGAAAGAAGCTCCTACTTTGCAGCTCTTTGGATGGGTTATGTTTGCATTATGGGAAATACAGAGTATAATGTTTTTGGACTTGTTTGGAAATCTCCACCTCTCTCATTGGTCAAAAATTAATAGGTCTCTTAAAATTGTCTTTAGGTTTCCTTTGATTTCACATATAATTAGACACGCACCTGTAAATGAAAGTAGCAGATTAAATGATCAGCTCAGGCTTTCTGATTAGGCAACGGGAAACTTGTGCCACATCTAATCTAAATTATGCAGATTCAAGCTGGAATCTGCAGAGAGGGTGAGGTAATGTACTGTGTACACACATTAAGACTGAAAAAGCAATTCATTTATCCATTAATATACGCACAGAGAGAATGGGTCTGATAAAAGCAGCATTAAAAACAATGGCTTTCCAAATTCACACTGAAATGATGAGTGTACCTGCCATCTTTGCATGGTGTCTTTTCATCATTTGTTTAAAAACGCATGGTGCTCTACTCCTCCTGCCTACTCTATTGCACCAATTCTGCATACCTTAACAAAAGAAGCTCCCTCCTGCCAATTAAAAGTACATTAGGCTAATCACCCAGTAAAAACTACTCATCCATTATTGCTCACTTTGTAAATTTTATCGGTGCATTTCACCAGAGAAATGTCTCCGCTCCTCTGCGAGGGCCCCCGTAAGTCATTAGCACTTCTGCATTAAAGGAGATGGCTGAAAATGTGTTGACAAATCATATCACGCACGCAGATAAGCAGCATTTATATGCATCAAAATCCTCGTTTGCTGTTAAACCGGGGAATTTTTTGGGGGGGGCGGGGGATATAAAGTTTACACCAATTACTTGTATATATTGCAAGATAAAGGATTAGGATCATTCACATCACATCCAGTATCAGTGTGATGCCTTAATGTGTAGTGCATTTCTGTGTCTGTGAAAAGAGAATCACCTGGGGGGGAAATCTTGTTACTTCATTGCATCTAAAATGAAAAGATGAATATCCAGCAGCCATGCTGGATGCTGTGTGCCCACATAGATGCAAGCCATACACACACGCCTTCTGGGTTAAAATTCAGTTCTTTGTAAAGTATCGAGATATGCGATACCCAGGAGCCGTCTTGTTTTCTATCTTCGTTATTTAGAAGGAGTTCTGTGTTGAGGCGACCATTACCCGTTTAAAACTGTTGCAGCTAAAAAGAAGGTCATTACCAAGAACTGGCTCAAAATGAAAGCACCAAATTGCAACAATTATATGCCAATTGGATGATAATTATACAAGGCATACTAGTGTTAGAAAATATTTTAAAAAAAAAAAAAGCTAAAAATGAAGGAAGAATCCCATCCCATCAATGGAAAGCAGGAGATTCCCACTGGAATCTCCTGCTTTCCATTGATCTTGATGATGCAATTCTGAGGCTGTACAAAGTGAAAAGCAATATGTCCTTTTGATATCTGCAAAAACACAAAGTGTTCATTCAACTCATCCATAAGAGATGCAATGGCTTTTTTCATTATAACACCTCATTTGTCCTGTGAAAAGCGTTCCATGATATCTGTTCATAAATCTAATCTTTAACACCACCTTTGTAGATCAGTTTGTTTATCCCCAGCTTTAGTCTTTGACTCAATCCTTTTCCGCTTATATTTTGTCGCTACCCTGGCCAAGTTACTGAGCAGTTTATTGAAGCTGCCTCGATTTGTTTTGGCGTTCTTCCCTTTATTCCTCTATTAATAGTTTTGTCAGATTTACTCTGCACTTCTAAAAACAAAATAAAACTACAAAGTACTTTTGTTTTTTCCTTTTGCTGATGTGCGAGTCTGATCCCACAGTCACAGGAGGTGCACAATCAGTGAAAATATGATTTTGTAAAGAAGGCACGGTGCCGGAAAATTCACACTTCTAACAGTGCAAAGTGTTGGAACTGCTGGTTGAGTTTTGATCTGGGGATAGTAATGAAATGTCTGATGAGGATAAAACGTGTGGCAATATGCATCAGGAGATTGGCCACAAATGTAGAGTTCTGGACAAGCTCTCATTTATTCGGGATAAGCAGGTCTACTGCGGTTACATTTTCAAATAATTTTGCTTTAGCCATTGGCAAATGCTGCTGCCCCTCTACATCAGAGCACCTGCCCAAGATGAAGACAATTATTCATAGGTTCGTAGATCAGTGGGATATCCCTGCGTTGTGGAGGGGCTATTGATGGAACTCATATTGGAGTTGTAGCCCCAACTGACAGTCCTGCAGCCTACTATAACCTTAGAAGGTTTACACTCTGTCATCCAAGGTTCTGGGACATTAATGTGGGTTGGCCTAGCAAAGTCCATGAAGATAGACTTTGGCAATTGATACTTGTATGAGAGGCATCAGAGTGGTACACTGTTCCGTGATTTCACAGAGAGGTTTGGAGGTGTAAATATGCCAGTGACGTTACTGGGAGATGGAGTAGTTCCACTTCTACCATGGCTGATGAAACTGTACCCTGAAAACCGATATGCTACCCCTGCACAGCTTACTTTCAACAACTGTCTCGGCAGAGCTGGAATGACTGTGGAGAGGGAATTTGGACGTCTCAAAAGGTAGATGGCGGTGTCTGATGAAAAGATATATCAATGTCAATGCTGATCCCAGCCTGTTGGGTGCATCACAATTTCTGTGAAGAAAACTGTGAGTAGTATAATGGCACAGATGTGCAAGAGGACAAAAATGAAGGACAGGACTGCAATAATGTTGGTGCGACAACAACTTCACACACCTATAGAAATGTTTTGTGTGCATAGTTTGCAAGTAAGAAGTGCCAGCTAGTGACCTGAGGTTTGTTTCAGAAAGCAGGTTCAACAAACTGAGTCAAAATGTTAACTCTGGTTGGACCAACTGTGCTGTCAAACTCAATTAGTTGAATGAACTCTGAGTTAAAGTAACCTTGAGTAAAGTTCATGCATGAGGATATAAAAAGCTCTCAATGTCAATTCACATATCAACCTCACCATAGCAAAAAACAGCTGTATATCTAGAATACAAGCATATATTACAAAAGAAACCCAATACTGTGGGAGCAACAATAGAGTAGTAGTAAATGTAAATAGAAAAATGAAAAATAAGAAATGTTTTTTCTCGAGTGTTCCACTTATTCAGAAAAAGGGCTGAGGCCCGCAAGACAAGTGGCAGTCCATCACCTTTAGTCTGCAGGCTGCAACTTAACAGCAGGAGAAACTCATGGTTAGCAGAAGAAAACATGCCAGACAGCAGGTTAGAGTCACAAGTTTCCCACCATGCTCTGTGGCTTTCACTCAGATGTGAGATGTGATTATGAAAGAGCTGGATCAGAGAGTCTGTGCTTGGATCTCACAATCCTCATTGATCAAGTTAAATAATTTTAACAAATCCATTTTTAGACTGTTGCATATTTTAAGGTTGCCAGTCCCAGTTTACAGAGTGGTGCCCCAAATTATTATTTTTAAATAAATTAAAAGGTTTTAATAGTAATTTTCAAATTATTGCCAATAACCTTCTGTTCCTTCTAGTCCCAGTAATCTCAAACTTGTAAATGAGTTGATGCTGGAAATAAATTTAAACATTTTTTCCCCGTTTCAGGGTGTTTTGTGGTTGGCAAGTTGGTAAGTTAACCTGACTTTCACAACATTTCATTTTCTCAAAATTAGGTTTTCCTCAAACATAAGCAGTAAAATCTCAGCAATCACTCCTTGCTGCTGCCGCCATTATTGTTGTGATGGCTAGATGGACGCTTTGCTTTGTGTCATGGTTCCGTTTTGCATGACACGTACTTAAGGTCCCAGCAGGTCCCACTCGAGAG
This sequence comes from Mugil cephalus, assembly GCF_022458985.1. Taxonomy (NCBI): domain Eukaryota; kingdom Metazoa; phylum Chordata; class Actinopteri; order Mugiliformes; family Mugilidae; genus Mugil; species Mugil cephalus. The sequence continues at coordinate 22,999,766 of NC_061774.1, read as the reverse complement.
AACAAAAATGGCTTCCCACAGTATAAATATGGAGATCGTGTTGCACATGGGTACGTCCATGACTCAAGGATTTTGAACCTCATTAGTACTGGGAACCTGAACGAGAAGGTAATGTAATACTCATACAATATCATATGTGCCTTTTATAAATAATATATTCCGTATGTCATCATGACGGGGTCCTGGTTGGAAACTGTCTAAGCCTGTAGGCAGATTTTAATGAGCCCATTCCCCCAACCCTGGAACACAAACGTTATGCAATGCAGCTCTAGCTAGGCAAGAGTTTGCAAAGGTTGCACCTGACATGGTCATGAATGTTGTGTAGGATAAAGCACGCCAACATCGATAACCACCATCTGGAAACAGTGGGACCCTCAGGTGGTCGTGCATTCTGATGATGACTTGGAGGCCGAGAGGCCAGTGAGAGGATAATGAACCCGTATTTCAGTTGAAAATCATTTTGACATTAATACAGTGTTATATTAATTAATGGATGTAGTTACAAGCTGTTTCCTGCTAAAGTCATGGGATGCAATATTTGTGTTATTTGTGAATATTACAGACTGACAGAACACACTCTAGCTTGGACTGAAATTTACAGAGGCAAATCTCTTGAGACTGATGTAGGCCTAGTATGGAACTGAATGCCATGTTCATTGTGGTAGTGCGAGAATGTTAAAGCCATATTGTGCATTTACCACAAAAAAAAAAAAAAAAAAAAAATCAAATCAAATTTTCTGTTGGACCAATTCCTTGTCTGCAAAAAAATGAAATAAAGAAAAGAGGGTGGGCAGTTAAAGTGATGCTGAAACGACTTGGATGTTTTTTTTCCCAATTTAAAAAAAAATAAATTTAAAAAAATAAAATAAATAAAAACACCCACACATACTTGTCATCTTTTCTACAAACCCTATAAATACTTTTTTATACCCCACAAGCATTGGATATAATGAAGAGAACTAGGAAAACAGACTAAGTTGGTGTGTATTTTCTACTGACTTTCACAAAAACACTTAAAGTTCATAAATATTTGTTCAGATTTAGACTGAGATGATGCAGCGACTTTGATTAGTAAAAGTATCGATATCTGCAATATCAGGCCCTGTAAGTTACTTGATACTGGATTGATACCAAATCTAGCGGTATCATATACACCCCTATAAACAATATTTACATTGTTCAGGCAACAGAAGCTTTGCACGGTCATACTGTGATAATGTCTTTTGTTACCATTTTTTGAAACCTCCAAAAAGTCTGACGGTTTTAGATCCAGTGTTTGTGTAATCCAAAACATTAGGGTTACACAAACACTTAACAAGAACACATAACATGAGCACCATGTCTAAAACAAGTGGCAATATCTCTGAATATTGTTTTTTGTTTTAATGGCAGGCATGCAGAGGCGACAAATGAACATAAGCCCATGCAGCTTCTTGGACCCCTTTATGTTTGTGATTCTAATGTCCATTGTATCTTGTTACACTTGATAATGAAAGGTTGCATGGTGACAAGGCTAGAAAAGTATGCAAAAAAAATAAAAATAAAATATGCAGTGATTCACAACAGAAGTACAACATAGCAGGGAAACAGTTTAAAACACACTATAATGAGAACAACACAGACATGGCAAACCTCTCTGTTCTCTCCCAGTAACTTTTATACCCTTTCACCTCTTTTCTGTAGCCAATCAGGGAGGTTCTCTGGAATTAGTGCCACTTGGAAGCAGGTGGCATCAATCAACCCATTATTTGCAACTGAACATGGGTAAATTCTTCTTTCAATAATTCAAAAGTACCCTTTGCAAAGGCTTAATCACAACACACATACACATACATAAAGCTATCAAGCATTGACCTTGACAAAACTAACTAATTATATTTTCTGATGATGCATTCTTCAGGCGGAAGAACGGGGGAAATTTTTCACTAATCTGTGGCTCCTCCTACCTCATTCACATGGGAGTATATAAAGGCTAGTGTCCCCTCACCACATGGCAGGCTGGTGCCCTTCAGTAATGCCAACTAGGGTCCATTGAGTTGAAAGTATTTATTAGTGCATGCGCTATTGACATCTTGTTTTAAGTTCTCTAAAGTTTCTGTGTTACATGAATTGTCATCGTGTGAAATTAAAACCAGATGCAAGAACATCCACAGTGAAAAACTGATCTGTATTGTCTCTACAAATGCCTCAAGAATTTACATAATTGTATCTCCTTTTACTAGTGATGGAGAAACTGAATATTTCTGAAACACTGAAGCAATCTGAAGCAATTGTGTTGAAGTGGTTCAGTGTTTCAAACTAATACAACTAAATGTAGTGACATCTGCTGGATAAAAGTATAGATAGCATTCACAGGAAACACGGTAAAGGGTCATGAAACACAGCAGGCACTGTTTGACAATAAAGGATCTACAATATGACCATTTTGAAATGCTTAATTTATATTCTTTCAATAAAATAATGATGTTTGTGTGGTCGTGCCTTCATATAATACTGCATGTTTTAGATATATGCTTTTGGGTGATTTAATAGAAGTACAAAAAACTATATACAAAATAACGAAAGGGTTAGGGATAGGCATCAAACCCTCTTGTCGCAATACTTCTGCTTTGAAAGCTCCACACTGTGTCGAGCGTAACATCTCTACATTTGACTAATGATGGCTGATCAAGGCTTTGTTAAAGCTTCAACACTTTAATTCAAAAGCTTCATTCGTCAAGCCTTCAATGACCGTTAAATCCAAACTTGGCAGTTTGATGCTAATTTAGCTTAAGACCATTTCTTTCAGCTATGAGTCCTTCTGGTACAGGCTTTAGGTTTGCTGAAATAAAATGAAACCTTTGTACTGATTGGGCAACTACCTATAGTAATATGTAATCTGAGCAGGGGCTTAAATTTAATTACAGCAGCCTTTGCTGGGGGAACAACGCCTTCGGGCATATGTCCCATTAAACATGAAATATCTTTTTAAATTGCCTGGGAACCTTCAGTCTCATTCTGAGGATAAAAACCAACAAAGCACCTGAATTTATATATTTATTAATAAAAAAGAAAAAAATGGGAAAAAAAAAAAAAAATGAATGAACTGAAGAAACCTAAGTGTAATCTTACAATCCAGTTAATGACCAGAATGTTAAACTCCAAAAAGCACAGGCTACACAGAGCATACTTTAATTTCTCTCACACGGCTCTAATATGTGAATTATTCATTGACAAAATTAATTTGATGCTGCTTTGATAGACGCAGAGAACGGGACAGAATCACTACAGGCCTAAATGGATTCATTAATAAGACACCAACCGAATATTATGCACAATGACGGCAATAAAATCAGCTTTTGCTTCATGACAGAACGTCACACTGGACTGTCTGTGGTGTACAGTGAAGTAAAGGCAGTAAATGCATGTTCTATATGGATGTGCCTTTCATACTGATGGCATATAGATAGTGGCGTTTTCTACTGGTTCCTTTCCCACTGCGCAAAGAGACGTCCAAACAATGTCTCTTCCAACTTGTGTTTGCACATTTAATTCCCCCCCCCCCCCCCCCCCCCCCTTCCCCCCAGGTGCAGATCTGTGACGCCTAAGGATGTCTGTTTTTTTTTTTTGTTTGTTTTTTTCATCTTTTCATCTTTCATCTTTTCTGTAGGTCATTCAAAGAACAGCTGAAGTGACTGACATCTCCATGGAGATGAATTAGTCCTTGTACATTGTATACAGCAAAGCTCTTACCATACAAGTCAGCACAGCATATGACAAAGTGTTCAGGTCTTGAGCATATTGGAGGTGGGCATTTTGAATCCTCATCTGACCCCAGCATTACTGACATGGCTACTGTCAAGGTCAAGAAATGTTTGTATCTCTCGTTGGGCAACACGGTTAATACCATAGGTCCTGTGTATAACAAACTTCTGTAGTTCAGTGGTTATCCACCTGTCCATTTTTGCAAACCTTGTGTTTACTGTGAAAATTCACTCAGCATCTTTACACTCAATGGAATCAATTTTTGAGAACCTGCCTCCTTTTGCCTCACAGTTAAGCGACAGATTTTTGGGCGAGTTCAAGACTTAACAGTAAATTAACAGGTGTCTAACTACTCCCAAACAGACCATATGCACACCATCTAAGGCAAATGAGCAACGCAAGGAAATCTTGCAGCAATAAAAGGGCGGACATCATTTTGGTGGTTCCTGTACTCCACTCTGGAGAAACTGCCATCTGTTCAAAAAGTGCATTCCTGTTCACTGGAAACTATTCTTTCACAGCTCTCATGGAAAGTATTGCCCTTAATACATTTGTTGAATCAGGGCATCAATATTCACTGTAAATATTCATGACTAAAATGTCATGTACTCAAATCTTTTAATCAATTATATTTGTATGTATTCATGTTGGGAACAACAATGTTTGAGAGAGTGAGCCAATTAAGGGGGGGGGGGGGGGGGGGGGTCGTGGTTTAGACTTGGCTCTCCCATCGTTGGTGGTCAGGTTGGTCCTAACCTCCAGCCACTCAGGTCCTCCAATCCCCAGAGACAGCTCCCTAGAATAAAGAGTTAAGGCCTTCCTACCTGGCCCTCCCAACACCTATTTCCTTCCTCCTGTGATCAACCTGCTTTCAAACAACCCCTCTATTCTGTCTCTCATGCTTTTGGGTGAATCCCTTTTCGTTATGGCATATTACAAAGGTGAAAGAAAGCGGTCATGGTCACTTCCTTTATGTGACAATTAAAGAACATATTCTGGTCAAATATAACACCAAGGTTTTTCACAGTAGTACTGGAAGCCAAGGTAATGCCATCCAAAGAAACCAGATGATTAGATAATGACTCTCTGCCATGTTTACGGCCAAATGACTTCTGTTTTGTCTGAGTTTAGAAGTAGAAAATTACAGTTCATCCAAGCCTTTAGGTCTTTAAGGCATGCTTGGAGTTTAACCAGCTGATTAATATTGGTCCTAGCAGAGAACCCTGAGGAACTCCATAGGTTACTTTGGTGTGTGTAGATAGAAGAATCATTGTTTACATAGACAAAAGAAATCTGAGGTTGTTCTGGTTCTTCTGTTCATGAAGAATAATATGCTGTTCTAATCTTACGGAGAGGTTTTTATTTTATAAAGAAGTAAAACTATCTTTCCAGGCTATGTGAGTTTCTTCAGAATAAGTGGAATGACACATTTTTTTTTTCCAGCTTTCGAAATGCCTGCTTTGAACTACACAACTGTGAATTATACTATGGAGCTACCCTGCTGATTTATTGCCTCCTTTTTCAGAGGAGCAACTAGATTTAAAGTTGTACTAAGTGATGTTGTGCTATCAACAAAATCTACGTATGTGTGTTGGAGTTAGATTGTGGTGTCATCTACATCACTGACATAAGGCACTAAGGTAAATACTGAAGGAATTAATCTATATCTAGTTACAGCATTATCAGATAAGTGTCTACCATAACGAAATGTCTCTCCAATTTCTGTAATCTCTTATAGTAAATTCAAATGTTACAAGGAAATGATCGGACAATAGCTGGTTATGAGAATATACTGTCAGACCTTCAGTTTCTATGCCATGAGTTAGAACAAGATCTAAGGTGTGATTGAAACAGTGAGTTGACCCATTTAATTTCTGAGAAAAGCCAATTGAATCTAATAATGACATAAATGAAGAGCTAAGACCATCACTGCCAACATCAACATGGATGTTAAAGTCCCCTACTATAATGACTTTATCTGTTCTAAGCACTAAATCAGAATTTGGCTAAATTCTGAGTAATTGGAGCAGGTGGGCGATACATCACATCAACAGTGTTTTTCAGTCTGGATGAGCAAGACTAAGAGTAAGGCTTTCAAATGAATTAAAGCTTTGCTTACAGTAGTAGTGACTCAAAAGTTCTCCTGTTTCCATGATGGGCCCTTGGCTGATCCTTGACTGGTCTCCCACAGGTCCCCTGCAGGACCTCAGGGGTAGTGTGATCCCCCACAATGGCATAGTCAGTGAGGCCCCAACTGGAAACGGCCCTCCCGGCAGCCCGAGTGAAAACCAGCTGCAATGATTAGATTTTTGATTAGAGTCTTGTCATTGCACGGTAGCATATAACAATATACATTGCACAACGAAATTGAGATGCAGCTCTCCCATGCACAAGAAAAATATTCAATAAATAACCTAACTAGACAAGGCATGTACAACAAACTAAAAAGGACACTATATACAAATTAGAATGTAAACAGGACTGTATAATATTGCACTTCTGTTTGGGGGGGGGGGGCTTATTGCAGTCATTATTTTCATGAAAGTGAAACGTTGTGGCTCAAATGACACAATTGTGTCAGCTGTTTTTGTTCAGCAGCGCTATGGTCCTGTTGTAGAAACTGTCCCTCAGTCTGTTTGTCCTTGTTTTCAGCATCCTGAAACGAAGAAGGCAGGAGCTGAAACACCCGGTGTCCTGGGTGTGAAATGTCTTTCAGGATGCTGCATGCCTTCCTCAGGCAGCGGGTGCTGTAGAGGTCCTGTAGGAGGGGAAAAGGTGGTCGATGATCCTCTGGGCCGTCTTAATGACCCTTTTGTAGTGTCTTTCTATCTGCCATGGTGCAGCTGGAAAACCACATGCATAAAGAGTATGTCAGCACACTCTCAATGGAGCAGTGGTAGAAGACCGTCAGCAGCTCCCTCTTTAGTTTGATCCTCCTGTGGATCCTCAGAAAATGAAGCCGCTGCTGGGCTTTCTTCACAACCGCTGAGTTGTTGGAGCTGCAGCTGAGGTCTGCATCCATTTGCACGCCCAGGAACTTGAAGCTGTGCACCCTCTTCACAGACTCCCCATTAACGCAGATGGGCTGCAGGTCAGTCTTCCTCCTCCTGTACTCCACAATCATCTCCTTTGTTTTCAGGTGCTGAGGACCAAGTTGTTGTCATCACACCACTCCACCAGCCTCTGGACCCCCTCCCTGTAGACCATCTCGTCACCACCAGAGATTAGTCCCACTAAGATGGTGCCGTCTGCAAATTTAACAATGATGTCTGGGTGGGTGCTGACACAGTCATGGGTGTACAGAGTGTAGAGCAGAGGACTGAGTACACAGCCCTGTGGGGAGCCGCTGTTGAGAGATGGGGCCCGACTCTGACACTCTGGACTCCCAGCCACCACCTGCTGCTGGATTACAGACTTCCTCTCCAACCGTGTATAATGTCCAGCAGTCTTTCTGTCAGTCTGTCCGGGAGTATGGTATTAAAGGCAGAGCTAAAGCCAACAAAGAGCAGTCTGGCATAGCGTCCCTGTTGTTCCAGATGGGAGATGGTGGTGTGGAGCACTACACAGATGGCATCCTCTGATCTGTTCGCTCTGTATGCAAATTGAAGTGGGTGTGGCGTCGGACCATTTTTTTTTTTTTCTCGAAGCACTTCATGACCACATGTGTCAAAGCAACTGGTCTGTAGTCATTAAAATTGTTGATGGTGGTCTTTTTAGGCAGCGGGACGATTGTAGCCGACTTCAGGCATGGTGGGATGAAGGACTGGGACAGTGACTCAATAAAAAGCCTGGTGAAGACCCCAGCCAGCTGGTCTGCACACTCTCTGAGGACCCTCCTGGTCACTCCATCTGGTCTGGCGGCCTTCCTAGGGTTCACTGCCTTCAGTGTGCACCTCACCTCATGTTCCTGCACCGAGAAGCTGGAGGTGTTGCAGTTAAGTGGACGAGCTGTGGCTGCCTCGTGTCCTTCCACCTAAAGCGTGCAAAGAAGTGGTTTAGCTCCTCCACTTGGGACAAATGCCCCATTTGTCCATGGGAGGAGCAGTGATTTTAATGTTTTTGCGCTCACCATAGACTGTATAAAGACATATCTAAACAGATATGCTTGGGACGCCTGGGTGGGCGGGTGAGCCGATCAGCTGAGATGGAGCACAATCATGGATATGGCTAGTGGTGCAACAGATCATTGTTGATCCGTAATCCATTCTGATTGCTCTATTTAACTCTGGTTAATTTGTGTAGGCTAAAGAAAAGCAAAAGTAGCACAACTTAACTTTGATACGGTGCATTTCGATCTCTTGGCCGCTGGGTTGTAAAAAGCGTTGGCTTCCATTTTTAGTGCGAAATCAAAGTGCAGAAAATGTGAAAGTCTTACGTTTCATGGGCATATATGCTGTACCTGAACAATTCTTTGGTGTGGTGAAATTTCACTGGTCACCTACACCCAGGAATGTATCTGCCAATCAGACGTGTTCGTTTCCAACACATTGTAGGTGTAGGTCTAGGATTAATACATAAATCGGAGTGGAAGATTGCTGCTACTCCTCCTCCTCACCCTGTGCTTGGAATATGACTGGGTGGCGCGGACTGATTTAAACTGACATATTCATCATGCTGCAGCCACGTTTCAGTCAAACTAAATAGATCACTCTGATCAGTCACTAAGAGATTTGGGTGAGAGATCTGACATTTAAACGACCACGTTTAATTTTCTTATTATTCTGTTGTACTAGTGAATTTGTGTTTTATATAAGGTTCCTATGAATATTTCCTCTGTTGTTTTTCAATTGCACATCTATGGAGTTTGAGGAGTTATGGGTGTGAGACAGTACTAGAGAAATGGCAGAGAAGCATATAAGACTGCAACTCTGCCTCCTGAGCTGAACTCTGGGTTTCATCGTTTTAAGTGGTTTAATAAAATCAGCCAAATTGCTAGGGGTAAGAAGCACCCGCCAAGGTGAGGATCTCGTCTAATCAGACCAGGCTTTCCTCAAAGACTTCCAATTATTAACGTAGGCCACTTCATTGGCTGGACACCTCCTAGATAACCAGCAGTAGAATAATATGCGACTAAACATATCATCGCTGGTCAGCTTGGGCAGTTTTTGCAAACTTACACACCGATTCAACATTAAGTTTAGTGACCTCCGATTGGCGAAACCGTTGATCATTACTGCCAACGTGAATAGCAATCGTACCAGCCTTAGCCTTACCCAGCAGTTTGAGATAAGATTTGGTGTTGCCCGCTCTGGCCCCTGGAATGCATCTAACTATAGTCACTAGGTTCTCTAACTTCACATTCCGCAAAATGGAGTCACCAATTACCAGAGTTGTTTTTTCAGCGGGTGTGTCACCGAGTGGGGAAAATGTGTTAGAAACATGAAGCGGTTGGTGGTGCTCCTTGGGCCGAGTAAGACTATGCTTCCTTCGTACTGTCACCCAGCCAACCTGGTTTCCCAGCTGCTCAGGAGCTGCAGGGGGACAGCTAGCAGGAGCTATGCTAACGGGAGCTGGTCGGTTGGTCGCAATGGCTACAGGGCGCTGACTAGCTTTTTATTTTTATTTTATTTATTTTTTTCTCCATGGCACGGAGCTTCGCTTCCAATTCAGAGAGCCTTGCTTCCAAAGCTACAAATTACATTTATTACAAGTACCATTACCACTAAAGGAGGCAGAGGAGTAACTAAACCCATGACAAGATGAGCAGGAGACAGAAGCAGAGGGAGAGAGTAGCCATAGCTAACCACTAAATGGACCAAAGCTGATTAAGTTGAGATGAATGTAAGATTTGGAAAGAGCTATAGAGGACAGGTCGTTGGGTAAACTGAAAATGAGAGTTTCACTGCTTGTACAGAAAATGTTTTTTTTTTTTTCTTTTTTTTTTTTTTTACCAACAAGATTCCCGCAATGCAGTTTTGTTTGACTACTAATCTAGCTGTTTGATAGGTTAAGACAATTGTGTCATGGCCCACTAGTCGGCTAATACACCCCATTTGTGTCTATCAAAGCTGCACTCTCTACAACAGCATTCTTCACTCTTAAATCCACAATACGGTTAAAACTATGAGACCAAATTAATTTTCAGTGCCGTCAGCTTACTAAAGAGTCTTAAGTCATGTGACCCTGACCTTCAAGATATAACTTAACACTCTTTAGTAAAGAGTGTTTTTCCTAGGCACTTTTGCTGCTACACAGGCCAGGAATAAGAAAACGCAGAAAAAGACACCCTGATGTGCTACAGGGCACATTCACACACAACACATTTCCTGAGAACCCACTCAAGTGTTTAGGAAATCCAGTGTTTGTGAAAGTCGCCTTTGATCGTATTTTCACTCTGCAATTTCACGGTTTTTGACCTCTTTCCCTCTGCTCTTGCATAATCCTACAAGCTTCATGTGATATATATTTTTTTTATTTTATTTTTTTTCTGAGGCAATGATAATTAGCTGTGCAGAGGAATATGGTGTCTTGTGTAAGCAACCCAAATCATTTGATAAGAGAAAAAAAGGTTGAAAATCCATACCCATCGGGCTAACGGTCACATGATGGAGGTACTCTATCAAATTTGTTTCCTCAATGCCTTCATGCAAGCATCAAATGGAAGCTATTTTTTTTCTTTTTTTTCCCTTTTGGTTTGGTTCACTTTCCTCCTCAACCTGCTTTTTATAACTCTGACCAAACTCCAGTTTCATGATGAAATAAGATTAACCTGTGTCTTTATTGTAAAACTCACACTGCTCATAAATTGAGTCATGGTTGGTGTATAATTGTAATACTTTTATCGGTAATTTTGTAACCACAGCGGCAGTCAAGTTAGTCAGACAATATGGCATTTTAAATGAAAAGAAAGTGAACGCAGTCCCACCAGACTACGGAAAACGATATGTATGAACAAAAACAGTGTTTCAACCCAGATCAAAGGTGTTGGCTGGTCTTTTCATGCGCACGCTGAAAGACAATATCTATAAAGATATAAAGAGATATCTGTAAAGATGAAACCCTTCAGAATTGTAAAAGTCAGCTCGAGAGTTTACAATTTTTTTTTATTTTTTTTTTTGTAGTAGTAGTAGTATTGGTTAATAAATTAAACGCATCAATTTGTTTATGAATGCTTGATCACAGTGGTAGACAAATCTTGGAAATTGGGGTTCTCTGCAAACGATAATTTAATGTTAAGGCAGATGATCCACAGCTGTTTACGTGGTGCTATTAAAAAAGAACTGGCCACTGTATGTGCTCTGTAATTTATTCTCTGGTGAGAATCAACGTGTGTCCTCTTCCTCATTTCATTTGTTTTTCCTTTGCATGTTTGTCGCATCTAAATATTCAGACAAATTTAAATGAGACCAAGATGACACAAAATGCAGTGTTGGGACTGGAAGTGTTGGGACACACATAGGCCTGGAATATGTACTACAGCCTTTGTACAACTAGATGTGGTTTTGCAATGGATTGATCATTACGGAAAACTGGAGGGGGGGGGGGGGGGGGGGGGGTCTTTTTGGTACATGTGAGCGTGGTGTACTGGAATATTAAAGTGCATCTGGAAATGTGTCCGATTTCTGGGAAATGCCTCCCAAAAAAAGGTTTGCATTAAATTTTAAATGTTAAGCCATACTATGCTGAAGGTGGAGTTTCATAGTAGCCGTGATTTACAAAATTATAAAGACAGTAAGGCTCTTTATTTTAAATGTGGGAGGTCTATGTTTTATCCTCAACATGTCAATACTGATCGTTGATTAGATCATTCATCATCAGAGAAATGGAACAAGTGATTGCGTCCCTTATTCTGTAATAGCTCTGCCTCTTTGTATTTTCCATATTTCTATCTCTGTAGCTTCGACCCATCATGACCCCAGAACCATTCTCAGAGGCTGGTTGTCAAGTTAGATGGATGAAGCCATAAACAGCCTGTGGTGAAGAAGAGGTATTGAATATGATGGAGGACATCATTTTGAGCTTCTAACCTAACTGAAACTCCTCATCTTGATCTGATATAGAATTTTTAGTTTTCTCTTCCATCTGGTTGATCCTTACTGTTCTAGTAATACTACTACTTCATCCATTCTTTGGCCGAGGCATCTGTGATTCCTTTCTATTTGGTCTTCACACCAGTTGCAGGGGTCAGCTGCCATGTTAGATGGATGGAGCCCTCAGAAGGCATGCTGCAACTTCTTGCCGGAGATTAGACGTATTGGGGCACATTATTGACTTAATGAAATGTAAACAGAAGATGAAAACGATGCCGACAGGTCTGTTCTGGTGAAATGGTACAAATTCAATTCAAGGTGACTGTGATTACAGCAGAATAAAACTTGCTACAATTGTATTCTGTGACCGAGCAATTCCTCGTCCATTGTGGAGATGTTGCATCTCTGTCTCTCGTCTAATCCACACTGACCTCAAACCTACTCTCACAGATCAGCTGCCATTTTAGATGGATGGAACCATCAGTAGTTCTGACCTTCTTGGTCCAAATTACTGACTGCTGGTCCTGTAACGGTATCTGCCGACACTGACTTTCTGCTTTTTGCTTCCCCTCTCATTATTCAAAGCATGACCAGACTGTGTAAAGGTAGACGCTGGCAGATTAGATGTACACTAGATTCCTTGACGAGTTTAAATCATATTAATGGCCTATCAAACTAAATTGAACAGAGGGATTTATTTTATGATGCCTAAGCAGAAGAACTGGCATGTGCTTGAGTGGATGCCAAGACTTGGTGATATAACCTGAATCCATAATATGCCCTGTCAAAACTGATCTCGGGACTGATGAACTGAACCACAACAGTTTCTTGCCAATTAGGGAAGTAGGAAGAATGAATTATTTAACGTTACAACACTAACATCGGGTGATTTTAACTTTTTTTTTTTCTTTTTCTTTTTTTTTTTTTAACCCGAGCGATTGTTATCGCGTGAGTTTTGTTGTCTTGCTGCTGTCTGATTTGTATGGTTCCTTGAGTGTTTCCCCACCCCAATCCATTTTTTTTTTTTTTTTTTTTCACCCAACAAGTAGGTTTTTGGGTAATTTTTTTTTCACCCAGCATTAGTTTTTATGTATTATTTCAGATGATTGAAATAACTATTTTATGGCGACATACTGTGCACACCTATCATCCTCTCACAGGCTTGGATAATCTGGCATGCCAACAAGTGAATAAACCATAACTAAAGGTAGTTTTACTTCAGTAATCGCTAGCTACACATGTTTATTCTTTGATAATGGTACTAGCAAAGCAGTCTTATAATTTCTTTTCTTTAGTATAATGCTTATGAATGAATGTCATTTAGTTGTAATTTCCAATGAAATTCATTTGGAAGACTGTGCTTTCACTGGACCCTCAGTCATAGAACAAGTGGACTCGGTATCAAATTGTTTGCAAATTTTCAAGATTTTATGTGAGCCGTGATGCCTTTCTTATAAATTTTATAAAGTTCTTCAATTCACTATTTTATTGTACTTTCTATTTTATCTATATGGGAATTAACCGTACCCGACATTAGTGGTGGTGTTATTAATTATAATGTTGAAGTTTTAGAGTTAAGTGATTAGATAAGGTAATGCCACTACAGCAATTATCATTTCATTAAGCACAACATCATATTATAAATAAAAATGCTGGATTCGTCCTGTACACAACTTTATTTCCATCACTTTCAATGCGCCAATATTCCTGTGGCATCTCAGCAGTTTCCTGTGCAGTAACGTACTTGTTAATTTATGCACATAAGATCATAATGGCATGTGATAGGATGTGAATAATTAAGTGACTCCTGCTGTGTTCATGCGTACACTGCACCCGTAGTGAGTTGCATGTATCCACAGGGACCCAAATGGCACTTAATGACATTCATTTAATGCCAGTATGATCTCTACCAACGGATATTCTATGTGATGCAAAATTTGTGTTCTTGTGCAGAGTGTATGGATATTCGAAACACTTAATCCATTTCCAGTGAAGTTGTAAGTATTAAGTTCACATACTTACTGTGACACTTCCTCATAAACGTATAGGTGTAAACTGCTAATAAAAAGACAGAACATTGTAGTGTATACCCACCTTCTAATTGAATGAGAAAATGTGTCCACATTTGACTCGTAGTGTACATACACTATAAATATGCCTGTCAAAGGGTAAAATGGTGAAACAGGATGTGATGTCACAGCAATAAAAGTTCAGACAGGAACTTTCTTTAAGTCCCATATTCTATATTTTCTGTTACTGAGTTACCCTTAGATTGTTGCTATCACAGATAGCATTTCCTTCCGCTGTAGCTTAACATTACAAGCGTTAACTTGGGGGGGAGGAGAGAGGCTAGTTGACATTTATTATGTAGTCACAAGAAATGTCCAGTCAGTGCTCTTTGTATTTCTATGTCTCTTTAAAAGCGTATATATGAAAAACGGCTGCAGCAATATTTGGCGTTTCCTTTCAGTCCCTGAAATATTGCATGGAGTAAAGGAGCGGGAAGGAGCCGTCACAGTGAGCTGATGGATGACGATCTGCAGGCGACAGACTGGACACCTCCAAGTTCTCAGCAAGGCTCTTTTACTGTGCCCTGCTGTTCACTAATCAGATCACAGATGCTCACAGAATGATGGAAACAAAAAGGCTAATTATTGCCTGTCTTCTTGAGTAACACAACACTTATTTATTTTCCCGCCCTCTGAATTCTGTGAGCGGTTGCTGAATATGTTGTTACCGCCGGTAAGCACGGGTGTTCCACAGCCCAAGCCGGGACTCAAACGAGCTTCATTTTTGTCAGGCGTAAATTAGCGGATATCACAACACAAGTTTTTAAAGGAAGCCTTCAGTAAGTGTTTAATTGTTAACCAGCCTACTGTGGCAAATGTACCATAATCAACACACTTCCATATGTCCCACATTTAAAAATAAGTTAACCTTTATTTAAGCAGGAAGATCTCATTTTGATCAATGTCCTATTCATAAGGAACATAGACAAAGGACTAAATTGACAAGCAGAATACTTGAGAAAAAAAGGATAAAAAAAAACTCTCAAAGAGCTCAAATTAACTGCAATCATTCTGCAAAACCCCCTTTTTCTAAATCAGTATATGGAAACGGAACAGAAAGTAAACGCAAGTAAGCATCAGGTATTTGTTGTGCAATAAAGGTACAAATGCATAAATAAAATCATACCAAAGAATGAATGAACCTTTGAGTGGCCAAAGCAGACCATCACACCTGAGAGTACACCACACAAACTGTCGAGGTTGTAAAAGTGAGGACCCAAACGCAGGACAATAGATGAGGCAGGAACTCCAAACAAAAAGGTATTTGACAATTAACAAAAGGCATTGTGTGAGGCAGGTAAATTCAAAATCAAAAAGGAATCATCGACATGGCGTGGAAAAACATGGAAAAAGAAGTGGAGACATCAACGACACGACATGGAACCAAGGGAAAGCAGGGCTATATATACACAAGAGGGCTCAGGGCTAACAAGACACGGGTGAAACGCATAATGACAATCAACACAGGTGAAACCAATGAACAATCAAGGGACAAACAACGAACACCGACAGGAACACCAGAACTAAAGAAAATAAAACAGGAAACACAACATGACAGACAGACGTGACATAACAAAACCACAATAAACACAACAGGAAATCCAGAAACTTGACAAAAAAAAACAGGAAACACAACATGACATGGACAGACATGACAAAACCACAAGGAAACACGACCGACAGGAAACTAAGAAACTTACCAAAGTAAAACAGGAAACACAAAGCATGATTTACAAAATAAAAGACAGACAAACCATGACAAAAACAAGGCTAAAATTGGGTTTTTGATTTCGAAACAAGTCTTCACTTTCTAGCCGCAAGTGGAAAGGAGTCATCAATTAAGGCACTTGGGTATTTCTATTTCTATTTCATTTCCTTCCATACAGAGATTGGGGTCATGTGTTAATTGGAGAACATAATTAGAACGCGTGGATGGATGACTTATGCTTGCATCACACACGGATAAATAAGTAAAAATAAAAGGTGTTTACTCTGAATTGTTATGTCAAGACACTTATTATAAAGTCAGAAACTATTGCCGCTGGACATTGTATTTTCTATCATTCGCCATCAGGGTCACATGCCTGTTGAGCAAAGTGTTAGATTCTTACAGTGAAACTCTTACAGTACAACAAACCACAGCTTTAAAGCATTTTTTATTTTTTTTTGTCTGAGATGTCTGAGACATCTCAGACAAAAAAAAGCAAATACATGTGTGCTAAGAATGTCACCTTTACTTTAATTAAGATGGTGCCTTTGAGGAAACGACCAGGAAAAAGATCTGGAGATAGTAGTTAGAAGATGATGGCATTTTCTCTGGGCATGAGCAGGACAGATAAGACGTTGGATGGACGGCTCACGTGAGACGTTTTCAGAGATGAAGTAGGAGAGGCCAGGTTGAGACGGTTTGGGCGTGTTCAGAGGAGGGATTCTGCCAGGCAGGAGGTCTTGAGGAAGACCAAAGAGGAGGTTTATGTACGTAGCGAAGGATCTGAAGATACACCGTTCCTTTCCAGATAAAATGTAAAAACATTGTCAAGTTCAATCTATTTTAGTTGAAGGGCTGTTTTCCCAATAACCTTTTGAAGACTGCACTGAATAATTAATTGCCACTCTGACAATATGCCATATTTCTGACTTTTTTTAAAATTTATTCCGATGTAAAGGATATTTTTGGAGCTACATTTTAAGACGGCTTACTCTTGGAATCTAATTTTAGCCCTTTTTCTAATCGGTAGCGGGAGTTTTGTTTGTTGCAGACACCATCACATTTTTTAATGATCCTGGAATCAGAGAGCAAATCAACAGTGACTCTAATGTGTCTTCTGTGGCATAAGATGCATTTCTCAAGTTGCTAAACTCTGATCAGGAAACGCGATGACGTGGGCAGCAGACTGCATCCGCCTCGCCTCTCGATCGCTTGTCCTCACACTTTGAATTTATCTCCAGTCTTTTGTGTCCCGTCTCCGTGCTGTCCAATAAAGCGATATCCTTTAATACTGCATCTGTTTGAGGTGCCACTCTTCACTTCAACCAGGGCCAGCGGTGGGATGCTGCTTTTCGAGAGCGAGGAGTGGGGGGTGCAGCCTTCATATTAAATCTGACAGCGAGCTGGGAGTATTAGTCAAACCTCTCAGGCATGCACCTTTCAAATCAAACCAGAGGGAGAGTTGCTGAAAGGGAAGGTAGGAGGCAAAGCAAGAGAGAGGGGGGGAGTTTATGATGCGTTAAAATGATCCAAGGAGCAGTACCCATTTATTCTCATGAAGTGACAAAACTCTGCGTGTTTCCTTTTTTCTTCTTTTTTTTTTTTTTTTTTTTTTTTTTCTGTCAACCTCCACCTCCCCTTTCCCCTCGGGTATCTATTTTCTGTCTGTTTCTCCTTTTGTTGCACGCATGTCTCAAACTGAGACCAGACCTCACAGGGTAATACACCGATGACTGCAAATATGTAAAAGGAGAAACGGAAGAAACGCAGTGTGACTAGTTGGAATAATACATTGTAGTTGTGCCACTAACACATGGGTTTATTGCAAATCCAGTGTCATTAACTACTATCACCCACGTGGGATTCCAAACGGATGTTAAGTGACTAATGCCTGCTGGCACTGTGACAGCCCGGAGGAGACTGGACAAGAATTAAATGTGCTGTCGACCAAGTCCTCAACATCTGAGGTGGTGGGTTAATCACAGAGTACATGTTAAGATAATTAGCTGCCATTTAAGTGTTTGATATTGAGAAAATGCATCAACCAGCCACAGCATTATGACCATCTCGTGACAATACAGCGTTCTGCTGGGAAACCTTTTGGACATGGCATTCGTGTGGATGTTACTTAAACATGTGCCACGCACCCCTGCCCCCCTTAGAATGCAGCAGCCATCCCCAGCAGGAGGAAACCTGATACAGCCGAACACACAAAATATGGTTTAGGAAACAACTGAGGGAAAAGAGGAAAACAGCACAAAGTGTTGACCTGGCCTCTAAATTCACTAGATCCCAAACTGATCAAGTATCTGTAGGTTGATCCACTGGGGCCCCTCCCTTTAACCCATCCTGTTGTCGGACACCACGGGAAACCCCCATAAGGTCCACATCCATTCTCCGATGAGTCGCAACTGATTTGAAGGCACAAGGGAAACCTACACAATATGAGGAAGTTGGCCATAATGTTATGTCTGATTGGTGTAACTGGATACTACTTCAGTACGGCACCACATACTGTGCTGACTGGATAACTAATGCAATATAAATCACATTTATAACGCTTGCACACTGTAGGAAAAACCGCAGAACTGGTGCTTTTGTCTATTATGAGACAGTTTACTTTTTTTGATATGTCCATGTATTTCAGAGATGCAGTGTTTCAATTTTGTAGCGCAACAAAACCAATTGTGCAAACTCGTTTACCATTATTGGTAAGATGGAGACAGATGAAGTTATTTGATACTAGCTTCATAATCAATAATTTATGTTTTTATTGACTACAGTGTGGAAGAATATGAACTGTGAATCTATCGTATAACTTCGTCAGCCGTTGAAATGTGGATTTATTTTTTTGTTTTGTTTTTTTTACTGTTCTAGCCAACAAGAGGAGATGTTGAGGGTAGAACTTCAAATCCTCACACCGTCAGCCATCTTCATCTGCTCAAGTTCAGTCCCTCTGATGTGGTAAATCCCTAAAATCTACTGGTCAAAAAAAATCCAGCTGACACTACTTTACTCCAAAGACTGGTGGAAGTTTGCGATGAGCAGGTAAACAGAACATATGAACAATTTTTATGTTCCGAACGTGACTTTACTATTTCCTGTCTTCCTGAACCGGGTCATGTTGTGAAAGATCTACAGCAGCTGCCTTGAGCATGGAGACCTTATTACTAAACCTTATCTTAGTTTCTTTCTGTATTAAGAACACCCGAGTGAAGGGATAAAAAGGTGAATAATAGTTTCTTACATGAAACCCTCTGTGGATTATTACTGTATTTAATTAATTTCTTGGAGTGTACAAATGTTTTTACCACCACATTGAGAATATTACTCTTTTACAATAGGTTAAATTACAAAATTCCACCATGTTTTATGTTGCTGAGTTTTAAACATTCATACATTTTGGTTTTAGGCTTGATTTTTGTTTAACTTTGAAAATGTGAAAAGTTTTGTGTTTCTCTTACTTCCTGACTTTGTACCAGTGTTTTTTTTGTCTTTTCACTCATGTTTTTCCTTCATCTGTGTCTCATATCCCAATTACTTTGTGCATGCACGTACACCGATCTGGCGTATTTCTCCCTTGTGACTCATCGGTGTCTGTCTGGCAGACAGTGTCTAACTAAGATTTACATGAATGCCACCTCAAAAAGTTTCCCAGCAGACAGAATTGCCACAAGATGTTAAATGTTGTTTACTTGTGTATGTCTACGGTCATAATGTTGTGGCTGATCTTTAAACTGAACTTACCTCCAAACGTGCGTCCTACAGTTGGATTCTTCTTTATTCCTCTAAACTTGACACATCATTTTATTTAACAGACCAAAGTGCTTAACTTAAAATGAATTCCACAGTGTACGGAGGTTTTACGTTTTTTTTGTTTTGTTTTTAATGTGTTTACCTCTCTGCATGACGGCATCCTGCCAGTTCAACTGTCAAAGTGTTCTTTGAAGAGTTTGTGAAAAGCCATTCCATCCTGCATTTTATCTTAAAGTGGTGAAAGGCTGATTGTCAAGAAGTTGGCGTCTCAGAAACTGAATTACTCCTCTGATTGGCACCGATGGTGTTCATGGATAATGGAGACCAGTTTGATATGCATCGCAGAGATTATACATAGCTAAATATGATTTTCCTGATGTCCTTTGCTAATTCAACACCCCATCTTGGTGCAAATCAGATCAGCTGTGAGGTGCAACTCTGTCAGGACAGTTTTTCTTGGGTGCAAGGCAGAAGCAGCAACTCGTCAGAGACAAATCTTTCCTTAAGAGCATTTTCAGAAAGGACCTCTGCTGTTGATGATTTACACCAAAATAGAAAATACCACACTGTCCCAAGTAATTAATTTATTAACTCTTAAACCTCAGTTTTCAAGACAATGTTCCACCTACCTTTGCACTATACAGATTTGTTTTCTTCGTTGATCCATTCATATTCAAGATTTTTGACGGATCAGTTTTGCCCTCTGCAACATTCCCTTGGAAGCCGAAGCACGCTTCTTGACGAGGTGGCATCCCAAGCGGCGTGCAGGTTGAATCTTGCTCGCAAAACTGGCCTGCTGGCCCCTGAAGCGAGAAAGCAGATGATCACAGCTTGTCACTCGCACTCTCTCACAGACGCACTGTGCACTCAGCCTCCATGCCTCGGACCATGTGGGCGGTGGGGTGGGAGGGGTGCCACCCAGCAAGTTCAACTGAATGCTCCAGTGAACATCTAGATGAGCTGGAAGTAGTGTTTGTCTAACTTCCTCTTGTTGTTTTTGGCTATTCTGTGTTACAGAGACGGCCTCGGTCCTCCCAGTTACCCTCCTTCCCCTCTGGGTCCAGTCTCTCGCCACTCTGCTAGGCACCTCGACTCCAGGGTGTATGCCTGATCCATGGGTTCTTTGTGTTGGCTTTATGCCTAGTCCCGTTTTTTTTTTTGTTTTTGTTGTGGTGGTGATTTTGATTTCCTTGGAGTTGATTTTATTTGTTCCACACTAAGTGCTCGAGAAATAGCTGTATCTTTTGTTAACTTTCTCTAGTTCCTATTTCTTTTTGTCACCTTGAACTACTGAAAACTTATTCCG
Source organism: Mugil cephalus (assembly GCF_022458985.1). Lineage (NCBI taxonomy): Eukaryota > Metazoa > Chordata > Actinopteri > Mugiliformes > Mugilidae > Mugil > Mugil cephalus. The sequence continues at coordinate 22,979,213 of NC_061774.1, read as the reverse complement.
TTGCTTATTGACCTCATTCTCTTGTGGCATTTGTTTGCTTTCTTCTATACACTGAACGTTCTTTCACTACAGGGGGTTTGTGTTCCCACTCCTATTATTATCTTCCATCACTTTCCCCTTGATTGTGTTCAGTTACGGCTCTATGTTTAGCTGATGACACTCTCAGAGCATCGGTTTATTTTCTTCTTGCTGACACCAAACTTCTCAAGAACAACCGAGTGATGGAAAGCAGAGTGACGGCGAACTTTGAATGAGTTTTGACAGATGTTGGTGCTTCTGTATGTGCCACTGCTTTTGTACACTTGTCGTGTTAGTAGAAACGCTTTGTAACACAAGATGTTGTGCTGTCTTATTTTCCGCCTCAAAGAATGATATTAGCTTAACCATTTGAGATAAAAGCTTTTCTAAAAACTAAAAAAATCTGAATACCTTGTTTGATATTTTCCAGTTTGCTCTATTGATGGCGGTGCTTGGGTTCCATGGGCTCCACAATAATGCTTTCAAATGGCTCATTATTATTAGTATTTTGATATTTACTGTCCATGACAGTTGGTTTTCTCGTTATTCCTCTGGCGTATGGACCTGGAGGGTGTGTCATTATTTCTTCTTAGGAGGAAATAGCCTTAACATTTTCTCCAACAAGTGATGTAGACATGCTACCTATAATCTGAGACTCTGCTAAACAGTTTACTTTTCCTGACTTGTGTTATTTATTCAGCAGATTATAGAAGTTGCTTTTTTTTTTTTTTTTTGTAGGTATTCTTTATCTTAAAGACCAACAGTCAAAATGCTACACAGTACAGAACATCTACAAAAAATAAATTGTGTTTTTGTGTGTGTATAAAGGTATGCTGCATTGTGTGGGTGAATACGAAGTCTGGAAGGAAAGGAGAGATACATTGCCAATCTGACTTTTGTGATGATATGGGGATAATATATTCCCTTGGGAAGGGGGGGAATCCGCACACTCCAATATTTCATTGGACTGCCTTTAGCTTTGATTACAGCAGCATCGCTGTGGCATTGTGTTGACATGCATCTGCAATGCCACAGGATTTATTTCCAACCACTGCTGCATTAATTTTTCACCAGTATCTTGCATTGATGGTGGGAGAATCTGACCACTGCACAAAACCTTCTCCAGCACATCCCAAAGATTCTCACTGGGGTTCAGGTCTGGACTCTGTGGTGGCCAGTCCATGCGTGTCTCATGCTCCCTGAACTGCTCTTTCACTATTTGATCCTGATGAATTCTGGCATTGTCATTTCAGAATATGTCATCAGGAAAGAAAAAAATCCATTGATGTAATAACCTGGTCATTCAATATATTCAGGTAGTCAACTGACCTCATTCATTGGGTCATAATGGAGATCATAGCACTGCCCACACATGGTGGGTGTATCACTTCATCTGCCTCTCTTCTTACCCTGATGCCTTATCCTGATCACTCTGGAATATGGTAAATCTGGACTCATCAGACCACATGACCTCCTTTGATTGCTCCAGAATCCAATTTTTATGCTCCCTAGCAAATTGAAGCCTTTTTTTCCCCGGTTAGCCTCACTGATTAGTGGTTTTCTTAAGGTTACACAGCTGTTCTGTCCCAGTCCCTTGAGTTCCCTTCGCACTGTACGTGTGGGAATGCTCTTACATTCACTACTAAATGTAGCCCTCAGTTATACTGTTTTTTTTCATCAATCCGATTTTTTTTTTTCAACCACATTTCTTCCCGCGAAGATGATGGTTCCCCACTATCCTCCAGTTTTTAATAATGCGTTGGACAGTTCTTAACCCAATTTTAATAGTTTCTGCACTCTCCTTACTCTATTTGAGAAGGGTCAAATCATTGGCATGCATCAAGCTGAGAAAACACTTGCCAGGGGATGTACTTTTCGACACCTCCCATGGTACTGGTTGTGAACGAGAATCTACTCATTGCATCAGTTGAGGTTAAATAACTTACTGCCAGCTGAAAGATAACCATCCATGCAGTAATTACCCAATAGGAGGCTTGTACCTACTTCCTTAGTAGTTTTAGTTTAGTTTTTTTTGTTTGTTTTTGGCCAGGCAGTATAGCTATATCATAATGGTATATGGCACCATATGAAAACAGTCAGTTAACACAATGCTAGTGTAATCACCATAGGATGAGGTGGACACAAAATGAGACAAACAGGCACAATAATGTATCATTAAATATTAAATTGAGGGAACGGGGAATAACGTCCATTACTGGGAGAGTTATATATATATCTTCTGATGGTATGGTCACATTTCATCTGCCTTAGAGTGCATGTTCACTCGGTTTTGAAGCCATGTTTTCCACTTGGTAAGCAATGAAGTGCTGGAGACTAAGACACACAGCTCTGTGTGAACGGGTGACATCGAGGGCTGCAGGTTGATTGAATGTTGGTACTGGCTTTGCAGTAAATGCAGGTGTGTTTTGACATTGTCAGCCTTGAATACAGTCTGACTGTCATTGCTGTTTTTCTAAGGTGACCTTGAGAGCTTTAAAAGATGCTTGCATATAAAATGCACATATGTAGTGCAGATTGTGAGACATCCCTGTGAAAAATTAAAGGCACCCAGTTCATAAGACTGTAAATGTTAGGATTTCAATGAAATTTTGTGAGTGGACCACAAAGTCAAACATGGTTGAGTTGCATCATAACAACATTTTTTGCTAACCACAAGCTGGTTGTCAAAAGAGACCAAAACCTCCTGAGCCCCGCGTCCTCATATGGGGACATTAAGTTTTAGGTTTTATTGCAGCTTGTTCTGCTTCATTTAAACCCATTGCTGTAGTAGGCCATCTAGTGGTAGCAAAGATTAAAACTTATTAATGTTTTTAGTTCAATATGACATGCAAATTTAACTAATTGTATCAATAACAACAAGCTAATTAGCAAGTACTCGTTTGACGTCTATAATTCTGTCTTTGCACAGCCATGTTCAGGTATTAAAATAAAGGGTTTTATATTGTGTCACACATTGGTGACTTCTTTATAATATAAACAATGAAACAATCCTAGTCTACTCATATGAGGACATTGTGTTTGTTTTTTCAAAAACTTACTGTATGTACGGGAATACACTTGGAAGAGTCACTAAAAACTAAGCATCGAAGACTAAGTCGATTAAGAAGTATTCATAAATGCACAACTGTCAGTACGTCATGGGTGATAGACTTAAGCTAAGACATACTTTAGTGATCCACAAGGGAAATTGTTTGGCCTCTGTAGCTCAGGTTCACATAAAAACAACTCTTAATCTTTCTAACTAACTTTTTTCTCTTTTATTAGCAGTTTAGGTAAAATGAATAATGATGAAATAAATAAAATAGTTTAAGCATTTGCATATCTACAAATGTGCAAGATGGAAGTAAATATATGCTGTATGCATAGGAAGGATTAAAAAACAAAGGATCCTATAATATGGATGGAGGAGCATTGACATGAATAAAATATCCTTTTCAGAAAGGTTGGTTGTTCAGTTAACAGTTAAATCCATGATAGCTGTTATAATGCCTTCTATTCATTGTGTGCAGCTTACATGCATGTATACAGTCATCTGTGCATTTCCTGGGGTTTTGTCACCTCTGTGTGTGAACATAATTGATGCACCTTGTGTGAAACACAGGTTCAAACTCTCGCATGCATACACCGTACGCTCAGGGTTACTGAAGCTTGCCAGTGCCTCACGCTCTCCTGTATCCATGCTTTTTTTCTCTCTTTTTTTTTTTTTTTTTTTTTTTTTTTTTTTTTGCAGCAGTGTGTCTTCTAACGGTGCGTTTGTGCGCATCTCGCTGTGGACACGGCTATGTGTGTGCGTGTTATATCAGCGTGAGCCACCTGTTCTTGAAGCAGTGTGGCGAATGAGAGGTCTGGATCAGCCTGAAACCCGTAGAGTTGACACCTGTCAGCCTGTCAGCCCGTCTGCCTAACTGTCCTGTCCCGAACCGGATAGCGGCTTCCAGCACTGATAACCCACGGACCATGTCTAACGCTGACAGCTCCACCGTCTTGCAGGGAGACATCGGGGGGAGACACAGACCGTAGAAGAGAGGGGAAGAACCAGAGCCGGGCTCTGAAGTCGCTCCGTGTTAGAAAACGTCCTGTTGTGTTAGGGTGAAATACACTGAGGGGGCAGGAAAAGAACATCTGAGAGGGATTGTATATGGATAATGCACATATAGTCTTTCAAAGGAACCAATTACATGATGTCAGACAGTTTTTCAACTGACGTACTCTTTAAGTACTTACAGCCTCTTTAGAGTCTGACCAGGTCAGGATTTGAATGTGGGACTAAAATTGCAGTGTTGGCTAAAAACCGGTCCAACTGTACTCTTCAAAACCTCAGCGATCAGTGGAGCGTTGCCAGATGTACTGTATAATAATTACACTTCAGTACGCTGTCGTTGACCTTTGATGTTTCAGCATGATGGAGAATTAGGCCACTGACTGCATAGAGCTGATATGGAAGCAGCCTGATTGCTTGTTTTACACTAAATCATTCATTAGAGCAAATTGAATCTCCATCCACTGCTGACATTTCACGAGGCGGCCACTGTTGCCCCATATATATACATTATAAACATCTATTGATTTATTGTCAAATTAGAGTTTACCTGTAACACAACGTTGGTGATGCATTGAGTGTCTTGAACAGAATTTGAGAGTAAAAGTGTTGGAGCTCACTGAGATATATTATGCAGTAGTCTTAAAACAACTTGGGGGCACTGTCCTTGTGCTCAATTTTTATTAGCAGTCTAAAACCAAACTTGAGATATTTTTTTTTTTTTTTTTTTTTTTTAAATATGTATTGAAGGGGTCAAATTATCGCACATTATGGGATTTTCAAAATTATTGAACGTACAGAGGGTGGTATTATCGTACAAATACGATGATTATTGTCCGTCTGGTAACGCTGACTCGAATCATCCGCTCACGCATAACTTCCGTCTAGCACATGGGGCATTCACTGACATCATGGACATCGGCACATTTCCTGACCAACAGCGCCAACTAGCAGAACAGAAAACAACTGAATATAAGCACACGAGGTAATCAGCCCAATCAGTTTCAATAGGAAAGAAGAGAATTGCATGACAAAACTCGTTATTTGATTCATATAAAACAGATAGGTGAAGAAGAGAAGAATGAAAAACTTCAGATGTAATTTTATACTTCATGACCCCAAGGTATGTCGTCTGAATGTATCTGAGCGTTTGTCTGCTGAGCATGAATAAGCACCCTGTGTTGTAGACGATAATGGATACATTATAGTGTGTTATTACATTCATTTGTGCGCGCCTGTATGTATTGTAGATTTAATTGAGTGTTTCTGCTGTGCCAGAGTGCTGTTAAGCTGTATTTCATTGTTTGATATTTATTTTGCCAGAACAATGACAAACCTTTTATTCTTATTCTTTATTTAATGTGATCATAATCCCTGTGAGATCACTGGACCAGTGCTCCAAGTGTAGGCTAGTTCTGGTTTAACTGAAGGTAAATATGTCAGTTTTTTTGACTAGTTGCACTTAAATTAATTTTTTTTTTTTTTTTTGTTTAAGACTATTTATATAATAAAAAAAAAAAATCTCCCAATTGTTTTTCTGTCATTAAACCATCTCTACCTTTGAAAATGTCAAAATGTAAAGTAAACCAATACAAATAAAAATGTATGATCATTATTCAAAGTGCCACAACTCCACAAAAAGCTCTAAAATACATTCAGTAAAAAGCCTTTTTAAAAAGGTAGGTTTTTAGGTGTTTTAGGTTTAAAGACATCAATAGTCTGTGGCTGCAAGTTGTCAGGGATGACGTTCCACAGCCTCGGAGCAGCAGACAAAAATACCCGATCATCCATGCTACAGAGTTTGGTTCTGGGGGCTTGGAGGGTGTTTGAAGTCGCAGAACAGAGGGTTCCTGAGGAGGTCTGGGGGGGTTCCTGCAGGTAAAGGGGAGCATGTCCATAAAATGCACTGGTGGGTGAGTAGGGAGACCCAATGTTTACGCTCCCTCGTCAGGATCCTGGCAGCACTGTTCTGGCTGTACTGAAGTCTTTGAATGTTTTTGCCAGAGATCCTGATGAGGAGTGCATTACAGTAGTCCAGCCTGGATGAGGAAAAAGGCATGGATGATCTTCTCTGCGTCTGCCAGGGCGAGGGCTGGACGGAGTTTGGCAGTGTTTTTGAGGTACTAAAATGATGTCTTACTTTGCATGTGGATGCCGTGTTCACTGATATATTTTGGCAGCAGCAGAGGTGCTACAGTCATCTTTATGGAAACTGGGACAATTTCAGTGTAAGCAGAGAGAGGGGGCAACTGTGCATGAAAACAAACCACTGAAGGTAACACATTTTTTTTTTTTTTCTTGTTTTTTGCCGCTACCGCGTAGAAGTCTGCCTTTCTTTGGCTTTTGGCTTCACTCTCTATAGGAGTTGACAACAAATCTGAGCAAGTTCAGAGAGTTCTAACGTCATCTGCAGGGGAAAACTTTAAAGGAGAAATCGCTGTGAGCGTGTTTGGCTCAAATGCATGTCATGACAGCATGAGTGATGTGCCTCTAGTGGCGTCATGCATCATCCACAGACAGAGAGATTTAACTGATTTACTGTGTGTGCGTCTATGTGTGTGTGTGTATGTGCTCAAACACCACACCTGCTCACAGATTAGCTGTCTTGACCGTGCACACTCCTCCAGACTCCTGCACCGTATCTCTCTGCTTTTTCAGAATATACACACACACACACACACACACACACACACACACACACAGATGGGCTTCTGAACCATGGCCTTCTGTGGAAAAGTATTGGGCACACACAGCTAGGAACAGGCAAAGATTCGCACTATAAACACCCACGCATGCCCGCCAAGAATGACCGTCCAAGGCCTGTGACATCCCCTGATCGACTCACTGTCTTAGTGCTGAAAATGGCAAGTGACCCTCTGCAAAAAGAAAGATAAAAAGAAAACTTTTTCAAAAGAATCTGTCCACTTTTTTTCTGTGGTTTTTAAAAAATTAGCATTTCAAATTTGAATCAAAATATAACGGACCACACGCAGCAGATTCCGTGTTTGACTATTCATTATCTGTGCATGTGGAATGTGGTCTTAAGTTTATTTTATGCAACTGAAAAATAATTAATGAGAAGAAAATCTTGTTTGAGCTTTCATCCCATGATGTCTGTACTCGTTAACCCTCCAGCTTTTTTTTTTTTATTAAAGTGAATGAATAAATAAATCTGGACAGTTTTTGTACGCTCAGGTTTAATACTGACGTTCTGATGCATTTGAGGACTCTAATTTAGGTATTACTATTACCAAAATATCCATTTTATTTCCTCCTAAAAGTAAATGGTTATCAGGTAATGCCTTGTTTTGGAAATACTCAGTTTGAACTAAAGTTTTACGACTTGATCTTCTGTTCACCGGAGAATTTTATGAATTAGTCGTGTATCTTTTCTATCTATTTCTATCTTTTCCTGCTTTGTGGTCGGCATTGAGGACTGTTTCCTCAAACCGCAGACGACCCGAGCAGTCAGTCCAGCCTCAGTCTATCCCAGAATTCCAGCTAATGAGTACATTATGCATATGTCCGCTCTCCATCTAATCAGTTCCAGACTGTGCGGCCTCGTATCAGCTGACTTGAAGTGACAAACTCGCGTTCATTGAACCAGTTAATGAAGATGCAGCTTTTGCTATAGACGCCTCATCGTCTGCCTCCAGAGGTGACCTTTTCTCTGAAATAAACCCCGGCAGCTCAAAGCCCAGGGGCATTTTGTCCCTTCGTGTGGGGAGGGTAGGCTGCAGCACAGACAGTTCAAAGTAATCCCTGCATAAATCACGTAAAATAATAAAAACGAGCAATCACCATCATGCAGGAAAAGGGTTTTTGACCCAAAACTTTTGGACCTATTTCCTAGACTGGCGTCTCCACTGAACTTAATTTAATTTCTGAAAATAGCTGAGTCCTGTGCTTAGCTGTACTTTCCTGGTGGACCTCCATTTTCCCCTAAATTTATATATATATATAACATTATATATTTGATTACAGATTTAAGAATAACCGATGTATGTATCAAGGACTTATCGAAATGGATGGACACCTAGTCCATAAAAGCTTACTGCTAGCTGTATACCTTTACATTTAATGGACAGACAAGAGACTGACTGGAATGAAAGCTGATTTGCATATTTCCAGATATAGATATAATAGACTGTGTTCTAGACTTATTTCACAGGCTGCAGATGGTGGAAGCCTTGTGAACATCTGTTAAAGGGTATAGATGTCAAAGGGGCAGTTTGTAAGTATGATCCGAGCTGAGAACCAATGTATCCTCTCGGTGGCTTAAAAGAATGTCCCCTGACTGAAACTACAAGGACACACATTTGCTTTGGGCTGCTGTTGGCTCTCTGTCCCATCTCAGACATAGTTCTGATTTGTGCCAGACACCTCCTCCTCGCTACTGTGGATCCGGCTTTAAGGAGAGCTTGACAGAATGGCACCCGCTGGACACGTTCCAGGAAGACGAAGCTATTCCACGCTGCTCATCAAGCCAAGGTGAAAAGGGAGTTTACTTTAAATTTTAGGCACTTATCATTTATTCCGAGCACACCTTCACCTCCTTGTCAAATATGCCCTTCAGTCTGGCCCGTAGGGATGCGCGTTTTAGCAAACGGAGAATGATGACGGATGATTTGGATGAACTCAAATGACAGAAAATGGTGTTAATGGTAAAAAGTTTTCACATTTTCTTTTGATACATTTTGATTTATACATACTTGATTTATGTATGCAGTTTTATGACGATAAAAAATGTTTTCCTTTGAGAACATTTGAACATTAGTCATGTACAAATGGGCAAAGTTGCACAGATTACACTCTGAGAATTTAAAGACTCTTCTTTAGTATTTTTTTGTTTTGTGTGTTGGAAAAACAAAAGACATTAGAAAATAGCTGCTAGCTGTTTCATTGTAGAAATACAAAAATATAAATGCACTAATAATATTTCAGTTAATAAATTGTGAACAAAACATTTTAAGAACAAAATATATTAATAAATGCCATATTAAAATTCCATAAGTAGATTTTGTTTTGTTTCTAATCCGTTCAACTAGAGCAGGGGTATCAAACATATGGCCCCCAGGCCAAAGCGGCCCGCCGGAGGGTCCAGTCTGGCCTGTGGGATGAATTTGCAAATAAAATAAAACTTAAGGACATCAACTGAGATTTTTCTATAAAAGTAAGCTATTCCTGATTTGTCCATTCGGTGTCACACTGTTTCGTCAGTAGTTGCGGATGTAACGCAACACTGAGACCCTAAACTAAACAGCAGATGGCAGCAATGCACCAAAACTGGAATGAGTTTTCTAAAGAAATTTGATGTAGTTCATAAAATGTTTTGTAAAAGGATAATTCATTAAATGCAAACATGTCTACAAAAATAAACAATAAATGCTATAATGATCTGGCCCACTTGAAATCCAACACACTTGGACCCCCTAGAGCATTACCACGCTAACTTGTTATAAAGTATGACCGAAAATAGCTTGCGTCTTCATTTTTATGTTCAAGGTATCAAATGAAGCAAGACGTTAATATTCAGGGTTTAGCTCGAGCACAGAGGATCATTGCATGCTCCCCCAGGGACATTTCTTTCCCCCGTTTATAGCAAGTTTATGCTAGCTCCTAGATCCTACATCCTCCGTATCTAATTGAGCGAAATTTAAAAAAAAAATAAATAAAAAAAAAAGACAGAATGCCAAGTAGCGTCAGTGTTGCCAGATGGGACATGAATAAATATCGTACTGTGGGTTTAAAATAAAACCTAAGGAATAAACACAGACTCTGCCATTTAAATGAAACAACTGCTTTTTCATTGTCAGTCAAATGACAAACTATTGCAGATTTGCCATGCTACGTTGTATAGGCACTAATACTGCTCTTCCACCGCCATAATCTTCTGAGGCTTTCTGAGTACAGTTACCTCCAGAATGCTTGTATAACGCACCATAAACTAAACCATAAACTATGTAACCTCCTCTCTTCAAGAGACAAAGGCTAAGGTGCACTCGCTTCAGTGTTGTGTGTGGACGACCACAGATCCGGAATGAGCTTGATGGGAAATTAAAAATGTCACATTCCATCTTCATCTTCAAGAAAACACTAAAAATGTAGGTCCTTTAATGTATATTTAACTTACTGATTCCATTATATCTGCAATTGCCTATCGACTGTACCATGTAATCAAATGTAACCAGAATACTGGGAGGTTGTTGTATGTGGAGGATATATGGCTAATATCATGTCTGTTATTTGTAGGAAACCAGTGCCCCTATTAAAAGCTTTGAATGAGAGCCGCTATTTCACACATTTAAATTATTCGTTGTATAACATCAAACTAAAAAAAGTAGATATAAAAGTAGATATAATCACACTGAGTAGTGGTGTGGTATCTTGAACATTTCCTGGTTTTCGTACGGCTAGCTTTCATTGATTCCTTTAAACTGTAAAAAGGAAGCGACGAACAAACATTAAAGAAAGTGGTAGCAGCTCTATTGTAAATGCACACATTAGTTATTGTGAATTCACACAAAGAGCATCAGAAGATCCTTTTACACTCTGGAAGGGCCAAGTGGTGATTGCAGTTGCACATTAGCAGTAAAATATTTACCTTCTCTCTTGTTATTCAGAGTCTCGCGGCATTTTTAACAATACACCAACCTTCGCCATTGTAATTCTTGCACAATGCTTGTTCTGCATCGGGGCAATGAACACACATTTCCATGTTGAGATGCTATTTCTGTGTATTTTCTTTGAATTTTGCCTAAAAGAACTCACTGCTCAAAGTGTTGGTTGTTTACGCGGGCACAGCCAGCACGTCCTAAAGAACCCAATTAACAGTGTCCCCGTGGCACGTCAGGCAGGTTAAAGCGAGCGCCCCTGGAGAATCAGAAAGTATTTAACTAACAATGTGACCCCACTCTGCTGGCCATAAGGTTTTCAAAGCAGTTAGAGTCGTCACCTGTCAGGGGACGATGCACCTGCTACGCCAGCATCTGTCCCCGCGAAGCGCACACCCTGCCCCGCCGCACACGCCGAAAATCACTGTTATCGGAAACAAATACAGATGCTCCGTGTCCTCCGTCTCCAGCCTGCAGCACCTGTCCTTTCTGGTCTGCGGTGTTAAAGTCCACGGCTTCTAAAGCAGCGCAGCAGATGGGAGCTGATTCCCAAACTCACCTCCTGACACTCCTCCTGTGTACTCATTTACCCTCCAGGCACCTTTGCCTACATTAGCATATATTTACTGCACATTATTATTTCAACTTTTTCAGCAGGCACGTTAAAAAGCACCTGGCTGGGACTATTCCTGGAGTACCCAGAAGCTTAGCGGGCAGGTTCACACTTTTCCGACACAACCCTTGCGGGAACTAATGGGTTTTACTTTTTGACTGACTATCCGCTCTTCAGCAGCTCTCTACCGTCCAATGTGGCGGAGAAAACGTCAGCTGATATGAAACTTCCAGTTATATCATGTTATCTGGTTTGCCAGATGCCCAGTTGCCACTTTATTAGAAGCAAATTTTTATTTAATTGTAGTTGTATGACTTTTTTTTCTTGTGAAATTAAAATATAAATTCTTTATTCCCATGTCTTCCTTCTCTTTTGAGTCTTTCCCACTTCTGTGATTGCCGTCTTCGCCTGCATCCTGCATCCTGTCCCCTCCAGTCCGTGTGTTACCCTGTTGCTGGGGCTGGGCGGTATACCGGTTCATACCGAATCTGCGGGAGCTTCAGGTGCATTTATTCAACTGTGGAACGCCCTCTTCTTCAGCTCCAACACTCTTCTCATCTTTGTTTTATCTCCAAAATCTCTACATTAATGAACAAGCCCCCACAGAGTATTTAACCTTTCAACCTTTAAATAATGAACACATTCCACAAACCTGGGAAAAGGAAGAGGAACGTACATTACAAAAGGTTCAAAAAATGAAGCAGCAGAATGAGACAAGCGACGGGTTTAAATGAAGCAGAATAAGCTACAGTAAAACCTAAAACTTAATGTCCTCATACGAGGGGGTTAATTTATGTACGGTAGTCTGTAACAAAGCAGTGCACAGAATAACATTGATCCATACTTGTAGTTTACCGCATGTAAACTGAAACCAAGTGTGATTCAGTGATGGTTCGGAATCTAGGTTCAATTTGTGATTCTTTCTATGAACAGAAGTAAAATATCATATATAAAAATATATTATATATAAAAATAACTCTGCCTCACGGGAAGAGTCAATGCATTTCCACTGTGTATTTTGCAAATACTTGCCCCCTTTTAACATGCAGTCCCTATAAACAGTTACCTTTTCATTAAAGTTTTGTCCTAATACGCACAAGTTTTGTCCTTTCAGAGCAGAGGGGAAGGAGGTGTTACAATATTTACTCAGGAGTCACTTTCAAACTTGTCGTGTGAGCATTAGGCACCTTCTGGTCCGCTTTTATTTTCTCCACACAGACTGCACTGGGGGGCGTAGGCTAATTATCTGAAAATAATAATGTCATAATAATATTTAAATCACCTTATTAAAAAAAAAAAAAAAACCTCTGCCCTGCTGTTAATATGCAACTTCTCCTGGTATTGTTTACCTTCAACTTTCTTTCTGAACAATTTGTATTCTTAGTATTTGACATTTCCTTTCGTTTGGTATTTAAAGGACTTTGCATGGTCTTCTGAGCAGCCATTTCACAGATGGTGATGTGCAGGTGTTGACCAAATTACTCATCAAGCCAAGCAAGCACAGGGTGACATTTTGGCAGGCAAAAAATATTTATATATATATCAAATATATATATTGAAAACAGTTTTCAGAGTCTTTATTTGACAGCAGCTGTGGACAAATCCTTTGAACACTTTGCAGAAATCTAAATTTTGGATGAATTAACTTTGTCGATTTGCCAAATTAAAAGAAAGCGAGGCATTTGATTGAACCTACATTTGCATGCGATGCTTTGCGCTTTGCTACCACTGACTGGTGTATTTTGCTTGACAACAGCAGGTAGGGTTTGCAGCATTTTACCAAACAGAAAAGAAAAATAATAAATAAATAAATAAACAGTATAGCCAAAAATGGCAAAATAAAATGGTGTGTATGCTGCAAGCATCAACAAGACACACAAACCAAGAAGTGAACCTCCAGGGCTGAAAAATAAAGCCAGTATGTGTGTGTGGAGCTGCCAGAAATTGCAGTTCCTCATAACTGGTTTCAAAAGTGAGCCAGTCCCAATAGATCTCCATGTTAAAATGCGAAACAAAAAAGTTTACAGGCAAAGACGAGGGGGGAACATGTAGCTTTCCCAGCTGAATTTGTCAGGGGTCAGTTAACAAATGTTATTGTGCTTTTAACTTGGTTGGCATGAACAACTATTGATAATTGTCTCACAACAGTATGTTGTGAAAGTAATTCTCAGACAAAGGAGGCTTACATCAATCAGGCACAACATCATGACCATCATCCTTGTAAGGTCTCCAAAACAGTTTTGACACATCAGAGAATGGACATGGTCCTTCTGAGGGTGTTCTCCAGTGTCTGGCTTGTTTTTAATGGGGGCCTTTGGGTCCTCTGTGGATCAGGCTTGTTTCCGATGCATCACAGTTTGGGATCTAATGAATTTGGAGGCTACATTCACATTTTTTTGAGTTGTTACTCAACCATTTTTGTGCTTGTGTCAGGCTACATCCTGCTGGGGATGGCTACTGTCATCAAGAGTGTAATTGTTGTGGGGTGGGGGGTGCCTGGTCTGGTCTAGGTGGGTGGTACATGCCTAACTAACTTCCACATTAATGGCATTTCTTGTTGGATGCATCAGTCAAGAAGCTCATGTGATCCTTTGTCTGTGAAGTACAGTGATGGAAAGGGAATAGTAAACTGTAGCTCTATACTATTTAAAATCCTGAAAGTCGAAACTGATAATGGATCATAAAACAGAAGTGGCATCCTTAGTCCATTGTATTTGGGAACATCTTTAGTTGCACCTTTCTGAGGTAAAGTTGTCAGCGTCCTGGGCAGCTGGTATGGCTCCATGATTCCTCTGACCCCAGACTTGTGTCTTTTGTGTCATCCCTGATTCCAGAATAATTTTTGAGACAGTCTGAAAGATTCGGTTGATGCCATGGTAGAAACTCATCTAATGAGTCAACGCTTTACAGATTAAAAGGGAACGTGGAAGATGGGATCACCTCCTGGGACAAATCTGGACCGATTTTGTGCCCACTTCAACACTTCGCCAGGGTATCCTGTATAAATATACATAATGTGATCTCGGTAACAGCTTGCCATGGACTTTTGTCTCATGACATTTATATTTGAGTATTATTATTATACTTTTTTTTATTATTATTTTATCTTCCCTGTTGCTTGTCCTTGTTAAAACTGAAATGCTCATAAAAAAACTAATGACAAAATCGTAAAAATCCTCCAACTTCAAACCTTGTAACTGTGGAATTCCAAATTTTTAAAATAGTTAATGGTAGGACCTAAGCACTAAAGGTGGTCTAGGAGGCTGATAAAGTTGTAGAAACATTATCAAGAGGTAACTTTGAAGAAAATTTACAATGTTGTTTACATTTAGATTTTCTGTATTCTGTATTTTATCGGTGTGTGAGATGAATTGTGTGTCCACTATTCCTGCCAACAGTATCCACTGTATACCACAGAAACAAGGGAGGTAATCTCATCATTGAGACACACACACAGAGTGATACATTAGGCTCCTCACCCACTATCAGTAGGGGTATCATTAGACCAGACCAGCGACTGTGAATACACAACATCATGACGTGCAGGCCTGATTAACCTGTGTGTTGCAGTGTTGTATAGGGAGGTGCTCTGAGAAAGAGAGAGGCGAATGACGATTGCTCTGACTGCTTGTTACTCCAAATCAAAAGATAATGATGCCTATTTCTTACCTAATGCTTCTGCGTCCTTCATTTCATTCTTGGCCTCTCCTATACCTCCTTTGTTGTCTTTCTCGTCTCTCACATCTTCATTGTTTCCTCAATTCCTGTCTCCCTGCTCATGAACTCTTACCCAATGCGCTTGGCCTCGTCTATTTTCTTTTTCTCTTATATTTGTTGTTCTCCACTATTCCATTTTCTCTCTGCTGCTAATCTCTTTGACATCTTATTTGCTGCAAAAACTGAAAGATCGCTGTCATTTTCTTTGTAGTGCTTTGGTTTATTATCAATGATGCAAGTGAAGAACATAAAACTTCTCTTCACCTGTAAAGTATCATGTCATCATGCCTTTCTCTCTCTATGAGATGGAATGCCCATTTGGGATTACAGCACCATGTGGGCTACAGTATGTTCAGGAACCACCGCCAATATGTTGCAGTGTCCCTGCAAAAGCAGCTTTCTGTTCACTGTTTGAAGTATCGTGGGTCAGCAAGGTTGGTCAGCCGTATTAGGGCCCAAGGCATTGGATTCAATGTCTTGAACTCGAGCAGCTGCTGGAAAGTGCCTTCTTTTGATATAGAGGCATGTATGGGCTTGAATGACGATTTTTTTTTTTAAAAGTTGACTATTATGTGGTGAAAGTCGAGTTGATGTCTGACACTTCTAATATGGATCTGTTGCTCAGCAAACTGTCAGCTCTACCATAACTCCCTGAATGGTGCATTCACTGACATCAAGGGAAAAAAAAACACTCTACCACCACAGAAACAATGTCAACTAATAAACTCAATCGTTATAAATCCTGTGCTTAGCCTATATAAATCAGCACCGTCAAAAGAATATAGTAATAATACTATACAGTATGTTAAAGTACAAAACAAAACTGCATGTCTCTAAAGCCTTTTCTGTGTATAGCAGCTAAAGGTCTAAAAACTTTAGATAATGAAATTCACAAATAAATTGTTGGTTTGCAGCTTCCTTCTCTCTGTTACAACAGGCAGTTTAGTGAAGTTGTTAACTGACTGCTGTTAAGAGGATTTGGACCGTTCCTCTGCTAGTATCGTAGCGTTAGCGGACGCCTTTTCAGATGAGTGCATAATACAGTACTACTTTTGTTATATTTCAGGACTGACATGTCACAGTTGTATTGGGCTTCAACTTTCATGAAGTATTTCCACACACTCGATGAACCGCTGCTAGTTTTTGGCAACAACCTACTGGGCTCCTCACCTGTCTTCTCAGAGACATCCGTGTTGTTGTCACATGATCTTTGACTAGTCCACTTGATACATCAAAGCAGCATGCTGGTTTGTATGGTGTGATACGGCCTGGGGCACAATCAGAAAGAGCTTTAAAAGTAATTGGTAAAATCAATTCTAAAATGTCCTGGGAGCCAGAGGAGATCTGCTAAACCCGGAGTGATCTGATCCATTTTCCTGGTTTTGGTTAAAAGCCTGGTGGCTGCATTTTGGACCATCTGAAGTCATGAGATTGATTTAATGTTAAATCGGGTAAAAAAAAAAAAATGTCCTAGAAATATTTCAGACATGATGAAATCAAAGCACATAAACTTGTTTGCATTGTAGAAGATGAGAATAGACATATTTTGGAAATGTTAATGGTAAAAAACCAATGTGCTGCCCACCTTTGCAGACATACTGATACACTGTAGGTGTACTCACATTCATGAAAAACATGTTTTTCCTGTCATGCATGATACCGTAACTGTGGCTATTAAATTATCAATGGAAGTCATCTGTTACATCAATTATTTGAAAGGGCAAGCTGTGCTTTTACAGAAGCTATCCAGCTAGGCTCACCACCTTCTACTCTTAAAGTAGATGCCATTAAGCCCTGGTTTCTGGGTGTTTCACTAAATGCACATTGCCACTCTCACATTTAATGCTGAATTGCATGCAACGATGGTGCTCTAGATGGAATTAGCAAGTCTCTCTTTCACAGGTTCGATTCTGATAAAGGTGAGTGATTGCAATCTCATAATGAACAGGAAGCCCAAACATCTCTACTCTGTTAGTCATGCAATTGTGTAGATGATGCACTCAAGTATCAGATAAGACTGAGCCATGGCTAGAATCAGGTCACCTGTTGGTTAAGTGGCTGCTGGAATTCAACTTGTAGTCTCATTTGTTTTAGTGTTCAGTTGACTTTACTTAGGTGTGAGTAATCTCAACTGAAAAAGGTCAACCTTTGAAAATGTAGGGCTTAGAGGATGATCCCTGTGAGGAAGGTGAACTGGTCCAGGAGCATATTGTGTATAGTACTGTTTTTCAACATGCGAGTGTGCGACTCCTCTTTCATTCTTTACCAGGAGCACGTATCAGCAAATGCATTCCACAAAACTTTGCTGCCAATTCTGGGAAAAAAGTAACCAACAAATAAATAAAAACAAGATTGTTAAGGGAGATGCAGAAACTGCATCATCTGGCGTTACAAATGTATAATGCCTTGATGGAGGGAGGGCAGCTCTGCTGTACTGTGGGTTAAATGAGTGTGGGAGTCTCTGGTTCAACCAACCCCCAGTAAATTATTTCACCATCTGGAGGACTGACTGAAATTATGGATGATCGTTTCATTCCTGCTGGTGATTCTGCTGCTGTTCACATAGAGTTATATAAAAATATTTCACAAGGGTAAATGCCTACTAAATCTGAAATGCTTGTAAACACATTATGTACACTCCTCTGCCTACCAGGCCAACAAACGTGTATCTGTATACACCGATCAGCCACAGTATTAAACACACTGACAGAAGAAGTAAATAACGTTGTCCATCTTATGACAATACGATGTTCTGCTGGAAAATGTTTGGACTTCGCATTCGTGTGCATGTTACTTAGAATCACAACGGTTTTGGAGGCAATAGGGAGACCTACACAATATTAGGAAGGTGATTGATGTGTATGTTATGTATGTGTTATTTATCACAGCCAGGTGAATTACTTGGTACTTTCTTAAATGTCCAATCTTTGTGGTGAGGACCATCTTCCATCTCCAAATTCGACCTTCCTCATCCTTTACCCTACAACCCTTTAACCTCTCGCATCCATTCATTTCCCTCAGGTCCTGTCAGTCAATACACATAATCTATTAAGGTGTGGTCTGTATTGATGAAAATCCAATTAATCAACAGACGTCAAGACTAAAACAGACCTCGCCTCTTGAGTAAACATCAAGAGGTCAAGGAGGCAGGTGGGATTTTTCATCCCTCATCTCTCCTTTGCCTTAACTTCTGCAGGCACTACATGCGCACAAAAGTTTTTATTAATTTTTGCCGTAATTTAAGACTGCTGATTGGATGTATTTTGATTTTTAAGCTTCTTGACTAATGTAGCACCAACTGCTCATCACACTCAGAAGCCATGGGTTATTTACCTTTGATGCTTGAGGGATCTTCTCTCTTTAACTCTCCCACTTGCTGTCAGTGAATGAATTCTGAATGAAAGCAGCTGCAAAATGCGTAAGTGTAAAGTGTACTTAAATTAGAGAACACATCTGTGTGGAAGCACCTGCTTCTGTATGCCTCATTTACAGTGTTATCTTTCGTCATCCAAGTATTCCAATGAGCCCTCAGCTGGCATAGTCAGTCTCATTGAAGTTGGTTCTGCTGAAAGTACATTTCTGAATGCGAGTGACTTATTTTCTGTTGAGCTGTTATTATTGTTTAACCCTGCAAGCAGGTCAAGTCAAGTAAGCTACCTGAACCAGGTCACATAGTGTGTATGGGTAGAGCAGCAGTGAAATAAAATTGTAACAGCCCACGCTGTGCAAGTTTGTGTATCCTAAGAAGTCAATTATATAAGGTAAAGAATAAAAAAAGGAAAACGAAAAGCCGGGTAACTTTTATTTCAAGCATAACAAATTGCCATCCACCTCCACTATTTCTGAAAACATTATCAGACACTCACTGATCAGCCACAACATTATGAACTCTGCCAGAAGAAGTAAATAACTTTGACCATCTTGTGACAATACAATGTTCTGCTGGACATCTTTTGGACCTAATGTGGAAGTTATTTAGACATGTACCACCAACCTAGACCGGACCACAAGGGAGACCTACAAAGGGAGGGCAATTCATAAGGGAGACCTACAAAATACTATGAAGGTGGTCATAATGTTATGCCTCATTGGTGTACACACTTGCTGCATATTTGGTAGGTTCGGGCAGGCCGTGTTATTCCAAAGGCCAATATCTCTGTTCCAAAATGCCATCTGTATGTGTGCGCATTAAGATAAAAAAGCGCAAAAAGTGTCCAAAAGTGGCCTGGCGAACATCCTCCAAAGGTCTGCGAATGTTCCAAATGCGTGAGTTGGCCCGTGGTCGCAGATGGAAAATGCATGGGCATGTGTGTGCAACTGCTGGTCACAGTCAAGGCAGGACTCAGCCTATGAACAAGCTGCACGTGTTTGTGTGTCTGACATGCAAAAGCAAGGTTAATGACTATGCTAAGCAGCTGAGAGGCAAATAGACACATTGCCGATTGGGCTTCAATGCAGAGAGGTTAGAAGACACCAGACCTGCTAATAGACATAGTTTGACTGCTTGTACATTGGATTCTCTGTTGCCGCCGTTCCTTTCTTTAGCTTCGTCTGGGTCATCAGGACGACACCAGACAATTGTTTGGGACACTTTGTTGTGCATATCATTAATAAACCCTCTTAGTGTTTTCTGTATCTTCTGGGCACGCTAATAGTTTTACCTGTCAGGTGCAACAGTAGTGATACAGATATCCATTCATTCATTATCTTTAAGCACTTATCCTCTGGGGTTGCGGAACTGCTGGAGCCTATCCCAGCTTTCAGTGAGTGATAGGCAGGGGAACACCATGGAGTGAAGTCGCAAGTCTATGAGAGTGCTAACAGAGAAAAACAATTCATACTCGCATGCACACCTACAGCCAGTTTCAAATCACAAATTAACTTAACAAGCATGCATTTGGACTGCGGGAGGAAACCGTAGCAGCAGAAGAAAACCCACGCAGGCACGATGTGATACGGTTTTGATGATTCATTTATTGCTGTGCAGTTTTGGTTCCTTTTTTCTTTAGTTTTCTTGCTTCGTATCCTTCACATAATGACAGATCAGGTCTATTGAGTTTAGCCAGTCCATATACCAGTTTGTCAGTGAAGTACTTTGATCCAGAATTAAGTTTCTTCACAAAAAAAAAAACAACAAACAAAAATATACGTACAATATCACTGGTCCAGCACCATTTTCATTTCATTAGATTGTGATAAAAGATGTGCAAAACCATAAACTAGTGACATTCCCATTAGCCCCATTCCTTTCAGGTTACAGTTTATACCATTCATTGAGCTTCATTTAAATGTAACACAACACTAAGCCAGCTCCCTGCTTTCTGGAATACCTAGAATTGTTTCAGTTCACCATCCTGTGGCCTGAGTTTGGTTCATCGGTCAAATTATAGCAACGTCCATAGCTTACTCCATATCATCGGCTAAATACTGCATTAGCATGTTTTTGTTCGGGTTTCTTTACTCATACCATTGCAGATGTGGCTAATGACAATTATTTAGGTGCACAGCTATTTATTAGAGATGTGTGTAAAAACAAAATATGAAAATCCAATATAAAATGGCTGTGCAGCTAACACAGCAGGCTGCAAACAGCAATTGTAAAAGGTTATTGATATGCAGCAGAGTAGGCTGACATTTACCCAGTGCCCTCACTATCACAGCTCCTGTTTGGCCTTTATACCGGCAGTTATGTAAAGCAAGGACTGATTTCCACCAGAAAACATGCTTGGTCATGCCCGGCCTGATAACCTCAAAGCGAGCTCATGCCAGCAGATCTCAGCCTAATTTTTATTCATTGCAGCTTTTTTTTATTATTTATTTTATTTAAACTTTTTTTTAGAACTCTGAAATGGTGAAACTTTAAGCCTTTCTGCAAGCCTTTAGGTGAGCAGCAGTGTGCAATGCTGTGAAAGGCTACCATGTTTTTGTAAAATAAGTCATTCCATTCTGCTTCCATTCCAGCAGCAAAAAATTCAGCAAAATTTGCTGCAGTTAGTATCTAGCCAATTATTGCTGGGCATGGAACTGAGTAGATAAAGTGAGATAAAAGCTAATATTTGGAGGTGCATAGTGCGTGGTGTATTACACTGGGGGTTTGCATATTATCTGCTTATCAAGCCAGGAGAAGGTTTTTAAAAAATAACTTGAGAGCCTTCTATCATCCAGCTGGTAAATGTTTCTATTGACAACAGAAAAAAACTGACATTGAGCTGGTTTTTGAACCACTGATAAGGCCTAAACCATAAACAAACCTGTTCTATTGTAGCTGGTCAGAATGAAGTATCAAGGTTGTTAAGGTAAAATTGTAGTTTACAGGGTTATAACAATGAAACAGTGGTTTATACTCAATTCCTTCACCTGGGTTTTCTTTCCACAGATCAGAATAATCTGGCTCTTACATTTGTGCAGCAAGATTCACAATAAAGTGCAGGTTGGCTGTGGCTGAAGAGGCTTTGAGAGCCCAGCAGTGTATGCACATTCTGTGCTGGATGAGGACAGTACACCTACCTGCTTCCATTCCCACCACCTTCTACAGAGGGACCATTGAGAGTATACTGACCAGTTGCATCTCTATCTGGAAGCTGATGCAGAGGGTGATGAGGGCAGTGGAGAAAATATTTTTACGACATGGGCCTTTTAACATTTTTAAGGCAAAGGGCCCCCACACTGATGGAGAGATTAAGTAGGGCCCCCCTACCTATTATATGTGTTCTACTCGGCCTAATGCTATTTATAAATATTTTTTTTTATTATTTTTTTATTATTTTCATTTCCAACATGTACAACAGTAGGAGAGCTGCAAACATGCCTGACACCTGACCTACCTATATACTGTATACCATGGACTGTTCTCTCTTCTCTGGGATTCCACCTGTGGGCTGAATGGGCTCTCAGCCAATTGTGGGGAACCTGACAGAGTCAGCGTGTAATATGAGGCCTCGTGATTGGCTCGGCAGCGATAGGGGCGTGGCCTACTGTGTACAGGAAGCTTAGATTGACAGGTCTCAGCTAGTGCAGTGCTCTGTGTGAAACGGTCCTTTATTGAGACAGCTCCTGTATCGCTGAATGAGTGAAGTGCTGCCTGAAAGATAACGTCTTCTACCTGTAGTTATCCCTTCACTAAAATGTGTTGGGTTCATATTAATGTGTATTTGAAGAAATTTAAATTTGTGGGGGAAAATTGTGAGGAAAAACATCCAATCAGCCGAAGATTGATTGGACCTCCTGTTCAAGACGATGTTTTAAGGCATTTTTTGAGATGCAAGTTAAATAGAATATTAAATTATATAATATAAATACAACTAAAACTGTGAAATAAATTACATTCCTCATTCAGTGGCACAAAATCTGTGTTGCTTTTTTCTGGTTACCACCATTGAAATATTTTCTGAAATATTTACCTGTAGAAAATAATATAGTTGGTGGTTACCTTGACATTCCCAGTTATAATAACACTGGGAAATGTTTTTTGTCGTTGTTGTTTTTTCTGCTAATCTGAATTTCACTCTCTCGCATTTACATTTCTGTTTTACTTACTGTTGGACCACTGTGAGACCACTCACCACGGTGAGACTCCTACAGTCTCTCTTTTTCATCAGTCCTGCAGTATCTAGTGCTCTGTCAGACATAACTGATGTTGTGGGAAAGTATAGATTTGCTGATGCTGAACTGATCTGACGGGTTAGCATTATTGAATTTCACTGCCGGCAGTCTTGTGGTCTTAAAGAGAGTATTCTCTGTGATATACTAAATTCTCATGGAATGTCTTAAAGGCCTTCACGCAAACATTTAAAAGCCGCTCCCCCGTCCAAGACCTCAGATCTCCTACACGATCAACAGAATAGAAAATCTTTAGGATGAAATGCTGTATACTTAAACCTGAAATCTATAATGTGTTTTTAATTAACACAACAGTCATTGCACCTGTCCAGATGATGGATTGTGGCGAAACGATGGCGGTGGTTGGTGATCCTGTCTGTAGTCTGCTTTTCAGAAATGTTGATTGCGTCGCTTTGGTTGGCAGTGATCTGTCTCCCACACTTTACTAACGATGCAACTGCTTCAGGCTTCTGTGCTGAGCAATAACAATTCCGCTGCATGCGAACATTATAAAAGCGTCGTTATTGAACATACAGTATGCCACTTAATAGAGAAGGGGAAGGAGTGCTGCAAATTAGAAGGTCGGGAAGGTAGAGTGAGATCATCATATTCACCCATGGGGGAATAAAGACACAATGTTCTTTATTGTACGGAGGCCCAAGCTTATCTTTCTGTTTTAATTAGATAGAGAGATACTTTATTTATCCCATGGGAAATTCAGTTTCCAGTATCATCATTACACAGAAACAGTTGGAGTCTAGTGAGGTAGAGGTAGAATGTATATGAAATATACATTACAAGTATATATAAACAACATAAATAAAGTAATGCACTGATAGTTATACATCGTGTGAGTATATGTATATCTATATAATACATGCAAATCAGGCATAACATTATGACCACCTTGCTAATATCGTGCAGGTCTCCCTTGTGCCTCCAAAACTAGGAGGGCAGGTCAACACCTTGTGCTGTTTTTGGTGCTGTTCTGCATTCTGCTGGGGATGGCTGCTGCCATCAAGGAGTGCCATTGCTGTGGGGTGTATGGTTTGATCTTGGTGGGTGGTACATGCCTTAGTAATATCTGCACAAATGCCAGGTCCAGTTGTTTCCCATCAACATTGAATTGTCACAAGATTTCTAAGGGAAGCATGTATAATGTGAATAATATTGGTCTTAGCACAGAACCCAGAGGAACTCCATAGCTTACTTTGGTATATATAGAAGAATCATTGTTTACGTGGACAAACTCAAATCTGTCTGACAGATGGGATTCAAACCAGCCTAATGCTGGTTTCTGTAATCTTGATCACAGTTTCAAGTCTTTGTAGTTTAATACTGTGATCAATAGTGTCAAATATAGCACTAAGATCTAACAGGACAAGTATATTGTCTGAAGCCATGAGGAGATCGTTGGTAACTTTAACCAGAGCTGTTTCTGTACTATGACGAGCTCTAAAACCTGACCTTAACTCTTCAAACAAACCGTTCCCGTTTAAATGGTCACACAACTGATTTTAGAAATAAAAGGAAGTTGCATTGCATACAGGAAGTTAAATTACATATCTTATGCTGTATAGTGTATAACAATGTGACAGTGACAATCAGGAATACATGCATTCAAATGTTTAAAAAATGGATGGACCATGATGGTTTCGGTGACAGCGGGGAAATATTCTGATAAGAGTGGACAAGTTAGTCCTGACATACAGCCCAGCAAGTGTTGTTAGTTTGTGTTTCGTTTAAGCTCAAGAGATGGTAATTGACTCAAGCTGAAATTGAAAAATAAATAAAAACACACAAACACTAAAGGCAAAATAAACACATTTTAAAATTGAACAGATTAACTTTTGCAATGCTGCTTCGGCCAATTTACCCTGTGTCTACAGTTTCATCGTTTCCAGCATAGAAGTAGATGGTATTTCCTGTGGCTGCAGTTCCCATGTAAAGGGTATAGGAATACTACATGTCAAAACTTCCCTTTAGTCTCATTCTCCTTTAAGTGAAAAGTTCAGCATATTTTTTAATGCCACCACAGCAAAATGGAGCTAAATCTCTGACGCCGGTGCTCAACGCCTTCTGCTCCATGAAATATGGATTTTCAGACAGCTGCTATTGAATTTATGTGGCAGATTAACAATATTGCATTTCATAGCTGAGAACATTTGACAGTAAGAGTTGTGGTCTTTCTGAACAAGTATCCACTCTGAACTCTTATTTCCACTCCCTTGGATACCCTGAAATGGTTGGATCATTTCAATCGACCAGGTGCCTTATTTTCCCCTCTACCTAGCGATATATGCATGCAGGCTGTTCAGGGTGGAAGTACTATACACTGAATCAATTTAATTATCAAATGGATGATTAAGGCTTAGGGTTATTGGAAAAGAAGCTTGAAGGCGAAAGGACATTTTTCACTGGGAGATAATATTGTTGGAGCCTCTTTTCTGAAATCAATAGTCGAACTTTGTTCCCATTGAAATTTGGTCAGATATCATGGTAACAGCTTTGTCCCCATTGCTCTCGATTTGCTCATGTCTTCAGCAAAATCTTTACTGGCAGCGACCAGAACTCCATAAATGTCATTTGTGATATTTTGGGGGGTTAAAGATAACATGGCATCTTGGCATCGATTGAAAGACGTCTTCCTGCAGTCATCATTCAAACATCCCTTTTCAGTTCTGCTATATCAAAGCATGATGCAGAATCCTAGTCAGTCTCTTCTTTAATGTTCTTTACACTACCTGAGCAGCGCTGAAACCCCCCAGTTATACAGAAACCCTCACTGCCTGTTTCTCAATGCAAGATTTTCTAAAGAGAAGACGCCTCTGCACCTTCTGTTGTCGGTAATGTGTCTGGTGGTAGATTCTGTCCCAGTGCATAGAATTGTGAGGCAATTCCTGTAACTATTAAGTTACTGCATAATTCTGTACATTGTACTAACTGGTATATCGGTCTATGTCTATGAACATGCTTAACCTCATGGACTCCCAGCCCTCATCCTTCTTATACATACTGAATGAGTATAGACATTAAGTGTGTACCTGGGCTTTGGAAACTCACAGGTGGACTACAGTTATGTTGTTTTTTTTTTCTGGCGCCGTTTGACAGTCTCCCTACCTATTACCCTACCTAGGCATAGATGACTCCCTGCGGAAATTATTCTGTACTGACTAATTCTGTGCTAAATGCTGTTTTTCTAATGAGTTGGCAACCAAACATCAACACACAGCTTTATAGTCAGAAAGAAAAGCCCACAATGCTGTGGGGATTGGATTGTTTGCACTTTTCATCACGCTGGATTTCAGCATTTGTCTAAACTCTGGGGAACAAAACCCCAGCTGACCCCATGTTACTGTGGGTATTGAAAAGAAAACGCTGGGTGTCCCGGACATTATGCCAAAGTACAATGTCCAGCCACAACATTAAAACCACCAAGAGGAGAAGTGAATAACATCGACCACTTTATGACAGTGCAATTCTATGCTTTGAAATCCTCAAAAGAGGGTGTCCTTTGGGAGACCTACACAATATTAGGAGGGTGGTCACACTGTTATGCCTGATTGGTGGAAATCACATAGCGCAGGATATTCATCAGTAATGGCCAGTTCTTTTTGGAGAAGATAAAGACATTAGAAAGACATTTGTGCAGCCAACTTAGCTCACAAACTTCCTGCTGCTTGATGGGAAGAGCAAATCCCATGAGTTCAAATTCTGAGTCTTCCACATCAAGAGGTTCAGACGTGTTAGACACAGTGTCAGACTTTTAACACAATTCCTTCATTCTGCAGAAAGCTAAAGGTAAAGTTTAAACTGCCCTCTGTTTTCAGAATTATATATCTACAGCTCCACATTAACGAAGATTATATTACTTATATTAATAAAGCTGTAAAACTATTTTGCATAAGTGATTATATGATATAACCAATCCAAATACATTCATCCGAAAACATCAGAAATAAGTTTATACTGTTTGCAGATAAGTCCGTATGTCAAGAGGCGACTTGTGGGTCTGAATTGCTGTGTTCCTGTCTGTCTCCTCTCTGTCTCAGGTGTAATGATCAGACCTGCTACTGGCAGTTACCCTTGGGACTCACCTGCTTCCAATCATCCAATCAACCCTAGAACACCACTTAAGGACTTTCAGCTCTTCCCCTTATTGCCAGTTCTTTGACATTTTGTCAACCTTGGAAGTGTAGTTCCTGACATGCTTGCCTTTTCCTTTTTTTTTTTGCTTTAGGTACCCCAGTATTCATCAGTCAGCTTCTACAGACTTGTTTGTTTCTTTTTGGAACTGCGCTCCAGTTCTTGTTTTCATTCCTAAATGTCTGATTGTGGGTCCGTTTCATAGTTGTCTTCAACATAACATAATATTCAAAGGTCCAGTGAGTAAAAAATCAGAGACAGTGAGAGTGATACATCAATGTCCGTGGACAATTTTCCGCAACCACCAAAAGTATCTCTCATTCAGAGGCAGATAGAGCTGCTGGACCTATGACAAGAAGCATTTTACATTCAGCAGTGTTTTGTCTAGGTGAATAATATTGTCATCACAAATTATTGAGAGAAGTTCATTTAGGGATTTAATTAATCTACGAACCACTGAGAATTACACAAGGAGTCATGTAAACATTAAGTTGTTCCCTAAATAAATGTCACGTCTTCTCAATGAGCCACTGCTGCAGCCAAGTAACAGCAGAGAACAGGTTAACAGTGCTAATGCTGGAATAGTGGAATAGTAGATTTAAGCTACTCTTATAATAAATTGAGATGTCGTACCAGGAATCCTTTTTTTTTTTTTTAATTAAAAGAAAAATAAATAAAAATGCCAAATCGAAGGACTTGCATACAAGAAAGACGCTTAGTCTGCCGTGAACCCGGACCCTTTGCTGCCAAGGCGAATCTCTAACCACTTCTCCATAGCTCCCCACCATTTAATTAATGGATTTATTTCTTTATTTCTTTCAAATATTTGTAACCCATTTCCTCATAGATACTAAACCTTATTCTGCACTTCCTCACATGAATTTTCCTGTGAGGTAGTATTCTATATAACCAGGGTTTTGTAAACGTAACACAACATGCTTGCAGAAAAAATCGTATGCTTTGTTCTGCAGGATCATACTCGTATGCATATATTATTTGTAATCAGTTCGAGAGTTTCAGAGAGCCTCATTACAGCGGCCTAATTACCAGATCCTAATGCTCTCTCCATTTCTTTCCCCAACATTCCTCCCTTTCCAGCATGTCTGCTTCCCACCACACAAACACACACACACACACACACACACACACACACACACACACCTCTCCTCCCTATGCTGGCTTGCACAACAGAACAGCCAAATCAATATGGCCGAGGCGATTAATGCGCTGGCGGTGGCGATGTACTTCTAAAGAGTTTTCATGGCCCAGTGAAGGATGAAATCACCCTCCGAGCCCTGAGATGTTAAAAACCTGAGGTGTACTGAGCAAAGACAGGGAGAGAGCGAAGGGCGAGAGAGAATGAGGCAGATCAGTATAGAGTTCATTAGATCTCTT
Source organism: Mugil cephalus (assembly GCF_022458985.1). Taxonomy (NCBI): domain Eukaryota; kingdom Metazoa; phylum Chordata; class Actinopteri; order Mugiliformes; family Mugilidae; genus Mugil; species Mugil cephalus. Next base: position 22,951,051 of record NC_061774.1, on the reverse strand, counting down.
CAAATAGGTAAAAATGTGAAAGGAAAATACATTTTTTTTTTAAAAAGTGAGATGTTTGAGGAGGGTGTCGGAACAGAAAGAGGCTCCACTTTTGACTGCAGGAATGTGTTGGGGCCAAATGGGTGCAAAAAAACGCAGGGAGCCGGAGAAAGAATGACGTGGCTATTAGTGCTTTTGGTGCCACTGTAACTCTCTATTTAATGCTTTGCTGCTTCTGTGAGACTGAAGACAAGCTTTTAGCATGTTAAAAGTCACAAGTGATTTTTCTGCTTAAACGTGGCGAGTGAGCACAGGTAGAAAGGCAGTTTCTGTTTGAGTTGAAAATTCAGGAGGACTGGTTAATATTCACTGGCACAGTAATGGACGGATGTCGATACTAGGGATCCAGCAACAATTACGTTGAAATTACAGCAAGGCTGTGGTGACAAAGACCCCACCTGCTTTCTCTTGGCTTTGGGAGCAGAATCCACATCAATCCACTGCACAGTTAGGCCAATGAGGGATCGGTCAGATGCAGCTGGTTCACATGGGCCGAAACCTTCTGGAAGGTTTAGGTGCTTTTTCACAATCACAAAGCTTTACTTTGACAGGTTCTGTGACGGCTACAGGCCCAGGGAGCTGTTTTGCGTTGGCAATTTATAGCAGAGGTGTTGCCATGATGTTGCTGTAAAATGATGTATTTATCTACAACGCCCACTAGTTTGCATTATTAATATAAGTCAACCCTATTATAGATTCCGTTTGCCACAATATACAGCAGAATGCATTATATCTCTCAGTCCACGCATGACTCATTCAGGTTCATGAAATTTGTGCTACTTTATCCAAGGACACTCTCAAGTCAGCTGGCCTTTTGCTAAACCCATACTTAAAGCAACGTTATTCAACTGTTTTAACTTATCCTCACTCATCTTGATAGAACAGAATAGAATAGAATGCCCTTTATTGTCAATATAGTGTACAACAAGACTGGATAGCTTCTACTTTTCAGTGCGAAAGACACAAGTGTACATACAAACTAGTGCAAAGAATGTACCATTGACAGAGATGGACATTTTGAGCTTTAAATGCATCCAACAAAAAAAAAACACAATATGGTGAATATTAGTACAGAGAATAGAATAGTTTCTAATTAGAATATTAGTATAAGCGATAATACCACATGTACCTGAAGAAGGGCATGATGCAGGTGGTGATGTCACTACCATGCATGGGATGCATGGGACATCCAAAAAAATAGTCTCAACAAATGCATTTGAAACATTGTTACTCGTTTGTGTGAAAATGTTTGGTCATTTCAGTTGAACAAATAACACTCAGTGTCTAAAATAAAGTTGTTCTGACTTACACACCATGAGGTAGGTACTTTTGTAGTATCACTCAAAACAAACACATGTGCATTTCTCTTTTTCTTTTTTGTGACTGCTGCTCTTTGCAAATTTAAACCTGTGTGCACACACACACGCGCAGGCAGGTCCACCACATATCCTGTGACTGATTGTCATTTCCCCCCTAACCCGTGCACACTGATGAAATCCAGTGATCAGCCCGAGCTGTAACGACGGCATCCCTCACTGGCTGGGTGACCAAGACAGAGAAAAAGACAGGGAGAGATATATGGGTAAGATTAGAATGAGAAGAAAGAGAGATGGATGGAATGTGGCCTGAGATGTGGGACCATCGTGTGGCACTGAAACAATGACGGACATAAATTGCGACACACACAAATTGCTTCACACATATGGACAAAAAGCTGGACAGGTGATGAATGTCCACACGCGAGTGATCATGCTTAACATTAATAACTTCACTTCTTCCCATTCAATCAATTTCTCCTCTCCACTCCTCTTACTTTTTATCTTCGTTACGGCCTCCATCCCCCTCTTGGCCGAGTCATGGGGTCTGAGGAAGGATTGTGACAGAAACGCTTTCAGGTGGAGAAAAATAAATTCGCTGGTTGCCATTCACTTGCAGAAAGACTGAGTTAAATCTCTCACGGTGAACACTGCCCGCTGACCTTGTGTCGTCGTTTCAAAAGTAAACCCACAGGCGGATTTGAATGTGGGCATGGCTTCACATTAACCTTGCTGACCCCGCTGAACTCACCCATCATTATAAATTCTGTGTCACACGGCAACCAATGGTTCAAAATCCGCACACCTTTATCCTTTTAATTCCAGGTGAGATTTCAGGGTTTTGGAGGAGCGCATTAAACATGAATTATGAGATGCTGGGAAAATGTAACATTGAGGTAGAACGAAACTTTCAGACCAAGCTAACCCGAAGCTAACTAACCACAGACTGACCTCCATGTTAAAACTTTACATCAGAAATAAACCTGTTTGTGGCAGGTTGGCCTTAGTAGCTAATTTCTCAATTCAAGACAACCATACAGGTTATGAATCTTAATATAACTTTATAAGTTTAACCTAAATCAAGACTTATTAGGGGTCTACTTCTAATCTCTCCTTCGGGAACTCTACGTTGATGTCGTGGAGGGTTTGTCCATAGTCCATGGTCTCATACGCATTGTTTATGTCAGGCATTTGTTGTCAACAGTCCAAAACCAATATTCACACTGGTATGACTGTAGGTATAGACATTGACAGATGACAAAACTGATCTCATGGGAATCCTAGCAGGCATGCATACACAGAAAGCATGAACTGCCCCTCAGGCAATGTGACTGCCGTTCTTTTCAAGCAGCATCCCACCCTTTTATATTTTCTGATTTGCCACAATACAGCTAAATGCACTATTTCTCTCTGTCCTGGCATATGACTCATTCCAGTCTGTAAAATATGGGCTACTTAATTCAAGGATACTCTCAAGTCAGCTGACCTTTTGCTGAACCCAAAGTTAGAGCAACTTTATTCATCAGTTTTCCCTAATTTTACTTTATCTTGGCTCATTTTGATTGCGCACTTGCTTTACTTTCACTAATCGGAACTAGAGACACTTCTTGTTATCCCCACTTCCCATCTTCCTGTTGGACTGGTGCATGCTTGCTATATTTTATGTTGATGCCCTGGTTTGATGTTTCCTTGGTAATGGTAAAAGGTCTGCTCCTGCTCTTATTATGTCTTTCGTTAACACATTCACACACACACCTCTTGAATGGGTGAACCACCTGTGGAGGCAGAAGTGACATGCAATGGGCGTGGCCATTGAGCAACTCCAGGCTGAGTGTCATGGACAACACCATGGATAGTGGATCATGCACTCAAATCAAAGAGCTTGTTGGACCGTTTGGTTGCTTCTCCCACACCTTATATCCAACTCCATGATAAATCAGCTGAGCAAGAATGAGAAAGCACATTGGGAGTCACTTTCATGTTTACAACTGAGTTATTTTCTTTGAATGAATCACCCATGACAGCCAGCTTCATTTGTGGTCATTTCAGTCAGGTACGTTTCAGTGCTGCTTAAGACTTGATCAGACGGGTGTTTCACAGCCCACTCACATTACCCAGTGATTCGTCTTACTGCCATGCATTTTCCTTACCAATACCTTGGCACTCACAGTGGTTAGCTAATGACGGTCAACTAATGCAATTAGAATTAGTGACAGATTCCCTTAGTAAGTGACAGATTCGCTTGGTTATACCTAGATGGCTGTGAATTTCTGGTGCTGGCTTATTTGTATCAACATATGACTTGCATGAAAATAGCTTCCTTGAAAATGGTCTTCAGTATGCATCAGATGTCCTAGCCCACCCACGCACGGTATCACTGTGACTCAGTGCCATGCGCTGACCTCATGAAAAAGCACAGACGCTCAGTCACCTGGGCCAAGATAACAAATAAATTTCCTTTCCTAACCTCTGCTGGGCCACGTGAATGAGATTGAAATGGGCGAGGAAAAAGATCATCGTTATGGCTCAACAACAGAAAGCAGTATAGCTGTACTTCATGGTGACTTTGGATCCTACGTATGTTATGTTTCCTCATAGAAAATAGAAATTGTACGAATTGTGTACAACCATTTGTTGTAACCCATGGCATAATTAATTAGCATTATAGTTTTTTTGACAACGTTATGACAATTTGTATACATTTGTAATGATGGGTTCTAGGCTCTGATTGGACTACGTTTCATCAAATCTAACAAAATGAAATAGGACTGAAGTGCCATGCAACTCTGATGTATAATTTTGAAAGAAGTAGCACCATCCTGTTACCACATATTAGACGTAGCAGTCCTCCGACATTGTCCGCCGCAACTTTGGAATCAATATTTTAATGTAGTGACTTCTAAAGTAATTCTCACCAAGATTGTTAACGTAGCTAATTAATTAGCCAGGCATGCAAGCAATGTTGGATTACGTTACAGCCCTCAGCTGTCACGTACTGTTTATTTTCTTCTGTTTTTGAGATGCATAATTATGAAAGAAGAAGTGGTAGCAAAAGAATACACCATACCTCCTAGTGTGTGCTTCCTTCTAAAGTGAACAAATCTTTTGATGATTTACTGCAATTATTCATGTGTAAAGACATCCTCCATGGGTGTATTTGACTGATGTTGGCTCTGACTTTGAGCATGATTAAAGCCAAGGGCTTGCAGCGAAGTGTGTCTTGTGTTTTGGCAGGCTTTAAAAGGCTGGTGTGTGCATTCCCCTAGTGGGAGTCCATAGTTATATTGTGGATGACTTTGGAAGGCCACGGAACTTCCTGTGTTGCCTCAGCATCACTGATGTAAAAGCTGTACAGATAGAAGCACCCTAAGGATTGGGAAGTGACTTTATAAATTGCAAAGGAGTCCTTTTTGGCAGCATGTGATGAGAGCTACGGATAAGGACACCTATTGGCTGTTAGTGTAATGGTCTGGACAGAGAACATCAAGTCACCCATGGGCCTTTTGAATTGGAAGGACAATGTCATTTCAACATTTGCCCTACCTGAACAAATGTTTAGTGCATAAAAGATGTGTTAGCTTGTTTGACTCAGGTCAAATGGTTATATCAAGGGTAGAGATCTGGAAGACCACTATACTTGTCTGCAGAAAGTTTATCAATTAACTGAAGATTTTAAACACTGTTGCCTTAAGGCTTCTGTGTCTATGCATTGCCAAAGGAATTGTAGTCACAAATTACAAGTAGCCTTGCAAACCATGAACACATGGTAATGAATGGAGAGTATGAAGAAGAGGCTGTAAATTACAGTATTTTTTTTTCAATGCAATGACAAAATAATTTGAACCATTGTTTCAACTGCAGCTAGTTCTTAGCCTATTCGTAGCTCAAATTTGCTTACTCATCTGTACATTTTGCAATGCATTTTTTGTATGCATCCATGTAGAATGATGAGATACAAAGCATGGATATGTGAGATTAGCAGTAAATAGAGGACACCGTTGTGAGGCTGATGTGCAGTTGCTGCTTGTGTATCAAACACGCAGAGTCACTTTGGAATGCACGGGCGGTTTGTTTATTTGCATAATGTCTGCAAACACCTTGCGGATGAACATTTGCGTGTATGCACTGGCAAACAGTCAGCGTTTTCAGCTTTTTCTCATCGAACCATCGATATATCAGTCAATCTCCCCGTCCTTCGTCTTGTCGCCTCTCTCTCCTCATCTTTAGGAACCACCAAGTTACCTTTAAAATTTCACCTACTGGAGCGTAACAGTGATATTAGCCAATCAGCGGTGGCCCAGGAGGACTTATAGAAAGGGTAGATGTGACATTACCAAAGGTCGGATGAAATAGTGTGTCAAGTGCATGCAATATGTGCGTGTACACCGATCAGGCATAACATTATGACTACCTTCATAATATTGTGTAGGCTCCATTAGGCCTTTGGGTCTTATGGGTTGAAGGAGGGTCCTCTATGGATCAGGCCTGTTCCAGATACTTGATCAGTTTGGGATCTAGGGAATTTGGAGTTGCTCTTCAATGATTTTTGCTGGGGATGCCTGTATAATTAAATGAATATGTACAATGTGTGGAGGTTTCGCAGATTAGCTGTTGAGTGAAGTCTTTTCTAGGAATGAAAAAGTCACATCGGAGACACACATTGATTTAAAATATATAGTAGTCAGGTGAACCTAACAGTTCATGGCATTGTTTTAAAAAACATAGGACAAAAAAAGGTTACTGCGTATGTTACTGGACACAAACAAAAAGTGACACCTTTTAAAACTCATATCGCGGGTCGCATGGTTTTCTGAGCAGTGCATCGATATTTCATTCTGTGATCGCATCTGTGATGTGAAGTACAGGTTTAACTGGTTTAAAGTGCCGGAGAAGCCTCTCTAGGCCTTATTAATGTAATCTGAGTGTAAAGAAATGTCAATTCAAACAGAATTATTAGCAGAATCCAGTAGTCAGGCAATATTGCAGTCTCCTTTTACCGCTAACTCTGCCTGCGTATGTGAAATCAGTTTGAATACTGTGTACCACATTGTAGTGAAATACTTCTTTACTCCATGCTTTATCATCAGAATGTTGGCATTTCATTCAGTACTTGCAACAAGGGCTCTCAAGTTTTATTTTGGCACACACACTAATGTGTTTGCATAAATTCACTGCCTTTCCTATGCTTCAGTTATTACCTTCTAATCCGAAGAGAAGGCTGCCGGTGATCTATCATCAGTCTCAATCTAAAGCTGGCAGACAAACCGCACATAAGAAAGACGGCACTGGAACATTATAGCCTCCATGAGCTTCATTAAACCGACGGTTGGACTGTCATCTTGGTGACACTAAGACTGACCTGTCATTTAACAAATCACCCCAAATGTCTTTTACTCTTGACATAACTTAATAAAGCAAAATCTTACAGACAGGGTTCAAAATGGGCGACGGGGCTTCTGCGGGTTAGACCACTATATTTTAATATATACTATATTTAATAATTCTGGGTCTGAAAATTGCTTTTCAGACAAGTGTTCATTAACTGCTGCTTAGTTCATTTTTTTTTCCAGCCACAGGTCGCACTAGACACCTAAGACTAATATTATAGATCCATTAAAAAGGATCGATAGTGTCTCACTAGGGTTGAGGATGATGGCCCGCTTTATGATTTAAGAGTATACTTTATAAGAAAAACTTGCCTAGCGCAGCTTAAAATCTGGAAAATGGGCTCTTTCTGCAGAGGAGTGATTTATTGAGTCAGAAGTGTGTCCTCTAAATAGAGTTACATTTCACTCCAACAAAACACCGACAGTTTATGCAGACAGGTTCAATTTTATTTGACCTTGACTTGCTCAAGTAACTTATAACACTCCCTCAGACCCGAGCCACACCGAAATAACGGGACATTTATGGCTGTTGGCAATCTCCACTGTAGCGTGCGGGCAATATTTAAATTGCATATAGCATATTTCATTTGAAACTGTCCAGTGTGAAAGGTTTTTCATTACAGTGTCAAGAGAGTAGTAGGGTTTGAATCCAGTGCCATAGTGTGTATTCACACTAGGCCATCCATACCATGATGAGACACACTTGATCCTCAAAGTCAAATTTGCAGTAACACGCAACCATGCTAACCTAGTAAAGATACTATGCCGTAACTAAGAACAAACAAAACTGTGCCTGGGGTAGGCTTGGAAAGGTGATCGTCCACTCATCTACTGTGATCAATAACTGTTACCAAGCATGGACCTCAGATCCTACACAAGGTCCAAGCTGGAAGGTAGTTCCATTTTTCAACTCAGAAGAATGCGAGTGAAGGTAAAAGGTCAAGTGGACAACAGGTAGTTACAAGGCAACCATATCAACGTATCAAGTTGACCACAGAATCTAAATTTCCATCATCGCTGTGCTTAGAAGTCCTTAACGAACTATAGTCAAAGTGTCTTTAGCTCTGTGAGCTGTTAAAGTTGCCTTTCTCCATTGTGTCTATTTACCAGTTCACGCTGCTTGCTCCTAAATTTGGGTCACTCCTATATTTACCTTCTATTTAAAAACATCTTCACACAGGTGCACCAAGCCGAACAGACTTGAATTGAGACAGTGAACCCATACCTACGCCTCCCGAGAGAACGGGACATCATTCCAGCTACCCCTTTTTTAATGCATTAAAAAAAAAATACATCGGTTGACTAATAATTTCGTGTTCTGGTTTGCAGTTTACCTTTTTACTAATAAACACTAAAGAACTGACATGAACTTGAAGTTCATGTCAGGTTTTCACAGTATTTCATTGAAGAGTTGGGTTCATGTGGCACTTCAAATGTAGGTACTGCCATCTGTGGCACCTGTGTGTTACTACATCTATAATTGGCCGACTTAGCACACCAAGACTGTTTTTTGAGGCCAGCCTTAAATCGTACGTAAAAACCACGCCCCCAGCCATTATAAGAAACCCGGCTATTAATTGAATACTGGCCACTATTAGAGGAAATACGGTAATATTACATATAAAATGTTTATCCAGCCTTATCAAATAATAAAGTGGCAGGATTGGAACCCACAGCTCCTGAGAGAATGGAGCCTTAATCCAACACCCTAGACAAACTCAGCTACACTACCTCCGTATGTCCTCTCATTTTTGCATGCAACAGTATAAAAGGATGATAACCCGGTCAAAAATTCAAGGAATCTCTCCTCATTTCAGGTCATTGCAAAGTCCTGCTGGACGAATTTGCTCTCAGTAGCCTTGAACCCAAGGCGAATTTTCTCTCAGTAGCCTTGAAATAATGGTTTTGATCTACTGACCTATCGATGTTATGGGCCCAGCATGCTCCGACTGTACAACTCTGCTAACAGATTCTCTGTGTAACTGAATGTTTCAGCACAAGGGTGCAAGTAGGGACACAGCGGCAAAGCTTCAGCATCCTCTGATAACAGATAACACAGATAAAGATAAGGAAACATGTCAAGGGTAGGAAATGGGGGGTAGGAGAACTCAGCCAAACTGCCTCACTTCCACCATTGTGTTTGCTCCACTTACTGTCCCCTCAAACAGCTTGGGTAACATTATTCACCCAGAGTCACTGTAACTTCAGCCATTACTTTGGGATACTTACCTGTCATTGTGTGGGGGTGGGGGCCTGTTTGTCCCTTAACCATTAAATTCCCTGTAATTCAAGGGTGACACAGGCCACCTGAGCTGAAGTGGAACTCTTTAAGTCTGAGTTCTGTCAGTGCAACATCTTCACACAGCAGTGCCTTTATATAAGAACAGGAGTGTCACACATGCAGTACATATTTTCATTGTTTGTCCTCCAGCAGGGCCACAGGGACTATTTTTTTATTATTTTTTTATTTACATCTGTGTATTTTTGCTCCAGCTCCCCTCTCCTGATTCCTCTTTGTCTCCTCTGTCTAAATGTGTCCTTTAATGCTGCCTGAGACTCAGCTATCTATCTGCCTGTGTTCCTCCCTTCTTAGCTTTGCCTTCATCCTCCCTCTATCAGCCTCTGACTCGGTTTCACCTCCGCACAGACCTCCATATTTCTCTTCCTCCTACTTCCTTCCACTCACCCCAGTATATATATTTCCCACAGTCAGGCAGTTCATGGAAATGAGCTGTCAGCATCTGTCAGGCACTCCCAGCTGTGTGGAGGGAGAGCTGCTTCTCTTCCGCTCTCTCTGTCTCTGCTTTTGTCTTTCCCTCAGTCAGGTGGAAGACCGCCTTTACTTATTTCTTTTCTGTTGGTGCTCGGGAGGGTGCAAATAACCAAACGGACGCACATCTGCGAGTGCTTGTGTAGAAGCATGTAGAGAAACGTGTTAACCATGGGATGACATGAATAACTTTGAAAGTTTAGGGATAACTCCTCTGGTGGAGTATGTAAAGGAACTGAGGACATAAATTCCTTATGAATATACAAGTTGTCCAGTAAACGGAGGCAGACAGAATCTGGCAAGCTGCACTAGGTTAAATATTTCTGGGTTTTGATGTGCTAGTAGCTATGATATGCGATTTAAAATGAGATTGATCTTTAGTGGTAGAGTCGTTTATATGAAAACCCATTAATCAAACCTGGGTATAAGATCACAAAACATTCTTCTATTGGTCTATTATTCAACAAGGGGACGTTTACTCAGCACTTGACTGCTTCTGCTAAAATTTCCAAAGAAGAAATTCATATTTCTGAATCGTGCCAAACACAACAAGCGTGCACGTAAGACATATGGATGCAGAGCGATGACCTCTGACACCTGAAGCTCCTACTGAATGCATGCATTACTTAGCACTAGCTTGTGAATGCAGTAGTTTGCTTGCTGGGAGAACTGTTGTGACCAGCTATCAGTAGCATTTTAACTATGGGCTGACACTGTTTCAACCTAGCATGCCCTATTTTCCTTGGTACTTCAAATAATGCATCTGTGCCACATGTTAAATTTAGCCTGCAGCCTGGTTCACAGTACAAATGGGGAATGTGTTAGCTCTGACCTGCGGAGTATAATGAGGACTAATGAGGAATATCTGGAAATTTTGTACAGGTGAACAACACCGAAAGAAAAAAAAAAAACAACAACTCAGAAATATAAGAGTTTCACTGATCAGGCATAACATTATGACCACTTTCATCATAGGTCTCAATAGTTCCTCCAAAACAGTTCCAATTCATCAGAGAAAGGATGTGGACCTTCTGAGGGTGTCCTGTGGTGTCTAACAATAGAATGCTGTTAGTGGGGGGGCCTTTGGGTCCTATGGGTTGAAGGGGCCTCTGTGGATCATCCCACAGTCAAATTGATCTGTTATACAAAAGGCAAACATAAACAACAAGAAGTGTGGGACAGTTGCATTATATTTCTATAAGATGTAAAAAAAAAAAAAAATTAAAAAAAAAAACGGTTTCACATATGGAATCCTTTGCTTCCATAGTGGTACCTTTTTATGATAAGAGTGACAGGTACACCACATGACGGGGCTTGGGCTCAGTTAAGATCCAATAAACAAAGCTGAAACCAAGGCAACAGGACTTGGAGGCTGTGGCTCAGCGGGTAGAACAATCTGCCCATGAACCAGAGGGTTAGTGATTCATGCAGAACATCCCGATGTCTCCTCTAGCAAGACACTCAACCCAGTAGCTACTTGTGTGCACTTGTGGGACTGAATGGATAGATGCGTCATTAGAGATTATAAAGCGCTTTGAATACCAATAGTTAGAAAATCACTGTATAAATACAAGGAGATTAACTGGTGCTAGTGGAGAAACCCACGTGGCCTCCATAGTTCTGAATGACTAGGAGGTTTAGGTTTTTGTTAGGAACATCTGTTGGTGGCGCAGGTCGCTACTAAAGTTCTATAATGACTTGATGCTTACTTGTACTTGAAGGAATCTGTGATGATCCTGTTTCCATTCTATGAAAGGCAGGAATGAACGGTACTCTCACCTCATTGAAAGTGGAATCCCTGATTATCAAATGATTCTCATGATCTAGAACTCTACTGATCATCTTCTAGTGATGATCAAATGTGGATAAGTTTAAAATAGGAGACGAGGAGCAGTTTCCATTGTTAGGCATAACACTTTGTCGATCTGTCTACCCGCTCCAACCTACTGCAACTTTGTGGTTGTATATTACCTCACTCCCTTCTTTAATGTTGTCACAGCATACTGTGGGTTGCAATAAGCTGCTTGAACAAATTACCTATGGAGTTGTTTTTATGAGTTGGCACTTTGTCTGATGATGATGCTGAAGCATTCCTCTCTTCAGAAAGTTAGACTTCTCCCATATATTCCAGAGTTCACTTTTCAATGAGCTTTGCTTGTTGCCAGTGATTTTATCAGCAGGAAATACAACTTTCTCGATGTTCATGAACATAAAATCATAATGGAAATTAGTTTTTAAAACTCCAGGTATTTTCTAATGGAGTTCATCAAACAGGATCTCACCGCTCTTTTATTACCCTCGCCATATGCATTAGTTAACCACCATGTTGCGACTTAGCAGAAACACCACAAAAAGGTTTTAGAGCTTAGAGCTGATGAAACACAAACATCATTCTTACCTTTCTGTACAGTTATGGGGAAAAGGTCTGAGTCTAAATTAAATTATTCACATGGGTGCTTTGGGATGTGATCAGGTCCGTGCCACTTAAATGAACAGTTTGAGTTTAGAATTGGCTTCTTCTCATTGAATTCAATGAGAAGGTCAGACCAAACCTTTGACTATTAGTGTACAACACCAGCTTGGTACACACAGTAAAGACTTGAAATACCAGTGGGTTGTAATTTGTGAATACAATGTAGATTTGTCCCTACCAACACTATGCAAGGTGTTGAGGACACTGAGAGAGTAGCTAAAAGCATACCCACCACCAACTCGTCTCCCACACACGTGGGCTGACATCAGTTGCCTAAGCAATGCATTTGTCTAAGTGTGTGTGTTATTTCTGGGTTCCTCTCCAAATTCTACTAGAACAAAACAGGACTTTTTAAAAAATTCCATTTTTTTTTTTTTTCCTGAAATGTGAAAGTTTATTTTCTCCATTTCTTCACATAGTATAATTTGTAGCTATAATGACAGCAACACTACAAGGGATTCTCAAGTTGGTTGTTAGTTGCTGTGGAAACTTAAGTCTTCAGATTCCTTCAGCACACAGAGTCTGGTAAGAAACTGTGACTGGATGCATTCAGCATCTTGTATGGTTTTATTGCAGGAAGGAAAATGGTGAGAGATGGGTAGAGACTCAGAACCTGCTGTGTCTCTGCCAGTACAGAGTATTAGAGGTTCTTCAATAGACCCCTTCACAGTTTGTTTTTGAGGGGCGGGGCTTAGCTGGAGGCAAACATGTCAAACATCTACAGCCTGTAAACAGTGGCTAGCATAATCACAAGAATGGATGAGGAAAATACATATTTTAGAGAATATTTTAATACACTCACTCCCCAAGACCGTGAGTGTTTATATCAACCGTCTATATCAAGTAAAGCCTCTCCACCAAAGATATTACAATGGGGAACTGCAAACACTGCGGAGGGCAATGTACTAAATGCAACTTCTGCTTGGATACCCCTGAAGCATGCAAGCAATGTTGTGTTGGCTCACAGTTAGCATTAGCATGTATCAAGAATAAATAATCTAAATAATGATTAACTTAACGTTATTTCAGTCATAATTTACTCTAACACATAACATTATCCAGGTATTAGATCAATATTAGATATTGATCTTGTTTTTGAGTGTCTCACTCCAGTCCTTTCTTTTAACCATATACAACCAAAGTTGTCTACAACTGGCAGTTGCTGAAGTTATCGTTTTTACTTTTTTGGTTTTGGACCCCAAAAATACATCAAGATGACATTTTCCCCAGTTAACAGTAATAGTATTGCCTCAAACTTCTCTCTGCTTTGCCTCCAGCTAATGTTGTGACATCACAGTGACCTAGGCCATGATGGGGTCTATAGATTCATCCAAAAAAGAGGAAGAGCAAGGTTCAGTAGTACCATATGGGAGTTGCTTTTCATATGGATATCATTACTAGCAGATAATCAAGTCCTCTCATCTTGTCTATCCTGACAGATATGGCACATGCATGTTAACCATCCCAGTGCTAGGTGTACCTTTTCTCTTTATGTTCCCACAGCGCTTTGCTCATCTAAAAGAGAATACAAAGGATATACAGTATGAGATTGTATGGGCTATTTGTAAATGTCCATTTCATTAGTCCGGACTGAAATGTTTCAACTACTATTCAATGGATTGTTATGAAATGTGACTGGGAATGTGATTCATTGTGTTCTATTGTTGGATGACTGGCAGGTTAATGTTTCAGTGGTTCTCAATCTTTTTCAACTCAGGGCCCCCTTTTTCATCTCAAAAATGTTCATAGCCCATCACTGACCCCATAAATATGGAGGCCACATAATGTGATTTCAGATTCATAATGACGGTATCTTTCAACAGTGGAGAAATGCATTCTCATCCAAACAAAATCCAAATATCAAAAAAAGCCCATTTAATTGATAGGCTCACAAATAAATATAAAGCTGATATGAAGATGATGTAAATTCTACTTGGGTCTGGCCAGATGAAACTTAAGCAAAATCAATAACATCAAAGAAACTAAATTAAAACATTGCACTCTTAATATGATCCACTGCAGTTTTTACTTGAAATGGAAAAAGCCATAAGAGATGGCATGACATGAGATGTCAAGGTGATGGTGTGTGTGACAACCAAAACCCAAATATCAAATGAAATGATTTGGTGGCCCACTTCCTTACCTCCGCGTCCCACAGGTTGGGAATCCCTGAGCTATTTTATCAATATTAGACACATCAGAATGAATCCACTGGGGACTTTCTGCATGCTGATCACTTTGGTGAAGGTAAAATATTCACATCCTGCAAAATTTGGTAATGATATTTCTTGTGACCCAAGGTTACTGTGAAAAAGAAATGTATTCATTATCCTTAGAAGAAGAAATCAATAGTACATTCAGCTAGTGTCATTTTAGTTTGTTCCACATTGTTATCATTACAGAAGGATGTGTGGAGTGAAGTGTCCACAATGCTTCACAGTAGTATAATTAATGGGTTCACACCAATCTGTATTTCCATTTCAAAACACATGTATGTCACTCTGGAAAAGATTTCAGTTACAAGAAACAGGTCTACAGTTAATTCTTTGAAAAACAGCAGGTACTCTATGTTGTAGTTATCAGTGGGAAGGAGGTGAAAAATTACCCACATGCCGTACACACTTCAGGGGATTAAAATCACAGATCAACACCAGTCTCAAACATCTAAACCAGCTACCTCAGACCTGCATAATAAATCCTGAACACTGCAAGTTCTCAGTCGACACTGTCCCTCGTTTGAACCTGGAACAAAAGTTTTGGCCATTTTCAAGTAGGGACGACTTCACAAGCGGTGTCATTAAATACCCTTTCACCCGTGATGGAGCCTCAAATGGAGTGAGCGTGTCTGTGAGGGTTTATGTCCTCAAAGTTTATGTGCATTGTGTGTGAGAAAAAGAGTGTGTGTTCGGAGTGAGGAGAACAAGACCGAGGGTCCAAGTCTGTGCGTCAGTGGAGGTGTTTTTTCGGCAGTGACGCCACGTATGTGTTTGAGTCCATTCAGGATTTATATCCTGACACACTGGGTTTCTGACTTTTGTGAAGCATCATCGTGTATCAACTGCATGTGTGTGTTTGCTTTTTCTTGCGGGCGAGTGTGTAACTGTCTCAATAGCGCATTTCCCTGAAGTCATTATTTCTCATCTCTGTGATGGTCTTTGGTTCAAGGATACCGGCTCATACCCCGGAGTGACTTTTTCATTTTTTTTCTTAACCATCGCAACCAAGCCACACAACAAATAAGGCTGAACTTCTATAGTTTTCTCACACATTATTTTTATGGCATTTCTGCTTCATTACATGGAACAAAAACAGGGGTGGACAGGAAAGATGGATGGAGTGGCAGGCATTTGAACCTAGGATGCCATGAGAACTGACTGTATTATGCATCTTGGTCTGATGTGTTGTACGGTCACCTTGCGGCTTTAGTCTTCCTCATCTCCACACTTTGTTTCAAGGAAGCAGTATAAGGCTAGTTCATTGTATATACTGTGCATATATTCTAGTACCGCTACTGATTTTAACATTACACAGGCTTGTGTAAGATAACATGGCATTTGGATTACGTTATGGGTCATGGTTACTCTGCCCCCAATTGGACAATCCTACAACTAATCAGACCTATTTTGTTACCAAAAAAAAAAAAAAAAAAAAAAAAAATCTAAACAGAAAGAATAAATTATATGTAAGGCAGGACTAATGGCAAAAATTTCATTAATTGAATGGATTTTGAGGCAGATGTTCCAAAAGTGATGGGGGAGTTGAAAGAGACACCCTAGCCTCATCTGATATTAAAACGAAACGAACAGTGCAGTCATCGCAGGCAGTGCGGCATAGGAATGTTAGAACACAACAAAGACATGATGCAATGCGAAGATAAGATCGACCAGGCCAGATTGCTTCTCACAAATGGAGACAGAACTCATTTTCGGTTGTGATAGATTGCAGTAGTTTAGGCTTCGAGAGAATATGAGGCCGGGAATGGTCAGACTCACTTATGATCAACTATCAGTACGCAGCTTTGAATAATCATCAGAAAAACAGTTACCAGTGAAAGCTACCATGGCTCAGATTCACAGTACTGACATAGCCATGCATTAAAAACATGACTACCACAACATTACCTTTCATACATTGGAAACCTCTTGATTGCTAGTAGATAGTAGACCAAGCATGACTGTAGAAGGGATTACACGGCGCAAGTTGTTCTCTATTAGACCTCGGTTTTCATCAAAAGGTGCTCTCAACGCCATCTGCTATATTTGAGAGGTGATCCCCTTCCTAGCTTCACTGACAAAGCTCACTGACACGTCCTGTCAGAAAGAATCACTGATGTGTACAGACAAAGGTGATGTAAAAAAAAAAAAAAAAAAGAAGAAAAAAGCGAAAAGTAAGCTAGGGGAATTTATGCCTCCATCCATCCAGGCATCCAAACTTCACAGTATGTGGGTATATAATTAGCTCAATAATCGTTTAATCAGACCTGTGTGCCTCCATGTGGAGAACAGTGATGTGTACAGACAAGGGGAATGAAGAAAAGAATAGTCGAGGGGAATATGCCTCCATATATCACACTTAGCAGTTAAATGAACGTCCATTCAATGATCCAAGTAATTTGGGAATATAACAATGTTACACTTGATCATTTGCTGGACCTAAATCAGTGGTCATGTGAAAACCTTTAATGGACCACAATCCACGTTGGGTGGACACTTTTTTGTGAGTTGTACACATAATCACATTGATTATTGATGCCGTATTCTGCCCTGTTTTGTGAAACCTTCGACACACTTGGCATTTTCTTGGCCTGGAAAGACACATTACATACAGTACAGCGCAAGTGAGTGCAAATGTAGTGACAATTAGGGCAAAATTCAGTATATCGAATCTTTTGAAGTGTTCAATTTGCACAAATTTGAAATATGAATACACGATTAGTACAGATAGTAAATTCATTCATCTTTGTCCTGTCTGGGATTAATGGCATGGTGAGCATAGTATTGTATGCCTGCATCATCAACTAACATGTATGTATGAGTGTGTTTCAAGTAAACAGAAGTTTGTCAGTAGTCACCACACCCTACACCACCACCACAAAAATATGACTTGGTGTGTTAATACGTTATGTGTGCACTTTGATTAGTGGTCTGTCCTTTGAACCTTTTTGAGAAAGTAGTGCGGAAGGACAAATGGGTAGTTTTTAAGGTCTATGAGGTGCATCAAAATGAGTTTGAGTTTGTGCCTCTGCAGGACTAGACAACATCAGCAATGTGCATTGGTTACGGCATTTACTGCGAGCCAGGCATTGTCTTTTTTTCTATTTCCTGTTTCACTTTCACAGATTTCTAGCCGTAGTCGAGTCATACAAATGTTTTTATCTCTGAACCTCCTCAGTTAACCTTTCCTCGACGTGTTCCATCTTTGTTGATCTAAAACAATCGATTCAATAAATGTTTGTGATGAGTGTCTGGAACTTTCTTATTCTATGTCTGTATTTGAGCTAAAGTTATTATTAACGCATACTCAATAGACAAGTGTGGCATGACTTTTAAGTTCTTAATGTCCTGAAAGTGAGCACGCCGGAGAAAGAAGACATCATGTTGCCGTTCCAGTTTGTCTCCTTTAGAGCATTAGAAAGAAGACGATGATCACAAACGCATTCAGTAGCAGACACTTACGAAGTGAATGGATCATATTTCTATATTATAGATTCTCGCTGTAGTTTTTCATAGCACGCTGCCTTTGTTGCTGCCGCTGTAAATGATGTCTTTTCTTCGTGAATATATCTCTCATCTTTCTGCCTGAGAGGAATCCAGAAGCTTTAGAGGATCTCCGCATGACTTTTGCAGTTCTTTTAAAAACAATTCAGGTGATGAAGTGCGCCCATAAAATACAAAATGAGAGGAGCTATTGAGTGGTGTTTGTGTCCCATGTGGGGACCATTTTTTTAATGTTGATTTAGTCTTATTAAGGTTTAGGCACCAAAGCTAATTATGTTTTTTTTAATGAAGAAGTGAGTCATTGGCATGATTCTACCACGGGAATGGCAGAAAAGGAAATTACTGAATATAAAACAACATTAAATGTCTTTTGGATTGCTACTAGGCACCGAGACAAGTAACATTTTGGATATATGGATAAGCTCTAATTAAAAGTGACACAATACAAAGCGCAACGGTTGTGCAACAGCTCCTTACAGTGTAGCTACACTGGTGGACTGAAGCTGTTTAAGAAGCAAATCTGGCGTGCTTTCCACAGCCCCTTCAATACCAGCAGTTCTTCAAGTTAAACTGCTGAGTAGGCTACACTAAGGCTTTTGTTTTGTGCGGCTCAATGTATGCATTAAGAATTTAATCATGTACCGTGTGAATTGTTCCGGGATAAAATGTTTCAGCTTTCAAGTTGTGCACTCACTGAACAGAGTGATGACGGCAACAGTTAAAAATAATCAATTTCTATGTTAGAGTTATTGAGCAGAACCACTTTGTCACAGTTGTGCAGCAACTTGATTTCAGACCTAAAGAGCACAAAACATTTTTTCTTAGTGATTAGTAATGGGTGTATATAATGCACATGATAACTTTGATACAGGGGAAACAACAAGGTAGCAGACGGTAACTTCATTAAGTGTTTCAGGGGGAGGTTCAGAGGAGAATTTAACCAATGGAGTAAAGGCTCAAAATAGCTTGTTTTCAACAGTGAAAAAATGCATCTTTTAATATGAGTGCAAAGGATTTTTTTTTTTTTTTTAGTTTTGTTTTCTTCAATTGGAGAGAAGAGGAAGCAATTCAGCAGAGACATCTTGAGGCTGCAGCTGCATAAGCCTTTCAAGAGGATAACGCAGAGAAACAGAAACAGTCCACAAACTGGGCTGCCAAGAGCAAACAACAACTGGTGGTGCATCTGCTCCGATGCCACAGGGATTGTATTATTCTGCAGGGCTAGGGCTGTTTTTGTTGGACTTTGTCTCTGATGCCAGCTCTGGGTTGAGGGGATGTATGTGTCCCTCAGAATGCGCTCGAGTGTTTCTGCTCAGAGATATGCTGCCGACCTTCATCATAAACCTTGAAGAATCATCCAGTGCGCTGTATGTTGATATACCTGTATGCATTCAAAATAGTGTAAGTAGAGAGTACATGATTTGAGCGTATAAAAAGCCCAAAACAGCATTCAAAATCAGATTGAAAACCTGTCAAGCATGAAGCATTTGTCAGAAAAGATCCATTTCGGTGTAAATGTTTCTGTTTTCCGAGGAGGAAGAAGAGGAGGTCTTCTTGTTTGCCAAGAGTCTCGGTGGAGAGCTCTTTAAGAAGAGCTAAAAGTGTCGTTATGTTTCATGCTTTCTGTTACCTTTTTTAAAAAAAAAACACAGCTTCACGTGCTTTTGCCGGGGAAACACACTCTCAGTAAACATAATCAGAAGGCATTGAAAACTGATTACTCAAGTGTGACATTTAAGACGGCAAGCTCGCCCAGCTGCGGAATATGTTTGTGTGATTGCTCCAAATCAATGAATATGTTGGAGCAGTCAAATTTACTTGCATCATAGCGAGCATGCTTCACTGGCCCCGGGGCTAATTTGTGCATCACTTGGTGCTGGGTGCTGAGCTAGATACGGACAAACAAATAGAAATGAAGACAACTAATCCAACACAGCAAACACTGTGTCTGTTCCTTTAGAGACTTGGTGTTTTCAGTCAGAAACACCAATAAAAGTAGTTAGTTAATCTGTTATTTCCAAAGTCCATTCCGAACAATAATGTTCGACTCGATGTGTAAATTAGGCTTATTTCTGCTGTGCTATAGAAAATTGTTGCAAAGCAGTAGGTGGGCACAGCTCAGCCTCTGTTGGCAAGCCCCTGCAAAATGCAGAATGCCCGGTGGTGGGCAGAATCGTGGTCCAACCTGCCAATCTGAACCTTACAACCTGGTGACAGACGACGGCTCACGCAGGTTAGGTTTTGGAATTCATTAACTATGTTTCCATTAATCCTAGAGATTTGCAAAACCTAAATATCGCACCAAAAATCTCTTAATGGAAATGAAGTGGCTTTTCAGACGTATCAATATAAGTTTATGAAAAAAGTACAATGCAAGTGCTTTTCCCCATCACCTGTGTCACTGGCGTTGATGCAGGGGGGTCATGTGACCAGTTCATTTGGAGTCCATTTGCTCAAAATGAAATCTCGGGTGACGAGAACTTAAGAGAATTGTGAGATAAAGAGAGACAAATCTTTACAGGAGTCACAGCTCATTCCCAAAACAGCTTTCAATGGAAACACTATGGTCTCCCCACTCAGCTCCTTCTCTGTTCTGGAACATGTACAAGGTACCTCTGGACTACATCGGGCATTAACGACTGCCCCAAGTTAGCCATCCGAATCAGTTCGGGGAAAGACTCCTCGATTCTCAAGTTGCTGCGCGTACCCTGCAAAGCATGTGCTGCAGCAGCACTATCAGTCTCACGATGGACATGGAGTATCCCAGCGAGCCTCACCAGGTGACCAGAACCAGTGTCCATCATGGCATCGCTCATTCGTAGTGACTAAAGCAGACACTGAACAGTTGTTGTGAAATTGCGTTGGTTAATCAAGGCATGTAGTAAGCCCTATATAGACAGAGATGCTTCTTTAAGTCGGCCGTTATTGTTTTTATTAGACTCACATGATACCACCCCAAAGACTCCAGTTATAACCACACCATCGCAGTGGGCACCACCAAAGGCTGTTCATTCTGTTGCTCATTCATCATAGAATCAGCTGGAACTAACACCTGAGGGTGTTACTGTCTCTCAGTGTAGGTGCGGACTCGTTATCACAGCACCCCCACAGGGAAATCATGGGCCGTCCCCAGCATGACTTGAGCCATGTTTAGAGATTTTGTGCAGATTGCGATGACGTCTATTCCGTCTATGAGACATCGAGTAAACAATGAGTTGGCCACTGTGCAAAATGATTCCATTCACTTAAAACATTTTACTTAATTTTCTTTATCAAGCTTGTTTTGGGCGGTCTGTGGCACTTTTCATGCCGTTATCTTCCAGGAAAAACTCAAAGTAAGGGCTGAGTGATTGCATCTTCCCAGAAATTGACGCTGAAACGCTGAAGGTGGTTCGTCTTTAGCAGGCGGCGCAGGTACTTCTAAATGATTACCAGGATGAAAAGGCTTTGTGCCGTTTCTGATGATATAATGATGGCAGAGGTTAATAGCATAGAACAAAACAACTCTGGTATTTTCTTTTCAGCAGAAAAGACTTCTGAGCCAGCGTGAGATGCATACAGCGTTGCCAGATTCATGTCATGGTTTCTAGACCAAAAACTGTTCACATTCGACAAAACAAACACAAAACTGCAAAGAATTATTCGAATGTTATTTTTTTAACCACCCAGATTGCTTATTCCAGTGTAACCTCTTATAAACAGCAATGCAACCGAAGCAGCAAGTACACACTCACTCTCACACTGTCCTGAGAAGAGTAAATACACTTTGGTTTTGTCACAAATCAACATTAAAAAGTAATTGGAAAAACTGCCAATAAAAACCCTAACCAGTTTCATTCACCAGCCTAACTGGGGGTGAAACTGCCCTGATCTGGCAACACCAGACATAAAGTGAGAGCAGGGGAGAGATGGTGATGGCGCTGTAACCAGCTCACTACATTTCTGTAGAAACCATTCTTTCACCCTGCACTTCAGTGTTGCCAGATAGGAAATGAAGAAATGTCGTTTTATGATATTATTTTAACCCACACTTCAGCAAAGCTATTCTATGTGCACGGAACCGCAGTAACCTAAGAAATGAATAGACAGGCTCGGCCAAGTGGTTGAAACAACTACTACATTTGTTGTTAGTCAAGTCACCACTTCCATCCTTAGCTTTCAAAATAAAAGCATCGAAATTGCATACTGCATGCAAAACAAAAAAGAGAAACTGAACTGTTTCCTTACCGCCTCCGTGTCTGTGCTGTCGGATGACTGAGGATGAGCGCGCATCAGTTTGTGGGGATGATGATCACATAAACACATAAATGGCAAGACTATTGTATATCTGGCTTGTTTTTAAAGTATTTAGATGATTAAATGATGAACAAAGCCCTCAATCAGATCTTCTCTTATTCTTCTCTTATTATTTGATCTTTGACCCTAACCATATCGACTGTGAGGTTACAGCATCATTTATGCTGATGCATGGCTTGCACTGACTTAATTAGCAACTCATTTAGCCAATATATTGATTCCAATGCATATTTGATGTCATAGTAATAATTAGTGAACCATTATCACCTTCTTTTTCACTGTAGGTGTTTAAACAACAGGTCTATAATTGTGATTCAAATCGTGTAAGGATCCATATATTCAATAGAGTTAAAGGGACTGGTTGAGTGAGCAGCATTAGACAATAATATTAAATCCTGAATCATTTGCTGTCTGCTGTCATACAGATCACACGGGCAATAAATGAGTCGGTGTGCTCTCTCTCAGTTCTTTTCTTCTTCTTCTTTTTTTTTTTTTACTTTTCCGAGTGCAGATGTGAGGAGCTGCTGATCACAGCCACTCTAACAGAGCCGGGCGCCGCTCACTTCAGTGGCACTTGATGGTAAATGACAGTTAAAAGCCTGGGCAAAATAAAATAAAAAATAACAGAGCCGTGCACAGCAGGTGCTGCAATCCACATGCACACACACACACACACACGGGAAGGCACGTATCTTATTAGAAGCATAATAATGTGAAAGTGACTCCGGTGTCAACCAAAGCGGATGTAAGGACAGTCGCCTTCTCTTTCTCACATCAAACGGAGTCGGCAGACATCTGCTCAATGGCAGAATAGGAGTAGTTGATGGAAAACGAAAAGGATTATCAGCCACCAGCTGTAAAGGCATCACATAGGCACTCACTGTCTTTGGCATAAATATGACTTTCTACTTTTTTAAAATACTGCACTGACCTTTGACATGGCGGTTGTTTCTATGCAGCGGGTCTGTGAGGTCACTGGAGCAGAACTAAGTAGGATTACTTGTGGGAGACACTCAACTCAAAAACAATAAGAACCAACATCTTGAAGTTAGAGTTAAAAGACAAAGAGAATTGTTTGAACCTCCTGAGACCAAAGCATTTTTTTGGAATGCAACTTAATTTCTTTAAGATAAGGTTAAGATCTTTAGGCATTTGGGATTAGTAGAACCTAAGAAGTATAAAAAAAATCACAGTACCACAACATAAAACTGTTGCAAACTTGCAAAAGTAGAAATGGAAACGATGAAATCCCAATGTCCTCAAACAAGTACTTGTGAATTTCTTAACTAAAAAATTGAGCATAAATGAACAAGTGCACTGTTTATTCATCCTTATGAAGACAACAGGTCTATATGAAGCAGAATAAGCTGCCACAAACCTAAAACGTAATGTCCCCATATGAGGACGCCGGGTCTGAGGAGGTAAGGAGAGGCTTTCCACAATTTTGTGGCAAAGACTGAAAGGACATGGTCACCTCTCTACTCCCTCTTTATCCTTGGATTGACTCATAGTGAATTATCTGCTGACCTGAGAGGGAACCTGGGAGCGTAGCCTAACAGGTTCTGCACAAACCCTGCGTCAGACCTGTGATTGGTCCTCTTAGCATATTTCCACTTCAGTATTTCCAGCTTTTTCTCCATCTCCGCAATTTTCAAATTGATTGTTTTGCATCAATACATATGGAACACAACGAGGAAAGTGTAAATAACCAAGCAGTGTCAGTCACCATTGTTGAAAGTGAAGCAGGAAGTAGGAACAAAAATTTACCCGACTGGCAAAAAAGACACAGCGCCGACTAGTGTCTGATGAGTGCACAAGTAAAAATGGCATCTATGTCCCACAGTACTCTAAAAAGCTATAACCCTTTCTACACTGAAAACCCTTGGACCAGAAACAGATGCCTGTTATTCGTTTTTTTGAAGTGTTACTGTGCAGAGAAACAGTTCTTACTCTCTAACTGACAGTTTTGTTCAAGTAAAAATGGTTTTGTTTGCAAAACATGAGCACGCAGAAGAGCCGAAACACATGGTTCTGCTGTGTTTCGATAGTCAACTGATTGTTTCAGGGATTTTTGATGTGAAAAGGATCCTTTTTAATTCTTCTTGAAAGGGAGAATGTGCTAATTTTCTACTTTATATCAACTTCAAAGCCACAGTTATGACCTCAAAGTTGCTTGAAGTTACATTGTGGTTTAATGAGCGTGTTATTTCCAGTTGTCAAACTCGTACAACGCATCACATTAAAATGTCTTGTTTCTTGTATTATAAATCTACAGGGCTTACGTAATGGCTGACATTTGTGATATCCCTTTAGACATTTGCCCCTGAAGAATCAGTGAGTGTTTAACTCCAAGTGTGACCTTGATATCTTTTCTAAACAGTGACTTTTTGGAGGGTTTTAAAAGCCTCCACTCCCACCGCCCACCCTCCCCAGGCTTTTTTTTCTAACAATGCGGCTGAGGTCATCGCACCATACGGTTCATCATGCAGGTTACAGCCCGTGGCCCCAGAGGACCACCAAAGTATTTAACAAACAATGTGACCCTGGTCTGTCGGCCATAAGGTGTTCAAAGCGGCTAGAGTTGTCACCTGTCAGGGGACGGAGTTCCTGCTACGCCGGCATCTGTTCCTTTGACACACACACACATTATACACACCCTATCCCCAATGAGGCCACAGATCCTCATTGCTTTGTTGCGAATAATGTATGTTGTATGTGTGGTCCTGCTCAGTTTGAAAGTGCTAGGTTATTAAAGTGATGTTAAAGTCGACCAACTCTGCTTCTGTAAGGACTCATCAATGTTTAATAACGAAGGAAAAGCAAAGACTTGTTCACCTTTGTAAAAGGCATTCTGGTCATTGTGTTTCCTCGTGTGTATTTCTTTTTTCTGGGGGGTCCATCTTCTACGATAATGCATGTGTTCAAAACAGAGTCATGAAAACAGTAACACTCATTGAAGCCTGGAACAAATTCACATCCACAGTGTGTCTATGACCTTGATGGGCCTTTGGATTATTTGTACAGACTGTAGGGCTTCAATTTAATGTGTTTTCGTGCTGGGGACGCAGTATCCCTTATCATCAAACTGATTGTAGTTTAAAGTGTAATGCGTTTTATTTATAGTTGCCATCCGTCCAGAGTTTGCTTACTTACTTTTGTGGTATCTATGGTTTAAGATTTTTTTTTTCTGTTAACTTTTCTTTCAGATTTTTCAGGCATAAGATTATGACCATCTTCCTAATAATTTGTAGGTCTTCCTTGTGCCTCAAAGACAGCTGAGACTCATCAGAGAATGGACATGGGCCATCTGAGGGTGTCCATTGGCATCTGGAAACAGAATGTTGTTAGCTTTTGGGTCGTATGTGTTGAGGTTCAGGGGCCTCTGTGGATCAGGCTTGTTCCAGTGAATCCCGTAGACGCTTGATCAGTTTGGAATCTAGTGAATCTGAAGGCCAGGTCAACACCTTGTGCTGTTTTTCATATTTTTTGTACTGCTGGTCTAAGTGGGTGGTAAGTGTCTAAGTAACATCCACATGAATACCAGGTCCAAAGCATTCACAGCAGAATTTTGTATTGTCGCAAGACGGTCATTAAGATGTCGTTAATGTCTCCTGTTTTAATGTTGATTAGTATATGCATGACACATACCTTACCTTAGGGCTTGCTTAAGGCTTAAGCACTAGAGCTCAAGTCTTCTGCTAGAACTTCTATCCAGTATTTTAATCATTAGTTTCATGAATAGCATTAGCGACCAGACATGAATTATTTGAAGTGCATTCACGCTTTTAAGTGAAAACTCGGGCAAACATCAGAATTCCTGTCCTGACCCAAGTGTTCACATCACACATGTGCAGCATGCCAATTACGCAGCAACGTTTTACCCTTTCCTACCTGAAACGCGTGTGCACACACTCAGCCAGTGAGTTAATCTGCAGCTGCGCGTGAAGTGTTTCATTATGAGAGAAATCTAAAGAGGCATCTGCAGATCTGCTGATGCAGCAACAGCTGGAGACAAGAAGACTGATGGATGGAAGTGAATCACAGAGGGGTGGAGGAAAACTGAGAGCTGGAGTAAGGCGAGAATCCGTGTTGAAATATGAAGATGGAGGTGTGGAAGACCCATAAATAAACAGCAGAAGGGAACCTGCCCCGTCGCCAGTAATGAAAAGCTCAAGGTACTGTAGGTGCCGTGATAGGAGGCTTTTTCCTGTGAGTGAAGTCTATAGTGGTTTCATGTTTGGCTTTGGATGAATGAAACTCCAGCCTTGAAAAGCAGTGATTCCACCATGGAAAATGTATTTTTGGATTTTTGTGGAGCTGCAAACTACAATTTTCTAAGGTTCATTTGAGCTGCGGTCATGAAACTTGCTCAGCCTGTGGAGCCTGCTGGCTGGAAGCTTTTCCCTGACACCAGAACAGAGTGGAAATTGGAAAAAGCAAAGATTAAAGAAGTAGCATCTCCAGAGTCACGTATTAAGTATTTCACTAACAGAAAAGATGCGTATTGACGGTGAGGTTTAAGATTCTCGTTTTAAAAGTCATTAGTTAGGGTTAGCGTTTGATGAATTGACCCTGAGGTTGGAGTGTGGAGCACTGAGGTGTAAAGGTTTGATTTCCAACCTGCAGCTAAGATGACCATCTCATTTTAGTTTCTTGTTTCAATTCCTTTCCCATTTTTACAGGAAAATCTCATCTCATCTTCTACTTCTGCTTATCCTCACTAGGGTCGTGGGGGGTTGTGGAGACAGGCAGGGTACACCTTGGACAGGCCGCCAGTCCAATGCAGGGCAGATTTCGTAGACCTTTTTTTTTTTTTTAAATTTAAATGATCTGATCGTATGATTCCAAAACAAAGGACCAGACGTTGATTTTGAGCAAACATGTACCAGAGTCCATTGGTGAATAGGTGAAGGTGCTTGTGGTGTTGGTTGAATTTTGGGTTACATCATCAGTAGGGCTCCTCTGGTTCACACTATACACCCTCATCAGAGGCGGCTGGCTACAGGGTGATCAGTGCTGAGCCTGCATCCCATGCCCAAGTTGTGCATGAGAGTCGCCTTGTTGTTATGTTGCGGACATCTCGTGGGACTATGCATGGCAGGAGCATCCTGTTCCCTCAGTCAAGTCTGACCGCATACCTTTTGGGCTGCTATTTGAGGGGCCCAGCAGGGATCCTTCCGCTTCATCCAGAGCCTCTGGCTGCTTCTCTCTGCTCCCTCTGATGCGGCTTTGATGCGCTGACTCTGGCCCCCGACTCCCAGGTCTCTCAGCGGTTTGGTGGTAGATGTTGCCACTAACCCTTTGCACCCAGCCTTCTGTGATCCAGCCTAGACTTAAAATGCTGTTCTTGTTTATTGATACTGTTAATTCTGGACCCATAAGAGCAATCTAATAAAAGATATCACAGCCTGTGTTTGATGAGAGGTGTTGGTGGTTGTGGTGATTGGGGTGATACAAGCAAAGAACTGTACGATGAGCTGGGCATTTCTAACTGTACATACATATAGATATAGATATGGATATATGTGTATGTGTTATAATGCCAACTGAAAACACTGGCTGCAAACTAAGACAAAACAGACAGCATCAACAAACTGAAAGTGGCACCACTCTGGGGGGAAATACACTGGAAAATCTGAGGGAATAAATGAAATAAAAACACCAGCACAAACCAAGAAGGATTGTTAATGCCCTCTTTTCCACCGAAAAGAGTAACCAGCACGTCACAGACAAGAAATACAGTAACGAAATGATCAAACAAAGCCAGCTTCACGCTTCCACCACTGTGGTCCTCCGTCTCTCTCTCCCACCATGATCAGCTGATTGCCTGAGTGGAACCTGGCTGCTGGTTAGACGAGGGTCGATCACCTGCAGGAGGAGAGTGGAGAGAGAGAGACACACACAAACACCACAACAACTACAGCGGCACACATGAACAAAAAACACATGAATTAATCAAACCGAATAAATCGATAGTGTTTCCCAGCAAGAAAAGTGAACATATGCTCCCTGTAAGAAGTGCAACAAAATCCCGCTGGAAACTGAAGGCTGGGTGGTGTTGCATTGCACAGTTGAAATAATATTCAATTCCATCACGTTGCATCATGGACAGAATAAATGCATTGCCTTCACTGTCTCGTTGGAGGCCACGGATATCGTTCGCATACCTTTGGAGATTTGTAAATCCTACATCCAAGATCAAAAAAGTGTGATATGGCGCCTAAAATTCTATAAAGGGCATTATCATGGATTCTCATTTCTCTACTTTCTAACCTTTCTGGTATTTTGTTCATTTTCTTTTCTCAAATCTTGATAGAATCAGGAGAAAATAGTTGCATCAGAAAACCATTATTCTTGTCTGCAGTAAATGTTTAATCATCGTGGCTTTCTTCCTCTGTTGTTGTTCATATTTAATGGGAATGTATTTGGATTAATTTAAAGAAAGATGAGCTGCACAGTCTGGTTAAATATGAAACAGATAAGTAGCATAATGTAACTCCAGTGTTGGAGAATGTTTTCTTCAAGGACCTCTCTGTTTCCTTTAGTCTCCCCTGTCACTGGCACCAAGAAGCACCTTTATCCCCTGACGCTTCCACCACCATGCTTTAATGCAGGGAGCCTAATATTAATCTGGCCAATGCATTAGACACATTTGTTGGAGTTTTGCCCAAAGGGAAAAAGTTTCCTCATTCTCTCGGAGTCCTTCAACTTTGCGTCTGCAAACTTTAAGTGGTCGGTCACACTGTATATGTCTTTACTCAAGAATAGCTCCCGTCTAGCTGCTCAACCATAAAGCCCTGATTGATGGAGTGCCGCTGAGAGATGTTCTCACCAGGATCCAACTTCATTAGAAATGGCTTTACACCCATGCCCTTATTATGTCCTACCGCAATTTTTATCACAGAGGTCTACCGAGAGTTTCATTGCTGAAACTGAATTGCGAGCCCTTGTACATTTGGCATAGTTGTGTGCACTTCTATACTACATCCACTAACCCAAGTTTGCATAGGTGAACCTAAAAAGAAGTTTGTGAACACATCTCATGCATCATTTCAGCAAATTGTATGTGCTTGGGCTTCATTCCAATGGCCTATTGGGGCATTACTGTGTGGAGTTTGCATGTTTGCGGGCTCTCTCCAGGTACTCTGGTTTCCTCCCACCATGCTTGGTAGGTCAATTCTAAATTAGTTATCTGTCTCTCTGTGACTGTGTGAGTGTTTACCTGTCCAGCGTGTACCTCTCTCCTGTGCGAAGCGAATACAGAATATGAATGATCGTGTGAATGTTTTTCTTGGTACCGACTGTATACATGTGGGCTTCCTCTCACTGTAAGTATCCAGTGCGATGCCTGACAACAACACACTGTCACAATGTTCTTTTTAACACAAGCACAAAAGCAAGCACAGCACACTCTGCTTTTGTAGTCTACAACAACAAAAGCAGAGTGGGGAACCTTGCATTGTTCAGCCTTCGAACCCATTCGGTGTGAACAGGCCCAGCTTAGTGTTTCCCGAAGGAAGGAAGACGAATCTCTGCCATCACATCACTTTCTCCATCTTTGACTGCCTCGCCACGTGTCACATGTCACCCTCCTCCCCCCGACTATGACTCTTTGTCACTGAATATTTGTTGATTAGCTCTTGAGCAAAGTTTCCTCACATAGTTATCTGAAGGCTGTTCAAGTTGTGCTGCAGCTGGTCTACTGTCTGCTAACACAATCAACTGAGAGTCATTTCCAAAGCAACGCAAACGAGCAAGTTCCTATCTACATGGTTTCAAAAATAATATAAAACCCTCAAAACATTTAACAAGCCAAAGGCGTCCATTCAACGATCCCCATTCCTTGAGAAGTATTTCCTCATCTAATGTTATTCCACTCTCGTGACCCGCATTGTTGAACCTCCTTACTACATTACCATATTGACTCGATTAACTTTATTTGTTTGCAGCTTCTCGGTGCAGATCTCAAGAGCCCCCTTTCTACGGAACTTACGCTTTGTCAGCGTGCATAAATAAGTTTAGACATTATATTTTATGCAGCTACAAAATTCGATTTATTTTCCACAGGATGCGAGTATCATTTCATTATTTTTTTCTTTTCTCACGGAGTCACACTTTTGCCTCATCCATCTTTTCTCCAGCAGACGGGTCGGAAAAGGTTGCCTAACAATCCCCGCTGTGCAATGAGATTCTCTGAACCCTACATGAAGTTTGAGTCGTTAGGTCTGTCCATAAATATCTGTTTCAACCTGGAAGCTGTGCTCCAGGTTCCTCTCAGATCATACACGTTTTACATATTTCCATTCTATATATTTTTTTTTACTTGTGTACTGAGCTTGTGCTGGTTGGTTATAATGGGCCTTATTTTAAAGGTTGCAAAGTGTGGCACATTCATTAAGGAGGTGTTGACCGTGATTGTGCTTAACGTCTGCTGCATTAAATTTAGCATCGCGGCAGATGAAATCTTTGTACACTTTGGATTGGGCAGGAGGGAGTTTTTTCAATCACCCTTTGACTCGGCAAGTTGGCCCGGTGACAGATTTGGACTTGTTGTGTTCTAAAACTCTCCTCTCTTATCAGTGGACCCCAAGAATGTTCATTTTGGTCTTACATTTGCAGAGCTGTTACTGGCAGAATATGGGGCTGTTTTATGAGGTGGAAAGCCCCCCTGGGGCTTAGGGTTTAATCAGTACAGCTTCTTATACCGGCCCTGTGCTATGCAGTCCTAAATGTGACCCAAAGTGTCTGAAGCTGCTGCGGCTTCTGCTTTTCTGCTAACTTCTTGCTTATGCCTCTGAGATATCATGGAATCGCATATGGAGTTGTGACATAAGCGAACAAATTGGATCTTGTCAAGTTGAAGTTGCAAGTCCTTTTTTTATTTTTGCTGTGCACACACAAGCTCCTCCTTTCCACTGGTGCATGTTTGATATGCAGATGTCACATCATGTCATCACAGTTTTCCATACATTGTTCAACTGTACATAGTTTTTCCACACAGTAATTCCTATTGACATGCTAGTAAAGCCCATACATATACAGTATACACTTCCACACATATCTGGTCTATATACATATATATTTTCTTGCACTGTAGATTCTGGTGATTTTATTGGTGTGTGTTATGTTGGTGTCTGTGTATGTTTGTTGACAAGCTACTGGACACTTGAATTTCCCCCAGGGGATGAATAAAGTATTTTTCTATTCTATTCTACTCTATTCTATTGTCTGCTTTATACTGTCTTTGCATCTGTGCCTCAATACGCATTGGTCTCAACAAAGGTAAGGAGAAGGTTTTGACCGAATTTCCCATAGGATAAATAAAGTATTTGCTTAGAACCGATTAATTTTTAAAAACATTATTATTATAAATAACAACCTCACAGAGTATACAAAAAACAGTCATGCAAAATATACAAAGAACAGTATAGCCTACAAGATGAACAATAATTACATTAAACAAAGCAAAAAACAAGCCATTTATGCTAAAGTAGTTACATATATTAATTGTCATCATAGGCTTTTTGTTGGTCGAATCTCAAATTAAAATTAAATATCCATCCATCAACATCCATTATTCAAACTCAGACATCCTGACAGTAGAATATATACCGGCGGGATGTTCAAGTTTTGAATTATTCTGATCCATGTTTTTTAACCATCTCTAATTGCATCTTACTTCAGGGACATTTTGCACATTCATCTATTTACGAGTCATTTCACAATGCAAAGAGACAAGCACAGGGGTGACCTGTTGTGTTTCGACTGGCATCTGAATTTCTGGAATCCGCTGGAGAAAGTATAAGTGGTGCGAGAAAATTGCCAGAGGTGGTTATTACATTGTACAGTGGAACTGTATCTGGCCACGCAATGAATGCACAGACATATTGTTAATCATATATTATTGTCAGATCGTTTTGCCGTCTGTACTAAAACTCATGTTTTGCTCTGGTACCTGCAGTGAAATCCTCATTTAAATATGAAATGGCAAAGAGCCCGATGCTTAATGGGATTTGGGTTTTCCTTTTTTTGGTGTTACACTGTCAGACTGTCAGATTTAAA
Organism: Mugil cephalus; assembly: GCF_022458985.1. Taxonomy (NCBI): domain Eukaryota; kingdom Metazoa; phylum Chordata; class Actinopteri; order Mugiliformes; family Mugilidae; genus Mugil; species Mugil cephalus. The sequence goes on along the minus strand of NC_061774.1, from coordinate 22,918,991 downwards.
ACAACAGACCCAATTATCTTCACTCTTCAGAGGAGTTGAGTAAAAAAAAAAAATAATAATAATAAAAATAACTAGCCTGCTCATATCAGTGCAGTACATTTACAGACTCTAGATCACTATTATCAGCCCCAATTTACACATGCAATTTGTTCAAACATTAAAAACTAATGGAACAATAATAACAATTTAATAGAATAAAAGTTTTTTATTTTTACCTGACTGATTTCCAAATGGGTCTGAGCAACATGTCAGCAGGCGCACAACCAGTAATGCTTTCTGATGTGGCTGACTCAGACGAACTCTTTCACCCCATGGTTCATGCTGAAGAAATTCTGACTTTCCCAGTTCCATAGCAACTGACAGGGTGCAGCACTTTCATGCCTGATGGAAGTAAAGTGCAGAATTTGTTCTGCTATTTTAAATGTAGAGAAACAACGCACAGCTTAAAAACACACTGCGGCATGTTTATTTTGTCCTTTACTTTGTCGAAGCAGTCAGAAGCTCAATGTAACATTTTAAAAACTGTCAGAAAGGCTTCATGTTGCAGCATCCCCAGGACAGAAGTGTAACAGGTCGGTGAAACAGAAAGCATTCAAGTTAATAGGGAGACGCAAACACCTCTCTCGCAAGATGATGGCACCCATATCCCCAGGATACTAGAATCAGACAATGGGAGGATGTTGAGACATGTCATTCATAGAGTCTATGGCCCAGAGCTGAGGTGTTTAACATATGGCCAAGGAGCCAAAACTGGCCCAGGAGATGGTCCAACCTCGCCAATTTTCAGTTAAAGAAACTGCTCTTCCTAATTGGTCCACTAGGGGTCACATGTTTCAGTGATAGTTGCGTGTACAACAAATAAACAGCAGGTGGGAGCGATGTGCTGCAATCGCGTTTACTGTTCTTAAGAAAGTTATTCATAAAATGTTTTATAAGAGGATAATTCATTAAATGGAAACATTTTAATAATGAACTCGTACTTCTTTGCTCTGAAACTAAGGGTGTATTTTTGGAGCTCTTGTTATTCATAGGTTATCCCGCCCCCTTGAGATCAAATCGGGGCTGTATGTAATAAATGAAAATATCGTTTTGCAAATGTGGCGCCAAGCACCTTATGTCTTTTGGGTTAGAGGGGCCAAGATTCAGCCTGCCGGCTCTTTTTTAAATACAAACGCTTTTACAATTTTGCCTTCTCAAAGCTGTGGTCTTTGGTGGCCATCTGCTCCTCCTGTGCAGCAGTTACTGAGGCCGTCTACTTGTGTGGATGTTGGCGGGTTAAACAAGGCTGTTCTCTGGTTTCTTGTGGGAGTATGGCGCCCTGGGCGAACTGTTTATTTTGGATCAAACTGGACTAAACCATCTTGCACAAATCACTGAAGGACACAAGGAACATACACTAATAATAAAGTTTTGTTTTGTTTTTTTAAAAAGCACACCATTTCTTTCATGTATCACAAGAGTCGTTCTAATGTGATAAAAAAAAAAAAAAAAACATATAGTACACATCCATGGTTTAATTTGGTAATATTCATGAAACTTATAATTGCTCTGATGCCAAAACATGTCTGATGAGGCGAGTCCTTACAATGGCTCTACTGTGTGGCATATAAAGCATAAAGATACCTTTGTACATTTAATTAGTTTTGCAGGTATTTTTATGGCCAATTCAACAAAAATAACTGAAAGCTGATAAATAAGCCAGGCCACCACTGTATAACAACAATAAACATATTAGCAATAAAATAAATACACAGAACTAATTCACATTTCCTGTAAGACATGTTTGGCCTCTGAGATAATAAGGGGCGGCCTGTTCCAGCCGTTGATGTCATCCAGTTGTAAGCGAATGAAAGGATATCCCCTTGTGTTTAGCGCAGGCACGGTGACACGCGTGGGCTCAGCTGTTGTCATGACGCGCCCGATGTAATGCAATGTTTCCACAGTCACCGTGGCAACGCAAGTTAGGCAGCCACAAGGTTAAAAGTAGAAGATCCCCTTGGAAACACGTAGTGGGATGCACTGTCAAGACAGCAGTCGTGACAGCTCCTCTTTTCAGGCGCTCCGCTCCTTCTGAGCTTGAGCACATGTTCACGTCGGGCTAATTCAAGCTGCTCCAAGCACAAATAATGAAATATGAAATTTGGCCAGAGAGAAAGCAATATTTTTTTTACGTCTGCCTCAGTTCTCAGGTACCGCTTTGCTTCTGGTGTCCTGACAGAATTCAAGAAAAACGCCTCTGATGTTTGTGCTTCAATAATTCTTCACTCCGGCTTCTTATGTCATATTACTGCAGCAGCTGCCAAAAAGAGGGCTTTCACTTCTCAGCGTCCTCTGTGCAATGCTGACTTGGCGATGAGTATACAGCTGTGAAGCCCATAAGCCGGGGCCTCTCGCCTCTTTAAGCTACCAGTTCGCCCCTCACGTCCACTACAGAGTAATTCTACCCAGGTGATTTCCACTAAAAAAAACACAGATCAGTGCCCATATTTTCTTCACAGGGAAAGCATTAGGCGGGATCTCATGCCCGTGTTCATGTCTGCCGTGTTTAAGTAGTTTATTATCACCCTCTTATTTATTTCTAGTTGGGCGGCTGCAGCTCGCGCCCCATTGGCGTTCTGTTTGCGGTGCGGAGCTCATTGGTGTAAATGCAGATTGGAGTTTGAGTTGTACAAACATTTCTGGGAGGCAAAGTTATTCCAGAAGCAGAAATAATCTCCTTAACTGAGATGGAACTCGATGGGAAGAGCCAAAGAAGTCCAGTTTCGTATTTATTTTGTGGGAAATACAGTAATATTTCACAGAGGCAGTAAGGCAATCAAGCAGAACACCTGACACTTCTCTGACACTGTACTCATTTAAGCCAAGTTCTGTATAACAAAGGAGATTATTTGGTTGTATGTGTTACCTTAGCCAATCAGTATTAACCCTTTGACTTCCGCACTAAGAAATACAATTAATCACAATTAAATAACATTCATTTTAAATTTAGATTAATATTTATATTTTAACTGCAAAACTGACTACTTTGACATGATTATTAAAATGTTCACACGATTGTACAGATCGATATAATATAAATACTGAAGCTGTATGATCTATATTTTCGAGCTATTTTCATCAAGTGCTGTATCTCAAAAAGTATAAAAACCACAGCTTGGATATCTGTATATATAACATGTTCACACATGTATCTTTCAAAGTGAATGACTGTTTGAAACAAACGATGGTTTGAAAACGGCTATAAAATGAGAAGTTGAGCACTTTATTGTGTACAAAAAAGATCAGCCGTGCGGTTGCAGTGCCAGTCAAAGGGTTATATCTGATCTACAGATGTTATTTTAAATCTAGCTACAGGACAAAATCCAATTTATTTATTTATTTATTTATTTTATTTTTTTAATTTATTGATCCTTTTAATTTAATTATTATTCACAAGTTGTTAGCAGTTGTTACCTCCATACAAGCGTCTTTATTTAGGTTTTATTTTGGTATCTAATCAGTATGGATGAGGACATACATTTATAATGCAGCATGAATCACACATATAATCGATGAAATCTAGCATATATTTATATGAGGATTTACTGAGGATGCGCAACAGATTTTTCTTTCTGCCTTTAAACCAGTTCGTGTTTAACATTCCGAATGGGATTCACAATCACATTTGGCTTTGACGAGCAGGTTACCTCTAGAAGTAAATGCCAGCTGTAATTAGTAATTAGTATTTTCAAGCTGGAACTGAGATGGCTGTTAGGTTGGAACAGTGATAACGGCTCTCAGAGACAATTAGGATGGCAATCAAGAGAGAGAGAGTTCTGTGCACTGAAATGCAGAGTGTGTCGGCTCATATATGAGTGTGTAGAGCCTCAGACGTCCCAGTAAGGAATTGGCTGATGGCTGAGTGGTTCACTTGATCACCACCTCCTGCTGAAGTTTCTCTTTAGCTTTTGTTCATACACTACTTTTGGATTCTTGATATTTTGATTTGTTGAATTATGTTCACGTTGAGTTTTGACACTTGAGGCTCATTTATGACAGCCTACGCTGTTGCAAACTAATCGTACTTGAGCGCTCATGAGTCCAGGTGTATCTTCTTTGCCAGTCAAGTTCATTTTTTGTTTCTACTTCCTGCCTCACTTTCATCAATGGCGACTGGAAATTTTGCGGAAGACGAGTCATACAAATGTTTGTATCTCTGAATCTCTTCAGTTAATCTTTCCTCAACGTGTGCTTCATTTTTATCAATCCAAAACAATTAATTCAAAAATTGATGGAAATATGAAAGCGGAAACGTGCTACTACCAACTGGACCGATCACAGCTCTTGAGATCTGCGTAGGATACATTGCTAAATTTTCAGGGGTAAATTAAAGTGTGCATAAGGTCTGGGATGACGCCATAGCTACAGCATGAATTGGATGTAAAACACTTTTTTCGACTTGAAAAACACTGGAAGGAATTGAAATTCCGACCCTCCCACCAGTAGATCAAAACAAATTTGAATCAACTACTATTTTAATGTTAATTTTAAATCACAACTTTTCAACTGACACAGATGAGGTGTCAGTAAAAAATGTGTGTGTAGTGCAAAAAAATGTGAAGATTCCATCTCATTAAATCTAATCAAATTGGTGAACAGTGGTTCCTCAAATTCTACTCATGATGTGACAGAAATGCACCAATCAGGAACCAAGGGAAGTACAGATGAAAAGGGGAAAGTGGATATGGAAGAACCAGCACAGCATTAACCAAACAGACACTGACACGGAACCCACAGGGTAAACAGGGGAGAGGTCGTCCTAAGAACACCTGGAGAAGAAGCACAGAGCAATATTTAAAGAACGAGGCAATGACGTGGCAGAAGATGGCCTAAGATAGACATGGGTGGAGGTGATTCATCAATAGCCTATGTTCCAAAAGGAATACAAAGGCCTAAGTGAAAACCTTGACAGCTACACCGTGGTGGTGATTGCGGTGGTGATGTGGTCTCCCTGTACTCAGAACAACTTGACTTGGAATTCACATACAGTGCCATGTGGGCGCGGACCAACAGACTCAAGCACTCAAGCACAGCTTTTTCCCTATGGATGTGAAAAGGCTTCTGGAGGAACGTTAACCAACTCCCCCCTGTTTCAGACAGGGACTTTATTATCTATGTTTTATATATGTATATATTTACTTATTTATTCCCTTTAAGAACCTGACATCAACCTGCTACTGGAATTTGCTGCCAAACTAAATTTCGTTGTAACTTGCATGTAACTCTTAAATGTGGCATATTTAGAACGTCATGGCAGATAGGACAGGTTGATAAGATGAGAGGGTTAGGGTTAAATTTATTGGTGAACAGTGGTTCCTCGGATTTTGTGACTTGAAATAACACCAGAACAAGACACATAGTGATTGCTAACAATATGACAATGTGAGGCTGTGCTCTTACGGTCAGTCTCTTCTGTATCTTCTGGTTTGGTGGAGTGGTTTTCCTTCAATTCTCCATCTACCTACTGTCTTCTAGATTTTCATCGCTCAGTCCTTGTGGATTTATGATATGTTCTTCAACTAGCTGTGCTCAGTTGAGTTTGATCGGATATGTTGCATTGCTACACGCTGCCCGTGTCTTTGCTTCTAGGAGAGAGCATTCATTTTTCACGTGACACATTTACTGAAAAATGTAAAGGTAGACTGTTGTCGAGGATAGGTTTGTTTTGTTTTTTCAAGGTTACTTTCATACATTACTCACATGGATCGTACACGTATGCTGCAAGAGTTATCGGTTGCAGCAAGCGTTGCTCTTCCCCATACTGAATTGACTCAATTGATTCAAACTCACTCTGGCATTCAGCAGAAATAAATATGAGGCCTCGCGGGCTAGATAGGACTTGGTCAAGGATGTACAGTGCTTCTTGACACAAATTGTACCAACTAATCTATGTTTGATGCATATAGTATTGTATGATTAGGTCCGTATTGAGTTGTTAATCGTGAATTTCAGGTGAGCACCACCAACTTAAACTCTTCCAGGCGGTTAGAACGGAGAAAGCCACTTGGATAAGTGGTCAGACTCCTTCAAGAAGCCTCAAACTATCATAGTCCGGATGACGGATTCTCCCAGCCTCTATGCACCTCCCTAGTACTTCAATTAAAGCCCTGAAGTATGCATTACGTATATTGGCTCTTCATGTCATCCTTTGAACCAAAATTGCAGTCTGAACATTGCCTGATCACTAAATCTTCACACAACATCACCTACCAACATACTTTGATGGATTCATTCAAGGAGGCTAGGACAAGCATGCATTAAAAAAAATTAATATGGGGCACTCATGCACTATGGGGATATGACAGGGCTGAGGAGGCTCCACAAAATGATCAGACAAAAACTTGTTGCTAACGTGCACGCTAATCAGGATTCTGACAAGTAAGACAGATTGCAGGCTGCGTTAACTGTGTGAACCAATACATCATCGTGACACACACACAAACAACATAAGGAGTCTGGACCCATCGTTTACAGAACTCTGCAGGATGAGGATGCACACTGAGAACATGTGCATGTTCAGCCAGTGTGAAATAAGCCTGTAAGACTACAACAAGACAGCACGGATACACAAGTATCATGTCTACTGAACAACTGAATGATAACGTGGCAAAAACTCATGATGCTCAATGCGGAAACAAAACTTTAAGATCAGTTTTATGTGCAGCATATTACACTAAAGTGTTTTTTTAGGACACTAGTTTACTAGTGTACTAGTTTACCACTTTGTAGTCCAATCATCTGCTTTAAAAACAACACAGTACCACAAAAACTGCTCAAAATTCCATCCTGTTGAACTTTAAAAAAAAAAAAAAAAAAACTGAGTTTGATTGAACTGCCATATGTCAAATTGCCTCATTTCTTCTTTCTTTTGTCCTGAACCAGGACTCCAGAGGCAAAGCCATTTGACTTTTGTCAGTTTTGCTTTGTAGTCTTCTCCTCTTTTTTGACTTGTTTTGAGGAACTCCATATAAATGTAATGAAAGACACACCGAGCTGGGGATGCACATCAAGATGCTGTCTGTGTTTGGAACTTTACAACACAAGAATGGAAGATAGAAGATGGAAGATTTTGGGGTTTCTTTTGTCGTTGCTGTTTTGTTTTTGTTTGTAGAGGTACTACAGATCATGACTGATGCTCTTTTATGTATACTTTATGATCCAAGAGGAATGAAAAAGAACAGGAACAGATTAAATAGAGATGCAGTTTTTTAAATATGCTACAGTACTTATACTACTACATTAATACAGAACTGAGGCTCGCACATAAATGTTACTACCAAGCACAATTTTCTGACCGCTCCCATGTCTTGTCAAACTCTATCTTGACTTTAGGTTCTCACGTGGCATCTTTACTCACCAGTAGATGCTGCACTCCATAAAACCATCTGCAAAGTAGCAGATGATGAAGAATTCATGTCTTGTGGCAGGAAATCTCGGTCCATCACCACTGAAGCAATGTCTTCTATATTGTAAAATGAGGTCTTATGTTCATACCTCTGCCGGTCCTCCTGCTGGTAATTGGTCTGACAGCAGTGCTGTAACCAGAAAATTTTTTGTTCCAAAGCATGTTCAAGCATTAAATATGTTGAATTCCGATGGGCCAAAACGTCTTTATATGTTTAGGTTGTTGTATTTTGGTAGCTACTGCTTTTCCTCGAGTGCTGCAGCAGTTTTTGCATTATTATGGAAGTGACCCATATGAGTCAAGAGAGATCTTATTTCAGTGCTGCATTAATGCAGTTTTATTGTGCAGCCTGCAAGCTGGATCCTGGTCCCTCTGTTTAGGCAAATGTGTGTATCCATGTTCCCTTCATCATCAGTCAAGTATGCTTCCATTTGCTTTGAAATCCACATGACTAGAATTTCTGACCATCTTATTAAGTGTTCTGGGTCTTTCAAAATCAGACCTCTATTCATATCTGCAGCACATAGTATGTAGCATATGAGCTGTCTGTAAACAGCATATGCATTCAGATGAAGGATTCATTGTTGCAAAGCATTAGCTTCTAGTGTGTTTGAAGTCATCAGCAACTAGTCTGTCTTTATATATAAACACAGTTCTTACCCCATAATAATCAACATAATAATAATCTGGATGCACTAGACTCTAGGATGCCTTGCATGCCTTCAGAGGTTAGCCACTTAGCAATGGAAAGCTCCTAATGCGTTCCACTTCCTGGTATTGGCCAAATTGCTGCTAATCTTCCAGGGACACCACCTAGATAACCGGTGGTGGAATGACGACATGTGACTAAACATGAGTCCGACATAGTTTTTGCAAACTTACACATTGATTCCACATTAAGTTTAGTGAGGTTTAGTAACCGTTCGTCATTACTACGGACGTGAATGACAATCGTACCATATTTAGCCTAAGCCTTTGCCAGCAATGGAATGCATCTCACTATAGTCACTGGTTTCTGTAACTTCAGGTTCCGCAAAATAGAGTCGCCAATTACCAGAGTTGGTGAGCTCTCGGTAGTTGTTTCACCGAGTGGGGAAAATCAGTTCAAAATGTGAAGGTGGTGCTCCGTGGTCCGGGTAGGACTATGCTTCCTTCGTACTGTCACCCTGCCGCCCTAGTTTCTCGGCTGCTTGGGAGCTGCACGGGGACAGCTGCCAGGAGCCTCGCTAACGGGAGCTGTGCTTGGTCGGCCCGCACTGGCTACAGGGTGCTGGCTAGCTACTGTTTTTTCCATGGTGCAGAGCTGTGCTTTCAGTTAAGAAAGCTTTGCCTCCAAAGCTACTAAACATGACAAGACAAGCAGGAGAGAGAAGGAGAACCATAGGCAGAAAGAGTAGCCATAGCTAACAGCTAAAGCTAACAGACCAAAGTTGATTAAGTGGAGACGAGATGTAAGATTCAGGAGTTATAGAAGACTGAAAACAAGAGTTCACTGCTTATACAGACAAAGTTTTGTGGTTTTAAGCTAAAACAGGATGTGGAAGGATTGTGGATGTTATTAAATAAAATTGCTATGGTTCACAAATATGATAATGTGCCTGCACCCAAGTTAAAGTTATTTTTCTATTATTGAAGAACACGTTCCTATTAATGTCAGAGTGATGTTTTAAATATCCACCTATTGCCACTCAAACATATTTTAATACGGCAAACATATGTACACTGACACAGACATTATGCAGAGCTGACTTTTACATTCACACCACAATATATGTGCAATAAATCTTCAAATGAAATTGAGATATTGTTTGTCAAGGCACAAATACGAAGTTTTATCTGCCAGTTGCCACCAGCACATCCCGGCGGCTCGGGAGACTCCACAAGGAAGTCTTGGTTTCAGGCAAGGATACGATTTGCCTCGGGAGTTCCAGTTAAAGTTCCGCTCTTCAGACAGCCTTCATTTTCTCAGCTGGAGCCTGAAGCAGAAGGTCCTAGAGATGATACACATTTAAGGGATTTAGCATTTCCACTGTGTCATGCTCTGCTGAATTTAGTCTCAAAACAGCCCCGAGGAACATCCAGAACCGCATGCCTATTCACAGCTGTAGCAGGCTGATCTTTGTCATTGCCACGCTGCTTCTTTTTTTTATTCTATTATTTCTTTTTTGTATTTTATATATATATATTTTGTCATAATTTAGAAATAAATTAAAGCAGACGCATGTTCGCCCTCTATGGCTGCTCATAATGATACTAAGGGTGTACCATGCCCTTGATTTGTTGTTTTTAGGACAGTATGTTGCATGGGGGTATTCACCCAAAGAGTTTTAATATCACCCATGGCTGGATGTAATGTAAATCAGAGTCCTTTCTATGGCCAATAACAACAATTGAATTCAAAAGATAAAAACAATTCTACCAAAGCATTGCGTTTTTTGTTTTGTTTTGTTTTTTACACATCCTCCTCGCGTTCTCAGAACTTTGCCATTACTCTTCATTCTCCATCTCCCGGTGATTCAGAGACTGTAATAAATTCATTTTCACAATGTTGTTCAAAAATCTAAGAGAGTCATAACACAAATTTAATTCATGCATATGAGACGTAACCTCAAATGAACTGGAAAACACATTTGAGTGTGGCAGCCTGCGGTGTTAGGCCTGTTAGCTGGATGGCTTGTCAGATGTAATTGACTCTCCGCAGTGTTTCCTGTCAGTGTCGCTGTAATTTGATAGGCTCATGCAGAAAACATTTGACGAAAAAAAAATGTAGCCTGTAATGAAAAACAACCAAAAAAAAAGGTCACAAGTGGAAATGTGTTGTTGATTCGTTAGAAATGTTGCACGCCAATGTAGCGGAGAAAACGTTTAAAGTGGTGCTTTTGCTGCAACAGATCACAAGGCCAAGTGCTAAGAAACATCAGACGGACTTTTTACCCTGTTCATAGACTCTCTACGTTCAATTAACAAACAGAATGTTGTGCCAGTACTTTAGATTGCAGCTGAGTATCCTGGTGGATTAATGTCAACAGCTTTTCAGGTATTTAATCATAGACCTGAACAAATAAATAAAAATGATCCAAGTATCATGAAATCCAGGTGAAAGTCAGTTTGATATTTTATTGTAATACCACATCTGATGAACCGGGATTTACACTCTGGAGCGAATGATCCAAATAATCAACGGTTGTTGCAATCTTTCACCTTCAACTAATGTGATGCATTAACCAGTGCTGCCATTCAGACATTAACATGACTAAATGAAGGGAAAAAGACCTTCAGATACCTTGACATGATTGTGTTGAATGGTGAGCTGAAGTCTGTGAATAGCATTCACACCTACGCGTCCTTCTTGTCGAGGTGGGTGAGGGCCAGGTGGTGGGTCGTGGCAACGGCCCCATCAGTGGAGCGTTTGGGACCTCGTGAAACACTTCAAAATGATGGGTGTGAGTATGATGGGATGACAGTCATTGAGGTAGTACACTGTTAGACTTCTTTGGTGCAGGAACAAATGAAATGGTCTTGAGGCTGGAATGATAGCACTGCTCAGGGAGATTTTGAATACATTGGTGAAGACACCAGCTAGCTAGCACTCATCCTGAATGTTATCTGGTCCAGCAGCCTTCTGTGAGTTGACTCTCACTTGACTCTTGAGTTTTCCTCATATCAGTTGCAGTGAGACAAAGTTCTCGGTCTGGGAGGGCAGCATCACCGTCACGGGTGAAGTAGTCCTGTTGGTGGTGAGGACCATAGAATTGATTGTCGATTCTCTGGGTGTGTGCATGCTGTCATGGTTCTGTCTTTTATTTTGTGCCATGTTTTGTGTTTCCTGTTCTATTTTGTCAGGTTTCTTAGCTTCCCATTTCTCATGTTGCCTTGTGTTTCTGTCTTGATGTCTGTTTGCATCGTGTTTTGTATTTCCTGTTTTATTTTGCTAAGTTCTGGATTTCCTGTCTGTGTTTCCTCGTGTGTCCCTTGATTGCTCATTGGTTTCACCCCTGTTGATTATCCTCATGCATCACACCTGTGTCTTGTGCATATATAGCCCTGCCTTTGCCTTTGTTCTCTGTCGCATTGTTAATGTTGCCTCATCCTTCCCTTGTTCTTTGTTGCCACGCCATGTCCATGACTCTTTCTTTGATTTTTGGGTTTCCTGCCTTGCTTGCAGCACCTTTTGTTAGTTATTAAATATCTTTAGTGTGAACTTCCGTCCTCATCATTTGTCCTGCACTTGGGTCCTCACCTCAACACTCAAAACCTGTCACATGCTTTATTTCTTTGATAAATGGTGACAGTTTGGCCCTTGCAGTTCTCAAGGCCTCCTTGTCTCCAGGTCTCTGGAGTCTCTGGACCTTAGACGTTATGTATGCCTTCTGGTTTGAGCATGTGGTGATGGTCTCAGAGACTGTCATGTCATTAGCACACTTACTGATGGAACCAGTCGCTGACGACGTGCTGTCATAGTGCAGGTTTGTAATTGTCATATCACTGTGCTGAAAACAGTCCCAAAGAGCAGAGAAAAACCCCTTCTGGCTAGGTTTTCACCTCCTTCAGAACCGGTTTAGAGAACCTGATGAGAAATCTTTATGCTTGAATTAGTATAATAGACATGTGGTCTGAATAACCCATGTGGAGGCAAGGGTCCGCAGGATGCACCAGGGATGCTTGTACAAGCAAGATCCAGAAGTCCACGACCTGTCAAGTGAGGTTGCGTCACTATGCACAAGAATTCAAGCCTCAAACCCAGATGACTCTTGAAGCAGAGACTACTTAACTTCAAAGTACACACGAGTTGTCATATTAGGTTTTGAAACTTTTCTGTTGCTTCATGGTATTGAGTTTTGGAGTTTTTATCCAGGTTAGTTTTCTTTGGTTCCCGGTTTATTTCATTATTTCCTGTTTTCGTACTGTTCCCTCCCTCATGATTGTTTTACTGGCAATTTTATTTTATTTTTTTATGCTTATCCACAGATTATGATTATTTACAATTACCACATTTCAGATCTTAGTATAAAGTTCTTCACTCAGAATCTGTAAAACTGTTTCCACAATCGGGTGGTTCTCATCATGGTCAAGAAAACGTTTAACAGAAAAAGACATAACACCCATGTCTGACATTTTCAAATTTTTGAGTCTGTGCCATATACTTGGTACATTGGTACAATGCACCTGTGGCTTCAAGCTACAAAACAGAAATGTTGACCCGGTACGAACCAACACAAAACTAACACTTCAATGTAACGGTAACTGAGCTTTTGCCATCGCAGCCTTTTGCTTTGGGATCGACCTGTCTGAGGAGATAAGCATTGCAAAATCGGCGATTAATTTTAAATCCCTTCTTAAAACCCATTTCTATAGACTTGCTTTTATGTGTTCTGGCTTGTTATTGTCTCCCTTGCCTACCCTGTATATATATATATCTGTGTGTGTATATATGTATGTATATATATATATATATATATATATATATATATATATATATTTGATCATTTGTATTTCTGTCTACTTGATTTATCTGTTATTCCATCATTGTCTTTCATCATCCGCCTGACCCTTCACTTGCTGTGCAATTTAAATGAAGGCGTTAGTATGAACTAAGATAGTCCAGGGTTTAATAGTCTGAAGAACAAGGAAAACAACCTATTCCCTTTCCCATAAACTTAATGCATATGGTTCTGAGGCACAACATCATGAACGGCTCCCAGTATCTGCCAGCTATAACGTATGACAATGATGCACTTAAATGCATATTCACTAACAGTGAGTGCATGTTGGCAATTTTATAAACTAACCAAGTCCCCGACACACACACACACACACACTCAGTTACACACTCCTGCACACACTGTCTGTGCTGACACACATCACTCTCATAGAGGCTGTATGTGCTTAATACACTGCCTGGTCAAAAAAAAAAAAAAAAAGGTCACACGCTCTGATATGTTGTAGTCCACATTTACCCTTTCTTGCAGCACACATTCACTGTGGCATTGTTTTGTTTAGCTTCTGCAATGTGTCAAGATTTATTTCTGTTTATTTCTGTATTGCATTTGTTTTTCCGTAGGGTTCAGGTCTGGACTCTGTGGTGGCCAATCCATGTGTGAAAATGATGTCTCATGCTCCTGGACGACCACTCTTTCACTATTTGGTGTAATAATGGTGTTATCATCTTGGAATATGCCAGTGCCTTCAGGGAAGAAAAATTAAATAACCTGGTCATTCGGTATATTCGGATAGTCAGCTGAACTCATTCTTTGGGCATAATGCTGCTGAACCTAGACCTGAACACCTACAGCAACCCCAGATACAGGCTTGTAGCCAGTAGCCACTATGCATGCTGGGTGCATCCCTTCATCTGTCCAATCTTTTTGCTCCCTAGCAAATTGAAGCCTTTTTACCTGTCACCCTCACCAATTAGTGGTTTTCTTGAGGCTACACAGCTGTTCATCCCAGTCCCTTGAGTTCCCTTTGCACTGTCCATGTGGAAATGGTCTCACTTTCATTATTAGACATAGCCCCCAGTTCTACTGTTGTTTGTATCTGATCTGATCTGACCTCACCAAACGTTTAAGTGATCGCCCATCAAAATCAATCAGGATTTTTTTCCGACCACATTTCTTCCTCGAAGAAGTGATTCTTACCTATCTATCTTTTCAGTTTTCAGTAACGTGTTGGACAGTTCTTAACCCAATTTTCGTAGTTTTTGCGGTCTCCTTAGTCTGTTTAAGAAGAGTCGAACTCTTGGCATGTATCAAGCAGAGAAAACATCTAACATCTAGCAATTTTTATTTAGTTTTTGCTAGACAGTGCATAACATCCCATTGGTATTCACAGTCTTACACGTGCACTTGTGTGACTCCAGTGTGGGGAGTGGAATTCTTGATATATGTGACATTTGTTAGGAAAACAAGCAGTGTTATTCTCCTATTGGCTCTGCGCTCTATAGAAGGGAATCCTGATGTTTCTGACATTTGTTTGGGAGCAGAGGGAACTGCCTGAGAGAGGTCTTTTCAAGATGTACATGAACTGCATGCAAAGTGAACTGGAGGCAAAGGTAGTTTCCATTTAAAAGAAAAAAAAAAACAAAATAGGTTAACTAACTTACTGGCGTACATTTAGACTCCCACTGACAATGTGAAGCGGTTAAATAGCTGTTTTTTTTTTTTTTTTTTTTAACTTTGGGTAACTGCACATTATCTGTAATAATACAAAACAAGGATATTTCATCTTTTTTTTAAATGTATTTCTTTCTCTGGTTTCTATTTTGCACCTGTTCCTCTTGTCTAAAACAGCCAGAGCAAAGGACAACAGATAAATAAGATGCACCTTCAGTCCTGAGTCAGTGTTATTTCAGAGAAGCAGTAAGACTTTTTTTATAATACAAAAAGTATTCAGCTACAATTACGTAATTGAAAATGTAGACTGTTTCATGGGCAGTTGTGGGATATGCCTTCAATATTTTGTAATGAAAATGTATTAATCTATGTAATCTCATATATCCTTTAGCAGACTCCGAGTCGCTCACCATCTCTCTTCCCCCAATAAAAAGATACTGAGTGCATCCAGTCTCTGTGTTTCTCGCCAGAATCTATCTCTGTACTGAGGGAAGCTGAAGATTTACATTTGTACAACAATGTATTGATCAATTAAGCAAGTAAATGGTTTGGAGTAGTTTGCAAGTGTAGCATTTGGAAACTGTCAACTCCCAATACACGTTCAAAAGAGCTCCGAGTGCTGGGGAAACAATGCAATCCCTAGGCTGCAAAAACAAAAGAAACTCACCAGCGAGAGAGCAGGGACACAGAACTGTCCAAATCCACCATTTGGCGCATTCAGAGGAAAAACAGAAGGCGCTGGTGAGCTCTGCAACATAAAAAGGTCTGGATGTCAGCAGAAGACAGCTGTGGTGGATAATCTTAGGATCCTGTCTTTGGTGAAGATCCACGTCTACTCTAAAGGCTTCACAATAGCGGTTTAACCAGGGAGACCAAATTAAATTACAACCACAAAAGAAAAAAAGAAACAGGACTGTTACGGATCTATTCTTTAGACAGGTGAAACAAAATTCCACCTGAATGACCAATGCTTTGGTGACCTTCATGGGGTCTGGACTTGTGGCAGTCATTGACTGCAAAGACGCTTGAACTCTGAACATTTAAACTGTTATCATGTCAGTATATGTGTACATTTCTGAGCCTCTGAAAGTTACCGTCTATATAACTGGTTACAATTCCTACACCTTCCTTTCATTTCAGATGTGAGTTCCCTCAATTTAACACTGAGCATCAGCACTTTTACATCATATATTAATGTAACTTATTGCTGCGCTACCAATGCTAATCTAATATGATCAATAATAATAATAACTTCAGCAACATGGCCTCGCTCGTCATTAAGTGGAGATTTAACTTTCATTTCATTAGAAACTAAGTTCAAGACTGTTTACAGGCTAAATGTTTTATTCATTTAAACTCTCACTGCCTAAACAACTTCCATTAGTTCCCCGCTGGCATGAAATTGACACGCTGATTGAAGAGAATTTATAAAGGGTAAATAAACACAACACCACACTAATTATCAGATTAGTCTCGCCCATTTTCTAATCAACTAAATATAGCAAACACTTCCCGCCACCAATGGGGATTAAAAAAATAGTACAACAAAATTTCAGAGAAATGCATCAATGGTGGCAAACAATATGTCTTTAGAAACTCTTATTTATTTATTTATTCATTCATTTTAAGAAAAGGCTCCAGCTGTTTCAAACTCAGAATCTGTAAGGCCTGTGGGAACAGAAAAAACGTATGGTTCTATATGGCTTGTGAGGAACAGGACAAACTCAATTTCCGCCTTGTTTTCTGAGCCACATCTGCTCTCCCTATTGTTTGAGACAGACACACACACACACACACCATTGCAGACTCGTATATAAAGAAGCTCACACAGGGAGAGAGAGAAAGACGGAAAGAAATGTATGTGGGTGGACTTCGAATGTCATTTTCTTCTCAAATTGTGCAATAGCCTATGTCATCTACTTTTCCATTTCCTATGTAACCACATATATACACACATACACACACCCACACACACACATTATGAGATTTCTGGAACCACTCTGGTTTTCCTCATGGTCGTTTGAGGTTTGACATTCGACGTTCCTTTAGTTATGTCACCTTGTTGCATGTTTTTCTGCTGTAAAAGGTTACATGACTCCTCATACTCACAGTATTAGAACTAAAAGAGTATTTTTTTCTTTCTTTGGCCACATTTCAGCTGAATTTCCAGAAAATAAAACACAATGACAGGGCAGGAGAAAATATTAAGTTGGGCTGCTGCATGTCAGATCACCCATCACCGGGCCCAGGCAATAGTTTATGTTATTTAAATCACAATTTAAACAATTTAGATAATACAATAAAACTATTTTTTATAATTGAGTGATTAGTAATCCATATCATCTGCACATCTGCATACTGTGTATCTCAACCTTGATGGCAACACAAACCTAAACCTGTCACTGAACACATACATGCACCAACACATCCACATCCTTCACTATAATATGGTATGGTTATTTAATTTCTTTGGAACAACTACAACCAAACTAAAACCAAAATGTTTGTTGTTCTAAAGAGTGGAACAGCTGAACCCAAGTTACTCAGCCCTTAGAAGAAAAGCCTCCCCAAATACAAAATATGTAACATGGTCAGGGAAACAGACTGGTAGACAATGGTAGATTCACCAGGGAATCCACCACTGAGAATCTGGGACTGGATTCTCTAGGGTACCACATGCAATGTCATGATTACTTTGAAAATATGTGTGTCCACGTCAAAGTAATACATCCTACAGAACTGCAGCTACAACTGCATCATCTCTGCATAACTAATGATCGTGACCTTGATGCTTGGTGTCGCCCCATGTTAGCGTAATCTGTGCAACACATGGTGGCAGCTTCTGCAAGACTAGGGGCGTCACTGTGAGTGTAAGATTATGATTTGAGCTTTTTCTTTTTAATATTTTCTGCCTACATTGACTCCCTCCCTCAGTCCAAGACTATTGGGGTCCCTAATTGTCATCCAGAGGCTAAGTGACTGGGACAGACAGTGTGGAGTAAGTGAAAGAGGAGTAGGAAGACACCTGGAGTCATCCAGCCACATCCTTCAAAGCATTTTGGGGGTCACATATTTGCGACGGATATTGTAAAACATTGCAGAAAACATAGAGATAGGAAGTAAAGCAAGACACTTAAAAAAAGAAAAAGGAAGAGACTTTCAAAATAGAAACAGGGTACTCAAGGAA
Organism: Mugil cephalus; assembly: GCF_022458985.1. Lineage (NCBI taxonomy): Eukaryota > Metazoa > Chordata > Actinopteri > Mugiliformes > Mugilidae > Mugil > Mugil cephalus. The sequence goes on along the minus strand of NC_061774.1, from coordinate 22,901,248 downwards.
AACCAAACAGGATTATGGCAAATGTTCGAATCTCATGAATAAACAAAAAAGTCAATTTCATGACAACTGCAAACTTGGATGATTTGCAATTCCGGCATCCTCACATGACCCACCCACCATCCCTTGTGAGGTCACAGTGCCTCCTCCTTCATCTTATCATCCCTTAAATGCAGCTCAGTCACTGAGTTCATTCCAGGGTCATATCCCACTATCACACTTCGCCACACTGACACCTTTTAAACAGTCCCCACCAAAATACATGAACCATTGTCTTCAATACTGGAACCTGTTTATTTTGGAAAATGTGTCTTGTAAAGAACAAGTACAACATTTTATAGAGGGAAAGATTATAACAAATTGTAAAAGTCTACCAAAAGCCTATTTTTGACATTGCCTTTGGTCATATCATATATAAATGAGTTATTATTATGCCTCTGTGGGACGGGCACCACAACCTAAACCAAGTAGCCTACGCTGGTGTGAGCCATATATGCTCATGTGCTCATCAGTCTGGATGGCTACATAGTCGGTGCTCTGTCTTATTTGACAGTTGGGTTTGATTTTTCTTTCTACTTCCTGCTTTAATTTCTACTTCCTGGTTCATTTTCTACTTCCTGGTTCACATTCGATAATGGTGACAGAAACTTTTGCTGAAATTTCATCAAAAATTAATTGAGCCCCAAGAATGAGCCCCAATACTCTTCAGCGTAGTATCAGCAGTACCATACATATACAGTACTGCCGGTTTGAAGGTCTACTGTACGACAATGTAAAAAAAAAAAACAATCTACCTCCTCTATTTTTGTTTTTCTCATGGGTGGCCCTAATACTCTTCTGTACCAAACAAACAACACAAACTTTAACCTTTACTTGTTTAATTCAATTGCTGTTAAAGCTTTTTTTCCAGAATCGCTATATAGAACCAGGTCTTTGTTTTTATCAAATGGAAACAATGATGCAGCTTATTTCCATGCCATTCAAAACTAATTTATTCATACATATAAGTGCTCTATAAAAGCGCGTTCTTTTGTGTCAGTGCAGCCAAGAAGCATATTGTGTAACCCTGACGTCAACAGTTTAAATGCACCTTGCAGCCTTTCTTGTACGCTCTGCTTTCTCCCTTCAGCATGACATTTGTGTGCTAACAGGGTAAACTGGATAAATCCAAATAAATAGCGACAATTACCTGAGGGATGCAGACAATGAAACATCTTCTTGAAAATCTTCTGCCAAATTAATATCCTATATATATGGGCTGCAGTTTAGCATACAACAAAATTGCTCTGTTTTTATCCCAGTGCAAAATTAACATTTTGGTCATGGAGCATAAGCACAGGAAACAATCATGAATCATTTCTGGGGCTTGATGCATGGTATTATTCTCAAGTGCTGGTAGAATTCCACTGAGAATTATTTGCCTCTTATCAATGCCTCATATTCTAACAGAGAGAGTATCTGCATGTTGACAGAGTGATAGAAGAAGAATGAAAGATATGATACAAATAACAGGAAAGAGGAACGCGAAAGACAGCAAGAAAGACACAAAGAGAAAGAGGGAGGGTAGGGCTCGTCATTATTGATGTCAGTGGAGTCTGATTCATTCTGTTATCTGTCATTATCTTGTTCGGCTGGGGATTCAAACTCATCTGTATTGTCTGGCGTTTGATTACGAACTATGCCAGAGGCCAGTGTAAGTGTTCGCACTGCATGCTGATCAGCAGACATTTTAAACCTATGAACTGCTGTTCAGCATAAGTGTGTATGATTTTAACACCACACCCAGTAAAAGTTTGACTTTCACCGACGTCTGTCTTTATGAATGAAGGATGTCCCAAAGCCCGTCTTTGACTTTGACAGGGAAATGTGGAAAAAGTGTTCTCATTGCCTTTTTTTTTTTTACTATAAACCATTATATCAATTTGTCTGAAAAACCTCCTCATGAGAGCATAAAAGTGTTTTAGCGAGATTTGAGATTTTTTTTCAAAATGTAAGTGCTTCCATTACCTTTTTTTTTTATTGTGATATTGGAAACGCAGCAACTGACTGGACCTACTGTTCCACCATGACTGAACTGAGATATCAAGGAACAGCCTTAAGTTGTCCTTGCATATTAACCAACCTTAAGGACCCAAGATCACATCGCTGGTTCATGGTTTGCACTTCTTTTGTCCACTCTAAGTGTGTAAGTAATTGCTTTCCACTCTACCGAACAAGCTTTGCCACTTTCAGAGACACTGATGCTTTAAGTGTTTGGCCCTTGTCAAAATTATTCAGATTGTTTCACCAGTTAATTTTCCCTCACCCAACACACTGATTACAAGCACATACTCCTCACTCACCACCTAATACAATTCCCATAATTTCTTCCGTGAATGGTCAAAAGGCTCGTCCACATTTACAGCGTTTCATCCATATTGACTATTAACAGAACAATCAACTTATATTTCCTGATTTAAATTCACGACTTTCTAAAATGTTAATGCAACATTTAGTGCAGATCGCTGTTTTCTAACAAGTTTTTTCATGTTAAGGTGCAAATGACATCATTGATTAGTCAAATGAGTGTGAGCAAACATTCCTGGTAGATTACTTTATAACCCAAATCCTGCTGTGTTGAGTCCAAAGAGCAATAAAACCCATGCTGACACTATTAGAAACCGCTGTGCAGTGTTTTTTCATCTGATAAGCCTTTAATCTCACAGATCTTTTAGCCAGACTAGATTTAACAACTACATGTCCTGGATTGTAATTTACCCATCACTGCAAGAGTAGGAGAACTCCGACCAATGCCTGCCCTGCTTACTGCTACCATTGATTCCCTCATCGATTTCCTTGCATTGATGCCAACATGCGACTTTGGACCCAAATGGAACCAGAGCCTGGACCTTAACATCATGGAGTGTGTCTGGGATTACATGAAGGGTTTGTGGAAGCCTGCATCCACAGAAGATCTGTGGTTAGTTTGGAACAACCATACTCTGTCAAAAACTGTGCAGGTGTACCTATCTTGAGGGGAAAGGGTGGTCACACCAAATATTAATCTGATTTAGATTTCTCTTCTGTTCATTCACTGGATTTTGTTAATTGGGGAAATAAACTATTAGCACTTAGCACCATTTTGACAGCATCCATTTACTGCATTTTTTCCACACCTGCCTCAAACATTTGCACAGTACTGTATATGTATATATGAGGTACAGGCAACATGCAGAGATCCCAATGCCAACTAATGTGACAACCAATCACACGTGTAACCTTTATAATCACCAAGGCAGGCAGCAAATCATGCAGTCACATTCAATGACTCACACACAAGCACCCCTTCCACTGCATGCTGTGAGTCATGTTAGCGTTAACAGTCTATTCAAATAAGCTCCAGGCTCATGTTGACCCTGAATACTAATGTGTAGGGTAAATGGTAAATGAACATGTTCAGTGTGTATGTGGGATGCATATTTTCCTATCCGTGTAAGCACCAAATCAGTCCATCAAAAGCTTGCACAATGAAGCAAATAGTATTTCATATAAATCATGGGTAAAACTAAAATGCTTCGCTGCTCATCCAAGTGGTTTCTTCAGTTCCAAATGACTAGAGGGCTGCAATTAGACGAGTGGTTCGAATTACCCTGGGTGGTGTCCTGTTTTTGCACAGTGAGCGGTTCTTTAATGATGCCTTCACGTGACTTTGGACCCAAATGGAGCCAGAGTCTAATTCTTAGGAAAATGGAGAGCAGCCAGTCACCAGGGGGAGCTCTACTTGCTTTGGTTTCGCTTTCGGAGGGGATACTTTCTGTATTAGGGTTTTAGTATACATGTAGCATCTTGTGGCACCCAGCAATGTCCCAACTCTTTGAAGGTGTTGAGTAAAATTTCTTCAGATAACAACAAGATCAGAGAAGACCTCTGCTCGTCTGACCAAGTTTCTTCTGAAGAGAGGACACTGGAAGAACAGAGTTTATTTTGGTACAACAAGTTATATTCAAGTTGCCTCCGTTGCCTCCTCACATCTGACTTTTCTTTGTGTTAACTCCCATGGCTTGAGTTCAGCTTTGCATCCTCTCTGATTTTTTTCAAAAGTGAATACAACCTTTCACACTGTAAGCTGCAGGAGAAGATGTTAAAACACACCTAGAAACCAAGGGCACTAAAACATCACACTTTATTTGGAGCTTTAGTATCAACAGGAACACGCTTACATTATATCATCTTCATTCTATACTAGAGCACATCGTTTGGTTTCAGTGACGGAGTCGATCCAAGCAGAGGTTTGCTTCCAACCAAAGTTGCAGACAAATACCGTGCGAGTGCGTGATTGTTGAAACCCGTGCAAGAACTTCAAGCAATCAAGCATATCAAGTGGCAGAAATTGCAGGCTCTTACAAATATAATAGCGTGCCTCACCTGCGTGTATGTGTGTGTGTGAGAGTGTGTGTTTGTACTGGTGTATAGCATTGTGTCTCAGATAGAGTTAATGGTGTGTCCCATGGTGAAAAATGCTTTTGTCCTGAGAGGAACCCCTGGCAAGTCAGCCACTCTAAAAGTCACACACACACACGTGAAGAACACAGGAACACATGTATACAATCATGAGTGTTGTTCACAATCGAGGACTGTGAAGTGAAGTAATAACAGGCTTGGTTTGTTTTTCTTTTAACTGCGATTGCAGATAAGGTATAGGTAGGTAGGGCGTAGACTGTATAAATATGAACAATGTGTCCCCATTTCCTTGCATTGGCCAAACAAAAACTGAACATTCATCAACGTTATATTAACTACATATTTTACTGTTTTAGTTTGGCCCAAGTCCCCTCCACTCAAATTGGGGGAGGTGGAGCTTATAATCTATACTGCAGTCAGTCACCAGGGGGAGCTCTTGCTCGCTTGCTTTAGCGTCACTTTTGAGAAACAATTCCACCATCTATCTCACTGTCTATGGTATTGACCTGTAGTTACCATGTGATGAGCATTGATTAGACTAAGTATGCAGCTTACTACTGTAAACCAAAGCTAACTTTAATGTTATGTCGTGTCACCTCTGTCTGAACTAAATGTCAACGATTGGCTGGGAGGCTATGAAGAACTACGAACCTTTGTACACAGCTGGCCTCTCCTGAATCATACTGATCATACTGAAACAACTAACATATAACTTCATAAATCAGAAAAAAAAAGAAAAAAAAACACTATTTGAAAATATGAAACGCTGTCAATAAGCAGTTCTATGCAAGTGTTTTAATAGTAAACTTGAAAAACCACGATGGTTATCTTAATTCAGTCAAATATTTATAAAAAATGTTTAATTATTCCCTTAACACCTTTCGCTGTGTTAACGAGCTATAGTGTCAAATGGGACAACATGCAGGAGATCCTCCAAATGTGCAGGAGACCCTGTGTAAGTCTTCATCCATACACCCAGCCTTTGAAAAACTTCCATCTTCAACATTTTAGGAAAACGGGGTAAGAAAGTAACCAAAGAGCCCTATTATTTTTATATGTATACATGTATGAAATGACAGCACCATGACCCTCAATAAGAGCCACAAAGGCAGAGGCTGCAGTCATCGGTGGAGGTTCGTGTGTGTGTGTGTTACAGAGCACACTACCGAATCTGAGCTCATTCATATGTTAACACCAGCGAACAAAGCCCAAATATTTGTCTAATTATCCCAGATGCCGCCTTAATCAACGGAGGCGTGAAGGAAGAAGGAGAGAAGAAAAGTGAATAATGCCAAATTAAGTGTTTAGTGATGCATGTGAAATGAGTGCTTCTCTAAACCGAGATGACACACAGATGATTGTCTGGTGAGATGTCCTCAGTATGTAACAAACTACAAATGACAAAAATTATGCCTAATGTTATTTGATTACAGAATACCCACTGTCTCATTTAAGCTCATTTAAGTTGATTTGTGTTGTAAGCCTTTATGCCCTAAGCTTTTATTTTATTTTTTATTTTTATTTCTGCCAGAAAATATACTTAAATTCAGTTAAGCTCCTCATCTTTAAGCCAGGAGATAGATTTGAAAGAAAATACATTTTATTTTTTTTATTTTACCAGAACCTGGTTTGGATTTGGGAAGCAGATACTCTTTATACTTTCAAGTTTGGGCTTAAAATGGTCCTTTTTGATCGTACAAACCTTAAACCTTGTACCTCTACTTTGATCACTTTCACACGCCATGCTTTCAAATGTCACCTCTGAGTGAGGTGGATGCATGTATAAATGTATCCATATACGCTGCCTGGCCAAAAATATACTGTCACACCGATAAGGTATGACACTATGACCACTCACAGGTGGATCTGTGGACCTGACATTCATCTGGATGACTGGATTGCATAGCCATGACACTCCTTGATGGCAGCAGCCATTCCCAGCAGTGTGCAGCCTGACACAGACACAAAAAACAGTTGAGGAAAAACATGAAACAAGGTCTCCAAATTCAATAGATCTCAAACTGATCAAGTACCTGTGGGATGATCCACAGAGGCATCTCCCCTAAGCCCAAAGGACCCAAAGGACCCCACTAAGAACATTGTGTTTCCTGACACCACAGGACACCCTCAGAAGGCCCATGCCCACGTCCGATGGCTATTATGTGCCTCAAAAACAGGTGTGACTCATCAGAGTCTACTTGGCACTGCTGCAACTCCTAACAGTAGCTGACAGATTTCTGTGCTGCCATAGAAGAAAGAATAGACATGTCAGCAATGACCTAAAAATAAAAAGCGCCAGCCGAATGATTTTTTTCACATCCCTAACTTGCATCTTTTCAAGAGGCTGCGAAATCTGAATTTTCAAATAAGCAAAATGCAAAAGACACTGAAATAATCGTATGCTGCTCCCTTTATCGTTTTAAAAATAAAAGTAAACACTACCTTACCAGTTTATATTTTAGCCATTTTCGTATATACATTAATGTGGCAAAGCAGAATGAATTCACAACACTCTAATTATGCACTCAGAAGCAATAATATAATGATGCAATGATTGCAGTATCAAAGCAGAAGTCAGAGAAGGAAAGTAAGTCCCACTCCCCTACTGCTCTAATCTGCAACCAACCATAACACACAAAGAAGAAAGAAGGGCAGAGAGAAAGAGCTAGGAAGTGTCAGATATATATAAAGAGGGAGGAAAGATGATGGCAATCAACAAGGCTAAAAACTATATGCATATCTCTCAGTACATGGTTTGCATCCTTGTACGTAATATAAAAACGGATAAAACAGATAGAAAATTGATCGTTGAGGTGGATTTTTCAGATGTTCATTTGGTAGTTGACGTTGCAATGTTCAGTGCATTGCAAGAACTGCAGTCATTAATGCACATTCCACTCACATTCTCTTAACTTGATTATTGAGATATATTTCAACAAGAGGCTCCAAGTACATCTGTGTGTCCTGAAATATTAAGCAGGACGGAAAGCAAAAGAAAAGAACATGTTTGGAACTGAAAAAAAGGTGACTCCACCAGTCACAACATTAAAATAAATGAGAGGTGAAGGGAAATAACTTGAATAATGTTGTTGTAATGCAATGTTCTGTTGAGAAATCTGGCCCTGGTATTCAAGTAGAAGTTATTTAGACACGTACTGCCCACGTGAACATTGTTGCCGACCATGCAATGACACTCCCTGATGGCAGCCGCCATCCCCAGCAGGGCAACGCGGCCTTCCACATTACAAAAACTGCTTATGAACCACTCGAAAAACATGAAAAAAAAAAAAAAAAAATAGCCTAAGCTGTTGATTTGGTCTCCAAACTCCCCATATCCCAAACATTAAGTATTTGTGAGATGCACCAGATCCACAAAGCCCCCCCCACCTCAACCCACAGTTCCCAAATACTCCTCTACCAAAATCCTGGTGTCTGAGAGCCATATCCCAAAGCACCCGAACTCTGCTGTTTATGGAACAGATGTGAAATAAAGGTTTTCTCTGTTAGAGACCAATTTTAGTTAAATTCTGTGTTTTGTCAACCTGTCCATCCACCCTGACCTCTTTTGCTTTTTTGCTAATAATTAAATATAGGGCCATGATTCTTAATGTTTATATTAATAAATGCATAGTCGGGAAAGTAATGGAACAGTCGTGGCTGACATAAATGCAGCCAAAAATGCTGATCCAGAGCAAATAGCCTCAACAACCAGTGCCCTTTTTCTGGAAAAGTGTTTTTTTCTGGAAACTGACCTCATGTCTGTCTCCATCGCCGGCATTGAAATCTAAACACACTCATGGACGCCTGACTATAACCTCCTTTTGGAGGCATTAGATCACCTTATCACCTTAGATCACATTATATTTCGTCTGTGATCACTTTCATTCATCACACTCTGAGCCAATTCTGCACTTTCAGCTGCGGGTCAGGGCCTGAGAGTAGCAAAAAATGAAATCCAACTCAAAAGTACACTGCATCCTCCTGGGGTTGCTGCATTGTTGTAGACCTTTAGTGTTGTTGTTTTGTGAAAAGAGAGTAAAAATTGTTTCATCTTCTCTGACAAAGACAAAGCTTTGGCTCTGCGACCAGTTTCAGAAATAAGCTCGAAAATCAATACGATTCAAGGCCAAACACAACAATCACAATGTGCAACACGGTCACTGTACAGTATATTGCGCAACAGTGGAGCAATAAATCTCCACACAGGTAGACCTTGTGCAATCCTGAGTTCCCCCTGACAGTCTGAGAGGCCACAGCCAGAAAGAGCTCCATCAAGGTCGATGTCACTCTTTTGTGAAGTGGGTGCACTGCTATTCCTCTTTCTTTTGCACCAACAATCCAAAATTCATGTCACAGTCCGTAGCCTATATGTTAGAGTGGCAGGCTTGTTGCTAATTAAACATGAGAACCTTAAAGTGAAGTGGAAGGTGTCAGTGAGGTGGTGTGAATGAATGAGTTGCTCTCCTCTTGCCACCCACTGTGGAAGTACTCTCTTGACACCCGATGGTCCTACTGGAGCCGCTCATTGACCAACAGATATGCTTGCCAGAAGCGTTTTATTAGACCTCACCTTATTTCTAATTTAGATTTTGCCATTCGAAGGTCCATTCGAATTGAAAATGTAGCTTAATCTACATTCCGCTTTCTCTCTTCATCCCTAAAACTTGGCAGTCACATTGCTCATGATGCAAACCCACACTGAGAGATGGTGTGCGAGAAGCGGCTAATGTAGCGTGGAAGTGCTGCAAATTGCACGAAATCTTGATTTCAGCGTCACGAAAGGTTAAAAGGTTGAAAATCTATCACGTCTCGACTCTCGTGATTACTTTCTCTTCACGGAGCATTCATTTCAGCACATGGCGGCGTGCTTGACGTCACGCGTGGGCTCCACTGTCTAATCCATTGTTTATCATCGATGTGTTCTGTGGTGGGAGCTTGCGTTGGAAAATGAGAAATCGGAACACTCTTTCAGGCCTTTCAGCGTGTTTAATTTCGGAATCTGCAGATATATGCTCACGGCACACACAAAGCACTGAGCATTGAGAGTGGCGGAATGAGACATGAGAGCACAGGGAAGCTTTATTTGAGACTCTGTATCTAGTGAAGGTCACATTGTTTACTCTTTCACAATTCTCCTGTAGAGTCCCCCTCAGATAAAAGAATATCATAAAGATAGCACAGTCTACTTCATACACTGCTCACATAAGAGTGGACGATTACATACAGTTCAAGTCATAGCTGTAATACACAACAGAACAAGGTAATACGTGTTAATGAGATATAAGCAAATAAGCAACAGCGTTAAAACCACTGGCATGAGAAGTAAATAACATTGACCAGTTTGTGCACAAGAGAGACACAATATCAGGTGGTCATAATGTTATGTCGGGTCGGTGTATGTGTACATGCAGTACATGTACAATATGTTTGCAGTCAAGGAGAAAGTGAGGTGATGTTATAAAGCACCAAGTGTTGAGTCTGTGGTAGACGGATGGCTAGCAACTATTGGTTTTAAAGTCTTAACAGTATGTTGATATAAGTCTGACTTTACTATCTCAATCTTAACAATAAACTAAATCCTAGAAAAATATTTTTTCCAGTATTTAGAAATACGGAGGAACAGGAACAGCGCTGCACTGTTAAATTCGTATCCATTTCATAGTTTTATTGGGAAGCCAATTAGACTAGTTACAAAACAAAACAACAAGCACAGACATGCAGCCAAAACCATACAGAATCATCAATGAGTCTTGCAACAGATGGCACTGCCCCCACAGAGCCTTCATGTCAAAATCACAGTCAGTCTGAATTACCTAAAGAGACAGAAGACACTGGGACAGATTAAATTCACAGAGGATCTGAACATTTTCACACCACTGCATATGTTAAAATCTGACAAGTGACAATTAGACAACAGCAGCAACAACCAGTAACTATAGTGCAAACATTTTGAATCCCATTTATTTTTAACAAAGGGTTGCTTTTGTCTTTTGCAATAAAAGAATGAATGCACTGTTTGTAAATGGAAACAGTGACCAAGAAGATAATAGAATATAGGTTTTAACAAGTCATGGTAAGTCCCCCAGCAGCCTAGGCCTATAGCAACAAAGCTAGGGGGTAGTTCAGGGTCCCCTGAGCCATAGTGTAATCTAGAATTTGTGATCTATTGGAGTAAGATGGAACTACAAGATAGGCATAGTGGAAAGTAATTATATTAGACAGTGTCGTCTGCATAACATAGTTCCCAATAATATTGCCCAAGGGCAGTGTCTGTCTGTCTGTCTATTCTTTTATCTTTTATCCTTTATACTTTCACTAATTTTAGTGTCTTTCAAGATAAGTCTAATAACCAGAAATAACAATATTAGCGAAAGTATGTATGAAAATGTTAATCCCCCTTTATATATAATTAAATGATTCATGTTGTGTAATTATGGCTTCATTATCCTCTGTTTTTCATCACATGCATGAATACAAATATTTCATAGTGTTTTGATTTTAAGAGTGTGTATTTTTTTTTTATTGTGTTTTTTTGGCAATATAAATGTAAATATATTGAATTGGTTTATTTTTAATGAGAATAACATGGTGAAGACAAATGACCTTTCTGTAAGCCATTCAGAGCAAAAGTGGAAACATAAGAGTATTCAATGGAAACGCATTGAGATGCTAATCACTTAATTATTGTTTTCTCAGCCCAATTTAATTTTGCAGCAGGAGGTGTGGCTTGATATTATAATTGTGGTCAGCACATTGTGTTTCTTGTGTCAGCTTCACAGTAACAGAAAAAACAGTGTTACATCAGATAAGGAGCAACTGTTGGAAATGTGCAATAATACATTGAAAACAGTTTATTATTCATTCTGTTTACACCACACTAGCAATTAGGTAGAATTATGATAGATACATTTTCTATGAGTCCGTTGTCTGGAAAGGTTATTCGAATATAGCACAGGGTTGGTTTTCCACCTACAGTAGTCAAAGCTACTCATATAATAATGGATTGTAAATATGTCTTCCATTTGTTAAGAAAACATGCAAAATCTAGCTAAGAGATTGTAAGAGGTGTTTTCTTGCACCACACTCTTTTATCAGGATTTCTCCTTTATTATGTAGTGTGGTTCGTTCAAGTAACACAGTGGGTAAAAACATGTGACAGTGTCAACAGCCCAGCAGCAGCACCCCCTGCATGAATCCCAGTGGGGGCTCATTCCAACTTGAGCAATCAGCCCAAATGATGAAGTGGGACTGCAACAGAGTTGAGGATTCCATCTTCACTAATTAGATCAGGTTGGCATGTTTGGACAATGTATTTCCCCAGTGACCTCTACTGTATGTGTGTTGTGCATGCATATGTGTGTGCCTTTAACATAAGGCTGTTATTTGTGGCAGTGGAAATCCTTTTTTCTGTGACCCGTACGTGTACTGAAAGGATGGTCATTTATTATGCATACTAATTAAAACAAGTAAAATAATATTTACTTTTCTGGTGTGGTTTGTGACTGATGTTTATGAAAAATATGCATATACATACATGTAGCAAATATGGGCAACACCTCCACAGTACACCTTTTCCTCCTCCTGTCTGTCTTTATCTTCCGTGATGATGCAGGCCCATTGATAGAGTGTTCTGATGACTGAGAGTTTGTGCTCTGTGGGATGTTCTGATGTCCAAAGGAGGTACTGGTCTGTATGAGTGGGTTTTCTGTAAACTGTGATTTTTATGTTGGCATCTTCTTTGTGGTGAATGTTCAAATCAAGGAACGATATGGTCCGGTTGTGCGTGAATTTTATGTTTCCGCTGTTGTTCATTGTGTTCAGGTGGTCTGTGAGGTGTTTTGTGTGTCCAGAGTGTGGGTGCTGTGTGGATGGCTTTTGTTTCCAGGTCCTCCATGAGGACAGACTCTGACAGGTATGGCGGGCTGGCCAGCTGACAAATGAAATGTCAGCAACACGTCGGATGGCGCTTTTGAGGAAGACTGGAGTCACAGTAGAAACTGTGAAGCAGGTAACACGAACATCTCCTCATAATTTTGTCTGAAGATAAGAAAACCATAATACATATCTAAAATAAGACATAATGAACCTCATTAATCTAATGAGAACAGTGCTTTGGTGCATCCTTCATTGGAGATGATTAGACCAGAGTAGTAGTTAGTTTTGGCTTGAGTAATTGAGTCCTAGTAAAGTTATGTACATTTCTTTGTGAATGGTGAGTCTAATTTATCATAGAATTGTTCAATTTGGTGGCCTTTAGGTTTCATGGAGTGGAGATGAGGGGTATACCAGGGAGCAGTTATGGAGAAGGAAACTGACTGTTTTGACTGGGGCAAAAGAGTTGGGAATGTGGGTCCATTGTTGTAATGGATTACCTGTTCATCAGGGTTGGAAAGATAGTCCGGGTTCAGAATTTTGTCAATGTTGGAACAGAGTGCATAATGTTGATGTTCTTTGAATTCCTGAATGAGATGGACTGTGGTGACTTGATTGTAGAGACATGGAGTGTTGTGCTAAAAGAGATGAAAAAATGGTCCCTTGTCGACTAAGTCGAGATTGTGTCCTTTTGTGTGTGTTGGGAAGTCGATGAATTGATGGAATCCAAAACTGTCCAGACATGAAGAAAAATCTCTAAGGGGTAGATTAATGTTGTCCATGTGTATATTGAAGTCACTCAGCAGTATTACATTTGGCGGTAGAGTGTATAGTTGGATGAGTAGGATGTCACATTCTTTTAAAAAGTCACTGCAGGGCTTGGGGGGTTGACAGTAGCAATGATAGTGGGAGTGGGTCCAGAGAGCGTAAATATGTGATGTTCAAATGAGGAGAAGGCAGATAGAGACAGTGGAAGCATTTTCCTCCGTCATGGCTGTAGCTAGGAGGTAAACAGTCCAGTGGAGTAGAGTCATTCAGTGGAGAAAAGTCATTGGGCTGTTGCCAGGTTTCAGTCAAACAGAGGAAGTTGAGCTTATGGTCAGTGAGGAGACTGTGAATGAGGTGTCCCTTGTTTGTGAGTGAGCGGATGTTAAGGAGACTGAGCTGTTGTCGTGTTTGGTGGGCCAATCTAGAAAGACTAGATCATATCATGTGATGAACAGTTTGGGTGGTGTTTCTGCTAGAGTGGTGTCTGCTTGTAATACAGGACAGGAAAAGGGAGCAGCTGGATATTACGGTGATTCCATCTTGTTCGAGGAGGGTGGAGGACGTGGACATGGAATAGTGAAGCCAAATCAAGTCGATCTCCCCCTGGTGGCTGGCTGCAGAATAGGTCATAAGCACCACCACGTTCTTGTTAGTAAAACTAATGACATCTTCCCTTCATGCAGACAGTGAGTTCTTCTTCTGTCCCATTTACTTGCAGCTCTATTTAGGTTCTGAGCACAAGACAGGACACGCATTTTACTATTCACAGGATGTACACATTCCCTGTTCCCTCTCCGTCTCATTCATGGACTGTCGCACCATTGTTTTAGTCATTTAGGACACACACACAAGTATACTATACACACACAAACAGAGGTTAGTCATATATCATCGGCACAGGTGTAGAGGACATGTCACTGTGTCTGAGTCACACTAAAACTCATCAGTCATCCAGCCAGACGCATATGGCCTCTGCCTCCACCTGCTCACAGTTAACCGCGTCTCTCTTTGTGTGCGTGAAACTGTCACACTAACCGTTACCCTTAAGTCTGTGTGCCTGGTTTGTTCACTTATGTGCATGTGTGTGTGTGTGTCTGTGTGTAATGGCGTGTGTTTGTGCGTATTGAGAACACTCGACGTGTCAAATCCTCCGCTCTCCGACGGTGACACCAATTGTCCAGATTGTCACGGCGCTAATGAATCATTTAACTACCACCACCAACACGCACATTAAATTGTTCTCACAATAACACACACTGTCGAATATACACAGGGCTTGTGAGCTTGCCAGGATATCCACAGGTAGAAATGACACCTCTTTTGCCAACCGTTTGACGCCTTTTACCTTTTAATTACTGAACATCTGTTACCATCACCATTTATATCATTCACTTATGACTCTAACCTCCCACAAGCTCTGTTCATAATACAAGAGAACAAGATAACCAGCGGAACTTCAGCCTACTAACCACGGTTCTTGTTCATCTAAAGAAAAGACGCTATAGATGCCAAAGCTACCTAAACAATAATCCAGCAATGAAACAGTTCAAATTGTAGAGATGTTCAAGGGTTGAAGAGACCTGAGGGTAATTGAAGGGATGAGTGATTAGTGTGGAAAAGAATGGAAGAACGTCTTCAGATGTGGAGGAACCCAGGATGTGAGACCCTGGGTGGGGAGCATGTCTCAGGAAGCCCTTATTTGGTTCCTTTTAGTGAAAAAGGGAAGAGGACGCAAAGACAAGAGTCTTTCTCCTGAAATTAAGTTCTACTAACTTTATATGCTGGCTGTGGATGCCCACTATGTAAAAATTGCAACGTGAATGCATTCCTTTTCTTTAACTCCAATCGTCATGTCAAGATTTTCCTACTGGACTCAGTTTAATAAATTTTATTAAGTTAAAGTAATCCTTTGTTTTTGCTTCTTGTGAGTTTTGTCTGTGTGGTCAATGTGCATTTAACTCATGTCTTTAAGTTTTGAGTTGACGGGAGAAGAGGAGAAAGGGTGATATGATGTGAATGGCGTCATATCATATTTTTTAATCAGAAGAATTACTGTAAAATGGAGATATCTTTGAAGCAAGAATAATGGGTGGTTTTTTTTGTTTTGTTTTTTTTTGTTTTGTTTTTTAGAACATGTTTCTCTACCAGAAATGCCTTCCACAGTGGCTGTTTGTGTTGGATCAACTTTTAATTTGCTCCTTTCTAAATGGCCCAAAGAAAATAAGATGTTACATTCCTGAACAAATAAGATGTGAACTGAATCTGTCTGAAGTTTACATGAAGTTTCTAACTTGCTATTAGTCGTCAGGATGAGGAATCTAAGTAGAAGCGAAAATGTTAGTGTTCTCAACTTAAAATAGCAGCTGATATGAATTTAGTTAAATTGATCTTAACTTGGAAAGTTAGTTTTACAGGGTAAAATGAGTTTTCTTTGATGAATAATGGAACATACTAACTTGTTTTAACTCGTAGTATCAAGTTGAAACAATAAATCAGGGATAATTTAGCTTTTTGAGAAAGCATCAGAAACTTCTCGGAAACTGATTATGTAGTGGTGGTTATAAACGGATGCAGTGAGAGGAGGAGGAGGGGTGTGGCTGTCAATAATATGGCTCATGTTTCATTGTAAAGGTTCCGTTTTAGATCACACAATGACTGCTTTCATCTGCTGAGCATGGCCTTCACAAAGCATCGTACATGAGATAAATGCACATTTTCAGATGACGCACACTCTAATAAAATGCAGACAGTACATGTAGGACACTATATACTGCTTTCAGACACATGGAAACTAATTAATGAATAACCACTTATTTACCAGACTTATTTGAAGAGAAAGTTATTGTAACTAGTGTCTGTTAGATGTACTGAACTACCAGGGCGGATAGACAATAATACGGTTTTATCTGAAAACAAAGTTTATATTTCTGATCGACTCATAAACATTTGTTTTCTTTTCAGGCTGAACATATTACAAACTACGAACCGCTGAGCCAAATTGAGAGCTAGCGGAGTGTACAATATATTTAGCATAGAAAATGTCATTCTTGGTTTTGCCAGCGTGGCTTCTATTATCAGAAGAAAACACAATGACATTTTTAATGACCAGAAAGGCCACAGTAGCAGCCAGTGTGCACCGAGGTGGGGATGGTACTTTGTTGGAAAAGTCATTTCTGGCTTTGTGTTAAGGCCACTGTGCTTGATCCACACATCAACGCATAATGATGATGAGCATGTGTGTGATGACAATGAAAGTGTGTACAAATACTGTATGCAGTAACTGGAACAGATGTTAAGGGGGCTTAGTAATTAAATGGTATTAGATGCCGAGACTGCTTTAGACGCAGCGGTTGAGGGGGACTTTTATTACCACGTTGATGTCCTGGTGCAACATGTACAGACCATGGCAAAAATAATCTACTATATGTATAATATGTCTAGGGGATTCTCTCATCCTACTCAGCAGTGGTACAGATAAATTTCTTTTCTCATTTGAATATTTTGAACCTGGTATTCATGTGGATGTTACTTTGACATGTACCACCCACCTAGACCAGATAAACAGTTTAGGAGCAACTTAAAAAACATGAAAAGCAGCACAAGGTGTTGACCTGGCCTCCGAATTCACTAGTTCCCAAACTGATCAAGTATCTGTGTGATTGACTGGAATGAGCCTGATCCAAGGAGGTCCCTCCCTTTAACCCACAGGACCTTAATGGCCCCCATTAATAGCATTTGGTTGCCAGACACCACAGGAAACCTAGAAGGCCCGTGTTCATTCTGTTATGAGTTACAATTGTTGTAGATTTGCGGTCAGGGTTCAGTGCATTTTCTCCAAGGCAGAAAAAAGAACTAAAGAACTGACAAAAGGCTTTGTGCTTGTGCTTACGTTGATGCATTTTATACATATTATTGTATAAATTCTCAGGGCACAGTGTGGAGAATAAATCCTTCCATTTAAGACTCTTCCTCTGTGTGTGCCATGAGAATGTGTACCAGCAACATTTTACACTACAACTATGACCATTAGTTATAAGGAGCCATTCTGTGAGGACCATGAATGTCTGTACAACATTTCATGGAAGTCCATCAAATAATCGCTGCGGTATTTCTGTCTGGCTGCTGGCTAAAATCTCGTATAAATACGTTCTGTGTTAGTCAAATGAAATGTGCAGAAAAGTGCTGGCAGACGCACCTTCGGGTGATGCAGATTTGAAGTTTAACTAGACGACTTATATATAAATGGCTGAAAAGTGATGTTGAATACTCACCTCAGAGGTAAGTAATGTTTGAGGATTATTGCTCGAGGGGTCATAATGAAATAAGTGTTTGAAAAATGAAGGAGAAAAAAAAAAGAGGCTTGACATGTTCCCTCGTAGCATTAACTTAAAAGATACGGCTCCAAAGTCATTTAACACTTGAAGACACATGAGCTTTTAAAGCAGATACTCTTCTTCTGCTCTATTAGTGTGGCTGCTTGTGCTTCTAAGCTCACAGTCCTTATAGTGTGTGTGTGTCTGAGTGAACATCCTCTTGCGTTCCATCCCTACTTGGCATTTGCCACCGGGGACACCCAAGTGATAATGGATGTTTTGTAAAGGTTTTGTCCAGAGTCCAAGGAGAGAATGACCTGTCATCCCCCCATTCAGAGTCTACCCAACATTCTCTGCTAACAGCCTATATGGATTTTTATTTATTTTTGGGGATATAGGCCCTATTTGTTCAGATTAAATTCTGCCATTGTGTGTGGTCTGGAGGGGGTGGTGCAGTCTACAAAATGGCTATTCAATTACAAATACAGTCATTTTAAAATCAAGGAATGTAGCCAGGCCACATGTTAGGTGCCCAGTAAGCAGCTGGTAATAACAAATTTTAAACGAATACAGATCCATGTGATGAAAAGTATAAACTTTTTGTTCATGGGTCCCTTTTAAATTTGGATAAAGTCTACATACAAACACAGCAACAGAGCTGCAATAGAACAGAACTTGTGGTAGTAGAAATATGTGAACAGATGTAGCAATAATGTTTGTTTATGGCCATATCTGGTCCTGGCACATTACAAAGTGCATGTAACTGGATAAAGATCTTTTAGTACCGTAATGCACTCAAATCAAATACAAGGGTTTGGCAAACAAGATGGTAACATAAAAAAGTACTGGTCACTCCACACATGGTTAAATAGACAGATTTCATTGTCATTTCTATGTGTCAGTTGAAGTTGGAAATGACATATTTTAGAGTTCAGGTATCATGGCACTACTCCTGCCAGAGCTTCCAAACAAAACCAAAGAGTGTTACATTGACAAATACTGTAGGAATTTCTGAAATCTTCATCAAAACGACTTGCCCTCTGCATCCCTTCAACTCGATTCAATTCAGTTCAGATCAGAAGAGCTGGACCACAGGTTTGGCCACCCAGTTGTTGCCTCGTTCTTTTGTCTGTCTCGTTTTTGCCGGCTGGTCGTTGCACAGGGGGTTGGGCCTGCATTCTCACCTGCATCTCATCATCCAATCAAGCTGTACTCTACTTAAGGATTTCCTACTCTCCCACTCATTCCCAGTTCTTCAGTTAGCTCAGAAAGGCCCTTTTGTTTCTTTTTGGAACGCCACTCCAGTGTTTGTTAAACTTTGCTCATTGAGGTTATCTACAATGACTCGAGTGCTTCACACTTTTATAGGGTTATCCTAGGCAACAAAGTCAATGTCTTTTTTCTTAGTGAAATAAATTGAGTTTTTAATGCAATGAAATGTCAACAGACATTGAAACCCAGGAACCAGCAATACATATCATGTAGAAACAACCAAATACTTGTCAGAAAGAAAATGAAAGAGAAAATTAGTTTGTAGGTCTACAACATCGTGTTGGATTCACCAACCTGATACCCAAGTGGGAACTAGTCCAAATTTTGCACTGTCTAATTAGGTTGATGGGGTCTTGTTTCCTGTCTGATGACAAAAACCCAGTGGTGTTCTTTAATTCAAAGACCCTGTTTTGCAACAACCTCCTTATTAACTGAGTGTAATTGGGTCAGTCCTGGCCGCCTGCAGATTCCCCCTTGAGTCATGGTTCTCTTTTTGGAAAATTAATATAGGGAAATCTTGGACCTATATTATCATGACTTAAAAGGTGGTCTCATGAGGAAGATAATGTCCTTTCAACCTTCCATTGGAAGAAAAGTTTACTGAATTGAGAACCATGCGTGGCTAATGTTGGCCTCCACTTTTCAACTAATCAACTTACGTAAATCCTGATCATATGCGGTAAACCTGGGGCAGTGGCTTGTCTTTCCCATTTAAATGTTGAGGAACACGGTTTCTTTAATGATACAAGCTCAAAATGTTTAAGGGGCATACCTAGTTTAAATTAAAATTCTGTAGTGTCCACAAACTGTACAATTGAGGATATAGAGGATGCACTGATAGTGGATAGATGACAGGGACACCAAGTTTTGCTCATTGTCCAAGAGTCCAACAAACACTGCAAGTGAAGCCCACTCACATTTTAAATGCAGAAATTTAAGCAGTCAGTTCCTGCACTCACCCACCTGCCATTTAGAAGGAACATTTTCAGACAAAGAGCACAGCCCCCTGCTTTAATCATTTCTACATGATGCAAGTACGACAATTAAACTTTTAAAAAGTAAAGACATCTCCTGACAAAAAGTTGCCAAGCACACTGTCAAGTACCTGGTCCATAACCCCTCATTTCCATTGTGAAAGTGCATTTTGACTAAAATCTCTGTGTTAAGTGTTTACCAGAGTGTGTGTGTGTGTGTGTGGGGGGGGCATCACTATACTCCTACAAGCACAAACTCAAAAAAAAAAGCATCAAAAGCATTCAAGGTTCAAGCATTTTTTTCCTTTGCAGGATTATGTTAATGAATAAGATACAAAAGGGTTTGTTCTCCACATTTGAGCACTTACTTGCATGGCCTTCATCTCTTCATTAATACTTGCTTGCAAACAGATACAAAAGTGATGGATTAAATGGGACATATTGCTAATGCAGATAAAAAGAGATAATGCTGAAACCTGAACTGATCACACCATTGCAACACTGAAGTCTTACATACAGTACGAAACATCCGGTCCAGGATGTACCTGGCCTCTGGCCTAATGACAGCCGGGATAGGCTCCAGCCCCCCTCCCTGTGGCCCTCCAGAGGACAAGAGGTTGCGGAGAATGAATGAATGCATGAACATGTACTTTAATAATCGTCCATCCTGATAAACTAGCCCATGCGCCACTCAGAAAATCAGAGGAACAAAGGGGCACAGCCTCTGGTTCAAATAAATGGGACATTCACAGGCTGCAGCATCATTCCTGCTCATGGTCGACTGCACTCAAACTGCACCAAGCTGAATTCAGCAAAATAGTTGGGACTAATCAGAGAATGGATATGGGCTTTCTGAGGGTGTCCAGTGGTGTCTGGCAACAGAGTGTTGTTAGTGGGGGCCTTTGGTTCCTATAGGTTCAGGGGAGGGGCCTCTGTGGATCATCCCATAGATACTTGATCAGTTTGGGATCTAGTGAATTTGGAAGTCAGGTCAACACCTGTTGCTGTTCTTTATGTTTTTTTTGCGAGTTGTTCCTAAACCATTTCTAGGTATTGGGTAGGAGTGCCTGGTCTGGTCTAGTTGGTGGCGCATATCCAAGTAACACCCACAAGAACGCCATGTCCAAAAGCCAATGCATGCATGCATGCAAAAAAAAAATCATCCATGTGCTTATGTTCCTCATTCTGTGTGTGCGTGATGGGCAGTGTGGGTTTACCCAATCGACAGAGCTATGAGCAGAATGGCCTGGGAAGCAGCCAGCACCGTTATCGACAAACCATTGAGAGATTAGAATTTAGAACACTTCCTCCCTCTGCTGGGCCTTTCTGCTGTCAGAAAAAAGATAACTTCTATGCAATCTATGGGAGAGGATTACCAAAGGGCTGCTCAAACACAAGTACAGCACAGACACAGGCAGCCATACTGCATATACACTACAATCCAAGTGTCGCACCATTTGCACAGACATTGAATTACTGTTTGACAGAATTATTGATTATATGAAAAACTGTCTCATTGTGCCTGTTCATGGGTTATTGTGGGGTCATAGGAAATTGTGATGCTTTTTGTTTTATTAAGAAGAACAGTCTATACCAGGGTATTTTTATTTCTTTTGATATTAAAGGATTCAGTCAGGTCATGCGTTGGATCTCCACACATTATGATGTCAGAGAGAGGGGAAAAAGTGCATTGTTATACTTTTATACCAGTCTCACTAATACATTATGGTATTTTATGTTACACAGCCATAAATAAGGGGTATTACAGCATATAAGTGCTACACATAGGAAAGGCTTAAACTGCTGGATGCCTTCTTCACTGATATTTTGGGGTTTTATTTATGGTAATATCACCTCTTATTAAAAAAAAAAAAAGATATATGAAAAGGTTATGTTTTCAGCTTTGAATGAATGTCTTCACAGCCGTGGCCAGCACTTTTTCACAGTTGGTGCCTCTTATTTGTGAGCATTCATGGAGGTCAGAGAGGTAACTATCACTTTTTCAAAAAAAAATAATATATATATAATTAACTGCCAGTGTTCGAAAAGACAAAGCTGTGTTTTAAAAGCAATTAGTGCCATTCCGAAGTAATTCTCATATGCTCTAAGACAGAAGCCATCTGGAAAAAGAAATATTCAGTCTGCTGCATGACAAAAATAAATTTATTTTTTGACCAGCTTCCCAAGTTGCACCGCTATTTTCTAAATCAAGACAAAGTTGGCACCCCACCCGCAGCTCAGATGAGAAACGGACTGAGAATCCTTCTTACCATGCAGCAGTTCCTCAGAAAACAAATGGTGTATTCGCAAAGGCTTACAATCTAATAAGAGAGCTGGATAAGTTTTAGTTTAAAAATTGTGCACATTACTGTCCTTTTCCAGTTCTCATTAGAATATGAGTCTGGTAACACACCATGAAATGTCTCTTGCAATGCAGAAATTAAGAAAAAAACGTGACAGCGACATTGTCACCAGATATACGATAATTTTTGTGTTTATACGAAAGTTTCGGGGCCTGTGCCATAAGTGCAAATATACAATAGTTTGTCATTTGACTGGCAATAAAACAATAATTTCATTCAAATGACCAAGAGTCCTTAGGTAATTGCATTTTCTTATTTTTCAATTTGTTTGAGTACATATGGTAGCTTGTGTTAAAATATGATAATTTTAATGCAACAGTATGATATTTTTTCAACACCGGGGTCTGACTTTGTCATAAAACTGAAAAATATCTAACCAAGAACATAGTCAGACCCATGCAAGCTACGCTTCCATTAGCATTCACTTCGCGGCCACCACAGTCCTCACAGAGATGTGGGTAAAGACAGTTTTTTACAAAAACGTGTTCTGCATTTTCAGTGCATTGAAGGAACATGATTTAAAGTTTTTAAATTAAGCTGCAGCGGATTATATTTTAACCCAAATGATGAAACGGTTGTCAATACATGAAAGCTTCTTTTGTAAAGAATGAACGGAGGCAGTGTTCTGTGCTTAGCTTGAAATCACACTTTGCCACATTATAAACAATAAGACACTGAATGAAAATGGGTCACTGAATAACAAAAGTCTTCTTGTTTCTTTTAGATTTGTGCCACGATCTGTGACTTCACAGCTGTGTCTAAAATCACTGACAAACTGGCCCTCCTTAAAAGATTTTCTGTAACCATTTTCATTAACTCTTCCTTGAGATTTGGGTGTCCGCTGAAGTGTTAAATTACTGCAACCAGGCCTGTTGAACAAAAAAAAAAAAAAATGACTTCAACATAATCATATTATCATACCACCCATTATCGTACCCAGAAATCATGTCTATCCATAATGCACCATAACCCAGTGAAGCCATGAGTATATGCATAATGATTGCTGAAGGGACCTAGTTCACAAAACTTTTTTTAAGTGCTCTTTGTCAGATTTTACTGGTACTTTTTATGTAGTTTTTATGTCTCCATGACTGCAGAAATTGCAGTAATAGCTCATTCCCCATTAACTTACACAGGGATGTGACAAAGGAGCAATGCAAGCGAGAGGGAATCTCATTCAAAGAGGAAGTAGGACAGAGGCCTCAAAGTTGACACGTTGAAGGAGAAATGGCTGTAGACCAAACAAAGAGTGAGGAACTAAAACTGTAGCCAAAGCAAGTAGAGCTTCGCCTGGTGTCTGCAGTATCAATAACTTTTGTTTTTGTTAGTCATTTTAAGATATAGAAACAGGATGTGACATCATGATGGCTACAACCATGCCAGCTGCTCCATGAAGCAGTCCCATAGGACCATGAGAGTTGGAAAAAGTAAGTACAGTACATACAATCCAACCTTTCTTTGTAACTGGTACAGGTAGAGTACAGTAGTAATTGAATGAAAATGCAAGTGATTCTGGAGGAAATGTGGGCAGGTCATCGATAACACAGCTCCACGTGGCTACAAAGTCACAATATGGTGCCGGGAAACTAGTGTTAGTTTTGTCATTGCGAGGAAGTGGGGATGCATTGTCCATATTTATATACAGTCTGTGCTTTCAAATTCAGCTTTTGCGACAATCTGTAGTGTAGTGCTCTAGTCACCTCTAGTCTGCACATCCAGGTCATTTTCATATATTCTTCATCCTCTTTTAAAACTTCTCTATAGAATCTAATCTTCAACCACTTTAAAATTGTTCTGTTGTCCACGTTGATTGAAAAGATGTTGTTCTCCTGAGTGTCAATTTGTACCGTTGTTTCACATGCACGTGCGTTACCTTCCTCACTTTTTAATTTTTTTTTAGTCCAAACTTTGTTTTTTGATTTGACTCATCAGTGGCCAAAAGAAAACAGGTTTGTTCAAGACGTTGTTTGCATTGTTGAAACTTGACCTTTGGCTTTTGTGACTGCCTGACATTTACTGGTATCTGACCTGTAAGAAAAGAGCTGTCCTCCTAAAGCTTTGTAAATTATTATAACTTTTTTTTTTTTTTTCTAATCGCTGCAGATATGACATTTACACACGAGAACTGCTTTGAGGCCACAACAGAGTAGAGAATGTACAGCCATTATTTTTGCTTAAATTGTTCAACGGCAAACTGTCAAAACAACTGATAAAGCAGGGATTCTAATTACCTAGATACCTAGATATTTCTGCAGTAATGTTTCTCTTAATTACCTAGGTTCTCGCTCTCTATTGTAAAAAATATGACATCAGTATTTGGGACTATTAGGGCGGAAACAGTGCCAGGCTCCTGTTGATGCCTCTGTCTACTCTTGGTTACTAATAGAGGTTGATTAAAGCCATTGATTACTTGATGCCTGTTTAAGTAAAGGGTGAATTGCTGACATCAAACACCATCCCATTACAGTAAGGAGAGTAAATGAATTTCCATCCTCTTGTGAATGCCAGCAAGGACATGCTCTGACAGTTTCTTTGCGACTGCCACATGTGCGGAGCCAAAATCCACCCTCTTGGCCTCCTGCTGCCTCCGTATCCACACGGTGAGGGACATTGATCAAGTGTCGGCCATGAAAGAGGGTCCGACGGCTCAAGAGCTGCTGGAGGAGGCCATAAAGCTGGAGCCCATCCACCTTCTTGTCTTTAAATCCCTTAGGCTGCTGGAGGCCGCTGGGTGTGCCCTCTCCCATCCTGTGCTGACTCCTTTGTTTTCTCACCATAAGCTCAATCTTCTGCGAGGGCCCAGCTCCTTCCTCTGGCTACATTCCTGGTCACAAATCGCTGCCAATGTCTTGCTCCTGGCCCTGGTGCTGTCCAGATAAGAGGATCTTCCCCGGAAGAGTTTTCCCAACCTCCTAAGTCGGCTGCTGACGGTGCTGAGGTGATGGTGTCATATTTAGTTTCACAACACTGTCGTGTCTCACAGGTGTAATTTCTGAGACGAGCAGCATTAGACCCTGTTTGGTGCCACTCAGAAAGACAAGCTGGAGAAATCTCTTATTTTATGTGATTCTACAGAAAGTTCCCTTGAACAATTCTACCCACTTGTGTTGAGACGCAAGTAGGTAGTAAAACAATAAAATAAATAAAACTGTGGTTCACCAGAAGAGACATATAGGCTTCTTACATATCCCTACATATCATATTGATTGATTCTCTAAATAGGTTTATAGACCCCTTCATGGCCTACGTCACAGTGACCTCATAGCGTTAACTGGAGGCACAACAGAGTGTAGCTTGAGGCGAACACTGTCACTTTCAACTGGTAAAATGCCATCTTGTTATGTTTTAGGGGGCCAAAACCAAAAAAGTAAAAACACTTTGAGTTTTATCGCACACCAGCCACAGCCAGTGGTAGACGACTTTAGTTAAATGCGATTCAAAGAAAGGATTGGATTGAGACAATCATCAACAACTCTCTGTTTGCAGCACACATTTGATATCAAGTAAGATTAATATCTAATACATCATCAATACAACCTGGATAATATTATGGATTAGGTTAAATGGTGACTAAGATATGTTTCTCTCTCGATTTCCTCGTTATTTCAAAGTTCAATAAGGACAGAATGGAGAAAATGTGAATGTGTTGGGTTACCGTCTCAGACGATGCAGAGAGCTGGAGACAGGACCAACAGAGTATAGACGCTGGTGGTGATGGAGCAGAAGCTGCTACTCGGCTGAAGGAGACCTCTGAAGAAGAGTTATACATGACCATGGAGAGGTGGAGATGAGAAAGAGGAGAGTTGCTCACTGGACAGCCTGCAGATGAATTTTAAGCACAGGGACAAGGGAATGTTTGGCTAGGAGAAGGGGGAAATGGAAGCAATGAGGAAATGGAGCAACAGCCCTCATTCGTTGGAGGGGAAAAGATCGTGAGGGGACAGATTCCTTTACGGCACTTTCGCCTTAAGCTTCATTTCAGGTTAAATGAAAGGAAATGACAGTGAACTCCACATGCTCATTACTTAACTCTTATCAGGAGCAACAGCTGATATACCTGACATGGCATTATCTGGATATGAAAGCCACCATCTTGAGGATACTTGGACTTCCTTCTTGTTAACAAGATATTTATAAATCAATGAGCTTTAGGTGGATCTTTTTTGGTCAACTCAGCCTTTCTGGATCATTTTTATTCATTCATTTATGATCTCTGGAGGGGAGCTGGATCCCATCCCAACGGCCAATGGGCGAGTGGCGTTAGGATATTTTTTATTTTTTTATAAATCAAATAAAAAAAAATTCTGAGCACTTCCATATAAGTAACGTTCACTTCTCCCTCCTCAGTGTTTAAGATATTCACCGCCTCTTATCTGGAATGAGCAACAGCGGAGGCTGGACTCCAGAGTGTCCTCAAATGTGTCCAAGGTGCTGGAGGGTGGGGGTGCTGGCCAAGATAAGATGAAACTTAATTGATCCCCGTGGGGTACGTGCTTGCAATGCTGGTCGGACACACAAAACGCGCGCCCAACAGCCTGCGGCCATGCGTCGCCGGCGGACAAAATGTTTCATAACAAGCGCAAGTTTTCTCGAACCTTGTAAAACTCTCCCGTGCTCATTGCCTTTTAAAGGTCGGGAGTATTATCTCCACCTCCGGTTCATTTAGGGTCATCATACTTAGTTTGTATCACAGCCGGCGTCGCTGATGCGCTGAAACACAAACACTGCTAATTACTCCTGTCACTAACTGCTAATCAAGGCTGATGCTGATAACAAGGACACACACACACACACACACACACACAGAGCACTAAAGTCAAAGACATGCAGATGCTTTTGTAGAAAATCACTCCAGACTGTTTTATTCTCAATAAATCTTGAAAATAAAAGGAGACAATGAGGTGTATTTACCTAAGATAGTAATTTAAGATAAAAGCAAAAAACAACAAAAAAAAAACCATAGAGGAATTAAAGCAAGATCAAATATCCCTCACAGCAGTCACATTTTAGAATAATGTAAATATGCACGGATCCGCTTCCACCCTCATTTGTGTGTGTGGGTGTTGGGCAGCCAGGACCTGTGGCACGTCTCCTTGCCCAGGGGAGGCCGCACCGAGCTGGGTGGAGGATGAAAATATCCCGCGATGATGCACGTTGCGCAGCTTGGCTGGGTGTGTGAGTGAGTAGGTCGGAAATGGGTGAGGGGGGAAAAGGGGAGGGGAGGGGAAGAGAGGTGGGGACAAGGTTGAGACGCGAGGTTTGAGGCGCCCCTGGTGTCATGAAATATATGACAAGCCAAGTCATTTTTGAGTGTTATCATACACGTTTTGTGTGTCCGGACTGAAGGGACTCCTGCTCGTGTTTTTAGCCGTGACCCTGACCTCACCACTTCAAATGTGTAGCGTGACGTGTGCTTTAAGTGGTGTCTATGCATTTCCTTGATATCATATAGATATTAAGATGGGCAACTGTATGTCTAATGAACAAAGCTGTGTTACCTTCTACTGCACCAATATGGAGTTTTGAAGGTATTTGGGTGAATAGGTTGGTAGTTTTTGTGTTTACTTTATCATATAAATACATAATTCTTCTTTTCATTGGCATGCGACTAACCTCCCACTTTAAATATAATCACGTCATCATCATCAAGCACTCTGTGGGCTGTAAGTCTACGGGCGATAAGTCATCAGGCTCCACTTTGAACGTGAAGCCAGCTGAACATGCCTGCTCTGCTATCTTAATGTATAGCTATGAATATTCAGTCTGGAGCAGGGTTTGGAGGAACGCTCTGATCTTCCAGGGCAGCCGTCCAAGACGAATGAGGAGATTAAGGCTTTCTAGGTTATGGACTACACACTGACACTTGCCAATAACCAAAAACACATCATTATATGCATGTGTAGTGAAGTGGCATTAATTAATAATCGGATCATTTAGAATCGTTAAAATCAAAAGAAACAGTTGTGAAGAGATGCGCCCTCACAACAGAGGACATAATAGACCGCTAACTAGAAACCAATAAGTAAATAACACGCAGTCCTGTGATCAAATGAAACATAACAACTATTAAACTAATTTTTAAGAAATTACTACATGAGGTGTTACAGGCCCTGGTCTTGGCCCAGGCAACCTGAGACCCATTGATTATTCAAGCTACAGAACAAACTGTAGGATGTAAATAGGTTATTAGTAAATATTTTTGGACCAGAAATAAACCTAATTGCCAAGCAAATTGGCCACAAATAATATATAGACCACTAGTGAATAGGTAACTGCATCCACATTGAAGGCCTTTAATGAATAATCCATGCGCTTCTGAAAAAGCTCTCTACCATTTCAGTTTTATAGAGCTCCATGAAACTAAACCATATCTCCCAAGACGGTTCTTTTTTTTTTTTTTTAATAACCCATATTGTTAAAAAAATAATAATATGGTGATTATTTAGAAGTTCATGTAATGGGAGCCGATTAGAGTAGATTGCCCTATGACGGAATGGTGACCTGGATTGCATATAAATAGCACACCACTCCCAGCACATGTGTCATGTGTCATGTGTCATGTTACACACTTGAAGCGAAAAGGTCAGGCTCAGGGCTAAGAACGAGTCCTACACTACATGACATTGTTGCAGATCTGATTTCAGACACTGAATATTCGGGATGCTTCTAAGTCGGCCATCAACCAGGTGAGATGAAACTACGGCATCTCAAAAACCCCTGCACATTTATTGATTTCCAGTATTGTTTATCACAAGGCTACATCACCATAGAAAAGGAGCAATAACTACACACCTGTGTGCCAATGTTATGCTTTCATAGGGAGGAGGTCTGGGTAGATGGAGGGCATACAAAAAAAGACATAAATGCATAAACTGTTTGGATTATTAATTGTGGACAGTTTTATTCAACCCAACTCCTCCTTACAAGCTTCAAAGCAGTCGTGTCTGCTCCATTACATCTCTATTGTCTGCTCTATTGTCTACAGTAGCCAATTTTTGCCCAATGACTGTAAAACCTGCTGGTCTGACTCTGTGGGCAGGCAGCCACCCCTCCTGTCCTGTATCTACACCATCTATTCCCCAGCCACCATCCCTATCCATTCAGCCGGTCCATCGGTGTGTGAGTCAGTGTTTCAGAGCCGTGGGGAGTCTGGCAGCCTGTCTGCCACTTCATCACTGACCTTCCTCCTTCATCTCCTCCTCCCACACTGTCCCTTTTCCCTTCTGTCTCTCTTTTCTTCACTTGCTCACTTGCTTGTCGTCTCCCGCTGACCTCTCCTCTGCCTTTCTTACCAGCTCGCCCACTCTTTCTCTCTCTGACCTTCTCTGTGACCTCTGGCCATGCCTGTTGGTCTCTATCTGCACATTATCTGGGTACCATGAACATGTGGATTTTTTTTTTTTCCCAGTTGCCAGTGATGAACAGTTTCTACACCGTCTGCCATTGTCCTGACAACAGCGCTTTATCATTTTTAGCCATTCCTTATTTAAACAAATGAACCCTGCTAGCTAATGAACTTGTGTTCTGCAAGCATTGCCCTGTGGCTTTAAGTGAGAATGCCTTCAGGTCAAGTGTAAGAATGGGGACATCATGATTTGCACTAAATGTAATATGAACAAATAAGCTGACTGTGTAGGAATGGACTGCAAATTCAAACGTCTGCCTGCCCTCCTTGTAAAATTTGGGATACAAATTTCCAGCCTGTTAGAGTTAGGGACACCCTGATGCAAAGGCGTGGGTTTTATCTTTTCTAACTCATTACTTGGTTTAAAGTGGTTGGGGTTAAGATTTAAAAAGGCAATAAAAGAAAATAACACAGGTAAGTTAATGTGGTATCATGCATGGTGTGGATGATTAGGAAGGGGTCAAAAACAATGCCACCCAGCGTACGAATCATTGAAACGGTATGAAAGGTTCCAAGACATAAAGGCAAGTGAAGACTTAATAGAAATATTAGTAAGTCACCTACATTAGGGATCCCGTCTGCAAGAAGAAGCATTGAAATCATTACTTAATTTTATAGCACTTTTCTTACCTTGCAGTGGAGCGCTTATTCTCTTTGATGTATATTTTTAAGTGCTAAGAAGTAAAACATGCAAAACACTGCAAGCTGTGCATAAAATCCTCATGGTAAAACACAAGTAAACCTCAAGCAAAATCAGATGAAATAAATACATAAATAAAAAAAGATTAAACACATATAAAATCATTCTGTTCTTCTGCCAGGGATTTAATCTTCCCAGTATAATGGTCGACAACAGTAGAATAATCATAGCTTCACATCTTTTTCTGGCATTAGTTGCCCAAAAAGGATTAGTTTCGATACCAAGACATTTTAAATAGTCTATTCCACATAGGAGAAAGTGGTGTTGCCGATTCAAATTTGATGCAAATGTTCTCTGATTCTAGTTTTTAAAGTTCTAACCATTTCACTAATATACTCCTCCCTGAGGACCCACTGAAAGTAAACGAAACTTGTTAAAGGAGGTAAGGTTCGCTTTCCGTTAGTTAGCTTTGAGTTGCCAGAGAAACTGAAATAGGCTGTGGAAGAAGGTTTCCACTGAGGTGATGACCGGAGGGCCCTTCACTTAAATGTAGTAATTTCCAACTGAATAATAAGTTGAATTCATTATTTCTCAAAAATCTTCAAGAATATGCTCTGTGTTATTGCTCCGACCGAGATTCCGGTTGCCTCCTCAACATCATCCTGGTAATTACAAATCTAATAAAATTAGGATTTGATGAGACCTTTCTATGTATGCTGGGAATGGAAGCTAGATTTAAATCTGGTTCTTTAAAGTAAAACTTAGTTGCCATCTGTTTCTGTAAACCAGGGAGTAAAATAGTAAAAATTCAACTTCTTCTTTTTGAATATTACACTTTAGATTAATTTGGGGATGGTGGTTGCTGGGGATATGGAAAAGCTCCATAAAAGAATCCTCTGAGCCAGACCAAAGACCAAAGACCAAATGTGTCGTCCAAATACCTCAAGTGTAACACTGGCAACTGCCTGCGTTTAAGAAAAGCAGACTGTTCCCCTTCTGCCATGTAAATATCTGCATATGCTGGGGAACATTTCCTGCCCATCGCACACCCTAGAATCTGGAGGTAATGTTTGTTGGCAAATGGGAAATAATTTCGTGTCAGTGTTAAAAGTAATAGTTTAGATCTCCTCATCTGGTCTGTTGGCTACAGGGGAGGATAGAAAGGGCCTTCTGAGGGTGGTAAGGCCCAGATTGGTATCTATACTGGCGTGTGCTGGAATTGTTAAAGTTTGTAATTTGATACGAAATCATACGTATCTTTGACATAACTTGAATGTAACTTAGACAATGGATTGATGTGGTAATCGATATACTGCACTATACAGTAAGATTATGACGCACAGTCACAGACCAGGAATGAGGAGGAGCCTTGTGGCTCTTAAGAAGGAGGTAGAAACGATGGGGTCGTGGATCATCTGGGCCGACCAAGTAGTAGCTTGTTTGTGTGCAATGAAACCTTTTTGATGAAGTTCTAAAAAATGATAGAGCATTCTTTTTGGTACAGAATACATTGTGTCTTGAAGAGGAAGATAAGAATCCTTCTCCTCTAATTGTCTGTTCGCTTCAAAAATATAATTTATCTGATCCTGTATCACAATTTGGTCACGTTCGTCTACTGGTTTGATGCTTATGTTATCAGATTTTTTTTAAGGGCTTTTCTTTGGTCCCCTGTGCTGTTTCTTTTGACTTTACCTCTATTGGTTACAACTGAGGGGGCTGTAAGAGCATTGAAAGCTTTCAGATCCTCCTCCATTGAGCTTCTTAAGAAGGAGAGATGCTTCAGCCGCAGCTGGCTCCCAAGTAGATGGGTTACAAAAAAGGAGAGGTTGGTAACTCTTTTTTAATCCTAAATGCTCTAATATTTTCAATCTCCACTGGTTATCACAAATGTCACGTCTCAGTTAAATTTGATAAAAATTACTAGGTAAAGGGATGAAAGTCAGCCCTTTCTTCAAAATTTCGTACTTGTTGTAAAGTATTGCAAAGGTCCTTGCCCCCCTATTGATTTAAACAGTTTTTAGGAGATAAATGTTTGTCAGGAAAAAGAGAGAAGCTATAAAGTTTGTGGTATTATGATATCACCTTGATTAGTTGAATGTCCTTCAAATAATTGTCCACAATTGACATGTAGGTCTCCTTATCCATTAAGGTTCTTCAAGGTCTGCGAGATGTGTTCAGTTCCTGGTGGAACTCCAGCCTGTGACAAGTTGCTTGTAAAATTTGGGATACAAATTCTAGGCAGTTAGCAACCGTTTCCAGGTCGTTAGGGTCAATTTCTGGACAGACTGATCAGAGATATGTATGTAACCCATCCTTCAGATACAGGTTGACCAACCTGTGGAGAATTGATGAGGGGGGCTGACTGAGTGGCTGGGTGTTTGGCTTTTTCTCCGGGGAGGGGTCAGTGCCAAAACTCGCACTCCCAGAAGCTGCTGGGCTGAGGTGGGTTGGTGCTCGCTGGGGTTCTGCCAAACATTTGCCACTCTGAACCATACAGCTTTCCCGGACCCAGCACTCTCGATAGGCCACCCGTCAGGGAACTAGTAGCAGCCACCACACCCACACTGCACAGAAGATTGCAACAGACTCACTATAAAAAGCACAGCACCATATAAAATACGAAGGGTCATTGTCTGGAGGACTAACTCGAGCCACAAGTGAAACAGTCCGACCTGCACAGAAGCTGCTGCTTTCTTCTCTCTCTTTTCTGTCTCTACCTGGCCGGCCTTAGGTAGATGGGTCCCTACCTACGCATGAGCTGGGTTCTTCCTTGGTTTCTTCCTTGGTAGGTTTTTCCTGAGCTTATTTTTTAATTTTTGGTTTTTATATATAAATATATTCATTATATACCCATTCTACCATCCGCAATAGTATATAAATATGTTACGTTTGCACTTTATTCACTTTACTCTTACAGTCATGTTTACACCCTCTACGTTAAAAATTTGGAAAGTTAAAAACATTTAAGGCATAGGTTTTTTTTTTTGTATATACTTTGTATTGTTCTGCCTTGAATCTGACTAGACTTTTAACAAGGAAACCTATATGCTGTGAATCTTCTGATACATCTGAGCAGAGTAAAAGCTTTGTTTTTGTATTCCACACCAGTATCAATAGTGATTCACCAGTACGTGACTCATCAGCAGCCTGAGAACCTCCAACACCACCCTGATGATGCTGAGATAATTGAAAATGTGAATGAATTCGGGTGTAGTGGATGGAATAGTGTTCCCGGGTTACGTTGTTTTTTCAGTTCCTGCCAAAAACTGTGAGCGTGAACAGAAGGATTAGCAAGCACACCCCGTAGTGAGGCGCAGGTTATTCGTTCCACTGCGTCTGCCAAATCAGCCCGCGCAATGTAGCCTAATGAAGCCTAAGAGCTAAAAACATGTTGGTGAGAAGTTCAGTTGTACTTGATTTGTGGATAGCTGGCTCTCTTGCTTTCCATTTTCCTGTTCACCTGTCTCTGCCTCTTTCTCCCCTTCTCCATCTTCATCGCCAGGGTGGCTGCCGACAACCACAACAACCTTTTCTTTCTCTGAAAAGTGTTTCGTCACTGAAACATTAGGAATGCCTTTACAGGGAACAATTATGTAAAGCGAGTTAAGCTCCAGCCAACTGTGATGTTCCTGCATGTGCTGTGATTCTGCCTTTTTGTGTAACCAGAATTTGTTTACACGGGGAAGAGAGTGCATGGAGAAGAGGAAGGAGAGCAGAAGAGATGCTGTGGAGGTTTGAAGGGGAGTTGGAGGGGAAAGCAGAAGTAACTGTGGCAGGAAAAGGTGGAGATGGAAACAGAGACCAGACCTCAGATGTTCACGTTACAGCTTTCCCCTAAATGACTGAAACCAAAAATTCTCTGCAGCTATGACCTCAGAAACTTTCACTTCGTCAGGCAGTGCCCAGTGAATGCCTTATCTGCACGGGACATGAGCAGACAAGCCAGCTGTGGCCTGTGTGACAGAATTAATGCTATGCCACTTGCCTTTTGTCTGTCATTGGGATCTTTTGAGAGTAGGGAGGAAGAAATCCTCCCAAATCCTTAATTTGCCATTCTGCAGAAGACATAGAGGATAAGAAAAGAACAGGAGGGAAGAATGCACTAGGCAAAGGCACACTGGAGCGGCAAACACCCCTGTGGATAAAATTCATAACGATAGAAAAAAAAAATGGAGCTGTCCATTTGCATTAGATGTGCTTTATTCAGCAATTTTCTATATTAGATACAAAATTGTATGCGTTTATATCCTAAACAACCTGAAACAACTGGGTGCTGTAATCTTCAAAGATACTGAAATGAATGCTCGGTTATTACCCACAAATGACTGCGTTGGATGAAATACTGTGTTTGTTGATCTAAAAGATGACGATGGAGGAGCAGAAGCTATCTTATACGATGTTTTCTCTTCGTCGTACAGCCACAGAAGACACATGTTAATGTTACAAAGTAATGTGGCCAAAGTTCCCACTATAGTAAAGTATAGGTACACAGTAAATACATACAAACCTAACTGTGATTGGCCAAAATGAGGGCTTTAATGAGGTAATTGGGCATGTCTGATTTGTCATTTCCATTAATTCAGCATTGTCTTTGACACATCCACAGTTCAGATGGTCACACAAATAAAGATGAACCTGAGGCTATTACTGATCTCTAGTTTCCCTCCACAAGTTACAAAGAAATGTTGGATTATACACTGCACTTAATCATTTCCCGACTTTCTCGTTTCTAGGAGACTACTTCATGGAACAACTGTCAATCATTGTGAAGTCACTTAGTGTTTTTATAGTGCCAGTCAAGCTTTTCGACTCTCTGGAGAATGCATCCCCACTTCCTTACATTGGCCAAACGCTCACAGTCCTACGGGTCAGCATGATGTCACATCCTTTTTCTATAGCATCAAATAACTAAAATTAAACGTATCGGCAAAATGGACACTTGTGTATCTATCCATATGATATTAACTACCTAAAATAACAGAAACCATCCTTGAAATGAAATTAGCTGACGTATATTTTAGTGTTTTAGTTTGGCCTTAGTCCCATCAACTAACATACTAACCTATACTCTGGACAGACAGACACCAGGGGGAGCTCTTCTTGCTTTGGCTTCACTTTTGAGGAGCTGTCATGGCATCCATGTTTTAACAATCTGTGGTCTAAAGAGTGCAGTCTGTCGAATTTTACTTCTCCAACCACACCATCCACTGTATGCGTTTTGCACAGACCGTCCTGATATGGGCTACAAAGCATAAATTGTTGTCTTACAACATCTTAGAACTACATATATGTCTCAGTATATAGGGTACATCATATCTATCTTGTCCATATTGTTGCGTTGTCAATATACAGTACAGTATATTATAGTATCCAAAATCTGTTTTGAATCCCTCTATTTTGTACCTAGTCTCCATATCTCCATCAGTACTGATGTGTTCTGGTTGCAAGATTCAAAATTCAAGATTTGAGTTTCTTTATTACCAATGTAGCATCATTAGTAGTGATGAAATTCTTTTCACCCGACTTGCAAAATATGGTGTTTCCAGCAAAAGACGACGGCAATTTGTCTGCAATGTCTTGGCTTCACTTTTCGCAGTCAGAGAAAATGGTGACGTGGTCCATCGTTGTATACTGTCTATAGTCTTACCCCAAAGAAGACAAGTTCACTACAAATACAGCTGTCCCTTAGGCTATCTAAAATTCCTCTACTGCCATGCTTGCCTATGCATACAAACACAGTCCAGTGCCTGAAATAGAAACACAGGGAGAGTAAATGCATCGCCAACATGACTTTGCTTTTATAGCCTCGGTTTTAATTACCAACAAACACTCATTTGAGAGATAGAGTGCAGTTCTCTACTCAAGAAGTACTTTCCACTTAAAGACTCTGAGGAATGTAGACACACACACAAAAACAAGTGTGTGTGGGCGTAAGGATGCTAATTTCTATCTCAGCAGGAAACCTTTGGATATACTTCGGTACCCCTCGTTGTATCCCAGTTTTCTCACAGCGGGAAGCCCGCACACAGAATTACACCAAATTGTTTTGGACGGAACAACTGACAAAAGAATAAGAGATGGGGAAGTGGGGAATTCACAGTCTAAAGACGAGTAATTACTTGGAAGGCAAACAATGATTTCCGTCTCAGTCTGAGTTGGAGATCAACTCCACAATATGAAGCACACAAATGTTTCTGTGACTAGTTCACCTTCCTCTGGCAGTTGTTTTTTTTTCTGGGAAATTGGCCACAGAACTGAGTTTTTTTTAACTACTCGAAATGTCCCATTGCTTAAAATAAACTCATCCCTGACACACTGGCTTTGAAAGTGTAGTTTTTTACACTTATTCTCTTAAAGGTATGTGGTATGATTTACTCAATCCAGAACATACGCATCACTTTATTTGCATTACATACTAAGGATAAAACATAGCAAACAGTACAGATGGGGATTTAATCAGTCAATTATGTGGCCATAATGTACTGTATAAAATCCTGCAGGAAGACATCAAACAGTTCAATCAATCTCAGTTGCACTGAGAAGAACAGCATTTTTGGGTTCAGTCCGGTCAGTCAAGTGTAGATCACTGCAGTATCTCCAAATATGGACAGTTGAAGACTGAAAAAATATCACCTGATGGATCTCCTATTTCTGTTGAGGGGTTGGTGAATGGTCTCGTTTCGTATAGTGCTTTCTACCTTTTGGCACTCACCACCAGTGCCATGCCGCAGGGACGTTTTGGTGGGTTGTACGTTCTAGGGATTGGCCCCCAAGATGTCGAGGTGCTTTAATATTGGCCAGTCATAGTTTGAATATTATTTTTAACTATGTTTGTCCCTTTACGGTCCCAGTTAACCATCTTCTATTGTCTGTGAAACCAGTGACATAGCATATTGTCATGCCGGAACCAAACAAATCAATGTATTCAGTAGACTTTGGTGGCCCCCCTCAGCAGGTGTAAACCAGTTCAAACTCACCAGTTCAACACATGTGGTAAATAATTCAAAAGGTAGAATGGCAGCATGAATAAACACCTGACCTGCAGAAATGTGTGTGATGTGATGCAATCGGGTCAACATGGACCAGAGTCTCTATCCTAGCCTCTCATAGGATCCATGCCACCACCAACTGAGACGATATAAGAGCGAGAGTATTGCCTGACCTGACTAGGATGGTGTTCTTAATGCTGTTATTTCCAAACCATGTTGCCAGATTGAAGAAATACTGTATTGTTGCTTTATAATTATCATATTGTGGCCCAAGCAATCACATATACTAAAACAGCTTGAAAAATCACACACTAGGATAGGGCAGTTCAACACAAAGGTATTCTATGTGCATGGAACTTCTGCCAATGTGACTGGTGATGAGGGGGAGCCAGCTAGGTGTGATCTGATCAGGCATGAGCAGGCATCAGCTTTTGGTAGGTGTAAGTGGGTGGGTGCCCGGAACTATTGTATATTTGGCCTTTTTTCCAACGCATTGTACAGTATGTCAGATTGGCCCTAAAATTATTGTAAAAACAGAATAATAATAATAATATATGTGGCAACACTGGTAGCGCAGGATAAATCTGATTCACACCCCAACTTAAAATTGTTGTTAACTCCTCTGCAAAACCTATTATCGCAACTTAGTGTTTTGGTCACAGTCTGTTCATTTTCATTGGGCACTGGTGCACAATTGTCATTGTACAATAGCCAGGCTAGGAAATAAACAGCTGCAGAGTTGACACCCATCAACACAAGGCAGTAAGAGAGTTAAGACATGGCATCAACATGCTTCCAGTATGCGGGTATTTCACAGAAAACAAGGCGTGGTTGTTTTGATAAATGCCATATGCCACAAGAACGAGTCTCAGTGGATAATTCTCCTTTCACTAATGTGAGTCATGGCCCGTTGGTCATGTTTGGATCTCCTTGCCATAAACTGACAAGATGTCAACAAAGCTCCTGGACTCAGAACACTACTCTACATTTATGTTTTCTCTCACAATGAAAATTGGCATTTAAGTCGCTCATGACTCATGAGTGTGTGTGGTTCAGTTTTCTTTCTTTTTATTCTTAAAAGCACATTTATCCCTTCATTCACTCCCTGAGTCCAGTCCTCGATCAAGCAAATAGGCCATGTGTGAAAAGAGTGTTTGAAAGTTTAGGCCCAGAGGCACATAAACAATATTTGGCTCCATTGGCTATAAAGGTTATTAGTTATAGTTTATAGGTTATTAGTTAAGGTTATAAGTGTCAATAGTGGGAGAAAAAAAAAAAAAAAAAACCTTAGCATTATTATTATTATCACCATCATCATCATCATCATTATGGGTAATGTAATACGAAAAGTGCCTTCATTTCCCATTAAACTTAACTATGTTAAATCTCTACTTTGCTCTCTATTAGTTTGAGTTGGACTGACTCCATGTTTCTTATTCACTAACTGTAGATCCTATTCATGATTCAGCCAGATTCAGTCTCATCCAGAGGTCAAATTGTAATATTTTGATTAAGTCCCACCGATTTCACAATTGTTTCTGAGGCCGGTGAACTTAGGGTCGCACTGGTGGAGACCAAGACTGTGTAAGATGTAAAAGGAAAGAAATATTTGGAATATGACTTATTGAATATACTTATTGCGACTGTTGTAGTTTAAGATGATTTCAGTTATGTGTTCTGCCTTTGCTGCCAATATGTTGCTAGAAAAAAAACACATCAGTTCTTTAAGCACAGCCTTTCTATGCTGACACTACAAGTGGACACGTTGTTGTATTCCTTATTTGCTGTTAAATACTGTACTTGGATAATAATGTCTGCTAATGAAAAGGCTCCATTTTATCAGCTGTTTCTACTTCTTTATTTAGACGATCATCTGCTCCAGACACAGCATGCCTAAGTCCATATTTGATCTTCTTTGTAAATGTTTCTACTTGCTCTTGCAAAATGTAACCAGGGTTAGTTAAACCCCAGTTAATTGTAGTTGCTTTGGAAATGTATTTTTATATGATCTATTTATGTTCTAAATGTTTCCCTCAAAATTAAATGCATGAATATTTTTCACAAGAGTGGAGCAGTAAAAACATCTTCTCCTATAAAAAAAAAAACTGTATATGTGTTACTGCCCCTTTGGTGGCAGTTGTTGAGCGCTGTTTTCAGTGAGCCAAAAGCTGACAGGTGTGTGCATCGTACTTTAGCGCAAATCTTTGCAAGTCCACTGACCGATGCATGGTGCGTGTGTAGATGTGAGAAGAGAAAAAAGAGGAAAAGTTAGAATTGAAATGATAAAAAACTCAGAAGTCACGAAACTAAACGAGAAGAGACTATCAGCGAGCTGCGAGTTCGAGTAGGACGACGTAAACTGTGTAAACAATTGATTTCCCGGTGAGTAACGATCGATGTTTACATTAGCATGCTAATTTGCTATCAGAGTGCTAAACACTGAAAATAACTTAAGTTAACCTTGAACTCTCTCTAAAACCAGTCGGGATAAACTCGAAACAGGTTGGAGTAATGTATTAGTGTCAGGAGACTATGTTTTGTGCTTTATGAATCTTGTGTTGTTATTTTTATTACTGTGAGTGAAACTCTTGATAGTAGGCTTGGTGCAGGCTAATGTAATGCTGAATCAGTGTTAGGTCTCGGCAGAAAAAAATTCATGCAGCTAAGCTAGTGAGTGTGTTGAATTAAAATGGTGTTTTGTACTGTTGTGAATAGTAAAGTTAATGTAATTCATGTGAATAATATGAGTTATGTTAAAAAAGAGAGGAGGGAAACAGAGTTATTTTGAAATGTTTATGTGAATTCATGTTTTGGTTACTATGAGTTAACATAGATATTAAAAATTCATGGAAAATGGTAGTAGAAGAAAAGTGAAATTTACACTGAGAAGTAGTACATTTATTTATTTACATTCGAGTTGACCTTTTTATTATGGACTAAATGAGATAATTTTCCTGCATGGTTGTGTAGGCTGTTTTTTTTTTGAGTCCCTCGTCTGGGTCCTCAGTCCTTGGTTCCTACCCTGTCATCCATCCCCATCTCCATCCCAGTGGCTACTTTCCCTTGGACGTGAGGTCATCCATATCTCCATCCACATCTTCATCTTCACCGTGATACTTACCATTGGACGTTCACTGTTAAAGAGGGCGGTAGGACTTTGAGTGCACTCGTTTTATTTTATTTATTTGGGCCCATTTTTCCATTTTTTTTCCTAGTTTTTTTATTCATTTGAACTTTTGGGACAGTTGCTTTTCAGTACCTGAGATCTCAGAGGTTTTTGTTACTTGTATTTTATATATATTTTTTTGTATTTTGGGTTCAATTGTGGTTGAAAGATCTTTGTATAATATACCTCCTTTAAACTTTCAGTCTGTTGTGTGTTATTTGGGGTAGACATTACAGATCTAAATCAAAATTTAGTTGAGTAGATACCAGTAGTCTCCTCATCGAGTCTAGAGTTAGAGTTGGTCCTCATTTCCTGTTTGATATTAACCCTGTCTTAGAGTGACAGGTGCAGGGAGGGGTTACAAAAACACTCTACTTGTGTAGGATTAAAGGCTATTAATGTGCTCAAGAATACATTCACCAATGGTAGAGGGAGATAATACACACTTTGCAGACAACTATCTAAGGTTTGAGTTACATTTTAGTTCCTGTCAGCAGGCCTGTTTCGCAGATGTATACCTAATTTAGGATATTCTCATCACAATACGATTCTGTAACACTCCACTTATGGGACGTGTTTCAACTGATGAAAAAAAAAAACAACTCTGCATGCAATGGGATAGTCCCACAAGAAATTCCAGCCACGCTGATATGTATCTGTCCATCATTGCATAAAGTCCACCCACGATTTGACTGGCTCTGCAGATCTATGCCAAAAATATGATCAGTTTCCAGCTGAGCAGTTCCAGACAAACTGAGAAAAAAAAAAAATGCGTGGGGTGTTAAGTTTGTCTGGTTTCCAAGCTAATGTAAACCTTTTCACAAAGACACACATAGAAACACTTTTACACAGAGATGGAAATTGGAATAGCAGGTCCCTGTTATGATCATTCTCCACTGCAACGTAGCATTTAAGAGGACAGTGAATGCCGCAATATCAGCAGAACATGAAACTATTGATCCCTGGACTACTGAACTGTGATCTGACATCACAGATCCAAAAAAAAAAAAAAAAAAAGTGTGATTCTAATAGGTTGTAGGTGTGCAAGTGAATGGTCGGGTGTTAGCCCTGTGAGGCGTCCAGGGTGAACCCTAGATCTCGCCCAATGACATGAGAGATGCTGAGATAGGCCTGACCTCCCCAACCCTTTAAGGATAAGTCTGTCTGTGTGTAACTGTAGTAAAATGGCGTGGTGTTTACAGCTTGTGCTGCTGCTCTGTAGTCTAGCCTCTAGCCTCCAAAGCAGGTGTGACTAATCAGAGAATGGAGATGGACCTTCCGAGGGTATCCTGTGGTGTGGCACAAACAACTTGGAAAAATTGGCAACACAGTGTTGGTAGTGGGGGCCTTTGGGTCCTATAGGTTGAGGGGAGGGTCTAGAAATTTGGAAGCCAGGTGAGCACCTTGTGCTGTTTTCGTGGTATTTTGTGGGGTTGTCAAAACCATTGTATTTGGTGTTCCTGCGTCAGGCTGCATCCTGCTGGAATGTCATTGCTATGGGGTGGGGGTGCATGGTCTGGTCTAGGTGGGTGCTA
Source organism: Mugil cephalus (assembly GCF_022458985.1). NCBI lineage: Eukaryota > Metazoa > Chordata > Actinopteri > Mugiliformes > Mugilidae > Mugil > Mugil cephalus. The sequence goes on along the minus strand of NC_061774.1, from coordinate 22,859,514 downwards.
CATGTCTAAGTAGCATCCACACAAATTCCAGGTTCAAAATGTCCCAGCAGCAAACCATTGTATTGTATTGTCACAAGATGCTCAATGGTATTTACTACATTGTTATATTATTTGAAGTTAAGCAGAATAATTATTCTCCTGAGTTCGGAGCGGCTTTAATGTAATTTAATTTGGCCTTTAACCCAGTTCAGTGATATTTGCTCTGCGACTGGCGTTGACTGTGTCCGTCTGTGTAGGAGCACACTGTTCACCCAACACACCGAATGTTTTGGCCTTCAGCTGAGGGTTATAATAAAAGTTTGCTCTTGCCTCACACCAGCGACTTCCTCCCTTCTTCTCTCCTGAAGAACTAGAGCGTCTCTAATTGAGTCGCTGTATGCATGGCCAACTCCATGGCACCAGCGAACTGCCCTCCTGTCATCGCTTCCATCCATAGAGGCCTCCGACCCAGGCACCAGCCCAGGCATTACACGGGCCAGTGATGGAGAGAAAGGGCAACGTGTACTCCTCTGGCAAATGTTCCATTGAAGTAGAGACGAGAAGGCAGGTGAGCATTAAAGATTTTATAGACTCAAGCACAGGCATACACATAGAGGACAACAGACGGGCATAGGGTTACACTCTGCAGGCTTGGAGCTACTTAGAAATGTTGAATCCAGTTTCTTTGAGGAAATATAGCATCTACCACCGCCTATATGCTCTAGTTCTTATAGTAGAAGCAAATTCAGCAATTTTGATGATAAAAGTTAACGAAATTACTGGAATCATTACATTTATAGCTTATACCAGTGGACAACTATTATAATGTATAGCATTTTACCATTATTAAACAGTCAATGTGGATATATTCCCTTTCCCTTTGCTTGCCTGTAGACTTTTAGTCCAGATGGAACCTCCCCCAAGACACTTGCTGTTGGTTTCCTCCCATCTGCTGTTTGTTTCTAAGCAGGTAGAAATCCTGCTGTTGATCAGGGTAGATGAATCTAGAGCTACAGTAAATTCGCAGGACGTGAAGCAAATCAGAGAGTCCATATCTGTAGAGTTAGAGTTAGAGTCAGAGTTAGCTTGGCTGTTTTCATCTATAAGCTGAATGTATTTCAATGGACACTGCTTAATGTGGGACTAGTCCTAATAATTGTCTGGACTTGAAATTACTTTAAGCCAACACGTAAAAGATTAAATATGTAATTATGACATAAAATAATCATGACATAAAAGCTGCCTATGGTGTTGTGTACCTATTAGGTATGCCAGGATACACCAAGCCCATAAAATTACTGAAATAGTATAATAAATTGTCATAAATAATTGGTGATTCCGCCTAGACATAAATGGGCTAAAACCTCCCTAAAATTGTTCAGATTGACCCTTTTACCATCTACCTTTGCACAGTTACTCATCAGATTTTGCATTACTAATTCATATTTGAGCTGAGCTACAATCCCACAAATCAGGGGTGTTTTTATTCAAAATAATGTGTTTTCTTTTTAAGGGAGAACAGAAATTTATATTTTCTACTTTGTTCCAGATGAATTTTCTCTGACACAGTAACATATTCTGACACTTCTGTAGCAAGCTCACTGGTGTTTGTCTCACAGGTATGTCATTTGCGCAAAGGAGGCAGAAAAACAGGCATAGGGATGAAGAGGTTAAATCAAACATATTCAATACCATCCTGAGTCCAGTTCATCGTTCGTCCTTCCTTTCAGTGCAAGCAACTTGTAAACAAACAGACCCGCGACAAACACAGACTGACTGATTGGAGGTAACTCTCAACTCGGTGGTTCTTTTGTCCAGCCTTTGATTCCTGTGCGTCCTCATGGATCTCTTCGTGGACTTCTGTTGTTGAGCTGACTGAAGCTGTGCCCCCACTGTGTGCCTGATGATCAGGGCTTTCTGTCGTCAGATTTCTTTTGGGGTATATCCACTTCTTTTTGAGACTGACTGCCAGCACAGCACACAGCAGTACAATACGTGAGTCCCATTAATGCCGGATTTTCAGAACGGATACGTCTGTGTGTGTGTGGCTGGGAACTGTTGGTATATTTCCAACCGTGCAGAGACCGGGTGACGATGAGGGACATTATAGTCTCTGTCACAAACACTGCATGCCGAGATACAATTTATATCTTCACGCACGCACACAGAGCTGTTCGTTTTCAATGTTACTTCAGTGCTCGCTCTAAGGCATTGGGGAAAAAGTAATTCCGGTGACACATTTGTTGACAGAGCTGAGCTCACACTGAGCAGTTGTTGCACTTATATGACCCTCGATCTATTGTGATCCGTGTGGGTGGTATGGATGAAGGACGATCCAGTCTTCCTCTCCGTCTTATTTTTTCGATGCAAGTCAATTGTTTAAACAGTTTGACTTATGAACATTTTCTGTTCACTGAGGATATTGAGGCTTCTGTTGTAGTCGTTTCCTGATTTATTTTGAAATGATCCCTTACCCTGTGTCTTCAATCATACTTCCTCATCTTTGCATTCTCTTCTGTGATTGGTTTCTCCTCCTTAACTGGTCTCACCTGAGCGATCTTCACTTTTGTTTTAACTTATGGTTCCTTGCCTTTGTTCCCTTATTGTTGCGTTTTGGTTTTTAGATTACTTGGATTATGCTCTCTCTCTCCTGAACTGAATTTCGTTGTTTCAGCCAGCCTTGTTTCCTGGTGTGTGTCCTGCGTATTGGTCCTCACTTCTTGACTTTGAAAAAAAAAAAAAAATCTCAACGTTTGCACATCCTTGTTTACATTTTTTTGTTTAGCTGCTGCACCGTAGGCCTTTGAGGACGGTCATTTCAATCCTGTATTGTGTTGCACATGTCAGAATTGACAATAAAGTTGACTTGACTTGACTCATTTTCCCTGTCAGTCTTTTAACAATTAACTATTTAGCTACCTAGTACGTCCTTACCAAAATACAGAATATGTTCCATTTCAGATGCACTTTGTAATTGAATAAATTGAATTTCCCGCAAAGCCAAATTAAATCTACAAGTAGTAATGTGGATCTAACAGACCATATCCATCCTGGCACATGTCATTGGATCTAATTGGTCAATTTGTTTTCCCCACATTGTTTTTATTCCCAAACTAGCCTTACATTGTGGTGTTTCTATCAAATTAGCTTTTTTTTTTGTGAAAAACAGCTCAAGTTTAAAACATAGGGAGTCCTTAAGATGTGATTTGAACTACAGAGGTTCTAACAAGCTCTCATAAAATAAATGTGTGACGGCGAGGGAATGGCCTGCAGTACATTCATGTGAAGATACCAAATGGTGTCATCCTTTCAGACACTCACATAGAACAGTTGGATTTTTGCTCGAACCGTGTTGCTGTCTTCCTAAATCAAAGACAGTGTACATGTCTGTATGTTGACGTGTGTGTGTGCGTGTCTGTGAGCACAACATTTTTTGACAAAGAAGATGAACAGCGTGCATTACTGAGACGTGTAACACCAGATCCCGACACCAGTTCTGTGTGGGGGTGGGTGTGCGAGTGAGATAATGAAAAGCCCAGGAGGCCCACGAAGAAAGGCGGCACGACGCGGCGCCATCGGAAACCCTTTGACAAGCTCACACTACAGCAGCAGCGAGGGGACAAAGTAGCACCCTCCCCAGTACATGGTGTAAAATGTGATGCTGGCTCGTTTGCCGGGTGCGCTTATTCTGTGTAGTTGTGCCATTGCCATGGGGACTATCAGGGGAAACTTTGTCCAAGAAACAGAAGAGCTCTTGGATTCACCAAATCCTGCTCCAAATCAGTCAAACAGCAATGACAAAAATCATTACGTGTTAATACATTTGCTGTAGACATGCACTTTGTGGTATGGTCACGAACTGAGAATCACTTCACTGCCCTCTGTTCTCCAACACAAAGTCAGTGGTATAGAGCATATGCACTGGTGTCACTGCTGCCCAAGGCCACGCCCCGCTGAGTGGTAAAAACATGGTGAAATGTATCAGTAAATACAGCGAGACTAGGAAAAAATGTGGATTATCAGATCAAGTTAAGGACAATCAGACTCAAAAATGATCCGTTCAAACTAGTATGGATTTGGAAAAGTTTGATTAGCCTAAGTTTCTGGTAGTTTAAGTTAGTTTTAGTTCATTTCAATTATGCTAAATGTAGATAAATAAAAGATGCGAATGCTAAGTGCTTTACAAAGAAGTAATATAAGCCATACAAACCGTCTTAGCCTGGCCATCAACAGCCATGATTTTTTTTTTTTTTTTGAAAATTAAATATTTTCTGTATATGTTCCACCGGGTTAGATCAGGTTTGTGTCAGCAGATAGCTTGACAGAACTTAATTAAGTGCCAAAAGTGTTTCAGGAACCTGTCTGGTTCCGGTTACTGATCACAGCTGTTTGTAGATACAACAGCAATAATTACATTCATTACTTGTAATTATAAAGCATCATGAGCATGCGAGATGGGATCAGAGGAAAAATGACGTTGTGTCACTACCTTTTCTTCGGTAGCCTATGTGCTTCATGATTACATCCCTTCACTTTGTCTCTGTTGGTATCCAGTGGTAGGCCTGTTGTTCCTTATTTTGAAAAACTTCCACCTCCAGATTCTGGTTGTCGTAACAACCAACACACGGCCTGACCTGAGAAATGACACAGTCTAAATCAGCCTGCTGTACTTTTTCTGTAGGTGATGGAGGGCCCTTTAAAATGCCTCTGTCTAGACTTGAAGCTGAAGGAGACAAAGGAGCTTTCTGTCACTTAATCGAGATTCCAGACTAAAGATGATTAAACATACTTCAGACCGTCACTTGTAACATTAAAGATGATCAAAAGACTTTGTGGTTGTCAGTCTACTATAAATATGATCGAAAGGCTTCTATTGTTCCTCAGTCTAGACTTAAAGGCCTGGAGAAATAAAGTGGGATATTTCTGTACCACTGAGTGGAGAGAGGACAACCTACGTATCCATTTTGTTGCATGGACTTCAGGTTTTAAGAGGCAATCTCAGTTAATGAAAACAATAAATGTTCTCGCCTTAAGAAGACATACCATATTACTCAGGGGAATCTAATCATGTGAAGTTGTCAAAAAACAAACTATTTTCTGGATGTTTGTCTTGAGTGTTTGTATCTGATTACTTCTGGATGGGCACCTGTGCCGTCCGACCTGAAAAAAACAAAAAAAACAAACAAACAAAAAAAAAAAAAACTATTTTCTTAATCCAACTGTAAGTGGACAATTTATACGCATGCAAACACATTACTCCAACTAATGTTGGAATTCTCCTTATCTGACACCCAGATCATACAATTGGAAATAGATTTTCCCCAGCATGTATATGCCTTAATCGGACTTTAACTTGACAATGCATGTGTGCATGCTCCACAATCCCTGCGCTGGCAAATGACCCCAGAACAAAAACATCCCAGTAAAACAGTCGCAGAAGAAGAAGGTAAACAGAGCTGGTAGAAGGACCACCTGAGTGATAGCGCCATCATATCTGAACCATAAGTAGCACATTATGTATGAGATTAAAAAAGTTGAACTATTATCCATTTGGTTGTTGTTTGAGGTTCCGGTCTGCTGCATGAACAACTCCAATTGTGTACTATATGAGGTAATAGGTCAGCCTGAAAAGGGGCCGTATTAACTTGCTGAAAAGACACATATCACGTGTGGAGGAGGAGGACACGTTTCCCTCAGTTATTGAGCCTAGCTCATTGACTTAGAAGGGTTGTCAAAATCTAAAAGACATATCAAATTCAACCAAATCAGCGAAAATAAATAAATTTCTATCCTCCAGAAGAAGAACCGTTTTGTCAGTTGAGGCATCCCCTGTAATATTCCACTTTACTGCAGCACCTTCTAGCTGAGTTAAAACTTTTGAAAAAACAATGCAGTGACAACCCATTATATCTATCTACTAGCAGAGTGGTGCAGCAGAAGCTTCCTTGGCCCATAACCCAGAGTTAACAATGTTGTCATTTGCTGGTGTTTGTGGGGAGGCAGAATTAATGTATTTGCTTTGGGTGAGATGTGAATCTAGTTCAGAATGGAAGGAATGTTTTCACTGGTGCGGTGCTGGATTATACAGCACATTGGGATGTGGTGATTTGGAGGGTATTCAATCCTAAGGTTCTGTGGAAAACCAGCACTAAAGTAAAATGATGACTGAAACATTGAATTTGCAAATCTGGATTGGCATGTGGTAGTGTGGCCGAGTGGTCTAAGGCGCTGGATTTAGGCTCCAGTCTCTATGGAGGCGTGGGTTCGAATCCCACCACTGCCATCCTTATAAACCATAAGTGACACATAATATTAGATGGTTAATTGTGCATTAGTATATTCTCCCATTGCTTGTGTCAGTATACAAATAATGGTCAATGCCTGTGCATTGTAAGTCTCCACAAATCCATATTGTCACGTACACAAGTTAACAAAAGAGATCAGAAATAAAGTCAACATGTCAGCTTGAACGGTGTGTGTGATTGTGCTTTTAACCTTTGGAGATGGTCAAACACAATCTAAATGGTGTCACAGGTCACCCTTCCAAAGGGATGACCTCTGATGCCATCCTGAAATGTATCAGACAATCATCAAACACACACACACACAACCCTTTGGCTTTTTCCTCCCAAAAGAGGCTTGTTGCTTTTTAATCACAAAATCTTGCGATCTTTTGTTCCCTTCCAATGGACACACACCAACATGTACACTTTCCCCACACACAGACACTACATATCTTGTGGCTATTTCATCTCCCACACATGGCAAAAATTTTACAATTTTTTAGGTCGATGATCAACAGAGTACGCCCTAAAACAATTTTAAATCACTCATGAGTGTCAACCTTCAAAAGGAATATTTCACCTAATACTTCCCCCTGGCTTCCCCTTCTTACTTCTACCAATAAGCCTTGATTTATTTGGGTTTCTAACTTAAAAGCAAAACAACAACAAAAAAAAAATCATTGAAGTACCTTGAAATAAGATCATTTTGATAGTGCACTGATTTGTAACAAAGGAGGAAATGTTTGCTCTTGCGTTCCCATTTGTCTCCCAGGAAACGGCACTGCTTCAACCGTGCGAACTAAATACAGTTTCAGCCTCGTGAGTCTTAGCTGATTCTGAATTGGTTGTAGGTGTGAGTGTGAATGGTTGTCTGTGTTACCCTTACCGTCACGGCAAAAGGCCTGAGCGGTGCAGTCTGCTGCTCTGTTTGACCCTAAAAATGGCGCCTGTGACCCACAATGCATTGCGCGATCATGGCCCTATGGCGTCAATTAACTAACTAAAATGAAGATTGACTATGCAGCAGCAATTTTGTTTTTTAAACGGGCTAAAGTGACATTAACTATCCCTGATTTTTTATTTTATTTGTATTGTGGTGTTTTAGTTCCATTCAAGGTCTGTGCACCAAAGACCTTGAGTAAAATAGTCACGATGGATTCACAGTGCTGGCATTCATGTGTTTGCGCAACAATGGCGATGTGTCACTGTCAAGCTCAGTACGTGGAAATAACATTTGTAATTGGCAGTAACAGTCTATATGTAGGTCTCTATCAAGCATCTGTGTATAAATGCATATTCCCCGATTTAAGACATTATTTTATTGCATGCAGTAATCAAAGATCTTTTTTCTTCTTTCAAATAAAAACAAAGCAATAATAAATGGAGCTGAGGCCTTTTCAGATACAAAATATATATATATATATAACTGAGCACTAATAAGTCACAATATGTGCCGTTGTTTACGGTGTATGGCATCCACTGGTGTTGTCATGTGAACCCCAGCGCTATGATTCTCTTTTAGACTGTTTATGCATATGTGGACTAAATGTCAGAACAGTCACAAGTGGATACACGTGAGCGCATGTAATATCCATCCGTTTGTTCAGTTTTCATATCAGAAAACAATGGAAAAACTGCTCCCAGCCTACGTCACTAAATCATTCAGATGTGAAAAATCGTTAAGCTCTCATTTGCCTTGCTTTATTGATTGCGAAGGACGGAGGCTGCAAGAGAAGACGTGCTTTCTTTGCTGTCAATTATACGGGAGTTCACACTGATTCATTCAAGTTGCAGTGAAGGCCGTCTACATGTAGATTATTCTATTATTTAGTGTGTGATTTAATTTCATTTTCTTCAAGGAAAATACAAGAAAAAAAAATCAAAACTTGTAATTATGTTAGACTGTGATATAGTAAAGTTGTTAACATTGCATGTATCAATGGGCTAAATGCAGAGATCAACAATGACTGTAGAATGCCTTTGTCCAGGTAGCAGTTTATTTAGGATGTATCTAGTAATGCTATTGGATTATTTGGCTGTGGTCTCCATCTCGTTTTGGTTTATAATTATTTTATGGGTTAACCTTTTTTTTCCCTTTTCTTCCCCAGTGTAAATTTTTCAATAAAAGATTAATTTTTTTGTAACCATGGAATCCTTGTGTGGCGTCCTTTTATGTTGTGGTCTTATTGAGCCTTGTATTACTTTAATTTTATGAGGCTGTAACATGCGACATGATTCATTCACCACTCCCGTCAGCTCTGAGCTCCACCCAGTCAGATGCAGTATTTAGTATTTAGTTCACTTTTTTGCAGGGTTTCTTTATTTTTTTCCAGGCGCTTCGTCAGGAGCTCCTTCAGTTGCTGTAGGATGGAGAAGAAGATGCAGCTGTGACTTGCAAGACGTCGTCTGAGTTGGAGATCAGAAAGACGGTTTCCTCGCAAAAAAGAGGAAAGAGGCCAAGCCTTCTCTTATTGACAATATGTTAGCTGTGGCCTAAAGTGGTCTCCCTCAGTTAATGACATCCAGGCTAGTGGATATTGGCCTGGCACCTTAAATTGCTGCAACTGTTTTCAACTGATGTCTTCCGGTCTTTCTATGACATTAAGAAGGCTGCACCAGGGATGTCACTTAAGGCATTTGTCAAGATGCTGGATGGAAGAACTGCCCACTTCGGAAGAGCGAGTTTGTGTGAATCAGTGCTTATGATGACTGTCCTTGAATATTCTGTTGTTTCGCCTCTACTTAAAAGACTGACAAAATATCAGCTGATGCCTTCAGTAAAAGCTTCATGGAGTGGAGTGCTGTAAAGTTTTAGGTGGACAGGATGTGCAAGGAGACATGCTTTAGCTGCCCTGCCTGCACCCCAGACATGCTTGCAGTCTCAGTTGATGGAAACCGCAAGCTTTATCACTTTAAATCAAATGCAAGGTACGTTATGATACAAGGTACATTATGCACTGTGTACACGAATCTTTTGGTTGGAACATCCGAGGTGTACAAAGCAGAAATTGAAGGAGGTGCAGGAATTGGAGATGAAGAGGAGGATGCAGAGATGAAGATGTTGGTACAGGCTCTAAATGAAGAATATATTTCTCATTGAACCATTGACTGGTCCAGCACTAACGTTGTTGGTAGAGGGCGGTCCAGCTGCTGCATTACTGGGGTCTTTAGCATTTTTAAAAAAAAAATATTTTTAATTTTTTTGGCTTTTCCTCCATATGGAGCATGTCAATGATTGTCTTCTGAACATCTGTGAAATCAGCAGACTACCCCATGATTGTGTAGCCTACTGACCCAGGCTGAGAGACCATTTAAAGGGACCTTTCCAGGTGTTTTGAGTTAATTAGCTGATTGGGTGTGATACCATGAGTTTCCAACATTGAACTTTTTCATGATATTCAAATTTTTTGAGCCACAGAGTGTTGGGTTTTCTTTATCTGTAAGCCATAATCATGCAAATTTAAAGAAATAAAGGCTCACTCTATGTGTAATTAAAAAGTTTTTGAAGTGATTGACAAAAAATATTAAACTTTTTCACGATGTTCAATTTTTTTGAGATGTAAAAAATGGATTCAGTGTTTACTTAAGTGTTTTAGTTTGGCCCAAGTCCCATCATTTCTTTTATTACAGTACCACAAACAACATCTTTGCAACACTGAGCTCAACATAAGAACATAAACAGTTTTTTTTTTTTTCTTGATACATGCAGGCAGTTTAATAGTCTCGCTGATAAATGTGAGAGTGATGTCAGAGTGAAAATCAAAACAAAAGTGGAAGTTATCACTACAGCTCGAGGCATGTTTGCTCAGTTAATGAGTCCTCGATTGGCATTTTGAGGGGGAGAACGATATCTGCGCCTCGGATGCAATAATAACAGCAATAAACAGCATTGTCTGTTTTTCCATCTGCCTCGCGCAGTCAAAAGATTAGGAGCAATAAAGAGCTGATGATTTTGCAAAGTTTGCCAAAGGAGAATCAGGCGCATCGGAAGTGATGACAGGTGTTTTCATAATGTGGCATATTGCACTACTTCAGCTACAATATTCGCTCGTACGACGCTGTCCTTTTATTCAGAAATTTCGAATATTGCAGATCGGCATCATTCATGTCTAAAATGAGGCTCACTTTTCAAATTAAGTTAGGCGAATTTCAAACTAGATAAAAGGATATTGAAATAAAACAAAAATACAGGTAGCTTCCTTTCAGAAAAAAAAATCCCCTCTACAATTCACCCTCAGAAGACCCACGTCCATTATCTGATGAGTCACAACTGTTTTGGAGGCACGAGGACGGGAGAACTACACAATATCAGGAAGGTGGTCAAAATGTTATGCCTAATTGGTGTGTTGTTGCATGGCTTTATGTAAATACACACGACACACTAGTGGCATTTAAAATTAATGACTGCTGCAATCAATAGTTGAAGTCCGTGCTTTAACATTAGCTGGAGCATGTCATCCCTCCGTATAGCATCCCCTCTCCTCCTCTTTCCCGCAGACACATCGTTGTCGTTTTTAGTTAATTAGCAGATTCGACAGAGAATGTGGAACCCTTCTGGAGACACAGTCAGTTGCTCCAGTGCTCCCCAGCTCCACAACGCAATCTGTTTCCATCGACAGAGAGCAGCGTTCTGTGATTTTACCAACTGAATCTGTCAGTCCAATAATACTTTTTGGAAATGCTAAACACAAGTTAACTCCGTTAATACACATTCCTCTTCTTGTTCTTATTTACACAACTACACCCCTGGCACCGCATTGTGGGCGGTAACTGCGACTGATAGCCTGAAACAAGTCATGGATGTGATGGAGTAGCAGGCAGGGAAGATGGTGTTTGTCTGTTTTTTTTTTTTGTCCTCTGGGTCCCACAACAGTGGAAAAATGTCCACGTGTGACGAATGAAGCCGAAACATGTGGAGCTCCCCCTGGTGCCTGGCTGCAGTATAGGTCATAAGCTCCACCTCCTCCATGTTAGTGGATGGGCCAAACTAAAACATTAAGCAGACGTCAATTTTTTGTCATGGTTTATTTCGTTTTACGTGAATACAATACTGATGTATGTTCAAGTTTCCATTTGTGTGACACATTACGATGATTGACAGTTTCCATGCCAATCACTTTATATTTATTTGTAATTTGTGTAGCAAGAAAAGAGTGCAGTGTTAATCAAACAAAAACTCTCCTCTCATGGGCTGTACTGCACTTACTCTGGTTCCAAATTCTCAAGATGGTGCTGCCGGTATCCCCGGGACACTAGTGTCAGTTTAGCCAATGCAAGGAAGCAGGGATGTGTTGTTCATATTTATATACAGTCTATCGTCGAGAGGAAGTGTAGGTGGGTCATTGATGGACTCAAATGCATCAGTGTGGCCAATGCAAGGAAGTGGAAACACTGGTTTGAAGGTAAAGCTTAAAATTAAGATTGTGCTTAGGATGGGTAAGGGGCTAGAGAAATCCTCGCAAAGATACAAACACAGGTTTTGTGTCCTCATGTGTTTTCCATTGCAGAGCTACGGCAGGACTTCAAGCTGTGAGAACTAGAGACCGGAAATCAGTTATATGCTGTATCAAAATAGAATTCCTGCCCTGGAATGAAACGCTAAGTAAATGCCAGGCTAGGGTTGTCTCTCAGGCTGTCTGTTTTAGATTTCTGTTGAATTTTGTAATCTATCATGTCTTTGTATTTCAGTTATTTTGACACCATGTCCTTGGGTTCCCACCTTTGTGATTGCCTGCTCTGCCCTGATTGGTTTCACCTGTGCCTGATTGGTTCCTTGAGAGTGTATATATAGATTTGTCTCTCTCTGTGTTCACTTTAGGTTGTGTGCTTGCGGTTCTTTCTTGAGTTGCCCTTTCTACCTCTTTGTGTAAGGCTCTCCCAATTTATCCTGCTTCCTATGTCTTTGGAGACTTGTAGAATGACATGACACACCTGAGCTTAAAACTGCATGACACAAGAATCTGTTTAATCTGCTCAAGAATGTAAAAAAACAATACTATGATTTTCTTTGTGCCATAATACCAATGACACACATGCTAATTGAGGACAATATATTCATTATTCCTGATGCTTCATTCAAGAAAGCACATTGTTATGCTGGGACTAGTTTGAGGGCTCATGTATTTGGACAGTGTGGAGGGCAGGGTATAAAGGATGTAAATCCCTGGTCCCGCAGTTTCTTTGGTAATCAAGGACAAAGTAGTGGAGAACATAAACACCTCTAGTTGTTAACCTCAGCCCCTAAATATTAGTGTATGGAAGTGGACCTCACACATTCAATGCAATTGCTTATATTGTCATTTGTCATGTCGCATTGATTCTTACGCTGTGAGACACGAGTTGCTGTCACTCACTGTAAAACTTCACAAACATTTCTTTTGTGCTGTGAAACAGAGTTGCATTACATTCATACACATCACCTTTGGTGTTCCTGGGCACCCAGAAACCCTGCATCTTCCCCTAATGTCACACATTGTCGGCCAGTGTGATGTATTGTCCAAGGGGGCATCCTGACTTGGAATGGGAGTCGCGGTTCTCTGCATTTTCCTTTTTCTCATCATAAGTCACCCATAGATCTTGTAGGCTGACAACTGTTGTCGCTGAAATAGAGCCATTTCTTTTATTTATTTATTTATTTTCTTTGAAAACCCTGTTTTACTGTCCTGCTCAAACCGTTGAACCAAACTGGATCTCCCTAACATGCTGATCATGTTCCGTTCTCCCATAGAACAACCTTATGTCCATTGTTCTGCTAGTTTAGAGAAGCCAAATTCAGTAGAAATAAAAAAGCTATTGCATTTATTGTTAATTTTGTGCACAAATACATGAAATAATTTATGATTAGATTCAATCAAATGCGCTGTTTGCAAAGTTTCCTTCAAGAAGTATCACTTGTTGCACAATGTTGCTGTGAGGTGACGAAAAGAAAAACTGAATTTCTTAGCATGCAAAATAAAAAAAAAAAACTTTAAAGCTGACAACTTCTCTCTTCCCTCTCTTTTTATTTAGTTTGTCATTTTAAATATGAGTAGTAGGGCTACTGTTGAAGTTAAAACTTTCTTCTCACCGTGTACTCGAAAAGGATGGATTCAATTCTTCATTTGCTGCCCATCGAAATGCTAAACAATATAAAATCTTAGATCGTCTAAGATAGGAAGGTTTGACACGCTGACATGAGGACAGTTACCTAACCCAGTCTCTCAGTTAATGTGCATTTTGTTGTGTTGAATATCATTTAATATCAAAATGAACAGTGATGAAGTGCTGCAAAATATCCATGAGACAGAGACCACCAGACCCACAAACACCATTGATAACACAACGTTGGTCCCACTTAGATCAGGTAGCTCATTCTGGCTTCCTCAGAAAATGGCAGTGGTGCCACAATGTAACACGAACAAGAGGAAGAGATTCTAGCGCAAACACATTCTTTAATTGCGTGGTCAAATGATGGTGGACGATTGATTTAAGAGAGTACAGTATGTTTTAACTTTTATCTTTAATCTTACACTATTGACAATCATGTGCAATCAGAGGAAATTATTAATCATCTGGTCCCTGGTTCCATATGTTTACCATGATTGGTTTTGTGATTCACACTCAAATTATGCATTGTCTTTAAAACGCTCTGAGGCACATGAAGAAATGATAATCTTTTGCATTAATGATAGAAATGCAAATCAAAAGCCCTGTCTGTCAATCAAGTCCCATTGGAGTGTTGCACCACAAGGCATACGTCTCTCTTTGTAGCGTTTGTTACATTGTAGCATCCAGGTTTCTGTGATGGCAGTGTGCCACTAATTATTTAGCGAATAGATGAAAACTGCATACAGATGTAGCCTTTCAGTGTTTATCTGCAGCAACGTGAGGCTGATGACTTGTGACACCACAGCTTAAGTCTTCATCATTGGCTCTAATGAAGCTGTTCATTCAACATCAGGCCCAATCAGCTTTATGCTAGCAGGTTAAATAGTGTGCACATTAACGGCAACTTAAGTATGCTGAGGAGATACTGAGGGCTTTATTAGATGGACGGTAGCATTGTGACCAGGCAACTGCTTTGTTGTTGGCATGTGTTGTTAGTGTTGCACCTGCACCAATCTGTCAGAGTTCATCAAAATGTTCTTCTTTACTTGGACAGTTTGAATTATTGGTTGGTATACATTACAACTGGTCAATGCAAATTGGACAGTGGAGGACATGGTATCCAGTATGTACAACTCTTAATAGGATTATAGGAATGGGAGCAAAATTATTCTGCAGACATGCTAGTAAGTGATTTGGTACTTTTTCTAAGCACATGGTCAGTTAATGTTGCTCCTTCCTGGAGCAACTCTGGATGTAAAGCCACCAGGAGGCAAAAAAAAAAAAAAAGACGACAGAGGAATCATACCAAATTTGGTACTGCTGCATATGGTACATGTAACAGTTTAGTGTCGTTTTATGGCAGAAAAGTGGAGGACTCAACACAATTAGGATTATCCTTAAGTATTTTGTCAAGGCTGTCTAATTTCAGGGCACTCCATGCCGTCCTAACCCTAGGATGATTAAGGAAAAAGTCAAGTCCATTGTTTGTTTTGCTTCTGGGTAGACATTTTTAAAACAGTGGGTATTGTGACTTCTGATCATTTAAGCTGTGAAATGTTAGTCATGTGAAAATGGACATTAACTATTGATTGTAGCCTGGAAGAAACGAGTAATCAAGGTGAATAAAAGGGGAAAATATGCTGCTTGGAAATGTAAATCTTGAATACTGCATTCAGTCCTTGGTACTATTATTTTATTCCTACCATTAGCAGCCTAGTTTCAGTTGGTGCACGTTTGTCCTGAATGTTGGAAATCAGATTCTGAACACAGCTGAGACCTACCAGCAGACTGGCGCAGATGAAGCATGCTGGGCCTGTAACCTAGGGGTCAATGAATGAGGAAAAAATCCTATGCTAGTTGTAAATGTGGTCAAATGTCAGGTTTCCAGGTCAAATGAGCTGTTAAGACACCCACTGTTGTTAAGTGTCTTAAACGCACCAGCCGTCTTCCGCTTTCCCTGCTGTGGTGTACACATTGTTGTGTAATGAGCAGCTGATGATACTGACTTGACTGGTTTCAGTGAAAATCATTTGGTCTTTTCTGCATAATTAAGGGTGCATTGAGTGACCAGTGGTAGCCTCAGGTGGGCGGGTCTCAACATCCGACACGGCCCCCTCATGTCCATAATTGGAATATCTGCGTGTGGGCGAAGTAAAGCTCATCCAACATGGCGACCCAGCCACTTCAGGCTTCATTTTCGAGGTTCAAAATCCAATGGGTGACATCACAATGGGTTTGTCCATAGTATATACAGTCCGTGCCCTCAACCCACAGTATCCAAAGGCCCCCACCACAGAACACCCTCAGAGGGCCCATGTATAATTCTCTTATGATGATAATGATGATGGTCTTTAATTAAATCTAATTTTATTTATCTTTCTTGTGGTTTCAAGAGTGTTTTCTTTTATTTAGCAACAAAGCTACGGTGACAAAGTAATTTCTAAGATTCTCTGAGGTGTGTTGTCACTCAGAGCAGAGTGGCGCAGCGGAAGCGTGCTGGGCCCATAACCCAGAGGTCGATGGATTGAAACCATCCTCTGCTGAGTGTCTGTTTTTTTTTTTTCCACCGGCACAGCTGAATGCATTTAATCCCTCCCTGTAACTTCTGTTGGTTTTCAGAGAGTAGCTTAACTGTGTCTGAGACATCAACCAATCTAAAATGCTCTCTACCTATAGTAACATGCTGCACCACTAATTCCAGCAAGTTTTCTTTTGTGCATAAAGCTTTTCTTTATGTGATTCAAAACTCAACAAAATATACCTATAAATTCAGAAATGTACATTTTCTTTTGCAAAACACATCGACACAGCTGGAGTGAAAGAGCCAAAACAATGATGGCTCGTGGTGACATAATGTATCATCCTACCTGTAGCCGTTTTAACTGGAACCGACAAGAGATATGAGGTTATATCAGAGAGATAAACAACACTTAACACCCACGCGCCGGCTTAAAGGTGCAGGAGACGGTCACTCTGGAAAAATAAAACACACATATCTACAAAGAGCGCACACTGAAAAGCATAAATGCGCACAGAAACAAATCATTAAAAGACATTCATCGTGTTTGCATATATACATACATTACGTCGCATCCCATGTCTCCTGTCGCTCATTCAAAGCTCTACACCAGCAGGGCACATTCGAATGAAATTACTTATCACTGACTCACAACAGCAGCTCTACACAGATTGGGAGCATCTGGTGGAGCATCCTTTGTACTCTGTGATGGCTTGGATACAATGCCACAAGCACTTGGTGTTTTTGGGTCCTGGAAGAAACTTTAAAATTTCTGACCCTGGGCACGCTTTGCTTCTCTAATGGCACAGTTGACAAGGGCTGTCGCTTTTCTGTTCTGAGTGCCACCATGTCACTAGATTTCAAAGCAGCGCCCAGAGCCTTCAGTGTTTTACTCTGCTACCAAAGTACAAGATGTTCAAGCAAGTGAAAGTGCGGAAAAAACTGAAATCATCGCATGCACCACTGTTTAAACATATGGATCCTTAAATCACCTTTAATCTTTAAAAGGGGTTTTGGACTATTTTGCATCCGTCAGATTTGACGTTCAACAGCGAAGTAGAGGCATCGACATCGATGCATGTCAAAAGTTATTTTAAGAAGGAAGTTGTTGGGCATGTAGACACAGATGTTCTGTTTAGTCTCCGTGTAAATAGTAAAACATGACGCAAGTCTTTTTGCCTCCAAGATCACAAAAAATACAGAGATCATGATCAATAAATCATGTTATATGGCAGTGGTGGGATTAGAACCCACACCTCCTGAGAGACTGGAGCCTTAGTCCAGCGCCTTAGACCGCTCGGCCACACTACCTTGTACATGCTGTCTTAATACTTGATAACACATGGAATACTACACATTATATGTGCAATAAAAATAGAATAAAGGGAAGTCCACTAATTGCAGAACCAGAGGGGTAGCAGTTCAATTCCCATTACTTCATGTAGACTTACTGACTACGGAATGACAGTTACATAGCCTGGAAAGAACACAAAAGTATCAACTAATTTTTAAGCATTACTTTGAGACAGGATGCAGTTTTTATACGTGCAAAGGGCATATCTTAGTCAAATATAACACAGGCTTCCAGTCCACTACTACTGGAAGCTGCTGAAAAGACACATATCGCCACCTAGTGTGGAGGAGGACATGTTCCCATCAGTTATTCGATTTTCTCCGTTGCACGTAAACTGGGATAAGGACCGCATTCAGAAAGTCAAATTTCCAGCCTAGCTAGATTAAGCTGTGCATATAAACGCGTTGAGTGACCCAAAATAAGAACAAGAGAAAGCGAAGATGAAAGATGATAGAACTCACAGACTTGGTGAGCATTATCAGTCTTTTGTGAATACTGAAATTTTCCCATTACAGTACAACATAGTCATTTGATGTATTGGTATTTTAGAACAAATATATAAGCAGTAATCAGTGAGCCTCTAAAATCCCCAGTTTCCACCCCCAAAAATTCATGGTAGCACACATTTTAGTGTCCATTCAAATCAGTTAACAAGGAAATGTTCCACATATCAATTCATCAAATGAGACAAGAGTTGTCGTTGTCGTCATCCTCACATTTTGTATTCTTCTCACTATATGCACTGCCTCCCCTGACAGACATAAGACAGCGCTGAATAAATGACGATCGAATCCCGGCACTCTGCACTTGCCAAAACAGGCTTCCGACGTGGCCGATTTACAGAGCCAGGACGCTAAATCCAACCTGACAAGAGCCACATCAAAGTTTTACAGCCTTGTAAGCGATCTGCTGCTGCACAGGGTATGTGTTTTATTGGACAGATTAAAATTGCATGGTTCACAGTGAAATATGGACACACACACACATACGCACGTCCTCTAATGTTTTAGGGTGAAAACTGCGGAGAGACGGACCCTCTTCTTCCTGTCATACGCTACACTACACCTTTCAGTCCACTGTCCTCTCCTCCAGTCCCCGTCATTTTCCTCCCTCGCTTTAATTACTGCCTTTCCTTACTAGATTTCTATTGAATTTCTGACATACAGTTAGTCCTCTTGGGAAGGAGCAGCAGCGCTGCCATAATTAACCAGTATTAGTTCGCTGGTGTGCAGACAAAAAGTGGGACGTCTACCATGGCTGGATCTGCAAACGGCTCGCTGGTTAATTATGCTGCACTGCTGGTCTCTCCCTCGAGGAACCATCCATAAAATTAAACTTACTCTTTCTGCTATTTTGGCTTGTATCTGAGAATCAAATAGAAAGCAACTCAGGGAGGGCAAATGAACTAAAATGCCATATGTATATTATGTCTGAATGTAAAGATGACGAGATTGAGCAACCTGCTTTTTTTTTTTTTTCACCATGTGGTATTTGACATGCAGATGGTAGCAATAACAAGACAAAAATGTGACACTAACAGCCTATTAAACTTGACATATTTTCTTTGCAAATTATACCACTAATAATAGTAATTGCACTAAAAGCTGCCGGCATGACACCATATGGACGTGAGAAACATGATTAATATCAGCATCAGTTAATCATATTGATAACAAGGATCTATTTAGGGGGTTGTTTTTTATTAACTTATTTATTTTGCCTAAAGTACACTACCCTTAAAGAACCTACTTCAAGAAGACCAATGGATAAGCTTAGCTAGGCTTCGTAAGAAAAGGATTTCAGGTTTTAAGTTATATCTGAAGTAATTGATCCTATAGCGAATTAGTGGTATGCCGGGATCCAATAAAACCAGCTTATGGGTGTGTTTGTTTTTTGTTTTTGTTTTTTTGTTGTCCCCAAGAAGCAAATCTGGTTATGCATGGCTTGGGTCTAATGTGAATGGTCTGAAGCTAGGAGACAATGGTTGACATGCCATAGTATCCTGGTTCCTTTTACCGCTGGCGTACCAGGGTTTCTCAAAACAAAGATAAGTCTATAGACCACACAGAGTGCAATGAAAACCTTTGGTGACCTTTTAGGAATCACTGACTCATTCAAATGATTCTCTTGGTTCAAGTGAAATTAATTCCTGACTTCGCTGCCTCTTAATTTTGTTGTCCTCTGGTAGAAAGTGTAGGTGTATTAAAAGGCTGCATGTGGTGAGGGGTTACTGTGGATAGAATATGTTGTAATTACCCATCTTGGTTATTGCACCACGCTGTGTACATTTCTCAAAACACTGTACAGCCGTTTAGAGGTTTTGTTAATATCTGTTCTGGGGAATCCGATTATTAGTGCCTAGCATAAAGAAAAGGTATGAACAGCCCCCTGGATGGATTTAAATTTGAGAGATCCAATCACTGACCACATTTGGAGGTGATGTGGACTGCATGTATTCGCATGTGATCTGATACAGTAGCTGTTAAAATATTCTACTGCACTCCAGATGATGTCTGTTTTCATTTGCATACACAAAACTGAGATCAAATCAGGCGAGGGCACATGTTAATGTCAGGTGTGAACGGTCATATCTAAAGCGTGTCACTTGTAATGCAATGCAAGGTCTAAACTGGGCTTTGCTCTCTCTCTGACACAGATGAACACATCTGATGCCAGTATCAGAAAACATGCCACTCACTGAAGACTGTCTTCAGTAGCCTCAGTGACAAAAGCACTGTGTTAAGTTCATTCCCTATCTTACAGGATGTGAAGGATAAAATTGCAAAGTCTCTCATGCGTTATCTGTAAACTGTCTGTTGGTCAAGATTTTTAGGAATAGACCAATATTTTCAATGATCTGGGGGATATTCTTCTAGGAGCCCAAAAGTAGAAGTTCCCTCTGGTTGTAGTGTGGTTCAGTTAATGTTTCGCAAAAATATAAGCTTAGAAGGAAATTCAAAAACTGTGATAGTAATAGGACGTGTCCTTCAGCAGATGATTCTTTTTCTTCATCTCTCACTACTGAAGGTGAGCGCTGCAACACTACGAGTTATGTTGCATTTTGAAAAAGAAGTGTCCCTAAGACAGGAAATATCCTCCCTAAAAAATGTGTTATGTTAACTTTTCAAACCTGTGAGAAATTAAGAAACGGCACAGGCGTCTTGAAAGCAACTCTGGTGATGAAACACTGAATGTTCTCATGAAATGCTCTTAAGGCTACTGGTAGGTGTCAGATCCCGGCAAATCTTTTATTGACATGGTTAAAACTATTCTTTTCTAGTGCTCGGAGCTCCCACTGACTGCATCACAGCTGAAAGGATGCACAAACTATTGGGCTTTTGACTGTTACTATCGATAAGTTATCAATTCGCAGAATCCATTTAAAGCTGCTTATTGTAATTGAAACTGTGGGAAAGCAGAGATTAGATGGCTGGCAGTTTAACCTGCTAGTGCACAGTCTCAGCCTTGTTCTGCAGCACAGATATGGGGATCACTGGACCAACAATCCCTGGCCTGGCTTGGATTGGTGTCTCATGATCTCAAAAGTGTTTTGTTTTCATGAAAATGAGATTTAACAGAATTTAGCATGGAAGTTACAAACATGCAGGCAAATATTGGCCAGCAAACATTTAATTTTTTTGTCCTTTTTTTATGCAAAGCTTTAACCTGGTGCTGTTTCATTGTTTCGCACTGAATTGTAGTCTTAGACAAGGGTCTTTAGGGACTACGGCATCAGTAAGCAACAGTCTGCGATGCCAAAGGCCAATGTGTGATAAAAACATGTGAGATGAATGTAAATGCCAGGATGCAGTATGCATTTCAACAGTTTCCCGATGCTTTTATCAGATCAGGCAGGAAAAGGCAATCTAAACATGCACCAATACAAAGTAGCTCACATGAGGGATCATGGCCCCGTCTCAGTCTCACATCACAGTGGTACACATAAAAGGATTAGTTGTTCGCATGGGAAGATGAATCAGATTAGAAGGGAGGCAAGCGAACAGGGCCTGACTGTTGATCAGGGCTTATTGGCTCTGCTGTATTGTACACACTCTCTTTATCTCTGGGTTTATTTATTGTATAGTCTTTAGCCGCTATGTGGTTTGCGTCTTTTGTCCACATATTCTCTCAGTCAACAACAACTTCACATTTCTAGGTTTTGGCCATCAGCCCAATGTCCAAATTAGTTGTTGATGCTTTCTGGGAATTTGAGTCTTCCGTTTAGCTTGACCTTCACTCACCAGTCAGAGCCAGTCGACACTCTCAGCTGGGGTTGCAGCTTCACTGCTGGTTTGACAGAAGCTATGGTCTGCCCTGCTGGGAGGGGGTTCTTGTTGTGGGTCATGGCTCTGCAGTTGGTGTCTGCAGCAGCCTCCAGCAATTGTCGCTGTGCCAGTCAAAGAGGAAACCGTATTTCCTGCCTTTTAAAACACTGGACTCTGATGGGAATTTGTATTAACATGAACTTTGCAACTTCTGCAATATTTTGTTTATTAGGAAAAAGCTGTGGTACGTATACCTATGTACCATATACGAATACAGTTTGTTTGGGGGGTTCATTCCATTTTAGTCTCCACCACAAAAACAATGATTCATCAGGCTAATGGTGCATGTGAGCCTGGGATAGCCAGACTTGGTTCTAATCAGAATATGAGTCTAGTGCACTCCATTTGGATTTAATTATGGGCAGTGCTTCTACCAATACAGAGATTAAAAGAAAAAATGCATGCAATAGGATAGTCCAGCAACCAATCAGAGCCTTTTTTTTCTCAATAAATTCAATTTAACAGCATTATTAATCAAATGTGTGTTTGATCTTGAATTGAATACTGTTACTATTGTTGATCGATCACAACAAAAAGACCACTCAAATTATATGACTGGCACAGCAGCGCTGTGGTTTCAGACCAAAGTTCGAACCAGACAAGATATGTGCATAATGAATTTGGTCTGTCTTCCAAGCTAAACTGTTGCACATATTGTATGCTAACAAAACATTAGTAATACTGTGTTTTGCATGGACTGTAAATAAAGATGGGCAATGGAACTATTCTTCAAAACTGAAGCCAAAGGGAGTAGAGCTCCCCTGGCGGCTGGCTGCAGTATAGTTCATAAGCTCCACCTCTTTCATTTTCAAGGATGGTGTGTGTTATTTTAGGTAGTTAATATAATGCTAATGCATCCTCTGTTGTTCACTTTTTTAATAAATGTGTTTTTACTTGCTTACTTGACACTACAGAAATAATATGTGACATCATGATGAGTGCCAACTGCTGCATGAAGCATTCCTGTAGAGCCCTGAGGTTTGGAAAAAAAAAATTAAAATTACAAAAGTACAAACATTTCTTTGTAATTGGTGGAGGTAGAGCAGATTTCAGCATTAATTAAATGAAAATGCAAATTAGTCTGTCAGAAATGTGGACAGGTCATTGATAACGTGGTTCCACGTTTAGATTGCACTGCACAGACTCTGGTTCCAAACTCGCAAGATCCTCACGTAAACTGGCATTAGTTTGGCCAATGCAAGTAGGTGGGGATTCAATTTTCATATCTATATACAGTCTGTGGTTTAAAGACAACTCTACTGCAGCCAATTGAGTTATCCATCAACCATATTCCTTAAAAATGCACTGGAAATAAGTTTCCCAGAATGCTTAAATGAGTCTACATTAATTTGAAAAGCTTTAAGCGTTAACTTGTCACTAGAATAACAGTAGAAAAATAGTACAATAAAATTCATATAGACCTCTAGGGCTGTGATGATTCCATACATATGGTTCTAAATAATCTCATCAACACCTTTTTTCTGCATGTACACATTAAGTGACTACCCCAGGTTGTATAAACAAGACAATAAATGGAGTAACAGGAACGTTTTGTCAGACTGCATACTACATTTAACTTGTTGCTACCTTTTCCCACAGCATTCTACAAGTTCCTAACCCCTGGTTGAACCCCTGCTTTCATCTATCTCTGAGTTTCCATGATATGTTCGAAAACAGTCATCTCGTGTCCAACAGAAAACCTGGTGAACTGTAGAGGTCAGCCTCTAGATTCACATCCACAAACCCTCACACTCTTTACGTCCGAGGTGGAATTGGACTGCCTATTCTCATCTTATTTGACCCCATCACTGTAAATATCTCCTGCAAGGAAAACACAACATCGTACAACGACTTTGACCACCCATTACAAGAGCACTTTGCTTTTCTTGTGGATGCACACTTACGTGACTTAGGGGTGAAAACCTTGCTTTAAAGCTCAGCTGTCCTGCCACACCAGATCAAATCCCTTCAAGATAGAGCAAAAGAGAGCTGCTCCTGCATGCAGTGTGTCAATGTGTATCTTCTCTTCACACGTGGGTTTGTGGATGCCTGACTTATGGCTGATTAGGGGTATAGGGAGAGGGAGATGCTCACCTTTCAGCCCAAGAGAAGGACAACAAACAGGATAGAGCTTTTCTCGTCAAGTCACATTTAAATGTAAATTGCTTTAAACAAATCGGCTCATTATAATGAAATTTACACATGCGGCAGGAAAGAAACACATTACACATTTATAAAATGGGTTGAGATTAGAAAATTGGGAGAAAGGAACTTGTATGAGCATAAAGCAAACAGTAGAACCGACTTAAAATTTGCATGCGATATATAACAAATCATAAAAGCTGATGGAAATGTAATTGGTTTTGCAGGTATTTGGTTATAAATAATAAACTGAGCCAACTGCTTCATAAACAGGTTTATCCATTCAGTCAGTCCTTCTTTGTAACATCTCTGGTGATTCCCAGGTACATTCGTTATGTTGATAAGACAATGGGAAGACTTTCATCCACCAAAGATGTTGTTTTTTGTTGTGACCCAAGCGTGGAATTTGTGAACAAGTCGTAAGTTGGAGCGTGTTGAGGCAAACCGCAACACTGCCTCAGTTTTACAATAGTGTTTGCCCTCCATTAATTACTGACCAAATAAAGAAAAATGACATCCATGAAATAATATCAACTCCAAAAGTGAGACTTTGATTGCTTTTATTTTACATTTCTAAGAAATAGAAGGCCAGAAAAAGAAAAAAAAGGGGGATATTGGTACTGGTACTGGTTCCACTACGAAGCTCAAATGCTCTTATTATCTTTTGAATGCCCTACTTGAAACAAAAAGCCATTTATTAAAGATAGATGCTTGTGAGGCTGCATTAAGCGAAAATGTCAGGCTGAATTAAACGAGAATGTCAAAGTCGACGGGGTTCTGAGAATTCTGATTTGCAGACAGTATATGATTTATAGAGGAAAAAAGAAAAACTGGTGCACGCTTAAAAAAACATAAAATGTTGCATCTTTCCTGTGTGATGCATCTGAAGATTTACATTGCTCCTCTTATATATGTGAAGTTATTTATTATTGTCAATAGAGGAGTTGTGTAGGTGGAAGACAGATGTGGAGCCCAGTGGGTTGTTGCAGCGAATTAGTAGCAGTTCTTCTAGTGTTTGGAAAAACTTCAGTCCATTTTATTTCAACGTGCAAAATATGTAACTGAAATACAACAAAAGTACTACTACAATGCACACATTTCCACTCACTGGAAGAACGTTATCTGAAAAAATCCAACTTCATCAAACACTTAAGCGCATTTTGTTGTCCTAGATGTCAGTAAATGCACCATGCCAGAGATGGAAGTTTTGGTAGAGCTGAGTTTGCTGAGCGCTGAGTGAGATCTGCATATTAGAGGTGTCAAGCTGGTGATGTTTATGATGTTATCGTCAACTGTGGCCGACAGTAGCTCATGTTCAAGCTTCAGTAAACTTCTAGAAAAGCTTTTGACCAAACTTCCTTTGTGTGAGACGTTACAACATGTATTCAAGTCAAAAATATAGGCTTCATAGTTGCAAAATACTCCTTTTGTATTGTGTACTGAAGATTTTGTGGCTTGCTTGTTTCTTCAGTGACTGTTTTTCTTCAATGATGCTCCCATGTAACATAAGAAAAAAGGACTGTGTTTTTTCCTTTATTTAAAAACACTGTGGGTTTTTAGCCATCACATGGCGTAATATCTAAAGGATCTAGGCTTACAGTTGTATCAGTCTTCCAACCAAGTACATGTTTCTGTCATTTATTGTCCAGTGTATGTTTTGCTCATTATTTATTTAATACTAAACTGTTGTAAGACCAAACCAAAAGTAAAGAAAATGCATGCTAGCATGCCCCTAAAACTTTACTGTTAAAATGAGTATGATGCGTTTTTTTATTTTATCAAATTTTTTATGGATCTTGCAGGCATCATCAAAAAAGCTGTAGATCACAACACTCTCCTAGACAGCAATGTTTATTACCAGGAACCTCCGGCGAGATACCCCCCACTGTTGGTTAATTTCACTGTGCTCCAGCCGTTCATGCAGGCAGTGTTTTCAGACCCCAGAAAACTGAGAGCACCCATTTCCTGCCATGAGCCCTTCGCTGGAATCCTCAAAGATACAACAAATGAATTCAGCTGCCTGCTGCCGTTCAGCTGCTGGAGCATGCCTTACCTTCTAGCTTGCTGCCCCAAGCAACGGGTTGTGCTCCTTTCACCGTTTGAACTGCTGCTCAAAACACCTCCGCTGTCTCCACCATGGCCACCAGGCTCAGGGTTCTTTTCCCTGGAAGGAAGATTTGTCCAGAATTATGATATGAAAAGGTGCAGCTTAGCATCTGGCTCCACTTTTTTTTTTTTATTGTTATTGTACCAATTGATTGTCCAAACATATGTGGCAATAAAGACATTTCTGAATTTTTGCTTTTTTTTATTGTCAGTCATCTCCTTATTCTCTATTCCTATTATTTCGCTATTTCTTTATTTATTTTTTTTTAAACGGACTGAGGTCAAACATGTAGAGATGGATCACTGATTTGATCCGATTAACTCTACCATCACACAAAAGGACCACCTCTCCAGAATGCCACGCCCCATCAGAAAGGACAAAGAGGCTCACCCGTTGCAGTAAAAGGTGGAGAAAAATCACAGAGATGATAAAAGGAAGCTGCTCGTTTGCCTCTTTCTCCCCCTCTTGTGCCACGACAAGTCGTCACAGTGAGTGAGAACACATGATGCTGGAGGCATTTTCAACATCACGGCCAGAGCCAGCCCTTTCCTATCCTTTGAACTGTTGCAATATGAGCAGTCTTCACACGGCCGATGGTATTCCTGTCAACAGACCATCGACAGAAGTGTTGTTCCCACTTTCAGAGTACTGCTTGCTAGCAAAACAAAGCTTGTTATGTTGAATGGCGCCATATAACACTGGAGTTGAGTGAATGTCTACTCCCATAGTCCTGCTCATCTGTTTTCTTGCCTCTTAGCACATATTTGGAAGGAGAACCCTAGCATCCTGGTAGCCCAACAATGGCATTGTTTTAAATCATCACCAGTCACCAGGGACAAACTATCACACACATTATCACAGTTAAATTATGACATAAAGCAGAAGTGTATATGTCCACTTTCAGAGCAGCGTAACAAAGCTTGTTATGATGAATATAGTATTCAGATACTATGGGACGTAGCAGTCTTTCTGTTGATGGGGGCGGGGGTGTCCTCTTCCCTTAACTCTCCTGTAGTCCACAAGGTAACAACACAAACCAAAGAAAATAAATAAACTAAGGATTTAAGGGCAGAGGTACTGACATGTCTATTTAAAGACACATGTGAAAACAGAAGTTCTGAGCATGTGCTAGATGCTGCGGTGGCACTGGCAGTTTAGAGCACTTTACTGCCTCATGTTCCTCCATCTGAAAGAGATGTGGGCCAAGAAGTAAAACAGTCAGCAGCCCTCCACTCTCCTGTATACACGCCATGAGAACAGCAACAATGTATGCCCGTTTTGAACTTTCCACTTAAAGAGATAAACTTCATATGTCGCCCCTGCATCCTTTCATTCTCAAAGCAAGGTGCTGCAAAGCCTAGCATTTCTATGACACACATGCATCTTAATATGAGGCAAGCCTGTGAGTCAGCCTGGGCAAAATGTAGATATGATGAGATGTACCTCTACTGATCCCCCTGCAAGGCACATTCACGATGTGTATGCATTTATAGGATCAGCTCTATGTGTGTCTTCTTGCTGCTATCACAGTAATTGGCTTGGGGGCATCTTCCACCTTTATACAGATCATCCTACATTACTCCCCAAAGAACAGACGCAAACATGTAAAGTAAAGAGGTTGAAATAATGCATAGTAAATCATGGCTGGTAGAGAAAATTGGAAAGATGTTGTTATTGTTGCTGTTGTTAAACATTACCTGAAAACCACCGTCTTGAATGTGCAGCTATAACAGCCTCCACTCTTCACGGGTTCAGGCTCTCTGCCAGGTTTTTGGAAGCTGGCTGCAGTGATTTTCTCCCGTCCAGCCAAAAGAGATTAGTGAGATCAGTGGATAAAAGTCTTTCTTTACAGAAACGCACTTTGCTCTTTCTGGAATTATACCACTGAAACAGAATAGGAACCAACTTCTGTCAATGTTATTGGGAAGAAGAGTCCGTATGAAGATCATAAAATGAAACCTTGTCACTGAGAAAGTTTTTTTTATTTATTTATTCATGTGAAGCCATTCAGTGAATTTGCAGTCAGCTGTCCATAAGGTCATTTTTATAGAAGTTCATGCTCTTGATTCACTATTCACATCAGCCTTAAGGTCCATTCTATCCACAGTGTCAAAGTTATATAAAGATACTTCTAAAACTCAGTCAGTTTTTCTCTGTTCCTCCTTCAAGTTGTTTAAATGACCTTATTTCCCTCTAACAGCATCTAATCTAGTCTAAATCGACTCGGCTGCCTTTGAATAGACTTTAGACTATGTGAAATATCCAAACAGATACATTTGAGTCTCCATGCAGTTAAGACCAGATATACTGTACAGCCAGGGTGTTTTAGCATCTACTCCAAAGTCATTTGGTTCCTCTCTGTCCAATGCAGTATCTGGGAGAGGAACATCTGCTTACCACCCTGACAAACATTTGGAAACAAAGACTGACAATCTTCAAATGATGGGGAAGAATGCAAAGATACAGCATTTAGGATGTGAGTCGCATTTTGTACTATTCTTCATCATTCAAGTGCAGCTTTAAGTACTCATCATCCTGTATTCCCTATTTCATTGTTCACATTTTGTGCTCTGGCTTTTGTATGAGCCAAGTAAAAGAGCACAATGACACAAGTGTGAATGTCTGAAAATGCACTTTACCAATACCAATAGGTAGAAAGGCGATATATAAAAGCCATTTACTATTTACTTGAAATGCAACCCGTGTGGTTTCATTTAGCAGGGGCAGTTAAACAAGTGTATGAATGTGAGAGAATTTATGAGCACAAGCTGCCATACCTTTTCCTATATCATTTAGTTGTGCGCAACGTGGGTTGTGTTGTGTGTTCTAGCTGCTGCTTTAGACTGCCACAGCGACGTGATGGATGGCAACTGCCCCGAGCTCACGCTGACATTTTACTACGGTACTTCACACTGTCACTCTCCAACCTTACCGTGTGACATCAGAGCGCTTTATATTCACACTATGATGCGAGTTGGAAATGTGTGTGTGTGTGTGTGTGTGGACACAAGAGTTCGAGGACAGCTGTTATTTCCTGCCTGTCTCCTACCTGCATTTGTGTGTGTGTGTTTGAGAGTGTGTCATCACCAAGGCGCACCGCACTTGTCAGATATTTAACCCCAGAGCAAACGTGGAGAAGTCAAAGAGAGCTTGTCAGTGTGAAACTGCTTCCTTCTGCTTCTGGCTTTCACATGTAGCCTTCACAGCGCTGCTAAGGAGTGATGCTTAAAATGTAACCGCGGGCTGTTCAACGCTATGAAAGCGAGAGAGAGAAAATACAAAAAACGGAGATCGATGTTGCTCTGGGTGCATATGGCATTAATATGGTAAAATGGTTTGCTAGAGACTAGTGAGCTCTGTCAACAACACACATTATTGTTCTTGTGCATGGTTGAGGTTAGCTAGTACTATGGTTGCCTTCGGAGGTGCTTGTACCACAAGGTAAAGATAAGAGTAGCTTTTAAAACTACCTTGGACAAAAAAAGAAAGAAAAACATTTACTTCCTTCTTACTGTCTGTCGTCTCAGTTCTTACTCTGGGTTCATATTCAGGCTCTGCCCCTTTTTTTGTTTGTTTTTTATTGACTCCAGCCCATTAAATTAAATGCCTCTTACTTTTACTTTTTCAAACCCATTTGAGTGTCTGGACCTGGATTTTTTTCTGCGTTCTTCTTCATGATGTTTCTTCAGTATTGGAGGGAGTAGCTGAAACGTCTAAAAGAGTGGTGCTGCTAGGCAACTGTAGTAGAAGTCCCCGAGCCTAATGGTGCACTACACTGCGGGCAATGTAAGCTATAACTCCATAAGGGTCACCAGTGACATTGTCTGGTATATATGACTATAAAGAATCTTGAATCTTGAACCTTGGGGTCATCAGGTGCACCATCGGTAGAAACAATAAAACCACTTCAGAAAAACTGAATAACATTGACCATCTTGTGACGATATAATGTTCTGCTGGGAAACTTTTGGACCTGGCATTCATGTGGATGTTGCTTAGACATGTACCTAGACCTAGACATGTACCTAGACCAGACGAGACTCCCCCACCCCATAGTACTGCATAGTACACTCCTATGTACTATGCACTATATAACAATGCAGCATCATAACCAGTAGTGAAATTCCATTATACAAAGTTATACAAAACAGAAAACAGAATAAATAACAGAGTAAAAGCAGAATGGTGTATGTGCATGTGAGTGTGTGTGTGAGGCAGTTCAGCAGTTCAGTTGAGGCCCGATGGTTAAAACTGTCTCTGAACCTGTTGCTTTGAGTTCAGGTGCTCAAGAACCACCTGCCAGGTGGCAGAAGTGTGAACAGTCTGTTGCTGGGGTCAGAGAGGATCTGCTGTGCCATCCTCCTGTAGCGCTGATTGTAAATGTCCTGGATGGCTGACATCTCTGACCTGGTGATGTGCTGGAGTGATCTTACCACCCTCTGAGAGCGGTACAGCAGCTTTACCAGGGCTTGATGTTCCCAGCCAGGTGCACTCTGTGACGCACATGTAAAAGAGTATCCTGGTGTCCGTGGAGAACCTTGAGGTTACTGGCTTTGCACCATGATTTCACTACATTCACATCTTTTCTATAGGCTGTCTCATCACCTGACCTCAGGTTCAGTGCAAAGGAGTTGGTGCAGCTGATCTGCACCATCTGTGGTCTGTTCATTAGGAAGTTCCTGCCCTTTATGATGAATTTGAGTGTGACTATATAGTTAAACGCAGAGCTAAAGTTGATGAATAGTATTTGCAAGTATGCATTCCTGTGTTCCGGGTGGGAGAGGGCTGTATGGAGTCATCCGTGGACCTGGTTGACTTGTAGGCAAACTGTAGAGGGTCATGTATTGAGGGCAGGGAAGATGAGATGTGAGCTTTGACAGCCCTCTAAAAGCTTTTCATTACAGTGGAGGTGAGTGCTACAGGAAGTAATTTAAGCACCTCACATCATTGATGGGGGGAGGATTTGGAACAGGACAAAGAATGTAGCAAATGCATATGATTGGTTGACGAGTCACCTCATCAGTGAAGCCATCTCAACTGTGATGTTGCACGTCTCATCCAACAACTACTGTTGATAGTCAGCTTCATATAACCGGCTTTCATTGAAAATTTATTGTAGTTCCTCGCTCTCTCACTGCAAGTGTGAACACACCATGAAGCTCCATGCTCATATAAAGGTATTCCCCCCCGATTTAGTTGCTAGTTGATGCTGCAGGCCCTCGTTGCCTAGGGAACTCTCTACATTTCCCAGCCCAAAAGTGTCAGAATGAAACAAGCAGAAATACCACCTCATGGATGTGTCGCTCTAACTGGGTCGTCCACTTGCTCAAACCCTGCAGTCAAGTGGGTGGTAGGACCAGAAATTTACTTTCTTTAAATGTTTGGGTCATATATAAGTTGAGTTTAGTTCAACTCGCTACTTGCTCACTGTACATTGTCCAAGGTTCTGCATCATCAACTGAATTATTGTTGAATTCATTCCATGTTCTCATGCAGCTCCATCACCGCTAGCCACTGCGGAAGTTTAGCAAACTGAAGACCAGGAAGATAAGACACAATAGTATATACTTATAAGATGATACTTCTCGTAGGCAAGCTAAGCTACGATAGTACAATTTAACATAATAGTTGTAGTAATCATGTTTAAATTTCTAAAATAGCTTGAGCCATAATATGTGTGTGAAACTACTCACCATGTGGATATGTAGGTAGGCCATTTATTAAGATTAGGGAAATATAAAAATTACTCATTTGGCTGGAAATCTCAATTTGTGTAATAAATTGAGTGTACCTGCAATTTGCAAGCTTAAAATATAGATTAAGTGTTAAGTGACAGGTAGTCACACAAGTAAAAAAGCAATTTTTGTGTGTCCTGGTTAGTGTGGTTAATGCTTTGAGGTAAAAATCATATCAACATTAATGCAAGAGCGAGTTTATAACAATTGTTCTTTAAATTATCCATTTTTAAAAACTAATTAATTCATTCATGAAGCTGTCATTATTATTTCTCAGTCAGTACAGATCCTGTGAAGTTGTAACTGAAGACACGTGTGAAGAAATGGAGAAGACAGAAATACAGTGAGGGAGGACAAACAAGGACAAATGACCATCACTACTGGTTGATGCTGCACAAGGCTTCAGGGGACATGCTGTCCTCTACACTTTGAATCTCTCCTTTCCCATACTTTCCTCCTTCCCTGCCTTCGCTCTCACTGAATAGCAATGCAACACATTGGTCTCAAAAGGGGATACAGCTAACAAGACTCAGCAGTCACTGGCTGACTACCAATAGAGGCTTATAACATAAGACTGGCTTGGTCGAGGAGGCGAGAGATTTAAGTGGTCTCCAACTACCCTCTCTGGCCCTCTGTTGATTTAAATGGAGGGAGCGATAGGTAAGAGAATCACATACAGAATGAGACAGAATGAGAGGGGGCATGGGAAATAAAGAGATAATCAGGAAGAGATGAGGCAGGCAGAAAGGTAGAAAGATAGATGTAGCCACTGTGGAGGCTCCATGTTTTATTACGGGATTGCCTTTGGTCCACCAAGAAAAGTTCTGTGAGTTGCACAAAAAACCTGAACTTCATAGAGTCGCAAGAGTGACTTTGGACATAAATTATGCAATATTCTGTATCAGATATTTTGAATTTTGCCTTGGTCAGTTGCATAGAATGTGACACTAGCTACCAGAATTTTGATGATGACGAATAATGCAAGATCTCATTGCTGGTGAAATTGAAACTATATGTACTGAATACAAAAATAAACTTTTGAAAAGATGTTACGAAAAAATGGCAAAAAGACTTCCCGTTCCTGAAATGCACGTAGACCCTAAAATGGGAATATTTACTGGGCAGCAGCCGCCCTGATAATAACAGTGGTTAATGAGGCTGGGGTGGGTGGAAGGATCAACAAAACATTGGACATTTCAAATTTTTGTTCTGTGGTATTTTTAACCATTTGAAACTGTGTTCTGATACTTTTAACCATGACTATTTTGTTACCTTCCTGCCTATTATTTATATTTTTAAATGTCAAAGTTGAACTCCCAACTTTATCTGGAGTTCAGTGAAGAACCAAAACTGTTTGGGTTTGTCGGTAGCACATTTATTGGTTTACTGGTTCCAAAAGTAGCTAAAATAAATAGTTTCATCTAAATCCAACTATAGAAACAGGAATCTTAAGTCAGCATCAAGGGTCTGAAATGAATAGTTTTAAATTTAGGACAAAAAAACACCAGAGGGTGACTACTGCTTTCGTGCTTGTGTTCAAACTGTGAAATTAGAGCCACAGGGTGATTGGAAAAGTTTGAATACTGGAAGGTGGAAACAGCTCACAAGCCTCACTCCAAAATGTAAAACTGAGCCCAATAAGCCACTTTTAAAACTTACTAGCAGGTTGTGTGATGAGATGATCAGTCTACACAAAGTGCAAATATTTTGAGAGGTCTTTGATTAGAAGAAAAGAAAGTTTTAAGAAAGTTAAGTTGCTTGCACACATAGGTAATTGCTCCGTAACCAGGAGTGTTTATCCCTAAGGTTGGCTCGCTTGGACTGGTGTGAGCACAGCAATTTCACTTCATTTTTGAACAAATCAACCGAGGTGAGCCGAGAGAGAGGATGATCTCAACCTGATTGCAATCATTTCCTGGAGTGCATTATTTGCAGGGTGAGCACATATTACACATGGACATATATAATTATTATATACCTTATATTAAGAACGTGTGGTCCCACAGAATTATGAGCAATCAAAAAACATTACGTTGAGGACATTAGAGGAATTTGTCTCAATTGCCTTGTGAACACGAAACAGTAAACTGCATCAATTGTTTCTGGATTCAGAACTAAATATTGGTGCGAAACCACCTTTAGAATTGCACTGAAGCCAATGCTGTATGTACAACACAGAAAAACCACATTGCAGATGCCAAATTCCCCAAGTTTATTCCATTCTGTACATTTTGTCAAACATAGCAGTGTTTCACGATATTAAGATTTCTCACGGATTGGAAACCACCCGAGGCCGTTTAGAGTAACAGTTGGCAGCCTCTAATTAGTTACATTTGGATCTGTCTCCATCAGCACAGACTGTACAAATAGACAAAATCGCGGCATGTACTCTGCAGGGGAGGGGCAGCACTCCCAGAGATGCTTCGAGTGAGACTGAAACAGGAGTGATGGTAGCCTGAGGGTTAGGGACCCAGCCTTGTGATCAGGTAGTTGGTTTAAACGCTTGGAGCACCTGGACATAACCTCACCACAATGTATACACACTCGCAAATTTAGCATAGTGGAAGTGAAGTAGTTTACGTAGAAAATTATTGAATTAAATTAAAGAGGAAACATTAACCTGATCAGATTATATCCATTAAAAATATATAAATCTACTAAAAAAAATTAAAAATTAAATACAGTGCAATTAATATTTTGAGACATTCGAAGACAGTTAAACAATTAAAAAAACTGCACCATTGTAGGAAGTTGAACCATGGTTGGCATTACTCCCACTCCTAGCACAAAGAGAAAAATGAATAAAGGAGTATGTATTTTTTTTTTGCAGACATCTTTCAGAGAGCTTGACTGGTGCCTTCTTTCTTGTTACTTTATTTTATTTTGCCTGGAGGGAATTTGTCGCTTCTCTTTCCAGAGAGTAGGTGTGGGGAAGAACAAGTGTCTGGGTATTTAAACTGATAGTCTTTTTAAATATACCTATACTCCACTGCAGCCTGAGGTTTTTGCCCCTTTTTTACTTTCAAGGCAATGTATGAAGTCAAGCCAATTATGCAACTATTATTGCATAATCTAAGCAATATAATAATCAATTTTTTGTGTGTTTATTGTCACATTTGTTGGTACTTCCTGTTGTCGTCTTTCCTTATTCCATGTAATTTATCTTATCTGTGTTCATGTGTTACTCCCTTCATTAGTTTCACTTGCTCCATGTTATCGTGTCTGTAGTCAGTGATAAAAAACTTCAGATATTTAATCATACCAGAACACCTAGTAGTATTTAAAGTGAGGAGGTTATTTCTTGAAAATTCACTCTGTTTTTCATTATAATTTTCAATAATATTCTTATTTCCTCTCTTCTGGATAATCTGGTATGTGTGAGGAGCCTAGCTCAGTATGACTAAAACGGATAAAAAGGCCTCATCTCCACCCATTAGCACGTCAAAATCTCACAGTTTAATCAATTTTGTGTTAAATCCACGTAGCAACAAAAGCGTCTGCACCACATTTTGGGACATTATGGGACTCTCTAGCAGCAGACATCATGGCAAAAAGAGCCCCAGAAACACATGATGGCATCAGGTTTTTTTTTACGCTATGAACATTAAAATGTGCCATGCTTTCTCCCTGTAAACCAATAACAATTTTTAATTTATGTCTATAAATAACCGCCTTCCTCTTTGCCCACATATGCTTTGTTTCTGCTACATTTTCTTGCTCTGTTCCTTTCTTATAGATTCTCCAGTCCTTAATTTCCTTTTTTTCCTCCTTTGTCACTCACAATTGTGGTGTTAACCCTGGCAGGCTGTCAGGGAGGGATTAAAATCTCTGTCCAACAGCGAGCGTTCATTGTGTGTGTAGTCACGGTGGCCGAGAGGTTAAGGCGTTGGACTCGAAATCCAATGGGGTTTCCCCGCACAGGTTCGAATCCTGTCCGTGACGAGTTTTTGTGTGAGAAGTGCTTCGAGATCCATATGCATCCATAGCTGCGGTGCCTTCAATAAGCATCTCAGTTATGGATGGACCCTGTGATTGAAATCATGGGTCAAATGCAGAGAAACTCTAATATTGTTCTAGTACTTCCCACAGATACTTGATCAGTTTGGGATCTAGTGAGTTTGAATGCCAGGTCAACACCTTTGATTTGTTCTTTACCGTTTTGGTATGTGTGCCTGTGTCAGGCTGCATCCTGCTGGGAATGTCTGCTGCCATCAAGGTGTGTGATTGCTATTGGCTCGGGTGTCTGGTCTGGTCTGGTCTAGATGGGTGGTAAATGTCTAAGTAACATCCATACAAATGCCAGGTCCAAAGGTTTCCCATAAGAACATTGCATTGTCACACGATGGTCAACTTTTTTTACGTCACCTGTCAGTAGTTTTAATGTTGTGGCTGATATAATACAGTGTCTTTTCTAGATATTAGAATGGCCCTAGTGAAACTCAGTACAGGCCCCAGAGCACTGAGAAGACTATGGAAAAGGAAACATATGCCTGAGTCATTTTTCCCAACAGATAACAGTTCACCATACAGCTACGGGTGTTGTTGTTGTGCATCGTTTCATTTTTGAGACTATAATGCCAGATGTGTTATATTTTTAGTTGCCTGACAGTGTGAAATATAGCTACATTAAAAGACAATCAATCCATAGGTCTGGCGATTAGGGAGACAGTTGTGTCTTTATGACCCAACAGCTGAACCCAAATGATAGTGTTAAATGTGAGACCTTAACCTGCACCAACATCCAGTGTTTTGTTTTTGCTTTATTTGATCCATTCATCACTGGCCAGCCTAATGCGATGCAATGGCTGTGCTCTGGGCCATATTTTAATGATGCAAAGGCAACAGCGAGCACTGAGCGGTTTAGAGGTGTTGGGGTCACAGTCTGTGTGGTCGTCAGTAAGTGGACCTCCTACTCTCGAGCGTAGCAGTCATGTTAGGGCAGCAAAATAAAGTGCAAAAGGCAAATACACAGTGTGGGGCAGCAGCTAGTTTAACTACATTTCTCCGTAGCGTGGTCGTAGCGTCGCTGTTTTCTACATCAAATAGCTTTTCAGTAGTGAAGCTACTTTCGTGGCCAAGTATCGGGTTAGCGTCCATTTTCCCAGGTATTATTAGACCTTAAACGCATCTCTCCCGTTTAACGTCACGTAGCCTGTGACCTATCATCCTGCTGATGCCCGCCCTAGACTCGTATAAAAAGACGCTCGCGAGCGTTGTCTGACGCAGTCGTGACGGAAAGCGCGCGGCAGCCAGACACAGTGGTGGGGGACGAGGCAGAGTCGTCTTCACCCTGTGACTCACCATGGCCATACCTTAACAAGTTTATGTCACTTATCGAGACTTCATAGAGCAGTTTCAAATGTCGTTGTTTATTATGCAAATCCAAGTGGAAGCTCCTGTCAACGTCCAACAGAAATTTAAGGACGCACATTGAGGTATTTCCCGAAGTCAACACAACCACAAGCTAAGCTATCATCACAACTCAGCCCGCAAACATCAACAGTTTCTAGCCAGCAACTTGTCATTTGGAAGCAAAAGAATAACGTTGTGTGTGTGTGTGTGTGTGTGTGTGTGTGTGTGTGTGTGTGTGGCGGCGCGCTCGTGTCGTTTGTGCCGAATTTAACACAATCGCCAGCTAAGCTAACGTTAGCATAACTCAACCGGCAAGCATCAACAGCTAACATAGCACTAGCTAGAAACTTGTCCTAGCTTTGGCAACAAAGGAATAACAGTGTGTGTGTGAAAGCATTTCAGGCAGGAAAAGTTAGGAAAAAAGAGAAGACAGGGGAAGCTGAACATAACTTTAGTTTGTGCAGATTTTTTTTTCTCTACAAAACAAAATTGTTGCGGTCAATTTAAAGGGATAATTGATGTTTGTGTAGATGGCAGTAGTACAGAATGGGGCTAATATACTACTAAACACAGATAGATCCATAGCAAGACTACTTTACTACTCCAAAACGAAATAAACAGGTTACTTTAGCCACTTTATATTAATCAAAACACAAAACAATGAGGTAGATAAAAGATTTAATTAAAACTGAAGACTGATTTACAATGACTAATTAGACTGACTCACTGATAGTTGCTGTATTAGTCTGAGACATATTGATATTGCAGTGGTTGTAAAACGCATGATTATCCAAAGATTTTAGAATTAAGTGTTCATTTATACCTGAATAGTAAAGTTACAAAAGTTGAAAATTTTGACTTTCTTTTAAAGAGTTTAATAAACAGTTGAACTGATCTGACCTGTTTGTCTCACAGTTTCATTGATCACTAGATAGCAATGACTTGGAATGAAGTAAGTTTGATTAAAAAAAAAGAAGCTTTGATGTAGTTAAGCTACTTGTGTCATTTTATTATAGCTTAGCTTGCTACGTTTCTCTGGTGGGTAGCTTCAGTGTAGTGAAGCTTAATTTACTATAGAATAACTTGTAGCTTAGCTCACTAATGAAGGGGGGAGGAGAAAATTGAAGGAAAACAGAGGAAATTTTGAAATTAATTAATTTGAGAAATCTAACCAAACATGACACTTTGCTGCAGAATAGCATAGGATGCTCTTGATCTAGAAAATAGAAAAAAATAAATTCTAAATAACATGAATAAAATAAAAGCAATAAATTAACAAATATCGAGTGCCAGCTCGTCTTTGGTGATGTTCTGATCGACGAGAGCGTCGGTGATGCCAGGGACACCTTCCTGTCTCAGCTGCTCCTGCTTGGCTTGACGCAGCAAGGCAACATCTCCTCTGTCCCACTCAAAGATGCAGCTCGACAGCTTTGCCATGAAGACAGGGTACAGAGGATGAGCATCCTTTGTGCATCCAGATGCCAGTCGCCGCATGAAATGGTAGATGTCCAGCTTGACTATCAAGTCTGGCCACCCACCAAATCTCTCCTTTGGCGTTTTCTGCACTCGGCCCTCCCAACAACACTCACAGTCGACGTAAAGCAGCTGAGGTGGAGCCCCACCGGCAATACTGTACCTCGACATGAGGCCAGCTGCCTTTCCGTCCAGGACAGGACCCTCCTGAGCAGACAGGACACTGATGAGGATTTGTCCTCTCTCATTGCTTAGATGTAAGCCACAAAGCTGTCCCCTTAGCAGCGCCAGAGAGCTTCTTGGTGATCTGCAATGGTACAGAAAACACAGTGAATTCAATTTAATAAAATGTCAAATCTGTATCTGAGCACCAGGGTAATAATTATGTATTTATTTTACATTAGCAGTTAAAAATACTTACCTTCTTTGTGGAGTCCATTTTTAGGAGGCTGCCAAAGGTGGACGTTATGCTGGGTTTGATGTGGTCCAGCCTGCTCAAAATGTCACGCCCATAAACCGCCAGCATCCATCTGTGTGATGGAACATCCACAGGCTCAGTAGGATCCTGGATTCTTTATGTTGTCTTGCAACCAGCTGAACTGCACCAGAGAGTCTCTGTGATCATAAAGTAATACAGTACCAGTCCACATCCAGAATATGGCGGACTCTCTTGTGAGCTCCATAGCTTGTGAGCTGTGTGCCACAAGCAGGACAGGACAGGACAGCTTGACCTTCCACAGGTGGAATGGCATCCATAAGAGAAGTCGGTGGTGGAAAAAGCGCTCAGGAGTGGGGACCCGATGGCATATGAGGGATGGCTCTGGTGGATTAAACCACAGTTTCAGGTCTGTGCGCAGACGCTGGTTTTTCCGCGGGGCTGCTGAAATCCACTTCTGATCTTGAGGCGGTATGGTCCTCAGCAGCTCTGTGGGCAGCCAGGCAGCGTCTGAAACAGGTGGGATCCCCACATTTTTAAGCAATGGCGAGGTGAGAGGAGCAGAGGGGGTTCCAGAGGAGACACAGGAGGAGGTGGCAGATAACACTTCGTATTTCATGAAAAATAAAATAAATAACTTAAATACATGGATATGATAACAATCTACTCGAGCAGTTCCTGTTTCAAGTGTAGTAGAATATCTTTTTACGGCTGTAGCAGTGGAGGGAAGAATGGAAGAAGCTGGGTTTGATAAAGGAACAGGAGAGGGGGGAAGAGACGGAGGAACAGTCTGCAGAAACATCTATAGACTGCGGCCAGGTGGTGACACTTTTCTTTTTGTAGGGCTTGTGATGAGGCTGTATACATCGAGGTTTTAGGGAATAAAGGCACAGTTCACAATATTGGATAACCTTAGATCAGAATCAGAAAAAACTTTACCATCTCCTAATTCCCCTTCGGGGATAAATAATGAATGAATGAACCTATCATTATTGGCACAGCAGTCAATAACACCAGATTAATTAAACATGGAATGAATGCCATGAAAGTCCCACTATAGTTACTGCTATATGAAAACAATAACAGTGTACCAGTGTATTTTAAATCAAAGTCAATCTATGTATCATTCTCTTTACATTACATAAGTGAATGTTTCCCAGCCAAACTTAAGTTTGGCTTTAACATGGCACCATGGGAGCCCCCACTGTGGCTTTGTAAACTGACAAAAAGAAAAAAAAATGACTTTAACTGGGGCTGACATTTTATATAGTTGAGTATATTAATAATAATTATAATAATAATATGAATATCAGCACAAGTAAATCCTCTTTACTTACTGATGTTAAAGTCAAAATGGGCCTTCTAGGTTCACCACTAGCTAAGGAGACATCCTTTGGTGGTGGTGAACCTGCAGGTGAGGGTCCTGGCTGCTGTGCCACTGTATATGATGTTCCTGGATGCACTGAGACAGGGAGCGAACTGGAAACCTACAGGTTCACAGACGAGATAAAAAAAAAAATTGTAATAGAACAGAATTCAACACCAGCTAATTCTATGAGAGACTTCAGATACCTTCTTCTTACAGCTCTGTGCACATCCAAACAGTGACATCTGTCCCCTCATCTGCACTGGGCATTTCTCAATCTGTATGTTTGACAGCAAATAAGAAGGTGTTCCTTTTAAATATGTCATAGCTTTACATTTAATATGATAAACATAATGCTCTGTCCAGGTTTACCTTCAGATATAGATCATGCTACTTCTTCTGCCGAGGTGCTGATCTGTTTCCTGCCTCAGAGGCAGCAAATCTCCGCAGGCGGGATATCCACTCCTCCTCTCCCATGGCCCTATGTTTATTTTTGTTTGGAAGCCATCTGCTACTAACAGGAAAATTATATTTATACCAATACAGCTAATATACGTCATATAATAAGAAGAATAAACATCAAAAGGAGCCAGTCTTTTGAACGACTCTTTGAAAGGAACAGATCCGCAAGATCCGACTCCGACTTAAAGAGGCATAAATACCATCTCTAGTTTACACTGATGTGAAACTTCCAGTGACTTAAGTGGCAGGTTTTCTGAGAGAAAAGAGAAAATAA
Organism: Mugil cephalus; assembly: GCF_022458985.1. Classification (NCBI taxonomy): domain Eukaryota; kingdom Metazoa; phylum Chordata; class Actinopteri; order Mugiliformes; family Mugilidae; genus Mugil; species Mugil cephalus. The sequence goes on along the minus strand of NC_061774.1, from coordinate 22,818,621 downwards.
CCAGTCTGAATAGAAGAAATAAACAAATCTGTCTGAGAAGCATTTACCCTGGAAAAAAAACAGTGAAAATCTAAACAGAAATCATTTTCCCATCGAGTAAAACATAAAGACAATTGCAGAACATTATTGGCTCCTTTTGTTTGCAGCAGGATGCAAACGCAAAACTTGCCGATACTGAGGAATATTCGAAACAAAAAGCCAGTGTAATCAAATATAAATAGCAGCTGCATTGCTGTGGATTCCCTGCTGTTACAATTTTAATGCGCAAATGCATTAAATGAGGAAACATAACCCTGGCAGTGCTTGGAAAGCATATTTTTTTTTGTACTGCATATATTATGTGTGTTCTTGCTCTGGCTTTAAACGAACACTATTGTTCTTTTGACTAGATTAAGTATGTCACAGAGATACTGGGAACCAAGTAGCCGTCTCCCATCTGCGGTCCCTGCAAAGTAAACACCACAAAGCACTGACTGTACTCCAGACGTCGTTTGCTTTTCTGCTTTTGCTCAAGTAAACGAGGCAAAATATTTTACGCATTCTATTAATATTATTATTAGCAATTCTTGTAGAGTGTTTTGGAATTTGTGCTTTCTTAACTCATAATCAATTACACAAATCCAATTGCATGGCTCGGTTTGACTCCGTTTGTGAGGCTCCACTTACTTTTGGGTCGAGAATCTAAAGCACGTTAGCCAGCTTTAGTCTTTTTACGTTTTTGCAGATTAAATCGTGGATGCTCAGCAACACAGGGCTACCTTTACAGTATATATCCTTCAATAGAGAGATTATATTCAATTTTATTGTAACCGCATATCATACCGATACATACATGATAAAATGCAGTGTGGCAACTATTATACAGCCTATGACTATGGTGTTGGTCATTAAATATTTTAGAGTAATATTATGTAAAAGATGTAATACACATGGATTTAACTTTAAAGCAAATAGGTACAAGCGTCCTGTTCCTGCATGGGTGATTATCTTTCACCTGGCAACAACTTATTTAACTTGCAATGAGTAGCTTCTCATTTCTTAAACAACCGTGTCTGAAGACACACCTTGTGGTCATGGAAAAGATGCAAGTCTGTTTGTGAAGGGTCGGATCACTGGCATGCATCAAGCAGAGAAAACATCTAAGGAGACTGAAGCAGAAGCTACTAAAATTGTGTTTCAAACTGTCCAAAGCATAACTGAAAACTGGAGGGAAGAAATGTGGTCAGAAAAAAATCCCGATTGATAGTGATCACTGAAAACGAAAATCAAATCGAAGAAACACAACAGTAGAACTCTGGGCTATGTTTGATAGTGAAAGTAAGAGCACAATACAAGTAAGATGTTAAGGGAACTCGAGGGATTGGGATTGGACAGCTGAGTAGCATTAAGAAAACCACTAATCAGTGAGGCTGACAGGTATAAAGGCTTCAGTTTGCTAGGGAGCATAAAAATTGGACTCTGGAGCGATGGACGAAGGTCATGTGGTCTGATGAGTCCAGATTTACCCTGTTCCAGATTGATGGGGCATCAGGGTAAGAAGAGAGGCTGATGCACCCATCATGCCTAGTGACTACTATACAAGCCTGTGGGGGCACATATTAGATCTTTTCCATGTATTGCACAAGTGTGGACATATCCCATATTTCCCTGTAGTGCACTGGTGTGGAGAGAGGTTCTGGCACGTGGGTATAATGTGCAGGAGGGCTGCTTTTCCACTGATATCAGTACAGCGTTACGAGCAAGAGAGTGGATAGCAACATACAGGCGAGCAGAAAAAAGGGTACAAAGCAGCTACACACCGTGCAACATTATCAACATGCCCACTCGCTCGCTGTGAATCCTACGGACCATTACCTTCTCTGTTCATACACGTCCTCAATCGGACATTACACAGGGAGCTGGCAGCATGAAGTCCAATTTAATGTCTGCTCTGACTGATCAGTGTGGACTCTCATACACAGCTCCTCTGGCGAATGCTGGAAAAACATTACGACTGCAGTGCATGTGTGAAAGGGGCTTTAGGGGGGATTTTTATATATTTTCTGAACAGTGCGGACTAGAAAGCTAAGATTCAAAAATATATGATAAAGCAAAATCTCCCAGGTAAGAAGCCCCTTGATATAAGAGCTGAGATGTCTTGAAGATACCCCAAACAAGTCCAGTTGCCTTTGTTTCAACTGGGACTGTGAAGTCATCAGTTTATAGCTGAAATGGTTTATGTGTATGTGTAGTTATATAGTGCAGGCCAATGGGGATCTATTTATTCCTACCTGAAATTTAGGGTTAGGATTACTTTTTTCTTTATACACATACTGTTTATGAGTATGTGTGTGTATATTTATGAGTGCGTGTTTGTGTGTGTGTGTGTCTGTGCAGTGCGACAAAACCATCCTGTCACAATACCGACCAATTTCAACCAATAAGGCAACAGAGAGTGAGATGAAGCGCTCCATTTCAGTCCACCTTGAACACACAAATGCACTTCATTTCTCTCTCTGCTCTCTCTACCTCTCACCCTCTCTCTGTTCCTCTCAGTCAGCCTCACACACACACAATCTTTTCACACATGAGCAGCCACGCACAAACACACTCTTCAAGGTCAGAATGCGCAGGGAAGCAGTGAGCTGTTTCGATGTGCCATATGTCTGCCTCACATACAGTATAGGTACCGCTCTCTTGTCAGCACGCTCTCCAGCACTCTTTCTCCCATGTTTTGCGCGCCTTCTTTCAGAGTCTCTTGTTTTGGCTTTGCCTGCTGGTCTTCGACGGAGCGTCCACTAGCCGTTTTCACAGCAGACATTTCAACTCGTCAGAGCAGCTAATGACCCTGCTGTTACTCGTAACGTTAACATCCCCAGCCATCCGTGCTTGTTGACAGCAGCCATTCAGTACATTGACATGCACGTGAAAAAATCCAACGAATTATTGCCTTAATCCGGCTTTAACTGGACATCTTAAGTGCGCGTTAAAACGTTACTGACTACTATTGGAGTTGTCCTTATCCGATTAAGACATCCATATAATGCTTCTCTGGCATGTATATACCTTAATCGGACTTTAACTAGACAATGCTTGTCGTGCTGCACTGACGTATGACCCCATAATGAAAAAAATTAAAAATACCAAGAAAGCCAGTAGAAGAACCACCTGTGGGATAGCCCGCTTTTTGTCTGCACCATAATTATGGCATGCATTACATACGAGATTAAAAAAGCTGCGCTATTATCCATCTTGTTGTTGTTTGAAATGCCAGTCTTCCACATGAACGACTCTTGTTTATTATATGACGTAACAGGTCAACCAAAAGGGGAATGTATTAACCTGCTGAAAAGACACATATTGCCACGTAGTGTGGAGGAGGAGGACATGTTCCTGTCAGTTACTCGGTTTTCTCAATTGCATGTAAACTGGGATGAGGACCGCATTCAGAGAGCTCGATTAGGCTGTCCATGAAAACGCACATACCCAACTACTATGAAATATAATGCTGTGTCAGTAATGTGGTGGCCCAACAGTTTTACAAGAGTTGCAAGACATTGTACTTGACATTCTACTTTGCCTGCACCCTATAACGGTGTTGTTTATACCTGTGCACTCGTCAGTCTCTGCTACAACGTCACCCAAACGCCAGTCAGCGGTGTAGGGTTAATTTTGTTCCTGCACTTCCAACAATGGCAAGTGAAATTTTAGCTGAAAAGTCACCAAAGACAAATCAAGCCAATGTTTGTATTTATAAACTACACTCCTCACTTAACCTTTCCTCAATGTGCTCCATGTTTATTGATCCAAAAATATCCGTTTGAATGTTGAGGAGATGGAGAAGCAGCCGGAAATGCTAAAGTGGAAACATGCTACTACCAAGCAGACCAATCACAGCTCTTACGGTCGTCGTAGCTATGGTATAAACCGACCAGTAGACTCATGTCGTCAGTAGACTAATGGATAGTAAATTAAGAAACTTTTTTTTCTTTTGTTATTGGCATCATTTGAATTGTCAAATAATTTAAGTCACATTTTGATTCAGAAGTTTTGCTGGTACCCAATATGGCAGCAGAATATTTATAGAGTTCTTCTCTTAGGACCACCAAAAAGAGACATTTGTACTCACGGCCTCTCTTTGTCTCTCTCTGGTTGTTTCATGTACTCAAACTGAGCCACACGTCTGATTTGTTTAGTCGCCCACAGAAAAAAAAAAAAAAAATCTTGGTTCTCCAGTTGGCTATTTCACCAGTCAAGACAAAAAAAAGGGCTGATTAAAAGAAGGCTTCATCTTGCAGTCGGCTCTATAGTCCATCATACGGCATGTACTGGCAAAGCTTTAGGGAATAAACATTCACACACACATGAGCCCCAACAAGGCCAGAGGGAAAAGGCTAAATCACATTGTTTTGTGGCCCTATAGAGAATTGATGGGCATACAATAAAAAGCTAACCATCTTATAAACAACAGGCCAACATTTGATTTATTCCTTCAATAAAATCCTACTCTTTCACACCCTTGGCTCAGTAAACAACCTATGTATATAAACTGCTTGCCATGGGCAAGTTGGGATCGACTGCATAAACAATGCTATAAAATTATTTTATTTGAATTTTTTCTTTAAAATACAGACTGCTGCTTCTATTCCAGTCATTTTTGTGTGACCTTTTTAATATCCTCACAAAATAAAAGTTATGTCTAGACGCTAACTGGACAATGATAGGTTATCTCACCAATAAAAGTCACAAATATAGAAATTTAGAAATAAATCTGTTAAATGGCTCAGTTACTGTATGATAGATGCTTCATAACATGCTTTAATGCTCAATGTCAATATTACATTTTTTGCGGTTGTTTGCCAACAGATATTGCTGTTCATCTTTATGTTAAAATGTCTCTGACCGACTGAGTCCACGTTTTATTTGAAACTTAATTCATTAAAGCTGGTTAGGAACCACACAAAGGCCCAACACTTATTAAAGGGAATCCCCAGACTATTTTGGCAGATCTGGTTTCCATGACTAATGGCTGTGTTATGTTACTTAAGTCTATTGAGTTCTTTGATCAATGGAAATTAAAAACCCTGCTGATTAATGGTTTAAAAGGATGGTATCTTCAATAATAATACTCAGATGCTTTTATCAAGGCATCCTCAAGGTGATCAAAGTCTTCAATTGCTTTGTTCTTAAATGCTATAATTAAGCTTTTGCACAAGGGATATTAATTTAATAGATGTTGTTTAATAGACGTTTTTATATTATGCGAGTAGTGTAATGCATGTTGATTTATGTCTGTGTCTTTTATATTCAGTGGCATATATACAGCCAGCGGTGTGTGGTTTAAATTGGCAAAATGTATTGGTGTGTGCCCAAAACTTTCCAAAGTTTTTAAGAAGCATATATCGCATGGAAACCATGGCCTATTATGACCTCCACTTAAACTGTAGTTTGGGAAATCAAGATGACTACAAGGGGTGCAGCGGTCATGCTGTGGAAATCAGTCCGAAGTGTTTTTGTACTAAATAGTTTTACATTGCAGAGGGCAGTGATACACCCTGCAGTGTCAAAACTAGCACAAAAAAACAAAGAAGAATAAAGAAAGCCGAAGCACAAATAAGCAAAAGTTGGTAAAGGTTGAGCTCAGTTTCAAAGTCCCACCAAATGCAATTTCTCAACAAGACTAAGAGCTGACTAAGAGTTGCCAGCTCAGCAGAGAGCTTTTTGAGAAGATAAGATCGGTAATATAAACTTGAAACCCCTGCCAGATACATTTAAAACAGATTTTTAATTGCATTAATCTCGTGCTAACTATGGAAACTTTTGCGATTAATCGCGATAAAATGTTTAATTTATCTGTAACCTCAATCTAGACATATGTATGCTTTTATATTATGATTTCCTCACTGTGACTACATAATAATCAATTTTCTCTTTTGCTAAAATCCTTTTCTTCAGCTCTGGGTAGAGATTGTTCAGATTGTTTTCTACCACCAACTTGTCATCGCACTTACAGCGTCCAATTCTCCCTCTCCTAAGTTTAGCCACTGCCTTTTGCTCTCACCTTGTGATGGATCTGGATTCTTGCCAGGTCATGGCAACACGACTCACGACAATCCATCTCACCTCAAAGCTATGAGCTTGTGGCTGATTCACAGAGGTGCTGACCAATCAGTATCCTGTGAGGAAGTACTGGCCACTAGTGAGTATTTTCGGTGACTATCCATACAGCACAACAACAATATGAGCTTTCGAGCCTCACGGGGACCTTCAGGGTGAAAAAGGATCTTAGAAAGGCAATGTCTTTGTTTTGTGTACTTCTGGCTGAGTCTGCAAATAGTGTTCCCAGACTGAAACTCTGCTAATCTGCCGAGTTGTGAGGCCATGAGCCCGATTCTGTGAAGATAATTAATTAACATATTCACGGCAGTGTTGCGTGATCAAAACCATCAGAAGGAAATCCCTTCTCTGCACACACACATAAATGAGTTTGTGCATGTGTATACCATACTGATCACGTTCTTTCATTAACGAAAGCTTCCAAGAAAATGTATGCCATGATTACAAACACTTCTGCTTCAACGCTGTATTTAAAACCAAGCAGCTGACAACAAATGGGTAGATGACAAATCACTGAAAGCATTATAATGTTGCCCAGCCATGGCACAATGGTGCTTTTAGTTTGTAACTGGATGCAAAGACTTAAAGAGCAGACAGATCTAAAATTAAGAGCATTACATTGAGCCAATTGGTTTTCATCGAAGTTGCTGTTGTCAGAAAGATGGTGAGTAAGTTTATGAAGCAAGGACAATGTGCTGTACGAACATCGGCCTAACCTGTAATCACGTGACTTTCATGAACCTCACACTGAATGCAGCAAGCAGCAAAAAGGGCTGAAGTGACAATCAACAGGTTACATCTGTACCTTCGTCTGCCGATTAATGGTGGTGCCCAACACTGGATTTATTCTAAGTGTCTTCTGTGATTCTCGTTTGGATTTTTCTGTCATTGTAGCACAAGCTTTAGTTTTGGATTTTCACTTGGATTTTCTTCTTGCTTTTACTTCCAACAGTGATTGTTTGCTCATTCCCTCATTAGCTTCACCTGTGTCTTGTCAGCCCATCAGGCCATGTGGGGGTATATATAGGCATGCCTAATTCCTCGTCAGTTTCTCTCTGTTCTCTCGCAAATGTTTTGCCTTTATCCATTTCCACTTCCTTACTTGTGATTTCTGGTTGTGTGTTAGATTTTGTGCAGATTGCGTTATTCTTTTAAGAGCTTGTTTTACTTTATTTTATTCTTTTTTTTTTTCTATTTTATCCTGTTTGGGGAATTCACTCCTGTGTATTGCCTTCGATTCTACCATTCTGCTCTACATTGTGGCCAGAAGTTAAAGAGCTATGTTTTCCCTTAGCGCTGGCACCAAATCAGAGCAAGATAAAACTGGATATCGACATAATTCTAATGTTTCTTTATGTTTCTCTACAAAATAACACATTTTGTCTGACTGGAAGTCAAAACCCTCAAAGGTTCATCGGTTAAGTAATGATATGTTTTATGGCAAACAATTTGTAATAATAACAGTCTTTATTTTTAATAGCGCAAATCAACAAAGTGATTCACAGCAAAAAAAGATTTCAGTTAATACTCAGAACTCAAAAGAAATAAAGGCTTTCTGATAAGAGTATGTTTTAAATGGAAATTTAAAGTAGAGTCGGCTCTTTTCTTAATGATATGAAAAAGTTGTGCCCCAGTGTTCAAAATATTAATTATAAAACCATTAGACCTGTTTATATCAGGTAAAGTATGCATGCCCTTCTTGCTATCGTCACATAGGCCTTCATGTTGAATGTGACATGAGGAAGAGAACAACTTACAACGTCTTTCTGAAAAGGCTGCTGCTGTTTCTTTAAATATTCGCTTGATTTCCTCCCACTTTAGTCACGCTTAGTTGTTTGGCAACTGATGAGGTTTTTTTCTTCCTATGTACTTCCTCCAGAGAAGGCACTCCAAGGCATTGCGTGTCTCACCCTTCGAGCTGGTGGCTCGCTGTTTCACTTCAAGTCTCAGACCAGTCACTACAGGAGTCACCGTACCCCCCACAGATGATCTTCGGGATTAGCACTCTCAAGCGTAGACTATATAAAGCTGGAAGACGGAAGAGCTCCTCAGATATTGCTCCTGCGAGATATTTGCAAGCCAGCATTGCCAGCCTGTCTTTGTCTTGGTTTGGCTTGGTTTGTTACAAGGTGAGTGATGCTGAGTGACTGTAGCTGACGTGCACCTCCCCGGAAATGTAAAATGCACTGCGCCAACACAGACTTTACGAGCTGTGATCGGTCTGCTTGGTAGTTAAACATTTCCACTTTAGTATTCCCGGCTGCTTCTCCATCTCTGCGATTTTTGAATTGGTTTTCTTGGATCAATAAAGAATCGGTATATCAGGGCTTAGAGATATAGACATTTGTATGACGTGTTTGCCGAAATTTCGTCGGAATTCAGGCGGAATTTCAGTCACTATTGTTGAAAGTGAAGTAGAAACAAAAATGAACCCAACTGGCAAAAAAGGTACAGCCCCGATTAGCAGTTGGGAAGCGTTTTTTACAGAGGGAGCCAGACTGATTCTGATGGAAAGGGCCAATGTGGGTCTGTACAGTGGATCTGTAGTTAGCACTGATGCCTCCCAGCGAGAACGTCTGAGTTTAAGTTCGGCTTGGGATTTTCTGACTGAAGATAGATACTTTATTCATCTCTATGAGAAGTTCACAAGTTTGCATGTTCTCCCTTTGTCTGCATGGGTGTTGTCTGGTTTCCCAATACCTTCTATTTGGTGATTCTAAATTAACCCTAGGTGTGAGTGCGAATGGTTGGTTGTCTCTTTGTTAGCCTAGCAATAGACTGCCGACCTGTCCTGGGTGTAACCGCTCTCGCCCAGTGACAGCTGGGAAAGTTGACCCTAGTTAGGATAAGTGGAAGTAGAAAATTAGATGAGATGAGTTTAGGACTAACGTGCTGTTTAGCATCTTTCATCATTACCAGTTGGTTCTCAGCCGGATCAACAGCCTATTTTCTCATATGTGACTGTAACTTAACTTGGACTAACTGGATTAATCCGCGTTCATTTTGACAACCCTACTTTTCACATGTCAGACGGTCGCTTCCTAATGTAACTAGACAAACTAGAGCCATCCTCCTCTGTGCTACAGTCTCAGTTTGTGATTCAGGTTTAAGAGACAGGTTGCACTTTACTTAAGAGTCACGCCCGGTTTGGCTTTGAGCTTCTCTTTCTCTTCTCTACTCTGTCTTTAGATGCATTAGTCGTTTCAGGGAGATCAGGTTGATGCCGACTGAAAATAGGAAAGGCGAACCAATCGTGTGACATTCAACACACACGCAGCTGGCGGCTATTTGCTTGTGTGCACACCAATGCAAATAAACCGGTCCTTGAGGGGAGGTATCAAAACAAATGAGCTTCATGAAGCAGATGGTTTAGAGGCCTGAAATTGTTTCTGTTAGTCTACGTATCTATCTTTTACTTTCTCAGTCACTTCCATCCTTTTTATCACATTTGCTTTTGCACACCACTAGTTCCCTTCATTCCCCAGACGGCAGATGATCTGACATCAGTTCTGAAGCTTTTTTTGTTTCTTATTGCAGGTTTTCTTTCTTTCTTTCTTTTTTTTCATCTTTTAGAGAGAGAGAGCTTTGGGATATTTATTTTTGTTTTTTTTAAAAGAATCACTTCCCTACCTCTGGGACCATGAAAGAGAAGGGATGGATGGAGATAAAGAATAGAAAGAGGAGTGGAGTGAGCGCGTATAGTGAGCATGGGTGGGGGGGCAAAAGAAAGACAGTGTGATGAACTATGTTAGTTGTGTGTGTGAATGAAGTGTCCACGCCTCTGACATATTTGCTTTCTGAAGTGTATCTCTAAGCTTTAGGGGGAGTACATGCGGTACAAAGAGGGATGAGGGAAGCGATAGCGATAGCCTGATGCATGTTTCAAAGTCAGTGCGAAAACAGTGCAGAGCCCATATTCATCAAGCATTTCAGAGCCCCACCACAGGACCTTGAGCTAGGACAGAAATACAAATAACCTAAAACCTTCCTGCCTCACAGTTGGACTTGAAAGTTGCATGTGAAGGTTGCTTGCGGGTGCAAATTCAAATTGAGAGGGGATTTTTGGACTTTTCCGGGCAGCTTTGAGGATAAAGTTGAATAAATGTGATCAGTAGGTGTCACTACGGAACATTGTAACATCCCTGTGAGATTAGGTCACAGAAACAAGTATGTTAGCATTGGTACAGGCATTTGACTTGTACTATGCTAACTTGTGAAGTTACTTAGAAAATGATGCGTTAATGTGAGTGTTTTATTTGGTCAATGCGATTCTTCAGAAGTTTACTGGAGAACACATTCACATTGTTTTTCTGTTTCTATTCCAGTTTTACTGATATTATTCACCTCTTTTTGCATCCCTATGTTTCACCGTGGGTTCATTGGGTTGGATTTGTATTTTGAAACCAAAGAAAAAAGGAACACAATAAAACACTTTGTCTAACAAAAAAAAAGAAAAAAGTGCGTGAAAGGCTGTGGGCCACATCTATCGGCTTCAATGAGACTGCTTTACAGCTTTAATACAGCTGTAATGTCATAAAAATCTACCTTTCGCCCGTGGAAGGTCTCTTTGATGTCTGATGAACTGATGTCATTACAGACTTCATCCCCGGAGAGGGGCAGAGATAAAACTTCCAAACTAACCCATGGCCTTTTGAAGCGATCGCCTGGGATCTTTTGGGTTATTGAGTTTGTTCTGTCAGTCATTCTGTGGACTATTGTTTCATTGGAGCAGAGCAGGTAGTGGAGGTATAGTCCCTAGATCACCTCCTTATTTTGGATTACTCCTATGGGATGGCCATAATTAAACAAATGACCCAAAAGTTTCATGTCATTTTTCTGCCGGACTCAAAGTGTTATGAACACCACAGGACTCGTGTTTCTCTAAGGATGTGTAAATTGTACGGCATGGATCTATGTCGTTTTTCCTTCCATTGGTCACTTTATGGATGATGGACTACATGTTAGTACATGGTCAAAGCGCAGTCAACTGGTTCTGGAGCACAGTCTTCCACCGGGAAAAGAGCTTTTAAACAGACATCTCGGACGTCTCCAGTAAGACATATCACCTTGTTGCCTCCGCCAGTCTAACACTGCACAAGTTATAGAGGAATACACTGAGCAGGGAACATAAACGCCTCCAAAATCTAATAGTCTAAAATAGTCCAATAGTCATTCAGTTAAAAATAAATGGAAAAGCTGAAAAAAACAACAACATTAAAGTCAACACTGGTGTTGGATTAATGCAACAATATGCCTCGGCTGGAAAATAAAATGCATCTGTGTGATTTTGGGCAGTGTTTCCTTCCTTTTTCTCTTTTTTTTATTTTAACAATTTCTCTGTATCTGGAAGGTGTGAATAAAAGTTGTGTGCACATTCAGCACATGACCTGTTAGTTGCTTGAGCCTCATTTACTATATAGCCAAGCTAATACAACAACAGAGAAACCAAACAGAGGACACAGTCATACAAAATATGTAAAAATGCTGTTACAAACACTAAAAAAATAAGTAAAATAATAAGCCCATTAAATAAAATGATTGTTAAACTATTGAGAACTACTATGAAATGAAAACTTGCATCTTATTTCTGACACTGTGCTCTCCTCTTCTGTCCTCCTCCTCCATAAATGCTTCGTGTTGTGGTTTAACCTGAGGTGTTTCACAAGGTTTGTTGTGTTGCCACAACTCAATAGTTTAGTTACTTTCCACCGTGTTCCTACATTATCTCAAATGACTTAAGTGCTGATATTTTGATTTGAGAGTCGATATTAGAGCTTAAGTATCGATATTTCAGTATCGATCCGCACATCACTACCTGAAAGCGGTGCTAATAAAAGTCGAATCCCCTCATACAATAGATGCTCCGGTGATCTGTGACCTCACAGAAAGCACAGTGCTTCAACAATAGAGCCGACGTCGGAGAGATTAGATTTCAAGGCAACGGGACAAAATTGTACATTCTTCTCAGGGAAGACCTCACTCTTTTGTCTGACGAAGCCATCACCAGCGGCGTGATGTGAACTTGAATGATATGACTTCAACTCGTTGACAGGGCCGCAAGCTGTCAGCGCTGGGGTTATGAAGCGTGTTCAGACAAAACAGATGACAGAGGATTTCCGATGAATTAATCATCAGTGGCACCACACTGAACTCAAGGGCCAGCCCACGACTATATGATAACATAATCTATACCACATTGTGACTTTGTACTACCTTATATACACTGTATATATCTCACTTCTCTTTTTTTCTCTCAAAGAAGCTACAAAAGCATTTAAGCAGTTGCACACAGTCCACAGCTCATCAAATAAAAGTTAAAATAAAAGTTTGTTTTTTTTTGCTTTGTCATGGCTTCACCATGTTTGAGGTGTTCCTCATAAATAGGTGGCCTGCTCCTTTAACAAATAAATAACTAATGACTTATGAAAGCAAAAACAAAAAAAAATAATGAAATTCATGAGTATAAACTGGCTTCTACATAAGATGCAAGATGCACTTAAATGTACTTCTTTTAGTGTCAGTTTATTTTCTATTTTTTTTTTGGGGGGGGGGCAAAAGCTGAAACAGTGAAACGACCTAGGGTACTCTACTACAATCGACATCTGTTGCTTTGTCATTGATCAGTACAATCAGATAAAGTTTAAATGTCATATTGACATACCTACAACAATGACATACCATGCACACAGAATAAAACTGCGTTTCTCTCTCAGGTCTGTGCAGACTGAGCAAATAAGATAAAAGACTCAGATAAAATACTAAAAGACTTAAGTTAAAATAAGTAGACTGTGAGGTGCACGGTGTCCTTCCCAGGTCAGATCAGCGGTTCAGCAGAGTCTAACAGCTTGTGGGAGAAAACTGTTGAGCAGTCTGTTAGTCCTGCTCTTGATGTTCCGGTACCGTTTGCCTGTTGGCAGCAGTTCAAAGAATTTATTGAGGGGGTCTCCGGTGATATTCCTTGCTCTGTTCTTGCATCAATATGGATTCTTGAAACCATATTTTAAATCAGATATCTGCGCAGCCTTCAGTGCTATTGGACTGAATACCCCCCAGGTTAGAGCAAATAATTAGTTGCACGATAAAATAATTACAGTATACAATGGATAGAGTGCACATGGCATTGGCACTGTATCGCCGGTGGCAAAGGATATGAATGATTTTATTTTAAGGTGATATGTCATATTTACAGTATGGACTCACCACAAGGAGGCGCAATAAGTGGGTTTGTGCAGAGGCTGGTGAAGAGGACTACCATCTCGACTACCATCGAATTCCACTGATGGTGAAACATGTGTGGCTTGGTACAGTAATCATTAGAGATGAGTGGTGGTCTCAGCACTCTGTACCTTGAATCATTCATTCATTCATTCATTAGTCCTGTACTCAGCATCTAGAGAGGACGAGTTTAACATACAAATCAATAATTTGGCGTCTTAAGGGGAAACCAAACTAAAAAACCTTTAGAAAAAATTGCATCTGCTTCCCAACCAAGCAACATCATACATTTTCTACTTATATGACTTTAGTATCTTATGGTCATGGCCTTATTATTTTGGAATAATAAGGCCAAGGAATTATTATTTTTTGACTGCTAAACCTTAAAGTGCTGTATACGTATTTTCTTTTATCTGTCAATGTTAATGATAATAACACCCAGGCTGCTAGCTTTCAGGCTACAGCCAGTTCATCTCACCCATCACCTTCAGAAGACTGATCAGAAATCCATGAGGGAAAGAAGCAGGATTGACAACGGCGTCAATGTCCACCCGTCTGTCTTTGTTTTCTGTGATCTACAGTACAAAGTACAAAACAAGAAGAACAGGTTAACTCTGTGTATAACTCAACTCACATCAACTTAGGGTAAGAACAAGAGCTGCTCAAAGAAGGAGCTCTTGCGGAGGCCCTTCAGTCTGCTGAATAATCAATCAGACTGAAGCACATTTAATCAGGAGTGTCTCTGTCCTTTCTCTCCCATAAATCAGGACCACGTTCCTGAAGGCGGCTTTAACAGACTGAACGTGGTTCCAGAACGACTCCCACTATGATGACTGAAAAAAAAAAAAAGGCAGCTGATTGATGTGTATGATTTATGTGTGCAAAAGCGTAACACAGTGATTGCAGTAATGTGAGCTGGAGGCTCCAGTGCTGGGTAGCGGACGCTCTTGATGCTCAGTCATGTTGTCTGATGACTAACGTTCATTAAGGAACGAACACCCGATCAAGATCTCCTGATTTCTGCAAACGAGTGCCCTCCTGTACATGCTTGGATGTGCACCGTATTAACGAGGAAAAGTACAACGTTTAAGCTGTTAACCATCTAACTGTCACAACACCACAGCACATTTGAGCCTCCATCAGAAAAGCTCTGCAGTGTGCAGTGACATGCTGCAGGAAGGATCACTGATGCCTTAATTCCCTCCCTCCTGGACGTCTACACCCACCTCAGCTGAGTGCTTTGCAGGCTAGCCCAACCACCCATAACACAGCTTTCTGAGGTCCTTGCCACCTGGGAGCTGGTTCCAGAGCCTCAGGCTAGCTCCACCAGACTAAGGAACAACTTCATGCACCAATCTGAACTCGTTTTTTTTTACCGTTCCTCTCTATCCTCTGCTCCTGTGAAGGCTGACTTATGAACCACACCTCACCTCTGCTTCGGGATTGCTAATGGATGCCAGACACTGCTTCCCTTTCATGGATACACCAATAATGTCTGAGGTTGTCTATCTGCCAGGTTCTCATCCATTTACTTGACTTGACTTGAATGTATTTACTGTATCAGTCATAATATTATGACCACCTTCTTGTTATTGTGTAGGTCTTCCTTACGCCTCCAAAACAGTTGTGACTTGTCAGAGAATGGACATTAGTCTTCTTAGGATGTTCTGTGGTGTCTGGCAACAGAATGTTGTTGGTAGGGGCCTTTGGGTCCCATGGGTTGAGCAGAGGGGCCAGGTCAACACCTTTGTTGTCTTTTATGTTTTTTGACTTGTTCCTAAACCATTTTTTATGTGTGTACCAGCTGTCAAGTATTATTGCTATGGGTTGGGGGGTGTCTGGTCTGGTCTAGGTGCGAGGTCCAAACATTTGTCACAGGATGGTCAGTGTTATTTAGTGGTCACTGTCAGTGGTTTTAATGTTGTGGCTGATTGGTGTATCTCTATATGTGCTGGTGAAAGCAAGGATTTTGACTGCAGCTTTGTTTACTGGGTGGTTATCAGAGACTTGCCTACAAACCATGAGCTGCCAGAGGCATTCCCATCACTTCTGAATTAGGCCCCAGAGAAGGATGTGAGTGCATTATCCTCCGTATGGCCTCTGCTACCGTGGCACCTATTCATATCCTGCGACAGTACTAATATGACACCTCAGTCATTTACATGCAGAGCGGTCGTCCTATTCCTCTCTGCTACCTTCAGCCCATCTCTCATTCCCTGCCTTTTCACTCCACTCCCATCATTCATTTAACCCCTGTCCATCTATTAAGTTATCTCCTGCACTCACTCCCCTTCTCTCTGTCTTTTTCTTCTGTCCCAACACCCATTCATTTTTCGCCCATCAGCCCCTCATCATTTATCTCCATTTGAAGTGACAGAAAGTTCTACCCCTTTCCATCCACATATGAAAAAGAAAATGTCCTCTCTCTCTGCCTCTGTCTTTCTATCTGCATTCTGCCTTGGTCTGTCCCACTGCTACTGTTTAGTCTTTGTACCGACTTTGCCCTCTCCCCGTCGTACACCCAAGAGGGAAATTAATCAGCAATCTAACCCTGGATCTGTGTGTAGGTATGGATAAAAGCGACAAAATGCATAGAAAAAATGTCTTTGCAAGTGTAAAGTTTGTAAAACACTCGATGTAGAGAAACCGTGGTCCAGCACAGAATGCAGACATGCAAAATAGTGCAGTTGGAATTTGTACGATATGTGTAAGTGCCATAGCATGGTATAGCACAGACAAAATTCTTATTAAAATATTTGCTTACACGCCATTTGGATTTCATCATGGGGCTGGTGTCAACTCGAATAGAGGAAAGGAAAATACCTCTGCAAGAAATTGGATAGGCCACTAAGCATTGTTTGGACACGCAGGACATGGACGAGAGGCCCTTTTCTTATTTTCAGATGTTGGCCAGACGTTCATACATACTGTATATGTACTGATCTTTACCCAGGAAAGATTAATTAATTATTAATTATTATTTACAGTGACGCTAGGACTATTAGCATCTGGGACTGCACAGTATCTTCTAGATACTTCTTCTAGATTCTAGATATTCTTCTCCAGATCAACCACACCCTCTCCAATTTCTGACCAATTGCAGAATATTTGCCAGGACACCACAAAGGAAAAAGGTTCTGCTTGGTTGATGTGTCGAGAACAAGCTGAAAAAACAAAATGAAGCTTTTCAGTATGTAAGAGCCTTTACACCTAGGCTAACACGTGATTCCTAATTTAGATCAGATTACATTTTATTGACAAGTCAGTCACCAATTCCCATGTAGGGCGGTCAAACTATGTCAACCTGTCAGTTTTTGATTGACTTGTCCATCATGTGACACCAGATGGTAGGGACTATGTTCTTGAAAATCCAAATGTTGGCACAGTTTTTTTTTTTTTTTTTTTTTTTTTTTGCTAGTTCCTGGACGGCTTAAAACAACACATATAAATCATTCCAGACAAACTCTATTCGGTTATTTTTTTATACTCCTTCGCCAAATACTGTGAATTCCTTGGAGTTATCCAGTATTTCCAATCTTTCAGGGGAGGCCAACACATTCTGTTCAGTTTGCAGCAGCCCTTGGCTGTCCTGCAGTAACACGTCATAAATGTCTCAGTCATTGCATCAGAGGTTTCAAGTTTAAATCACTGCCAGTGCAAAGCTATTAAAGATGCCTGGCTTTCTGCACATATGGCTTCACGTTTTTGCAACAGCCCCGCATTGTCACAATGTGCTGATGAGAAGTCAGGGGAATAAATTCCACAATGCTTCAGGGCGCAGGTGTTATGTTGTTGTGTAGGTGTCCATGAAAGATTCATGGGTATGCCATTACCAACTAATAAAAACCACACGCACGCGGGAAATCAGAACGTTACTGTTTGTTAGTGTTTGGTTTAGAATCCATATGTGGTCATTAATATACAAGACAAACATTGACATGGATGGAACATATGGTCTCCTTCTCCAATGCCTTATCAATATCACTGCTTGCATTATGCATGTTTGCTTGAGTCCACGATACAAATGGGAGGTTGTTTACTGAACAAGGTCATGCTCAGTCATACTCAAACATTCTGCAGTGCTTCAATCTGAAGGCACCTATGCAATAAAAATGAGTGCGAGTGAAGGGATAACTGTCTGTGCACGAGGACCTGACATGTCTGCTGGGTGTGAGCGTCCTGGTCGGATATTGGATATGATGATGGTATATTGGCTCTTAATCCGCAGGGAGAGCTCAAATCTCTCCAATTCATGGGGGTGTCATCCAAAGTGGTTACAGGATTAATTGAAACTTCCTGGCGGGGGAAAATATAAAATAAATATACATTGCAATGGATGGACATGCAAGAGTACATGCATGTAAATGTAACTCCCATCTAAAACCTTTGACACGTAATCAATTGAATTTACTTTTGAACTCAAGTTAATTAATTTGGAATAATAGTAAATAAAAATGCAATAAATCCTACCCCAAAATACTGTCCATTTCCACTGACTGCATTTGTCTCCTTTAATAACACTTTAACACATAAGCTGTTCAACTTTTTTCCAGAGCACTTTAAAGGACTTGATGAGTTCATGCTGACCTGGAAAGAGAGATGCACAATAATGGAAGCCTTGGAATCTGAACATTTACAGGTCCTTCACACCACAGATGCAAAGCTCATAATGTTTAATGTTAAGGACCAAATGCAACGTGAAAGCCCTCAGCCTTTTCGAATCCCAGACTTGTAGTTGCTATGTTTCAAAACTGAAAGAGACAGAGAAACTCTTACCTTTTATTTCAATTTTCCTCCCCAGTCTTCTCCTTCTGGGTTTGGATGGTCGAATATCAAACACTAACATTACATCTTCAGCAAAGGCAATGATGCTGAAAATATGAACCAAATTACTATATATTGACTCTGTTAAAATATAAGATTGTGAGCAAAATTACTGCAATATTCTGAAAGGAGGCTTTGCTAGTTTTAGGGTTGGTGAGGATTTCACTCTTGATTTGGCTATTTTTTTTTTTTCTTAGCTCAGTGAAATGTAAGCGGAATGCAAAACCTGTATATTTTTCCCGATGGCACTGATAATGTCTCACCCTCACAGCAAGGGTTGGCTCTGTTTACACGCGGAGTTCCATATAGTAAATATTCTGTTTACTGCGGATGTGTGTCTCTTGTATGTCGGTCGATTAACACGATTAGAGGGAGGAGAGATCACATGATATTTACATTAACATTTATAAGATAAACGGCTGCAATTTTAGTGCATTTGAAGAGGACCCATGTGGATAATATAAATGTAAGGCTATGTGCTATGTGTGCAATCCCCTGAAATGTCTGTGCGGTGTTATTTTTGGTCTATGCAGCTCCCTACAGCCTGAATGCCTCCAAAAAGGTAATCATCAAGTAAAACTGCAGATGTCTTTTTGTTTTTTTTTAATGTATACCTTTTGACTAGATATCCAAAACACATTGCCCGCTCATAGCTTCTGTTTTGATTGTCACTTCTTTTGACTGAGAACTTGTAGATTTTGCTGCATGCCAAACTGATTGACAAAGCTTTTCATGAGAAGACTGGAGATGTATGACAGCTAAACGCAATTAGAAATTATTAAAGGGACATGTATCCAACAAGTTTAAGAAAAATCCATGTTGAGATACATTAGCCTTTTTTTTTTCTCAGCATAATATTTATTGATGGCTTGTTAACTACTCTTGCAACATGAGTCTTAACATCCAAGAATGGTTTGATGAATAGATGAATGGAAATCCAATAGGATGCATAACAAGAGTTAGCTAAGGAGTACCTGATAAGAACACTCTCATGGGGTAGTATCTGTGTCATCCTGAAGCTCGGGTCCTCCACCAGAGGCCTGGGTGTTTGAAGGTTCTGCGCAGTATCTTGGCTGTTCCTAGGACTGTGCTGGGATCTGTTGGAGACACCCACCCAGTTTGGGGGTCACTGCCCTGAGTGCTTGCCTCAACCTTCCACATCCTTTCCAGCTGCTCTTTCAACCCTTGGTTCTTCTCAACCTTTTCATGTTCCTTCTTTCTGATGTTGGCGTCATCTGTCACAACCGCCTTCTTCTGTTCTTTGTCCACCACCGCTATGTCCAGTTGGTTAGCCAAGACCTGTTTGTCAGTCTGGAAGTTGAAGTCCCGCAGAACCTTGGCCCTGTTGTTCTCAACCACCTTCTGTGGTATATGTCCCATTGGGACTTGGGTACTTTCTATACTGGGTACAAATATTCCTGGACACTATCCCAGCCACTTGGTTTTACCTCTCCACGTACTTATGTGTGTTCAGCTGTAAAATGTTCTGGTAAGTTTTACTTTAGTTAGTTACTTTATGCTATAGAAACAGGTTGTGACCTCATGATGACCAGTTGCCATACCAACTGCTCTGTGAAGCCGTCCTGTAGGACCGTGAAAGCAGGAAAAAATAACTAAGTACAGCGTATAATCAAACATATCTTTGTAACTGGTGGAGGTAGAGCAGAGCGCGGTGTCAATCAAATGAAAAAGCGGGTTATTCTAGAGGAAGTGTGGTCATCCATAATTCCAAAACAACAAACCTGAAAGATGGCACTGCCCGTATCCCCGTGAAACTAGCAGTGCCCTAATGCAAGGACGTGGGGATGTGTTGTCCATATTTATATACAGGCTATGGTCTGGAGTCATGTCTCTGTCTCTGTCCTCTAACTGCCTCCTTGTCAAAGTAGGACCATTCCAAAGTGTCTTTAGCTACTTGACTGAAGTGAACAAGTGCAGCAGATGACGTAACGAGACTAACGTTTTTGATCAAGGCACATCAGATTTCCCGTGCAAGTCATCATTTGAGGGCTGACTGGCGCTCTTCCAGTCACATCGTCTTGTTCCTCATAGTTTGCCAATGGTTTGACAACGCCCGTCTGGAAACAGTGCCACCGACTGTTCATCTACGCCAACTCCTGTGCATGAATTTTCTCAATTTCTGTTAGAACTGGCATTACGTTTGGATGTAGACGTAGAGCTGCACATGCATGTCTTGCTCAGAAAGTTGTCATAGAAACAAGGCTCAGGAGTACACTAAAACACTTGACCAAATCACATAACGTGACCTCACGCTGAGGTACGACTCGGTAAATCACAAGCTCTGTGAGCCTGATTGCAGCGAGGAATACCGCTGAGGAAAATGCCTCAAAGTATCAAAGTTGTCTTTATTTTTCAACCAACTGATAATTTCCATCCAAATAAAACTTTGCGTAACTACTCATGAGTTAAAAGTCTCTTACTTTGCTTTAATCAGTTATGCGTGCCAATTTGAGTCTTGTTTTTGTGCTACTGAGCCAGACTACAGAGATTAATTTGTGGCATGTCCTTGTCCTTGTTTTTGAGAGGCTGCAGCCAAAGAACTTTTTTTTTTCTTGCAAATTACTTGAAAGATTCCAACATTGTCTAATAATGTATAGATTTATAGATATATGTTTTAGTGTTAGTTTTTTGTATATTTTGTATATTCTTTCAAATGTGTTACTGTCTTTTGTGTATATACTTGTTTAATTCTGTGCTACTGTGACAAGGAAATTTCCCATACGTGGGATAAGATGCAAGATATTGTTTAAGTGCACTGATTCATATTTATGGCTATTTTTAGGGAGGACATGGCAAATTTCTCTGAACTAGAAGTGCATAAAACCAAAAGAAATTCCTATTATGATCTGGCACTCCACACTACTGCGCCCTTTACGTTTAGTAAACCTTCATAGATTTAGTTGTTGTTTTTCATCACTTCGCATCACACATTTTCCTCCTGGACCGAAGCAGCAGGTGCTTAAAATGAGGAACTTTAACAAAGGCATCATTTGTCAATGTAAAAAGACACCTGGATATACCCACAGGTGACTGAGCAGCTAATCCATGTTAATTCCTGCCAGAGATTACATGTTCCCTACACACACGGATCGCACACCCTCAGGATCGAGACATGCAGTTGCCGTCTGAATAAATGCATGCAGACGCAGATGCACTGACTGCAACGTACAATTCAATCAGCTCGCAAACACCCACTGTTACAGAGTGAGGTTTGCATGTTGCAATGCATTGTGGTGGACTCTAACCCTGCTGACCTTGTGTGTGTCTTTAGCATGTGTGGACACTGAGGGCTCAAGTACGCTGAAATTTGACACTCGCATGTCCTCTCTTGTATTCCATCTACACCCTTCTCCTTTTTGTGTGTGTGTGTGTCACATGTTACACAAAATATATACTCTTTCTCCACTCTGGTCCCGTGTAACCTGAGCTCGGTCACCTTTGCTTCGGAGGAGTATTCACACAAAATGTGTGTGGTGCAGAATTATATTTTTGTCACGCTTGGATCGGTGCAATGACAGCTTGGAAAATTGGCTTTGATCCTATTTTGACTGTTGTAGCACAAACCTTAGTGGAGTTGTTATCACCTGCGCCGCGCTCATATCACAAAGAAAAGGTCGGCATTTGTGAAAGCTAGCTCCGGCGGCGGTGGTGATTCTTTTGTCTTCGAGATGCCGGTAGTTTGTGGCACAGAAAAAAAAAAACAACACACAATTTAAATGGTCTTTAGGTGTCTATAAAGCACTGAAGAGCAACACACAAAAGCATCTCAAAGCACTTGACACAAGGGATTGGTGAATATGAAAACGTAAAAGTTCTGTTTTCCTCCATTGAATATATGGAAAGTGGATAATATCCTCTTGCAGAATGCTGCCAGCGTAGCTAGGTCTCTGTGTGTTGTCCTTATAGAAATTATTCAACAGTTATTGAAAATAACATTATTCATGCAGTATAATGTAATATTTTAACCTCCTTCAAGCCTTCTGCATCCACCAATTCTGCCAGTTACACATCCAACCATTGGGCCTATGGGTAAGAGATGCTTGGGAGAGTTTTGAAATACAATTAATGCATGTTCTTGAGAGATTTAAAAACCCAAAGTTCTCACAACCACCACATTTTAGTGCAGGAATTGTGGTTGGTAGCCCCATTATGCAAAGATCTGCCCAGGCAGTCAACCTCGGGCCGCCACTTTTTACACATCACCTGAGTGCTATGACTGATTGGTTGTAGGACTATCCAACTGTTTGCAGAGGTTCTTTTCTTTTGTGTCATGAGTCTGTTACTAAACCTATCATATTTGATAGAACTGAAATGAAGGGGAAGAAACGCTACATCCAGTTTAATGGTTGCAGTAATAGGAGGTACTCTCTGCAACCTTCTGCAAATGGCCTCAGGTTGAGTTTAATAAAAGATATGGCCTGGTCCTGGTCACAAGGAGGGGCTAGACAGCAACTATAATGTGGAATAGTGTTGCAGAGGACATCAATTCTCAATAAAGTTTTTAACAGCCACTATGGATGAAACAACTAAGGTAAATGGCACTGATTAGAAATGACCTTACAATAGCTTCCATTTACTCTCATTTGGTTTTAGACTCTTTTGGTGCCTTTGGCGATTTGCACCCTTCTGTTAGTGTATCAAGAGAATGGGTTTTAAAATAAAGCTATCCTAAACCCCTAAACCAATGTTCTCCCAACCACAAAATTTTAGTGCAGTAATTGTGGTTTGTCGTACCTCTGGCTGGACAGATCTTTGCCAAAGCGTAATGAATTCCAAACAGTCAAGCTTGGGTTGACTTTATGTTACCACTCATCACCTGAGTGCCGTGGCTTTGATTGGTTGTCTATCCAGCCAGCAGAGTTTTTATTTTTTTTGTCATTCTGTAATAGTCGAAACACATAACATAAAACTGGCATATTGCCAGATTCGCCAGGTAAAAATGAAGGTGCCTAAATTAGACCGATTCTGAAAACATACGTGTAGCATTATAATAACATTGGATTTTAAAAGAGCTACCCTACCTGAACGGTTGATGTTCCAACTGATACAACTCAATTAACAGTCCCAAATTTTACACCACCTTGACAAAAAGTGACCTGGTACTCATCCCCAAGTGCTCAAACTTTATCAAATCTAAATGAATCACACAAATGACCTAATGGTGAAAAGTTTGCATCCCCAGTTCCCATACCAGACTCATCTCTATAAAGGATGCTTTAGTTCCATGATTCATTAAAATCATCATGTTAGCTGCTTTGAAAATAATAGCTAATGTCTGTTTAACTAGATTTACCTGATATGAACCTACATTTTGTATGCACCATATATTACTACCTCACGAATTTGCAAATGTGGCGTAATATGATAATGATTTCACAATAAGTTGATGCCCGCCCACATATTTCAGCGTTTGACCGTAACGCCTGAACGTTTGATTCCATTAGGAGCAGTCTCGTATTTATTTTAAGCTGAAAGTCACGTGTCTGTATGTGGGAGGTCAGGTTCAGGTGCACAAGACTCATAATTAATTCAGAAAGGTCTTTCCTTGTTAATCTTTAATTCTGAAATTTAAACTTTACTCATCATAACCTGTAGTGTGCGGCAGATCTTTGGCAAAGTTGTGGTCGCTTAACGGTACAAGAAAGATACCAGATTTTCAAAATGGAAGGAAATTATTTGGTAAAACAATGATGCAAACTTATAAGGGTAAAATGACGAAGAGCTTTGGATGACAGCGTAAATGTAACTGATGTTTTTAACAGCACTGTCTAAGTGGGGTCTATCTGTTTAAGGGTTAAATTGTCAAAATATTGATTTAAGATAAATTAGATGATTGTCACTACTCTTGTACACCCCACTGGAATCTTGGATTAGAATAAAAACTTGAAATGAAGGGTCCAATCTAGCCTGGCTCTGTTTTAAAACAAGTCACTGTTGCACTCAACCATTAACCCTTTAACTTCAAATTAGGACCATGTAAGTTTCAGCTTTTGACTGTCACAGTTTTTTGCTCTTTTCATGTAATCAGATATGTGTTGGATATCATGGTGCTGACATAAAATTTATATTGTGTGCTTTAAAAAAATCTGTTTGAAAAAAACTAAGCCTGTTTGACTTTAAAAGATTGTTGAATTTCCAGCCCCCCCCCCTTCCCTGAAACTCAAAAATAGAGGCCACCAAGAGCCTTGGGATCCGAGTGTTGAGGTAGGGCATGCGGGTGACTTAAGGGAGTCTTGTAGACTGGTAAAATGGTATTTTGGTGACTGGTAAACTGGTATTTTCCACCACTGACCTATGGACCTTTTTCACGGCAGACCTATCGTACAAACCAACTGCCCCCAATCACCACAGCAGATTCAATTCAATTCAGTTTTATTTATATAGCGCCAATAACAATACAAATCGTCTCAAGACGCTTCACAAAAACCAGCCTGCAACCCTTCAGAGCAAGCCTGAGGGCGACGGTGGCAAGGAAAAACTCCCTTTTAACAGGAAGAAACCTTGAGCGGAACCCAGCTCATATGGAGGGACCCATCTGCCGAAGGCCAGCCGGTTAGAAACGGAGAAGATAGAGAGAAAAGAAGAGCAGGAGAAACAAGATAAACAAACTTCTGTCATAGATACATACATCAAGCGGAAGGAAACATGTAGGGTCTAGTAATATAACACATAGCTGATGATCTGTGACAGTTTGTGAGTATAACAGGAATTATGGGCAGGTTGGTGAATTGTTCATATTGGTAGGAGTGGACAACTGGAGGAGGCCATGATGACTGGGGCAGATGCAGTTTATGGAGCTCCACAGGTCTGATACACAGCACTCCAGACCATGAAGACTGGGCTGGTTGATGAGGCCACAGCAGCAGATGTAGCTTAGAACTCCACAGGTCAGATATTCAGCACTCCAAACCAGAGACCCTCACAAGATGATGGAGGGGGAGGGGAGCGGAGGGGAGAATATGGGAGTGGTTATAATAAATAAGAAGGGTTGAAATGTTAAGAGTGTTGAACGGAAAACTCAGCGAGAGGAGTTCCACAGGCAGGAATGACCTCCTGTGGCATTCTGTGGTCCATTTGGGTAGAATCAGTCCGTTACTGAAAGTACTCTTCAGACTGTCCAGTGTGTTGTGGAGAAGGTGGGAGGAGTTGTCTTGTCCAGGATGGTCTTGACTTTTGCCATCATTCTCAAGAATGCACTTTCAAAAAAAGCTTCAGAAGCTGTTTCTCCTCGAGCAACACAAACTCAAAGGCCACAATTTACTTTGTACATATTAAGAGCTAATGCATATGGATTATTCATTTTACCACTGTGGCTCCTCAGTTTTATGCAAATGGATTAATCAGGCCATGCTCTTAAGTTGTGCACTGAAATTAAAACATTTCAACTTCCTGCTTGGTGGTTAGAGGCCACTGTTGTCTGTTGTTAAAACGGAAAGAAGAAAGTTGTCTTGTTTTTTTTCTTTTCAGTGAATTAGAAGAGTGACCTTTAAACCTCAAACTAAACCTCTGCAGACGAAAGTGTATTACTTTCAGGAGCATAACTGATTATGTTTCCATTGCCCTGTTTCGGTGTGCATGTGCACAGTGATAGGATCCCCGTTGTGAAAGCCTATTTGACCGCAATGATTATATTCTCAATAAAGCTTTTCTCTGGTACTAACTTTTCCTGTTTGCAAGTGTGTTTTCACTTTAAATGCCAGAGGTCAACAGAGCCACTCGGCCCCCATTTCCTAAATTAATAAGTTATGCAGATGAGCACGAGAGCAAAACTGTCATTGTAGTTTGCCATGCTGAGCATCAGACGAAGGCAATTTGCATGAAGGCGTGGCTGTTTAAAAATGCATTAGGATTAAAAATGTAACACATTATTAAGCGCAGAGATGATGTCTGCCCTTGCAGAAAGTAACACAAGGATGCCGACGATGAGGAAATGTAATCATAATCTGCTGACAGTGTGCAGACTGAAAAGCAGAATGCTACAGTTTAGCAACTGCAATGATATTGCATCAGTTAAGACTCCCGTTGGAATAAAGGTCTTCTCTCTGATACTGTTGTTAGACACTTAACGAACCTTATCTGGTCAAGAGGTGTTAACAGATGCAACATTCTTCTGGAAGTACAACCCTTCCATCCAAAGCTGCCGTTGGTCTCTTAATCCTGTTCCTCCACCAAACATGGTTCCTCGAGGAACCATGTTTGGTAACTTCCGTAACACATTTTAAATTGTGTCCCCCTTCTGCTGTGTGAGGTTTACAAGCATGTGATTTTCATCCAGCCAACCAGCGAAGAACACAGCAACATTCTAAGGTCAAATGTGGTCTGCAAGGTCCACCTCTGCATGAACTGCTTTGTTAGGTACCATGGAGACCTGGCCTAAAGTCATCTAGTGCGATAATTTTGACGGTCTAAATACGTAACCCTAAGCCTAGGGTTGAAATTTAGAATTCCCACGTATTTCGATGAGTGCCCATAAAAGGGTTAAATCATGTTGTGGCTTATTTGCATAAAGTCCACCAGGCTCCGACACTGGCCTGTTAAACTTTCTGCCCTCTCTTCAGCTGCAAATCTCCCAACAACATTTCAGTGGTTTTCAAATCCAACCCCCGACAAGGCTATTCCACAACATGATGCCGCCACGACACATTTCAATAGGAAACAGAACACCAGTCCCTTGATGTCAGAGGTTTAAATAAGATGTGTAAGGTCGTGGAGAAGAGAAAGTCGCACCTGCCCTATGCCCTACATTCCAAGCCCTGCGGGGACTGTTTGTTTATCACCTATATCTGTAGGCGATGTTCCAGAAAGGATCAAGTGTCAGCTCGTTCAAAAGATGTTGGAAAAAGCCAACTATTTTCATGGGGATTAATTATGTTTTCACACAATGGTATGCAGCTGAATTCTTCATGACTGAAATAAAGCTGTGGGAGAAGCAAAGAAAAAGACATTTGTGTGAACTTGACAAACAGATATGAAAATGTTTGATGGCAGTCACCGGGGGCCATCTGTGTAACATCTACCGAAAACACATAGCTCTATATATGCCATTTGCCTCACATAAATGAGCATTTGCCTGATCTCTTTAGGCATCTCTATAAAATTAAAAATCTAAATAATGGATGATTTTAATTTACATTTCACTGTTAATACTTTTCTCTGTTATGAGAACTTCATAAGGGCTTATATGAGACGAATCACCCTTCATTTCAATTAATAACAGTGACTGAGATGTCACCACTGATGTGCCCAAGCACATGTGAACGATTAGCAGTATGGGCAGCATAAATAGCCGCGGCTCTGCATAATGGTGCATGATGACTGCTGCACTGTTGGAGAACTCCTCAATGGCAGGTTAAATAGGTGGTGTAGGTAGGCACAAGTATTGGTATAAAATAAGCAACCATTGTGCATAGCTATGGGGGTAGAATTATTATTCTTTTTTCTTTTCTTTTTTTTTTAATTGCCCAGAACCACAATGTCACTTCTGCAACTTTCTTGATGTGCAAAATGGACTTATATATGCAGACAACAGGCAGAGGGCGATCTCTGGGGTTGAGGCAGGGAGTGGCAGCAAGTGGCAGCCAAGGGTACAAGGCTAGGTTTGGGATGGTTTCTGGGAATCCGAGGCAGAGAGTTGAGCTGGCGGCCGGACAGAGCAGAGAAGGGAGAGATTGCCGAGAAGAGCCAGGTAGGGAGGTGGTTCACGGTGCTGGGAACTGAGCTGGGTGTAGAAAACAAAACTAAGAGCACAGACCAAAGATTACACAAGGTCAAAATACAGACCATGATGCAGAAAAAGATGGCAAAAACAAGAGGATGACTGGACTCGTGACTAAATGCTTAGGCAGAATCTACGTTCTGGCAGCGAGGTGATGGCAGAGCAGACTACTTTAGTGGAGATGATCAGCAGCTGATGAAGTGTTGCCCTGACTTCACCAGACCTGGCTCCACTCCTGTACATAAGCACACACGTAAGAGAAGAAAGGGACAGTGCTTGCTTGCAGACAAGGATGGAGATGCCACCTGGGGAAAAAAAAAGCATCCTGGTATATCCGTCTACACCACCTCCATACAAGTTACCTCCCAATGCATCTTTGGACTGTATTTGGTCCTATGGTACTTTGAACTGGACACGGGCGAGAACTGATGATGTTTTACAAGATGATTGGAATTATGGAACCACAAATGTCACGGATGTAATAATATGAAGATTTCCATGACACAAAGTAAAGCAAGATAATTTGGTCATAGGGTGCACAGGGCTGATATGTACACTGAGACGTAGGACTCACCTTCAAAAGCCTCTCCTTGAGACTTATGTGTCAGGCACTTCTTCCAGTGTTGCATGGTGAGAAGGTTTATCACAAAGCTTTGTCCAATACCGAATGAGTCATCATTTATATAATAGGTGTAACTGATATAGTTGTTTTGTTGCCGGGTGAAAAAATTCCAGTGTTAATTCAGCTAAAGATGCCACACAGAAACCTGAAAGACTTTAGAATCATCGCACATCAACACATTACTATAAGTGTCCAGGGTAAATCTTTTCCCAGGCCTTTCAAATATGCTAGACTAATTATCATCAGCACCTTATGTTGACTCAATTATGGCCGCCACTATCTATTACACCTTTTGTCAACTTGAATATTGCAGCTGACCTAAAGAATATTAGAGTATCCATGTGTTGTTCCATGTAGTGTTTACAGCTTTTTGTTCCATTTGTTTGTGTTTCAAGTGCACAAATCCCATTTCCTACACTCATTCACCAAAGACGATTACGCATAGTGTGCCACTAGATAACCAAGCAGACAGCTGGTTACATTCAATTCAATGTTCATAGTAAAAGGAAAACCGGTGGGGAAGTGAAAATGTGAAAAAGTGCATGATCCTTTTCTAATTAAATTTGTTAATCCAGTGTTTTATTAATCTCTTTAAATCGCATTTTCAAATAAATTTTTAAATTACATCCTTTTATGGGGGGAATTGATATATGCATGTTTAATGGATGCACTTGTTAACTATGGTTTTTATATCTGTAAATTAAATTTGAACTATTTACTGATGAATTAGTTTTTCATTTGTCAAATGAAATGAGAATGATTATTTTCCATTAAAATATTAAATAATGACTGAGTTTGTATTTTAGTTAATGAATATTGATAATATTTCTAAATTATTTCTGTGACCCTTTCATGGTCTGCCATGGAGGTGGGGCCTTTCTGTGGACCCACTGCAGTTTGCCTACCGTCCTAATGTTGGATCATCTTCCTGCTACATTGAACTCTTTCTCACCTGGAAAAGCCCAGCAGCACTGTGAGAATCGCCTTTTTTGATTTCTCAAGTGGTTTCAACACCATCCAGCCAGTGATTCTAAAGGACAAACCAGAGAGGATGGGTGTGGACAACCAGCTGTCTGAATGGATCTTGGATCTCTTATGAAGCGACCTCAGTTTGAGAGAGCCAGGAGCTGTGTTTCTGACCGGCAAAACGGGGTGTCCCCCAGGGGACTGTCTTGGCCCCTTTTCTTTTCACCCTGTACACAGCAGACTTCAGACACAACACCGAAGGCTGCGTTCTCCAGAAGTTCCCCAATGAGTCCGCGGATGTCGGCCTCATCAGAGACGATGACGGCGGGGAGAACAGAGGTCTGACGCATAACTTTGTGGACTGGTTAGCAAAGCCACCAACTGATGAACGCTGGGCAAACCAAGGAGATGGTGGTGGATTTTCGCAGATGCTGTTCTTCTTATTATGATTATTTTTATGCCCCTATGTATGCTGTTGAACATTGCAATTTCCCTACTGTGGGACAAATAAAGATTTTCGAATTCTAATAAAGAACTGACACGAGGGTAAACTGCTAAATGCCCTTTATGTGTTTCCCACCACCATATCATACTTTTTTATTTCCAAAACAAGGCCCCTTCATGTTCACTGGAAACTTTGCTGCACTAATTTAATTCACCCACATGGTTAGCAAATGGAAAAAGACGCAGCAAGTGTGTGTTTTGTTTGTTTGTCTCGTTCCCAACAACATATGTCTTCCTTTCAATAATGATGGAGCCCTGTTGTTTTGTCCTGTTTCTAGCGCAGATACCGCTGCTCGTGATAACATAATTACCACTGCATCAAACATGTCTACGTTTTACAGCTGGCTGCAAATTGCTGGCTAATTATGATGACAGTAATGTATGGTTGCTGTAACTTTCAGTGGCACTGTTTCGCCAGCATAAACAGTAGTAGGGTACGGTTTAAACCGCTGTATTAGCTGTACACTCATTTAAATAGTTTATGGTGTGGTGAAAGTGATTGCATTAACTTAACGGCCCCAGGAGACGGACTAACACTCATCAGAGCGCTCTTAACTTTCTATCTATCTCTCTCTCACACACATGGGCTAATCAGTAATCCCCTCATCCTCCCACCGCGGTCACTCCGCTTGCTGCTGTCTATCTCCTGGACGCAGAGATTACAGCAAGTCCAATTGTCCTCTCTGCCTAATGTCCTTGGCTACTTACTGGTTGTACCTTGAATGAACCTTATATCGACACAGTGAGATTCTGTTGCAGTAAATTTTAAAACGGACCCAGCTCTAATTCTACTGTCTGGATTATGTTATAATAAAATCAATCAATTTACCTGCCCATAGGGAATTTTGGTTTTAAAAGGGCCATGTTGAACTGTGTGATGTGAAGATGTCGGAGAACAAGGCAATAACAACAGCAAAACCACACACTGAAGAGACCAAATAGAGTTACTATGATACTAAATTATAAATAATTAAAAAAAAAAAATGAAGATTCATGAATATGAGATGCTTCAGAGGTTTCACTACTAATGATCTTAGATGAAAGTAAAAGGTTGAAGCGAAACCAAGGTTTTGTGATATCTGTTTAAAGATCATTAAGCACTGTTCATACATGTCAGTAGTCCTGACAATAGTTCCACCATCTGACCACATACATGGAAGCACCTGCACGGGTGGACAATCGATGAGTAGGCTGGTTCATTTTAACTTGCTCTTTTGTTTCCCCAAACATTTTTTCTCTTTTCATGAAAACATCAGAAAAAATGAAAGTGGTCAGTGAAGTAGGCTGCATCCCCGAACCAGAACAGCCATAATAGACAAGTCAGAGTAGCGGCACATAGCCCTCATCACAGCAGAAATAACATGCGTATCTGCCTCTCTGAGCTGCTACAGGCTTGTCAGTCAGGAGTGAGTGGAAGATCTGTCTCCGTAACGAATTGAAGGAATGGGCCCCGTAATTTCCCAATTTTCTGACATTTTCTCTTAAATTCAAAAAGCTTATCAGTGCAAAAAATAATAAAAGGAAAGTCCAATAATCCTTTCATTAACTTTATCCAAGTTATACCATATCAATTCTGCCATTCAAGCAGCAGCAGAAATCTGAAATGTGTCGTTGAGCGACAAAAAGGACTTTTCAAATGGAATTGATTATTCCTTCTGACATTCTCAAAGGTCAGGTAAACACAAAACATATCTAACCAGAACACTCGCTTTACATCCAGGGAACCATATTCTTCCACTTACATACTTTTTCTTGTGTATATGCAGCTATAGATGGCTTTCTGTTTAACATGTGTTTGTCCTGAAGATGTAATAGCAAATGGGAAATCCAGCAAGTTAAATTACGTCCTAGTTGTGTGAAGAGCTGACTGTTCAGAGCAACTGGTTCTTTTCTTGTAGTTGATTTTGGGGAGGTGAAACACCATCTCCAGGGCAGAGATGCTATTTTCCAAGTCTGGTATTAACAGTCTCTTTGTAGCTTTTTGTTTTTCTCTTCTCTAGGCAGCAGAGCAGTGAGCACAAGAACACAACTAGTTTTCCTTCTAAGGTACATTGTGTTCTTAGATGGTATTGTTGTCTTCCTGCCCCTGTTTCCATCCTCCTCACCTGTGTATTCCATTTTTATTAAACGCAACCCACCAAAAAGAGAACAAAATCTGGACTGGATTGTCCCTTAAGATAAAAAAAAAAAAAAAATGTAACTGCCATGCATGAATGAATATTCCAATAATTATGTCTACTGCCAACCCTCCCCAGATGGAGCTCCTTAATGCACTCAGCAGACATTTCAATCGACCAGCTTCTTTGTTTAGTTTAGGCCAGTCTGATGGAGTTGAACATCTGAACTTTTGATTTAAAAATTAGCACGATCCAAAGATCATACTACAGCCACTTTGTAGTGAGATGAACCAAGATTTTGTGTTTTTTCTGAACTGTATTAGCAGAAACTTCAAACACATGTGAATGAATGCCCAAGCTCCTTACAGCTTTCTGTTTTCATAACGTTCTTCTGGACACTCGGGAAAGGAACTGTCTGTGAAGGGTTAGTCATGGTTATTCAAGTCATTGTATATCCGAAAATATTAAAGAGTCCGAGTAGCTTCTTCAGTTTTAAAGGACTGGTGGTGAGTTGAGGTTTAAATAGGGACATTTTGGGGTGTAGTCCTTGAGAAACTTACTTGACTAGTGTCTGTTAATGGCTAGACACTTAACTGCTGTTAAGGTGGGGGCTGTTTGTCCCAGTCCTCTTTCCCTAATAAATGGTGCTCTAATGACCCATTATCACTCCAGTTGCAATGGGGTTGAAACATCTCTGAACAGGGGAGGTAGATTGAGATAAAATCTGCCAATATTTTTCAGTACAGTCTTACCTTCTGTCCCCAAGAAGGATTTTACAGTTTGACAAACTAGTTGTACCAACTCGTCCTAACAGTTCCTGAATTACCTGACTACACGTTGAACTTATAATCACAAAAAACATACAATAATTAGGCTTTCCACAAGAGGCAGCTGTTAATTTGAGTTGGCTGAATGAACACCGACTTTTCCAGTCATACGCAGTACGTGCACTTGTTGTTTTAACAAGCCCTGCATTGGCCAGTGCTGGTCTGGGACACTGACATTATCTGTAACATAATGAGGGCCAATGAATGTTTTACTGGTAGCCAATGTACACAGCCGTCTAATGGTGATACATAATACATGAAGACCTCTGACACTTATATAACTTAGACATGCATAATTCACTGGTTTAGACGGCCCTTACTTTTCACAAAAACAGGCGCACTCAAGCAGATGAGATGTGGCGATACAGGTAAACTGTAAGAACTCTAGCCATTACACGCACTCACACTCTGCCTATAAAAGGCAGCTAGACGTACGAATGTTAAAGGCTGTATTTCTGAAAGCAGGACCTATGATGGAACACATGACGGGCAGAGTTATTCGGCTTTTGACAATCTGGTACCTTCCATACAGTATCGATGCGATACTATATTAGCATGCACAAATGCACACAGGCGATGTTAGACCTCGGTGGATTTCATGGCATAAATTCAGCGGACGGACCGAAGAGTGAGCAGCGGGCCATCTAGCATTTATCAATCATTCGTATTGACTGACAGCTAAAAAGCACAGAGATGAGTGGAGGCGCAGCAGCACAAATAAATTAGAATAAGGAGGCAGGAATAAACAGAGCGGCCAGTAACGACTGACAGTGGGTGCATAAATAGTTTCTCTCAGTTAATGTTGTTATTTTTTTTAACCCTTAAATACACAGATCACTTTTCACACAGCTTCAACACTGAGGCAGATCGAGTCGTATATTCAGATCAACATTAATAGTGACAAACACAATGCAATTTTTTTGCTTTCTAAAGCAGCTAATCTTTACACTTGAAGTTTGTTTCCCGCAGAAAAGTTGCTAAAGCTTCACTACTACGCTCATCTGGCAGTGGACTGAAGTACCTGTCTGCCCACCGAAGCTCCCCCTTGTTGGCTAAATAGATGCTGTCTGACCATTTTGACGTGGAGCTGGTGGAACCCACCATTCTCCCTTCCATAATCGTCCCTACCATTGTCCAGACGTCCATTGGGACCTGTGTCATCCTGCTTGGTATAAAAGTGTCATTCATTTAGATATTTTGACCGGCCCACCAGCTTCATGTTTGTTGTGTGGTTTGCTTGACTTTTGTTTGGTCTTTGTTGCCATCAAACTAGGCGGCCGTCAAACTTGGGTGGAACAGCTTCCACCCAATACTCCACAGCAGATATACTGATGGCATTGCGTTTGGGGAGCTAATACCTTTTGACCAGACTTTGATCGGAGTTATACAAGTCTGTTTCTCATTCTGCGAGCACTTCACTGAGCTTTATGATGGACTATCCGTCCTCAGTGTCTACACAATAATGAAGGTGGCCTTGAGATAATGTTGTGTATGAAAGCTTGACATGACTCTCAAATGTGGGCCTGCCTTTGCAAATATCAAGAATTTATTCACTTCGGACACTAAATCATTCTTCTCTTCTTCTTTTTATTTTCTTTTTTTTTTTGGTCATTATGCAAGCCACATACCTCTAAGGAAACCTAAATCAGGCTCCTGATGGGTAATTTCTGATTTATGTCTCAAAAACACAAAGTTGCCAGTGTGACTGGGCGTGTTCAGACTTGCTGTTTTGGTGTTGTAACGCTACTGTATGACCTTAAACAAACCCTGAAATTAGAGCAAAATTTCTGTTAGGGCATGATTATGATAAATTCAGATGAAAAGGAAAGAGCCGAAAAGGAAGAATGAGGACAGAGAGGGAGATTATTCTCTTTGTGATTTCACTATATGTGCTTTGTACTATATGCACTGGTATCCGGTTTAATTACTCCATCAAAGTATAATGTTTCCATTATATGCATGACTTAAGCTCCATGTAGCACATCAGGTATGTAGGGTTTTTAAAGGTAAATTAAGTGTCCTCTATACTGGCATTATTTAACATCTTGGTTTCGAATAACTAGCAGTTTAATTTGATGACAATTTGATTATCCCTTGATGGTTATTTGGAAAGAGCACCAAGATGACAAAAATGTGATCATAATCCAAAAGTGCAGACAAGGAGACACAAGCGGCAGCCATCTCATTAGCCAGGCCAGCTTTACTGTCTTACGTTTCAAATCATTCCGTATAAACGTGGCCTTTATTTGCAAGTAATATCTAATAATATAATAGTTATAAAACTAAACAAAACAAAAACAATACGGATCTGGAAATTCACTGCTTTGTACACAGACATTTAAGGGCTTCAGAAAGCTGGCAAACATTCATTTTATTGTGTGCTAACTGAAAGTTCTGCAAGAACTGCATGTTTCCCTGTCGCATGAAAACAAGTTCAAACAGAGAAAGTACAACTCTTTGTTTACACTTCCCTAATGTATATTTACAGTGTGTGCCGACCATGCAAGCATTGTGTCATCCTATAAAAGCTTCTATTAGCGAGCGGTGAGAGTTTAAGGTTACATGAACATTGTCTACCTCTCTGTAATATAATATACTGTAGGTGGCACTGAAGTTAAGTGAACCACTTTAAGGTTTCAGAGGCTGGACTATTAAAGAGTCACTGCTGCCTCTGTCAGAGTTTTCACACATAACACATTTTGTGCCTTGGAAAAGGGGCGATGCAATAAAATACGTTTCTTACCCCTCCATGAACAGTTAAATACACTGATCACACATAACATTATGACCGCTGACAGGAGCAGTGAATAACTTTAACCATCTTGTGACCATGCGATGTTCTTCTGGGAATTTCTTGGGCCTGATATTCCTGTGGATGTTACTTAGACATGAACCACCAACCTAGACCAGAGCAGGCGGCATGTCGCCACTTAATGGAAGCAGCCCCAGCAGAATGCAGCCTGGTTTAGGAACAACTCAAAAAAACACAAAGAACAGCACAAGACATTGACCTGGCCTCCAAATTCAATACATACAAAACTGGTGAGGCGTAGCAGGACTCACTTGATGCCATTTAGATTGCATTATAGTTCATGTTTCAAGCGGCACGGTGCAAAGAAACTCTCACACACATAACTGGGTAGTCCTCCAAATCCAAGGTGCTTAAGTGCCATGTTTGACTACATTGCTGTTACTCTTCTGTCCATCACCACATTAAGTCCACCCAATGATTTGATTGACCTGGCAGATCTTTGCCACAGCATAATCAGTCCCGGACAGAGGGATTCAAGACCAGCTTTGCATTGCAAAGATTTTGTAGTCGAGCTCACTTCTCACTTCAAATAAAAATTAAACAATGTATGCACGACTGATTCATAAAGGTTTACAAGCTCAGCAAGAACAAACGGGGTGTAGTGTCACTGAGTGACTGACTAATATTTGCCTCTTCTAATTGCATTTGTTGACAGTAGCCCCATGCTTACGGTTTAAAACCCATCCAACACAATACTGGAGCCATAAATCCACATAATAGAAAAAAGTCTTTGTATCAACCTGTCTCCATCCTTCTGTAACTTTAGTAAAGGCGTAGTGAAAATATCTAAACAGCCCTCCTCCCTGCACCTGACCATCTAGCTGCCAGGCAAGATTCATTAGTGAGATGCATTCAGTTATGTTCAATCGAATGCAGCAGAGCTAAGAGGGTTTAAATGAATGTTAAGGCTGCAACACTTGCTGACAAGCAGTCAAACAACCTTTAATCACATTAGGCACATCAAAGAAGGACGCAGCCGTCCACTTTGTTCCAGCATGCATCTGACTTCGTTTTCCATTTCGCTCATCTCCAGGCTCATCCTGTCAAGTTATTAATCCCTGTATACATGTGGCCGCCACAGTGCCACGTGTTTATGTAGAGCTGTCTCTTGAAATGATGGATTTGTCACATCTCAGTGATTTATGTCCGCTGCTCCTCTTCTGTGCGCCTCTTGGGGATCAACTGCTTCTCCTTCTCGAGTCTTTAGCGCTGCTGCTTTGATACCTAGAGTATTTCATGAGAAACGCATTCCTTTGTGCGGCTTGTCAGCCGAGTTGATTCCTTTTTAGCTATATGGCCAGCGAGCCAAGGCTTTCCTTTGATGCTTTTGATATTGTTTTCAAATGGTGTAGCGCGCATGTACATAATAGTGTCCCGCTTTGGTTGAAATGCTAACAAAACCACAAAAAAAAAACTATTCAATGCTAGGGCTTCTTATCAAACTTTCAGGACAATGCAAAGAGCAATTAAATTTTCACAAGAGCCTCTGTAAGCACTTTTGTTAAGCAGTGGAGCAGTGAGTGGTCAGGGGTCTCCAAACTTATGTGCTTTTGACTACCTTTTACAGAGGATTAAGATGCAAATTGTTGCCTTAATCTTTCCAGTAAAATAAGCTTTCTTGGCGTGGAGCTAAGTAAGCATTACTGGATTCTCCTGAAGCATGGGCACCGTTATCAATATGCAAAGCTCGGCCGTTCTGCCAATCCTAACACATACCGACATTCATGTGTGCTGTGTGTGAATGCCACAGTATTTACCGTTCATAATAAGTGTTTATACTAGAGACCGCGAGAGTAAAGTAAACCTCGCAGATGCTGCATAATCTGTGGCTGAGGTTTAATCTGGTCGCGCGCTGGCCAACCAGATCATGACTGATGTCTTCATCGCTTCATCCGGACGCACACGCAACCAGATTCGTCTCCATGTAGACTGAGTGAAGGCCTCAGAGCTGATGTGTTCATAATACTTGTGTTTTCCGTGCCAGCGGATCTCCACAGAAGAGGCAATGACTGTAAATCCATGCCTATAGATTACCCATTCTGTTCGCACAAACAACTTGCCTGCCACAATCCCCCGTTCACCCTCTTTATATTCTGGCCCTTCATATGGATTCCAGCATTCAAATCGCATTAAGCGGAGATACCCCGGTGGCTTGCTGGGCAAGGATGTGTCCTGTGGCATTTGCTGTTGTTACTCGACTTGTGACACTTAAGTTCCATTGGTGCTGTATGCACTCCTGCATGCCCCTCTTTCAAAGCTATCATTCTATGTTTTTGTGTTTTTTAATTTCGAGTCCTCCAGAATACTCATTCTCTTGGGTCAAATCTCATTACAGCAATCCTCAGTGCATTTTGCATAATTTACTCGCTTAAGTGTTTTACGCTGGGAGGGGGTAATGTGGAGACGTGCGTTCAAATATAGGGTAAGATGCAAAAAGCCTACTTCTGCAAAGGTCAGAAGGGCATGAAAAAAAGCTCTACTGAAAATGAATGGATTGATTCACATACCGTTTACCTCTTACATAATATGAATGAAGAAATCCGTCTGACCCATTCTTTTGATTTAGAAAGGTATGAAATATTGGATTGGGCCACCACTTACGGACTCTAAAGCTGGGGTCCCCGAGCTTTTGCTTTGCACTGCAGGCAGGTTTAATATCGACTATTTTACTGCAGACTGGTGTGTGTTTAACTGAGGTTACCAGAGATGTGTTGGAAAATGGAAGCAACATTTCAGCAGCCTTGGCTCTGATCTGAATGCCAGCAGGGAGATATATTCAAACATAGTTTCCATCGTCATTTGCAACCTCAACGAGTTCATCTGGGATGTTGACAAAATGGGTCACGGATCCATTTCACGGCATTTCTCAGGTCAGTCTCCGGATTGAAGTAACGATCTAATTGTGTGAAGAGTCACGGTGACTGTGCACCAGACGGGAAAAATACAGTCCGGCCTCAGTCTCCCAACATCACAGCTAATGATGAGAACAAACAAGCTCATGAGCTGCATTCTTTCGATCAGATGATAGTCGAAATGTACCTATTCATGTCTGCAGATAATTTATTCTCCTCACGGGGAAATAGTTACACCATCATTTACAGTACAAACAGTACAGTCAAATCCATTATCCGTTGGGAGCCAGTAAAAACGGGTGGTGGTGGCGGCGGGGAGGGGGATACACGAAAATGACAAGGGACACAATTTCTTTTCAATCTCCTGTCTTCGCCAAGAACAGTCCTGTCATTCATTTCCATCATAATCCGTCGGTTTTTCTGTTTTCTGTCAAGAGTGTGACAGATGTTACACACAGGCGGTGGAGCATGAATCTCCAGTCTGTTTATTCATTTTGTCGCCGGTGGTGGCTTTGCCCGAGCAGTCTCAAAGTGTATTCCTAAAGATCAAACGCGTTAACCTATATTTCCACCCAATGGACAGATTATGGGTCGTGTGTCAACCTATCCAAAAAAAAAAAAAAAACTTCTGAATGTAACTGGATAGTACTACAATCAATCCTAGCCATTTTGTTGTTAACAAATTCAACTCCACGGTGCTCAGATGGCATGTATGACTGCATTGCTATTACTCTTCCGTCCATCACTGCATACAGCCTTCCCAAACAAATGGTTTAGTACGGGGTAGATCAAAGTTCGGGCTGGCTTCCAGGCTATAGTTGTCGGAAATTCAACAAAAATGGAAAACAGATTAAACTCAGTGGCCTGCATGTTTGACTGGCCCGGCAGACCTTTGACAGAGCACGAGCAGTTCCCAAGAGAGAGGCTCCAGACCAACTTTGTACCACAAATAAAAATGGAAATGGAAGTTGGTCTGGCTTCCAGGCTACAGAGAGCAAAACTGAGTTTAGCTACAGGGTCAATGACACTGACATTGCAAAACAACAACTAAAAAAACTGTGTTAGGTTATCTCTCTACATTAAGTGCTGTGGCTTACTCCATGTGTTTACACATAATTTCCCATGAACAATACCCGAGACAAAAAACACAGCTTGACAATTTGAGAGTTCAGTTTGCTCTGTAGGAACTTACAACTAGAAAATAACATGTTATTGCATTTCAAATAATCACACAGGTTATTCAATCGTATTCAAATAACCTCACAGCTGTTGTTTAATACTAATATATTAATTTAGATTGGAATCAATACGGTAGTGGGAGAAAGGTGTCCAATTACGCTGCCTGGTTACTACAAGTTAATCAGCTCTTAATGACCAGCCGTTGTAATCAGAGGAGCTCTCAGTAGCCTCAGCATCTTCTCAAAGCTAGAGTCGGCTTGAGCCTAAACATTTTTCACTCTCGTAGATGTAGTTATGAATAAATTGCAGGGTGACATTTGCAAACGTTGCTTTTGAAATTAAATGTTTTTTCTTTTTTTTCTCTCTGCAAGGGGTCAAATACGCTGCACGTTCCTGTAAATGAAAGGAATCTTTTCTTTTATGATTGAGTCGATTTTCCTGTGGTATGCTCTTCACAGCCACTCAAAACCACCAACTTAGAAAAGCAAAAGGAAAAGTGACTTTGGATTAGACTGAAAGGAAAACCAAATTCCATCTTGATTTGTCTGCGCTGAATGCTCCTCTGTATCGTAAATGCATGGCCTAGTGCTTTGAGACAAACTTAACCGTGCAAATCTACTGTTCCCAATTCAGAATACTCAATTTAAATGGATCATGTATGCAAAGAAGCAACAGCATCATGATACAAATCAATATAATACTGTGTAAAAATGTTGTTTATCAAGTAGATTTAATTTGCAAACATATGAGAGCGTTGTCTATTTTAGCTGAGGCCCTTTTAATTACTTAAACTTTAAATGACTTTCTTAATTACTGTTTCTAGTTCAGGGTTAGGGTTAGGACCAGTATCATAATTCATCTACAGGAAGTGTACTGGCCCACCAGGGAATTGTTCTGAATGGCCTTTAAAGATAGAGTTAAACCACCACAAGAAGAAAAGATAGGGCAATGCAATGTTGTCAAAAATTTTTTCCTCTGTGGGACATAGACGTCGTACGTAGCCTACGCCAGCGCGACCCTTTTGTACTTCTCTCACCAGTCTGGCTCACTCTGTGAGGTATGCCACCCCAACGCTAGTCCTTCCTGCTTCAGTTTCAATAATGGCGACTGAAACTTTAGACGGAAATGTCGGCGCAACCCATTCGCATTTGCATGACTTGTCATGTTTATACTGCTTTATATCGCTGAACGTTTCATCGACGTGTTACATCTTTATTGGTGCAAAACAATAGATTCGTAAACTGCGAAGACGGAGAACAAGCTGAATAAAGAATTACTACTGCTAATACCAAGTGGAACAATCACAGCTCGTGCGGTCTGTGTCGCCGTGACGCGGGAAAGTGCATGTCAGGCTACGATGTTGGGTTCTGGGCATCATTCAGGAGACAGGAGACTGGAATATGAACTTGACAGCCCATTCACAGTATGCCATCGATTACGAGTCTGAAAAGAGGAATCCTTGTATCATCTGACGTGAGTGTGAGTAACGCCCTTCATGATCTATCAGTACACATTTTGTGTTCTTTTGGGCACAATTATTTCATTCTATGTCATATTGACGGAGGACCACCTGCCCTTGTCCTTAGATTCAAACAAGCACAAAGCTTAAAATTCCCCGGATAACACGCGCAATGTGCCCGAAGTGCCGAGCAATTTATAACAGAACTTTAAAAGTCGCCGCTTTAAAAGTAAAATGAGAGGTGAGTCGATGGGGGTGGTAGAGGAGAGGTTTGTTATAGATGAAGACAGAAAAGGGTAACGGAGCAGAATGAAAGCATTTATGTGCAGTGAAAACAGACTCTTTTCAGTCAGTTCTTTCAGGGGTTTCTGATGTTTGTATGACTGTTTTTATATCGGCCTGCGCCACATGTGCGCTTAGAGTGTACTTGTGTCAACGTGCTCCTCAAGTGTGTGCGTTTGTGTTCATGATTCATGTTAGAAGTCCTCCTCTGGCTGCACCGGGGCCGGGCTGGCGACCCGCTGGGAGCCCGCCGTTTGACGGGGGAACAATGCATATTCATCTCTGTCCATCCCCGTCTTGCGCAAACACACACTCGCCGGCTCCCCGTGGTTCGCTGCCACCAAGCCGTATGGACGATTAGTCAAGCAGCCCGCAGCCCTCACCTTTAAAGTGTTCTTTCTTTCTTTTTTTTTCTCCCCCTTCGGCCTCTTCTCAAAGTTCCTCCGTCCCTCTTTCACCTGATCCTCTGTCTGTGCACTGTCTTTGTGTTAATGTCACTTCTCACCCTCCTGGACTCTTTTCCACTGTCCCTCTGTCAACATTTAATACTCTGTCCTGTTGTCTCCAGACAGCTGGTTGCCTTCATTCGGGGCTTTTGTGTCTTTCTTTTTGTTTATTGGACAACAACTATTACGGGACGGGGACAAAACATAGGTTATATGCGGTGTTAGTGCATATCGAGTCTAGAGTGAATGTGTGCAAAGAAGGAAAAGAACATTGCTAATTTGGTTGAATATATAAATACATACCGTATTCCGTACCTGGCCTTACTTCCAATTGATTTTATGCAAATGATGATGTATGACATCTCCATAAAGTTCCCTCTGCAGACGTTTGCTCCGAAAGAAATTATTGCCTTTAGAGAAACATTTGCATTGCACCTGAACTCAAGAGAATTAAATTAACGAGTTGTGTGGCATGCACACACACACAGCAATAAACAAACAAGAGTATAATGAAAAAATTAAATTAAGGGAATAGGGAGTAAGGTATGCGGGGGCACCCGGAGCAGTATGTGAAGGTTAGGTCAGGGGGGCATGGTTCTGTCCTTTTAATTGTTTTTTTTAAGACTAAACATTTTGCTAAACAAGATTTTTTTTCAACCCTAATACACACATAATTGCCTAAATCTGTAAAGTCTTCTGAATCATGTGTTGTCTGCCTGTATTCAGAGATGGCAGCTCAAGCTCCGTTAGCGATTACTTTATCTCCTCTTTGTCAGACTCATTCCTGCCTGATCACAGTTTTCCTGCCGTCGGCCTCCGCCGGTTTCTCTCTTCATGGATTCCTTCTTGACTTTGCCTCCTCTTGCATCACACCGTTTCACATTAAAATTATCTGAGTGCTACTTTCATGACTATAAGCTGCACCCAACCAGGGGCTGGCCGCAACTGATCTCACTTCCAATCGATATTAAGGAAATGAGGATGCGTCGCATCTCCACAAAGTTTCCGATGGAAAAGTTTTAGCGTTTGTTTGAGGTGCGAACGAATGATTCGTTTTAGAGAAAATCATTTAAATAATTTTTTATTGCACCCGAACTCGAGAGAATTACATTTACGTGTCCGTGGCTCCTTGCCGGTGAAATACTGTCCTCTATTTTTGTAATTTTGGATTGAAATAAAACTTAAAGGCCTTTTAGAGATTTGTCGAAATGCTAGTCTTATTATTACTGTAGATTTGGCATGTCTTTTGTTTTCTATCGTAGTTGATAGACACAGTTTAGAGAAAGCAGCTTCTCCGATATTTATGGCATCCCTCTCGAATCCTATTGAGAAAGAAACCTGAGCAGGCAGATAATGAAAGTGGGTTGTAAAGTGGGTTGTAAAGAAGCAATTAAACCACCTTAGTTGGAAGCAAAACAGAATGTGAGGAAAAC
This sequence comes from Mugil cephalus, assembly GCF_022458985.1. NCBI lineage: Eukaryota > Metazoa > Chordata > Actinopteri > Mugiliformes > Mugilidae > Mugil > Mugil cephalus. The sequence continues at coordinate 22,775,251 of NC_061774.1, read as the reverse complement.
CTCACATTGACCGTGCACATCGACGGAGAAAACAACATCAATATTATTAAATGAAAACAAATCTACCACATGGTGTGTGCAAACATTGAAATGGTGGGCATTAAAGAACACAGCAATAGTTTATTTTATGCACCTCTCAACAAGATGTGACCATCAGAGAATTGTAGCGTTGATTGTAACCATGAGGACTACAATCAACGCTACAATTCTCTGATTGACATATGGCACAAAAAGTTCTCCAAACGAACCACAAAGAAACATAAAAAAATACCCCACCAGCACACCACATGGCCAAATTCTCACCAGTAGGTGGACCTGTCCCCATCAGAAATCCGTTAAACGAGGGTGGTGTCGCCAGCGAACGTCAGGAGCTTGACAGACTGGCCGGTGACTGGAGGTGCAGCTGCAGAAGAGCAGGGGAGAAACAATGCAGCCTTGAGGGAGAACTGGTGCTGACGACTCCGTGACTCAGAGGTGACTTTTCCCAGCAGGATCCTGTCCGACACCTGCAGAGGGAGTCAGGCGCACTCAGCTGGGAGAGTTTGTCTTGCAGCAACATCTGTGGCCACTGAACAGAAGCAAGGTTACATTCTGTCTGGGAAGATTCTCAGTCATGCAGGTCATGGTGTATCGACAAAAACCAAGCCAACAACAAGCGAGCCAATGTCTCGGTGCGGTGCATTTCTTATGAATTCCAAAGCTTTTTTGCAAGAGAAGACGCTATCAGAACTTACACGGTTATATTTTAAGATCATTTAGGCGATTAGTAATTGCACACCTACATCATTGTTCCTGAAATCAGTTTTTCCCTCAGGCTCCTTGGTTTGGGCTGGACACAAATGAACCAAGCTAACAACATTCGGTTATGAGACACCAGAGGACACCCTGAGAAGGCCCACGTCCACTTTCTGCTGAGTCAGGACTGTTTTGGAGGCACAAGGAAGACCTACACAATATTAGGAAGCTGGTCATAATGTTATGTCTTCAGGGCCTATTTTTTAGGCCAAAGACCCCCAAACTGATGCAGAGATTAAGTAGGGACCAACCCCCTACCTTCTATATGTGTTCTATATTAAACTTGGCCTGTTGCTATTTATAAATATACATAATTATTATCATTTTGTATTTAATATTCAACTAACACACAGGTCCAAATATTCATTTTTTATTTCAAAGAAGTGCAACAGCAGGGTGGCCATGCCAGAAAATTGTGGGGGAAATAAAAAAAAAAAGTCCAATCAGCTAAAGGTTTTGCGACCCCTCTGCAGTACCTCCACGACCCCCCCCCCCATTGAAGACCTCTTCAGTACGCAGAACAGCAACAAAAGATCTGCCTGCCTGCGCAAGATGACTGCAAACGCACTTTCCCGTAATATCTCTGCTTCGCTTTCTTTGACAACTTTATTTTCTTGCGTCACTTTCATTTATTTTTGCTTTATCTATAGCTTAACCTTTGATGTGCGGCAGCGTCTGATCTTGATTTCCCTGCGGGAATCGTTGGAGTTTCATCTTCACCTTCTCTGTTGTCACAGCCCGGTTTGTGTCTGTTTTCCCTTACGAACTGGGGTTGCAAAGCCGACTGACGCCGGTGTCAGAAGTCTCGCTTCGGCGCGAGCTCTTTCTTTAACTTCTGTCTGCTCCCACCGTTATGTAACTTGGCTGACCCTGCGCAGGGTGAAACTGTGAATTTCCACTTCGGGACGGACACGTAAATATGTCACAAGACGGTTGTAGAAACTGTGCTATTTTTTCCCTCTCGCATATAAAAAAAGAAAAAAGAAAAAAAAGGTATCTCACTAAAATAGAATTACCGGTCGTTTCCTCCGGCCTTCACCGTCTCCTCGCAGTCTTTTAGATTTTTATCCTCTCTTCCTCCAACTGGCCTTCCTTTTATTTCCCTTCTCCTCTGGTCTCCTTCTCTTCCTTGTCAAAACCTTTTTTTTACCCCCGCTTTTCGGCTGCTTCTGTTCTCCGTCTCCCCACACTTCTCTTCTTCCCTGGCCTCATTTCAAACTTTTCTTTACGAGCCGATTTTGTTCTTTGCCGTCTCGTTTTCAGCCATTAGAAGTCAGCTGAACGAAATCTGTTTAATCATTTATTAACAATGTGCACATCTGCCTTATCGTCCGCGCTTTGTTTTATCAGACGTCGATATCAAATGCTCTTCCTCCTGCGTTCGTATGTGCTGTGTATGTTATCCTCTCCTCCTTAACTCCCTTCTCCAGTCTGTCTTTTCCTGTGAAACGTGTCTGGGCCCATTAGGGTCCAGCTTTATTTCTACAACAGCTGTCACAGTGAGTTGTCTGGAACTTTTCAGCGCCTGGTGAAGCTCCACTTTTACTTCCTGCAGATTTTTGCATGTGGGTGACACCGGCCAAGCTGCTCGGATCTCGTGCGCACATTCCCTGAGACGGTCGTTAGTGTTTGGACGAGGTTTTCCAGAGAAGCGCAACACGCTGGTACCATTACCATGTGCGTTAATGGTTAATGGTCTTTGAACATCGGTTATTCTTCTAAATAAGTTAGATTTATGTTTTCCTGACAGCGCATATCAGTGCATAGTGCATAAGTGAAGAAAAAAAAAAGTTAGTGAGAAACTGATCTGACTGTCTCATTTAAATTCTCGACAGTCAGTCGCGCCTTGTTGGCCTGTTTCTACTCCTCCAGACTGGCTGGCTGGTCTTCCCTCAGCGAGACAGAAGCATCGTCCCCTTCAAGCAGCACTGTGGCGCGTCACGTCTGCTCATTGCAAGTCTTATAAATAATATAAAATGTGATATGTGCCTCAATAAAAATGCAGAAGTTCCTTATACATGTCATGATTGAGTTTCCTGCCTTATTTTGTTAAGTTCCTTGGCTTCCTGTCTGTCGTGCCTCCCCGTGTTTTCCGTTGATTGCTCATTGGTTTCTCCTGGTGTGATTGCGCTCATTAGTTTCACCTGTGTCTCGTCCTCCCTCTGCCCATGTGTGTATATATAGCCCTGTCTTTCCCTTTTATTCCCTGCTGTGTTGTTTTTTCCCCTTGTCTCAGTTTTGTCTCCATGTTTGTGATTCTTTTGCTTTTTTTTTTTTATTATTATTTTGGATTAACCTCTACAGTGCTTTTAGTTGAGTTTTGTGCTTATTAATTTCTTTTCTTCTTCTTTTTGGTTTGTACCTGGGTCTCCTCATTTTGTCCTTGATCAAACCCCCTCAACTCTTCAATATATTGATCACCCTTGCTCCATACAATCAGAAGATTGCATGTGTCTAATGTGTAAGTCGTTCATTGGACCACCACAAGATGAAGGCTGTTCATTTATGCTTGTCCTCTGGTGGTGGGGTACACCCTGGACTGAAAACCATTGACATTCATGTCTACGGCCAATTTATAATCACCAGTCTGCAGCTGCAGTACCTGGAGAAAACCCCATGCAGACGAAGGGAGAACATGCAAATTCAAACTGAGAACCTTCCTCAGCTTGGGTGGCACAAGGGTGCGGTTAGCACTGATTCCAAAGTTTCTGTAAAAATAAAACATGTATATAAATATATAATATATTTTTTTGCATACAATCAGAAGACCACAGAGACTGCATTTTTATTTGTTTTTGCCACTTATCTGAAGCTAGTTTTGGTCAGGGAGAGAAGAGTCTTAGAGCTGTGTTGTGATTACACTCTGTGCTCCTCCCCTCATTGGATTCACCTGTGTCTCATTAACCCATCAGCCCTTGTGTGCATACATATATGTGTGTGTGTGTATATATAGATTCTATGTAACTAATGACTGAATTCCACCTTTTGTTGGACTTTGGGGGATTTTACCTGATTGCCTCTCTTGTTCCATATTTTTGTAAGTCATCATTAAGTTTAAAGCATGCATTAGCTCAACCTTAATCTACCAAAACATTGCAGCACATTGTTGCAGAACTGTCTCCAGTGACACAGCGTCTGATATCAACTTCTCGTTGTGTTGCTCACATTGTTTAGACGCTGCTGCGACACTAAAGACGCTTATTGATCTTTCAGGCAACGCTGTAATGAAGTAATTTTTCATAATGAGGTTTTGTCTTTTGTGTCAGTGATTTGTATTCATATTCCACTGCTGAACAGAATCGGCTTTGATTGCAAAGTTGGTGGACACAGAGAAAGATGAAGTGTGCATAGAGCTAAAGCAGACATATCTCACACTTATATAATAGGTTCACATACATGTATGGAGAAGAATATTCTCCAACATTTACAAGCACAGGTCAAGCATTTCTATAAGTTAAACATACCAATACTACTAATTCTGTATTTGTATAGATGGAGTGGATATGTACATTCTATATAAGGGTTTATACATGGCATATATTATTTATTTTTGACACTGATGGGTGTGAACTGTATTATCGCCTTCTCTGCCATAAGACTGGAAGAGAACTCTGCCCCAATGAAATATAAGTGGCTTAGTAAGGCCGGGTTGACAAAGAATCACATAGGGAGTCCAGTCTCAGGAGCTTCGGCTAATCCCAGTATGTCCAACGTCATTCCACCTCTGATGCCTCCACTTTCAGCAGCACTGCAAAGTGTTACAACCTGCACACAGAAGTTGACAAGCTGCAGGCTTTACAAGTCACAACAGACATATTATACAGCACTACAGGTACACAGTACAGATAGGCCTTAAATATGCATCTTATTTTCTCCAACTAGTACTGCAGGCAGAAGGTGGCTGGCTGGTAGGAGAGTGTGAGGAAACAGCTGGGCTCGGACCTCCAGCAGGTCTCCCCTGCCGTGATGGTGCACAGATAAACATAATGAACACCGCAGGCCCTGTTTGACAGTGATGCTCAAAGGAAACAATTGAGTAAAACCACATAATTATGTGTCGCTGAGTTTTTTTTTTTTTGTGCTGCTGACTCTTGTGTGACAAGGAGGTGCTGACTCAGATGAAGGAGCGCCCCGTGAGCAACAATATCAGATACGCTTGCTCCTTCCTCACAGGGCAACACAAAGCAGAGTGGAAACAGGAGGGTTCAGTAACCTGGAAACCAAGCCGTGCAGATTCCCTGTCCCCCTGCACTGTTGAAGTTTCCGCCTGTACCCCCGCAGCAGCTGGCTGCTACCCACCTGTGACGGTGTGTCCTCCGCCAGGATTGAGCTTAGACTCTTTAGAGCCCTTGCTGCAAGTCACATCCTCTACTTCAGGGATCTTCAACGTTTTCCAGGCCAAGGACCCCCAAAACTGATGAGTGATTAAGTAGGGACCCCCTACCTACTATATGTGTTCTATATTAAACTCGGCCTAATGCCATTTATAAATATACATCATTATCATCATTTTGCATTCAATGTTAAGTTATTCAAATAATACACTGGTTCAAATGTTCAACTTTTTTTTTATTTCAGTGATTGGCTCAGCAGCAATAGGGGCGGGGCCTATGGTGTACAGGAGGCTTAGATTGACAGGTCTCAGCAAGCATGGTGCTCCATGTGAAACAATGCGCTGTTGAGGCTGCTAAAAGGAAGATAACATCTTCTGCCTCCATTTGTCCCTTTACTAAAATATGTTGGGTTCATGTCAATGGGTATTTAAAGACACTGAAATATTGGGGGGAATATTTTAAAAAAAAATGTATAAAAAAAATGTCTAATCAACCAATGATTTCCAGAGGAGTGAGGCTGCTTTGAGTAATGTCTGGTGATGAATACAGTGAATTTCCTCAACTGTCAGCTATCAATAAGCCACCAAGCCATGAGCTACTGCTCAGTCGATCAGTTGGCATTTGGACTTTGCTAATTTGCTATCAAGGGAAGACCATCATTAGTCCTGGGATTGTGTTTATGGACTCTGGTCTTAAGCTAGTGCTCTGTGGAAGATAATTCACATTCCCAGCCCCTTTTCAAAGTCTTAAACTTATGGTTTGCGACAGTTCAGCACACTTCACTGCAAGAGGAGGAATGCCAACTTTATTAATCACCAACGGTAAAGTTTTCCCTATTTTTGCAGAAGTTATGGCCATGTGTGATTTGTGTACAGACTTGGAAGTCTCTAAAATGTCGCAGGGTTCATGGATCATCTTCAAATGGCTTATTTAGTTTGAACCCCCAGTTAAATCTGTCCCTCTGTCTGACATTCTGACCTCACTCATCCATTCCCTCTTTACAGCCATCCGTCTTATTTTAATTAATGAATAAGCCGGTCAGTTCAGAACTGTCGGAGTGTGTGTTTGCTCTCATCAGGTTTCACCTCCTGCGCTCCGGTTTCCCAGCGTGGCCTTACAGTAGGGACAACCAGCCCCATAAATATTTAAAATGCATTCTAATTAAGCACCGGCTTCACCCTAGGCGCCCGAGACGAGCGGGGTGGAGGGAAGGTGGAAATTAAAGGTGCCCCCCCCCCACACACACATTCACATCTCCATTGATTCTTCAACAACCTCACAACAAGAACAACAACAAATTGCTGCTCACTCACCACATCAGCTGGAGAGAAGGAGGGGTGGGGGGCGTCTGTGCGGGAGGTTGGGGGTGGACAACAAAACATGGACAACAAAACATGGTCAATCTAATGCAGGATTAAATATTTATAACCTCCTTGATCCTCCTTTACAATGTGGCTGTGTTGACGGATGACTGATGTATGCAGGCTAAGTCTGCCCTGGGACGACGTGGGAGGCGGAGGCCGTGCTCGCATGTTGGCATGTTCGTGTCGGTTTGTGTTCCCGCGTGGTCGCGTTTCAGTGCTGACGATGAGGAAAATGCTTCGCCCTCATTTGATTGAAGTGTCCTAAGGAGATAAAGTAATGGGGCTGAGGGTTTTGTCCTGTCCACACAGTCGTGCATACACCGCCAAAGGGCATGGTATGATGCCTGTCACGTGTTTTTTTTTTTTTTTTTTTTTTAGCTACAAACAATGATGGATTACTTGAATAAAGAAAAGCTGTCAATGCGTCACTTGGAAATGCATTGCTTTTCAACTGGACAGCTTAGACGTGAATTACACTTTGATAGTGCAGCTTAGAAATCAATTTCTTTTTCCAGACCCAGCCTATCATAAAGACGTGATTGTGATGTCTCTATCCTTTATGTGCTGTTAGGGTGTCCTAAGTGTATGTAATATATTTTCCGAGTTACAGAACTTGAGAGGAACATGTAAAATATCCAATGATTCCGAGATTTTCTTCTCCTGGAGGCCCCCTTTACATGTACAGTATCTAAGTGCGTGTACAAACCTTGCATAAAGATCCGATCTGGGCAATCCGGTTGGCCAGTGGCCAGGCTTAGGTACATGTGTTCAAACCTGGCGTTAACATCCGTCTCCAAATGTGTCTCCAGATCCAATCTCACTTTCGTGCTCTGTATGTAAATAGACATCATCTGGGGCTCAGAATATACATCTACTGTCTCTAGTGGATCTCAGTGGCTGCTCCAGAACTAAGCGCAGTCATGACTTTGGCTTCACAAGTTATTATTTACTGATCTCCGTCCTGACGTTAGTCAGACCTGCACAAAAATCAGACTATACCTCCTACCTTTGAAGTTTTTATACGCAGCACAATCTCCAGTAATAAAGGTAAATGACACACATGTAACTCACACCACGTCCAAATATGGTCAGAGATTGGTTCTCTCAAATGCGATCTCAGTACCACCTGGGGGGGTTCACATCTATCTTGTGATCGGATATCTCTGATTCGATCTTAATTCAAGGTCTGAACAGGCCCCAGCCACCCAAGCTCACACACTTTTTTTGTAATCCTTTATTAAGCCATCTCAAGAAAATGTATTCTCCTCATTTAACCCAACCACCCGTGCCACAGTAGTGAGAACACTTGGAGCAGTGGGGCAGCCATGAGTGCGATGCACAGGGAGAACTTTCAGGGCTGTACATGCTTGCTGAAAAGCACCAATACAATACAGAAATGTAGCACTTAACAACAGAACAATGTTTAAAAAAGGTAAAACAATAATTAATCTTGCAGGTCACTCAGATGATGCAAAATGACAAACTTCATTTGCAGTTTGGACGACACCTGTATGATCTCATCAGGTTAAGAAAATATCTGGAAAAGGCAAAGACCGCAAGAACATGGGCAAGAACTACGTGTAGCTCAGAATCAAATTCAACATGGTCTGGGTATAATCTGTGAGCTTGTAGAGATGGATAAATATATAGAGAGACAGATAATATGTACACATTCAACATAAACTGGAGCCTCAACAATTCAACACCTTCAACATTTGACATCTTCAGTGAAAGGCAAAATATGTGGTACAAACAACTATACAACACTCACCAGAGTGGTATTTTGTCAAGTGATCATTTTCAATAGAAGGAGCGAAGGAAAGGTACCAAGGTCCACTTTCAGAGCCAAGAAAAAGTCAGACCTCAATGAGGACAAAGCTTTTCTAGCTCAAAGCTGTCTGGTAACTTTGGCTGATCCGTAATGTGTCATTATTACTCCCAGTCTCCTAAGAGAACCATCAACGTACATGTTTGACCAGATCAGAGGCATTAGCAGCCTGCGGAGAGAGAGAACACATCCCTGGAAAGTTTGCAAGGGAAATTGGTGCCAAACATCTTCAGCTAAACAAAGCTCCTGAGGCGTATAAGTACCTGCAACTATGTTGCTGGTACTTAATCCATAGGAAAACGAAGCAGACCAACTTTCTGGATCATGATATTAAGGTAGTATTACTGCCTACCCCAGTGGCTTTTGCAGTCACCACCTTAGTGCCAAACTCTTGACAACATAAATTAATTTGTATGTGTGCCTAGCATTCGTGGCAAACAAATCTGATAATATATTGCAATATCATAATATCGCGATAATGTATCGTGATACGTATCGTCCTTATCAATAAACACCCCTAGTACTGGGTCTGGAAAAGGATGGTGGCTTATAGCACGTCCGTAGCATGATTTGCAAGCTCTGAATGTGCAGTTTTGACTGGTGATTCTGATGTTTTGACAGCGGGTATCGATCCAGTAAGTCACTTGCATGTGAAGCAAGTTAGAACTGATATCATTCACAGTAATGGGATTAAAAACATTATTATGCAGACTTCAGTTCAATGGAATATTGACTAATGCTGCTACGTCCTGCTGGACTCTCCTCATTAGTTACATAATTCCTTTTCAATGTAAATAGGCAAAAGTGGTCAGTGCTGTTGTGTTAGCGTCTCTGAATACAACTGATTTTCAGCTGCCACAACATCTTAACTTTACAGCAGGGTTGCAGGCTACTTTTACAATGACCAACTGAAAATGATTATTTTGACTTAAAAAGTTAAAACTACAGAGTTACGTTAGTGAAGGCACAGGCTCCCTGCATCTCTAACAAATGTGGTCAATAAAAATTGCACTTTTTGAGAAGATAAAAAATTATGAGCTTTCTATAAAAATGTTTTTGACCAAATAAATTACCACTAAATTATTATTATTTTTTGTTGTTGTATGTTGTTAATGTTCTTTATATATGTTTTCATGTGAGGCTCTGTACAGACCGTGGCAACAAGAATCTGCCTTTATTTACATTCCTGATTTCAATGCATAAGCCTTGCAGTGGTCATTTGTATGCGTGCTTTCTACAGTCTTTGTAAAGGGACATTTATTAAGATGTTTGTTCTTTTGTGTCCTTAGAGTTCCATTCAATTTCACCCCCTCTCTCTGCTTAACTTCTCCTTTTCAGTGACCCCTTTCATCACCCTGAGTGGCGCAGCCTAAATCTCTTGTCTGCTTAAAAAAAAAAAAAAAAAGATTAATGTCAAATTGTGTTTACCGTGTTCTCGCTCGTTGTCACAGGGTTTTTGATGCCAGCTCTTGCGTCACACTTCGTGCGCAAATGCGCGAACGCGTCGGTGTGTACGCACACGAGATCTCGACCTCGCCGCGTTAAGTTAAAAGGGCTTGTCTTCAAAGCTTTGTCAGTTAACAAGATGTATGGGAGTTCACACTGAGGGAAGTATCTTGAAAGACGGTTATTTCCACCTCGTTACACACGCTCTATACCTCCGCTCACGTAACACACACACACACACACAGACACTAAAGCAATCACATGCGCGGAGATCATGAAAGATGTTTCTTCCCACACGTACGTGCACGCAAACACAGACACACAAACACACTAATAAGAGCCCCGATTGAAGTGCTGATGCCTTAGAAAGGGGTGAGCCCCGTGTTCTGGAGCCATGAGGGACTCGATCCATCAACATATCCAGTGACGGGTTCATAACACGTGCAGAGATGAAGGAGGAGTGTGTGTATGTGTGTAATTTGTAGTATGATGTCCTGCATCACTTCAACACGGTGGTCCAACCCAAGGATGTGTGGATGAGCAGCATCTATTATGTGCATGGATGCAAATACACCTCTGACCCTGTTTGAATTCAACAGGTGCATGTGTAATTGTATGAGTATGCATTTTTTCAATGTAGTCCTAATTTATATACATATATGTATGTGTGTGTGTGTGTTTGATTATTCATGTGTTTATTTTTCACATCCGTATGGGTGTAGAAGTCTGGAATGCATAAAATAAAACTTGTATTTGTGCGTGTGACTGACATCTCTGCTCTGCACCGTAGAACCGCGTAAATGAGTGTCAGGGGAGTGAATGTATTTGCTCGAATCACCGCAGAGCACCACAACAGATAACACGGGAAATGGCGGAAGATGGCGCTCCGTGTGAAATCAATGTGCAGCTGAGTTCAGTTGCCAGTGCACCGGCAGCTAATTGATTCACCTCTTCGCGATGAGCGCGCTCGCCTGCGAGGAGCGAACGACACAGAGTTTCAGCGGTTTGATCGCCGCCTTCCCGTTGCCACGCGATTGATTTATGAATCCAGGCGCTGGGGGCCATAATTTGCGCTCCCTTTCAAAAGATAGTGCCTATTTCAATTTTTGTTTTTCACTGTGAGACTCGTTCTGTGAGTTCTCAGTGCATGGCATGTTGGAGACCCGCCTCAGGGTTGAAATAAATCCAGAAAGATGCAGATACTAAGTGTACATTTGAGAGCTTCCTAACCTGTATATTTATATTAAAAAAATAGTTTTCCCTGAAAATGTGAAGCATGTTCCAGGGGGATTACGGCCCACCTTCTAAGAATGTAGAGCTGGTTGTTTAACAAAGGTCATTCCTGCAGTGAAGAAGGAAATCACTTTGTTGAAATATGAAAGGGTATAATTTATTCATCCATTGTGTTGATACATCTTGGGGTTGTCGCCAGTGTAACCAGCATGAGGCTGAGAATGTATAAGGCATCACTGTCATTCTGGCATCATTCTTACTGCTACAGTAAGAAAACATCTTCACAAATCCTTCCATATACACTAAATCCTGCTTTCTTGTTCGTGATAGCTCTGCTGTTGGCTCGTGGTGAAGATGTGGACTTAAGTGATGCCGGAAACCAGATTTAAGGCAGGTGCTTTCATTGGCAAGTGTACCATGAAGAACCAGACACTGCATAAAGATTGACGACAGAACAGCTCCTCTAAAGTGAAGCTAAAGCAAGTAGAGCTCCCCCTGGCGACTGGCTGCAGTATAGGTCAGAAGCTCTGCCCCCTCCATGTTAGTGGATGGGCCGAACTAGAACACTACATGTCAAAATATATTTATTTTATTTTTTCAAGCATGTTTTCTTTCATTTTAGGTAGTTAATATAATACTGATGGATGTTTTAGCTAATTATTTGACACAAAAACAGGATATAACATAATTGTGACTACATGTGAGCATGCAAAGGGAAGGGATCCCCTAGGATTCTGAGAGTTGGAGGGGGGGGGATAAATACATACAGGAATCCAACATTGCCTTGTAATTGGTGGAGGGAGATCACAGCGTATTATTAATTAAACGAAAACAAGAGTGAGTCTGGAGGAGGTGTGGGCGGGTCATCGATAACGTGGCTCCTCACTGTGGCCATACTCTGCAGACTCTGGCTCCAAACTCCCAAGATGGCGCCGCCCATATTCCTGGCAAAATAGCATCATATAGGCAAATGCAAGGAAGTGGGGACATAGAGTCCATATTTATATACAGTCTATGCAAAGAATCCAAAATTATCTGGGTGAAGTCAAGGAAATTTCACACCTACAGGGCGTCTGTAAAAATAGGTAATTATGGATATCATACAGATGTAAGCCAAGTTACTACTCTGGAACCTTTTGGTAAAAAAGAGAACGAATCAGAGAAGAGTCCTCTTGTAACAACAAGAGAAAAAACACGTTTGAGTGAAGAGAAATTTCTTTTCTGCCTCTAACTGAACCAAATCTTCCATTTTCAAATAAAAAGTGACAGTCCTAATTACTATATTTGTATACTTGACATGAGACATGATGACATGTCTCACAGTGACGTATGTGAGTCTTCATTGTAAGTGCCCGGCCGTATCCACTGACGGCCTTTTATTTTCCTCTCGGAACCACTTTAGCTCCTGTTCCTGCTGTCTAAACAGACATCTGCACCTTTCATTCGCTATTGTTTCTGCCGTGTCTGAGTGAACCAAGGCCACTTAATTAGTCTCTTCTGTTGAGCTGGTGACATTTCAATTTCACCAACTCATTAGTCAGCTATGCAAATATGGCACCATTGCTGGGACTTGACGGGGATGTGAGCAGTCTGATGATCAAACAGGTTACTTAATGATGGCATTTCACAATACCTCCATGACAGAAATGACAAAAAAAAAGACCTTAATATTGCTACACTATCCATTTCAGACTGATACCTCTTTCTGCTGTTTACAGCTTAATCCAGCAACAACATTCTAAGAGATTTAATTATCTGAAACTAAACTATTTGGTCACCTTTCATTTTTCAAAAAGTAGCTTTGCTCTGTAGCCTTTGGGTTTTGCCAAATACTTATCACAACGATTGCCTCAAGTGCAGAATTATTTCAAACAGTTCTCATTGATAACCTTTAAACAAGGGCTCCAGTAAAGCCCCAAGGCAGATTTATGAATACTGGGGTCATCACAATTAGTGCACACCCGATATCAGCTTTGATACTGAGCTTGTTCTCAGTCTCAAATGCCATTAAGAAGGATTTTTACAACTGTGAAAAAAAAAGAAGTTTATTCATCACTTATCTCAACACGCTAGCTACGAATCTCCCCATTGATTTAGAGCCGGGGTGCCCAATACCTCGATGACGATCACGGGAAGATCATCGAAGAGGTATATACTTTAGGTCCTTTTTTTTGTTTTCAGACAGAACTGACATCCTGTCTTAATATATCATTGTTTGATTTTCATAATAGCTGCTTGGATGCTCGACGATTCCGAACTGACAGCTGTCATCTCTCAAGCTAAGTTGTGTGACAGTAGTCTGTTCAGCCCTCGGACTAATTTCAGAGAAAAGATGCCATGTCTGAGACACGTTGACGGTGTTGATCCTGGTGAACTGAAGAACTTCTGAAGAGCCGGCACTTAGCGTTTGAGCACGCACTTTCAAATTACACTCGTAGGCAACCGGCTTCAAAAAAGATATTTTCGTTGCTTAGTCTGCAGATGCCCACATGCTGCTCTCAAGGCTCTTCTCTTGTGATTGAAATGTGGATGCGGACTTGCTGCTGCAGCTTCGTCTCTGCTCATTTTCCCATCTCTCCTCTCCAACTGTCATAATAACCGGCGCATGATCCACTTGAGTAGGTGGAATGGCACTTTATGCTTAGAAGAAACAAAGCGTCTTGACAGATTTCTGTTTCGTGAGCCGTTAACTGGGACATAACGGAATTTTTGCAAGCCCACATCATTAACACCTAATTAACGCTCAAGGCAGCAAAGGATTCGGGGACAGAAAATGCTACATTATGTTCTCACTAGCCTAAAAATAAAAGATGGTGTACCTTCAACCTAAGTATAATTAAATTAATAACAAAATAGGAGCTGTCTGAATTTGACTGAAATATTGAAACCGGTGCACATTTTTCTAAAAGCCATAAGTCAATTCTGCTGGATTCAGGTCAACATGTTGCTTACAATGCAAACACACCCTTCTAAATATGAATGAAGCTCGACTACACTGTAGAATTTTGCGACAAATATATGATATAAAAAGGAAGTCTTCTACAAAGTAAAACAGTGGTTTGTCCAGCTATCCTTGTGTTTAACTGTCACGTTTGCCTTGTAAATGTCGCGCAATAAACATCAGAATCCGTCCAGAATGAAATATGACAGCAAATACTTGATCACTATGACCTGTGGTGGTGAGCTGAGTCCACTTTTCGGCACTCCATGAGGCAGACATTTGGTTTTAAATGGTATGTGGTATCAGATGAATTTGTTGCATATATCGAATCAAAATGAGACTGGTGGAACTTTGTGCCATTTGGGGAATTAAACTCATTTTAGTTCAGGGCTCACATACAGCAAAATTTGAGCTCAAGGGGGCCGGACCGGTGACGCAGTGAACTACGACTACCAACCACTCCAAATGTTTCTCTTTGTTGTGAAATGCATGTAAATGTTTACTTTATTACAAAAACTGTATGACCAACCTCAAAAAAATTTAAGAAAAAGAAGTGCAACTGCAGCGCATTGAAGCCACCTGCTAATGGTTCTAGGTTTCTGTGTTATTGCACACAACTCTTACCTGAACAATGCGACCCCTAGTGGACAACGTAGGAATATATGGCAATTTTATTAACCCTTTAAGACCTAAACATCCTGCTACACATAAAACAAGCTTGTGGTATTTGAATTTTGTCCATCTGTGAGTTACGGTAATTCAAAGTGCGGCTGAACACCGAGAAGTTGCGCTCTCTGGAAAAAAAAGCTACCAATACGATGATGAGAGACGCACCGCTGCTGTCTGCAGCAGGTTGGGGAGAGATGCAAGACCAGGGCGCCCCAGGGAGAAAGATTTGTTTGGAGGAATTTGTTGGTAAAAACAAAGTTACTTATACCCTTGAGGTGTCATGAAGGCCTTCCAGATAAAAGCACAGCTTCCTAGTGTTCAGCCACTTTGAATATTGTCAGTAGCACAAACTATTATGAATTTATACTGCATATACCTGTATATACTGTGTGTAGATTGCATGTTCTCTCTGTGACGGCGTGGGTGTTGCTCCATTGCTCCGGCATCCTCTAGCATCCTCCCACAGTCCAAAAACAAACTTGTTAAGTTAAAAGGTGATTCTAAAGTGGCTGCAGGGAGTGTGGTTATCTGTCTTTTTGTGTTAGCTCTATAAGACACAAAAGCCTTAAAATAAAGGCACTGACAAACTGAGCAAATTACCCTGGGATTCACATGGCTAATAATTTATGTACTGATTAGACAAAATAACTTCACAGGGTTTACTGTCACAAGTATTAAAAAAGGGGAAAAAAAGACGAAATGGATTCTAATGAGCTTAACGGCAAAGAGTGTCTCTCATACTAGGAGAGAAAAGCAGGAACGCAAGGATTACAACTTCATCCCCTCCCACGGTGAGAAAAAGCTGAGCCCAAAGACAAAACTTTAATTTTATGCTTCCACCGAGACACAGCTGTGTTTATAACTGCTCACCAAAAGGCTGCTACACACTGGATTCCCCCTGCAGTGTCCATTTTGGGTAATTGTCTAATTAAAAGCTAAATAATGTCATCTCCTCTTTCCTTCCTCTCCCTTTCTGCACCTCATTTTTACAAACACACACACACATATTAGGTGCAATTATGCATTTCTGCGAGGTAAAAAACACTCTCTGCCAAGCTAATTGAAATGCGTGGATTGGTGGTAAAAGGGAAAAATGCATTAAATGGTCTTAACACAGAAATCAATTACTGTTATTGCCGTGACAGAGGGGGAGAGAGACGGAGACAGCTTCCATTAAAAATTCAGAGGTAGGCTACCTGTGCACTTGGGTAATGGCTGCAGACAGAGCTGTCCACTGTCTTGCACTGCTGCCATTGTTGAGCTGTCACAGCAAAGGAGCTCGCGGAGCTGGACAGATACACCGAGACCCGCGTGATTGGCAGGGACGGAGTCTCACCAGCACACACGAATCCTCTAGGTGATGGGTTTTCACATCCGGAACAAAGTGACAGCGCATGGACACGCAGAGACAAACACGATCCAAAACAGATGCCTCATGGAGTTCAGAGAATAAACTGAGGCTCGGAGTGAAAGACTGTCACGTGTCCTTATTTCTTTTATTTTTCACCTTGTAGATCAGACACAGAAATTCAATAGAAAGCCTTTTTACTGCTGTACTGACATTTACAATCCCTTTAAGTATTCTTCATGATAGCAGTCTCATTTAACTCGCGTGAAACTGAAAGCCCGAAGGCTCTTCCACATTCATAGCCATTTGCCTCTTGCCTATCACTTTGTAGTTGACAGTTGGTCGCTAGTGGGCATACCAGGCTTTGGTTGCAAGTCCCGTTCTAAATGTTTCAGAGTGAAACACGTAGATCATAAAGTGTAGGTAGTGCATGGACAGAGGATAGTATTTCTTGCAGTCACTGTGTTGTTTGGAAGTGAGAGAAGAGACTGTCAGCAATGGCACCGGTAGACGTTCCACACGTTGCATTATCACGAACATCTTTTCCTTTGCGATCAATCATTTTGGATGTGGCATGGCCAAAAAAAAACAAGGTGGAAACTAAGGCAGCTGGACTTGTTGGGCTTTCCAGAAGAGAAACCCAAGAAGGCACAGAGTTTTTATTAGGACCATAATCAAAATGTGTCGACGGTGGTAAAGGGAGGATGGTCTAGCATCCAGGCTACCGCTTGTATGTAGCTATTTTTCATGTCTTTGTAGTCATTTTACATTTTGGTGTGTTTGTGGATGTGTGGTCGTACCTTGTGATTGTTAACTCATATCAGAACACATGTCAGTCAGTCAATCAGTTCAAACCAAAATTTTGTTAAGGTGCATCTTGATCTCCTGGGATTCTGGGTCTATTTTCGGTAGCCCTGTTCAGTCATTGACGATGACAAACACAGCTAAGGATAATGTTCTAGTTTAGAGTCTAAATACTGAATGAATTCAATGACATTCTGACTTCGCATCTAGTGCCACCCTCAGGTTGTCCTAATGAATCTCCAGTATGCTGATATAGCTCACATAAGTTCACATAAGCTTTGACTTGTTTCACTTCAGTAAGTCGCTAAGTAATGCATTAATGCCCATCCCCTATCTTCATCTATGAACTTTTAAGCCGCTCGTGTGGAGTGAGGGCGGATATTTCTAGGGAGAGCCAAAGGCTTCTTTTTCTCCATTTCTTTCTGTCCTCTTCATAGAATCATGCACACAGTTATCCACAGTGTTATTCAGTATTCTCGCAGGCAAGAATCCGCCCTCCTCACTATTAAGGAGACACACAGAGGTACTGATGTAAAGGCGAGCTCAGGGGTTAGGGGAATACCCGTGCATGCGTGAGTGCGTGCATGCAAATAGGTGTGCATGCGTCGACAGTAGCCCATTACACTGAAGAGAGAAAAAGTGTATAGGCCTAGGATAGAAAGAGTGAGTGGGAGAGTGTAGGAATGTCAGCTCTCCTGGGTGCACCATTCCCCAGTCTCACCACGTGCTCTAATCAAAAGATTGGAACTGCATAAGTTTCAGGATCCTCTGGGGTTGATTAATCATAAAGATGAACACATGATCCGCTCCATTTAGAAATTGCTATGGGGTGAAACGTTAGATGGAATGGAATTTTGATATGGTTGGTAACTTTGGTAACTTTTGACTAAATTTTCAAGACCGCACTAAAGAAATATCTGAAATGTCAAAGGACACAGGTCAAACACAACACATAAGGACTGCCCAGTTTGTTTGGTCTCCACAGCCAAAAACTGACAGATGAGGGTTGACCGGTTGAGAGGCAGCTGGGAATTCCACCAAATGTTGCCCGGTACTCATTAAGACGCAACTGTATTGGTGTCAGAGGCCACGAGGCAACTCATCTCAATGGTGCTAACAGTGAACCGGGAAGAGAGGATGTTGAATGTTCGTGAGAGGTGAGCAGTCAGGATTTGTTAGGACACTTGGAGAAGAAGAGCAAGACCATTAGAATACTATATGGATGCAGCAGAGGAAGGATCCAGATGTTTCTGGTTGAAGAGGGTGGAACAGTGGAGGCATCAGAATGCCACTTGGACATCGGCTGGAGTCTGGTCAGCCTCGGTCAGCCTTGCCTGTACAAGGGTTTCTGTCATAAGACCCGAAACACCCCATGACTCCAGGAAACAACACTGGCGATTGGTCCAAGTTTCAGAAGAATGCTTCACTATTAACTTACTGGTTTCAAATGTGGTGCAGACGATGATGTTGGCAGTCGTGTCCAGCACAGAATGAAATGAGCTTTGGTATTCCCTTATCTTTCGGACGTTGTGGTCAAATTAATGAACACTTTGATTCAGACTGAAATATCTTAAGAGCTAGGTTCCTGAATCACCTGGGTTATTGATTTGAATCATCTTATTGAATGAGGAATTGTCTCTCCGAGTTCTTCTTTAACCTAAATTGGCTGGTTGCTGCTAGTACACAAGGCTCCCCAGAAACACCGCAGGCTTAGATGATTCGGCTGACAACAACACTTAAGTGATATTAACCAAGTTTACCACCACTACTAACTATTGGATGAATTGTTTCCCAGAACACTGGACATTTACTAACAATTAAAAGCACAACCTTGCTGTTTATCTTGATTCTGTAGGCCTTCCAATTTCTCTGCGAAGGTAAGCTTTCAGATACATTAGTGTACAAGCCGGAGCATAGATTTCCTATTGACACGAGGGAGAGTAGTTGCTCATCTGTTCCTCCTTTGATAAACTCGGGTCGACTCAGCTCGTACCTCCGGTGGCCAAGCAGATAAGTAATCACTGTGAAGGCCCAAGCATAAGTGAGAATGAGAGCGGAGTTGCCCATTGGCAGCGTGTAAGACCTGTAACCCAGAGATCGATGGATTGACAGCATCCAGTGCTCGGTGTAAACTTTTCACCTAAACTGGGTTGCTTCTTGATTGCCTTAAGTTAATCAAATTTGTAGGTACGGGCTGAAATCCCACCACGGATACTGAGCTTCGTTGTCCGGTTGTGCTTCATCTCAGATGTGATCCCCGGCAAAGAAATTTTTCTTCTTTTTAAATACACATTTCATGGGTACACAAGTGTATTGGAGTTGAGTAGTATATACACTTTATACCTAAAGCACAACTGAAAGAAAAAACAATGAAACTAATACTTTTTACTCTCCAGAAAGTCTAGTCATCACTTGTCTCAAATAACAGACGCCAGAAAAATACATATGCATAAAGTAAATTACTATTCTGAAAGGGTGGTTCAGGCTTCATCATATTACAAGGCTGTATTAAAATACTTTGTGACAACAAAAACAATAATATGGTGCAATAAAGTAAAGCAGAAGAAGAAGGTGGAAAAAGAAAATTACTTTGCTATTTTTATTTAAACTAATGAAGAAAGTTTTCTTTTGCGAATCCAGTGTTACAATCCCTTTATATTCCTAAAACCATTTCCATATCTGTCGTAGATGCTGATGATCAGTTCTTTGAAACGTTTACCATTAGGAGGTTTTGACAGCCAGTGCAAATTCTGTCCCTTTTTTCCCTTCACCTATCTCCATTCAGCTCACCTTCTCCAGCAGACAATGACCGATCAGGCGCAACGTTATGACGTCCTTCCTGATATTTTGTAGCTCTCCCTTGTGCCTCTAAAACAGTTGTGACTCATCAGAGAAAAGACATGGGCCTTCTGAGGGTGTCCTGTGTCAGCAGGATGTTGATAGCGGGGGGGGGGGGCCTTTGGGATTGATGGGTGGATGGGATGGGAGGGGCCCCTGAGATCTGGCTTGTTCCAGTGCCTCCCACAGATATTTGATCAGTTTGAGATGTAGTGAATTTGGAGGCCAGGTCAACACTTTTTTCATATTTTTTCAAGTTGTTCCTAAACCAAGCTGCATCCTGTTGGGGATGGCTACTGCAGTCAAAGAGTGTCTTGTGATCTTTTTTCTGCTACAGTACATACAGTCCCAATTACAGTCCGTAATTCTTTTTAGGTCATCGTAGTGGTGAAGCAGCAAGTAACATCCGCATGAATGCCAAGTCCAAAATTGTATTGTATTGTCACACGATAGTCAATGTTATGTACTATTCTTAAGTGATTTTAATGTTGTGGTTGATCGGTATATTTCCTGTCTTCATCTATGCAGTCAGCCTACAGATGGCCGATGGGGATTATTAGTGGTGGGTAAATGTTATGTACTATTCTTAAGTGATTTTAATGTTGTGGTTGATCGGTATATTTCCTGTCTTCATCTATGCAGTCAGCCTACAGATGGCCGATGGGGATTATTAGTGGTGGGGTCTTTTCACAGAGAAAACTGCTGCTCACTGTTGATTAGAATGTCAGAAAACAAAGGGACGTAAATCCTTGTTTAGACCAGGACACACAATGAGAAGAGGTGCAGAGCGCAGTTCCGCAGCGTTCTGAAAACCTGCCAATTCGTAGCGACTACATGAGACGGCATATCATTTCCATGGGAAAGACTCTACGCGCTTGCATTTTAACTGCCAACTTTCCAGGCTTGGGCCATAATTTGCAGCGTAAAGTATGAATGAGGGTAGTGATAATGAGTTACTCACTACATTTTCATGATGAATCCAACAAAAAAAATGAAAGAGGTTTGAGAATTTGGAGCCGTCCGTGGGCGCATCAACGGCATACCCAGGGGGCTTATGCAAATTTGTGCCGTAAACTTGAGACAGGAGGCCTATTCCTGGAGCAGCTCTGTCATATAGAGGAGCTGGTGTCACCTGTAATAAGAATAGGTAACACTATTGAGACAGAATTTCACCAGGGGAACGGCTGATGACAATAGGGCACAGCAGGTGAATGAAATAGGCGTCTCGGCCGAATTCATTTGGAATATGTCCCATGCGAATTCAAGTTCGAATATAAAGAAGATCACATTATTTACTCACGAGGATGTCAATCTATTATTTATACATTTGTTTAAAACATATATCTATCATTGTCACAACACGTACGTAGAGCCAGAATCACATAGGGACTTTTTATTGGCTATAAAATAAGCATTACAATTTAAGTCAGTGTTTTTGACATGCACCTGGCTTATCATTTTATTATTTATTTTTAAATAGTGACTGCTCCTGAAATATGTTTCACACTGGACTAGTATTACCTGGGGATCGCTGGCAATTTGTAGTAATTGCAGAAACAGCCTGTGATCTTAATCCTGTGCGAATTGGCCGTGCCCGCAATTTGTAAAGGCAAAATTACACCGCTAATTACCTACCCAACACAGAGGTCTTATGATAATACTAATGCAGGGGTCTCTGTTTTTCGTGGGTGAGTTTTGTTTCATTTATGGCTTTTTTTTTTTTTTTTACCTGGGGCTCTGTTGTGAATCAAACTTTGGGCAACTGCTTGGCATCAATTCACATTCACAGAAAATGCAAAACAGCATATCTTGATGTGTTTGGTTTTATTCAGTAGTGCTTCCTATGTTCAGGGTGGAGATGGTTTACATGCTGCCTGGAAGTTTGTAATCATGTTTTATTCTTAAAAATCTATTCTTTATTATTAATCTGAATCTGCAAAGCAACAAGAATGGGTAAAATGTCCTGACAAAATGATTTGTGAAATGCTCAGGCCATGTAAATTCTGTAGATCTCAATAAAAACTCCAGCAAATACTACTGCTCAATCCGTCCTTTGTACTAAGCCTACTTACCATTTCAGTGCTGTTCTCGTAGAATTTTTTTTCATTCTATAGTAACGGATAGTTCAATCAGCTACTGTACAACACACACACCACATCAAAAAGTAAGAAATCCCAAGCCCTCGTAGCCCTCTAGGATAATCCCAAATGTATGTTGTTCACTTGTGTTTTAGAGCTTCACTGCAGAGCTGCTAAAGTGTCCAAAAGTACTTAATTTTCAAGTTACAGTTTCCAGTGATTCTCAGGCAGGCAAATTAAAGTTAATCAGTTAATTAAATCCCTGCAGCCATCTGAAAGGAGCAGCACAGATACGTGATAAATCTGCAGCCTCCAAGTTCACCACAGCTCAGAGCCTTTACACATCCATTTATTTATCTTAAATCATGTGCAAAGGACTTAACACTTCACACTTAAAGCCTCTTACTGTGCCAGAATGTGATGGCGCCGAGTTATGCTACACTACTTTCCGAGTGTGTCTTTTTGTTAGCCATTTCCTGTCTACTGAACCTCCCCGATGCTGCCAGCTTCCCATCCAATATTAGGTGGAAGTTGATAGCTTGAAATTTGAGAAAGGTAACAGCGTACAGCACCAGTATTCAACCCGCGGGCAGTTTGGTTTAATGTTTGCCAGATACGTCACTCAGGCGAGGACGGGCAGCAATATCAATTAGCTAACATGCCATTAAAACATTTAACAGTGAATGCAGCCGATGAGGCAAATTGATCTGACTTTGAAAGCCAAGCTGTTTGTGTTGTGGCATTGTTCCTTTGGCCTTTATGAGTTCAGGGTATCTTTGATCCACCATTTTAAATGTCAAAGTCAATTTACTAATCAATGGGAGCACTTGTCTGGCCGGGACAGCAGATGTGTGGTAAGTTGTGCGGCTCTGGAAGGAGCTATATCAAGTCTTGGAAAATCTCTCAGCTGACACCTAAAAAAGAAGTTCGAACATTGTGAAATGTACATATCTGCTTTTCCTTCTGAGAGTGGGATGAGAACAACAGCAAACTTGCTACTTTGGCAAGTTACACCGAGAGTAAATGGAAAGCGATGAGTATTTATTATATATCTATTCTGAACTACGTTAAGAGGTACGAAAGTTTAAATTGAGTAGCACCTGTTGAGTGTACAAGACTCATATTCTGGTTAAGAGGTAGGAACATGTAGTTGAGTTATCGAACCGTACTTTGTTGTCATTTAGGCGGTCGACGGAAAGTGTCTTATTACTTATGATGCCAAAGAAGGTGAGACGCCCTTGGTGATGGCTGGCGTTGAACTAGGTCTGCTATCTGTTAGTGTGGTGTTAGTGCAAATTAAATAAGTAATCAATTTTTGTTCAAGGTGGTATTTGTGTCATTTTCTGTAAATTTGTTTTAGTATTTTTGTGCTATGACGGATGACGACCACTTGAGATGCCTACCATTCCGTGATGTGGTTTTGGAGGAACTAGAGTCTTATGTGAAATTAGTGATTTAGGCAGTGAATAATAATTAATTTGTGGTTAAACTTTCATCCTTATTTCGTTGTAAATTTCTTGTTCAGCAGACGTGTAATCAGACTTTAAATGGCTTGGTTCTTGGACCACAGGACATTAAACCCAATGGCCCTCATATGACAAGTATGACTGTGTCACTGTTGCTCTTCTGTCCATTGCCATATAGGATTCAATTGGCGTGACCAATCTTTATCTTAATCAGTTCTCAACAAAGGAGTTCCAGAGCAAGTAAAGTCTGACATCATGTATAATATTTATTCAACGTACACTTATCAAAACAATTCATACACACAGAGACATATAACTGCCAGAAACTGCATTACTAGTATGTCCATGTAAAGCACCTTAGGAGGGACTGTGATGTTTTTAGCATTTCTAAGCATAATCTGTGGTATTGAACTGTCATCAAATAAGGTGCAGATGTGTTTTTGTCTTCAGTTGAAATACTAATAGATTCACCCCAATAATCACCTTAAAAATAATAAATAACTTACAGTTAAACTACTTCTGAGTCGGCTTGGATCAGCATCCATTGGAACTACAAATGTGTTGTTCTTTGTCACACAAGGTTGCGTAACCCACATCCATCACAACAAAGTGACCTTTTTCCTAGCCAAAGGTAAAGATGACCAAGTGGCTGGTTTCACAAGCAAAACTTAATTCCACAAAATTAGGTAAGGCAATTTGCACAAAAACTTTGTTGCAGCTTTAAAGCGGAAACACTTTTAAATGTCGCTTGCGCCATTTGCTCTCGGCTGTGTATCTCTGAATGGGTTATCGTTGGCGTCAGTTGCAAACCCCGAAAGTGTCCTTTGGCACTGTTGCATAATCGCCAAAGGACATCTAGCGTGTACATCTGTGAAGCCAGGGGGTTTGACAAAATGTCAGTAATTGACGCCCTGGGAGTGGGAAAGTGTTGGCATTTGGAGCATTTTTGGCTTGTGAGAGCTAAAGATTGAGCTGGAAACTGGAAACCTTCTGAATTCTGCATCATGTTTGACAGAATTCATATTCTACTGAGGCACATCTTTGACCAGCTTTGTCTACACAGCAGCGGTGCTACAGGTAAATGATTACTGTATAGACCTATTCATTAAGACTAAATGTGACATCTCAGTAACATAGCTGAATTAATTAAAGGTTGATGGAATCTGTTTCTTTGTCTATTAACCTTAAAAATATTAATAAAAAGTCTGAATGACAACACAGAGACGGGGAAAACAAACTTTCCCAACTCTATCCTCTCAAGACCTGGTAGTTCATTTTCTTCCCCTGTGCAGGGAATGCATCTCCAATTCATATTGTGGAAAACTATATAAATGTCAGAGCTGAAACCTGTTGCACAATAATACTATGAAGGTGAAATGTAATAGTTTAACTATTTAAATGCAATGTATTGCTTTAAATGTGTTATTGACACTGTATTGTACTGTAAGTATTTAAGATAAATAATTATTGAACCTATAAATTACTATAGATTTTAGTGAAGCAATGTTTTACTGTCTTACTTAATGTCTAACCTAGAATATATTACTACAACTTTCAAAAAAAAAAGGTTTACATTCAAAGAGGTTTTATTCATATGCATAAGATTCTAACCACTTACCAATATACTTTTTGTTTATGTCCCTGTGGAGGACATGTGGACTTTATACATCTGTTTTTATTTAAAATGTGTGGTATCAGAGGTGACAGTTATTTAAAAGAAGCGAAGAGGGTTTTACTCAGAATTGCAGATGGAAATTGAATCTTGCCCCATGTGACTTGATGCTCTACACATGAAAAGCCAAAGACTTGGAAAAGTTGGAACTTGGTTTCTGTACGGGACACATTCTGCCATTCGAAGCAGCTACTGCATTTCCTCCGAGAGTAACTTCTTCCTGTGAGTGACAAATCCAGAAAACTGCTTTTTGGGCCCACTACTCAGAACCAGACATTGTTACAACTCTTAATTAGCTTCATAATTGCAGAATGGATTGGTGGTTAGCATGGACGCATCACAGAGAGAATATCTGTGTTTGAATCCGACTAGGGCCTTTCTGTGTGGAGATTGCATGATCTCCCTGTATCTGTGTGGGTTTTCTCCAGGTACTCCGGCTTCCTCCCATCATCCAAAGACGTGCTTGTTAGGTTAATTGGTGAGTCCGTGAGTGTGAATGGTTGTCTGTATTTCTGTGTTAGCCCTGCATTAGACAGCTGGGACAGGCTCCAGCTCCCCTGGCAACCCTCCAGAGGACATGTGGAAATCACAAAAAATCTTAAAGTTAATCAAAGTCCTGCTGTCCATCATGCATCAGTTTCTGCATCCAAATACTTTGAAATCAAATCTCCACCAAGCATTGTACACTGTACTTTAGCAGGTGTTGTCACACTGAACTCCCCAATCAAGACACAAATGAATTGTTTGTGTCACATAATGTCACAGCTCCGAGTTCATGGTTGAGTCTATCACGCTATGTTTTTTGGGCATTTCCTGTTTTACTTTGAAAGTTACATACTTCATTTTAGATGACTTCACTTCCAGCCACCTTGTGGGTTGCCGCCCCTGATCGTTAGCCCCGCCCTGATGTATTTCACCTGTGCCTCATTGTTCCCCTGGTACCTAGCCTTTGTGTGCCCTTCCCACTTTGTCAGTTCATCTTTCTTCTTTGTATCAGAAACATACCAGCCTGTTCCAAGTCTGCTTATGTGCTTTTTTACCTGTTCCTTGTGGCTTTTGGACTTTGTCTTTGCCAGTGTTTTTTTTTTTTTTTGTTGTATTTTTCCACCAACTGTGTCTTGGATTGTGCTTTTGAGCCCTGATCCACCAGTTCTTTCTTTTAGTTATACGTCCAAAAACATAACCTCACAGAGCACCTAACTTAGCTCCAGACAGACATTCCTCTTTCAGTCAGACAACTTCCTTGTCCTCTAGAGTCGCACGATCTCATGACATGAAATTATGAACACTAGGTGGTTGTGTCTACTTCATAGGAGCAGTGTGGGGGAGAAAAAAGAACAATGGGTGCTTCTTGGCCCCTTTGACCCGCACTAGTTTTACTTTGAGATTTACTTTTAATGAAAGACGAATTCGATTATATTCGTTCTTGTGTAATAGAGTGAACAAACAAGACAATTCAGCTGAATAAAGGCTACTGGTTGAGTCTTACAAGCATCAGCAATCACCAATAAAAAGTGTCTGACTCACAATTGTTTGCTTATTATGAATCTAATGGGCTGCACACAGAGTTCAGAGCTCACTCTCATGTGAATGTCATTCTTGTTTTATTTACCCATAAAGCACTTGGGCTGGCGTTCTCATTTCCTCGCTGCTAACTGGCCCTAACTGTCTTAATGTAATAGACCATACTGACACAATGCTCTTCAAGACACTGTGTATACATGGTGTCTAAATGCCAGCCATGTGTGGCAGTATTTTCCAAAACACACACACATGGCTAAACACACTTCTCTGCAGCGTCGCGCTCCAGGAACCATCTGCTCTAATGATTTCTGATGTGATTGGATTTCTTTTCATAGCCACTGGCCTGGGTGTCCAATTCTGCCTGTCTCTGATTTGGTTTCCATTGAAGACCCAGCAACCACATAGAGGTTGGGAAGCACTCTGTGGGCCAAATCCCTATTTCTGACCCTCACCATCCCCTTGATTTCTCTCTCTTTCCCATCATGCTCCTCTTCCCTTCATGCACTGAATGATCTCCTCATGCATATCTTTCTATTCGGATGGGTTTAGTTTGCCAGGGAGGCCTTTTCTTTTTATCCCATTCTCATGTTTTCCCTTGTTCTTACTTTCCTAACTTTTCACGTGTTCTTTCTCTACTTTTCCCTGTGCGTCTTTTATTTTCCAGACTTCAGCTAAATTATGAACCTGTCATCAGAAATTACTGAACAATCATGGAGACATTTATGCATTGGCTTCCTCTGTGCTTGATGTCATTATATTACATTCCTGCAGTGAATGTAATATAATGTAAATTGGGTATGGAGTCAAAGTGAATGGAGTCATTGATGCTTGTCCCAATCCTTCCCATAAAAAAATACATTTATACAGCGAATTAGCAACAACACATAGATATTAAAGGATTGTGAATTCCGGTTGTACAATATTTATCATTAAGATACTGGAGAAAAAAAATGTTCTGTTCCAAAAACCTTGGTTGAATGAAACAATAACATGTTCAGGAGAGAGTATTTGATATCTTACCATACAGTATACACCATCCCAACCACGGCTCAACAGCTGCATTAAATCTTCATTACGCTCAAATGAAAGGCTTATCAAATTGTAAAACAGCACCGGAAAGCTCCATTTCTACGACCGTTTTTACATCATTTAAAAAATACGCATATACTGAGCAATTCATTATTCACTTACTCGATAAAGTAAATTAAACTGAAGCGGAGAAGGGTCGGGTATGTGCAGACATGAATTTCAGACAGGATTTTATCCAGTCTGTCGAGTCTTCTTTTTCCATTTTTTATGCACTTTTTATGTGTACATTAGTATGCAACCCCCACGGACGACAAGAGAATCTATGCTATTGCACTAGGTTTGCAAGGATGTGCAAAAGACACAGATCTCGGAGAGGACTGGAGAAATGGCATGAAGATATTGAGAAAAGGCTGTGAAAGCCCTTAAAGTTCGTATTACACAGAAAGTTTTTTTTGCTACAAGTGACACTTAATGGGACTGTGGGTCAAGCAAAAATGACAATCAGAACTAAACTAAATGAGTAACCAACATAAAAAGGAAACCAAATAACACTGTGTTCTGTGCATGTTACTCACAAACAAAGGCCCCAATTTGATCAGTTGATGAATTCAAATCAAGTAGCATCTTACTGTGGAAGGGCAGGGGGAACTGTTAAGCCATTCTACCTCACTGTACAAGTTACATTTTTAATGCCTTCATCAAAGTTGGTTATGCCACCAGGAAAACTATAGCTTTATTTAGTTCATTTCAATTTTCAACTATTAATTAGAACTTCTTCTAAAAACTGACTGCATATAAGTCATATTGGATTCCGTTAGAAGTGTGCAGCCAAAAAGTTGAGTCCAGGACTGATTCTGGAGCCATCAGGAGAGACTTGAGTTTTCAAATTGGATTTATGACTGTAAAACCTGCATCTCAGCCGCCATAAATCCCAGGAACTCAAATCATCCTGAATTATGGACAGCCAGGCCGGTGAGGGGTACTGGCTAAATGTTGAGACAGTCAGAGGAAGGAAAGAGGTGGATGATAGGAAAATGATTGGAAAGACTTAAATGAGTGACTAACATGAAAAGACGATATGAGCTTTCTTTGCTACAAAATGTTTTCCAACATTATTTGGCTGTGTTGGATGATGCTTCCCTAATGAATCCCAACACTGTTACGGACACCCTGCTGTGAGTGCACTAAAACACCCCCAGCACAGCAGACATATTTCATACGGCACAGTGAAAAACAAAAACACCGAACCAGACCTAATTCACAGATAGCTGGTGTGAGGAAGGAGTGCGTTATAGTTGGTGGCTGGAGTTTTGGAGAACAACAGTCGGACTGCAGGAATAGGAATGCAGTGTTGCAGGTATGCAGGTATATCTATCTATATCTATCCATCTATTTATTTATTTTTACGTACTTACCAATATCAGTTCAGTACAATCAGGAGGAATGCTTTTTTTCTGACAGCCAATTCGGGTCGATCCCTGTCACCCTATGGCACACATGTCAAACCCAAGGCCAATTCATTGTATCTGTAGAGCAGCTTCTGAAGCTCCATCAGTCCATATGGTTAAGCGATAAAAACTCGAGAGTATTACAGCACTAAATGCTAACAAAAAGACATGAAAATGCTGTACCAGTTAGCAGACAACAGGCTAATCGATTAACCTGTTGTCTGTTGTCTAACCCTAACCCTAACCCCACTAGTCTCCCCTTTATTCTGACATTCTGGCTGCAGGTGTGTGTTCACCTGTTTGTTTGTGTGTACATCGGTGCGGAGCTCTGTCCATCGCAAAACAGAGAGCGGAGGAAAAGCGGAGATACAGGTCGATCAAGAAAGTAAAATTAAATAAAATCACCCTAAATTAGATCAGTGGCCTCATTATTTATTAAAAGGACCCTAAGCCAGATGTGTTTTATAGGAAAAGTGACCTGAAATGACTAAACGGCATTTAAAAAAAAATAAGACATTATATTACGTACCTTTATGTCGGGACTTATTCTCCTCCTCTTTTCTTCTCTTTCAGTACTGCACACTCGAGCACTTTGGCGTCTGATCCACCCTCAATAATCATATCACTCAGCAGCACCACAATCAAGAAACATGTCACTGTTTATATATTATATTATATTATATTAGTTGTTATTTTATTTGTTCATTATTTTTAAGGCAAAACACATAGGGAGGGCACCAATCAGCATCGATCTTTGACTGGTGTGGTCTCTCCAACAGATGGCACCCTAGGGGACCGCCTATATTGCCTATGCCAACAGCTGGCCCTGAGGTGGATCATTGTAAAAACATCCCCGCTTCTGCTGACAGTGCACGGTTGTTCTAATGGATTCTCAACAAGTTTAAGGGGAATTGCCAATAAAGTTCAAATAACGCAGCTTGGGGAGAGAAATGTTTGTTTTCAGCAAAAGATTTTCTCTTCTGCAATTGCCCAGGAATCCCAAGCTGCATAATGTATATGTGGTTTTCCTAGTTATGCAGCACCTTGTCTGTGAGGATATATTTGTGCTTCACTCAGGCAATGCCAAAGATCCCAAGGGTATAGAACTGGGGCACTGATCTCAAAAGCACCAGCTCTACACTAGTTGGGACATAAAAAAAAGAGCACTTTTTACAGTATTAGCCCCCAAGGTCCTCTGCAATAGTCGAGTTTCCACCATCAATACATAATGTAGATAAATCATCTCACCTCTTCAATTTTATGTTTTAGATTTTCCTGTTGTGAGTTTCTTTTCTGTTGTTTTGTTTTTTTTTGTAAGTTTCTAATGCAACTGTGGCTCTAACATTACGGTTTCATCTTCCACTTCGTCAAAGCTCTGTCTTTTTGGTATTGCTTTACATTTCAGGCTGTCTCGTCAGCGCTACTTATGTCTAGTCTCTGGCAGAATCCTCTCCTCGAATGCCCTCACAGCGCCCTGACATGTCATGTCCAACGAGGTTAAATCATTAAAGCTTACCCTGAGGTATTACACTGAGCATTCTGACAACCCCCAAAACAACCCCACGCAGGTTGCAAAAACACATCGAAGGACAAATTATCCATGTGCCACCTTAATGGGATACTGCAGTGAAGGTGGCATGAATCTTGTATTTTTGGAAAAAAAAGAGTCTTCCATAAAGTCCTCCCCCTCCCAAAAGTTTTCTCATTTATACCTTCAGCCGAGAAATGCTTGCAAAAGCATTTTACTGCTTCTGGCAGAGACGTTGCAGTTGATGCAGGTATGCTACGTGGGAATGCATAAACAAAGGAAGCGAGGCATTTGTATATAAAAACAAACCAACTGTGTCTACGGTGGTGCAGTTTGGATTTGCTGACTGAAGACAATTATACTGATTACAATTTACCATATGCCACAAATGAACTTGGCAACTGGGCACGGACTGTTACCGTTCATTAGTGAGTACACCTTTGGAGAGCGAGTCTGGGCTTCTGTACTTTGTTTACAGTAGGGGACAATGTCACCGATGTCGAAACACTGGTTCCTGCGTTACAGCAGTGCCCGTACAGAACATTGAGACAATGAGACAAATAGGACCGTGTGTCCATATGCATCCAGATAGAATTAAAGG
Source organism: Mugil cephalus (assembly GCF_022458985.1). Lineage (NCBI taxonomy): Eukaryota > Metazoa > Chordata > Actinopteri > Mugiliformes > Mugilidae > Mugil > Mugil cephalus. The sequence continues at coordinate 22,744,305 of NC_061774.1, read as the reverse complement.
CAGCATATTGTTAGCCTAATAGCTAGTCACTTTGACTTACTGTTAAAGTATAAATAATAAATAATATAATGGCCTTGCTAAAAAATAACAGCAATTATGTTGTAAGGCTAATGATATGTACTATAAGGCTAATGATATGTACTGTAAGGCTAATGATATGTACTATAAGGCTAATGATATGTACTGTGAAGAGGAAAAGAGAGTATGGCTTCACTCTCAGGCCTCAAATGGCAGGGATCCATGATTACTATCAGCCTTAACATCACTACCATAGTTAAAGCTTGTGGTTTTCTACATAAAATGTCCTTTTCTCCTACTGTACAGGAGCTTTCATAGCTCCTATAGTAGGTAAGGCTTTGGCCTTTTGAAGCAATGGCTTTGCCTTTTTGACTTTTGTCAATCAACATTAATGTATTGAAAGCCAACTCAGGGGCTGTCATCAGGCCTCACACTGTACAGTGGATGCACATGCAGTTTTGTATCTCCGTGTAAAGTGTAAAGTAAGCATTGTCGGGCACATAAAAACAAATCAGGAATTCTCTTGCAGACACAAAGCTGACGGGAAGCTGAAGGTGTCGCTGACTTGTGTCGAAACTGATATAACCCTAAAGAAGAGGTTCACAGTGAAGCCAGTTGGGGAATATTGTGCAAGGTCTACAGACTGCAATGCTGAGGACTGACATGCCAGTGCAAATACACATTCTTTTTGCACCTACGTATCTGTTTTTTCTGGTACCCCAGTTCTGCAAAGCCAGCTTCACACAATCGCAAAAACCTTTGTTAAGGTTAATGTTCAGCCTTTCTCTGAAATACCTGACTGTGTCTCTCTTTCCATTTTGATCCCAAACAGGAAATTTAGACTTCCAATTGTTGGACTATAGCCTGGTACACTGCCACCCATGGATGGGGTGCTCTCAAAATATTTTCATCCTCAAAAAGTAGTTGCACTTAAATCTAAGAACTCCTGCATCAGACAAAAAAATATGAAAATCCTAAAGTTGTGAAACGTCAGTCAGAAAAAATCAACGTCTGCGCATTTCCTGCTGGTATTCATTGTGCCCACACAAAAAAGGTAATGACAAACCATATTATGGCTGTAGAGATATTGTTCAGACCACAGTGTTGGACTGCCATGCCAGCATAGCTAATGAATGCATAAATGTAGTTATGTGCCATATGATGAGAATAAAAGACAGAGCTACTTACTTAAGTTGCTTAAATGGATGCATAGGTATAATAATGCAGCAGCTGGCTGGCGTGACAGTCATAATTCACAGGCATAATTCCTAGATAGCAGAGGGCAAAAGATTATACAGGAGAATTTTGGTTGGGGGAAATGAACGTAAGACATACATGTCACAGAGGAGAAGTAAGTAGTGTTACAGTTAAGTGACACCCACTCAAGACTGGGACTGGGTTGACAACACACTGGGGATCAAGGAAGAGGAATGAGAGACGGCGTAAGGAAGGGTTTGACAGGAGGGACTAAGGAGGAAAAAAAGCACAGTTGTGAGTCCTCCCACTCAACAGCGGGACCCTGCTGAATACATCAAACAGAAAGGAGGAAGATTCAGGAGCAAGAAAACTGACTGACATTCATTTTTCCCTTTGTGGTGATCACGTGAACTGTGTCTCTTACATTTCAGATTGGAAGGTTGTCACTGGTATATATATATATATATATATATATATATATATATATACATATATATATTTTATATATATAAAAAAAATCAGGTAACACCCTTTCCATGTTTTAGATTTTGAACTCCAGGTTCTTTTCTCAGTGGCAGCTTGGCTCTACTTTGCAATGGCAGTTTTAGCTATAGTGGGTTATACTTCCCTTAAGTTTGTGAAATCCAAATTGAAGGAGAAAAGTGGCATCTGAGCATCCTTGGGAATCTTGAATTTGCTTTCTTTGCTTCTTTCGTCTTGTACTCATGTATTGGACATATTGTAACAGACACTATTGTGGCTAAACTAAGTCAAATGTTGACCTGATCTGTCTTAGGCCTTGGTTCCTCAGAATCGAGAAGACCAGTTGTCAGGTACCAAGCAGTCAACCGGGGTTTTAATTTAGCAGAAACTACAAATGAATCATCAAACAAGCAGTAATTGGACCCTTTTTTAAAAAAGAGTTCAACTAAATAGAACTAGACTCAAAATTCAACCAACAGAACAACATCTTGACTTCCTAACTGATCTATCAAAATGAGACTAAGGGGGAACATCTATATATCCTGACCTGTCAGTTCAACACAAACACTCCCCAGTTAATTATGATGATACAGCTGATGGTCTGGTCCATTTTCTGGGCCCCTTTCAACAAGTCTTTTGGCCAGACAGTTCCTCAAAGGGACCATGCATCAAGATCCGTTCTGGGCAATCAGATCACAATGACTACCTTTACATACATGTGTTCAGACCCGGTATTGCCACATGTCTCCGCATCTGATCTCGGTTTGTCTCAGGAGAAAAGAGCTGCAGAAAACTCAGATTATAACTCCAACCCTGTAAATTTCCATATTCACCATAATCTCTGGTAAATTACATCAGTAAATGAGGAAATGTGCAACTTATTTAAACGGAAAATGACAAAACAGTGTAAACCAAATGTGCACACCTCATTCAGAATACAGCATAGTGTCAAATGCACCATTGAGTTAATTCCAAACAAAACCACGTCTGTACATTTACTGTACAATTAAAAACCATAAACTTGTATATTATTACTGCACTGAATGCACACTGAAAATAATGTTGCTATATAGACATTAAAAAGTCAAAGGATGTGTTTGTACCATTGTCTTAAGGCAGTCTTAAAAAAAAAGTTCATGAAAGTTGTCCCTGTGACACATACTGTATTTCACGGTGAAATCACTTTCAGGGTAAGTGCTGTTGTGACCAAATCTCTGCGCAGGAAACATCCGACCACTGCAGGTAATTGGAAAATGTGGCCTAGCTTCCCCTCGATGTACTTGAAACCTGAGAGCCTGACCCTACGTGTCTCTCATTTTACGGGAGAAAATTCCCTTTTAACAATTGTGTTCAAGGGTGACAGCCTCCTCTTTTATCTGTCAGTACTTGCCCTCCAATATTTAATCCACCAAACTGCAACTCTTGCCAATATCTTAACATATGTTAAAACCTGTTCATTTGTGTAGCACTTGTAAAAGTAAAGGGACAGGGACCTGATTGGTATGATAAGCACTAGCCTTAATGATGTGCCTCTCGCTCGTGTCACTCATCATCTCCAACAAGTATCTGTAACTCTGTGGATGTCATGGCAGGATGATAAGTCACACTTGCGGAGCAGGAGACGACAGAAAGTGTCTCACAGGCACTTCAGTATTTAAAGCCGGTGCTTGATTCGTCATTTCAGTTTCTGATACATCGGAACAGGGAGAGCGATAGGAGAGTGGGGGGAATTATGTGCGTTGGCTTTCACTCTCCCTCTCCATCACTGTCAGCGGTTTTCTGAAGCATCATAGTTTAATATAGCAAATAATTAAATTGTGAAACTTTGTGAAACAGACAGTTTCTCCAAACTTGCCGCACTGTCGCCGCCGTCGCTCTCACTTCTTGGAAGCGCTGTTTGAATGATTCAGTGTGTTGTGTGTTCTTTTCAGACTGAACAGTGGTGCAGATAATAACCTGAGGGCTAATGCACACATGCTACGAGCGTATGTGCTCCCTGAGTATGTAAGAGAATGTATGCAAATGTTTAATATTGTGTGCCTCAAAATGGGTTTAAAAGCATATACAGGTTGACTGCTTGTCTGCATACGCACTTTAATCCCTTTATTTTCACCAAGGCTGGACAGAAAATGTCAGCAAGTCAAAGCTATTAGAGCGCGGAGCTGACCTTTCATTCATCTAGTTTTACTGCTGTGTTTGTGTGTGTGTGTGTGTGTGTGTGTGTGTGTGTAATCTTTGCTCCCTCATAAGAAAATGCGTGCTGTACTTACACCGTGCACGGGGGTAGATAAAAGCAGCGCTGACATCAGAAATGCCGAGTAGGAAAGGGAAATTACTTCAAAGACAAAATGCACAGTCGAGTTCCTCATTACATGCATGCATAACCCTCAGCAGGACAATACATCAACGAAATCTGCAAAAACATGGCTTGCTATTAAGGAAATATGCACAAAACGCCAGCGCTTCAACAGGTTAGGAGGACAATCCCTTTTTTGTGATGGTGAAAGAATCTATAAGCTATGTGGAAAGATGCAGTGTTGTCTCTCAACCTTGCCAACTTAGTTGAATCCTTCTTTTTCAAGACAGCAGAACAAATTTTTAATAGTACGGTGAGATTTATTCAGTTTAAATGGTCTTGCTTTTGTATGGCGACTTTCCCATTCTACCTATTGGTCCTCAAAGCTATACAGTCACAGACACATCTACTCATTCACTCACACAAGCACACGCACTGGGAGCAACTGGGAGTAGTCACTGTCACTGTCAGGAAGTGTCACTGAACAAGTGCCGCTCTGCCTACTGAGCCATAGCCGCCACCAAGTTCAGCATTTCAGCAACTAGCCTGGAGTCTGGGTGCAGCGCTACCAAGCTAGTGCAGGTACCCCCCTCCCATTTTCCAGCTCGTCTCAGGTGATCCCTAAGGTGTTAACAGGCCAGATGATGGATATATCGAAATGTCTCGACTTCTGGGCCTACCAACTGGAAAGGAACTGAAAACCATCAGTAGAAATCCTCCTGACCAGGTGCCCAAACCAACTTATTCGTTTCAATGCAGAGGAGCATTCAAGTGCAGGCCAATCTTCCTTCTAATGTCTGAGTTTATGTCTAATTGTAACCTCAGTCACTACGCGAAGCCCCAGCACAAGCAACTTTGTTCACAGTGCATGCAAAATGGGGCAGCATAGTGCTGGTGCCTCACAGCAAAAACATTCTATGTCCGTACCCATATGTCGACTGGAGCCTTTCCATGTTGAGTTTGCGTGTCTGTGTGGTTTCACTTCGGGTACTACGGCTTCCCCCCACCATCCGAAGACGTGCTTGTTAGGTTGATTGGTGATTCGAAATTAGCAGTAGGTCTCAGTGTGGTTGTCTGTCGCTCTGCGTTAACCTTGTGATAGACTGGTGACCTGTCCAGGCTGTACCCTGCCTCTCACCCAGTGACAGCTGGAATAGGCTCAAGCCCCCTGGTGACCCTCCAGACAAAAGTGGAAATCACAAAAAACTCTTAAAATTAGATTTAGAGTGAACATTGAGAAACATTCACTCTAATTTGAGAAAACGTCACATTTTTCCTCATATCAGTGTAATTTTTAAGGGCGGATTTGTCACAGAGACAATTATTACAGTTTGTCTTTGGTCTTACCATCCAGACAAAAATTGTTTGTGTATTGTTTGGCTTGCACAGGGCCAACAGCGACCTTACAGACCCCAAGCTTCCCGAAATTTCCCATTGGAATGCTAATCAGTGCTAGTCAGCATGTCATTTTTAGAAAAGGACGTGATGTGTTGAAGCCATTGTGTGTGGGTGGGTAGAGAAGAGTTCAACCACTTGAGCAGAACAGCTTGTTGCGCAAGAAGGGGGGCAATGGCCAAAATTAGTTTCTTTTCTGTGGTGTTTGGCTCCAGTTTGGCATTTAACAGCTGAGATAGTGTGCAGATTTCCCTCCAGTATCTGATCAAGCTACGACAGGACCAGTATATATAAATAAGAGAAGCTTTAGGAACATTACATCTGGCACATTAGTGCAGGGCACATGGATATTTTTGATATATGTGCAACACTTTGAATTGAGTTTACCAGTCTGAGTATGTTAGCCCAAGCATCCACTGATATGGAAGAACCCATTTAGCTTTGAAGTGATTGGTAAGGGGGCATCTACAGTCAAGCATTATGTTATACAGATTTGAAATAAGCATTCTCTTAAAGGGGACTAGGGAATGAATTCTGTCAAACATAATCAGTTGGTGTCGAAAGGCTGGACCATTGGGAGAGAACAAAATGCCTTGCTTGGAGGTACCTAAAGAAATCTGATCCAGACTTAGTCTTAATCCCAGCCTATTTAAAAGACATCTTCATCTTTCTTACATTCCAGGCTACACTAACGCCATCCTAAGCCTCTAATTAGCATTTTGCGCGCTAATGGGGAAATCCAGAAGCCAGCTTGACAAGAATCGCATGTCAGAATACACGATGAAGCTTTTCTTGATTCCCTAAGGCACCATTAGCTTACCATGTTGGATTTCTTGAATAACCTCGCAAATCTGACATGATTCTTGAAGCCCTTTTTACTTCCACTGACACGAGTTTGAACAAATCCCAGATCGAATCCCACGGGGAACCTCATACTGGAAAAACACTTAACGGATCCCGCTTGATTCCCCGTGCTGCTTTGCAAATCTTGGGATTTCTTTTCTTCCGGCCTCCAATGCCAATTGAGAGTTATGGAATATATATGTTCTTTATCTCAACAAAGCCATGATCTCTACTCAAATGCCAAGTCCATCACGATTGTTCTGCATCCGAGCATTCCCATGATACTCCCTATTTTGCTTGTGTTCCCATGCAAGTGCCTGGGACTTAACTCACCATATCTCATGGGTCATACCTGGCATTTGAAGATTGCTGTTAAGGCAGTGAGGCTGTTCAGTGAGACTGCCAAGGAGTCAGCAGCGATAAGTGAGGTTTAAGCTAATTCCCCACTGCATGAAATTTCCCATTGTGATGGTCTTATTTACTCGGAAACCTTTTTTGTTTCAGGAAATAACACTTAGTGAAAAACAAGAGCAATATGGATTTCATGCTTGTGTGTTAAGCACAGAATGGTAATCCAGAGAGCGTAGCTCTGCGGCTGGAAGCAGAGGAAGACAACCAGGATGCGTTCATCCTGAGTAAAAACGAAAAACTGCCGATAAAACATAACATCTGTCTCACTTTTTAGCTTCTGTTTTGTTTGTTTTGGTAAATCAATACAACATTTGCATTCACATCTCTCCTTGCATTCATAGGACTTAAATAATTTTATGATATTTTTGATGTCTCAGTTGATTGTGATTGAGTATGTGCACTTTGCAAGCTTCATTTTTTATTTAAATCTCTCACACTTTAACAAGACTTTAACAAGAAAAAAAAGCCCACACAGTCACTATAGCAAGCTGTGAAAAAAACTGTTTATAGGTGAAACATCTTGTTCCCCAAATGAAAGCAAAAGCATTGAAAACATTCATTGAAAAGCAGCACCACATCTGTTGTTGTTTTTTACAGGCATAGACGTTATTAAGCCCAGACAAAGAGGAGGCAATGTAAATTTTTTCAGGAAGCAGAGAGAAGATTTTGAATTTTCTCTAAAGGCTTATCTCCAGAGGATATGAATGAGCACTTTCAATTAATGGGACGTCTCATAGTGTGTGGTTTTATAGTGATTTAGATTATGCAGTTTTATATATGTATTCATTTGATATATTAAATTTTGTTTCTTACACTTATTTCTTTTCCTGTTTTACTGCTTATTATTACTCTGTGTTATTTTACTTAATGTATTTATTTTATGTAGTTATTACGTATGTGGATACATTCATCAGCCACAACATTAAAACCACTTGCTGGAGAAGTAAATCATCATCTTGAGACCATACAATGTTCTGCTGGTGTCGTCGTGTGGATGTTACTTAGACATGTACCACACACCCCCACAACCATAGTAATGACGCTCCATTGTTTAGGAGCAACTAAATACACCCGATCCCAAACTGATCAAGTATTTGTAGGATGATCCACAGAGGCCCCTCCTCTCCGAAGACCTCCCAATTAACAATATTGTACTGCCAGATACCTTAAGACACCCTTAGAAGGCCGATGTCCATTCTCTGATGAGTCACAACTGTTTTGGAGACCGACACAATATTAGGAAGGTGGTCATAATGTTATGCGTGACTGGTGATTGTGATTGGTCGACCTGATACCCTATGACCAAGCCCACTTTGCAGGTGCCTAAATGTGCGCATGTAATATGACTGGTTGTTTTCATTTAAAATGTTCAGTGTGTTTCTCATGCTAGTAAAGTTTCATATGCAGCAAGCGTTGCTGGAGCTCAGTTAAGCTGGACATGTATTGCCTCTACTGAAACTATATCTGTATTTTAAAATATTTTGATTAGTTTACACTTAACTATTCACTTCACGTCCTAATACCCCTTGATACCTTCCAGGTTAAAGATGTAATTAACAACAGTATTGGTTGACCAAGGCCTTTCTGTTCTATATGCAGTCCTTACAGCTTATTTGATTTTAAGTATAAACCTCTTTGCCAGCTGCCAGCTCGTTCTCGTTAACCCTACCTCTCATTTTTTTTTTTTTTTTTTTTTTTACCTGCCTTGCTCAGGATGTCTCTCCAGATGAATCTCTCCCTCCTCCAATCCACTTCAAATGAATGCTGTCTACCACGCCTGCAGGGATTTCCATTGGAACTGACATTTGGTACAGATGCATGCCAGGGTTTTAAGGAGAGAATGGGAGTCAAGTGTAAATAATGAACGAATCAACACCTTGTCCTTTAATATATGTTTGATGTACTCTACAACAAATCACAGAGGCACCTGGGACAGGCCGGTGAGAGACGGGAATAAAAAAGAAGGAGTGTGTATACGTAGGTGTGAATATTTCTTTGAATTTGCATAAATGTTTTAAGATGAGCGAGTGCGGATTTGACGCATTCAAGCCTGCGATTCCCCATGCATGCAGTGGAGAGCCGGTGAGTTGCTATGATTAAAGCAGACTTGATTGATTTTATTCGTATGTGAGTGGGCGGGTTGGATGTCTGCATACTGTATGTGTATGCACATTTATTCATTTTTCCATATCTCTTGAGGAGTGAGCTATAGGAAATTGTTCTCTGCAAGAATCTCAGTTCCTCCTTCTAAGGTAGATTTAAAGCCACAAAGCCTTCATTTGGACAATGTGGTCACTTTGGAGCCGGTCGTGTTGTAACAGCTGTTATATATTACAACAAAGAATATCAAAAGCCCAGACCATTCATTGATTTCCACGGTGTGTGCCATTATTCCAGGTAACAAAAATTAAGGATTCCATAGATTTTCCCCTGAAATTGCTCTCTCAGATTTTATATGTGGAGACTTAAATTCTAGTAAAACTCTTGGGTAAAGTCAATCAGTGTGGTGACTTCATGGACAAAATCCCAAATCAATAAAACCACTGCAAGAAGAGAATCCCATAGAACTGCCTTCCTTTTATTGTTCGACGTCCCATTGAAACTGGTTTAAATCGAATAATAATTCAAATAATATACAATGTTAACAATTATGGAAGAGTATTATGGAGAAGCATTTCCACACACTTAATAAACCGCTGTTAGCACGCTGCATTGACCCACTGGGATCACCAGCTGTGTTTCCATTACAATATTTGCTAAACCAAAGGATATTTCTAAAATTGTAATAAAGTACTCTGTGTTTCCATTGAAAGGTGTAAAGTCTCATCTCATGATATCCAATAATTCTCTTAAATTCATATGAGATACATTTGAAACTTTTTGATCTGAAAAAACACCTCACAAGAGCCTAGAAATGTCTTTGTGATAATTGAGAGGTTTTTTGAAATGTGGGCGTTTCCATTACCATTTTTTCCTTGCGATATTTCTAAAGTTAATGGAAATGCAGCGACTGACTAGTCGTCAGTCAATCACATTGTGTACAATCCCTATCCATTACAAAACAGAATATAAAAGTTCAAAACTGGTTCTCCCATCATCAATCTGGTGTAAAAGCCTTCTCTCAAAGACCAGGGATGTTACTGAGCCTCCAAAGCAAATTACCAGTGAAGTGTTGGGTCCATTCTGCTCTACAAATGCAAAATTGTAACAATTTTGCATTTGTAGACCTAAATATAGCTGTGAAAGCAACCTTACACTCTGTGCTTACATACTGTCCTTAATAGAATGGTCACTCAGACAGAAATGTACAGTGAACACTCTGGGACCAAAGCCATACAAGTGGAAAAGAAATCTACCCACTACTATACTCCAAATGCCAAATATCTTTTTTTTTTTTTTTTTGTACTGCTTGCCTCTGTGTCTGTGTTTTCTCAAAGCACGGTGGGTGTTTTCTTCCTTGGCTGTGTAATGTGAGCCACTCAGACACCTGCAATCTACTCCTTTATGCATGTATGCCATGCAAAATATACCCACTCACCTCGCCCCACTGGACTTCTGAAGCCAAATTCAATTACGCTTGTGTTCATCTCTGCGGTTTTCATCATCCAACTTCATCATTTGTTACTTAACACAATCACGGGGGAGTGTAAACAAGCACAGGAGCCCCTGTCCAACTGAAATCATCAGCAGAAGCACCCAGACAGCGGGGCACTTCTCTAACCGTGCTCACGTTTGTTTATATCTGGCATCAGTTTCTGGAGAACGCACCTGGACTGAAGTCTGTGCTCATTGCACATCTTGGTGGAAGGTTTTCCTTTTCAAATAAAAGTATTACTTCTTTCCCCATTTTGGAATCAGGCTCAGCCAGATCAAACGACTGATTTGTAGATCCAATTATCGTACATTTGCACAATTTTTAAGCGTGTATACTTCAAGGTTTTTATTTCATCTGTTGGGATTCAATATGTGCACACAGATAAATGATTTAATACAGCTTGTACCACAACATACATACAAATTATAAGAAAACAACTTATTTTCTTTAAGAGGGTACTTGTTAGGTGTGTATGATAGGACACATGATAGGAGGCTAGAAATTTATGGAACTGTTTTATCTATCAGGCTTTTTGTTTCAACGGGCCAAGGTAGGGCTTTACAGTAGCATGAAGGCCCTTCTTTGTATCCTTCATGAGAGATGAACGTGTGTAGGCCACAAAGCATGCTACGCTGGTTCACAACATTTTTTATTGATAGTGGTTGTTTTTGTGTGAAAGTCTACCTAGAAATAACATAGTCACATATGTTGATAATAAAATCAATTGCTCTCAACCCTTTTGGGTTTGTGGGCCCTTCCAAAATAAAGGGCCTTTCGCCTTGTGTCAAACCAGTAAGGGCAGCGAGGATGGCTGCAGACTTGCCCTGCTAGTTGCAGCAGATTTGTAAAATCTGAGGGAAGGAAGATGTCCTTCTACACTCTTCTAAGGGCATTACTTAATTCGTGTTTCCTTTAGCATGCTTTGGATGACCTGTAATTTTCTACTTTTAAACTCAGACAAAACAGAAGTCATCTCAGAGATTTATTATCTAATCACCTGGTTTCTTTGGATTGTATCACCATGGCCTCCAGTACTGATGTGAAAAACCTCAGTGTTATATTTGACCAGGACATGTAATTTAATTCTCACATGAAGCAGAAAACCTAGTTCATGCATTTGTGTCTTCCAGGCTAGATTATTGTAACTCATTACTGTCTGGCTGTCCATATAGCTCCTTAAAAAACCTCCAATTGATTCAAAATGTTGAAGCAAGAGCACAGACAGGAATTAGCAAGAGAGATCATATCACTCCAGTTTTAGCTTCTCTTGACTGGCTCCTTTTAAAATCTTGAATTGAATTTAAAGTGCTCCTCCTTATATACAAAGCCCTGAAAGGCCTAGCTCCATCATATCTGAAAGACCTCATAGTACCATATTGTCTCAATAGATCACTATGATCTCTAAGTGCAGGACTACTTTTGGTTCCTAGAGTTTCTAAAAGTAGAATGGGAGGTAGAGCCTTAAACTATCAGGCTCCTCTCCTATGGAACCAGCTCCCAGTTTGGGTTCGGGAGGCAGACGCCGTCTCTACGTTTAAGGTCGACTCTTAGTTATGCTGCTATAGGCCTAGTTTGCTGGGGGACTATCACTGAGGACATGACCTCTACTTCCATATGAGCTGGGTTCTGCTCAAGGTTTCTTCCTGTTAAAAGTTTTCTTGCCACCTCTGGAGATTTCAGGCCGGTTTTTGTGAAGCTTCTTGATACAATTTGTATTGTTCTTGATGCAATATAAATAAAATTAAATTGAATTGACTCTATTAAATTAGAACTACTTTATATGTAGCACTTGAATGTAGACGTGATGGTCCAACCCTACAGCTCAATGTGATGGATGATCCACCCCTGGAGTTTATCTCACCCAAATGAACCCAGACACTGATTACAAGCCCCCTCCATGCAGAAGATGGCGACGCTTCGAACTCATTTTCCTCACAAGCGTTGTCAAATTGCCACAAACTGTGGCACTCCCCTACAGCGGGGTACGTTGTAAATATTTGATGCGACACACTACTTCTTACGAATAAAAGCGGGACACCGCCATTGTTTCATCTGGTATAGAAGCTCTGCAGCTGTTTAGATTAACAGCGTAACGGCCTGATTAAGAATGTGGCAGATGCGGTTAAATAAGACACTTGGGGGCGATATAAATCTCATTCACACATAATGTGAACTGTTCAAAAGGAGAGGGTGCAGCGAAGAGATCAGTCTGATTAAGACGGGCGTCGTGCACTTAAATGAGACAGTTACAGCTATGGAAGTTTTACAGGTAACGTAAAATTCATTTTAATACAATGGGGCTGGATAAGGTACCGAAAGGACACGGGGGAGGGGGAGACTGATGGCGTAATTAACACGTGACAGTGATGCTTGACTCAGAAATATAGGTTGTAAGCACTTTATTGACATATTCAGGACATTGTTGGATGATGATGAGCAAGGGAGAGCCAGAGATAAAGAGGGGAGTGTACTTAATGGAAGCATTTAGGGCAATTTTATTTTCATGGCTATAATTAACTATTTCTAATTCCAAGACAGACTGAGAGGAATGGAACAGCAGCAGAGACTGTCCCCAATGAGGCAGTTACCAAGCAGCAAACTAGTATTTTAATATTATTAAAGGTGGATGTAAAACACAAACAGTTATGACAACTTAGATGCAGAAAGTTATAGTGCTGTGCAATGTATCTGTAAAGGTTCTCAGTTCTCAGATCATGGTATGTCCAAAAAATGTGAAAAAAAAAAGCAACTTGTATAGTTTCTTGAAGTTGTTTTGTCACTCATTTAAGGAGGTTCTTCAGTCCAAAAGAACTGTTGATGCACTCCCCAAATCCGGTTACTGTTCTTTGACTAATATTTAGTAATCGGAGGGCTTGGTCACACATAAGTGTTTTCCTTTATTAGTTTGGTTTTGCAGTGGACATTTGTTTAAGAGTGTTTTGGGTTCGGATTTTCATTTGGACTCTAATTTTGGGGAGGAAACACTAGGATCACACCTTTGGATTGTATATAGACTGCATATGCTATTGGGAGCCATTGGCTACAGCTCTTGGACTTTGGAGTAACTGATTCCATACTGCTGGATGCAGCCTTGGCCAGCCGTACTGCAAGAAGAGGCTGACTTGCTGGTGGACTGTGTTTTAGATTAGAGAGTTTTATTCCTGGACTATTCGACAAATGTTCTATTTTTTATTTTATTTTATTTTATTATTTTTTTAAATAAACTCTTTATAAAAACCTTACTCAGTGTGCTGATTGACAGTCCACTCCCCAGTAGAACTACTAATTGAACAATTAGGGGTCCCAACTCAAGTGTTACATACATAGAGTTACATACTCAAGTGTCAAATGTTTTGTTACGTTTTGTTTTAGTTGTTTCATGCTATAGAAATGGGATGAGACATCATAATGACTACCAGTTGTCATGTGGTGAAGCTGCCCCATTGGACTGTGAGAGTTGGGAGTATATCTCTGGGAAAATAGATACAGTTTGTATATGTAATATGTATAACTTGGATTACTTGCATTGGCCAGTCAATAGTTATAATTAAACAGAAGAAAGGCTAAGTGCAAGGTTCAGCCAGTTTGATTTAACTCTCATTAAGGGCTGTAACTGATTTACCAGCTGCAATTGTCAAAAAAACATTTCACACTCAATGTTCATGATGTGTACAATGGGACTGTCTTCATGGATTTACACTCACCGGTCAGTTCATTAGTTACAAATTGCTTAAATCTAGGGTTACCCTAACCCTAGACCCCTTTTTGTCTTCAGTTCTGCTTCCTTACATCGCATCTATTCACCAATGTGCTGAATACATTGCCTTTTGAAGTCCAAAAGGGTTCAAGGAAATATACCCCATAAAAAAAGGGTTATTAATCAACTGAGAATGACTTTTCATCGACAAACCACCTCTGCAGTGATTCAGCTTCAATATTAGGCTCACAATTTAAGGGTTAATCAAGTGGAACCATTTCACTTTATTGGATGGAGGGTTTTCTCTATGAATTTATGTGTCAGTTAAATTCTTTCAGCACCCCCCTGCAGGCACAGACAATTGTAAACTTTCCCTAAAGTTTAAGGATTATGGGGGCTTTGATCTAGCCTGTAATAATGAGAACCTTAAACCATAGATTCACTTCACTCATCTGGGGCACTGGTGCGCTGTTGTATTCGGTTCTAGGAGGATGTCGAGTTTTATATTTTGTCTCATATTATTTCTGCAGCACAGTGCTTCCAGGCCGAATCTGTAACCCCATCTCACATAGGCAGCAGATAATCTTCTCAGACCATCGACCCCAGCCAAACCTCAGATCAGGATTTCCCTTCCAAATGTCAGGACATAAAACGGCCTCATAATCTTATAGTGTGTCCTCAGTCCGAGAAGAATAAATGAGATGGCCCTTGGGTCAGATACAGTAGAATAGATGGTGCTGCTACCAGAAAGGCTGTGAAAATGCCAGCTGCTCCAAAGACGTTGACTGTGCTTCGTATTCATTTTTCCGTCATATTTTAAAATAAATAGACGTATAGTAAAGAGATAAACCTTGTGGAATCTAAAAACACACCTAACGCAGTGAGTCAGTATGGGAGCAATGCTATCATTTATGTATTGGCCTGAATAATTGGGATTTCAAGGCATTGACGTAAAGGTTCACAGAAAAGGAGCATCGGTAGTTGAAATGTTGCGAGCCGAATGCTCGGTCTCAACGGCTGAAATTTAGTTAGGCTTTTTGGCTTTCTACCAGTATTCTTTATGGATTGATACAAGTTAAGGTTATACCAGTCTTTATCTTCTACCTCCATTAAATATACATACCTCCATATTCATTGCAGTCCATTTTTTTATTATGGTCTGCAGTGCTGTTGCCATATTTCTGCTTAACTTATTAATTATTGACTTAGCTGATATTTTATGAAGGTTTTTATTACATTTTAATACTTCTCATTCATTTTATTAGATCAATATTCATTTATTTCAATTACAGTTAGTGATGTGTGGATCGATACTGAAATATTAATACTTCAGATACCAGGACTTTATGCTTTAAAATGGATTCTCGAAGAAAAATATCAATGCTTTCGATAATTCAATCATCTGAGGTAATGTAGGAACAAAGTGGAAAGTAACTAAACTATTGAGTTGTGGCAACACCAAAAACTTTGTGAAATACCTCAGGTTAAACCACAACACAGAATATGAGGCATTTATGATGAGGAGGACAGAAGAGGAGAACATAGGGTCAGAATTAAGATGTAAGATTTCATTTTATAGTAGTTCTTAATAGTGAAAAAAAATAAGACCAATAAAATAAATCATAGTTTAAGTATTTAAAACTGAAAATGAACTGAAAATGCGGTTTTTCTATTGTTGTTTAAGCTCGGCTACATAGTAAATGAGGCCGCCAACTCAATATACTTCAGAGTTTGAAATAAATAAATAAATTACTCTGATGTCTTGTGTTCTTTATGAAGCTATGATTTGAAATACAATACTTTTTTTGGGTTTAGCTAAAAAGGAAATTGGTGATATCAAACATCACCAGTTGTAATTTACATAGTATCTATCTATTTCTGCCTACCTGCTCAGCTTTTATACTCTGTGGTACCAGGCTCTATGGTATCAACAGCCAGCTGTGTGGGAACATGTGAAACTGAAGAGTGTCAAACCTCACTGAAGCACTGTTTGACATTGTTGAGTTCAAACAGCGCAGGTGTTGACAGACTGATAAAGGTTTTTTCCCCCCATGGCATTCTACTACAGCTGTACGTGAGACGGTTCGGTACAGCAAACCTGCACAAACCCCCTTAGCTTGAGTTGGCTGATTCCCTACCAGTACATGCCAAAGCAGGCTGATTGGCAAAAACTACCCAGCAGACCTCTTTGGACCGTGAGGCCTCGAGAGATTTGTTCATCTACCAAAGTCAGATGGTAGATTCTGGTGCTGGTAAATTTTTTCACCCAAGAAACTGGTGCTTGAGTCCAATTTGGTACCATAATGTTTTAATTTGGTTTTCACTAGCTGTTCTCTTTTGCTTTATGTGGCTCCTTTCTCTAGCTTTCACTCACTGGTTGGGTTAAGGTTACCAAAACACACCATTAGCTAAGGTAAAGGTTACAGTTTGTTTTAAAGTACAATCTTTCAGATACATGGTGCACTCCAATTCAAATAAACTACTCTCAAATTCATATTCTGTGTGTAATAAATCATACTTTCTCTCTCTTTAATCCTTAGATTTGTTCATGGATCCCATGAAATACATTCTGTGTTTGTTACCTGACCTACAAGATCAGGCTGTACTGGTCATTCCATACAAAAGGGTGTGAATAAAAGGCAAAACGAAAATGTTATTTGGTCTTTTTGAAACTAACATAGTCTTGCTTCACGTTGATCAAAAAGAATACAAAATCAAGCTTACACCAAACCAAAGATGTGATTAAATAATGGAGTCATGCGTTACTGCGATCAAAACAGACAAGCATTAGAAGATATTATGTTCACAAAATAGTGTGACTCTTTTGAGGACCCTGCCGACGAGAACATCTTTTTCAGGGTCTTTAAATACAAGCATGTCTAGAAAGCGGCAGTCGAAAGCGGCACTTATCAGACACTCGCTGGGCTGGGACCCAACGAGTGGGTTGTGGGAAGATTAAACTGAATCCTTTAAATAATTCTGCAGAAACAGTTGAAGGTTTTTAACCATAGAAAAAAAAGAAGTCTAATTTAGTTTGAAGCTACAGGCTGTGCGGTGCTGCCAAAAAAAAAAGCTGAAAACATTACCAGTAGGTTAGTAGCTCCGGCAAATGGGTCAATTTAACGGCATCACTTTATCTGCACCGAAACGCAAAAATCTTAGAGGCTGAAACAAGCGATTTGAAATGTGTTTGACTCAGTGAATATATATGTATTCAGGGCCTGTAGATTGTAGTAGTGTGCCAGTCTGAACGAAATTTCCACCTCTTCCTGCTTTCAAATCACTGTACTCATGTCTTTCGTGTTACCCAAGCTGACTTGGTGTTGGGATTACTTGGCTTCCGGAATGAAGGTAATAGAAAACAAACTGCCCTTTCTTTTCTGCTGTGCTGTGATTATTGAGCTTCCACAGAATAGCCCGCTGTCTGTCTGTTCCCCCGCACGCTATCACCGTTCCACATCACTTTGCTGTAGCCCTCAGGGCAAGAAAGCAAACAACCACAATATTTGACTGCTTTTCCTGCAAGGAAATTGGTTTGGATGACTGAAATTGTACTTTCTTCAGACAACGTGTGCACATCTGCTCCGCTGCTGTATTACACATCCAGTGCACTGAGTCATGGCAAATGAGTCACAATTTGTCTGATTTCTTACACACACACACATTTTTCCCCCCTTCCCCAACACTGGTGAGGGATAGTGAATGGATGATTATTACCACTCAGTTTGTTGAGTGTTGATTGGAGAGGTATTAACTGAATTCCAGTTGAAAAAGATCTATTGTATTTCTGTCAATCTTGCAGATATCACTGTTGTGTTGTTTATTTCTTCTCATGTGTCATTTGTCAATCAAAAATGTATTAATTTTTCAGATTTGTTTTAAATTACATTAAATTAAAATCAAGACTTTTTGACTTTTTGAGTATGAATGTATTCCTATTTTCATTGTGCATAAAAAAAACCCCAAAAAAAACAAAGAAAAAAAACATTCAACATTATCCCCTGAAAACAATGGAAATAAATCACTGGTGTCAGGATAAAAGCAGCGTGCATGAGGGTCTACTCTGGCCCGCTGGATGAAGAATATGTTATCTGCAAATTACATAGAATATGTTATCTGCATTTTTTTCCCAATAAAAGTGACTACTGTTCCCAATTTTAGTAAGAGCAGTTGACATAACACAATACTGAGACCTGGAACTATACAGAAATTGCACTTCTTTTTCTTATGAAATGTTTTGCAATAGTGCAGTTCATTAAATGTTCATAATGTTTCTTTGCACTGAAACATTTGGAGTCGTGGTTATTTCTAGGCATATATGCTGTTGTGTTACTGGTCCGTGGGAAATGCGGAAATTACACATAATAATACTGTTTGGAAAGGTTCGTTGAGTGTTTGGAATATCCTATGTTCATCGTGACTCCTGAACGCACCATAGTCTTGGGTTATAAAAAGGTGTGGACAGGTGTCAATCTGTTTGATTGGCCAATTATTGGCAGGAGGGTTGGACCAAGAGGAGAGGGACGGAGCGAGGAAGAAAATCTCCGCCAAAACCTCAATAAGCCATAGTGTTTTAAGTTGTTGTGATTTAGTCACGTGTCCATCTGAAAGATTTATTGTAATTGTTTGCTGGGAGAGACTGGACGTTCAGTAGGAGCCTTTTTCCCGTCAGGAATTCTACTTATTTTTTATTAAACCTGTTGCTAGTTAGCTCCTTGTGCTAGCAGTATCAGCTAGTTGCGCTTGGAAAACACTTCTTGCACCAAGCTGCTGAGAACCTCCCGGATGCTTATGAACGTGGACGGAGCCTGAGGACGACAGTGGTGGGACACTACTGAAGGAGGGTGTTGCCAAACTGTACCTGAAAGCATCCTGCAACCAAGCAACCGTGAGTACTCACTACTGGATTCAAATTAACTCCCAATGTTCACATGCGCCAACGGATTGGTGCCATCCGTTGGCGCATGCGCAACCTATTTACCACAACTTCGTTTACACTGTGATTAACAGGTGTTGATCATTGACTACGTAGCGCGTTCGAAGTTGGGTCAAACCATTCTGGTGGGAGGGACATGGGGGTTTTTGAGGATAATGAGATTTAATATCCTACAGAAAATAAATATAATTTTCGAAACTTACACTTGGAATATTTGATATCTTACAACTGAAATATTTATTAAGTAACTGCTTTAAAATATTGTGGAATTTATGTTATTTCTAAAATATATATGTTTTTAAAAAAAATTCACGTACCCCCTGGTGTGCTTTCAAGTACCACCAGGGCTAGTATATCTGCATTTGAGAACCACTGCTATCGACTAATTGACTTGAGAATCTGCTCAAAACATTTTTATTTTGCGCTCTCATGGGTAGCTGTCCATGAAGCTAGCCAGGTCTCTCTGCGCCCTGGAAAGAGTCATACGTTCTGACTGCTTGTATACACGCATTCCACATTTAATAGTTTAGAACCATCATCCGTTCACCTCCCACGCAAGGAGTGATTCCTCGGATTCGTTTTCCTCCTGCAAAATAAAAGAACAACGTGCTACAAAAGCAACAGCTATTCCTAATTTATAAACTGTTTTAGTAAGAGTAGTGGACGGAGCACAGCATCCAGCAATAAAATAGCAAAAGATAGCTCATTAAGTGTAAACATTCCCACAATGTACTTGTACTACTTTGCACTAAAACAAAGGGAAACATTTGGAGTTGTCCTTATTTATAGGTTATACTGTAATGTTACTAGTCCGGCCTGCTTGAGATCAAATTCACACACAGGAAACATTCAGTACAGTCAGTATATTATGATAAAAATCCAAATAGGCAGGTTATAATTTAAAACTGCTACTAAACTCTACCATGCTATTCCTACCAAGTCAGCCCTCTTAGGATTGTTCATATTTTAATTATTCTAGTGGGATAGCTAGCAGTTGCTAAGGGAACGATGTGCTGCTGTGCTGTTTATTCAAAAGACAGTTATGTTTTACCAGGTGACACTACATTGTCTTGCAGAACCAATTTCTTTCTTTTTTTAGCCCCGCTATTTTTCCCTTGACACTGTGTCTTTGTGAGGTGTAACATACTTGTTTTACAGCTGCCTCTGACAGAAACGTTCCTAATTTAATTTCGCACCGGCTACCGGATGGCTCACGTTTCGTTTGATTGTGGCCCAGTGAAAGGAACGCACGATGCAGCCTTTCGAGGTAAAACACAAATCGTAAAACTCCAAATGAAGCGCATTTTCCTTTATTCATAAAAATGGCGCCCATTAAAAGAACAACAACAAAAAAAGATTGAACGTGTTGGAAGACTGTTGCTGGAATTGAATATCCTGTGCAACATATGCTTTAGCAGCAGTGGACTGACTCACCAGTGTACTTTACAGACTCAGAGAATTGGCCGTGAGCCCACGAGCCACACTTACTCACTCAGACCTTCGCTGCACAATGGCTCCTATCTTTTCCCTCACTCCCTTACCCTGTCTTATATCATTATCGCCATGTACCGAGGAAAGATAATGATATGTACATCTATTCAACCTGGGTGACATGCCTCGTAGGGAGCCGGCGAGCAGACAATCCCCCTCTCTCCTCGCTCAAGCTCTCTCCTCTTTCTTTTCATCCTGCTCCCTCCCTCGGCGGACACGGGGCATTTGTTATTTGTCCCCTAACCCACTATGTTTTCTCTGGCAATGATTTATAAATAGGGTGCTGCTTAGCATATCAAAAGACGCCCAGGCAGAAAGAGAAGGAGGGAAGAGTCGAAAAGATGTTGGGAAGATGGAGACAGAGGAAGGAGACAATAAAAGAGTTTATGAGCTCAACTCAGGTGTCTGACAGTGTCACTCAACAGTGTGTGTTGTTATAATGGACAGCTGTGGTGCTCAGCAGGGACTTTTAAATTGCTGCTTAAGGAGGGAGCAAATGTTTCCTGTTCTCCAGGTGTGTGTGCGTGTGCGTGTGTGTGTGTGTGTGTGTGTGTGTGTGTATATGAAATACAGTCTTATCTCCAGTAGCATTTACTCCATATACTGTATGACAGTTCTGTCCTGGTGTAGCCAAACTCAATTCTCATCAGAATATGAATCTGATAACACGCCATTAGCTGTCTGAAAATGGGGCATGTTTCAGCCAGTACAGAGAGAAAAAGGACCACTGTAGGCAACTGGATAGTCCTCCAACCAAGCTCCACAGAGCTCAGATGACGAGAATGACTATGACGCTGTTCCTGTTCTGTCCCATTGCTGCATAAGTTGTCACAAGTTGTGTGTGCATTCACTGAGATTGGAAAAACTATGAGTAGCAATACAAGTGAAAATGGGAGGTTTACATCTGCCCATGATATGTGTACACGCGTACAATACTTCATAATAGCACTGTTCATTTCTTAAAATATGGATTTCTAATGCGGGTTGCAGGACATTTGACCCTCATCGTGACTAATAGGCACTTTTGGTGATGTAGAAGCTATAGTGAAAGCGATTGTGGTCCACTTGGTAGTATCATGTTTCTGCTTTAGTATTTCTGGCTTCTTCTCAATCTTTGCATCTTTCGAATTGTTTGTTTTGGGTCAATAAAGATGGAACACACCGAAGAAAGGTGAACTGAGGAAGTTCAGAGAAATGTATGACTAGTCTTTGGTGAAAGTTTGGCCAAAGTTTCAGTTGCCATTGTTGAAAGCAAAGTAGGAAGTAGAAAGAAAGATTAACCTGACTGTGGCTCACACCAGTTCAAGATGCGTGCGTTAGTTACGGCATCTATTTCACACAGTCTTCTAAAAGAGCCTTAACACTGCCTTCCAACTGTTTTGAACTCTCTGAGTGCGAGCCACCCACCACATGCTTACAAAGACCTAGGTGTACCTGCTTCCCACCCATGATAGCTGAGATAGGCTCCAGCCCCCTGTGACCCTGCAGAGGACAAGCGGTTACAGAAAATTGATGAATACTATTTATTTAACCAATCAGAAAAAAGTGCATGAGCTCACGTACCACATGTTGAAGGCAAGATTCAAAAGCAATAGTGGGAGTGGTCTTTTTTTTTTTTTTTTTCGTGGTAGCTTAATCTAGCAGAGGCCAGGAATCTTGATCTGGGGTTTATCTCAGAC
This sequence comes from Mugil cephalus, assembly GCF_022458985.1. NCBI lineage: Eukaryota > Metazoa > Chordata > Actinopteri > Mugiliformes > Mugilidae > Mugil > Mugil cephalus. The sequence continues at coordinate 22,722,264 of NC_061774.1, read as the reverse complement.
ATAACACATTTTATTCCAAGCATTCATCCTGTTTTGTTGTGGTTTATCATAGTCCTTTATCAAAAGTCATTCATTTGTTAGTTCAATGGCATGTGTGTAAAAAAACAAAAACTCACTGAATAGAGTTTTGAGGGTTTGTTCCAAAATAATCGGGGAGCAGCAGGAAGACTTGCCCTCCCTCTGGGACTAAAGGGTGGTGAAGAAAGCTAAGGGTATGGCAACACAACCACATCCTAGCTGCAAACTTTCCACTTATGCCCTCAGGGAGGCGGTTTAAAGCTCCACCTAGGAAAACAAATCGTTATTCTAGATGTTTTATCTCCTCCTCTGTTAGATTTTTAAATCGAGATCAGTCCATGTGGGAATCAAGCCCTGATTTCTTTTCTTTTCTTTTTTTTTTTTTTTTACATTATTGTTCACTTTCTTTTTACGCACCTAGCAGCTGTACTTGTGCATCCTTGGAAGACATAGGGGGATACCTGTGTGTTTTCCCTGACAGTGTTATTGTCGATTATTGTTGAATGATGAGTGTTGGCTGCTGTCTGTGTAGGCATGGGCACTGCTTATTGCTGTCAAACTGAATTGGCTTCGGGACAAATAAAGTTGTATTGAATTGAATTAAATAAGAAAACTGAAGGAACAGAGAAGCCAAGTTTAAAACATCATCCACGTTTAATAGTTTCTCCTGGAAAAAAAAAAAAAAAAGTACAATTCAGCAGTTTGCAAAATTGAATTCTCTGCTTTCTTACTGAATTCTACACCGAGGGAGCAGCACATTGTCCGTTCCATGCACGGTAGATGGTTCGATCCTAAGCTCCTCCTGATCATATGTCAGTGTCCTCGGGGAAATCACTAAACCCTAAATTGCGGCAAGTGGTCTGCAAGCAGTGTGTGGAAGCGGGTGTCTCAGAGGCAACACTTTTGTTACATCCCTCCACATCTCCACTGGCAGTGCTAGTGTGTTTGAGTGGTTGATGGGCTTAATTGGTCTGATCAGCCACAGCTCTGGTCTGGAGGTGTGGATAAAAGGCATGGCCGAAGAGGATTAAAGGAAGACAACACTTTTCAGCCGTAGAGGCTCGCTGTGTCTCACTTGTTGCCTTTTTGTCCTTTTTTTTAATGAAATAAACCCTCTATTTTTGATACTCTGTCGGCATGTCTCCACTTTATGTTGTGGCCCTCGAGCTAGACCGTAACAACTTTGTGGACTAGATGATAAAAATGTTATATAAAGGCAGTGCATTTACCCTCATACCGGTGTGGAAAAATATGAAGGTTCAACAAGCAGACTTAGTTTAGAAGCTTAGTGCTTTGTTCTTCCTTCCACCAAACTAACCAAACTGCAGATAATATTCAAAACATCTTGCCTTATACAGTTCCATTTATAAATCTAATAAAATAAATCTCATTTTACATGCTTCCCTTGCTTCATAAAAGAAAGTCCTCATTTCAAAAGGTTATTAACCTTTGATTAATTAAATAAATCTCGTCTTGCATTAGTACAGAAACTGACAACTGGAGGAAATAATTAGCTCTACCAGCCCCTCAGATGCTCACTAATACAGATGGTGTAGCTTGTTTAATCTGGATAAAATTGAAGAGTATAAACTGTTTTACAGGAAGGTATACATAGGACTGATTTTAGGGCTGGGAGCAGTGACTTCCCAAAATGGTTTGAAATTGGATACAAGTATTTAACATCGTCACTGTGCATCCAGATATTGTTGGCTTTGTAGCACCAGACTTGTTAAAAGTGAGAATACATATTTTCTTACTTGTCTGACACACACAGTGTCATATATGCATATTAACAGGCTTTAATCAAAGCCTTAAACAGACCCAAAAGCAGAGTACAGTGCTCATGTGAACAGCCTGCGCCTGTGACTTCATGTGGAAAGCAGGGCCAGGAGTGAGTGTTAGCTGAGCGGCAGGCCGAGCCCACCGGGACGCCGAGGTGCATCTGAGCCCAATTAACCTCTGTCTCTTTCTCTGCGTGTCTCGGTGGACGTGGAAGATGAGCTCTGGACTGAACCTTACACGGTGAGCACAGCAAGATGGAATGGATGGATAAAAAGTAGGATACAAAAAAAAAACAACAACTAAAAAAAAAACAAATATGCAAACAGTTTGTGTGATATTAAGTCGAGCTCACTTCGCTTGTCTCTCTCCACCTCCAGGATATTTAACATTTCCTGTCTCCCCACGAATGTCTCCACAAGCCTGTGTTTGCATATTTCCTCGCACTCTCTGTACACTTCAGCTGTTTGTAATAAATAGTGGAGTACCTCATGCCACGATGCATGCTGCTAAATAAATAAAGAGCCATCAAACGCTTCAGATTTATGGAAAACTAGCCGGCGTTGTAAGCATTTATTTTCCTTTCATCGCTAGTTGAGAGAGTAATGGGCTGCACACGCTGCTCAGAACAGGGTGTCACTATCGGTGTTAAAGCTGTCCCGCAGTGCTGATAACAAGCTATAATTCTGACTGCTTTATTACGCCCAACATGTCACACTTTATTTTGGCTCACCCAAAACTGGTAATCTAAATAATATTATGACTTGTCAGAATCCTGTTGATATGCTAATCTTATTTTTAGGATTTGTGTTTCACAGTCTGTACAGTGTAAACATCCCATTTCAGTCACCTAATGCAAACAACACACTTGACAAATTGAATTACGAGTCTCAACACTTCCTTGGATTTTCTAGCGTTTCGAGTTCTGTTTTTACCCTGAGGCTGACCCTAGGCCCAAAGTCAGACTCTTTCTGAATTCACAGAAGAATCTAGACCACTTGTTTCCAATCTAGTTCTCTAAGAAGCATAATTTAAAACCCTTAATGTGTTTTGCTTGCGTGAGTGAGTCTGTAGAAAAGTTACTATATTTACTCAAGAATACTGTCCTTGAGTAAAAACCGTGGCCAGGCCACATTGTCTTTTAGTACTTCATGTCTCTCTGCCTTCATGCTCCGTGTCTCGTCTCTCTTTTGATTTATCTCCCCGCCTGTGAACCTCTTCCAATAAATATGGCCGACCATGAAAGTGAAATGACTTGCTACTTTCTTTATAGTGGTCAGCAAACTGCCTGCTCTAGGAGGCTAATTTTAGCGTTTATGTTTGGTCTGACTTAAAATGATTCATGTAAAAATCAGTGTTTATATATTTTTTTAAGCTGAAAGGAACTTGAGCTACTCCTACCAATATAAACTGGTGTGGGTGCCCTTAGACGTATATAAATATGGACTATCCATCCCCACTTTCTTGCACTGGCCGAACTGACACTAGGTATATACCATCTTACCTGATCTGAGTAAGATTCTGTGCAGTAGTGCATTTAGACAGTGGAGCAACGTGGATGACGCCCACACTTTGTCCAAACTCACTCAAAATAAATTAATACTGTGCTCTGCTCTGCCTCCTTCGTTACGACTACCAGTTGCCATGCAAATCGTTCTGTGATGTCATATCCTGTTTCTATAGCATCAAATAACTAACTAATGCAAAACTAACACACTTGGGTCTGCATCAGTATTGTATTATCTACCTACCGTTTGTTTTGAAATGGAATAGACATTCAACATTTTGAAGCATTTTATGAAGTATTTACTCCAGTGCTGGATTTCCAGAAGAATTTACCTGAAAAACCTGCTAAAATCTCAATGATAACACAAGCAGAGGAAAACAAAAACACAAAAACCCAGATTAGGATTTTAGATTTAGTTTCTTTAGAAAGAAATCCGTCTGAAGCAAAGTGATATTTCTTTTTGCCTTCTTCCCGGTCCCATTAATCACCTCACAGTCTCTCAGATTTATCTTGCGACCCCTGACCCCAAGACGGGCAGTAAGCAAACACGGAGGACAGATGTGATAGAGGGCTTAGAACGAGCGACAGAAAAGATGTTACATCAAGTTTATGCTTTTCTGTCGAGGCATTGCAGAAAATCCGTCAGAGTGTCAGGACCCACCTCTCATAGCCGTCACTCATCCAACATGTAGCTACACATCAGAGTCGCCAGGAGTTTTGTTGGTGACAACAGCTACTGTAATCACTGCTTGCTCTGGTCATATTTAATTTTTCATTAAGAGTTGAAGGCTAAAATGTGTCTGCCCACTTTGCTGTGACTTCATCCTTGTTAAAAATGAATGGAATTTAATTGGCTAAATGATGGATGCCACAACCACCTTCTATTAAAAATGCTGTTTAGAGAAACGAACGATGGGAACTGAGTCTTAGCTGCAAGCTGTTCTGAACACGCAAGTTCTTCAACCATATCGTTGTTCCCAGATAAAATGATACCCCCAGGCTGGCTTCTGAAAAATAAATAAATATAAAAATTGTGTTTTTATGGAGGGAGGGAGCTGGAACTTGTGCATCCGTACCTTTCAGAAAAAAACTGTAAATCCCATCCCTAATCCTGTTGAAAGTATCGCTGACTGAACCAATGAGTTGAGACAACATTATCCTCTGAATACCAAGAGTTTAAGTTCCATTTTGACAAAAACAAGAACCACTTCTTTGGATTATTTGCCATTTTAATTAATAATTTCATAATTTTATCCCCACTGTGGGATAAATTAAAGAATTGTCTTTGTAAATCGTCGCATTTCCACATGATTAGATTAACAAATAAATCATATTCCACAGTTAATAAGTAATCAAATACAAAATTACAAAATACAAAATTCCCAAATAAAGGGATTCAGTGATTTTCGATCCAGTTTGTCTTCATAGAAAACAGAGGGATGTTGGCATCGGTTTATCAAAAATTTAATAAATTATCCAGATTTTCTTGACATTTTATACATTAAACTGTAATATTAGTAACTTTCTTGGAAATGTCCTTTGTAATTTATAACTACGTACCAGCTATTTTCTTCTTCTTCTTGGGGGTGTCATATTTAAGCAACATCCACATGAATAACGGGTGCAAACGTTTTCCAGCAGAACACTGAATCACAAGATGGGCGATGTTGTATGTTTGCATTTTTATATTCAAAGCAAGACGAGTGAAATAAGGTCTGTTGCTGTAATTAAAAATAAGCCACTTCCCGTTATTCATATTCAATTAGAACACTTTTAGGAAGTTTAAATCTGCCATCAGCTTATAATTACCTTGTTACTGTCACCGTAATTTATCTGCATACGGGTGACACCACTGAAATCTGCCAGATCGTTGTGCTTCCTTATAAAATGACGGTTATCTGTCTTTGGTCTCCATGGTTTGCATGAGCAGGTGTTGTCCCTGTGCACATGTAGGTCAGTTCAGAGTGGTGACAGCCTGGTATTAAATGGCGGCCGCAGAGCTCGCTGTGCGTGACAATCAATCAGGAGTGAGCACCGAGGCTTCAGCGCAGGCATTTTCCTGTGATTAGTGCTGACCCAGACACTGAATATGTTTAGCAGCGCCCCTCCATCCTCATGACTCAGAACCCTGCTGCTAGTCCTTCTAGCTTTCCAAACGGGGACGGATTTACATTTCCTGGGGCATCTGGCGAATGTTGTATAGGAATCCAGCAGAGCTGAGTGGCTGTAATGTGTCAGGAAACGGCACAATTACTGCAAGTGTATCCAAATAAACCCCAAACATGTGTCTGTCGTCATCCTGGCTGTGGGCCGCTCACATATTAAAGCTCGCATTAATTTACAGCCTGCTTGTAAAGTCTGATGTCTTCATGAATGAATAATGGGGTTTTGCAGTTCTTCCTCCGGGCCATACGTACAACTTCACTGTTCTCCAAAAATGACTCGAGACACAGCAGTGAGCCACGCTGTTGCTCTGCATGACATGTTCTTCTATTACCATGAGCAGAGTGTAGTTTACTGGGTGTCACTGCTACATGCACCATCCTATCGGATTTTCAACTGGATATGATTTAATATAATTTCTATAAAAAATAATTCCTGGAGTACTTGTTGCCTTGTTCGGAATCTGCTGCACTCGAGACAGATGTGTGAATCCATGACTGAAAGCAATAGTCCAGCAATATTTACTGTTGTTTGAGAAGTTTTCTAAAAAGTAAAGGAACTAGCTGTTCTATGGTCCTGAAACAATGAATTTTAGATTAGTGAATTTATGAGGATGTACATCTTTTGAAGGGAAGGTGCCAGGTGGTGGAGAAATTGGACAGCACTGGGAGATGTTGATGCTCCTTCCTCGAGCAGCTGATGCAATATCATTGCAATAGTGCGTTTACTGTAGCTTTGGTTCGTTGGTGAAAAAAAGACAAAGTTCTGACACATCCTATGTGCTTGCAAACCGCTTCGTGATTGGTCATTTCAGGAAATCATGAAATAATTGCTTTGAAAATTTTGCATCTGCACCAGTTTACTGTATTAGAAATGAAAGACTCGCTCTAGAGGCATACAATGACCTGTTCTGCAGAAAGTAAACTGCTAGATTCTGCAAACAAATCGTTATGCAGAGTGTTTCTAATCGGGCTAAGGCCACCTTCTCTATCCGGTCTCCTCTAGGTTAATTTGTTCTGGATGGAGTGCTGTGGCTGTGATCCCAAACAAACCAACCTGGACGGGAAACACTCGTGGTTTTGGAACAAGCTTAGGTGTAAAAACGCCTTCAACAGAACATTTATTTAGGTACTTCAGCTTAATCTTCAGGCACTTGTATTGCCATTTTCCTCTATTTTCCGGAACAGAACAGACAGAAAACAGGACAAGATTCATAATAAATATACAGAATCAGAACGCTTTATTTATCCTTCAAGGAAGTTGTGTTGCTGTTGCTCCTATAAAGCGTCGGTTACATGTAGACCGAGTCATATACAAATAAAGTAACTTTTAAAATATATATTTTAAAAATGTAAGATGCATTCTGTGGTGCATTTTGGTTTGATAAATCCATTACTAAAGGTAATCCTTACATAATAAACATAATTAACAAGCAAAAAAATACAAAAAAGTTTAAAATTAATTATCAGAAAGCATTAATAAATACACAGATGATAATATCAAATTATGGATTAAGAAAATACAGTAATTGAATGAAATTAATATTCTATGAGCAGCATGCAAGGTAATAGCAATGTTCATATTAACGCATCAGTAGTTTTATCATTTTATGTAATTTGCATAATGAACTGTGCTTTTGTTGGTTTTATACTTTACTGTAAAACATTAGCATTCAGAGATGATCTAATCTGAGTTAATGTTGTCGTGTATCTTCACTCACACCACATCACCTCTGTAGCATTTCTAACGCTGAACAGTGAAACTCTGTGTTACACTTGGCCCATTTGTACAGTTTACACAAGGCTTTACTAAACTGCAGACCAGGACCCATAGTGACACACTGCAGGCCTCACTTTGTGCTCACATGGTGTGTCTCACATAAAGATGCGATTTAAAGCGAGGTGAGCGGATTGTCGAGGAAGCCTTCTTCAGGGTTCCCTTCGTTTTCTTTCCTATTTTTTATTATTATTATGTTTTTTATTTATTTATGTCTGTAATCCACTTAATTATTCTTGCTGCAGAGTAAACTCTATTCACAGTCACTGATTGTCCTTTTCTTATCTTATCTTTAAAATAACTAAATCTCCGCTTTTTCCTCTATTACGGAAAAAGGGAGACAATCTTAATATAAGCCTTGAATGGAAAAAAAAGGGGAGAGGAATTGGCTTTGTGCTAATATCAGATTTGCATCGATATTAGTTTTGCATCAGAGCCGCTGCTGGCAAACAGCAGCAAGGCAACAGGTGTCTGTGATAGAACCAGGCCGCAGCATTTGATCAGACATCGTGGCAACGTGCCACACAGCTAGAAAAATCCATAGAGCACTTTTAAAAAACCGAGAGAACAGGCCTCACCTGAGCAACACGACAGGTCCTGACTCATGAATGGGGGTGCAGTTACATTTATGGCCAGATGAGGGCGACACATCAAATGCTATACACCCTGCAGCACAGGGAGCGTCCCCAGCAGTCACAGAGGCTGTGAGAAACGGAGCACCAGTAAATGAGTTGCGCAGCATATTTAAAAGCCCTTTTAAAAGACGTATCAGATTGCTTAATGTTTATCCAAGAAATTGGATTAGACAACACAGGATTCAAGGTTTTTCCAGTGTTTGGACACAGGAAGCAGCGTCTCGGCCACATGGCCAGACTACCAACGACAGCTGAGACGGAAGCAGGAGGCTTTGCCAACTGTCTGGCTCATTCCCTAGTAGGCCTGCTTTCCTCAGGCCACTCACAGCCAGTGTAGGAACATGTCCAAGACTGTCAAATATCAGTGTACTCATACGGGCTCGCTTTGAGTATCATGTGTTAATCTGCACACACACACACACACACTGAGGAAGGAGCGCTTGATTTGCGCTGTTTTGTGTATAGGTGAAATCAACCACTCCCCAGTATTCAGTAGGCTCTCTTTCACAAATACTGAGAAACAACCGAGACGGCAAAATATTCTATCAAAGCGTGATAACATAACAATCTGAAGGGTCCTTAATTAGCAGCTGGCTTTGTGCGGTGGAGGGGGATCGTTTCAAAAGGACTGTCAAAGCATCGTAAACGCATGTACGATTCGCTCTTCAACCATTACGACAATCCCTCAATGTGTGTACTCTCTTACTGTGGAATATTGTCTGTCATAATATGTCTGTCAGACAAGAAAGATGTTGTAGTTTTATTTAAAGGCAATCATTGTGTGCAGTTATGCTCTTTCCAGAACATACATTTTCTGTAGCAGTTTTTAATTTTAATTTGTGAATATTAATGATCATAACTCCTAATATTAACACTAGGAGACGACTGAAAGTAACAAGTTCGAAATGACTATGACCTCTACACTGAATGATGAAAATCATGGATCTGACAATGAATGCATTGGAACACTTTTTTTTTTAGATTTTAAAAACAAAAAAAAGAAAAGGGAGCGATAAGAAACAAGAAGACAATATCAAACACTCGTGGTCTCTTTTATTTTGAGTCGTGACGGACACCGTTTTAAACACACAGGGGGATTCTGCACCCACACCCACTGCTTTATCTTCATCATCATCATCCTCATCATCCCCGTCACCGTAAGCATCAAAAGTTAAACGCATCCAGTCCAGCTGCGCAATCCACACTTTCTTCCCCGTCTTCCCTTTCCGCAGCCTGGTTTTATTCGCGCGTCTCTTTGGCTCCGGCACCTGTTGCAAGAGGAAACCAGAGGCGAGGCTTCCGGTGAGGCCGAAACACTGTCAGGTTTCAGGTCCGATTCCCCTGTCAGCTGGGCGCTCGAGGACTGCGCCACGCTGCCACTCCACTCAGCCCCGGGCTCATCTCACATAGATAGATAGATAGATAGATAGATAGATAGATAGACAGATAGACAGATAGATAGATGGATAGACAGATAGATAGATGGATAGACAGATAGATAGATATTTCCCACTGTTCTAATGAGAGATCTAGTATTTATATAATTGGGGGATATTTAAAGTAGCGGTGTTGCCATACCCTGCGCTTTTCTCCTCTCCATCTTCCTCCTCTCATCCGCTCCATCCATCCCCACATCTTCTCTCCCCTCTTTGCTGCGTTCCCTCCTGCGAAAACACAAGTGGAGTGGAAAAAACGTGAACCGCACAAGCCTCTGATTGACTGATTTCCCACCTCCTTCTCCGTTTTCCTCTTGCAGCCCTTCTGACTGCAGCACTCTTGAATAATAACACCCTCTCCTCTCTCGCTCTCGCTCCCTCTCTCTCTCTCTCCTATTTAAAATGCCGCTCACATGCGCGCTCCCGTGCCCGATTTTTAGGCACACGCACACACCCTCTCTGTCCAATCGCACCTCGGGGACGCGCTCGGCCCACGTCGTGCAAGTCAACCCCCGTGCGACTACTTGGCAGGTAAAGCCCTTTTTTTCCCTCCTTCTACTTCTTAAATTTTTTATTTTTTCACCACAAAATCAGAACACACACTCCCTTCCTCGCTTCTCATCAGCTTTGATCTCGATCTCCTTGGAGGTTACACGAGAGGAAGAGATAGAAAACAGGTGAGAGCCTCCTCGTATTGTTTTTAGAGAATAATTAGTAAATCATAATTCGTAATGGAGACATGTAGACATCAATAGTGCGCGCTCAACATAATGGATCTGTTTCAAGGACTGAAGTTTTCCTTTTTTTCTGTTTTTTTCGGTCTATGTGAGAGAGACCCCCCTCCTTCTTTCTGTCGCTCGCTCTCTCCCTCTCTCTCCTCTCCCTCCCTCCCCTTCTCTCTCTCTACATCTCTGCATTCTCCTCTTTTAGTCGTGTGGGAAGCTCAGTGAATGCGGCTGCAGAAGGAGCCAGCATACTTACGCGCCTGACACGGATACTGCTCTGTCTTTACAGGAGGGGGGGATACCACAAGCTTGCTCTCCTCCAACTCCACGACCTGGATATTCTTTTCTCTTTTTTGGTTGATTTGGATAGGAACGATTTCAACACTTCCTCGTTAAGTTTATTTTGATTCTATTTTTTTTCCGGGGCCGATGGGAGCGAGGGAAAGCGCTCCTCACTTGCACCACCGCGGACTAAAGACTGAATAACTGCATTATTCATTTTTACGCACCGGTTTCTGTTGCCCTGACTTATTTCTCTTGTTTCTCTCCGCTTTTCTGTGTTTTGTCCCCCTTTTTTCGGGGAAAGGGGAAGCCCTACAGACACAGCCCTGTTTTTTTTTTTTTAATTCGTCTTTTTTAAAAAAAAAAAAAAAATCCTCCTATTCCCGAGACAAGCATATATTCTGCATGCAAACATCTAATCACTGACAAAATAACTGGACTGGATGTATGCTTTCAGGATGGAAAATAATCTACGGATTCGCGTAACCTGATGGGAAGCTTTTGGCCGCTCTCGCCCTCTGAAGCATTATCCCGGTGCGCAACTTCGCTCGAAACAAACCAGTATTTATTCACCGGATCGCTAGGGGTTCCTGAGCCGAGCTGAAGCCAGGCGCGCAGCGGTGGTCATCCCCTCGCCCTAATTTTCTTCACTTCTTTGCCCCTCTTCATTATCCGGTTTCCCCTTAAAAAAAACTCCAAGAATGACGGACTTATTTCACCGCATCGCCGTTCACCTTGCGCTTTTTTTCACACCTTGGAGTAGCCGGACGCGCCGCCAAGATCTCTAAAAGCTGTCAGCCTCTCCCTTCCTCTCTCTCCTTTTCCCTGAGCCTATCTGTCTCTATCTCACCCGCAAGCAAATGCATTTTCTCCCATGGAGGTAGTACAACCACCCTGGGGACCGAACGACCAGAGGGGTGATTGTTCCAAGCAAGAGGAGCCCGTCAGCAAGAGACGCATCGGGTGAAATCGGACCCCCCTCCCCTCCTCCTCCTCTGTTTCTCCTTCTCCTCCGCTCCCCCCTCCAGTTTGCTTGGCTCGGGTTGATCTACATAAGCCTAGACTGGGATGTAGGGACTGGAGAAACCTTGTTGCACCCCCGTAACTGTCTGCGATCTACTTCAGCTGGGAGGACCGTTTGCGCACGTCTCCATCCATGTCTCACCAATGCTGCCCCGCGTCTCCAGAGGGAGCTGCATTAATTACCTCCACAGCTTCGGGTAAGTCTTATTTATTTTAATTTCACCCGTGCTCCAAAAAAAGACTATATATTTTACATTTTCAATACCATTTTAATTTATTCTTCTATTCGGTGTCAGAGGTGGGGGGCGGGGGGCGCTTCTCCTCGTGATTAATGGGTGCCGCTTAAAACCCTCTCAATATGTCAGCAATGGGCACAGTCCCAGTTCTTCCTCTTCCCTGTGCTCTCACAGTTGCTTTTCTAAATAACCCGAATGTGCTGCTTATTCATGATGGTGGTGGTGGCGGCTTTCAAATGAGACCCCCGTGAAAAAAGAAAGCTGCAGCTGCTTGACTTTGATTATGTGACAGGGGTGAAGAACATAGTCATGCTTCTGTATTTGACATTTCCAAGATGATGCCCCATGATTTGGATGGCAGAAGGCGGTGTGGCAGTTCACATGTCGTTTCTAGAGCATGTGGTACTTTTCCAGCAGTGTTAAATAATCTGCATCAGAATATTTATGCTGTCCAGTGATTAGGGGAGAGTCATTGTGCTGCCACTCACTGCATTTCTAAAATGAGTGGAAAAAGTGCAAAAATGTGTCTCATAAATGTAGTATTTTGAATATATCTCTTACAGTAAAATATAAAAATGATCTAGCTGAACAATGAAAATGGATTACATATTGGAATGCAGTAAAATCAATCTCAAATATGTATTTTGACGTTTTGCTTTCTGTGTGTGCGTTTCTGTGTGTGTGCACGCATGCGTCTCTGGTTTTGATGCGCGAATGTTTGTGCATGCACCTGTCTCTTTTTTCTCTTTCCAAAGGTTACTAAATGGTTTTCTGGGGGAGGATTTATAACCGGCGAGATGCTGCTCGTACTCCTGCTGGCAGCCTTTTCTTCCTCCTTCTCCGGCTCCCTCTCCTCCTCTCTCTCCTCCCCTTCCATGTCGGACGGACCCCCGATGGTGGACCCGTCCGCCTCGGACTTGATGGCCGAGACCTGCAGCGCCTGCTCCTGCATGTCAGTGGAAAACGTGCTGTACGTCAACTGTGAGAAGATCACCGTCTATCGACCCACACAGCTCATCCCTCCGGCCTCCTCCCTGTATCACATGAACTTCCAGAACAACTTCTTAATCATACTCTACCCAAACTCGTTCCTCAACTTCACCCACGCTGTGTCACTGCAGCTGGGCAACAACAAACTGCAGAACATCGAAGGTGGAGCATTCATGGGGATGAGTGCGTTGAAGCAGCTGCACCTGAACAATAATGAGTTAAAGGTGCTGCGAGCAGACACTTTTCAAGGCATAGAAAACCTGGAATACCTACAGGCTGACTACAACTTGATAAAATACATTGAAAAGGGAGCATTCAACAAACTGCACAAACTAAAAGTGCTTATCCTCAATGATAATCTGATACAGGCACTTCCTGATAACATATTTCGCTTTGCCTCACTCACACACCTGGATATAAGGGGGAACAGGATCCAGAAACTTCCTTATTTGGGGGTTCTGGAGCACATCGGGCGCATTGTAGAGCTGCAGCTGGACGACAACCCCTGGAATTGTACCTGTGATTTAGCGCCTCTCAAGGCATGGCTTGAAAACATGCCTTATAACATTTTTATCGGCGAGGCCATATGTGAAACCCCAAGTGACCTGTATGGGAGGCTCCTGAAAGAAACCAACAAACAGGAGCTGTGTCCCATGGGGACAGGAAGTGACTTCGATGTTAGGATGCCGCCTGCACCACCTGAGAATGGGCAGTTTCCCTCCAAAATGTCCCCGACCACCATGGCTCCCCTAGCCACAAAAGCGCCAAAAACTACTGACTCATCAAAGATTTATGGCAATGGTATTGTGGCTGGTTTACCCCCTTTTGGAAGAAATAGCCAGATTGTTTCCTTTCAGACACGGACCCCTCCATTATTGTGTCCACAGCCCTGCAGCTGTAAAGCGCACCCCTCTGATTTTGGCATCAGCGTCAGCTGTCAAGAGAGGAATATTAAAAACCTTGCTGATCTCATTCCTAAACCCCCAAACGCCAAGAAGCTTCACCTGAGTGGGAATTATATCCGTGATATCAGCCCGAGCGATTTCCAAGGGTTCGAGGGCTTAGATTTACTACATCTTGGCAGCAATCAAATTGTCTCTGTGCAGAAAAGCGTGTTTGCTAACCTCACTAATCTGAGGAGACTGTACCTGAATGGAAACCAGCTTGAACAGTTACACCCAGAGATGTTTTTGGGCCTGACAAACCTACAGTACCTATATTTGGAATACAATGCCATAAAGGAAATCTTAGCGGGCACGTTTGACTCCATGCCGAACCTACAACTCCTGTATCTCAACAACAATGTGCTGCGGAGTCTCCCTGCTTACGTCTTTGCAGGTGTCTCTTTAGCCAGACTGAATCTGAAAAACAACCACTTCATGACCCTGCCGGTGAGTGGTGTCTTGGACCAGCTGCGGTCGTTGACCCAGATAGACCTGGAAGGGAACCCATGGGAGTGTTCCTGCGATCTGGTCGCCCTCAAACTCTGGCTACAGAAGCTGAATGATGGAGTGGCTGCCAAAGAGGTGAAATGTTCCTCCCCTGTACAGTTCGCCAACATTGAGCTCCGCCTCTTAAAAAATGAGATTCTGTGTCCTAGGATGGCGAGACCACCGTTTATTCTGACTAGCGCCACCCCTGTTTTGACATCAGTGTCGCCTGCTGGAGTTGGCAAAGCACCACCCGGAGGGCCTGTGCCTCTCTCAATTATGATCCTCAGCATCCTCGTGGTGCTCATCCTCACTGTGTTTGTGGCCTTCTGCCTTTTAGTCTTCGTCCTGAGGCGGAATAAAAAACCAGTGGGCAGGCAGGAGGGGCTGGGGAATCAGGAGTGTGGGTCCATGTCGTTGCACCTTCGACGCCACAACCACAAGTCTGGCAAAAAAGGCTCCATCCCAGGAGACGACTTGGGAGGCGAGACGTTCATCCCGCAGACCATCGAGCACATTGGCAAGAGCCACACCTGTGGGATCGGACGCTCCTCAGACATGGACGCCGGCTTCAAGTTCGCAGACTCGCAGAGGCAGAAAATCATCCTCCGGAACAGCGCCGACAAGGATAAAGACTCACTTTCCACCCTGGAGCGCAACAAACGCCTCAGCACCATAGATGAACTCGAGGAGTTCCTCCCCAACCGAGAGCCCAGCTTGTTCATCCACAACTTCCTGGACAGCAAAAGAGATTTCAACAGTATAGGGATGGGCGGGTACGAGATCCGCTACCCGGAGAAAACGCTGGATAAAAAGATGAAGAAGTCATCGCTGATAGGCGGGAACCACAGTAAGATCGTGGTGGAGCAGAGGAAAAGTGAGTATTACGAGCTAAAAGCAAAGCTCCAAGGAACGCCTGATTACCTGCAGGTGCTCGAGGAGCAGACTGCACTGAGTAAAATGTAGGGATTGTTTTGTTTGATTTTGTGCATTGATTATACATGCATAGACAAGGAAGTCAGACACATGTACAGGCAGACAGACAGCCAAACACATCTGCCTTCCCCTGGCTCTTTGTTCTCCTCAAGCCTCACGCACATCATTCAATCCTCTCCTGCCCTGTCCCCATCTCTCTCTCTCTCTCTCTCTCTCTCTTTCTCTTTCCCTCCCTCCCTCCATGCCTCTCTTCTCTCTCACTCTCACTCTCTTTCTCTATGTCTGTCCCTCTCTGCAGCCACACACACACACACACACACACACACACACAAAGCAAAAAAGTGCCTTCTGGAAATCCTTAATGACCAATGCAGAGATGGACAAAATGGCTCCACACTACAAAGCTATTACTAGAATCAGCGTGGATGTATTTCACAGTAAAAGACCTTTTTGGATTATCCACGCCACCACATGTATGATTCCTGCAAACATACAGGACACCCTTAAAAGCAACCAGACAGTCATAGTATTTTTTGCTGCTATTGAAATGGGTACTTATCTCCTTATTTTTTTGTTGTTCTTGTTGTTCCTTTTCTCCTCCTTTTGTTTTTTTTTTTCCAACCAAATTCAAGGGTCTTGAAAACTGTGCTTGAGAATATACCTCGCCGTCTTCAGCCCCGGTTTAAAAAAAAAAAAAAAAGAGAAAAGAAAAAGGAGGGAGCGTTGGTTGTTGTTCTTTTGCTTTGGAAAATATCCAAAATTGGTACTTCTGGAATGAGATTAACAGAATCATTGACTCAATGGATGCTACTTTGCTTCAGTTTTATTTTTGAAATGATTATTTTTTTCCATTTGCGGGGCTGTCTGTTTGTTCTCGGGGATGCTCTCTGGAGTCGGCTGCAGACTCTCTGCCATCTTGTCTGGATTACACACCAGTAGCAGTACACCTGCTCTTTGCCGGGAGGCTAAGCGGCTCCTGTTTTCCATTCATGGGAATCGGAGGCACTGCGAAACTCTATTGGGGAATGATTTCATGACTTCTTTTTTGTTTTTGTTTTTCTTTTTGTGTAAAGAGCCATGTTAAATATAGTGTCTTCTGAATGGAGTTGTGTTTCTCTTCAAAATTGCTACTTACAGTAACTGTATGTTTTGGGTGAAATCTAACGGCACATACACTGTCAGAGGACAATGTTTCTGGAAAATGGGGGGGTAAAAAAAAAAGAAAACCAAGGATGAAAAAAAAAAATTACAAAGCTGCTTGCCATGTAAGCGTAACCAGGAATTTATTTTGTAAGTCTTACATTATTTGTATCTGTGGGACTGGTTTGTAAATTACAAGGAAAGACGCATCTACACAGGAACACACTCACACTCATGCTGTACGACGGAGCGTCATCATCAAGAGACTACAAGTCAGAATTGTCAAACAAACCGCTATGATTCAATCGGTGATCCACCTTCCCCTTGTCAGCTCTCAATTCGTAGTAAAAGAAATTTAACAACATAGTTAATTTATTTTTCTATGCAGGATTATTTAAAGAGTTATTGGTATTATTTAAAAAGGATAATACATACAGAGCGGAAAGGACTTGATAGAACGATGCATCAGAGCTTATTCAGGCCACCAGAAGTGACTGTTGAGTTGATTCAAGGGTTTTTTTGTGTCTCTCGGTTTACTGAGGAACTCGACCCGCCGGATAAAGGGTTGTGAAATGTGATCTGTGATGTTTCCTTTTTATTGTGTCGCACGATGAGCCGAGGCCTGACCGAGTCTGTGAAGTTTCAAGCGGTTTCCTTATTCTTATATCTCCCACAGTATCATGTAAAAGGTTTCTTATTAACATTATGCAACCAAAATAAATGTGCATTAAACTTGACATGCTTCAATGGAGTTGTTGGGGGTCGGGAAAGGAGACGTGTCAAGAGGAGAGAGGGATGGGTTTCCAGCGAATCGAGGCTCTAAAATTGTTAGATCTGAACGGAGGCGTATCTTAAAAACACCATGTGCAATATTAGTAAAAGAAAATGCTCAGTCATGATGGCTTCGAATAATTCTGTTTAATTTATTTAGTTTGAGGTTATATTGTCAAGGCAGGTTCTATTTCAAAATTCTTCTTTTTTTCTCAACTCTATCCGGTCCTTATTTAAAAAAAAAAGAAAAAAAGTATTGTTAAGTTAAAATTATGAGTGTTTATTGACATTACAAATGAATAGAATGTATCTTGGAAAGTATAATAAATACAATTTTCTATCGGTCATAAATCTCCTGTATATTGGTTAATTTTCTCTTGTATAATCATGTTGAAATCAAGGTATTAAAATCGGCACCTATTTGCTACTGTGTCCCCCTATTTCTTTTGCTCTTAGCTTCTCCGGGCTCCTCCGCTCTGAAGCTGCCAGCTCCCTCATCCCCTCCTGCTTTGAGTTTTTCACAGAACAAGTTGGATTGTCTGACAGCTCGGTGTTGGACTGACTGCAGCTCAAGTGACAGGCTGTTGTGCTTGTTTTGTTCATGTACAAACACTGGCTGCCCTTCAAGCATAATATATGATTGCTAAGTCTGTTTCGGTGCGCGGGATGGGGCCGTGGGAGCTGAGAGAAACCGCTGTTGGTTACACTTAAGGTCGTAAAAACCGCATCTTAGGTGTTGACAGTCAACACCAAATTTATCTTTGCCTTTGAGCTTAACTTTGAGCTTAAACAGCTTGTACTGCCACACCAAACATTTCAGATGTCATTCAAACACTGGTATGTGCTCCGATCGTCTTGTGATCCTCTCAGGAAGATGTTGCCAAACAGTGAATCCATGAATACAACTTGATTTCCCATTCTTTCAATCATTCCCAAATTATTGTCTTGCAGGTATCTCATCTGTTCTCATTCGCCTATCAAACTTTCATGTCTTTCCTTTTTAGGGTTAAAAATTCAGTTTTCCCATTTCTGCGTTAATCCAACCTTTTGGGCTTTTGGGAAAGGCAAGTAGCAAGAAAGCATGACTCATCCGGACGCCGGAGAATTGTCCTCATTAATTATTAATACGCACGGCAGTTATGAACTAAAAAAGGGATGCGGGGGGGAGGGAGGTGGGGAATGAGAATCTGATATGTCCGCCCCCTCCGAGCTCTCACTCTTCCCCCATTCTTCCTCCCGTCTCTGTCGGTTACAGAGAGATTCAAAATAAAATAAAAGGGACGTGAAATTGGCTGGAAAAAAAAAAAAGAAGTGTCTTTTCAGTCCAACATTTTACTGCAGTGACTTGGCTCGTGTGCAGTGTTCTGTTCCTGGAAGCTCCGGGGGTCCTTGAGGGGCCACAGTGGTATCACTAGAAAACAGAAAAAAATGTTTATTTTCCTTGTAATTTAAGTCACTAGACATTAGTACAAAAAAAACAATGCACAAATGCCTCATGGTTGTTTTCTCGCTCCCTTTTTCTCTCTCCTCTGTGCTGTTATCATCCCACCTACTGTTGAGACAGTTATGCAATTCTGTGCCGAATCCTAACTGTAGAAACCTTCTCCAATGTGCCACGGAGTGTATTCTCATCTGATGGGGTTGCTGGGAGAAATGCACGTCTATTTGAGGGGAGAGATTTATGGGAGAGGGGAGAAACAGCTGGCAAAGCCCTGCTGCAAATAGAATTGGAGGCTGCGTTAAATATGGGGATGACCACAAGGGGCGCTGTGAGCCAGGAACAAGCAGAGACTGAGACGTGGACCACAGGATTACTGATGTTTGAAAGGCTTTTGATTAAAAAGAAATATTTTTTTCTTTTATTATTATTATTATTCCAGGACCTTGGCCTCCTTTTTGTTGGGGAAAATTGAAAGACATTCTGAGGCTCCATGTAATGATAATAACTAAAGAGACGCAAACATTGGCTCAGGATCTCCGCAGAAATGAACTAAACATATAAAAGGAATTCAAGGTTGAATTATTTATATAGAATGAGAAACAATGTTGGAAAAAAAAAATATGTTTTAGTGCAGCGGTCCCCCTTCCATTGTTAGCAAAGACAATCTTTAGCTAAAACACTTGGGAAATGTGTTAGAGTACCTTCATGCTTCAGTATCGCAGCGTATTTACAGCACTCGAAACACAGCCTGAATATTTCAGGAAAAAATGTGGATATTAAAATTAGATAAGGATTAACTGGATTCATTATTACTTGTTCCTTTATCCACATAAAGGAGCTAGATGCGTGTTTAAAAACAAGCTACATTAGGATTGGCAGATACATACATGTCATTTTCTGATTTCTCATTTTGTCCATACATTTCTTCCCACTTTTGCTCAGATGCGAATTCATTCCTTCCATTTTTCATGTTTTTTTTTTTTTTTTTTGAACTAACAGGGATACTGGGTTAGTTTTACTATATTTATAGCCTGTGTTGAAATGTCTCTCCTGTAGAGTAAATTTGCGCACTGTAAAACAAATATTGCCCTCCCCTATAATGGTTCCAGGTGTGTTTGATGTGTCTCTTGGTTACTGAACAGGAGAAAACGTGTGAGGAACCACGTGTTTTACGTTTTATTCCACATACATATGAATTATATACTTTTTATATTACCTCTTATCAGGAAAACCCACATGACTTCAGAATTGACACGTTCCTGAACCTCCTTTGCCATTTTAAGTTTTTACCCTGAACACCTCAAGAGTTACAAAACCTGACTTTCTGAATGCTTTTATTATCACCTACTGGGCAACAATATTTATTTAGCCAAGTTGTGAACAGTAAATGAAATACAACATGCTTTAATAAATGTTAACACTAAGTGAAATATTTTAGCACCAAACAGAAATGTTTCAATTTAATTTCTCTGTCGAAATACTTTTTTTTCAAAGGATATAAACCACTGAGCTTAAAATATGTTGATGCCATTTATTATTGTTTGCTGTTATATTATTGGAGCCCTTAGTTTCCATTCATTTCTGTGATGTATGAACCTACTCTGAAGTGTTGATTGTGTGGGAATTTATGAAGTCTGAATAATTTTTTTATGTTAAAGTGACATAATTATTGTATTTTTGGTGCAGTTTCAAGAGTCTGTTTACAGTTTGTGTCATCATAGTTGTCATACCGATGTCATTGGTGTTATCTCACACTGGGAGTTTAAGCTCCACTTATGAATTTGATTATCTGTGACAGAACCAAATCTTGCTGCTTCCCCCCGACTTGACATGAATGGCTCGCATTCATTCGACCCACATCTGTGTAATAGAGATGGGATCTGGGTTCTTGTGGATTTGTTCCATTTAAAGAACTGTTTTAAAGAGCCGTTCAACGAATTCTGTTTGTTCGCAAACATCACAATTGCACTGTCTAGCTATCACAGAAATATGAGTGCACGCCTGATGCAGTCAGACTTTCATATCAAAATAAACCCACACCAAAAACCACCAGTGGGCTCCTTCAAAATAATAGCTTTCAAACTGCATCTGTGATTATGGCCCCAATGGTTTAGTCCTGCAGAACAAAAAGGTTAAAAACTGCTGTTACTCATCACACTACCAGGACTAAAT
Source organism: Mugil cephalus (assembly GCF_022458985.1). Lineage (NCBI taxonomy): Eukaryota > Metazoa > Chordata > Actinopteri > Mugiliformes > Mugilidae > Mugil > Mugil cephalus. The sequence goes on along the minus strand of NC_061774.1, from coordinate 22,701,804 downwards.
AACAATATCCTATATAATTAGGCACATTTAATTACAAAACATTTCCCTCTTAATTTTACTTTTTTCATTTAATGGGATCCTTGCTTTAATTACACTGTTCGTTTTTCTTTGACATGTTATTAAGCTGTGGGGGCACATTTGTAGCTGCTGAATTCCAACAATGTGCTCAGGAATGGTACCCGGGCATTTTTGGCATCCTCCACAGTCAGGCGGCCATTTGAAAAGGGATGAAAAGGGAAGGCATCTCCCTGGTTACTGCAAATTACTCAATGCAGCCCCGATGAGAGGGGAAAACAATACCTCGCCTCCCCACCAGCCGCCTCATTAAATGTAGACAAATCCACCAATGCGACTCCGGTGTAGCTGCTCGGCTGCCATTTTCAAACCATTTAGTGGTGTTAATAGCACCTGCAGCACAACTATCTTTGCCCGAGTGGGCCTGGGCCCATCCATTTTTGGCCCAGACCCACCCATTTCCATTCTAGCTGTTCATCCAATAAGCAAACCAACCAACAAGCCAATCAGCGGCTTTTAAGCCCACCCACAAGCTGCATCGTGACCAGCAAGTGATCCAATGAAATGACTGATGTTGGCACGCTAATTTTTCAAGCAAGCTCAATCAATGGGATAGAAACTGAGGATAGCTATTAGCTAATAAAAAAAAGTCTGATTTTATTTAAATTCATGGAAAAATGCTCCGAGGTGTAGGGAACTCCTACCACTTTAAATAAGATGAGTGACAAGTTACCGTCCAATTCAGGTTAGCTCGTGGCTCATAGAGGCTGATCAACTCTAAAACTGTCCCGTCATCTGTCTGTTCAGGTCGTCCCAGTCTCAAAGAGTCAACTTTCCAACCGTTAAAACAAAAGCTGGATTATTTCTTGCGTGCCTTGCTCTAATTACACACAAGTATCTGTGTGTGTTTCATGTGCGCCTAAGGTCATGAAACTGGATCAACATTGTGCAAACTGTCAACACGAGCACAACATTTTATTTATTTTTTTTTCAAAAAGCGGCTTCAAAGTGTTACGTGTTAAATACTCCAGTTTCACCTATTTTCCCTGGCTGTAATTTGGTGCAGATGCATACTAAAGGACGGCGCTCTCAGAGAATATTACAGCATCTCCGGGGCCTAGTTGGCCTCCATGCCGACACTACTATAAATTCATTTCATTTCTCATTCAAATTGTGTCCTTTTATTATTTCTTTTTCTTCTTTTTTTTCCCCCCACGACCGTGGTCTGAAAGAGATAATGAGTTCTTGACCAAAATGAAGTATTCAACTTCTAAAAAAGTGACACCAAGTCTCATGAGATAATTGACTGAACCAAAGTGAAAGTCTGTTCAGTTATACTATTTGCATTGTCTGCGCCTGGAGCTAATACTTCCATTCATAGTTCTTTTAAATTCTTGATATCATTTTATCAGTGTTCTTTATTGTTTGTAAGTTGTTCTGTAAATGCATGGAAAACGCTGCTTTGTCCTTATTTGATCCAGGGTTGTTGTCTTTATTGGGTTTATTGTGTTGAACTGATACCCCCATTGTAACCTTAAAGCACAGTTCATTAATCCTAACCTACGTTTCCACTTGGGTTTCGCGATCAGACCTCTTATCTAGACTTTGGGTGGCACAAGTAATCCTCACTCTTGCTTTTGAAACATGAAACTCGTCCATCTAACAGGTCTGATCAGCACCTATGTGAGTTTAATGCTTCCATCTTGATGCTTTATTTCAAAGTGATTATCCTTAGCCACCCCAGATAAATCAGTTCCTGTGTTTGTGTTGCACATTTGTAGCAGTGTTACCACTTACAAACCCAAGCTATAGCTCCGATATTACTACCACAATGTATTTCATTAGTGTTGATTTGGAATGATTGGATTTTTTGGTCACAAGAACCTTCAGAGAAACATACTGAATGGTCAACCAAAGTGAATGCTGCTAAAACTGCAACAATGGAACATTTCGAAACCATGGCATCTGGTTTTACGCCGTTCTGTTTGGCACCTTGGCAAGTTACTGTTTACAAGGAGATCTCATAAACCAGTTCCCCAGTATCACCATCTTCCCTCTGACTGCAGCAGCACTGCTGTTGAGCAATGTGACGCACAAACACTAAAACCAGTCCGTTATGGTTTTGTCAATTTTACAGTGCAAGAACTGTATATGCTCTTAACCTACATGGGATTTGTGTGTTGTACGAAAACGAAAATGTATTTGAAAGTGTGACACAGACCTATTGGCAATTAAGTGTTCTCCTTTTTGCTAAGCTACTGTCATTCTTCTAAGTTGTGATCATCTCACCCAGTTGCTTTCACGAAACAGCTCAAAAAATTTCTCCGTAAGAGTACTGATATTGTGTAATTTTTTTATACTCGTTTGAAAGATAATAATGCTTTCCTTCCCAATCAACCTTAAAAAAAAATGTCATTTCTTTTTGCTGGCCTGCTGAGCTAAAACCTACCAAACATATCTAACATATTTTGCATAATATGTTTCCCAACTCACTGTTATGTAGCTATGTTAACTTTTTGGAAAAGAAAATTATGTTAAAGTTTAATTTCACTGAACAGATACTTGATGCACATATTCTAGGTAACTTTTTTTCCTTAATGTGTGTATTTCCTTCGAGTATTGTTGTTTTATGGTCTAATTCCTTCAAAATGGCTATTTAATTCAGTTTAGCTCAGTTTAGCTCAAAGCTAACATGTCAAGCTAACCTCAAGTATTCAGCTAAACATTGTTAAGTTTGCAGTGTTTTGAAGAAGTTTCATATAGATAGATAGATACTTTATTTTCCATGGACATAGAAGTACATGAAGTTGAAATTAGGTAACATAGCTAATTAAATGCATTTAGCTACTTTACACGTCTTTGGCTCCAAATAACCGTCAATTTAAATCATCACATTCAAGCAGCCGGAAGCCTCGGAAGTCATTAAAACTCTACTAATTTGACGGATGAGGCCTAAAAATCATTGTTAAACCAATTGGCGTTGGCTGGGGAGCAGGATGCATGTGTATCAGGACGCAGGGCTGTGATTAATGTGCTGCCGTTTCCTCTGGGTGCAGAGCTACACCTGTTTCTATTTTATTACATTGATCTATGAAGGATCAATGAAGGCGAGGGAACAATTGCAGACAAGTAGAGGAGACATACTTAGACCTCTGGGATCACCCCCAGAGGTTATTTGTACATGTCTATGTGTATGCGTGAGAATGTTTCCCTGCGCTCACGTCCCAGGGGAGCGCATCAGAAGCCTTCCTTTAGCTCTTGCTCTCACTAATCAATAGCTCATATCTTATCATGGATCCGAAGCCCCCACGACCATAGAGCTGTGAAAGAATTAATGTGAAGACAGGCTAAAATAAAATAGATGTGCGTTTTGCTGCTTGTTATCAGCATTAACTGATAAAAAACTGACCTTGCAGCCAGGTCGTCACAGCAATGTGTAAAGCTTCTACAGTGTTTCCAGTCCTTGGTGCATATTCCTTACTATATTTTACCATAGTTGGCTCTTAAAATAGGTTTTCATTTCAAGAAAACCAAAAAAATATATAAATCTCTGAGACCTTGAGGTGAAAATAAAATGTACTGCAAGATTTGTAATTGACAGGTGACTTCTAATGACGGCAACACCGAGCAAGTTTAAGGGTTACTGCCGCAGCCATCCCTCTTCCTTTCTCCCTGCCTGCCAATCTGTCTTGTTCGCCTGCTTCTCCATCCATCCATCGTCTCTTTCCCCCCTGTCTTTTCTCTTTGCTGTACCTGAGCTGAATTATGATCCAGAGTCTTACCAGATACATTGTGATTGATTGGGCTTTCCGGCTAACTAATGAATTGGCCCCTCAAGGACACGTAGCGGTCCAGCTTTGGTAATAATGTGGAGTCTGCTGAAGGCAGCTCAAAGACTCCTGACACCACAGATTTAGCGCTTACAGTGTTTATTTGGATTTGGCTTTAGCAAGGGGGGTGGAGTGGGGGGGTTAATTTTCAAATTGCTACCAATTGCTTTTCTAATGGCTTTTTGCAAATTGTCTCATAGTGACATGCTTCGGGGGAATTAAGTTTTTAGTTAATTTGTGATGATATGGCAAATGACATTCACACACAGTGAACTGCAACAGCAAATTGTTGGACAATCAATTAAAAACTATTTCCCAGGCTTAAACGGTGAAATGGTTTGCCGCTGGGTTTATTTCCTTGGTGTACGATACATGTAAAATCGAACTCTCAGAGTTTAGACTTTTGCACCAATGAATATTTTTGTATATTAACGTTAGATCAAATGGCTGTGTGCACTATATAAGGTGTCACTGGCAGCGATGAAGCTCCCAAAGCTTTTTAACAATCTTAGCAAGAAAACTGACACTAAACACAGTTACGAAGTTAAGAACTTGCTCGTGAACAAATTATTTGCTAACAAGACTGGCCTTATAGTACTTGATATGTTCAAGGCTATCTAGTGGCCTGCAAACTGTTAATGCATCATTAAATAACAATAATATTTTAGTATAACAAGCTTGTGCACAAGGGTTAGCTTGGATACCTTAACCAGTAGTTATGGGCAAACAATGGCCAGTTGGAGAATCTCCAAACTGCTGCTTTTTCTGCATTAATGTTATTAACAGTGAGGTAACCTCTGCAGTTATGCTTTAATTGTGTTGCTTTATAAGTTTCCCATAGAAAATATCCTGCATACAGTTAGGCTCTTATGATCTCTAAGATCAGCGCCTGCAGCTTTGGATCCTGGACTAAGTTTCAAAGTTTTTAGATGCTTGCAGAGGGTATAAGAGATTTCATTTCTAAGCTATTAGCAGACTTTACCATTTATGATTATGTGCTGTCATGTGCTGTCAATTACCTTCAGTATGTAAGATGATAAATGTCACTGCCAGGAGATTATACTAGCTCTCGCTAATTAATGTTAGCTCCCCTACAGCGTCCCCGGCAACACAGGTGATTACAGATCATTAGCCATTTTTAACTTATGTTACTATATATCTAGATTCATAAGGGATTCAGATGGTTTCTAAAAATACTTTCATACCCAACTCTGTTATCTTATTCAGGCCTGATCTAACTCCTACCAGATACCTTGGATGTCTAGATGTACACACGTATAGGTGCAATATAAAAAAAAAATTGCATCACTAGCTTTTCTCTGGACATATGTCAAATTTGAGTGAAAGCAGAGAACATAATGAGCCTTTGGGTGTTTGGGCCACTGTTTATCGTACTGAACTTGTGGCAAGAGAGTCAGCTCCTATTGGCTGCTCTATGCAGTATGAGTAGCTAACGGCAATCTAAACCGACTCCTGCCAGTCTTCTGTCAATATTGATCTTTGAAATGAATGAACTTATTAGCCTTTGGCGTAGTCCTTTTGTCACACGTTGGGTATGAGTGATAGGACAAAACACCAAAAGATGATGTTGGGTCACCATGACTTCAAGTGTAATAGACATGAGCCCCCACTTTGTTGGATGTAGCTTTATTGAAATGTCTGTGAAGGTTCACAGTCATCCAGGTCATTGCATATCCAAAAATGTTAAAGAAAGGCAAATGGACTTGTGGAGTTAAGCAGGTTTCTGATGGGTTACACCTACAAATGTTGTGATTTAAACATCAACTCCCCACCAATCCATTAGAACTGAAGGAGCTTCTCAAATGAAACGTCTTCAAGAATCTCTACACGACCAGTTGCCTTTCTTTAGCGTTTTTGGATTAGCTTTATAGAACTGTCTGTTCAGTCCTATGCTGCTGGGATACATGAAATTACTTTCTGCATTCATCCAATGCTTCTGTGTGTTTATCTCATTTGCAGAGCCCAAGCAGAATCAGCACCTGCTGTGATGATTGGTCATGCAAGAACAAGTGTGTGGATGTGAAATTTCAGGCTAAATGCATTTCAGTCATTTAAATGAGCCTTTACTGTGTAAATGGAGAACATGCAAACACATTTGGACCGTCATCTACATTGTAAGAGTTTATTTATTCTGTGTCAAACAGGATGGTAGTCTTAACTAAGGCTTTTACGAGTATCAAAGTTTTACAAATTGTGCTATTAAAGGCCGTGATGTGTTGTGAACCAATATCTAGAATATGCACATAAACATTATTGAGAATTACTAATGTATGTATGTATGTATTCTTAGAACTCAAAAGATCTAGGTGCCGAAATCCCTGGGGGCCTTTAGGTGTAAATGAGATGCATTAGCCCACATTACTACAACCATCTCAAAGGAGTGAACAGAGTTGCTATAGGGGCCACATAATAATACTGACTAAAAATGTAATAATGATTTAAGATTGGGGAAATAATACAACAAAAAAGGGTAAAATTAACTTTTCCTAAACTCCTCCTTGTCAACGTCAGAGGTCCTTTAGAGGTGGGTTCTGAGCGACTGTTCTGTCCAAGACCTGAAAGTGTCACAACCACAACATGAATACAACCGTATTTTGACATTATTTGTGTCTCTATCTTGGTTCTCATTGCTGTTTTTCCAATTAATTCACTGCGCGTCATTTGTCCGGAGCTGCCATATTTCTGATTGGGCATATTATGGTCTGGCTACATTCAAACCCACCACCTTTTTTTTTTTTTTTTGAAAATGAATTTGTATCCATCCGCTTCGGGTTGATTGTTTACTCAACCTACTGTAAGCCCTTTGAATAATTTTGAAACCAGAAGTAATAGAACAAATGGTCTTCCATCTGTGACTCTTGGATGAAAAATGTAATCTCCTCTACGCAGTGACAGATTAAAATGTTTGGCGGCGAAAGCAGGATTCAGTATTCCGAAAGGCGCCTTCATGAGCACACAGAGTTTTGGGAATTTTGACAAAGCTACAACAATTACAACCAAGTGTCCTTTCACTCAACATGCAGGCTATGGTTCAGAATGATTTACAGAAACTTTGAAGCACGATGGTCATTTGGATTAATTAGTTGGCAGTCACTGAGTCTTCATCACACAGAGTAGCCAGAAGACAACTAAATGTCTGGGTTTCACAAATGTGCAAACATGCCACTTACAGTAATTGTGGCCTGCACGCTGTGTGTAAGTAAGTGTAGTGTAAGTGAGGCTTTCTCAAGAAATGATTGGTATGCACTGTTCACAACAACACAGAGAGAATCGATGGCTGCTCTGGTTACGCATTCTTCAATGAAAATGGTTGAGACTTCAATGAATCGCTTCCTAATGATGTCACACTAGGTTGTGGACAATGATCAGCATGAAATTAGACAAGTCAATGATTTAGCTTTACTTGACTAAAAGCTACTTTCAGTCTATTATAGCACAAGATCGCTGTACGATCATAGTGGCTGTCAGTTGCCCCAAAAACCTCACTGACTCCGCTGATTTCTCCCGTCCCTGTTCCCTGATTAGACTTCAGAATTTCAATAAAACACCCCATGCAAGAGAAAAGTCTACGTCGACCGAGTCAGTCTGGCTTCAAAGTCTTTATCAGGACACCTCGGCGGGGAGCGGAACCTGCGAATGTTCTGCAACAGATCGCTCCACCCAGAAGGATGCAGACTTCTGTTGTTTATTCAGCTAGGGCTTTGGGATGACGGTGTCACATGTGCGTTCGCCTTTTCAGTCGCACAATGTGGCCTGCTTTGTGCTGCGCTGTGCAATAATGTTTCTCACACAACACTCAAACTAGTTTGACAGTGTAGTTCTGTGCTGAGTTTGCCTGTGGCACACTGCTGTTTGTTCAGTATGATATGTTCAGAGGACACCATGATCATATAGAATAGACACACACACACATATATATATAATCACACACCGATCAGCCACAACATTAAAACCACTGACAGGAGAAGTAAACGACACTGATTAACTTCAAGTGATAATTCAATGCTCTGGTGGGAAAATCAACCTGGTGGATGTTACAGCATTTTTTGACCTAGTCTCTAAATTCACTAGATCCCAAACTGATCAAGTATCTGTGGGATGAGCCACAGAGGCCCCTCCCCTCAACCCTTATAAGGCCCCACATTCTGTTGCAAGACTTGCAATATATATGCAATATAACCATGTATATATATGTGTATGTATTGTGATGACCTGTGGGTGAAGATGGAGTATTTTCTTTTGAGTGTGTGTGGAGGGGTGATTTGATACCTTTGCATTTCTTATCTAGGTTATAGCTCATTTGCCAGTGTCAGCACTGCCCTGTGCAGCTCTGAGACCCAGAAAATACATGAAATAAGACCAATGTGTGTGAGCGCATGTGACCGCAGTGTTTCCTTACCTGCAGTGCTTTCATGCTCTCACATTACCTGCTCTCCGTCTCTTATCTGTCTTTCTCTCTTTCTCTGCAACGCATCTTCTCTCCCCTCTTTCTCTCGCAGTCCTCCTTTTTTTTTTTTTCTTTCCTCTCTCTCGCTTGCCAAGCCAGCCGGTGTTGACGAAGCACTAGCTGTTGAAAGAGAATTTGTGTGCGTGTGTGTGTTTGTGTGTGCTGTTGACAGAGCTGAAAGATTTAATTGACACCCACAGAGAGAATTATACAAGCTTCCAAATGCTCTGTCTCTGTGTACGTGTTTAATGTTTTTTTTTTTTTTCCTGCATCTATGTGCACACGCCTTGATGTCATTCCATAAAAGCCATGCTGTTATGGAATTTTGAATTTCATTTTGATTTTAATTTTGACTTGTTTTGATGCACGTATGAGCAGCGTCTGTTTTACTATGCGTACAGGTCATGTTTGCATTTCTTCTCCCCACCTCTGTCACCTGGAGTTCCCAATTTCTTTCTTTTTTTTTTTTTTTTTTTTACTTTTTTCCTCTTCATATTCCATTCCCATTCATCCCGCATTCTCTTTCCTCTTGTTCCCTCTGAGCTTCTGAGAAGCGGTTTGTCCTCCCGTGTGTTGTATAATCACGATCATTAATCCATCCTTTTTTTCATACACCATGCCTCAACACAAACACATGCAATCACAACAAATCCTGCAAGCTGTTATCTCCCTGTTATCAGCCCCTGAGATTTGATATGTATCTGCATTCACGCGCAAGCACGCATTACTACACTTGTGAGGGCCATTTGCCATTTTTATTGTTTCAGACCACTGGAAGGCACAGAGTGAAAGCCCTTCAGTAGTCTAATCAGCACTGTTGCAGTAGGCCTATAAAACACAGAATTACCAAAAATCGTGCATTAAATATTTTATATGTAGATGCTTTAAAATATGATAATGGTTTCGGCTGATATAGCGAAAGAAATACCTTGGCGCAGAATTGGATACTCCTACGTTCAATCAAAGCTTCTTTGCGCCTCCGTTGCTCGTCTGTCCATCACTGCTTCAAGTCCCATCCAAAGTCTGGCTCCGGATGTTCCAGAATATTCATACCTTCTTTTTTACTCAATTTATGCAGAAATAGTGTAAGAAGGGGGTAATTCAGCTGGGTGATTATTTTGTAAGATGTACTTTGTGCTGTTGAACTGGATCTAATTAAAGTGTTCTGTTTTTTGGCTTAACCAATCCTTAAAATAGTAGAAACGGTGCTAGGCGATACAATTCAATAGTGTAGTGCTGGTAAGTTTAAGCAGAAAGTATTATCATGGGAAAATCCAGGGGGAGCTTTGTATCTACACCAGGGGTCCAACAAGGACCAACAAACTGAAGGAGAGACTAAGTAGGGACCCCCTACCTACTATATGTGTTCTATATTAAACTCGGCCTAGCGATATTGAAAAATATACATTATTATTATCATTTTACATTCAATATTAAGCTATTCAAATAACATACGGATTCATTTTTTTTTATTTCAAACATGTGCAACAGTAAGGTAGCGGTGCAACTACCGTAAACATAAGCATACCTGCCTGGTAAACACAATTGACAGACAAAGAAAATAACTGACAGATTCAAGTTTTAATTTTACTGAATAGGCTCTTTTAGGTAATTGTGGGGAATTTGACAAGAGTCGGTGTGTAATATGCAGCCTCGTGACTGGCTCAGAAGCAAAAGGGGCGGGGTCTGTTGTGTACAGGAGGCTTCTAGATTGACAGGTGTCATGTATCGCTGAATGAGTGAAGTGCTGACTGAAAGATAATGTCTTCTACTAAAATATATTGGATTCATGTTAGTATGTAGTATTTAAATAAAGAAACACCCCCTGTTGAAGACCCATCTATACCATGCTTTCAAGGGCAAGTATACTCAGCCTTAAATGATTTATCAGTGAATAATCTAAAAACTCCTCTAAACTCGTCACACCTTTCTAAACTTCTGAAAACCTCCAATCCAACAAGCCTGCTTCATGCTGTGTTTGGCCGGGCCTGCAGGGTTTCCCCCTGTGCCGTTGACTGGTGTCTGATTTGATCGGAGCAGCCATATGTACACATTAGGTCGAACGAGTCATGGTCCAAACCGCTTCTATTCCATTACAACTTTTCGTAATGGGGACTAACCTTAGTGTCCTACAGAAACCGTTGACGAGCCCGTGGCAAAGAACCTAGGATCTGCTCAGTACGCTCCAGATAAAAAAGAAATCAGAGGAAGGATTACCATGTAAGAATGAAAGTGACCGTCGGCGAGGACAAACGCGGATTAGCACTGATGTGGCTTCTCAGAATTGAAGGGAACTGACACAAGAGACGGAAGGACTGTCGGCGTACAGCACGTCATTCCCATGAGTTGACCGCGTTTATGAGATTGCTATGTGGTGACTGCCAGAAGGGTAACACAAAGGTTCCACATGGTGGCCTTAAGTTTATTCACAGCGTACTAGGCAGTGTTGCCCATAAATCATCATATAATAATCAAACAAATAAAATACGCTTGATTAAATGCACTTCGGGCTCACATTTAATCATTTAATTAACAGTCCTACCGGGAATCCCTCTTTACAGTCTCATAGAAGCTCAAAAGAACATTGTACATTTGTGTCAACTTTTTTATTTACCCTATAGATACGTGATATTTCCCTTGTCATGTCTTTACTCTTGAGGCAATGCGAGAATTAATGCCACTTTGAACGATCTTGCATTCCCTTTAACTGAAGTGAAATGAATGCTCCCAGTGTGTTCAAGTCTCCTACATTGGCATCTGCGGAAGCTGAAACGTGTTGCCTTGCTTATAGACATCCAAAAGTCACTTTACTCCTTGTCCTTTTTAAGCGCACACTGGGACAAAAATCAACCAGCGTCTCTTTTTCAACTTTAAAGGGCACATATACTGACTTTGAACCTTAATTACTTTGCTGCTGAAATGTATACGATGCTGAGTTGCCCGCAAGCCATCTCCACAAATACCACTTCACTGCTGAGAGAGGCTGGAGTCATTTCCACTGAGCGCAGTCTGTTTATGTAGTCTAATGGGCATCGAGATGAATCACCATGTGTTGACTTTCGGACTGAGTGCGGAGCATTAATTTATATGGAAATTTGTCATTTAGATTGCTGTCCATATGGTGTCACACTACTGAACGCACTCTTTTTATCTTTCCATGCTCAAAACACATATTTCCCCCTTTTGATATGATCCTTATCCATATGAAGAAAAAAACCCAATACATTTTATCATACGCTTAGTTGCACAGACCAGACACACACACACACACTATTCGAGCATTTTGTCAATTATTTTTCCCCCTCTGCTTTGGCACTCAACATGTACACAAACAACAAATTTGTAGTGACTCGTGTATGAGTCAGAGCTTCGATGTTCATTCACCCACATTTTTTTTTCATGTAAAGACAACCACATGTACATACGTATTTACTCAACCGAGGTTCATGCAACCCCTATGCGGACCCCTATGTGAATAAACACAAACATGACTATACAAGCGTGCGCTGCAAAGCAAACATATATCCGCCGGATTGGCTAATGCCCTGCTTCTCCCAATCAGCTGCGTATTTGAGGATGAAAAATCACAAAGGCCGTGATGGAAAATTGCTCATCGTGGAACTGCTTCTCCGGGCTACAGAAAAATGATGTCTATTACAGTTTATGTACGTACAGTACATGCCACTGTGATTAATATGTGTGTACAGAGAGGACATATTGCTGTGTTTCCTGCAGGTTTATTTTTGGGTAATGAAATGTCAAGTTTGAGCTCATTCCTATTTATTAGTTTCATGCCATTTGACACAGTCACATTTTTGCTTTTTAATGATCTACATTCATCCAACAACTGCACTGACTGAACAAATACAGTTTCATTTCAGCGCCGCTTTTTTTATACAGTTTAGTGATGGCAGGTGGCAGGTATACTTTTTATCCTCCATCATGGTGTTCATAATAAATAAATGGACTCAAGTGACTGCAGCGGGCTGTGACTACAAGCCTGCGTTCTGCTGACACACCATTTCTACTGGCATGTGGGCAAATTGCATGGACACGCTTGGATTAGTGTGTTGGAATGCTCATTTTGTATGACTGACTCACAACCAGAGTTGTGACGTTTGCGAACAAACCGAATCTGTTGACCGGCTCTTTAAAACATATGATGGAAAGCGAGTCACAGCTGCGACTTGTTCCCTTTTTTTTGTTTGTATTTTCTTGACATTTTTCACGCAGATGCACACGTGAAGTTCCTGCTTTGAGGCGGCGTTGCTGGCGGAGCTGATGTCGTGGTAAGCATTGGACCGCAGTGGACTCTACAACTCCCAAAAAAACGACCACCTCCAAACAGGCATCTTAGAAATGAATACATCTCAAAATGAGACGTTCTTTTGAACAGCTCTCTGAAAAGAACAGATCACAGAGTCATAAACCTCTGAATGGAACTTCGTCCAGGCATTCATGGTCCCCACTGGATGAGTCCGAATGACTGTCTCACTTTTCATCTCACACCTCTTAGTTACTAGCAACTCAGCATTTTCACTAGCCACAATTTTGTTGTTGGGAAATTATGTTTAATGTGATTAAAGGTGACTATGGCATGTTAAAGTTAACTTACATTCTTTTTGGGCCCATCCCCCCCCCTCTCTCTCATCTCCTTCCTGTCTGTCTTCAGCTGTCTCTATCCAATACAGGTGCAAAAGCCCCAAAAAATATCTTAAAAAAAAAAAAGGTTTACTAACTTTTTAAATGTAAATGACTCAATTACTCATATCAAGAAATGTTTAATGTTTAACACTGCAGGTCATTATCAAGTATTCAGCTCAGATAAGGTTCTGCGTTGGCCTAAAGCTCCTCCATATGAAAATGCAGTCTATAGTTATAAAAAGTGTGGTTTCTTATTAAAAGCCCACTTAGAACACAGCTTACAGCTAAATTATTCAGTAATGTGACACAAAATAATGATTCAGATCAGGAGATTTTATTCATGTAAAATTAGCTTGCTAGTTATTTTTGCCTCTTTTACCCGTCCTGTGCTGTAAGAGACGCCGAGGACATGTTATTCTTCAGCCATGTATCCGGTGTTTTATCCTCTACAAATAAATGAAATGTTATACAGTATGTGGAAAATACTCAATTTTCCTAGTTATTAAGTGAGTTAACGTTGGGTGTTATTGGTTGCCAGGGGCAGCAGTGGTCCATTGAGAAATAATCGCCGCTGAATATTGGCAATTGACCAATCAGAATCAAGTATTCAAGAGAGCCGTGTCACAATTTTCGTTGAACAGTCTTTTCTTTTCCTTTGTCTCCCCATCCTGTGTTTCATCTTCAGCTTTTCTTTCGCTTGTCTCCTCCCCAGGTTTTCTGACACCATCAATACGCCTCCGCACTATCGCTCCACCGCTTTGCAACGCCTGTCACGAATGGACCAAAGAGGAAACGCTGTGCACATGCAGTGCTTATGGGACTTGTAGTGCCGTAGTCTCACTGTGCATTTCGTTTATTATTTCAGATGCCGTTTGAGAAAATCTGCATTAGGCGGGTCAGCGGGTGTTAATGTCAAGCCCCGCTCCTCCTTGAGGAAACCACCTTGACAACTACCGGATAGAACATCTTAAAATCCAAAGCTAGAGGATTAATTATACCAATGTTGATCAGTTGACAGCCTCGGCTGGAGTGTTTGATGCTAGAAGCAAATGCACAGTAACACGCCTAAGAAGATAACAAATGGTAAGCATTAGTTCTGCTAAACATCACCATGGGGCCATGGTGCCATCTTGAAATTAGCATTTAGCTCAAGCACGGCCTCAGTGTCTATAACGTGACAGATGATATTTGTTTTCTTACTCTCAAAATCTATCTGTCCTCTTTTGCTCGAGTGTGAAGAATAAAGATGTTCAGTTCAAATTCATGCAGAATGTCCCGCTTTGACAGCTCACAATATATTTGTTCTGTGGGTTTTTAACAACGCTCTTCACAGGTCTCCTTTTCTGGTCCTCAGTGCTGGAGCAGCCTGCCAGCCTGCCTGTGGAGAGTGTGGATCCCCTCCCCGTGCAAGGTGATTAAGGTGCCCAGAATAGGGAAGGCTAATTTGCCAGATCCAACAGCTCTCTAAAATTCTGCATGTGCTGTTACTTGGTGAATAGCAGGCTTCACTCGCCGTTGTCACAATGGCAACCTAGAGTTGGAATCAATGTAATTTGTCTAAACACCCCCTACAAAATCAGATTTTCAATGGCTGCAGCTTCGCAAGCTACATACCTGCCAGACGGAGAGGGGCAAACTCGCAATTTGAAGCTCTTTGTTGTAAATGTACTTGTCGAATCTATGGCAATTAACTTGAAAAGGGGTTCTTAGAATGATAAATCCAACAGCTTCAAATAAAGTTCTTGTTCTTGTGCAAAACCAAAATCTCCTAATCTAGAATCAAGCCTTAAACTAAGGAAGGCAGTAGGTGACATTGTTTTGGAGCAGCTCCATGACGTCATATTCCTGACGGTGCAGTATGTATGAGCTAAGGGCCTCCAGTTGTGAATTACAAAATGTACCTGTATGCCACTGAAGTCAGTGTGGGTGCAGCCAGTATGACAGCAGTTGTTTCATTATTCAAAGTCTGTGGAGAAGTTCCAGGCTTTATCTATTCGACACCATCGCTGCAGTCTCTGCTGTTCAGCTTAGAGGACAAACTCCAATTCCCAAATTACAGCCGAGCTGAAACTGTATTTTAGTAAAGCATGATCGTGTGTTCTTAGCTCTAAGATGAACTGTTTATGTTAGAATCAGAATCAGAGTTTATCCATATGCAAGTATGTTATATATGTGCATGTAAAGTCATGCAGATAGACTGTATGTAGAAGGTCTAAAATGGAAGACATATGAGGCTTTGTTACAGACAAGCATGCAGTGTTTGACACACATTTTTAAAACGTAATGAATTCAGATGAGTTCATAGATGCCATCGTTTGACATCGTTCGCAGTCATCGTGGTGCAACTCGTGTTCCGGGCTAATCTTTGCTTTCTGCTGGATTCTGCTCTTTCATCTGCCTCTCACTGGCACTTGAAGAGGCCTTTGGCTTTCACACCTCTCTGCAGTGCTGCATCTAAAATTATAACTCTGAAAGTGGGCCAAAGAGATTTAGATTTCACCGCTCTGATGTGTAGGTGCTTCTGACGCCGAGTTGGAAAGGTCCTCACGATACGCTGCACACGCTGTGAGGCTGTTTCGCTTAAATCTGCTCAGTTTCTGATCACCGCAGATCTGACTGAGATGCAATGTGTGCAGTAATAGCCAACGGTTTGCTCTCCAGCATTCCCACTATTGTCTTCAATTCATACATGGTAGCAACTGGAAATTGTTTAACTCTAATTCGACTGTCCCTACTTTGTTTTTTTAATAGCAGTGGCACATTCTGTATTTGCTCTGCTGTCTGTCATTCAGCAAGCTGCAAAAAGGAAACATGGAAGTCTGGTGTTGGCTGAGAAACTTGATTTTCTTGGCACCACTTTGCTCCACGCTTGATTTGACTGTAATAAACTATTAGTGGTATTGTAAATCCATATGAATTGTCCTTCAGCTGTAAAAGAGCTTCTTCATAAAGATAGGGAATGAGGGTTGCTGGGTTATAATTTTATTATTGTTTCAACAGCATCGGTGTTGGTGGGAGCTCGCCGTTTGCTATTTGCCTGCCGCGAAATAGGGTGAGCTGGCAGAGACAGATTTTGAAAGTAATTGCTCAAATTGGTAGAGCAGAGGTAGAGAGATATCTTCTCAGAGATGTGGCTTTATACACTTCACTGGGTGGGTGAAGCTCCACACACACTGATCCTACACTTTACCATAAATCACGCTGATACTGTCTTTTATTAGAGGTGGTAATATTTCCCCTGCCAAGTGAATGTCCACATATTCCAGACTCCCTGTGCCAAACTTGGGACACCGGCTTTCTGTTTCTGTCTCCGAGCCCAAGCTGATGGCCATCAGAGGGGTTATTTTCTTTACTTTACTTTACAAAGTTCCTCCAGAGCCACCTAAAACCACTATTTTCAGAGTCTGATTAGAACTGCATTGAGGCTGGATTGCCAACTGTGCAAAGACGGCAATTGCCCTGGAGGCCGGGGGCTTATATTGGGCCGAGACCGCCGGAGCTGAGCTCAGATATCCAGGGTTGCGACTCCGACACTCTTGGGAAGACATTCCTATTTTCAAAAAAGAAACTCCTTTATGTGAAGAAATAGTTTTTCGATTGTTTTCAGTCGCATAAAAGCTTCACTGGGATCCTGAGCTGATTCTTACCGATGCCGTTGTTCATATCACTGTATATGGATTTTTTGAAAAAAAAAAAAAAATATCAATACAGATGTTCTCTTTGGTTAGGGAGATGCCAAACTATTAGTAGAATTTAAGATTTTCCCCTTTCAACGGATTAACGTCTTGAAGTCTTCGCACAGTAGCGGGGTCGATATAGTACAGAATGAGCATTTTGCGCACAGTTTGGTTTCTGATCCCACTTCTGCCTTGACTTTTATCTAGAAGGTCGGCAAAGATATTATGTCAGAGATGGTTTGTGGCGCGCCGTCATATCACTGTCTTTCCGGCACTGACATGGACAACGCACCGGGGGCTTTTCCAAGTGGCTCACAGATCCGTTGCTTTGCATCTCTTGGGCCTTGAACAGTAGTAGCAGTCAAGTTGTGTGAACAGTGAAGCCAGGTGCCAGATTTGAACTAAAGTTAGATTTCAACTAAAGTCAAAACTCAGATTTCAAGGCATCCTCCCCTGTAGTGACGAATGGACTCCACAGGGCAGGTGAGAGATTCCACACAGGTAGGTTAGAAGTTTCCGTTGTGGCTCAAAGACTCTCACTAATGATGAGGGAAGGTGCAATGTACATGGATCACACCAAATTGAATGTAATTAACACACACATGCAGTAGTTTATTGTCATGATATTGTCTGGTTTATTTGGTTTGGTTTCCTGCTTTATTTTGTTTTATTCAGCTTTCTCTTTGCGCTTAAGTAAGTTTTCCCTTACTGTCTTTTCCCGCCCCTATGATTACACTTACATTGTTTGCCTTGTGTCTTTTTTTCTGTGTGCTCCTGCCCTCATTGGTTTCACCTGCTTCTCGTCAATCCATCAACCCCTGCGTGTGCATATAACCCCGCCTTTCCCTCGTCATCTGCCGAGTTACCACCTTGTTCATGCACTCTTGTGTTTCCTCATGTTTCTGTTCAGGTCCTCGTGTTTTCTGTTTTCTTTAGTTTTATCTTTCCTTTTGTTTTTTTTTGGATTCCCTTGATTCATGCTGCAGCACCTCTTACGTCAGCGTCTTAACGCTTTAGTCAGATGTATGTATCTATGAAAGATGTATGTTTATCTTGTTCCTCCTGCTGCTCTCCTCTCTTTATCTGCCCCTGCTCGGCCAACCTTAGGCAGATGGATCCCTCCATACAACCTAGGTGTAAAAGGGAGTCTTTCCTTGCCACTGTCACCTTTGTGCTTGCCGTAGGGTTTTCTGGCCTGGTATTGTAAAGCATCCTGAGAGTACTTGACACTATACAAATTGAATTAAGTCTTCATGAACTGTAAAAAGGTTTCATCCAGTCTTAACTATTCATGTGTGTGTCCTGGATTTGGGTTCTATCTCCCTGCTATACATCATAACAGTGTTCTTGTTATACATGGGTTTTCTAAAGGTATTTTTCTATCTGCCAAATGAAAAACTGTCATCACGTTGTGGTGTTTCCTGCGTGTCCTTCCACCCCTCTCTGCCTCCCATTCCATTAAAGTCTAAAAAGCCCAAAAAATATATTTAAACATTTTTTTTTAAAAAAACTCGTCGTTGCCCTGTAACTGCAGACCTATGATCTTGAAGTAATGAAGTCGTCCTACTTTTGAGTCCTGATCTCAGTCCCAGCAGTCAAACATTTTTCTCCTCATCTAAAATCCAAACAGGATCACTATTAATATTTATGTTCCCCCTCATGCCCAAGAACTAATACGGAGACTTTTTAGTTTTGCTATAATGAACTGTACAATATTTCTCAATATCATTGTACATATTTTCACTGATGAGACGTTCAGATTTGAAAGCGCAGTCTCTGGAGGGCAGGAGGACGTAGGAAGGTAAATTGGCAATATGGAAGAGCAGTGTACTGGACGACGCCTGCAAAACACATTTGGGGAATACCTTGCTTTCCCAAGTTGGCATAATTTACCTCATACTCAAGAAAGCTGCTCGGGTTAAAAATGCATCCAGGTTTTTGGACTCTACTTGTCAGGTGCACATTGTGAATTGGGCAGCAAGTGATTACGACAAAGTGCATACAAGAATGGAGTAATTGTTTCCCACTGTTTACGAGAAAATGACTCTGAATGGCTGTAGGACTATCCAATTGTGTGCAGATTTCTTTTTTCTCTTTGTGCCCCATAATGAAATTCAAATGACGCGTTACCAGAATTACACTCTGATTTGGCCTGAGTCTGTTTTATGCATGGATAGATATTTTTACATGTACTTCAAATACAGTACTTGTAAAGAGTAATGTAGCTTAAGTACAAAAAGATATCACCATAAAAAAAAAACAGTGAGCATGCAAAAGGTTGGAAGAACCAGAATTTGTGACATTCTGCAATCCTCACCATTCTTTTTATTTTCTTCTTCTGCTCCAGCAAAATATGGCCTTCCATCAACCTCCCAGTGAGAGGTCAAACATATAAACCTATAAGTTTGTAACGTGACAGCGTGGTTATCTCTCCAAAGTGATGGATATTCTTTACACCCATTTGTCCGTTCACAGGAAGAAAAAAAGATACTTTCCAGGAGATCGCTGACCGGTTTGACGGCTGAAACTTGGCTTTTCGAACATTTTTCCTCTACTGTTTCTTGTCATTCTCTTATTTACCTTATAAAAGCCTGGCGGTGGAGTTCACGTTAACTACCGGTCACATTGCACTACTTAATGCACCGGCGTCTCAGTAACGGTCGCCCACTTTATTCATTTTATTCTTGGAATTTCTGTGAGACAACCAAATTTCATCTTAAATTTTGATGTAACCTTTAATCTGGTCTTGTCAGGGTGCACGAAAAACCACAATCACAGACTTATGAATATTTGAAATTGGCGCACCAAGAATGTAATAACTGTAATAGTTCTCACTGAGCTTCCTGAGGAGAGCGTAAAGCTTTGCTTTTGTAGGTGTCCGCCACTCTCCCTTTTTTGTCTAATAAATTCCTCATATTTCATTTCTTTATTTTAAAATGCCCATCCTCCTACCAACTGATTTGAAAGTCAGGTTGGTTCTCTTATAAGCATAAGAGGCGTAAGTCACATGGGAGGATATGAATAAATAAAAGACACTGTTTGGACTGTGTATCCCTGCTGATTTCTTGGTATTGTCGGAACAAACAGTTCATTTGGTGAGTGACACACAGCATCATATTTGCATAGTCAACACAACAGGGGACGGTGGACTTGTTTTTTTGTTTTTTCTTTGTTTTGGTTCAGACATCCTGTCCCTAAGGCTGGTGACATACTCGTCTACAAAATATTTGCTTTCCTAAAGTCAAGACCAAAATGTTTTAGTGCATATGTTAAGTGTTAATTAACATCCAGGTTAAAAGGCTGCTTTGAGTTCACTGACACCGTTGTTTCCAGCC
Source organism: Mugil cephalus (assembly GCF_022458985.1). Lineage (NCBI taxonomy): Eukaryota > Metazoa > Chordata > Actinopteri > Mugiliformes > Mugilidae > Mugil > Mugil cephalus. Next base: position 22,681,835 of record NC_061774.1, on the reverse strand, counting down.
TTGCAGGTATGGCAGACTCTGCAGAATGTCAGTCTGAGTTTCTCTCAATTTTCCTCCAGAATATTAACGTTAATAGGGTCAAACTTCGTCTAGTTTTTCTTTATGAAACGTCGGTAACCTTCAACACTTTGTATCTGCATTAGATTTTAACTCCTGATCAATATTGCGTCTCATAAAATGTAACCTGGGCTATGTCTGAACACACATTTAGACTGCAGATCAGTCACAGGAAGTAACCAAGGAGGTGGGTAGTGTGCATCCTGTGCCTCATGCATTTTAAGCCACTGAGGTTTCAGAAACATCGTGGTTTGAATTTAGTTTACACATGTACACTAATAAACCTTCCAGTTCATTAGGAATGCATTTTAATGTGCCGTTCTTGCACTAAATGCCCCATCAGGACTTTTTTTTATTTCACTTTTATTTAACCGGGATGATCCCATTGAGATTAAACAACCTCTTTTTCGAGGGATTTATGGCCAAGATAGGGAGCAGCAAACACAGAACACCGTTAGCAAATGACACAGTTAAAACATGGAAAAACAAAGACAAGAATTGACAAGTGGATTAAAATAAAAAACAAGTGCATATGATGGAGTTGGCTGATGTTTAGTCTATGTTGAAGCGGAGTCAGAAAGGTGGTAATTCAACTAGAGCTAGAAACGCAACAGCTCTCTCAGTTATTTGAAACCAATGTTGAACGGCATGGCCTTCATGTAGCCAAGCAATATGTTGCATACTTCGAGTCTGCATTGGCTTTTCAATAGCCAAACCAATGCAAGGCCACCATCTTTCAGATTCAAACTTTAAACATATATATATTATTCAGAATTGATGAATATCGTGACCAAGAAAAAAAATGAAAAATGTTGTGTATTTCAAGGAAATGAGCAGCAACAAGGATTTAACTTTGAATGAAGTACATGAAGGGAGCTGTGGCAGCAAACATTATTAGCATAACTGGGTCAAGTCAGGAAGGCAAAAAAACAAACAAACTGTGCAGTCATGAAACTTTTCAGGTTAGTGGTTGGAATCAAAATAAAGGAGTTTTTACGAGTGTGGTCTAAACAATGAGTACTGTGTGTGTGTGTGTATTTGTCTTAATGTCATCAAGGCAGTATATGGTCCCGGAGACGCCGAGTCTAACTAACTGTTAGTACTTGGACAGGTATTGGTGATCTCCTGTCTGTTGACAGATTGTGTCAATGCAAAGAAACAAGATGTAAGTTTACAGGTGCACACAAAGATGGACATAGGCTGAGACCACGTTCACATCGCGGCTGGTGTGATCCCATCCCACTGCAAGAGGGTTTAGAGGTAGAGTAACTCTGGCAAAGACCTTCTAACCTTAAAGGAAGTATTAAGCCCTCCAAAATTATCTACATCTAACCAAATGTGTCCTATGTTTGTCCGTATCAATATCAGATCATAAAAAGAAATGTTATTCATTTAGTTGTCGATAGTTTAGCTATGGCATGGATCTTCAACAGGGGGTCTGTGACCCCATAGGGGGTCCCAGAGGTACTGCAGTGGGGGTTGATTAGACATGTTTTGTGTATTTTTTTAGAGATACCTCCATGAATTTAGATTTCTTTAATTACAAATTAACATGAATCCAACATAATTAATCTCTCCATCAGTCTGGGGGTCCTTAGCCTGAAAAACATTGAAGACTCCTGACCTATGGCATAAAAGTATGACCACCTGTCATAATAGTTTGGGATCTAGTGAATCTGGAGGCCAGGTCAACACATTGTGTTGTTCTTCATGTTTTTGGCTAAAGCCAACAGACATTTTATTTTTATTTTTATTTTTTTTCGGTCAAGGAGTGTAATTGCTATGAGGTGGGGGTGCCTGGTCTGGTCTTGGCGGGTGACATATGTCTAAGTAACATCTACATGAATGAATGCCAGGTCCAAAAGTTTCCCAGCAGAGCATCGTATTGTCACAAGATGGTCAATGCTATTCACTTCACTTCTGTTACATCAAATTAAAAACAATACCAACAGTTCCTGGCTAGTATCATTATGTTATTAATAATTGTTCTGATATGTCTAATAAAAAAAAAACTTTGTTGTGTTTAAAATAAAAAAACAAAACAAAACCTGAGCATCTGTCTAGCATGACCTCGGCCAAGATGACTGACTCTATCGTCCTTTTCCCTCTCCTGTGTCAACAAAACGGCGCGGGAGTGGGAAACTGAATGCCAGTCACGCTCCCTGACCTGCGCCGGCCTCTCGAAGCGCTGGAGGAATCAAATAGTCTGTTGTTTTAGGGACATGACAGCGCCACCGAAACACCTGAGCTCAGCAAATGGGTTCACGGCCCCTTCCTTGCCCTTTCTCGTCCTTCCCCACCCCCTCCCCACCTCACTCATCTCTCCATCATCTCCCCCGCTGACCTCCGCTCACTTAGCCGCCTCCTCTTCTCTACCTGTTCCTGTCCCGTCTCCTCCATTTCATCCCCTTTTATCTCGCCTACTTGCTTTTTATTGCACCCTTCTCGCCTCCTCTTCCTCAGCGTCTCAGCCTCTCTCCGTTAAGGGATGCTTTCATTATTCTCTCCCAGTCTGTCCGTTGTGCCACTCACACACATCCAGACGCAAGCACGCATACACACTCTCCTCTTATTTCCCGTCAGCCCAAGGCCCATTTGACCTTAGTAAATGCAGCCATAGAACGCCTATTGATTTATGCATACAGATGGAGTGTGTGTGTGTGTGTGTATGTGTGTGTGTGCGTTGCGGCGTTCACCCTTCTCAATGTCACATGCTTGTTTGCTTCCCAAATCTCTTTCACGGTGCGCACAAGCGCGTATAAGTCAGGAAAAAAAAACAAGCGTGAGCGTTAGGTGCATCCTTCTTGTTTGCATGTATGTGTGTGTGTTTGTGTGCGCGCATGCACGTGCACACTTGCCAAGCCCATGGCGATTAAGATGGAGAGGGTGTCGCGCAGTCGCTCGTCTGCATGCACAATCGCCCAGACCCCAATATAGTTTGACGGACAGCTGTTGCGCCCAATCAGGGCGCAGCGATAAGGACAGGGCAGCACTTGTGATTGGTAGATAAAGGGGATGGATTAACCCACGGGGCCTGGTGCTCTATCTGACTCTCTCATTCCCCCCGTGCTGAATAATGTAGCTGTTTGTTTGATGAAGAACAAGTGAGGGACGAGACAGAGGAAATAATGTCAGCAGCGCGGGGGCGGGAGGTGGAGGTGGAGGGGGGCGGCATGGAGCAATCTGCAGTACGAGAGGAACCCGGAGCAATACGGGAGAGAGGGAATCCAATCTGCAGAAGAGAAGGCGGTATAAGGGAAGCAAAATAAAATGAAGTGAAAGGGAGTGTGCGCAACGTGAAGGATTTCAAAGAAAAAGGAGAAGTAAATCTTATTATATCGTGTCAAAACATTTTTGATTGGCAGTGCCGCGAGAGGACGAGGATGACGAGGTGAAGAGCAAACGCTTTTCTCATTTACTACCGTGTCACCTTTGCACGCAGCCATGCAGAACTTTTTTAGTCAAAGCGTCTTTGCAGCGTATATAGATTTAACGGGGTCAAGAGGGGTATGATCCTCCAGTTGATATCTTTGTGTTTGTGAGCGCAGGGAGTGGCAAGCCCAAAAATATATAGCCACAATATTGTTATGCTAAAAATTTGCTGCTTATTGTGTTTTGCTTTTAAAATATTCCACTCACTGTGACGCTTGAGGAAAAGATCACGGGATATAGGATCGGATTCACCCTCTGGGTTCTATGAATGTGGATGACCAAAGAGATGGGCTAGGGCTGGGCGATACTGGGAACTTTGGTATCGATATGATACCAAGTAAATACAGGGCTAGTATCGCCGATACCAATACTTTTTCTTGAAATGTCGTGATCATTGAATAACTTCAGAATTTTCCGTTTAGTTAGTTGATTATGATTATGATAAAATATAGGACAAATATGTAGACAAATGGGATTTTTCTTAACTAAGTACAATGTAAAACAATTTAACAGTATAAATTTTAAATAATTCACACAACTGTTTTAGAAATAAAGTCATTAGTGCAAAAATGAGAAAAAGGAACAATGTAACAAAAATATAAATATCACAATGTGAGCTACACAACAGCAATGGAAAATAAGACACCTCCTTCCCATACCACTGACACTCCTTAATGGCAGCACAAACACACTTTAACTGGCATCCAAATTCACTAGATCCCAAACTGGTCAGGTATCTGTGGGATGATCCACAGGGGTCCCTCCCCTCAGCCCATAGGACCCAAAGGCCCCACTAACAACATCCTGTTTCCAGACACTACAGGACACCCTGAGAAGGTCCATGTCCATTCTCTGTATCACAGCTGTTTTGGAGGCACAAGGGAGACATACACTATATTAGGTGGTCATAATGTTATGTCTGATCTGTGTAAGTATTCATGGTCGCCTCCTGTACATTGAGACCGTCTTTTTCATGACACTGATTGGATGAAGGATGTCGTGACAGATGTAAGATGCCATGGCCCAGGGCAGTGATGTTTTCTTTAAGGTTATAAAACACTTTTCCCTTTCAATTTTAGTCAATGCCGTGGACGCGTGAGGCTCAGCTGGTCTCGGGTGCCGCTTGTCACTCATTTCTGTGAGCTCTCTAAACCGAGCCGGAGTGCGGCCTAAAGCCGAAGTAACCCCCTGTGCATGTATGTGTGTGTGTTTGTGTGTGCGAAGCCTCTGTAGGCTTTGAGGGAACAGACGGTCTCTCGGCTATGACAGAAATCAACAGTGATGTGCAAAATATTTTGCAGCGAGTGCTCTGCAACGTGTTCCCCTGCGTTGTTAATGCTGTAACCTCGTCGCCATGTGGCGGGAGACAACACGATAGCACACGTACAGTTAACTACATGCCAAACGCAAACGTTGATGCAAATGTTAATTCCCTGAAGCCAAAAAGCAGATTTTTGGCAAAAAATAAGGATTAAGGGCAAACAGTCAGTTAAATCTGAAATTATAATCTGCTTATTTAGGGATTTAATTGTTCAAAAACTACACTGAAACTTTAGCCATGTTCAGCGTACAGCTTCGGGTATGAAGTTCACGAAGTGCAACTCTTTTGCGTCCACACCTGCCAAAAACGCCCTGGCATTTTTGGTGCGGATTGCAGGTTTCGGAGGGTTACAGACTCCCAGACTGTCATATGGGGCTCCGCTAATAGCTTTAGCCAAAATCTGGCTTTGCAGGAAATGTGCCTGGACCGTCATCGGCTCAGCACAGCTCGGGAAAAACATCGGAGATAGCGTCTGTAAAGCAGCCGGGCCAACAGTAAGGCCGGGGCTAAATAGGTCACGGGCTGGTGGGATCCCCACGAGAAAAGAGCAGTGGTGTGTTCTGATGAGTCTGGATCCCAGCGCTGACACTCCTCTTCCTAAATTTACACTGATTCAGGGGATGAAACCGCGGAATGCCGCAAATCTCCGGCACGTAAGCTTGCGACGGCAGCATGCGGCCGTGTGTTTAATGTCACTTGCATAGCTCGCTTATCAGCTGTTGATAGAAACGTTGACCATATTTGGGACTGGATGAGCGCCTCTCTGGTTCAGGGACACTCTCTGTAACCAATCTGCCTTTCTAAGCCGTAGTAAGCCGCGCTAAGCCAGTTGGAAAGTTGCTGCTGGTCTGCTGTATGCCTAGAGCATCGGCTGACGCGCATATGTGTGTGTGTGTGTGTGTGTGCCATAATGCCCAGAGGAGGTTGTTGGGCTGTAGATAGGCCACATACAATGTTCCCATTTGAGATAGAGGGAGACAGGGAGGGAGAGATGAAGGGAAACAGACAGAACTGGAGAGAGAAAGTGAGTATTTTTGGGTCATGTGGGTTGCCCTATTTAGCAGTTTTCGCCAACATCTCAGAGGTGCAGTACACACACACACACACACACGAATCCGTGACGCCGTAGCACCCGGTCACACACCAACAATCCATTTTGCTGAGTAACATCAAAAAGGCCTGTTTGCTGGAGCAACTTTTCAATATTACCTGCCATCAATAAATCATGCTGTTTTGTTTCTGCAGTTCCCTCTGTTATTCTGGAGGAACAGCACTAGGAGGAGATCCCTACATGGGAACACGTGTTGAAAAGCACCTTGAATAATTTAACCCTTTAACCCCGTCCATGCGCTGGGTGTATTTACATGTGTGTCTTCCTAGCGTTCTTCAGGTGTCGGTGGAACAGCGTTGAACCGTGACAACTAATTCTGCACACATTCTAAATGCGGCATTAGCATCTCGAGGATATAATCTGAGAGAGGCACGATCGCCTTCTGTTCTGCTTCAAAGGACGTGCTATGCGGGATCTGATTCTAGTATCAAGAGCCCGGATTTACCAGAGCATGGTGGAGCCTGAATGCTAATATTTCAATCAGCCTTTCCGGTTCATGGAATTTAAAGACCGTCGTTGCCAACTTAGTGGCAACAAGAAGTCATGCTGTCGTACTTTACTGTAAAATCACTTCATTTATCCCAGTGTAGAGGCATGTGCGCGATTCTGACAATGGAGTAACAGGTGTTACCTTGTATCATTCTAATTTAGCAAGCACTTGAGGGGTCCTGTAGAATAGATTTACAAGCTTCAGCATTAAAAAGATTGGTTTTCCTGAGGCACCTCTTTTCAGGCATGCCTGAAATACCCCTCCTGAAAATGCCGACCAGCTCTGATTGGTGAGCTTGCCCCCCTCTGTTGTTTCTGGTTGAGGCTTTGAGTGTGTGCAAATTGTAGGCTAGATGACTATCATGCAAATACCCTCAAAATAAAGTAAAGTCAAGATTCACTTTTCTAGCTTTTTTTTTTTTTTTTTTTTTTTTTTGGGCAGCCTCACATGTGCTAATTTAAAAAGTAAGAGTCATTTCAGTATTGGGCTCCAACTTACCTTCTCTTTTTCAAGAATGATATCTGTCTCCAGGGGTTTTCCAGCACCAGAAGTAGATAACATAATTTTCTGGTGAACAATACACCAAAATTGGATAGAGCACAAATCTAGTACATTTGACCATAGATACTTGACCTGCATTAATTAACCTGTAAGGATTCAGTGGAGAATGATTTGTCTTCTGTGAACATTATTAAATCTTTACTCACTGGGGATCACTGACATTCAGATGATTTGTTGTTCTGTAACCATTCAAAATAAAGACATATACCCCAATACTGGAACACAGTAATAAAAACATCACAACAAAATAATATTCCATTTTAAAATAAAGCCGAACAGAAAGTGATCTTACTTGTCACTGGATGCAGTCCACTGTCCCAACGATGCTACGTGCTCACATCAAACTGAAGTCCCTGCTGCTCATAGTCCCACTCTGTCCCAGCAACAGAAGAAAGGATTATGTATTATGTAGTCCTACACATTATTCCCTTTATTATAAATTAGAAACCAATTCTAAGGTAGTGTTGGAGGTTAATACCTTCTGAGATATGAGGTCTTTTACTATCTGTTACCTTTCTTAGGTCCAGACCCAGGTTGCTGCTTTGCTGGATTGATTTTGTATATGTAGGACTCACAAGGATTCTACGGTGGTGTTGCATCAACAATAGTTACTTTTAGTTATACTCTATTAATAAATATATCATTGTTTTAAATCCATGTCTGTTGCTCTTTACGATTCTTCAAATAAGTTCAATATTGACGGTCATAGCACCTTAAGGCTTATGATTCCAACTCTTCTGGGCTCTCTACACAGGTTGGGTCACCACGGCCTGAGAATGTTAAGTGAATCTAGGATTACAGATGTTATTCGAACATACTTGCCTCCAATAAAGGAGTTACTGTAAAGAGGTTTTCTCTGTGATCAGGCTTCAAGGCTGGAGATTGTAAAGATTTTGACTCCTTTCAAAAACTGCACTAGCTCATTTCGCCATTTAGCTTCCCCGCTTTTGTTGAGGTTATGTTAATCAGTGGAGCCAGCTGCTGTAGTGCTTGGCTGGAATGAAAAACCAGCAGACTCTCAGGCCTCAATGGGACATGTTTGAAAAGCAATGATGTGCTGTATTCAGGAAGCCCGCCATTAGGATGCTGGGATGCTTGTGGGTAAAAAAAGAGAAGGGAGCATTACTTAGTGTGGAAGACAACAACTGCTGTAATTGCATTCCCATACTATTCCACTGCCTTTGATGGTTCTAGCTAATGTAGTCTCTGAGGAATATTGGACAGTTGCAAATAAATGTCAGCCATCTGTGTGAGTGTAGGGGACTGTGTTTGGTGCCATTCGGTCACATCTGCCGCGACGTGGATGTTGATTTAGTCTGAATAGCTTTGGAGTTTTAGTCTTTCAAGATCAGTTCAGTGAGTTGACTGATAAATCACACGGTGGGTTGAACATTTTCTTACTGAGCAAAAACAATCGTGCATATTTCCATATGTCACACTGTGCAAGATGGGTTTTATGAAATACTGGCACAGTTTGTACTGACTGACTGTTGGGTCCATTTGAGATATGCCCATCACCTCATCACCTGTCTGTCTGCGCAACTTACACGACTTTACTTTCCTTGCTTATTGTTTTGGCATCTTGACTTACGTCACTGCACTTTAAAGTTACACTTTAAAGTCTCGTCCTAAGGGGTCACTTAGGTACTGTGGGACATAGACAGTGTAACATACATAGTTTTCCTACATCGGTGCTAGCTATTTATACTTGTGCGCTCAGTCTAGCTCGCTATATGTGTAAACGTCACCCAAACTAGCACAAACTGGTTTGTGATTTCTTTCTACTTCCTGCTTCACTTTCAACAATGGTGACTGAAAATTTCACCAAAATGTCATCAAAGTCAAGTCAAGTCAGCGTTTATTTATATAGCACATTTAAAACAACAGCAGTCGACCAAAGTGCTGCACATTGGAAGGATGGACAGTTAAATAAATCAATAATAAGAATCAGTTAATGCAGCAGCCGCAATAATAGTTTGATAATACTTCAATAATAAATAGCCTAATAAAATAAATATAAAAACAAGAACAAACACAGGGCAAACAGTGCAGCTAGTCATGAAAAATAAAAAGTTAAAAGTCAGAGTGAGACACAGGATGACATCAGGCTGAATTATATGCCAGGTGGAAGAGATGGTTTATTAAAGAAGATTTAAAAGTCTCCAGGGACTGGGAGGACCGAATGTGGAGGGGAGACTATTCCAGAGTCTTGGGGCGGCCGCTACGAAGGCTCTGTCACCCCAAGACTTGAGTCTAGTTTTTGGCACCACCAGAAGTAGCTGGTTAGATGACCTTAAGGTTCTGATTGGGGTGTGACGTACAAGGAGCTGGAAAAGGCACAGTGGGGCCAGACTGTTAAGCGCTTTAAAAACAATTAAGAGAAGTTTAAAATCAATACGGAAAAGGGACGCTAGGACTGGCATGATGTGGTCACGTGTTCTCGTGCCAGTGAGAAGGCGACCGGAGGCGTTCTGGACAAGCTGCAGACGGTTGATAGAAGACTGATCCAGACCAACGTAAAGGGAATTGCGTGGTTAAAAGGCGTAGCTGGAAAGGCGACTCATACAAATGTTTCTACCTGTAAACCTCCTCAGTTAACCTTTCTTTGATGCATGACTTCTTTTCTGGTCCAACACAATCAGTTTGAAAGTTACACAGACTGATAAGCAGATGGAAATAGTAAAGCGGAAATAAGCTACTACCATTAGCTGTGATGTCAAATCGACGTGGAGCTATATACTGTGTACAAATTTGTCTCAACTTTACTGAGGCTTTGTATGGTCTCCAGAGCTTAAAATCTGCTGTTGTTGACATGTTTCAGAACAGATTCTACAATATTTCTCTCACAGGCAAAAGAAGGTATGCACGCGAAGTCTCCATGGTTATGGCCACTGCAAAAAGTGACAGTTCAACAGGGAAATTAGCAGCATTAGTTTGAATCCTAGACTTTAATAGTGTATAAATTGTATAATTAATTTTAAAAAATGGGGAAGAGCTATTGTGCGATGGACTGTACCAACAGATCCGAAAAGCAGTCAGAGATATAATTTTACAGATATCACCGACTCCCAACGAAGCCTGGTGTTGTGGTTCATATTTATTGTCATGTATTATTAATTTATGCTGTCTTGTTTTATGAAGTTATGCCTTAAATTACTTAAGTTTTGTTCTGGAGGACTGTCAGATAAGTTTGACGATGTTATTGTGTTGGTGTAGTTACAACCAACAGTAACAATACAGTATTGCACGGCTAACGTTACTTCTCAGTAAAGAACTCTTTTCTTTAGCTACATTTATAATTACATGAAATTACCTAAAACTCACTGAAACTGATGCTAATCCACTTATCTAAATTGATTCAAGTTCGTATGGATCATTGGTGAATTCAATTGTCCTTAATTTGATCTGATAATCCGCATCTTTCCTGCTCTCGCTGTATTTACTGATACATTTCACCATGTTTTTGCCACTCAGGGGGGCATGGTCCCAGGCAGCAGTGACATCATTGCATACCCTCTGTACCAAACAGTATAGTGTACCAAGGTCTGAACTTTTGAACTGCAATGTAACCATGTAAGCCTTTGCTGCTAGTGTGCTATAGACGTTCACACTGCCTACAGTGATTCATAAACTTGCATATGAGTATGAATGACCTACAAGTTGCAAACACCACAATAAAATGCTTCAGAGCTGCTGTGTTGGCTCATGGGGGTCTGCATCTGTTGAAGGCTCCCTGCAGAGGCCCTCTGCCCTGCTAAGAAGAGATGCACTAGAGCATTAAGAGAAAGTATGGTCTCCTGTTCCACCCGATAGGGTTATTCTGACAGCTTAGGTCTAGGGTACTGATGCATGTACATAACAATGTGAACTGAGAACACACATTTCATATAATCACAGGCTTTGAGAATAAAGAGAGAGGTGGCACACCTAAGTGCTGCATAGCATCAACCTTAATAGATGGTATCCTCCACAGTCGAGTCTGCTCGTTTGTGGCGGGCAAAAAAAATGGGTATGTATGAAGACCTAACAAGTGTACCATTGTGCATTTCACAAGTGGAAAGGGGGCTTCAAAGGGGCATTAGGATCAAAAAGGCAAGGTACATGAGGGTGAAGCTCAGCCACTGCCAAGAAACTGATGCTAAAGCTGTTTTGATGTATGTCACTGTAATTATTATCACTGATTATGTATCATTACCTTTTGATCTGTGGGTTGGAGTCAGGAACAAGCGCTTGAATAAAGGACTTAATGGACTGTAATGTACAGAGAGACTGAACATAACAAGTGTGTGGCTGCACTTCAGTAAAAATCCATATTCAGAAGCATTTTCTAAACTTGTGCCCTAATTAACTGAAGAACATCCTCTGCCACTGGCTTCTATAAGCATTAACAAATAACTTTAACAAACATTAAAGTTCTTTTTTTGTTTTTCGGGATTGGGCACAGACACAACTTGAGGAAGTGTCACTTTGGTTTAAATAATTAATTGAAATAATGAGGCACGCAGTTTGGCAGAGCAAATACTGAATGACCATACATCCCTTGTTGCTGTCGCTAGATGCCCATTTCTGTGCAACTGTCAAATAATACAATTGGTTGATTGGTTGTTTAAAGGAAGTAATGCTGACTCTTGACAGGATCTTTTGTTTCACTGACTCACTTGCCCAACCTGACCTCCACATCTGGTTATATGTTACACCTCACGCCACAAATTCATTAGGCAAAGAGCCACTCATTGCCGAGGCAGCTTTGTGCATGAGAGCGTATCACACTATTTCTGAAGTAACTCTCAAGGGAAAAGATGTATTTTCTCGTGGGAATTACAAAGAAAGCTATAAATCACATTGTGTGTATTTAAATAGAAAGGCATTCAAAAGAAAATGGCAGGAATAACTGCTCTTTTTTAAACTCCTTAAAGGTGTTTTGGTCATTCTTATAAGCTATCATTTAATTTCCTTCATATAAATCTAAGATTTAGTTCTGAAGAAAAAAAAAACATTCATTATGGCATGTTTCCTTTCATTATGTTCAGAGGGGTTAGCTCAGGGCTTTGTTGCGGTACTAATTTTCCCTAATATCAGTATTGTATGCAATTTGCCCAGTCAACTAGACATGACTTCCTCTGTGAGAAGTGATCAAGATTTTCAACAGGGATGTCAAGCTCCCTTGGCAACGCAAAATGCAAATACATGCCCGTGCAGTGCAGAAACTCCATGGGGCTACTCAGGCCGGGTTTTCCCTATGGTGAGACTCAATAAGTAGATTATTCTTCTTATTCTTTGACTTCACAAAAGTCAATACTACTACTGCACGTTGCATTGACTTGTTTTTTCTATTGTTGACATACTTTGCAGTAAGTATTCCCCCTGGCCTGGTCAATACATAATATAAATGTGATTTAAGAAGACCACAAACGTTGAAATATGTCCGTTACAATAACATCATCTGTCGAAATAGCCACTATAAAACACACACACACACAAAAAAAGGCACACACCGACACATGCTGCGGGATGAGTTCTCCACCTTCCCTGCTGCATGTTGTGCGCAACCAAGTCATGCCAGTTTTTACGGTTATAGGCTCTCCCCATTGCCAGACATTTGGATGGATGCAGAACCATAAATATTTAATTGCCCCCATGCCCCCAACTCCAGGGTGGAGAGGCTGAATCCTTAATAATCTAACTAACAAGACAGAGAGAATGGGAGAGACAAACTCGTATGTTTGAGTGCATGCGACGCCATGATAACTGGAGTGTGTGTTCTTTCGACTAAGCAGATGCACTACAGCACAGCGTGAAAGCGGTGTTCCATTGACGTTCGCGGCAGGAAGAGCGCTAGTACAGATGGAGAGTGATGCAAGGGTGAAGGAGGACACGTGTCGAACAATATGACATCCACTTCTCGAGGACTGTGTGTTTTGGCCTTAGAGGGAGGGCAGGCAGGAGTGCACGGTGTGACTGACGGACGACGAATGTGACGGTGGAAGATAACATGACACTGTCTTCATTATTTCATCCGGATACAAGGAATTCAAAATACTTACAAATAATGAGGTATGCTGTGCAATGGTGACCTGATAATGTTTCCTCTGGTCTGATTACCATAGAAGCAGCAACTCAAGCAGCAAGTAAAGTGTGACTCAACATGACGACTGAATGATCATCTCTGCTGTAGCCGTGGGCCTGCCTGTCCGGGGGGCATTGACATTTTCCAATGAACTCATCATTCACAGTCCTATAAATACATCTTTTAAGTCACTGAGTCATACTGTATACGTACATATGGGCACATACACATAGCACTGCATAAGTGCTGAAAAAGATACCAATAAGTCCATTTGTCGTCTTTTCTGCTTGTCCCTCTTAACGTTAGGTAAAGGGACAGAGTACACCCTGGAGGTGTGATGAGTCTGGTATTGGTAAATCTTTAGATTCACCAACGACAGTGACCTGCTGTTCGCCAAACCACCAAAAGAAGAAGAAGAATATGTAAATGTCGACTCGGAGAGCCCAAAGCAGTGTGGCTGTGTTAGAAACAGGTATGACTCAAGCAATCAAAATGTCAACGTCAACGCCAGGTAACTGCGAGCTCTAAAATGAGAAAACTCTGTGTGGTTCCAGCTATGGTGAGTACCTGCCTGCGACGATCCAAGTTGAGACAAACCAAGAATCCGTGGCGAATTAAGTGGTAGGTAGATGGAGTAGAACAAATCTTCTCCACATTGTCTTATGCAACCTCTAGAGGTCTAGACTCCAGGATTTGGTGTGTTGGATTTGCTTTGGTAGCATCCAAAGGACCAAGATTTACAATGTCATAAAGTTTTGGCTCGTCTGTGGAAATGTGTCTGAAGGGCTTCCCAAAGTCTTCTTCCTGACTTGAAGTGTCAGTCAGTGTTTGGTTATCATCTGAACACCATGGACAACACTGGCAGCATACAATTCACACATGAAGAAGAACTAACCGGACCACATCATTCCTTGACTTCACCACAGACGGCAAACATGGCAAAAAACAACTACAACAAAAAAAAACATACATCTGGGAAGACCATTTCACACACAGAAAAAAGAACACCATAGAGAATGCCAAAGGGAGATAGCCGGGAAATTCACAAGGACTCGAAAAGAAAAAGCAAAACAGGAAAACTTAACGTCAGCCATCACAGATCACTGCAGGAGAAATAACCACATCATGGACTGGGACAAGAGCAAAATCATCGCTTCGGAAACTAATAAAGTCAAGTGTCGGATAAAAGACGCCATTGAGATCAGGAAGTAGGCAAGCAAGACCATCAACAGGGACGGGGGGGTGTGCACCCTCTCGCACACCTGGGATTCCCTCCTCCGGAGACCATCAGACGGCTGGGGGGTATTTATCAGCTGATAAATAACATGTCAGCAACATGTCAGATGACGCTTCTGAGTAAGTTTGGAGAGGAGGTAAACAAATATCTCCTTAAACTCTTATGTCTGAAGATAAGAAAAACATAGCGATTTGTCACTTTAAACAGATGCAGAATACCGTAACTGATTTAGTGCGGGATTGTTATACTAGAATGCATTTGTTTTTTAATAGTGTACGTAATGAAATTGCAAGTAAGCGCACGTTACCTTCAGTGTAGGTTAAACATATATCTGATGCACTGAATGGTTCCCTCTAAATCTGCCTATTTCTTGTAATCAGACACTATGTGCTGCCTGTTGGTAAACAGAATGCCACCAGTAGATCTAAAAGTCAAAGATATAGAGAAATATGCACAGATAGCAAGACTACAAGTGATCATGGCGCAAAAAGCAACTGAATTAGTTGAAATAAAGGCAGGAAGGAAAAGAACGGAAGAGGCAAAGAAAGGACGGGAAGGAAACCGAGTGAGACAGAGATTAACTGTGTTCTGACCTCTAGCAACAGCATCAGCGAGCTGTCTGTCTGATTAGAGCTGCTGCAGCGCCAAGGACGCAGCAGTGATAGGCAAGACATGAAGGAATATTAATTAATCTGTGAACTTTTATTGACCTCTATAGGGATAACTGGACGAAATGGACAAATGTTAATAGAAAAAAAAAATCTGTTCCTGCACAGATCTGCCACACCGTTGCTCCGAGGCGGACAGCTTAGGTGGACAGTCAACAGTATAGTGGCACCAGAGGACCAAATGTGAGCCAGTTCTGGCCCACATGCAGTATGCCTGCCAGTTTTGAATAGTTCATTGCAGTGTAAATACTGGGATTGAAATCAAACCCATTAAGGAGAGGCTTGGGCCACTTCTTTAGTCATTGCTGTTGTCTGAAACTAGACCAAAAGTGGGGCCTTGGATCAGGGCCTCCGCATTGACTTTGTTGGCTTTTCTTTTCTTTTTGTTGAAGTGAAAGTCAGTGGACGGTGGGTAAAATGCAAAATGACCACAGAGAGATGCAAAATTCCCTTAGTCATTTCCGACAGATACGGAATGATTCCCATGCAACACAGAGCAACATGAGGGATGCAGAACACTGTGACGAGATGCTAAACTACTCCCATCCATCCTCCACCATTCAGGATTTCAAGCCCAAGGAATTTCAGCAAAGTTCCCTCGACCTGCCCCCCAGAGAATGTGGACTGTGTCTCTGTTTCCTTACCGCTTCCATTTTCCAAAACTGAAATTAGTTCTCAGTGTTTACGTCACTATTCATTTAAGTATTTAAGTCCAAGTCGATTAGTGCCTCTCACCTGTGATTTAAATTCATTTTGTCACTCCGTCAACAGGCTGCCTGCTGCACAATCCTCCTCGCAATCTCCGCCTCTCCATGGTTGTCCTGGAAGTCTTCATTAAAGTTCCATATATACCTTTTACCTACCTGAGAAAACTATTACCTTGCATGTTTCATCAACAAGTGTGCATTAAACTGCTCATTTAAATCGTGGCTAATTATTAATGACATGTGATCCAACCTATAGAAAGCCAGACTTTCACCAGAGACAACAGTTTACATTCCTGTACGACTGATGACGTGACCAAATGTTTGAAAGTGCCTGAAACAAAGTTATCGCCGCTGAAAGCTTTTCTCGGGCCATGATTAAAATGTATGTACCCCTCTCTCTGTTATGAATTCACGGTGAGGGCCGGGATACGAAGCGCCAGGGGTGCAGAGAGAAGGAAACGATAAATAAGAGATATGTACCGACAGAAGGAGACAGATAAAGGGGAAGAAAGTTGAAGGCAGAGAATAAGAAAATGAGTTTGAAGTTTAAGCAAGCGAGGGCTTTTGGCAGATCACCGGAGTTTGAGCGTCCTCGCTGGAGCCCTGCTTTCTCTTTGTCAGACTTCTTGTTAGCCCCTTTTCCGTCGCTGTCTCTTAATTCCTGGATAGACTATACGACAGCCTCTTCCTCTCATATCACACGGTATCAACAGAGACTTTCTTTTTCTCCCAAAACGTCTATCTGTTTGTACACAGCAAGCTCGCCCAAGTCTGCGCCCTTCTGTTCTCTTTTGACTTGTGCCTTTTTAAGAAGCAGACATGTCTTTCTTCACTGATGCAGCACTTCTAATTTCAATAAATCCAGTCTTATCTTGGAGCAGATGGTGTTTAGTGCTGTCAGTAGTTAGACCACCTTCAAAGCTTCACATTATAGCATATCACAACAATGGTCACTTATTGGTGTCACCATAAATACCACCAAATGCGTGGTGTAGCCAAGTTGTTCATTCGAGCTTGAAAAACAATGAAAGTTGCATCTCATAACGGTCTACATGCCTTTAATGTAGAAAAAATAATGTGACGGGGTAATAGTCCGTAGTACACAAAGGTATAAACGCCTCCGTTTTTTTATCTGGTTTCATCTGGACTGTTCAAAACAACAAGAAGTGCCACAGAATTTTAAGAAAAGTCTAAGGCTGGGTGAGTCCTCTAATGAACATTTGGAAAGTAGCCCGCGGCTAGTTTGACTCAGTGGAAGGTCCTGTGGGTGGATGCGGAAGCGATGGCTTAAAAGGGAATGGAATTAAAAAGATGTTTGAAACGTAGACACAGCTGGTAACGCTGACGTCTCCGCTACTTTGTTCATGTGCCCACATACTGTACATTTGGCCGCATTGCATATGATCACAGGCAGCATCTTGAGCCATCCGCAGCGCTCTTATCTTACAAAAACAGAACCCTAAAATGTGCTGCTGAATATTTTATTTCATTTTAATTCTGCGTCTTAATATTCATAGAACATAAATAAGTGTCCCGTTTATGTTTTATTTTTCAGCGGCTTACGGAATGGACGCACACATTCAATTTGGAATATGCTGTTACATTATAATACTTTTCCTAAAGCTTATTTAGCATGCTGGGAGGGCTGGCGTCATTCTGCGACTGCGTAAAATCGATGCGATTTATCCGAGTCTGCCTTTGTGGTTGTGCACTCTGTATCGATTGCATTTGTCATTAAGCCGACGGTGTGGCTCACAGAAGGAGTGATGATATGACACAGATGCGAGCTGCTTTCATTACCAGCAGTGCGTAGCTGCTGCAGCACAGTATCGTTGTAGTTCTTGACTACGGTTTGTATTTTTATTTTATTGCATATGTATGGCTTTGTGCAAAAAAAATAAATAAAAAAACAAACAAAAAAACAAACAGGGATTAGCTCCGTCTCTTCCAGTGTAAGCTGAGGTTGCTCTCTTACTTTCCCATTTTATCTGGTTTTGGAACAGGTCTCTTGGGATGGAGATTAGGAGGGACAAAAATAAAGAGGTGCCTCCGAATAAAATCCTCGTTGTGGTCCCTTCTACAGTGCGCTTTCACCGAGTGCTCGGTTTACGTTGCTGCATTTTAACCCCAGCCGGCTCGTGTTGAAACCGGAAGGCACACTGAGCTCGTCAGTCTACACTCTTATACATCGAATTTATGCGAAGAAAGTTTGCTGAATGATGCCGTTTGTCCGATTTGTGATATTTGTGATCAAGCAGCAATAGAGCAAATAGGGATGTGCGTATCGATCCAGAAATATCAATTCCGACACAGACGTGTGTATTTTAGAATTAATCTTCACATCAAAATATCAATACCAAGTGCACTTTCACAAATATGACACTGAATATTTATATGTAATACTAATGTAAATCTGTATACCTCTATGCTGGGAGCCCCTAAATTCAGAGAGGTAGGCAATATCTAGGTATGTAATGAAAATACATCACAGTGGCCATCACTGGCATAGAGATGTAGATCATGACAACATGCTGTTGTTTCTTAACAAAAACATATAAATGGGAAATGACAGAGAAAGTAGAATGTCAAAGTTCAAGCTCTAACCTGAAGCTCACTCTGTCTGGTCCAAAGAGGTTTTAATTTTAGATGTGATTCGCTCTGATTCTCCATTGACTCCACAGATTGTCTTTAATTGCTCATCTCCAGCAGGATGCAGCCTGAGAAGAGGAGTCTGATATTTGGCAGCTTGTTAAATTCTTATACAGAGGTATAAAATACACTTTCCATGATTCCATTCACAAATGCTCATTGTGAAAGTCACCATTTTTTAAGGAGTACTTTTTCATGTAGATGTTTGTCGAGGCGGTTCGAAGCAGCCGAAAGGTCAGCTGCTAGAGCAAATATTCTTCTCATGTGTCACAAACGGTTACACTGAGGAGGGAAAAGCAGAAGAGTGACGTTTGTCTGCATTCTTCAGCGGTGATAGTGATAGGTCACTGACAACACCTGCATTAACTTGTGTGATTAGATGTCTAAAGTCATACATTGTCAAAGATGGGTTGCGGAGACGGGTCGTAGCAAATGCCAGGCAGGTCTAAAACAATCATGTTCAGGCAAAGAGCTAGAAAACTTCCATCATCATCATGTAAATGCGTATCAGATAACAGCTGGAAATTACCGTAGTCTTATATCTCTTTACATATTCAGATGCCAGGCAATACAAAAAACTACTTGTGTTTCATTTGCACTGCAAAAGACTCAATGTTGTTCATTTCTGAGGGACTGTAGGTGGCTCTGATCGCATCTGTGTGTTGGTGGGCAGTTGCATATCAGATTCATCTCGCTTCGCCCTTTAGAAGCGGTTGGAATCGTTCACAGTGGTTCTTAAGCACAATGATAGCTGCGTCATGGTGCGCTTAATACACTGCAGCCCCAATTGGTAACCCTCAGCACTCAGTTACTCTGTGATTTGGCCACATGGTGTTATCTAAGCAAAGCCTGGGAGAAGATTTCCACCTGCAGGTTGCAATTATGTTTTTGAGATAACATGTGCCTGCTCCCCGGATGATTAAACGCTTGTTTGGGGAAATAAATAAATCCAACATATGTACAGATTCCGCTGCCTAACCTTTACTGTTCTTTTCCCGATGGCCCACAGAGAATATAGATGGGTGGGGGCTTCAAAATGCCTTTGAAGAGACCTGCTGACGGATAATAACGTTCGTACAGGTTAGACTGTGTTGTTGCGACATTTTCCTAACCAGTGACCTTGTTATTCCTCAAATAATGCCGGTCACATCAAAGGAGCAAGGGCAAGTCATGTGGAGCGATAGCTGTCAGAATCTACACTCTGCTAGGCTCTCCAAAGCAAACTAACGAAACAAACAAGCTTATCTAGTTAAGTGTCGAAAGAAACATCCTGTCAACCACAACTTCCAGGCCCCACACTGCTCTCAGCAGACAAAATGAAGCATGACGACAATAAAGTGAATGAGCCAAATCATTTACAGGCCAGTTGACCTAGTTATCAAGGAAAGCTAAAAGAAGACTTAAGAAAACTCAAGAAAACCTTTTTTTCATTATTATTTCACATAACAGTGGTGAGCCTAACCTTTGGTCAACCCATGGCAAATTTGCAGCTGGGATAGGCTCCAGCCGGCTCCTCCGGAGGAAAATGGCTAATTTGCTGATTGTCTTCCGCATTCACTCGAAAAACTGTGCCATCAAGGCCTGATGAATGATCTAGAGCGAGCGTTGGGCTAGCGTTGGATCCAGACATCAAGGCCTGTAAGTTGGAGCTGCCATACATCTGAGTTTTCACACACATGCCGGTTTGTCATCGATTCACGGTGGATAAGTGACTCGGAGCACCCCACAGCGGGCTTGTTACCCTGCACATTTTTCTAGCATTCATCAGGTTGACTTCAAAAACCGAGTGCTCACTGAACATAAGGAAGATTTTGAATTATTCATCCGTGTGCCTTGCTTCACATGATCCTACCCAAACTACAAAGAACATCTAAGCCAAGTAGTCAAGTCTTTTGCCTACAAAGCCTTCTGGGAGAAGCTTAGGAGCTTGGGAGAAGCTTAGTTTTGGAAGGTATGGAAGCGTGACCTAGTTCTGACAGGTATTGTAATCCTGTTTCTATTAGGGAAGTTACTTTGTTGGTTTGTTGGTGTCTCGCTTTACTTGCGGTCTGTGATTTCCCTCTGATTACATGATTGCTTTCTCCTTGGGTCCCCCGTCCTTAGTAGTTTCACCTGAACCTCGTTAGCCTTGATGTGTACATGTATATAGTCCTGACTTTCCCTCTGTCATTTAGTCTCTTCATTCACCTGTTTTCTCGCTCTGGAGTTTTCTGTTCACGTACTTTCATGTTTCGGTTAAGCTTCCTGTGGTTCCTTGTTTTCTTCTGCATCTTGTTTTTAGTGTTTTTGAATTTCGGTTGAAAAATCTGACACACTTTGCAGCTCCTTTTATTACCTTCTTCTCCAGTCCTCATTAAACATTACTGTTTCATCTGATACTCGGTTCCTTGGAATATGGTTCCTACCTTCTTGCTTTGCATGCCAAAATTGTGGATGCTTGAACTACAAAGCGACTAAATGTTGCAGGCAAAGAGACGGCTAATTTCAGCATGACAGTTCACCATGTTGCTACATGAAGTCCCCCGCTGTACTGCATGGTTTTGTTCTGTTGACAAGTAAGACTCAAGTGGCTCTTAAAGATTATTGCAGAGCCATGCTGTTTCCAATTGCATTTCCAAGCGCCCTGAGATTATTAACAAAGCCGAGCAGCCTTTCCCAGTCCAGCGTGGAGTAGCAGTAACAGTTGGCTCAGAGCCACAGTCAATGAATATATTAATGACGGTGCATGGAAAGCTTGTAAGTTTTTTTTCTCACTTGTAACATTTTCTCACTTCAGTGAAAAGTTTACATCGCCTCCAATGTGCTGAGTAAGCTCTGTAATCCTCAGACTCATTACAAACACACTTAAAAATTTAAAGCGCGGCGGGGCGGGGGGGATAAAAAAAAATAAATAATCAATCGACAAAACAAGAGCTTAGTTTTCAGCTTGTTGGGAAGCTTACACTTTGGAAAATGCATGGTGGCATCTGAAAAGCGGCATTATTGAAAACAAAATGCACACTTCCTGCTTGGCAAAGTGCGTGAGTGACTGATTAAGTGACCTGTCGCTGAGTTAAATCCAAGAAATCCTACGGCTATGAGTGACATGTTGACGCCTCAGTAAATGAAATCCAGCATTTTACTGCCAGCAAGCTGCCCGTGTGACGCTTGGCCTTGTCCATGGGATTTGCATGGAGAGCGTACAACACCGCACGCTTGGCAAATGCACTTTTCTTCAAAAGGCGAACAGACAAGCAGACAAGACCATGCATTAACAGTCACTCATGGGTGTAAGGAGGCACATACGCCCCCACCTCAAAGACACACACACAAAATTCTACACATTTAAACCCACGATAAACACAAATCTACAATGTGTCTGCAATATTTCTGCGCGCTCCAGAAAGCAAAGCCTTGTGACCTGGTTATGTTATTACCTTAGCAACAAGCATCCTTATATCCTAGCTGTGCTTAGCTTTGTGTGTTGAGTGCGTGTGACAGCTACACAGAAGCAGAGAAAGGGAGAGAAAGCTTTTGTGCAGCGGATCCCAATTTACGTTTGCGCTAGCGTGTGTTGTAGCTCATGTCTGAGTGCGTGCGCGTGTATTGAACATAAGTATGCATAAACCTGGATTTGGGTTCTTAACGGTCCCACACTGGCCCGTGGTGACCTGCATTTGCTTTAATATTCACACAAGAAATATTGGATTACATTTATACAGGCCTGTTAGCGTACCAGCAGCTCAATAGCTCTGCTGCTCGAGGCTTACTGTAATTGTTTCAGTTATGGCTAATTAGCTTCCAAACACAGAGGACTCAATCTCAAATCAATATGAGGGGAAAGAAAACAAGAGTGCTGACCCACAGGTGCCTTTAAATTAAAAAAAAAAAAAAAAAAAAGTGAAGGAAATGAGGATCTGATACCAAAGCTGTTAGGAGTAGAATTTAGGCACCGCCATTATTTTATAAACCGATACAATTACGTAAGTACTGTAACAGGCGAGATCATCACTGAGGAGACTGGCAGCTTCTACGGCTTCTGTGAATTTCATGGGGTTTTGCCAATGAGATGGATTTGGCAACGAATGGCATTGTTTTGATACAAAAAAAAGGAACCCCCACCCCCCCAAAAAGAATGTGATTCTTACAGCTCAAATGGAGCATTCGAGTGTCTGACAGAGACAGATGGTTTGAATCAAAAGGTGATAGAAGAACCAAATCCCAAAATTCTCATCCCATTTAAGCAACATATGCCTGGCAGAGTAACAGCAGACAGGAAACAAGGTGTTCTGGAGGAGGTTTCCGAATCATAATGAGCAGTCGCGGTGACACAGCGAAATGGAATTCAGGGTGAAAATTTGTTGAATATGAGATCGTTTACTTGACATTAATCACAGGTGTCATTTTAAGCGTCACACATATATACTTCCCAGTGTTTATATGAAATACTGTATTTCAGCCGGTCGCCGCCAATTCTGTCACATCCATCTCTGTGGCACCAGGTCATGGTCACTCTGTTTTTATGGGCATTTCCCACTTTTGAAAGTTACTAATCTCTCGTTCTAGATGTCCTCACGTCCTGTCCCCATGTAGTTGCTGCCCCTGTTTCAAGTGTTCTTAGTTCTTTTTATATGTCCCTTGTGATTTTGTTGGAGATTTTTTTTTTTTTTTTCTGACTTTCTATCAGCCACCTTGGTTTTGGGTCGTGTGTTCAAGTCCTCCTCGATGAGTTCCTCATTTCAAAGTCAGCCTGTTCTGGCAGAGGTGCACTGTCATTACAAAAAAGCCAAGCCAGCACTTGATTGGTGAATCCCCAGATTGCTACTTGACATATGATAACCATAAACCCCTTTAAACTGTCTGCATGATTCTTAACTTTATTCTTAATTATTTCAACACACGACCACAGTTCATGAACGACTTCAGACTGCCTCTGTCTGTAGAAGCCAAACTGCTCTTATGCTCACTAAAGCTCCTTCTGTGACTGAAACTTTTTGATTTGTAATACTTTTCTAAACAAGACTTCTTCAATTATACATACAGGGATTTGTCATTTTTAAGCAGCTATCCAGTAAATTGTTACTTTCACATTAAAACATCACCAAAACAATTTGATTGACCCATAATATCTTTGCTAGACCAATATCAGTTCTTAATGGAGCAAATTCAGACCAGCTTTGGGCTACACAAATTTTGTGGCATTGACTGTATATACCATGGACAAACCCATCGTGACGTCACCCATTAAAACATTACAAATCGAAATTTATGGTCTCAGTCAAAGCACAATTTAATTCTTAACATTGATCAGATGTAATTGTATACAGGAATTATTAGGAATAACTATATGAAATATTCGAAAACAGAGAATGTGAAGGACATACAATATGTAAAAAGTATGACTATGGAAACTGTAATAATAAATAATACAACAGTAAAGGATTTCACTGTCCTAAGCCTTAGATCTGAATGAGTCAGGCAGCCACACATAATTAAATAAAAATCATTATTTCAAAATAATTTTTGCAATAGGTCAGTTTTGCAGAAGCCTATGCAGGAAAGCACAATATATTGTGTGTGTATATATACTGTGTATAAGGATTGCTGGCAAGCCCAATTTAAAATCCATGGGAGCCACTCTCATTGGAGCAGGTAATGGAAAATGAACCAGCATCTCCTGAGCATATTGCAGTTGCCACGTTATCCTCATATTACTTGAAAGCAGCCTCACTGAGCTCTCCAGGCTTCTGGCTCCCTCCGTCTTTCCCACCTTCACTCACGCCCTTCCTATCTTGTTTCCAATCTACTTGGTGCGTTTCCTAATAGGTCATCTCACCTGCTCCTCCACCTCATCCCATCTCTGTTCACCCCCGCCTCCCATTCCTTCCAATTCTCACCATTCCTCCTGTTATTTTTTAATCTATTATCCGCTCATCTGTTTTTATTCCCTCCATCCGATGCAACCACAGAAACATAATTGCAGTGTTGGGATGGGGTTTCCTCTCTTTGATTTCCCCCTGGGCTGTAAAGGTGTATAGATATGTGGTGGAATACTAACAGTTTGTTGTCTGAGCTTCAATGAAGAAGAAATAAGAGAAATGTTTTTTTTTTTTTTTTTTTTTTTTGTAAAACCTGCTTAGTTTTTTGACAAAGGATTTGAACTTCTCTTCAAATGGGTTATTTTCCTTTTGAGTAAAACGCAATGACACTTTTTTTTTCTCTTTCTGTGACAAAAGCATTCAGTATGCTGGGAATTTTAGATCATATCATTCATATGCATACCTATTCAAGTATGTAGCAATTAGGCTATATGTCTGACAAGGTAGTTGGACTTGGACAACTTCGTCATCTCTTAAGTTGTTGATTTGATGGTTAATCACGCTCTTCTATACCAGTTTCTCAACAGTGATGACAACTGGATCCTGGTGGTCTCGATCCACAGGGAGACAGTTGCTTAACTGACGTTAGCAAACACATATCCTTTGTAGTTTCCCTCCTGGAACGGGGATACTCGTATTCATTATGTCTATAGGGGTAAGACCAGATTTCTGTGCCCCGTGAAAACACACCATTTCCCATGGTGCATGATTAAAACAAGCAGAACAATAACAAGGATGCTTGTGTGCATGTAAACACGATTGTTGTAAGGAAGCTAGGCAACTTCTTAAGACTTCTTTAAGCAAAAGTCCACCACAAAAAGACTGTTATTTGTGCGAATCTAACGAACAAGATATAATCGTCGACAAAAAAGTGAATTTCAAAATCTTCCTTTAATGACATTAGCTGTGACCGTTGGGATATTTATGGGTGCTTCAACACCTCGACTGTTCTTCTGAAACCAGGAGGGTTCACCCTTCGGGTTGACCCTTTTGGGATGATGTGGACGCAGCAATCACACTCACACATCCCAGAACAAATAAACCAAGCTCAGTCTGGTTAGAGAAGGTGGTCTGAGTGTGATTGCAATCGCTCCTCGGAGCAGCCAGTTTGCAGCGTGAACATACGTTACCCACGAAGTTATATAATTAAGCAGTTTACGTGATGCGCCATTGGAAGCATGTGCACTTCACACAGGCGTCTGGCTTGACCTTTTGTCGCTGCTTCCAAGGTGAGTGTGCAGTATTAGCAGTGCCCCCTCTCATCAAATATACATAAATGTTGTTTTCTGCACATTGACGCCTAATTAAACTCAACACATTGAAACACAAAAGAGAACATCAGTAAATGCCAGCGTCCACATTTGCTTCCGATGCCCCATTTTTTATTTGATTTCTAACTTCCTGAAATCAGAATTTCCACATGTTTGCAAAATTATATCTAATCGAATTACTGTTTGTCTCAATTACCATGTGAGCGCAAACTTAACCAAGGTTAAATGCAACAATATGGTATTTTTGTATCGTTTACTCTCTGAATCGTGATAAAACATAGCTGGAAAAGCATGTTAATACACATGTTAATCCACGTGAAATCTTGTACATGTTGCCTGGTGTAAATATCCAGGATCTTAAACCAAAACCACCTCAAAAAATACATTGATTTTAATGTAAGATGCAACTGAGTGCAATTTCAATGTGTCTGGCTGTACTCAAACACATCGTCAAAGCAAAAAGTTTCATACTAGATCACAATGGTGTGTGTGCCTCTTCAAAGTTCATTACGTAGCAGCAACCCCAGTCCAATTTTCCCTGAGTACTTTACCAGCTCTCTGGCCAAAGAGCCATCTGAGTGTCATACATGAAATGAAGAATTATCCTTTTAGGGCACTCCAGTGTGAGCAGAATTGTTGGGGATCTGAAATGATGTTGTTGCCTCTCAGAACATTTGGTTCTCAGCAATGCATCAATATCTTGACGGAGAGGTAAAAGCAAAATGATTCCATTACTTTATACTTGAAAGTGGTGGTAGTGCCTCTTAGGTCATTGCAGCTCAAGGCGACCTAAGTTGCCTTGATGGAAGATAGCAGATATTGAGAGTGATACTACTTGACCTTCCTCAGTGAAAGGCTAAACGGTCTTTTCTGCCCAGCTACTTCCTAACCTCCGGGAATTCAAAAAATAAAAGCCCACTTCACAATAATTTCTTTTCACACTTGTGAAGGCCCATTGTTTTGGTGCATGTATTCCCAATATGTTGATCTGCCACATGGGGCCACGCCCTCTGAGTGGCAAAAACATGGTGCAATATATCCGTAAATACTTGACAATGATCCATAGTTAGTTTTAGGTAATTTCAGTTATGATAAATGTACATAAAAAAAAAGATGCTAAAACTTAACCGATAAATGATGTTAGTTAAAAGGATGACGAGGAGTGAAATATTGTTTTATTGTTATTTATTGTTGGAACTGAAATAGTTAATCAAAAAATACAACATAAATGAATATTACCTGACACTAATGAGAACCAAAACACCAGGTTCCTGTGTGTGGCCCCCGATCCATTTACTTCTCTTTCCTTTGGCAGATATCTGTAAAAATTTATGTCCGGCTGCTTTTCAAATCTTTTGATACATTAATTTTTTTTTTAATAATTTTACAATTAAGATGCTATTAAAGCCTATTATTCGAACTAATGCGGCTAGTCTCCATGCTCATCTGTCACTTTTTGCCACTCATTGGCCGTAACCACAGAGACATCACATGCATACCCTCTATATAGTCACTATTATTCTTCCGCCCATCATCACATCATCACAGCCTGCTCCTAAATGTGATCGGTCCGGCAGATCCTTGTATAATAACTTCCCAACTGACTGACTCCACACCAACTTTACACCACATGTGGGGGTAGCCAGAGTCAGGGTGTCCTCCTGGCTAGCGGTGAGGTCTGTGGCCTCAGTTCCACAACATTTCTGTCAGCTCCGGCCAGTCTGGCAATTCTCCTCTGACATTTATCGCCAACACCTAGAGAGCTGATGCTCACTGGATATTTATGCATGGCCAACTTTGACGACATCACATTTTTCTACATTCTGATGTTTGACTCGAGCGTTAACCGTTAAGCTTCTGACTTATATCTGCTGTATGCGTGGTACTGCTGCGGCTG
Source organism: Mugil cephalus (assembly GCF_022458985.1). Lineage (NCBI taxonomy): Eukaryota > Metazoa > Chordata > Actinopteri > Mugiliformes > Mugilidae > Mugil > Mugil cephalus. The sequence continues at coordinate 22,654,509 of NC_061774.1, read as the reverse complement.
ATTATAATATAAATGTACTGTGCAGGTGTTCAAAATAAAGTGCAAGTTACAAAGCTCATTTGGCAAAGCGAGGATGTATTTTCAGTCCGTTTCAGCGGTGTAAACACGAACCAAAAGAAAATCTTTACATATTTTTTTTTAACGAATCTGCTCTTCTAATGGGAGCATGGACGTGACCTCAGCTTCTGTTCACTTCACGGATGCACAATTATTGTCTTCTCACAGTAAACATGTGCAGAAATGTTTTATAGTTCAGTGTGACTAGTTACTTCAATGCAGTTAATGGTAATTTGAACCATACACATGACTAAAAATATTCACATTGCATTATTATTCTCATGCCGACAGTCGCTGCAATACAAGTTGCTTCTTCAGTGACCATATGCTTTGGCATATGGTTGCACACAAAATATTACAGGAATAACAAAAGTAAAATGTTGTGAACGTACAAAACCACTGACACCGAGTGTTGTGTTATGCAGCATCCTCTGTGTTTTGCCAGTCAGATTGCTGCAGTAATAGGCGCGGAAGCAGGTTATCCGTTTGCCCGACGAGAAGCAAAGAGGGGATCAGTAAAAAGGAAAAAACCTGATGCATCTAGTGAGCGGAGCGTTCATAGAATAGTTTGCACAGTGAGTGGAAGCAATATCAAGTCTTTCCTCTCGCAAACTCTACACACAGAGTATGTTTTCCCTCACCATAATCCACTGTGCAGGCAGTGATTTTCCTTTGTTGCAGCCTTATTCAGCTAAACATGGGATCAAGTGACTATTTTCTGTGACTAATTTTGCATAAATGTCAGTGTTACGGCTACATACTGGCCCACAGTTTTACTATATTATTTTCCATCATATTCTGAAAACCAACGCTGAACATATGGATGCGATCTAATGGAGTGCATGTGACCTAACCCATGGCACGGCACTATAATTCCCAAGCTTTCGGCATCTCACTGGACTTGTCACAGTCCACAGCATTGTGCCCTTTGTTGCAGAGTTCACTGAGTTGAAATGTCAGATGCCATCTACTGGAAAATCTTTTCAGGGGACTTGTTCTTCCTTCTTAAAGGATTTACTGAAGGAAATGTTATATCATGCCTTTTTTTCCTTGAAGAAATACACCCTATCAGAAAGTCACACGAAGAAGCAGAATACTTATTGTATCTGGTTCAGCTCTAGAGTTCATTTCCTGATATTAGCATTTCCACACATGGATGTTTACTCCAGCATTGGTTAAGTCCCCGGGCAGTATCGTATATATATATTTGCCATATTTGCGAAGGATTTGTTGACCTCAGTCGTTGGCGTCTCTCCTTGCTGGGAGTTGTGTCTACACATAATAATTCACACGTCTGATTGTAAAACTGGAATCCTACTGGTGTTGGTGGTAATATGTTGAGTCTCCTTTCAATATTTCCCCTAAGGCGTAGCAAATTATTTTTGTATGAAGAATATTTTATTTATATTATTCCATATGTAATATATTATCACAAAATTAGAAAACAGATTTGTTTATATGTAATTTCTGCATTTTATTTATTAAGTTGTTTTTTATTTTTATCATTTATTTATGATTTTTATTTTATTTGTGTGTTTTTTGTCACTACCCTGTACATGTCACAGTTGTTTCTCTCTTTGCTGATCCCCTCACTCTGTCACATCCAGCATTGCTGCACTTGGTCACGTTTAACACTGAACTTTTCTGTGTTTTGGGGCATTTCATGTTTAACTTTGAAAGCTACTAATTCTCCCTCATTTCACTTCCTGTCCTCGTGTGGTTTCTGTCCCTGATTGTCAACCCCGCCCTGATTTGTCTCACCTGTGCCTCGTTGTCCCCCTGCTATTTAGTCTCTGTCTTTCCCACTTTGCCAGTTTGTTTTTGTACTTTGCGTCAGAAATGTTCTAGTCTTTTTTTTAAGTGTACTTTGCAGTTTGGTTTTTAGCTATTGGAATGTTTTCTGCTGTTTAATTTATGAGACATTTTAGGAATTTAAAAATGTAAATATCCCCTTAAAGCTATCAAAGATGAGTCAGGGATAGTAACAGTCACTATGTTACTGACACTGGGGATCCATTCTCTGAAGCACACCTATGCATAGAGTCCAGTGTCATGCATATGAACCTGACCAAACACTTGAGTAAAACATGAACAACTTGTTGTTTTATAATAATGATTACGCTTCCATACAAAATTTTCATTTCTGTTTTTTTTTTTTTTTTTTTATAAATGTCATACTGTGAGAGCTTTGTTGTTTTTGGATTTATGTGCTTTAACCAAGCTATTCCTCGGTGGAAAAGATCTGTTAAGAATACCTGTTGCATGATCACTGCGATGTCACTTAACGGAATGACATGTAGATATAATAACTTTGAAATTTGGAACTGTCAGCACTGATTTAACAGCAACCATCTTCACATTCTTCTCTACATTACATTATTCTTTACAGGCCTATTTGCTAAAATGTACAACCAGTCCCCCAGTGACATGCTGACTGCGTTGTTTTAATGTTGACTTACCATTACTTCCTGAGAAGCTCTGAGGGATGACAATAGGACCTGTCTCACATGGTAAACAGTCTGCAAAGTGACATGTCAATTAGTGGATACAAGAAAACATAGTGATATATTTGTGTTTCACAAATGTGTCCTGATGGAAACACCTTTTTCACATATACACCAATCAGGCATAACATTATGACCACTGACCATCTTATGACAATTTCTGTCTTGTGTTCTTCTGGGTAACTTCTGGACCCGGCATTCATGTGGGAGTTGCTTAGACATGTACCGACCACATGAAAATGGTTTAGGAACGACTCAAAAAAAAAAAAAAAAAAAAAACATGAAAAACAGCACAAGATGTTGACCTGGCCTCCAAATTCACTAGATCCCAAATTGATCAAGTGTCTGTGGGATGCACTGGAACAAACCTGATCCTCAAAGGCCCCTCCCCTAACCCTATAGGATGCAAAGACCCCTATTAACAAGATTCTGGGAGTCCTAGACAATATTAGGAAGGTGGTCATATTGTTATGCCTGATCGGTGCACACAACATACTTGTATATGATGACAAAAAACAAAAGGTATAATAAATGACACCAAATATCCAAGTATGGAGAACATATAGTACTGCTGTATTTCAGTGTAGATTTACTGTTTGCTAATGGTATTTTTTGACGTGGGCGTATTAAAGAGGAATTTCACCATTGCAAAACAATTTATGTCATAAAACCAGGCCATCTACGAGTTGGTGGTATGACACTGGTGGTCTACGATCAGACAAACAGAGACTGTGTTGGTTCCTCTTGATCCACGAGGGAAAATCCTACAACGATCAGAAAGCTTTGTGATCTGTACTTTCAATGGCTGGCAGACCATTTCTTCTGCCTCAGCAACGTAGAGCCAGGGATTTCACAGGCAAATGAACAGAGAAAGCCCACTAAGACATACTTGCTATACAATGTATTCTATGCTGTACACTAAACATGGGTCAAACTGCAGTTTTAGCTGCCCTTTAAAATTATGCAAATGAAAGCAAGCTAAAAGGGAATAATGCGAATGATGTTACTTAAGGTAAATACAAAAAAAATGACAACTTAAGTTAACTTTGCAGCTTCTAAACATCGACTAGCAATGCCAACACAACTTCCACCACATATCAGCTGATTTTAAAAGATCGGAAGTCGCTTAACCCCTACTATTAACATATGCAAATCTATGTAATATGTAAAATATGCAAGGAGCGTCACAGAAGCATGAGATAAATCAAACTTGATAATGCAAGTATGCTCATCTGGTTGTAGGGTAAACGGCAACAGCTGCACTTAATGGACCTCCACTGGTGAGACGTTCAGATTGGTGGACACCACAAAACGCCAGAAGCTTTCTGTCTCTTCCCTCATTAAATCTCCACTGCACAGTCATGTTTTGTCAACTCCAGCCATCCGCACACACACCACCTCCAGTACACACACACACACACACACACACACTAGCAGAGCATTGCAGGCATGCACAGGAGAAAACCCAGGGGTGGTCGGTTAGCATGTTTACTTTTGTTTGCAGCAGTTGAAGAAGAATTTCACTGTAATTTGTGTGCGTATAAATATGGGTTAAGCCTCTCTCTGTCTCTCTTTGACAAGCAAATCATTTGTCCTAAAAGTGGATCGTATTCCTGATTATGATCCCCAATAGTAAGATTTGGTTCCACCTGTTCCTCAATGGAATCAATGCTTATGCAAGGTCCTTCTAAAAAGGCAGGAATATACAAAAATCTGTCAAATCTTACTGGTAAAACTACTATGGATCATCTGAGGTTGGCCTGGCAGAACAACCTAGGAAGGGAGATTACGGAAGAACAATGACAGACGGCCCTGACACAGAGTCATAGCTCTTCTACATGTGCAAGAAATGGACTACTGCAGTTTAAAATAATACACCGCTTACATTGGTCAAAGCAAAACAAACAAACATCTGAAATATTACCCTCAGTAAATCCTTCATGTGACAGGATTCCCATTGCCTTCCACAAAGTGGTCAAAGTTCTTCCAGGGTACCTAAAAACAGCAACGTTTACAATATAGATGCAAGAAACTAAAGTCTCGACAAGTGAGATGAAAATGGAATCAATCAATCAATGGAAAAGCCACAGAAATATAGAAGAGAGAATCACAAATGAACAGTTGAATAGGAATGACGTGGTTATTTAATATATCTTACGCACAAAGTTGATGCACTTAGCAGAGAGGTGATAGATGGGTGGATGAACCAAAGTAAATACTGGCATTTCTAGGTCACGTCATGAGTAGGCCAACGAATTTACTAAATTTACTGAAAATGAATGCGTTGAGTATATTCTTGTAGGACTGAGCCTATTCTGACCAACTCCTACAGCAAGTTAATAAAGGCTCTAAGCTTTATAGTTAGTGGCAACTGTGAATAGTTGTTTTCCTGTGCATAAATTCCTCAAAAAATTGATGGACATTAACTAAAAGTATGGTATCCAGTCTAAAAATGGGATACATAAAATTGTTTTTCATGCTCTGTCTGAAATTAATTTAGAAATTAACACTAAAACTGGAGTGAGATGAATGCACAAATTGAAATAGAATAATTACAGCAAAATTTCATAATTTTGACGTGGTTATTTAAATCCAAAGAAATAACAGATTAAATTCAGGGTTTTGATTGAAATATCATTTAAATTGAACTGAGATAGATTTCCAAGTTTAGTCAACTACCTAAACCAGATCAACCAAACTAACGGGGATTTTATTTTGAAGCAACAAGATTGATTTTACAGTGTATAACCTTGTATCAGTACGAGACGAGAACATTCCTGCACATGTGGCTGCTTGAGATTTGTTACATTACTGTATGCAGTATATTGTTCAGATCAATATGATTATTGCTTTCTCATCGCCATTCTGTCCTCTGCTGTTTTATTGATTGTGTTTAGGAGGTAAATATGGAGGTGGCTGTTTGTTAATCATACACACAAAGGGCAGTTTGTGACACTGGCTGCACATTCTGCATTAACATTTAGACCAAGAACTCTAATAGGTTGAATAATGAGGAAAAAAATAAATAAATGGTGGTTTGTGAATGTACAGCAATCTTTTCTACTAACAGAGGGCCATCGTAATTTATGAGGATTTCATTGTGATAATCATATAGGTGCTAAATATGTCTACCAGTTTAGGGATGAGCAGGCAGTGTACAGTGACTTGTTTAGTGGCCTTTTAATGTTGTGCTCTTGGGCTCAAAATGGTACTAAAAAAAAGCATAGAAATTTTAATTCCAAAACAAGCAAGTGTTATCACATAGTTTCCACTGCTAAAACTGCTTCAACCTTGAGAAAGCTTTTGAACTGTGTACTTTTGTGAAGTGTTTTGTCAACTGTTTGATCAAAAACAGTTTGGTCCTGTATTGACAAAAATTGATTCTCTGTCAACATCATAAATCATGTGTTTATTGCAGGAAGTGAACACACCCTGAACAGTTGGCTCTGGTCTCTAAGGATTTACTGGTCTGACTATGGTTGGACTCCATTCTTATCAGTCTGGATTTTGTTATGGTCTTGTTTCAACTATCTGCATGTCTGCATAGTCCTAGAACCAATAAGAGCCATTTTATTGCAAAGAAAATCAACTTAGCAGTGGTCAGATAATTTATATGACTACTTTGCTGTTACTGCTAGTCATTCACCAAAGCCCAACCAAACTTTTAATTTAATTTACCCAACAGATCCTTTCCTGAGTATAATCAGTCCTCGACAACCTCAGACCAAAGTTTGACAGGCGGGAAAAGTTGGACTGGCTTGCTAGAAGACATAGATTGCCAAATGGTTTCCCGTGAATGTTAAATTAACCTTGGTTGTCAGAGCATGAAAAACAGCAAAAAACTGCTGACAGCAAAGATGAAAATTTTATCAGGCAGATATTCATCACTGACACAAATGAATAAAGATTTTGCAAAGACAGACCTAATGCCCGTTGCTTCATTTTAGTTGGCATGTTAAATAGTTTTCACCGGTAAGTTTATGCTTTCACAAAGAACAGACCGGCAAAGCAGGCCAGTAGGAAAAGTCACGTATGTATTCGTAGCTTTTGTCAGGACAATCTGGGAACCCATCGTCTACCGTCCCATAGACTCTAGGAACATGTTTTGGATCGTCCCATCTGATTTGTGGATTTTTGGTTGTCACAGATGGGCAAATCACTTGCAGTACAACACCCAACTTGTGGGAATGGTTGAGTTGCATCAATGACAGTTTACGCTGGGTGAATATTTTTAAACCCAGGCTACTGATGGAATATAGCAGGGCGTTACCTCTATTTGGCTCTTCACACAGACTGTTTCCATGCATGCAACCAAATCCCGCTTGAACAAATACGGACTTAAACGGAATCCAGAAAGCTTGCAAAATCTTGTCCCGTGCTGAGGATTCCCCCTATTCATGTAACAATAGTTTGTTTATATAAAGAGAGTAGTGGTGCTTTTAGCAAAGCAAAGGAGGAAAGAAATCATCACTTCCAACTTGCATGATTAAAAAGAAAATGGTAAGAAGTGAGAACTAAGCGGAAGAAAAGGTGATGCGGGTTGTTTCTGGTAGTTGATCGCTAGCACCTCTGCACCCACAACATCATGTAGATCACCACACACATGCCAAGGGTGCTAGACATAGTTTGCAGAGTAGGTTATCTAGCCTTGCACTATAGGTCTCACCCACAACTGAAGCAGTGTAGTGTTGTCAATAAAGGATACCCATTAGCCTGGGCAGTTTTTCTATGACAACGTTCCTTAAAAGCTCCAGGGCAGCTGTTCGTTAGCTAGCCATGACCTCTGACCTCGGTGTGCAGGATTAATGATGGTGTTTAGCAGGCATAGGGTTGTTTGTGAGTCTGGGTTACTGTCTAGGGCAGAGTTCCTGTGCTTTTATTTGTATTCACTTGTTGTGAGTTCATTCCTTCTGGGGAGCCGAGGCTTGGGAAAAAAAGGGGATTTGAGGGAAGTTTGGTTTTGTTGTCTGCTGAAAACAGACATGAATGCTCACTCAGAAAACCTTTGGCAAGCAAACCAGCAAAGCCCTGCTACTGTGAGATATGCTGTTGGAAATAGATAGGTGGGCAGATAGAGAGTGAGAGAGAGAAAGAGAGACAGACAGCCGGCGACACAGGAACTAACTATAAGGAAGCAAAAAAGGAACTTGCCGTATTATGCCAGTGCCCCGGAAAATCTTCCTTTTATCTATTGCAACTTTTTCAGAAATGGAGAAAAATGACCATTTTCTCCCACTGACACCTCTGCAGTGGGTGTATTTTACAAATCATTACTACGGGGCTGGCTTTAAACATTTTCTATACAAGTTATCTTTCATTTTCAGTCCAAAGGAAATAAAAACTGATGCCACAAGGTTTCCAGACACCACAGATAACGTACAATAGCAGGGTGGGCTGGTGTATTTGATCTATATTTCAGCAGTGCTGGCTTATGCTTTGTTATCCACCTGCTGTTTGAGACTTAGGAGAGTTTCTGTAGACTTGTAAGTCTAATAAAGAAAACGGCTTCATTAAAAAGGTAATTTTGTTGAGAACCCTACCTCCTTGAAGGTGACACAATCTGTGAAACGTGGCTTTCTTCTGTTTTTGTTTCCGTTTGAAATGTGTTGCAAATCTAAGGCTCAAGGAGATATGGTTAATGTATTCCAATTCATTATTTCTTAGCTTGAATCAAGATTTAAGGTTGTATCACAAAGATGAGTTTCAGTCACATTAAATTCACATTGAACATTGGCTCTGTTTGTTTTGAAAAAATTTGAGGTTATCAGCTTATATGGACTTGACATTTACAGTGGTGCGAAGATGTAAAATATGCAGTAGAGACATCGGTGGCAGTTTTTTTTTTTTTCTTTTGATGCATAAAGGTCTACCTTTTAATGTTCAAGGAATGCATGCAAGTTGTCAGGAGAAAGTGAAAGCTGTGTGCACAGAGATGGAACATAGTGTATATCCTAGGTACTAGGGGTTGTACTGACTAGTCGATTAGTCAAGTTTACTGCTGTGCCATGACACTTTAAGCATCAAGTCGACTATATAACAACAGTGACACCTCAGAGAAGACAGGTGAGGAGCCCAGTGGGTCATTGCATACTAAAGATACTTCACTAAAGATGAAGCCCATACAACTGTGACATGTCTGTCCTGAAATACAACAAAAGTACTGCTGCAATGCACAATCATTTCAAAAGACATCCACGAATGCTTACATAAATCCTCTCAACAGAAGTCAATGAATGACTTAATTTAATGCCCAGAGAGACCCAGAGAGAAGGCAGCTGCAAACCTGCAATTTGCTGGTGAATTTCATTTTCAAAGATGTTAGACCTTCAGCTGCTTTACATGGAAAAGGCTGCGGAGAAGTACTGCATGTGAAGTACTATTAAACGCTGTTAACAATGGTGTTGATTTATACAAGCTCAACATATCTGCAGTGCACAGTATTGATAAGCTCATTTGTTTATGTTCAGTTCTGTTCTATTAGTTAATGTCGTTGGTTGAAGAGCGTGTTTTTTTTTTCCCCCTTGATGTCAGTGAATGCATCATGCGAGTTGAGTGTGTTAGGTCTCAAGTTACAATAATATCAAGATAATATGTATAAGTGCAGTACCTTGAAAATAGTCTTCATCTTAATATTGCATGAAACAAGGTTTTGCTATTTTTGTTGAATGTCACATCAGTGTTTAAGGAGCTTAAGTTGATGTTAGCTCCTTGATAGCTGTGGTTTTGAAGCTAAGGCTTCAGTGTTGACACAGATACTCTCAGTTCGCTGTGATTTTATGTCTCAGGAGCTGAAATAAGTCTCTTGTGCTGCCATTTTCAGTTGAAATTAGTCTTTAGAAATGGCAAATGAAGCATATGTTTCAAAAAGAATCTCAACCTGAAACTGATTAAACCTGGGGACAAATAAATATTGTCTCTTTAAAAGAATTAAAGGTAACATTTTCTATTGGTTTGGCATGGAAACTACCTGGTAGTAAATGAAAAAGGAGCAGATCCACACATATTGCATCAGCTTTTATCCCTATATGCATGAAATGGATAAGTAGAAATATTTCCTCCACAGTATCTTCTCTTTGGGAAATTTTCTTTTTTCCAGGGCTACACCACCCTTCGCTCACTCAAATCAACCTACCCACTGCACTGCCAGCATTGTATTATCAAGGATGTTTCACACTGTTGGAGGATTCTTTGTTTATCTAGCGCATTACATTTTAATTAGAGTTCTGACCTCTGCAGAGGGTGTATCTTGAGAAATGAAATGCAGAATAAATGGAGAATTGGTGAGCAAAGACAAACTGAGCACTTGCTGCAAGAAAATGAAAAACAATCGCCTTGCTTTCCCCTTTGGCTCCAGTTGTGTTATTGCTCCACATTTCTCATGACTAAGCTGACCGTTGTATTAGCATTGAGTGATTTTGCAGCAGTATAATGGGGTCACTCTGCTTTGTTAATCATGTCAGCTAAATCCCACAGTATAAATAAAGTCAACCAATAGGCATTTTTGGAATGTAGAGTATATATTCCATACACAGAACATATTTTGCTACAATAATAATAATTCATCAGATTAAAATGTAATGGTAATAAGATCAGTTTGCAGGTCTATGAGGAGGTTCTGGTCACTGTGCAGGAAATTTAACTGTGAAATTTTCTCTAGGAAAGGCAGTGGTGTATCATTATCGGCATTGTCATACCTCGGCATGCGATTTGATTGGTCTGGAATATCTTTGGCAGAGCATAATTAGTTTCCAAACAAAAGGTTCCCAAGGATGCAGACGTAAGTGTGGCTTCCAGACTACATCACTAAAAAGTTCAGAATTCGTCCTTGCATGTCTGTACTGCAATTTGCAGATAGTTACACACTACATCCCACAGATCCTCATCCTCTGGGATATTAAATGTCTGTACCAAAAATTGCACTTGACCAACAATGCAAGGAGCTATTTACAACTGGTTAGGCTTTGCTACTTTGCAGGACAAAAGTAGCCATGATCTGTTGACCTGTGCTTAGCATTGCCAGTTTATTCTAGCAGTCTTTCCATAGTTGTTTTGTGCTGGAAACATAGCAGCTCACCACGAGAACATTTCCACTTCTTTTGACAAAATACAGGAGATGCAGGGGTGAAGTACTGGTGTGGGTTGATACCAAGCTGTTGATTTGCCATTGCCAATAAACGTGTAATGCTGAATCCAGCTCGGTTAGTTTCCGCAGTGCTTTTAAATGTTGATTTTCTCTTGCAGTTATTATATCAAAGCATTTTTTTTTTTTTTTTTATTCTGACATGCACTTGTGTTTAAAAAGTGTAACCTGTACTATTTCACTTTTCCAGTTCAGTGTCAGGGTGCCCTTATATTGGTACAACAATAATAGCTGGGAAAGGTGAAGAAAAACTGGCAAAATGAAAAGGTACTCATTGCTTGACAGAGATGTGCATTCATCTTTTACAATGCATTGTTTACCCGGGGTCTCACCCAGCCACAGGATAATGGCATTTTTACGTAAGCGTCATGTACAATGGATAAATTAAACCAATATTATCTGCTCTTTAGGTAGAACGACATTAAAACATGTGTATCTTATGAAATGTTTCATTCACAAAGACTGCACACAAGAGTTAAAATCCATAGGATGTGATTGTTTAACTTTAATGATTTTCCAAGAAGTATACATACAAGGCCCTGAAAGGCCTAGCTCCATCATATCTGAAAGACCTCATAGTACCATATTGTCTCAACAGATCACTACGATCTCTAAGTGCAGGTCTACTTTTGGTTCCTATTGTTTCTAAAAGTAGAATGGGAGGTAGAGCCTTCAGTTATCAGGCTCCTCTCCTGTGGAACCAGCTCCCAGTTTTGGTTCGGGAGGCAGACACCCTCTCTACTTTTAAGGTCAAGCTTAAGACTTTCCTTTTTGACAAAGCTTATAGTTAGAGCTGGACTTAACCATCCCTTAGTTATGCTGCTATAGGCCAAGGCTGCAGGAGGACGATGCACTGAAGACATGTCCTCTCCTCCCTCTTCTCTGGCTCATCTCATCTCATCTTCCGTACCCCTTAATCCTGCACTAGGGTTGCAGTGGTTGCTGGAGCCTTTCCCAGCTGGCATCAGGCAAGAGGCTAACACTGAGACATACAACCATTTGCCTTCTCTGGCTCCTGTCCTCTAATATCTTATAATTTATTTTCTATTACTAAACACTGTGTCACCCTCTCTTGCCCTCCCCCTCCATCTTCTTGTGAGGGTCTCTGGTCTGGAGTGCTGAATATCTGACCTGTGGAGTTCTAAGCTACATCTGCTGTCGTGGCCTCATCAACCGGCCAAGTCTTCATGGCCTGGAGTGCTGTGTATCAGACATGTGGAGCTCCATAAGCCACATCTGCCCCAGTCTTCATGGCCTCCTCCAGCTGTCCACTCCTACCAATATGAACAATTCACCAACCTGCCCATGATTCCTGTTGTACTCACAAACTGTCGTATAAGTTTCCTTAGCAGTCAAGCAGAGCCAACTGCTTCCAGGTTTCTCATGGGCCAAACGGTGTTTACATATACATTTCAGAATAAACTGATTTTTGAAAAAATACATCCTGGTTAACGGGTTAACGAGTTGTCAATTTGTAATACATGTATGTTTTAATTTGGGTGATTTATGTTTTTTTTTTCTGCATTGCTCTGTAACATGAACTCGTTGCCATAGCACCAGGTCTTTTTTTTTTTTCCTTCTCACTAACAACTTAGTGCTTACGGAGATGGTTAATCGTACACACTTTCAGTGTGGGACTCACTAGCTATGGATACCTGCTGTGTTAGACATAAGTTCTCCACATACCTTTTACTATTACAGAGGCTCATTTTTGTACTTAAGAGTGAAATCAGGGGAAGAATCCTGGCTTGGGGCGTTCATAATAATGAATATAGAACCCACAATCTCATTATCCCTCAGGATACCCGGTCCTTTTTTCTTTCTTTTCAATCTCCGCATCACAGGTGAGGCTTTCCAACTTAAAACCATGAGGTATTTTTTTTTTTCTTTTGTATTCTGTATAGTATTCTTCTAGCGGTCTTTACATTTTTAGCCAGACTAAATGCTCCCAGCAACAGTGAGCTCTCCTTTGTACCACAAACTACCCAAGTGTCCTTAAACCGTAGAGATCTCCATCACTGGAAAATCCCTGAAAAATCTCCCAGTCTTGACAGAGACTTACCTGGGAAGCCTCTGTGCTTGAATTCCCCATTCTTGTGATCATAATACAGGTATTCAAGCATCTGGGACTCTGCACTCTACACAGAGCACCAGCAGGAGAAAACCAGCACAGTCTTTCTGCACACTTTCTGCAACCTTAGAGAACTGAATCTCCTCTACTTATACCCTAATGCAGGGTTGCCCACACTTTGTCTGGCTTGTGATCTACTTTTACAATGAGTCAAGATGTTATATATTATATACACACTGACATAATATATTGTGGCCACCTGTCTAACATTGTGTAGGTCTCACTTGTGTCTCCAAAACAGTTGTGATTCATCTGAGAATGGACATGGGCCTTCTGAAGGTGTCCTGTGGTGTCTGGCAGGATGTTGTTAATGGGGGGCTTTAGGTCCTATGGGATGAGGGGAGGGGCCTCAATGATCAGTTTGTCTATCATGAATGATAGGTCCAGCGATTTCTCCGAAAAACAATGCATTGTCACACGACCTATGTTATTCAACTATTCAGATCCCCTGTCAGTGGTCATAATCTTACGCCTGATTGGTGTATAGCTACCTGACAAAAAAGTGTTTCCATTAGCACAAATTTATCAAACACAAATTGCTGTTTACTAACAGCAGCCGTATGTCACTATGTTTTCTTGTATCCGCTAATTTTCATGTCACTCGCAGACTGTTTACCATGTGAGACAGGTCCCATTGTCATCCCTAAGAGCTTCTCAAGAAGTAACAGTAAATCAACATTAAAACAAACAACGCATGTCGACATGTCAGTGGGGGACTGGTTGTACATCTTATTAAGCAGGCCTGTAAAGAATAATGAAATGAAGCTATTCTCCGCTACCACAGCTGGACAGATTCAGAGTTTTTCTTGAGGATCTGTGGTTAGTCCTTTGACTGAGGATCCGTTTAGAGTCTTTACTGGAGAAACACCGTAAAACTGGACGAACAAAATTTACTAATTAGTTTTATATACCGAAAATACCATTGCAAAATATGCGTTAGCTTCCTGCTAACATTAATGGGAAAATGAATGTATATGCTGATGCTAACACCTGCCACGATACTGACATAGAATTATCAGTATTATAAACAATACACACAATCTACTCACAAGCACATATTTCCAAGCCGAACACTGACACAGTAATGACACTATGTAACAGTTGCATTTCTAACAATGGCGACTTTCGCTTACAACGGCAACACTGTGTCTAAATATAGAACTCTATCATAGATGGGTAAAAAACGTCTGAGCATGCACTCCATTGTATAGGCATCACAGAAGCATTTATGTGGTTATGCCCGTCTCATTCTGCATCCTACTAGGGATGGATGGCTGCTAACATCGAGGAGTGTCATTGCTGTGGGATGGGGATGCCTGTTTATTTTTTTTGCACCGATTCTTTAGCCAAATAAATTGGAAGGCTAACTAGTTAGCTTGCTAGAGTTTTGCAGCAGCTTGTGCATTTGACTGTGCATGTGTTGGGAGATCTAAGACTGACCACCTGCCGAGTCATTGTGTTGTACATCAGTCAAGTGTCAAATGCAATCAACCTATTGGGCACTCCTGCCCTAATGCATCACAATATCATTTCTGTGGTGGATTAACATTTTGACCTATCCTAAAACCTCTCCTTAGTCTTCACTTTTTACCATACAGCATTGAAGTCTACAGAGGGATAAGAGAGTATTTATTAAGTAAAAGAAAAGAAAAGCTAAAAAGCAAGTAAAGCTAATAGGCCAAGGGCAAACCTTCAAAAGTAGAGAGTTTGGTACCAGAAGATTTCTGGTATGCAGTTAATGTCTGAGTAGATTTGACTAATTCTTAAAAATCATCAAAACACTTTTTGTTAATCAAGAAAATACCTTAAACAAAGTCCTTCTGGTGGTTCAGTTAACAGTAAACTGTGTATTAACTGTCTGGTTGCAGACATCATATCTCAACTCAAAATCTCCCTTCTGGCTCCTGGTACACGGTACGCGGGCCCAGATATCCTGTCTCTGGCATCCAGATATCCCCTGGCAATACCGGAAGCAAACAAAACATTAGACATTGACCCTGGAGGCCAGGTCATCTAGTGTAAGCTGTTAAGCTCTCAGATTTGTGTTCTTCCTGATAAGCTGCCTGTATACGTATCTGTGTGTCAATGGCTGCCGGTATTTTGCCAACACAATACACATCCTACATGTTCCCTTTTCCAGTGTTATCCCTCCCTGTGGATCTCTGGTCATGATGTTGTGTCAGTTGGGTGAATTATAGTCAATTGGTTGCATAATCAACCCACACATTCATCATAGATTCTGTTCCCCATGGCAACCCCCATTAAATAAATTAGTCCCTCACTCGGTCGTGCCTCGCTCTGACTCCGACTTGGCTCTTTAATTCTCTCCATTGCTTGATCCGTCTCTTTCTCTCTCACTCCTCCTTCTTGTCCATGTCTTTATCTGTACCTCCTTTATTTTTACAGGTTTCTATTTCTACCACTCGCTTTGTCCTTTCTCGTCCATTTTTTTCTGCTGTCCCACGGCCTCCTCTGTCTATCCGTCTCGGCAGCCTCCCACCTCAACAGCCATCCATCTGTCTCACTAACTCTCCCTCACTTTTGTCCTCTTTCTTACCATCTTTCTCCCTTTTGACACTCTCTCTCTGTCCCTTCTTCTCTCCCTCTCCCATCTCCAGACACTAGAGGCAGACACTGAGAGCTGCCGGCAGCATCTAATGGAGACGTATTAACGCGACCGTTACTGATGCTCTAAAGACATTAATGCGGGCTCCGTAGAGCAAAACAGTTTATGGATAGCTTGCAGTAGCTGCTCGCCCTCCTACAAATTTTAATAATAATCCTGACAGCGTGGTGTGTGTTCACAGGGTGCCATCGTGATACATTTTCCCTTTTGTTTCACTGACGTAAAATCTGAACCCTTCGTTCTGGACAACTCGTCCTATAAATCTAAAACTCTGTGAGCTATGACATTTTGCACAGCATGACAGACAGTTTAGCTCCGAAAGAGGTTTGTTTCATATCTTTCTGTAATCTGTTTCTTGATTTGCTTTCATCCTCTCTAAATGATAAAATACACTACTTACTTTTCAGACGTGGCTCGTCTTCCAAACACACAAAGTAACAAACTGGTGTCTGGAGTTTTAGATAGAAGTTGATGGTAGTGAACTACTTGCGAGGAAAGGATGCATTTAAAGTCACATAGATTGAAATAAAAAGACTGTACAAACCCAGGACTTGGTTTGGGACATCTAAAATGCCGGACAAACTTCCATTAAAAACCTCACGGCTGTCCCTAACACCCAGATGAAAGCTAAAGAGAACAAGCCTTTAGCTGTCAGGTCACCATTATTATGGAGTCTCAGTCTTAGATTATCATCTAAATAAGATGTGCTGAGAGCCTCAAATTTTAGATGGATATGGGTTGAATTAGCTTCTTGCTCTTTGTTGTCTTAAGTGTTGTCCTGTTTTGCTGCTGTATCCTATATGACACACTCAGTCGACTTCGTGATCATGACTTTAAAATCTTAGGTCAGGTTGCTGAACGAAATACCGTTATTTGTGTTGATCCGTCTTTAAAATCACACCGTTTTAAACGCATCTCGTATGCAAACGGTCAGAAGTTATTTTCACTCGCAAAAAAAAAATTAAAAAAAATGTTCCTGTGTGACTGGAAAAAATTCTTTTGTGGTATGATGTTCCAGTACCACGTTAACATTAAATGCTGCGGTCATGTATCACAGGCGCTATGGTAATGAGCCGCAGATATGCCACAGACTGCTGGCATTGAGATAATGTGCCAGAAAATGAGAATCTGATAAATCTGTGAAATGTTTGCACTGCTTTGGATGGGGACTAGACTTGTTGAAGGAGGGCTTGTCGCAGATTTGTTCCAACTGAACTTTCGGTCGGGCCTGTATTTTTCAATATTAAATGGTTTCCAAAGATAAGCAGCAATACACATAGTCTAGTGTAGTGTGTGTCCATGGTTTCTTTTGTGGTCAGATAAGGACGAATGAATGTGACCGTGTCAATGCGGACTGACCTGTTAGAAGTCTTGCTTGGCCAGCGTGTGTGGCCCACAGAGACTGTATGAAGGGGTAGCTGTTCCTTTTTATTTCTTGGCTTCCTATATCGGTGCGTTTCCTCTTCCTTTGTGAGAGCTTTAAGAATAATCTCTTATGAAACAGGGCTGCAACTCGGAGTGAGAAACAAGCTGGTGGTGTAGTTTGCTTTACTTTTGTCATGTCAAACGCTGTCAGTGAGTTTTTTGAGGCCTTGTAGGAGTAACACATAGCACAGTGTTTCGCTATGTAGTCAAAACCAATATTAAAACCAACTGCAAGTTGACATCGATAATGTTGTTGCAGTGGCGCTGGGGTGGGATATCTTAGCAAAGTTGGGTTCAAAGCATCACCCAAAGTCTTGTTCGTGTATGAATTAGTTAGTAGTAATAAAGTGGGCCAAGGAAGGACAACTTATGAATCAGCAACACGGTCATGGATGACTGAGGCTCACTGGTGGAGATTAAAGGCTGACCTAATCCAAAGGAACATCTGTTCAATGCTGGCGATGACAGAAATGTGTCAGAACCCAGTCCGCTTGCACATTGTTAAGCACGGGGCTGCAGTCAACTGCCAAAAGCATCTACAATGTGCACGTGAGAGTCAGAACTGGACCATGGAGGAATTGGAGAAGGTGACTGGGTCTGATGAATTGTGTTATCCTTTATATTATGTGGCTGGCCGGGCAGACGGTCATCATTCAGCGGGAAAAAGACAGGGCAACGGAAACTGGGTGCACAATGGGAAGAATGCAAGCAGCAGGGATAGTATGAAGCACGGTTCATACCATGCATACATAACCTATGCATGTAGCCTGTGCGAGTCAATTATACTCTGGCTTGCTCTGCAAAAACGCCACCCAAAGTAGCACAAGCTAGTCGGCGGTGTATCTGTTTCGCTAGTTAATCTGTGTTTCTACTTCCTGAACTTTTGCTGAAATATCGCAAAAGATGCGTCATTTAGCAACACGATTTGTATGTTTGAACCTCCACAGATAACCCTTCCTCCATGTGTTCCATCTTTATTGAACCAAAACACTCAATTTGAAGATTTCTGACATCGAGAAGCAGCCGGATATACTAAAGTAGAAACGCACTACTACCAAGCAGACCATATATCTTGCGGTCTGCATCGTTGTGACGTGTAGTTACATTTCTGGAGAGATGCACATCAGGTTACAGTGTTGGCGTAG
Organism: Mugil cephalus; assembly: GCF_022458985.1. NCBI lineage: Eukaryota > Metazoa > Chordata > Actinopteri > Mugiliformes > Mugilidae > Mugil > Mugil cephalus. Next base: position 22,636,481 of record NC_061774.1, on the reverse strand, counting down.
GGTCTTTAACTACGGCATCAAATTGATGCACAAGTATAAACCGTGCATGATACTCTGAACAAAGGGCCTCTAGTATTATTATGCAGGATGTGGTCCAGTCATGTGGATGTTAATTTTACATGTACATATACCTTTTTATGTCAATAGTACTCCCTGATGGCAGTAACCTCTCTGAGAAGGGCAGTGCACCCTTCCACAATGCATAAATTATTCAAGAATGGTTTAATAAACATGACAAAGAGTTCTCTGTGTCTTGGCCTCCAAATACCCCAGGTTGCAATAGGATTGATAATTTGCGTTATGTATGTTAAAGGAACTGCTAGCTCCTTGTGGTTTCTTGTGGCTTTGTCAGGATCTACACAGTGTTAGGCAGGTGGGTTTAATGGTGTACATGCTTGCCACAACACTTCCTAACCAAAGAAGCAGAAACCCATCTGTTCACCAGTAACCAATACCTGGAACAACTTCCAGCATCTTCTAGTCTACTGTAACACGCCTACAAATTTTGTATTACATCATAGAGTTTATTTATTGATATAAGCTGTCAGAAAAAATAATTTCACTTCATGTTCATGTTATGTAAGACAACTTCAGAGACAACAGTAGCTACAAAACTCTTGTTAAGGCAAGTCAGAAACACTGCTATTTCTGATTTATAAGATCAAATGGTGTAGAACCACCAGAAACATCTGGGAGACAACCCTTTCATCGACAGCAAAGCCCTTTAAACACGGCTGCAGATAGTTTCACAGCTAAAGCCTGAGTAAACTGTTTGAAGTGTTTCTGAAACTAAAACAGCTGCTACCCTTTAAAATTTCCACACAGACAAGAAAAAACTAGTTGAAAAGTGCATTTCATATTTAACGTTTAACTTGTGGCTTTTTTTATCTGTCCATCACAGGAGAATTGTTTCCACGGTCCATACGGCCCCAAGATTACACTATTTCCCAAAACAAAAAAAAAAAACACATGTAACAAATGCCATGTATCCTCCCATAACATCAAGGCAACAATTCCACCACCACGTACACGCCACCACACATATCCAACTAACATATTACAGTCCCTTTAGTGATTTGTTCGGTTGTGTTATTGCATTTGGAATGAAACTTTTGCTGAATTTAACTTTTTCCTCCAGTTTAGTCACTGCAGCGGTGACCAGAAGGAAGCGGTACGAGATATGAATTAAGGGGTTGGCTGGCATCAAGTGCAATGGTGTTTCTGCAGCTGTTGAGGTCTGAGAGGTTGGGGATGGGGAGTCCAATGATTGTATCAGCTTAATGTGTGATCTGGATGAGTCCGTTCTTGTTGGGGAGTGACGGCATGGTGAAGAAGCATGTTATTCAAAGCTCAGTTTAACGTCCAAGATACTTGTGGCTTTCCACCATCACAGCTACTTCACCAGCTATGCTGACAGAGTTACGGGTGGTGTTAGGGACTGTTCTGCTGGTGGACTTTGGTCTGTTGCTGACGAAATTGCGTATCCAGTGGATGAGGAAAGGACGGACATTGAGGAGGGGGAGTGTTTTAATCATCTGGTGGATGGAATTAACCGCAGAGCTGAATCAATGAGGAGACGTGTGGCGAAATTGCCTGGAGGATTCAAGGTGCTGTAGGATGTGGTGAAGGAGGCTTGCCACTGTATCCCTCTTAGCCTTGTAAGCAAACTGGTTGGTGTCCAGCTGTGGTCTGATTACCGGAAGCATGATATTAAAACCAGCTTCTCCAGGCATATATTATTAATACATACCTTTACAACTCTGAACCAACTAAATAAGCTAATAATTTAATGGAGTTTAAAAAGACACACTGTTATTTACTGTTAGAGTGTGTGTGTGTGCTTTAGTGACCAGTTTTATGTGAGTTTTATGAGCCATCATGTGAGTTTGGAGCAAAGTCAGCACAGTAGGTCTGAGACTTGGACCAGTTACAAAGAAATGTTGGATTGTTATACACCGTACTTATTTATTACACTTCCAACAATTCCGGCGATTGAACCGCTAACCCTCTGGTTCGTAGGCAACCCTCTCTACCTACTGAGCCACGACTGTCCCCAGTGCCGTGGAAGGGGTCGGACTGGTTTTCAATCAGGGATCACTACTTAAATTACTATGACTTTCAAGTGACGGATTCTATGGAGGAGGTTTAAGAACCCGTTCACCTGCCGCATCTGCTCCACAATCTGCTATATCATACTCCTCTGTGCCATAGAGTTTATTCTCAATCTTAGATGCACCATCCAGACTCAAAAGACTCACTGCGGCTCTGCTCTGTGAGTTACTGTTGGAGTGTGGCTATATCCAGAATTCAGCATTTTTTTGTATTTAATGTAATCCGCCATTGAAAATATGTCATGTGAGTATCAAACACTGATCCTCCGCAGGCTGGAAATGTGACCGTGAAGTTTGTGTTTTGACCCCTTTGTCAAAGAGAGCAGCTTCCTGTCTGCTCAGCTTCTATATCCCATACGAGACACATTGCAGTTTCAGGCCAAACGATCATCCATTGAAACTTCTGAAAACCCTCCAGGACCATAATCCACTTTCTGGCTGTCTGGCTGTAATCGCAAATACAGACTTTCCATACGTGGTTTGTTTATTTCTGTTTAGTTTAAGGCTTCAACACTGATGCAACTTCCACTGGAACATCCACCATTTCTCCTTGCAGGCTTAAATAAATTTTTTAATACGCCGTATGATTTCACACACTTTATATGCACCGATATATTCATATTCCTACTCTTCTTTATTAGCTGCCCACTGGAAATGTCAATTTCATCCCTTTTGCACAGGCTGTAGCGACGTCAGGCTTCCAGAATGAAATGTCTTTTTCCCGATGAACGCTGTTGATGTCACCCACACAGCCACAGTTCACTGTAGCTAAAAATAAATAAATAAAAATAAATCGTGTTCAAAAGGGACTTTATTGCTTGAGCCAAAGTCATGACCCCAGAGGACACTAAACCCATTCAGCACCTATTGGGTATATATGTCATATATCTTTTAAAGAGACCAGCTTTAAAATAAAATGCACAGCTTTATGGTTCTAGCTTTTAGTAAGATGTGCTTGTGATGACTATAATGCCATAATAAATCCAAATGTGTTAGTAGTTAGTGGATGTTTTTTGTTTTTTTTTCTTCAGTGGTACAGCCATTTGGTGCATGGTTTTCCACAGTGTAGTTATAGGCAGTTTAGGAACAGACTGAGCTTGTGGTTATGGACAAACTCGACCATTAGCGAGACCATAATGAGTTCTTTAGCAAGTGAAAAACCACATATATCCTTTAGGGTTTGGTGGAGACCTAAAACAGAGCTAAACAAGACACATCCAGCAGCTGTGTTTTTACTGAGCTTGCAACTATTTCCCATCAACCTAAAAAGTTTTGGTGTATCAGCAAACCCCTCTGCACCCCTGCCACATTGGATCACACTTTGTAGAAGGTCCCTGAGCATGGTGCATTTAATGAAGATGTGAATTAATGCAGGCAAAAAAATCAAGGAAATATGGCGATCTTGGCCAAAAAAAGCAAACACAGACTACACATCTAAGATGGCATTTCTGCTTAGATTAATTAACGCTTTATTTGGGTGAAGAGCAAACAAGTGGCCAAATGTTGCTAATAATCCATAGTAACACATAAAATATGTGATACTAGTACAATAAGATGAACCAGAAATGTATTCTTTAAGCTGTAACTGATAGGCTATTGAGAGGACAAAGATCATTTATCCACTGTTTAACCTCTTCAAGAAGTCAACATCATCTTGCTCATTTTATGAACTGCTGACTTCCGAAGACATGAGGCTTTGATCCGTCGCCCATTCTCCGTCTTTCTTTCAGTCTTCAGAACAAGAAGCCCCAGATTCATTTCTTCTTTTCGGCACGTTGCCATATTAGATGCACTTCCCTGCCTCAGAGTGAGAATTAGGCAAATAAAAGCCCCTTTGGCTGCTAATCTTGCCCAGTACGTCCCGCTGAGGCTGCAACACATTTCTCTGGTGCCTGCCTTATTTGTTTCATCATCAAAACCTCCTTTGGAAGGATTTGCTCTGTTTGGCTTGACTCTGCGGGGATGAGCCGGACTGGAAAGGAGCAAGGGGAAAAATGAGGAGAGCGATGGTCAAGCTTCGGAAGACTCAGAGAATGAGGAAGAGCACAATCGGAGGGAGTTTGGGAGAAGACGCAGGGTTCCTTTTAACAAGTTGAGCTCCACTGAATAGGTGGCTGACTTTTTAAAGGGGAAGAAACAAAGAGATGATCAGAGGAAGGACAGAAAGAGGTGAGGCAGGGATACAAGGAGAGAGCACTGGCTTGGCCTTAATAGAAAAGAGGCGATATCTTGGCAATTCGAAAAGACAAGCATACAAAAGTCAAACAATTTAAGATAGAAAAAGAACAGAAAAACATTTCCTTTCATTCCTCCACTAAAACCTCCAGTATTGTCTTTTTGTCTCACTTGATTCTGGCATGAAGCTCTTAACCCAGTCTGGTTCATCTCATCTAACACATTTTATAAGCATTTTTTATGGAACGTCCACAGAGAATGTCTGAAACATTTTTGCGGGTAAAATGGGTTGAAATGTACATGTACACATTTCCACATCCTCTCACAGTGTTTATTCAAGCAAGTGTAAGCACTGTTCACACAGGGCAGTAGGGTTGCTGAGTTCATGTGATTTAATAAATTAAGAGGCCTATTTTTATTTATTTATTTTTATTTAACCTTTATTTTACCAGGTTAGTCCCATTGAGATCAATGGTCTAATTTTCAATGGAGACCTGGCTAAAATAGTAGCAGCATAAAAAGTTACAAACACAACAAACAACAACAGATAAAGTAATATTAATCCAGTACAAATGATAAAATTAAAATAGTTACAGACAATGACAAGCACCAACCAATGTATTTATCATTGAGGTAATGAGAACTTTAAAATTAGACAGCGGGATAAGGCTCCCAGCACTCAGGTCTTTTTGAAGGCTGTTCCAGGTAAGAGGACCCGAACACTTAAAGGCCTTTTTGCCCAATTCAGTCCTTACACTTGGTGCAGACAGTCGTATATATTATACTATTCTGTGCTGCATGCAGGTTAGGACTTAAGCTTGTTACACACTCTGCAAGAACAGAGAAACTTGTCCTGCAAGAACAAGAACAAAGCTCGTTCCAGCCAGGTAATTTATTCTTCTCCCGAAGAACTCCTGGGATGTCCTCATAGAGCCCTTCCACTGCAGCATATGTCACACATGCGCTAAGCATTGTGGGAATCTGACTATTTTTCCGTTTTCAAGTTGATGGAGAAGACCACTCAATTAGTCCAGAATTGCTCAAGGCTGGAACAATGTCTGATTTTCCGCATTAACTATGCCCACTTCCAATTTCTAACCAATCACAGCTAGGGACCGATGCCATTACCGTTCCTGCTTATTGATCTGATTCTTTATCAATTTCTCTGCCTTTAGTCTTTCAGCACCACAAACTACATTCTCCAAAATGATCATCCACGGCTCTAAAGCTACAGATATTCTTCCGTGTAATGATAGACGTACACATTTCCAAAGCCTCTCACAGTCTCAGAGGTTCAGAGGTTACTACGCAACGTTGCAGACGTCTGATAAGAAGGAGGCTGATGATGGTTATTGCTAGGGATATGAATGAAGTCCTTGTTCTGTCTCTTTGTTCAAGGCATGGAGGAGGAGAAAGATGAATTACTGTATGCAATTGCAGAGGAGATGGATAAAAAAGAGTGAACAGAAGTGGCATGTTCGACCACTCAAGACCATCGGGGCGGGTACAGGGTCCACTTTTCCACAATAACCAATCACAGAATAGTTCCGGACACCACACAAGAAAAAAAGTTTTGCCGAGATGAGTCGTCGAGCGCAAGCTGTGAGAACAAATTCCTCTGTTGTTGCGGAGTATGTAACAGCCTTTAGGGTTAGAACGCTGGATGATCATTTCGGAGAATGTAGTTTGTGGCGCTATTAGATTTGATTGAATTAAATGCTCAGTGTTTCTGTTGTTTAGCCTGACCCACTTACTGAAATTGGGTTGTCAAAATAATAAAAAACACGTACAACACAATACAATTAAACAATATCACAAACCACAGCCTCCACAATGAAAACACAGCTGAATCAACAGCTCTCAGATTTTGAACCGAATGCTGAACACCAGAACCTGCATTAAGATAAGATATGGTGCAGCGTGTTTATATTAGAATGCATTTGTTTCACTGGTGTACCTAATTAACTGGAAGGTGTGTGTAGTTTAAAGATATGAACACAAACCTTGTTGTGCCCCTTCGATTACTGAACGAGGCACCCAACGACCTTAGGAAAGGCGGGCTGCGAATGTCAGTTTGCTAATTAACTGCTGGACTTCAGCACATTAAAAGGCACATAAACAAACCCGTCTGTCTAGATTCATAAACTAGATTTTTCTTTCTGGTTCATGTTCCTGTACTGGGCCAAAGTATCGGTATTGGCGATACCAGCCATACTTACTTGCCATTGGATTAATACCAAAAATCCCAGTATCGCCCAGCCCTACCAAAAAGCACAATAGCACAAGACTCCTGCCACCCCTTTGGATAATGCACCATGTCACAAAGCTCATATCATCTCAAACTGGATTCTTGAACATGACAATGAGTTCACTGTACTCCAATGGCCTCGACAGTCACCACATCTCAATCCAATAGATAGAGAACCTTTGGGATATGGTGGAACGTGAGATTAGCATCATAGATGTGCAGCCGACAAATCTGCAGCAACTGCGTGATGCTATCATGTCAATATGGACCCAAATCTCTGAGGAATGTTTCCAACACCTTGTTGAAAGTATGCCAGCCAAGTTCCACTGTGTGATAGCTGCTAAACAGTGCGTTTAGATTAGCACTGAAAAAGCCACGGACTGCGTGCATGATTGGGAATCAAATTTCAGACATATGCATTTGCGCCACTAATTCATTTTTAAATGGAAGACTAAATAATACTTGCTAGCAACTAAGCAACATTGTGTGAACTCGCAACATCTCACATTATGTGATTTCGCAACATCTCACAGTAATTGCCGCACACAACTCAATTTTCCTTTCTGCAGATGCACAAGTCTTGCATCAATTTCAAAAAGCATTTGCAAGGAATCTGTGGTACACGCCACGGCATTCCTAAGCTGATCAATACTTCCCACTTTACGGCTGCAAGGAGACAGGAACGTATGCAGTGGAGGAGTGAAAGATAGTTGCTGTTTCTTTTTCTTTTTTTTGGCAGTACAAAAAGACGGATGGGTCTAGGAGGAAGCAAATGAGAGAGCACAAGTAAGAAATGATGAGAGAGGAAGTGACAGAAAGAGGGAGAAAAGGAGAGAGAGGCAGAGAGAGTCACCATTCTCCCTAATGGAGCAGGCTTCTGCAATGCTTTTCCTCCTGATTACTCTAATGACCAATTTGAAGCAGTTTAAGAGCCACTTTGGAGGCTTTCCATCCTTCTCTCTTCTACATGTCTCCTCTTCCCCTCTATCCCCTCTGTATCGCTCTTCATTTTTCTGCCCCCCCTCCCCACCCCTCCTTCTTATCTCTCTTCTTTCTTTAATCTGCTTTCCCCCTCCACCCCCTTTCTTCTTTCGCTGTTGAGAGCCACATCTGCCTCCGTGTCTGTGCGTGTCCTCCAGCAAGTTGCCCATCCGTCTGTGTTAAATGTACAAAGTGAAGCACAGGCAGGGAGAGGGTTGCGGAACAGAGCTCACACATAGAAACATATGCCGCAGCAGAAGGGGACAGAATGATGGTTCTTGAAGTAATGCAAACATATCCCAGATCACAGCGAGTCTGGTTAACACTGCGCCGGCTCGTGTAGGGGACAGCAGTAGCTTTTTGAACCAATCAGATCTCACAAGCACACAAAATGCATTTGAGTAAATGCTGCATGCAATATGTCATTTTGTTCTGATTTCATTGATGAAATTCATCATGGGATTCAACCAACACAGCCGTCGCAACCAATACAATTTTTAAAAACAATAAAATTCAAGTGGCAACTTCTTATTTTTTAACTGTGCGCCAACTGTGACTACACAATAACAATAGCACGTGAAGAGTGAAGTTTCTTGGTCTTGGTGTCTTTTGAACCAAGCCAAGAGCCATGTCTACAATGTTCATGAACAGCATTCAGTTCACTGTGTGTCCTAAAAAGACAAAACGTTTTTTTTTTGTTGTTGTTTGTTTTTGTGCAAAAGCCTAGAATGATAATTGTTTAAAGATATTATATAATTGTATTTCATTATTCCTCCATTTTAATTTTCCTCTTATTTGCTGGCTCATGAAAGCCCCTCTAAAGCTCAGCAAGGACACGAATAAATTCATTTTGGCCAAGTCATTTATACTGCACGAGAAACTCAAGTGCCCAACTCTAGGGAAGTCGTCATCGGGCCATCCCACTGCTGCATACGTCACAAGTGCTAAGCATTGTGAGATATGCAGGAAAGATTAGTGTTAACACTGTGAACCTTAGCCAGGAACTCACAGAATGGCTGCTAGCATTAAATCGTTTACACATTGACCACACCCACTTCCAATTTGTGACCAATCACAGAACAGTTGCCAGACGCCCAATGAGAAAAAAAACTCTGCTCAGTTGATGTGAGAGCTGCAAGAACTCTCAGATGATTTAAATATAAATCGTAGTGTCTTGAAAGCTTGGTGAGTCACCTAACCAGTCTGAACAGCTGTGTTTAATATTGCTTCAGCTTCTGTCTAAATCAGGCCTCATTTGCAATAAGCTAATATTAGAGACCATCTATAATGTATCTTATATAGTTATATTTACACTGTACTCTGTTGTGTTTTAGTGAGACTTCTCCCTGCTGTCTGAGGTGGGCGGGGACCACTGCCCCCAGTTTCGAAGTGCAGTTCTTAGACACCTTAAAGATGGATGGGGAAATGGCTCCTCAAAAGTGAAGCCAAAGCAAGTAGAGCTCCCCCTGGTGGCTGGCTGGTCATTTTATGTAGTTAATGTAATATGTATAATAAAAAGTGCATGTTCAAGTGTCCATTTTTCTGAGAAGTTTCCGTTTTAGTTGACGCTACTGAAAAAGGATGTGACATTGTGGTGACTATGAGTTGCCATGCCAACCGCTCCACCAAGCGTTCTTGTGGGGCTGTGAGAGCGGGAAAAAATAATTAAATGACTACACATTTTCCTTGTAACTGGTGGAGCGTGTATGCATTCTCCATATTTATGTACAGTCTATGCCGTAGACTAAATGACTACACACAGACAACAAACATAGACTCTATGGTGCAGTGTTATTGGTTTAAATTTGCACATACTGCCTACTGCGGTACAAAACACACAGCCTCTCACCTAATGTTAAGTTACACGGTTTGTTAAATAAAAGATCGTGCTGAATTGTGTGAGCCTTTGTGCCCTAAAACGAGTTTTAAGTTCAACAGCTACGGGATACTGAGCTGGAGGCAAGGAAATACAGTGGAGTGTGCACATTGCTCACAGTGTTTGCTTCGTTACCTTTTGTCCTTTTTCAACCTCTCTTATTTTTTACCTCAGCAAAAAAAAAAAAAAAAAAAAAATGTTGTCATTACAGCTTTACACAAATATAAGCTAAAGCGTGTGCATTGTTCTCTCCTGCCTGGAGGGGCCACTTAAAGAGTGTGTTGATTGATGGAGGACAGAGGTGTCTGCAGGTCTGCGTACAGTAACTATAACACAATACACGTCGGAGCGCATGGACCCCTCAACATAATATAAATACACCTCATATTCCCTTTTGTGTTTAAGTTAAGAGAACCGCCCTTCAGCACATCATTGTCACTCATGAGCTTTTCCACTTGTACTTCGCTCCGTCCTACCCTATTCATATTACACACAAATAATAGATGTACACATCAACTCAAGCTGCAGTGTGACACTTCTCTCACCCCCTGTGCCAGATATGTCAGCATTGGAGTAATCGCACACCCGAACCACGTGGTACAGTCATGAGAGCCAGGAGAGCGTCTTTAGTTCGGAAAAACTCCTTTTCTCTCTTCCTCCCCTCATCCTATTCCCTTATTCTGCATTTCAAATTGTCACTTGCTACTTTCCCTGACTCTTACTCAGTATGCCTTGACACGAATGATATCATTAATATCATTCAGAGGATCTTTATCAGAGGACTCTGGGCCTAATCCAGTGCAAATCAACATCTCTAATTTAGGGGTGGGTTTTTACTTTTTTTGTGTGTGACTGTTTGATTTGCAGCTTTTTTCTGCCTCTTGTTCTTAAGATATAGGTCTTCAACATGGGGTCCGTGACCCCTAGGTGGTCTGGGGAGATACTGCAGGGGGTCGCTAAATCTTTGGTTGATGAGACATTTTCATATATATATATACATATATATGTATTTGTTTTTTAATTTGACATGGAGGCAGAAGACGTCATCTTTCACTCAGAACTTGACTCCCTCACCTACTGTACACACACTGCCCCGCCCCTATCGCTGCTGAGCCAATCACGAGACCACATATTACACGCTGACTCTGTCAGGCTCCCCACAGTTGGCCAAGAGCCTGTTCAGTCTCCAGGTGAAATCCCAGAAGCACACTGCGATAGTGGCAGAAGAGAAGCTAACAGTGCAGCCAACTACTGAGGGCAAAATGGATATGCTTTGTTTTATTTTGTTTATCTTTTCATTCCATATATATTTATATAAATACACAGTGTAAATATGGGTGAGGTGACTTCTACAGTTCAATTTGGCCAGTAGTAAGTTATGCTAACATACATTGTGACAAACCTACAGTTTTTTTTATGTATCGCCGTAAATGTATGTTATACTTAATAATGAGCCGCTGCTAATGGTACAGCTGTCAATCAAAGAGCACGACCAGTCTATTAAAAGGAGTTTTGAGCCGATATGTACCCTGATTTAGCCCGGAAATCAGCAATCCCAACAAAGATTTGCTGGGCCAGTCAAACCTTTGGGTGAGCTTCCACAGAGACAACTGCTGCACTTGCACCGTCGTTTATCTGTGCCTCTGAATGAGTTTGCTGATCCAGTAAGCGCAGAGGAAGCCTGTAATGTTTTCCCCTCTCCTGTTTTTTTTTTTGTTTGTTTGCTTTCAGCCCCGTGTCTTTCTGAAAGCCATCATTCTTCATGAGGAACAGACGCCCTTGTCTCACATTTGTCATTTGTCTCGCACTTGAGTGGGACTCGACGGCGTTTGCTGTCTTTAATTTTTCGTTAAAAAAACTCAACTTTGTCATGTTTTGACACCAAACAAACCGGACACCGTTCCCTAAACACCACCAGACTTTTTTCTTTTTTTTTTTTTTAGCCTGTAATGATCTGAACAGCCTTTGACAAAGAAAAAGTATAAAACACTCAGATGAACCTGGGAATCTAATGCGTGTTGGCATTACAATGCACACACAACTACTTTGAAAGAGTATTTTACCTTTTTAATTGTCATAGAGAGTCTTTCCCTATATGAGACAGACATCAACCCAAATAAAACACGAGCAGGGCCAGGGATTTCCTCCCTCGTCCTTCTCAATTTCTCGTTCTTCCACTTTGTCATATCTCTGCTCCCATTTGTCATTCTTTGCTGGCTTTGCATTTTAACTCCCCCAACTCCCTCCATCTCCATCTCCGTCTCTCTGTCTCGCATGCCCACACTCCTTCATGCTGTCATCCACGCTCGCTGTCAGTTTGAAACATTTTTTTTTCCTCCTGACCCCACCCATCTGTCTGCTGTCTGTTTTATCCTCCTTTCTAACCAACCTCTCCAATTTGCCTTTTTTTTTTAATCTACTTCTTCACTCTCCTCCTGCGCCGTCCCTCTTTCTCCGTGTGCCCTTGGCTCACTTTCTCCCTCCGCTCTCTCCTTCCCGCTTTATTTTCCTTCTCCATCTTTTCCAGCGTAATAATAATAAGACGGAGGTGCAGAGGGACCCCCGGGCCCCTCTCTTTTCTCTCTTTTCCCTTTCCTGTTGCTCTCTCACTCATCTCTCTCTGTATCTTTTCTCTTTCTTTCTTTCTTTTTTTTTTTTACACGGGCTAATTACACGGATGGTTTTCATGTAGCCAGTTCCCATGGCGACTGCACGGTACCAAGGCAAAATGGCCGCCAGTCAGACGCCAAGAGCTCCTCTGTCACTCACTGTAAAAAGTGAGAATCGAAGGTTAAATCGATGCCTGTGTTGGAGGGCTGGCACGTCTTTATGGGGACTGTGTGGAAACTTGACCAGCAGGGTTCATGGGGATGAGTAGACCTCTGCTGGGTTTCCACTGAAATGTTGTTTAAGTTCGATACTTTGTGACGTCCCACCCTGTGGCACTCAGGGATCGATCGCATATCGTTGCAACTGCAAAGGTGCGTCCTAACTCGGCAGGGCGTTGCTATTTTTATCTTGGCGTAGAATGTGGTTCCTTGGTGGGACGTGCACCGAACAACCCAGAACATTATGACCACTGACAGTAAATTGCAATTAAAGTAAATAACAGTGACCATCTTGTGGCAATATCTGCTAGGGAACTTTCAGACCTGGTGAACACCCTCAGAAGGCCCATGTCCATTCTCTGATGAGTCACAATTGTTTTGGAGGCACTAGGGAGACCTACACAGTATGAGGAAGGTGGTCATAATGTTATACCTGATCCGTGTTCAGCATTTGTTTAGAGCTCATGAACACCACAAACTCTCAGATTAGTCTCTGCGTGCCTTACATGGACATACATTAAATTTAACTTGGATGCAAAGAACATCGGGCTGATTTCATCTCAAACACTAAAAATGATGTTTTCCATTATTGTCACTGCACAATAGCCAGTACAAGATTTCAGCAAAATTATCTCCCGTCTACTCCCTTGACAGGATTCGTAACGTGAACTCTATCCTTGCCTTCTTGATAAATAGACGTGTCATCCTCTTACCAACGATCGCTTGTTCGAGCATCTAACACATTAGATGTGAGATTAGCATTTGCTTCTGAGTCATCTTTCCAGCCTCCTCATGAAGCTCCGATATTCTCTTTTGAGTTTTGTTTCGGCCCCAAAGCAAAATCCAGCTCCAGCTGTAGCAACGAGCAAACCTCGTGCCGGGCTGCCTTCCACCGGTGCCTGTTCCTCCCTGAAAACAATGGTAATGAACCAAACAGGCCAGAAAACTAAAACAGTGAGCCAAAATGGGATATAAAACTCTTGCGGGGAGAGAGCTCTTCCTGCAAGAGTTGGGTGGTAATTCTCAGTTGTCTCATTTCTCCTTGCACTCCACACAGAATTACTTAATCCGCTGTTTATATCGACAAAAGAGAAAATTCATTAGTGAAGCTTTAAGTGCTGAATGCCTGACATGTATCGCTGCAATAACAATGCAAGAAGGAGAAGCCTTTTGTTGTGATGCAATGAACTCACTTCTAGTTTCGCTTCTCTAATGTTCTGCAACGTTTTCTTGAAGAAATTTCCCAGCGTGAGTGTTTGAAAGGAACAAGCACTAACACATTACAAAGTTGGATAAATTACAGCCCTCATAATCCAGCTTGTGATCCCCTTTCTCTTTTTTTTTTTTTTTTTTTTTTTTTTGGTTTATTGTAGGGGGTGGTTGTTAGGTAAATGGATAAATGTGCAGCATGGGAAACAGTACCCTTTATTCACAAGAGCTACTCTCGAGAGCGTGATTACGATGAGCGAACTGGAAAGGAATGTCTGAATATCTGTCATATTATCACGTAACTGATATTCAGCCACTGACAGAAGAATAACACTCTGTGCCTTCTCCTGGCAGTCACTGGGAAACGCTTCATTGTGAGAGAAGCACGGAAAGAGCATATAAAAGAGTTTTGTTTTTTTCAGTAGATACATTGTTTTATATCTCATTCAAGCAGAGACAAAGAAGAGGAGTCTTTGACCAGGTCACAAAGGTTTCAGCAACATGTAGTGACAGTGGTACACGTGAGTTGGTAACGCTGACAGACTGCCGCTTATTAGCTTGATTGTTTTAGTAGAGGCTTTGCTTCGAGTAGTATTTAAGCGTTCAATTCCGTCAAAGCAACATTTTATGAAAGTCCACGGTGAAGACATTCCTCTAAACATGAAGGATCTCCAAGTCCATAACATTCGTCCTCTGGGAACAACCAACATTGTAACTTCTAAAGCCATAACACAAGCGTTGCTAACAAGAAAAAGGAAAAATCTACTCAACTTGAATAGACAACAGACAGGCTAGTAACATGTAATTTACATTTGATTATGGGACATTTCAACGGATACAGAGAAGGAAATAGCTATGCAAGTAGTTGGGTTAGGGTTAGGGTTAGTCCAACGACCAGTCAGAGGCATTTTTTTGTAGACAAATTCCACTCCGTGGTGCTCAGGTTATGTGGATGATGGCAATTCTGTCACACTTCAGTCCACCACTGCACTACGATAAATCCTCGGAAAACTTCAACTGTAAAATAAAAAAGAAAATCTTGCCAAAACCTCTGTATTGAGCAAGTTCCACATCAGTTTCCTCATGAGTTTCATGAGAAGGGCAAATCTTGTGGGCTAAACTCAATTCTTTTCAGAATGAAAGTCTATTGACGCTCCATTTGGATTTAATTATGAAGCATGTTTTAGCTGGTACGTACAACAAAATACCTCTGCATGCAACTGGGCAGTCCAACAACCAATGAGAGCCATTTAGTTTTAAACAAATTCAACTCCACAGCGGTCAGGTGATGTGTATGACTATTCTTTTACTCTACTATTAGTCACTGCATACAGCCTGCCCCAGTGATTTGATACACCCAGCAGATCTTTGCCAGGCCACACAAAGATTTGGTTGGTTGGAGACGTTCAGACTGGCTTCCAGGCTAGGACAGATCAGCTAAGTTGTGAAAGTATATTGAGTTTTATCCAACGTTTCTCAGACCACTGGCAATCTTTGAATAGATCAGACACCTCCTTAACGTCTACATCGTCTGCAGATTCCACAAATTGTGGCTACTTGTCGTTTAATTGGAAGATGACAGCATGAACATAGTATGGTTCTTTTCCAAGCCACATTTAGGAGTAAATAAAATATGGTTACAAATTAGTCAAGAATTTTCTCTAGAGCCAGTCAAACATGCAGGTCCCATTACCAAACATTCACCCGTCCCCTCGATGACAA
Organism: Mugil cephalus; assembly: GCF_022458985.1. Taxonomy (NCBI): domain Eukaryota; kingdom Metazoa; phylum Chordata; class Actinopteri; order Mugiliformes; family Mugilidae; genus Mugil; species Mugil cephalus. The sequence goes on along the minus strand of NC_061774.1, from coordinate 22,621,331 downwards.
ACTAACGCATGCACAACATACCACTTTTTATGCATTAAAAAGCAAACATTAACCCCCTTTTTTTTCAGAGAGTTTATCAAAAAGCTGAGCATTAATCATGATTTGCAAGTCTGAGATTTATCTCTGTGTCCATTTATTTATTTTTATGGCTGGATCTTAACTTTCTCTGCAATTAACTACCGCTGCCTCACAACTCCAATCATCCCCAACTCTAAATCTGGACATTATGCAACCACCAGGAATTAACGGTATGTAACGCCCACCGTAAATACTCTTCTAATTATCCCTGGTCGATCCGTCAGCGCACAGTGACTTCGGTGTAATAACATCATAAAGTCTGGAGAAGGCATGCACTCAGTGTAACAGGGGCAGGGTTAAGAGTCATTCAGATGTGGCTGAAACGCGCTCTGCAAATCTTCAGTGGAGAGGCCGTTAAGTCCGTTGACCTGTCAGCTGATTGATGCTCAGCGCACATGAGGTGATCATCGAACAAAAGGTCATGACACAAGACTAAGGGATTAAACGCAACTGTTATTGTTTTTTTGGTGTTTACAGTGGACTTACAATTTTAGCTCGTGTTGGTACGTTTATTTGTTGCTTTATCTTTTATTACATCCAAAAATGCACAAAGTGAGAAATCGTCTGCAGACAAACGCACAACAGCACCAGAAACTGACCAGCTGCAAATGCAAATCACGCTGGCCGGCCCTTTATTTTCATGCTGCGGCCCACAACCAAGCTGCAGCCCAGCTCCCTGCTGTGCCAGCCAGATACTGACTGTCGCATCCTAAAGGATTTACAGGCCAATTAGTCCACTGAAGTATGAAGCCGAAATGTGAGCCGAGCGCCATGAGGTCAGCGTTGCAGGCAAGACAGCTTACAGTTGGCTAATCGCCCAAAAACTCTTTCCTCCTTAACAGAAAAAAGTGATCATCACACGAGGGATGTGCACATGATCAGTGCTCATTTATAATGAAGCCCTCGTCGGAAAGAGGCCAGCTAACCCTGGATCCATCTGGTCTCAATCACACAGAAAATACCCTATAGATTTGCATGCTAATTGTATGCAAAGCAGACTCGGTGCATGGGCGAAATGTGTTGGTGGGAGTGGAAGAAGGAGAGCGGGAGAGACTTGTGTAGCCTGCTGCCACACTGCCCCTGTAATATAGAATTACGCATTGTAGAGCTAAACACGAGCTTTGTGATTAACATATATATTCCACTGCCCAGCATCCCCTGAAATTGCATTCACATCTCCGACATGTCCAATTCTGCATCTCACAATGTTCACTCCTCTATGCGCCGAGGTGGAAAGTGAGAGTGGGGACGCCGGTGTGGTGAGCGAGCGTCGAAGATGAACATTTTAAAGTTTGTTGCTGGACAGTTCAAGGGGTTTTTGCAGAATCTTCCAATATCAGTGCTGTGTCTGGAGTTCATTTTCCAGTGAGTTATGGTCTGCCACGGCAAGAGTGTGACATTACAGTGCGTACTATAAGCATAAGCTGAACTGCAGCGGATCTCGTAATTGTATCTCAGTGTGACCAACGTATTTTGCCGGCTTGTCAGGGAACTGCATTGTTACAGACAGTTTATTTCTTTGTGACTTTCCCCAGAGCTGAAAATGAGAAATCACTGTTGTTGATTCTGATTCATTCGGATCAGTTTTAATTCGTAGTCACCACATGGCGGTATTGCCCAACTTCAGTAAATGCATATCTGACAATAATGAATGCTTATGTGTTCAGTTCAGTCTGCCAGTCAGATGAATTCTTGAATAGACCTGGTAATCTACTGATGCTTTGTGCTGGAGGCATCAAGTTGACATCTTTGGTTGTTGCAATAGCAATTTTAGCATTCACTTAATCAAACCACTGCAGATAGAAATTAGGCATTGGGATGTAATTATGGGGCGTGATTCAGTGGATATACCAACAATAAATAATAAAAGAAAAGCTTTTGCATGCAGTTGGATAGTCCTACATCCAATCAATGACTCCCAGATGACAGAGATTGCTATGTTGGTGTTAGTTCTCTGTTCGTCCCTGTATAAAGTCTGCTCAAACAATTTGATAGGCTGCAGAGGAGCGTGGAATTACTGAAATGAAATTTGGTACGAATATTATGATTACAATTTATCCTAGTGGGCAACTGTCAATATGCATTGATAGGGGCGGGGCCTAATGTGTACAGGAGGCTTAGCTTGACAGGTCTCGGCTAGTGTGGCGCTCTGTGTGAAATAGAAAGTCTTCTGCCTCCATTTAGTAGCAATTTATTTAATGTGTATTTAAATTTGTGGAGATAATTAAAAAAAATATATATATGTAAAATGTATAATAAATCAAAGATTTTGCGACCCCCCCTGCAGTACCTCTGGGGACCCCCTAGGGTTTGCGGACCCATTGTTGACAACCTATGCCACAGAACCTTTCAATCCATTTTAACTTGTTTGTGAGAAACAAGAACGAAACACAACAAATATCCAAAATTATGGATAGTAGAATAAACTAAGATGGTAACACCTGTTAGCGCCTGTTAGCACGCTGAGTTCATCCTGGCTCACAGCATCACCGCCCTCACGGTATAAGCTTTGCAGTCTGCAACTGCCACTGCTTTGTGTTTAATGTACATCATTTCTTTACATCTAAACACAGAATCTTCTCACTAAACGTTTTGTACTGTGGCTCCACTACTAATAATAACCAGAAAACACATGCAGCACACGTAGCCGTGCTTTTTTCTCTATGTAATAGATCACGTCATCGGAACACAACAGACTCTGGCCTGTCTGACACTGCCATGAAGTCGATGCGCCGAAGACGCGCGATGGCCTTTGTAAGCGTGCAGCTGTGACTTGATCGCATCTGGAGTCGCCACACCAACAAGTGTGAGAGGTTACTGGAGGAGGAAGCTAATGCATCAATTTATGCTAATTCACAGCGATTATACGTACTCATTAACCTGAGATTCATCACCAGCCTCATTAATGGCACGGTGCGCTAAATGAAGCTAAGGAGGCAGAATAGACACTAGAGTAAATAAACGCAAAGGTAATTTATTGGAAATTACTTCTTCGTGAAGCCACTCGGGTCTTTCCCCACTCAGGTTGTACAGGTCAGACTTTTATTTATTTTTTTGACTGTTTTCACTTTCTAATCAGTATTTTTATTTATTTTTTTTGTATCAGCCAAACAAGTCACTATCCAAGCACACATGGAGCATTTTACAAATTGACAGCCACGAATACACAGGAGTCGCGATCAGGCCTCTATAACGCAAAACTGGAAGATAAATGATGCAATGTGCTGCAATGCACACTGAATCAACATTTCAATTAACTAAAACACTGGTTGCATTGTATATACATGTACTCGTCCTTTTTTTCCCTTTCTCATTCCAATAACATATGTACATGCATGAGTACAGATTGAGAGACAGGCGGTGTGTGGCAGGTGGGGGCTGACAGCATGTACAGTACGTACGGTGCATAAGACAGAGTGAACATGCAAGCCGCTGTGCTTATATATCACTTGTGTCCCCCTGAGCTGCAGCGGGTCTGAGAGCAACTAAAGTGTTTCCATCAGCTGCAACAGTCATTTGGGCCCTTGAGGGGTGAGCATTATTCAGGTGGCTCAGTGATATAGTAAAGACACATACAATCGATGTCCAATCTGTGATTAATGAACCACGAACATGGATCTGTGAATATATTTCTGTGGACGCTGACAAACCGCCAGCTCACTGCTGCGGGTTGTGTGATGCATCAGGAAGTCCTTCAAAAAATAGCGCCATTTTAGATTCTTAATGGCGAGAACCAAGTTGCCACCACAGGGTGCCAGGGATAATGTTCATAGCAGGCTGGAAAGATGATAAGCATGTCAAGGGCACAGTCAGAGAAGTGAAACGTCTGAGCATGCACACTCAGTATTATCATATGCTCTAAGCTCACTTTCTCTTTGCATTTACAAATGTGCCAACCACCAGGGCTTTATCAGATAAGTTGTTAAACTGGTGCTTCCCCGGATTTTGTTGTTGAACTGGTGCTCCAGCTGCAAGCTGACAGGTGACCCCTTTGCTAGCGTATACCATAGACCAAGGCTCTTCAACGTTTTTCAGGCCAAGGACCCCCAAACTGATGCAGAGATTAAGTACCCCCCCACTATATATGTTCTATATTAAACTTGCCCTAGAGCTATATAAATATACATTATTATCATTTTGCACTCATTATTAAACTATTAAAATGATACAGAGGTTCAGATATTTATTTTTTTATTTCAAACACGTGCATCATAGAGTGGCATACGCTTTCTGCCTCCATTTAACCCTTTACTAAAATATGCTGGATTCATGTTAATATGTTTTTAAGTCCCTATGGGGTCTGCAGTACCTCTGCAGACCCCATAGGGGTCACGGGCCCCCTGTTGAAGACCTATGCCGTAGACTGTATAAAGATGGATGACGGAAAAACTAAATTTAAGCCAATGCAAGTAGAGCTCCCCCTGGTGCTTGGATGCAGTATAGCTCATAAGCGCCACACCCTCTGTGTCATCTGCTGCCTGTTTGGGTTTCGGTGTTAAGTTGACACTGAAGTAACGGCTTTAATGTAAACACCTAAGCAGAGCCTAGCTAATGTGGACCTCCCCAGAAATGTAACTACGAACTGTGGCGACACCGAGCATAACAGCCGTGATTGGTCCACATGGTAGTAGCGTGTTTTCTCTTTGGATTAATAAGGAATCGGAAAGGTTAACTGAGGAGGTTTGGAGATACAGACATTTGTATGACTTGTGTCCGGTGAAATTTCAGCAAAATTTTCAGTTGCCATTGCTGAAGGTGAAGCAGGAAGTAGAAACAAAAATTAACCCAACTGGCAAAAAAGACACAACACTCACTAGTATTTGGGTGCCGTTTTTAACAAAGCGAGCCAGACTAACGAGCAAGTATGAAGGTCTCACAGCGGCGTAGGCTACATGTGAAGTTTACTGCGTTTAGTAGTATTAATGTAGTAGTATTTAAAAACGGAATGCGATATTAGTGTCCAGTTGGACCGTGAGAGCTGGAAACAAATAAATGAGTATAGTGTTTAATCCAACCTTTTTTGTAACTGGTGGAGGTAGAGTGCAGTATATGCATATACAGTCGATGGTGCATCCCCCGGTAAAACATGCTCATCTTCACTGTGTAAGCACACAGTTGTCAGTCTGGAAAATTCCAGAGCACATGCAATATAACAAGAGCACTGAGAGTGAAATAAGCATGTGATGAACGCAAACTGTCCTATCAACACTGAGAATCTACCACCACGGCGTGTAAACCACTGTCTGTGATAAAATATAGAAATGAGGAACAAACCAGCATCTGCAAAGAAGCAGCTCCTGTAGCTGCTAGTGGAGCTGACTAGGCTAAAATATGACAGACAGATTAGAGGGAGGATAGAAGACAATGAGGTCTGAATCATAGGCAGTGCTATTAACAGCCATGAAATTATGCCAGAGCTTTTTGCAAATTGCTCGGCTTGGTAATTGTTATATATGTACACACTGGTGTGTGCACAAGAGACGGACTGAGCTGAGACATAAGTCTATAATTACAGATCTGATGCTACGTGTATACATAAATACAAAAAAGCACTCTGTGTCTGAGTGGTATTTTGGTAGCAGGAACGGGAGGCACAGAATACAAGCGGAGTGAAAGAGACAAAGAGGTGGGAGATCCACTCAAGTAAGGCAGTGACAAGTGGTTTGTTGGTACTTTGGTCTCTCCCTCAGTTCATTAAATCCTCACTGTGTCTGCACCCAAGAAGCACTACACAAGAGAACAGCTCAGTTCAGTCTTTATCGAGATCACATGCATGTAATGTGGTGCAATATGTACATCAAAATATTAAGAATTCACAATTTTAAAAAGCTCCTGCTTTTGAAGTGAATGAATGTTTGTTGCTCCTATGTGCAGGAATGTCAAAGACATTTTAGTTGAGGAGCTACATTTAGTCCCAAGGGGGGCCGGACCAGTAAGGTTATAACATAATGAGCTATATAAATAAATAAATATGCCAAAAATTTTAAAATAAAATAAAATGCCAATTTCAAATATTTCCCTTTGTTTTAGTGCAAAGAACTACATTGTGTCTACATTTAATGAACTATCCCTTTTACAAAAATTGCAAAGAACAGTTTCTTTAATTGAAAAATTACAGTCAAATTCATCCTGCTGGCCAAACTGGACCCTTTCGTGGGCCAGTTTTGGTCCCTGGGCCATACGTTGATACTCCTGGTTTAGAGCATGAATCACTGAGAGTATGGTTTATTATTCACTTTTATTTTTTCTATTAAACAGATCTGCTAAGCTTTTGTCATTTTGTTTGAAAACCTTCAGTCGGTGAAGTGGAATGTCCACGACCAGGTGTTTAGCCGTTCACACGTGCCAAAGTGTCCTTGAGCAAGACATTGGACACAGAATCCTCACATCCTGTGGAAAGCTGTAGAAAGCTGCATATGAACACCAGAACATTTATCATTCTTTTAATATTCCCACAGTGATGTAACCTAAGGGAATCCACTATGTTTACCTGCATTAAATCACTCTGCTGCAAAGTAACCCTACATGTCAATACATATTCTTTTCAAGGAAGGAGTATTAATTTGCTGAACTATTGGACCTCAGCCAGCTGTGAAAGCAAACTCGGTTATAATTGAAGGTTCATCATTTATTCCTGAATGTTCATTTACACCGTTTATTGTTTTCTTATTTAATTGGATGTTTATGTAATTTGTAGCTTAACCATTGTTTCTCGATGAGTGAGTGTGACTATTATAACATGAACCACATGAACCTTTCATAGGTTAAATATAAACATGTCAACAGGGAATTCTTTTTTTATTTTTATTTTTTTCACTTAAACAGATGGTGTTTACCCTATATGGAGAATTTGCAAGTTACATCAGGCAAACTTTGGAAAGCCAGTTCATAACACAGCGTTTACATGGCCTAGATGTAGTCTCTTCATAACTGCTACGTTTTTCTACGTGGATACCTGTAAATAATTATTATACATGTGTATATAATATGAAATAAATTAAAAAGGGATTGTAACATATCAGCCTGTGTAATAATGAATGCTGTTGGGAGTCAAAGAAACATAATTTAATTCTAATGTGCACGGCTGGTTTATAGCTTTGAATGACAATAAAAAAAGTCTTATGTCTATGCTCAGGAGTTGTGGGCTGCATGCACATTAGGCACAGATGCCCACGTTTGATTTGTACTCCTCACTTTCCCACTGGCCTGTACTCATGCAGTTCCCTACCTGACTATGCTCAAGCCATTACAATCCACCTTTTCTATGCTTAAGAAATGCTGTATCTGTTCTCTTTGCCTTATAGCTGATTAGCGTTCAAGTTCCATGCTTGGCACCAGCTGTCCAACTGAACCCTGGCAAGTTTGCAGCAGTAGGGGAGTTTGCTGAACTTGTGTACATGGTCGCAACGGTGTAATTTCACAATTCAAACAAAATGGACTACGAGGCAAAAAATGTGCATACTGTCGGTGCAGTTTGCTTGCTGAGAGTACACCATTAGCCTCCCCATGCCAGATTTCCATTACTCCAACTATCATCTGCGTCCGTTAGTAGTTTTGTGCATCTACAAAATAAAATCACGTGTTATTGCTGTTTCTTGGGATGTGTGATCACCAGTTGCGCACCGCTTTGTATTTGTCTTCACAGATGGTTCAGCGTTACATAATAGCCTTTGATTTGGGAATGCATTCTCCAGCTGCTCTCTATGTGCATCCTTGATTGCTCCCAAACAAGTTTCTCCTACTCGGGACTATTTCAGGCATTGTCTCTCCAGACTGTCACTCACTGTTGTAATGCGGGAGGCTAGGTACCTTGCATTCCTCACAAAGGGGAGACAAACGGATTTACACAAAGTGAGAGAGGGTAAGAGAAACATTTATTTTGAGTAATAGAGGCTGTTACGTCCATATGTACAGCATGGCATTTACATTGATCAGGCATAAATTTATGACCACCTGCCTAATATTCTATAGGTGGCTCCAAAACATTTGTGCTCCTGTAGTGTCTGGCAACAGAATGTTGTTAGTGGGGGGCTTTTGGGTTCTGAGCATTGAGAGGGGTGCCCTCAGTGTATCAATCTTGTTCCAGTGCATCCCACAGACACTTTATCAATTTGGGAACTAGTGAATTTGAAGGTCAGGTCAACACGTTGTGCTGTTTTTCATGGTTTTTGTGTTGTTCTTAAGTTGTTCTTGAATGTGTGTGTGGTTGCTGCCATCAAGGAGTATCATTGCTAGGGAATGTGGGTACTGGGTCTGGTCTAGTTTGGTGGTAGATGCCTAAATAACATCCAAATATATATATAGAGAGAGAGACCCATTCAAAGAAGAAGAAAGCTCAGAATCATCAAAACAGTGAAATCTCAAAGAGTGATGAGATGGATGAGATGCACGGCAACACATTCTGATGCATTGGATTTTATTAATTGATGCATTCAATGTGTCACATACTGTCAGGTAGTCTGAGAATTTTCTCCCAGGATCAGAACATGTCATACTTTATTATGCAGTATATTTTTTATTAATTACCAGAATATGCCAAGTCAAAAAAGGTACAATATTTACCTCCGACATGTAGTGAAGTGGAACCAGAAAGTTGGCATTAGTGCCAAGTAAAACACAAGGTGGACATATCCTATGCAAACACACATAATACATGGAGGTCATTTCTTAATCGCCAGGTAATATTAACTCTATTAAACAGACGACAACCCATAGACAGATAATATCTTTTCTCAATTGTTTCATCTCATCATCGTACCTAACGACACAAAATGTATCTGATACTGACTGCTATCTGAACCGCCTATATAGATTGTTAGAGTACAATATAACATACTTTAATTACTTTTTCCTTTTGGTTTTGACTTTAAAAAATCGACTCTTGGACGTGAGTCAGGGAGTCGGATGATTTAAACTAATCAAAAAAATACAAATGCTCGTTGGCCATCCACCAGCCGTCAAGTGGAGCGTGCTGCAGCAGTGATTTGGGTCATTTTTTCACGGGTGTTTTAATACATAGATCTACTGAAATGTGCACTTCTTCTTGTGTCATTTAATATCCTTTTTTTGGGGGACAATCAGACAGTTCAATCAGCAAAACAAGAAATGTGCTTCGCCCGAATCTTCGAGTGTGCTAAATGAAGTCCCGCTTTCCCCGTGGGTCCTTCTCCATGATTGCTGTTGATTAATGGACAAGATGTCCAATCAGCCAGTCACTTTCCTAAATACTTTACGAAGGCTAGAGAAACAGGAGATGTACAATGGAAAGTAAAAAGATATCCATATACATATGGCTCGGTATTGTGTCAGCGGTAAAGCTGTTACTGAAGTGGCCACTCCTATTCTTGGCAAAGAGCCCCCAGGTCCCATAAACTCTAAAGTCATTCTTCATTAACTGAACATTGGAGGACTCCTCAAGGTGGTTCAGTATTAAGGTCAGGAGACTGAGGTAGTCACTCCACAACATTGACTTATTTTTTATTTTTTTTCTCTTACTAAATGATTGGTTTTGTGTTTTAGAATCTGCTGCAAAGTCCAATTGTCTCTCCATGTGTAGCATTTTCTGAAATCATGCTGCATGCATCTTGCTTAGTCAAATTCCGGGACTAACCGGTGCAATATTATTGGAAATACTGTTGAATTTAACCTTGATTTCGGTCATGTTCGAAGGGCAGCCGAAAAAAACTTCTGACATGGACTCAACACTGTGTTCTTGCAAACAGTCTTGTGATTGGGTGTACTTTTGCGAGACAGTTTTGATTTCATGAAATCCAAGAATAACCAAATCGAAGTATCAACAGTGAATGGGGATGTTGGTAGTAGTAGTATCAGTCCGTGTGTTCTCACTGCAAACTAACTGCTCCAAAAAGGAATTGCAGTCAGACTCAACTCGATTAATTTGTTCCAAAACGAACAAACCGCCCTGAGGAGGAAACACCAGGTTTCATAACAACAACAACAGGCTAGTTATGAAATCACTCTCAGTTCCTTGTGCTCCATCCTTACAATTCAGAAGCCTGTATCCAAATGAGCTAAACCTCTGTTGGTCTACCTGACGGTTTCTTGGTATCGGGAGAAACCGTAATCTTTAATTTGAACATTGCTTGTTGGCATTCTTCAAATCTTTGGAGAGCTTTTTAATTTCTTTTCTCATTTTTACCACTTTCCCCATGAGTCATCATAGAGTAAAGTTAAACCACAGAAAAGTCAGTGCTGAAGTGCGGAAACTAACTCCGAGATACATTTGAAATTGCGTGTCAACTTGCTTATGTCTCTGTGTATTCAACGATTATATGACCTTTTTATATAATCACCAAACAAAATGGCCAGAGTTTTAGTTCCTTCACTTCTTATAGCTTAAGAACTTCAGGCCTTGATTGGTTCGCCGTACGGGGAGTGCGCTGCATCAATCAAGGCTCAAGCATTGCGAGCATCAGTATATGGATTCTTCTGTCTGTATGTTATTTATGACCATTGCAAGGAAATGTCAATCAGTGAAGAATTTTACAACCCAGACATAAACTGGCCTCAGTGTAAGTGGTGCACGTTTGCTTATTTGCTTGTACCATGATTACAAATACAGCTGTACTAAGTTAATTGGACTTTAAAGCACGTGAAAAAAATGAACCAAATAAAAGACACGTTCGCTCTGACACCTGACTTCTGCGCAACCTCCTCTGACATACGCCGCCATCTTCCTTTTCCCCCCCTCTCCCACAGCAGATGGGAAACTTAACATCTGCGGTTCGGCGATGCTTTCAGCTGGGAGCTAATGTTCTGATATCAATTAAAGAGCACGGCAGAGTGGGGAGGGGGCAAATGGCAGTCGCCATTGATGTGGGAATTTCAAAATTAAGCAGTATTCCCCTTTAACCAAAGCTCTTGAAATGGTCTTCCCGGGTGGATTGGTTTCTGTGTCAAACTGTGGAATCTAATGAATCCAGCGCAACAAAGTCCCCATACTACTTCCTCTTATGTTTAATTTGACGCCTGACTTTTGTGGCGACCGCTGTTGCACAATCACACTCTAATTTCCCCCCAAAGCAAAATTTGCCCAGTCTCACGACGCGCAGGCACCAATGATTAACTGTGAGCAATTACTATTTGAATAGGGGGCCTTCCTTGTCTTCTCTTTGCCCCACAAAAGGCAGACTAGCTATTAATACTGAAACACGCTGCCGCCTTTGTTTTGACCTGTCACTCTGGGTGGATTTCTCCATTCTGGAGACACCAGTCATCTGCACAAGTTAGAACACGTTCAGTTGCAGGAACTTCGGCACAATCCCAATTTCTCGCCAGAAGACAACCGAAGAGGAGAAGGGAGGGACTGATTGTCTCGCAAAACACAGCTCATCACACGAAACCATTCACTGGTGGCAGCCCTGACTGATAAATGCAACGGCAGCTCTCGTTTGTCATCACTTTGCGGGAGGAATTCTCTGGCTCATGTAACTTTTTGAAAGGCAGAGTGGGTAATTTGAAGTGCAATTACATTTCTGACTCCCGTCATAATCGTCGCCAACTGCTTCCGATACACAATGTATGGTAGAGAGAAGCTGTTTTATAGCGGGAAGAGATTTAAATCAGAATATAGACATTGTATTTGCTGTTGCGGTTTTGGCTCCCTTTCAGGTAATTAACTCACCCTTTTACACGGTCGGGAGAGAAAAACAGTGATTATGAGTTCATGGCATTCACAGTTCAGTGTTAATCATTCGTTCTAGTTGGATTTTTGAGTGGACACACATACTGGGAGAGTGATTCAAGTGGCAGCGCACACGGACACAGAGAACCATTTCATTTTCAGTCATTCTGAGGAACTGACTCATCGACTGATCATGTCCATTTACAGCTGAAAACTACACTGAGACATTTGGGCACTGTACTCAACTGCTGCCTGCCTCTGCAAGATTCGGTTAGTGACAAACATCTGCTCACGGTCTGACGGCAGCCTCAGCTCTCTGACTTACGGATTTACGGCTCTTTAAAGGCAGCCGAACCTTGTGGATCGGATCCTTTAAAAGAGTTGCTCAAAATATTTGCCCATTTTGATATTTATTTAATTTTTAAGATGCTGCTCTGGGGGTAACTTTTTTTTTTTTATCCTCAACATCCCATATCTCTGACTCTATCTAGACAGATGCTTTATCGGTTCGTTCACGAACGTCACAACTTTAGTAACTGCTGCTCTTATTTGCATAATAAATATTTGCATAATGAATATTTGCATAAATAAATAAAAACTTAAATTAAAAAAATGCATGCAAATAAATAGATTAAATGGGGAAGCCATCTGCTATTACAATGGTCAGTGTATAACAAAGCATAATAAACATTTTATAAATTACATATTTTACACTTTAAGTTTAAGCATCTAAATTTACTGTGATTTCAAAAAATTGTTGAATTATCTCATTCATTTAATTATTTTTGATTGCGCCATTTTAAAAAAGTGAAACAAAAGGACAAAGGAATCAAATACAGATGTAAATGCAGTGAAACATGGCGAAATAAAATAAGTAAAACAAATGTTTTAATAAATGTGTTAAATAGGAAACTATATAAAGAGGTATATCACTACAATGGTAAATATAAACTGAAGCACATTAAAATAAATACTTCTTTATAATGTTGAGTCATATTTTACAAATAACATAATGCATATATTGATTTTAAATTTTACGTGGAATTGGAGAGATCTATATTGATTTTTGATATTGATTAATTCAATTTAAAAAATGTACTGTTGCCTAAATACATACAATATAAATGCTTATACTGTACCTCAACAAAAAACAATCAACATTTAATTAACTTTTCACTCAAAGTAGACGGTTTTGTGGTTGAGTTATTTTGCCATAAAACCTAATTCTTCCATATTCCCCTTCAGTTCTCTGATGAATTCAGAGCTTTGGTGTGAAATGTTTTTATTGGCTGACACACTAATAAGGAATTTAGACCTCGGGGACCTAGACTCATCAATCAAAACACTTTAATTAATGTCAGAACTTACGGTCCAAAACATTCTGATTCAGGATGAACAGGAATTAAAGGAGCATCACCTACTTTTCAAACATCCAATGGCAACAACTAGTCCGAGACCAAGGGCATTATTTGAATTCTACGTCCACGTTTGCCGAGAGAAATTACACATAAGTGCATTTCTGTGCAAATGGAGTGCCGACTACACTGCAAACCGGTCAACTGTACACAGACACTGTTTTAATTTAAATGAAGCTGCTTCAGTTTGGACGGCGTCGCTGTGTTTCAAATTTCAGCTGCACATTCCTATTACCTTTAATCTGAAATGATGTGATCATTAAGGGGATAAAGGGCACGCTGTCAGCTTTAATTTGTGCTTATTTTCCCACGCTGTTGAAGACAACATGTAAATTCCAGTTTTCAGAGCCTCTGTCTGCATCTCATTTACACTGATGAACCAATCATTCTTCCTCTAAGTGATGATATTCCATCAAATGTCATTTAAAACATATATTTTAAGGGAATGTGTTTTTCTTTTTTAAATATATATATTTTTATGTACTGTCTGATAGCATGATCACCAAATGCAGTGCATCAGTGTATGTTGAATATTCTCTAACCTCTGCATCAATCTTTACATTAATTAAAGACATGGTCCAGTGGATTTCCTCTTTTTAAGATTTTTAAGACTCAATTAATCAGGTCTTTTATGTTTTTATGGTGGATTAAGAGTTTACACTTCATTTTGAATAAATTAAGTTTTATATCCATTGTAGCTGGGGAAATCTGTCCTCATGCTTAACTGCTAAATAACTGGTTTGTAAAAACTTTAATATTTACTAATCAACAGTTTATCATTTCTAAATTAAAGTATGAAAATACAATTACTAAACAAATTAAAAAAATTGTGTGTGTGTGTACGAGTTATCTAATGGTTTCCACTGAATTTAAATTTTACATTTGTTGTTCAATTCATTTTTTATTTTTATCATTTTAATAATGTATTTGCCAGAGCTTATTTTTTGGGCTCTTTCTGTCACTTTTAATCTGCCACATTCAGACTAAATAAGATAAAAAAAGAAAAAAAGAAAAAAGAAACATCCAGAAGCTAAACAGATCCAACTACTTGTGTTATTTGTATCGTTACTCTACAAAACCTAATTTTTTAAATATAAAAAGAGTTTTTTGTTCTTTTTCTTTTTATAACCCCTTGGGAGATTCTCATTTCTACTTTGCTTCTTTAAAACTAGTTCAAAGATGTAAATTGTTAAACTGTGAACAATTGTGAACTGTTCTTTGAAATGCAGCTCCACCGGCAACCGTGTGGCGACACGCTGCCTCTCAAAGAAAAGCGATATTCGATTTTAGCCTCATGAATATGTCATTAGGTGATGAATATTTAAACTCGTACGAGAGTTTCACCATATTTTGTAGTGGCGAGGTCTCAGTTGGTTTGACTGAGTTTCAGACGCTGACTTCATAAGGTTGACCTATCGACAGCGTCTTGCAGTCTGGGAAATAAGCTAAAAAAGAGAAGCTGCTTGACAGCCTGACAGAAAAAAAAAAAAGAACTTGGCTCTCTCTGGATGTCTTTTTAAAGTCTGCCTCTGTCTCTCCAGTGTCTCTTCTGTCTCCTTATCTGTGTCTCTGTCTCCACGTGTTTCCCTGGTTTTATTAATAAACACCCTCTCACCATACTTAACCTCTTTAACCTCTTCCTTTTTGTCAATCTTTCTGTATCGCCTTCTCCCTTCCTTATATGTCTTTTTCCTCCTTCCCTACCGACCTTCCTCCCCCCCTTGCACTGGCTTTTTAAAGAGCCACTCTCCCCCCAGGGAGCCCTCCATGTCATTACTCCAGTCCTGGATTCAAAATGTCATTAAAGTCACTGCTTTAGACAGAATTCATTTCAATTAGACCCAGTCACCCTGGGACTCCCAATCCCAGTATCTTTGTCTCCGTGGTCCCTTCTCCTTCCCTTCTGCCTCCCTTTGTTCCATCTGTAAATGGGAAGAAGGTGACATTGATGCGAACAGAATGATCCCGCATTAACAGCGCTTTTTTGTTTACAAAACCTGGCCTTATCCACATCATCGCATATGCAAGTCCTCTTTTGAAAGCTCACAATTTCAAGTGTAAACAACTGAAAAGTTAAGGGCGTTCGTGAAGTCAGAATGAAAATGGCTGACAGACATTTTGTTTAGAAGTTTCATATTCTCTGGAGTACCACAAGGCTCTGTGCTTAGTGCCCTTCTACTGTGAATGGGAGGAAATTATTATTTTTTTTGGTTCTAGTTGGTTGGCTGTTGAACAAATGCTTGAGCTTTCAGGAGATTTCTCTTCCATAGCTGGAACATCGTGCAGGGAGTTGAGAGGCTCCTTATCCTTGAGGATCTGTGTAAGTCACTTTGGAGAAAAACGTTTGCTAAATGAATATTTCTAAATGTAATTGTAGTGCTTTTTAACCTTAGGGCACCAATCAGAGATGCTGCTAATTGGTGATTTCCTACAGAGGATAAGTTCTAATGAACTTACCCTCTGTAGCAGATGTACAGTATCTCTTGGCCTCATGTGACCCACTTTTATCATGGTGATGATGTTTTTTTTGCCACTGGACTACAAGTAATGATGGACCATCCTTTCGTTTTACTTAGTTAAGCAGTTCTTGTCATAAAATGGATAACTACTGTCCATGAATAACGCCGTTTGCTGTATCCCAACACTATCTCGTCACACTGGCACCTGAGTCTGACCTCCCAGCCTCAAAGCAAGACCAACTTTCCCACCAACAAATGGTTTGTAGTAGAAAGTTGGCTCAGGGCTACTCTGATCTGCCGGAACAATCCCAGTTGTGTGAGCAGGGTTTATGTGGTTATGTCATGAATGTATTTGTTGAGAATGGCTTAATTGCTTAAAGCCACAATAACTATAGAGTGTTACCTGACCTGCTTTGTAACCTTCTGTGAATGATGAAGAAAATGCCGCATCTAAAAATATAGTGTATGTGACACACAGTACATTATATAAAACCCACACAAGTAGCACAATTTCATCATGTTCTCATCATGACAATAAAGACTCTGGATGTCTTTGTCATCCCTGTGTGTTACCTGGGTGCACATATATGCCTTAAATTACCTGTCAAGAGGCTTGAAATGATGCTGTTTGAAAGCTCTACACGTAACCATTAACATCCAGATCCAGATTAGACCCTTGTCACATGTTTTTCTCTGTTGATGCTGGTACAATGTTTGCACACACAGGTTGATATTTCAGTCAAGTCACTTGTTAGATTGACACATTCTGGATGATAAATCTATGGTATTTAATGCTAGCACATGCAATCACAAACCCTGGTCCACTGTGGAAACTGAATTTACCATGCCGAAAAGATGTATTCTAAAAGTATTCCGCAAGAGACAATACAGCCGCAGCATAGACACATTATGTATGTAAATACTTGTGTTCGTGGGTGCATATGTGTATGTACGTATGTACGTATGTATGGAGTTGTGTATATGCATATACGTATCACATTTTTCTATAACCTTGCATATTTTGTACTAAAAGAAAACAAGGGTTCGACATTTATGAGCCATGCTTCAGTCAAAGCCCTTTTTATATGTTCACGGTTGTGTGATGATTTTTGATGCTGGCCAAAATAAAGTACATTCATTCAAATATATATATATTTTTTTATTTCATTAGCACATAATATCCTGCACTATGTAGCCTAATGCCAGTATCACTCTTTAGGCTCACCAGAAGGCAGCAAACAACATAGCGAGGAGAGGTCCAACTTGCATATGAACGCCCATTCATCCATCCATCCATTTTTTTATCCGCTTATCCTTGGTTGGGTTGATGCTGGGGCTAAGCAAAGAATTCCAGACATCTCCCTGCCCAGCAATGCATCCAGTTCCTCTCGAAGGACTCCAAGGCCTCTTCCAAGACCGGTGGAGAAACACACTGAATCGTTCACATGAATAGTCAAGCTGCAAGTGTTTATTTGCTAAACATATGACTTATTATTTGCTGCAGTTTGCGTCTCTGATTAAGGATTGTGGCTCATCGGCGGCGCAGTGAGACGTTCCCAAATTTCTCTTGAATGCAAAACCTTTAACGCATTCAATAGTCGTTGGGACCGATCGTGTGACATTTTCAAATTTATTTATTGTTCTTTTGTAAAGAGGAAAAGCTTCAATGTTGGAAAATGAACAATCAAACTGATAAACAGTGATGAACAGCGCTATTTATTTTGCTCCACAATAAAGATTTTTTTCAATTAAGAAAATCAAACATTCATCTCTGTTTATTATGCAGACTGTGTAAGAGTGTGTAGCAGTTGTGTTCTGCTGTGGTTATCTGTGGTTATTGTGTACGTGTGCGTGTGCGACAGCTAAGGAGTTCAGCAGTGTTCTGCTTTGTCTTGATATCTGCAGTAACCTCCCATTAGTCATTTCTATTACCAGGCTCTTGGGGGGAGCAGTGACACTGGGAAAGGGGGAGAGAAGAAAGAGATAAAGAGAAGGTGGGTGAAAAATAAAGAGGTTGATAAAGAGGAGGCGGGTGGGTGGGGGTGACTAAGAGCAACGGAGAAAGAGATAGATATCAATGACAGAACGGTAGTTGAAAGGCAGAGAAAAGGAAGAGATTGCAGAAAAGTGGGTGACACAGCAGAAAGAGGGGTTAAAGAATAGAGGGGAGAGGTGGGGGTGGGGAGGGGGAGATGGGGCTGATACTGTGGACTGACACAGTAAAGAAAGGGCAGAATGAAAGAGAGATGCAGGAACAGATTTAAACAGCGGAGATAGACAGAGAGCAGAGAGATAAGGAAGTTGAAGGTAGAGGAAGACGACCAAGAGAGAGGGAGGCAGAAAGAGTGACGTGACAGAATAGTAAAGATGTAGGGAGAAAAATGAGGTACAAAGAGAAGGGCTCACTGTGCCACAGTGTGAAACGATAACAACGTATTACTCATTTTCCTCCTTTTCTCAATTTTTAATCCTCATTATTCTCTTTCTTATCTCTTTATCTTTCTATCCTCCTTGTTATTTCCATGACAGCACTAACACAGCTGAAAAGATACAATCTTATAATAGGGTTATGTATGGAAGCCCAACACGGCCAATATTTAATAACCAATTATATCAGGAATGTCTGCAAATAAAGCAAAGTGGAAAAATCATGAACATGCTTAGGCTTTCCTTTAAACCACTTTCATCAGCTCTGGCTAACTGCTAACACAGATGGCAGAGGGTCTTCAACGTTTCTGACAAAAACATACCTAACCACGGGACAGTGAGTCACCAAGCTATTCATTTAGCGATACAGGAGCTGAATTGCCTTAAGTGCTGACTGAAAGATAACGTCTTCTGCCTCCATTTATCATTTATCATGATAATGTGTATTTAAAGACATTTAAATTTGTGGGGAAAATTGTGGGGTTAAATAAAAATTATATATATAAGCTTAAGCCGGGACTTCCCATCACACAATGGACTGACCCACCAACCAGAGGGCTGAGCACATAGTTCCAGATAGACAAGGAACCAAATCAGACTTGCAGACTATTTTGTCAAAGCAGAGTGTAACTGAGAGTGAGGACAGGAGGTATAAAGACTGTTCTTTGGCCTTTACCCAAACTGAAAATACGCACAAATGAAATTTTAACAGTGGATTCTGCTGCATGGACAACCATTGTCACAGTTCAACCTAGCCATAGTGGGAACATGTTTTCTTTTTTTTACACAAGGATTGGTGGAACGCCGTATTTATAGATGTAGGCTAGCTGTATGTAGTAAAACTTGACGTCATTTAATCCCTGTTAACCCCGTAACAAATTTTCGATCACTGCTTTGAGAAAAATCAGGTAATAGAGTCTACAGGTAACATATCGGAAAGGCAGCTTTTGTTAGCAAGCATGCTAATGTTAGCAACCTTACAATAATGGTGGCCTTGTTTCAGTGATTTACAGTTTTTATGTGTGGTTGTTAAGTGTAACCACACTTGTTGACTGCACATTTCTAACTTGTTTTAATTTTTTTTTTTTAGAAGAAATACAATAGTGTGTTAACATTCACTAAGCCTACAGATATTCAATGTTTATTTCACCCTCAAATGGTTATTGTTGGTTAGTTTTGTAAAACGTCTTGACACAATTTGTATTGCTATTGACGCTATACAAATAGAATTAAATTGAACTGAATTAGTGGTAACGTAGCATAATGCAACAGTAATAGTAACATTTGAGGCAGAGCTTGACAAAGGCCAATTGACATGAAAAAGCATTAGAAAAAGTTAGAAGAAGTTAATATTATTGTTATTATTCAAAGCTTCACTTATTTTATCTCAAATACGGAGCTAAGTCCTATTGGTTGGGGGACCACATAGAGATGATTTTTCTTTATCTTTCTTCTTTCTTTCTTTTTTTACTTTTAAAACCCGTTACAACCCAGAGTATGAGCTTCAGTTAATGAGCTACTTCTGTTTAATTTAGAAAGATTTGGCATTATCGGCTCTCTCGTTTTGGGATAAGAGGCTAGTTTCGCATTCTGTTTTGATTTCATATTACTGCATACACTTAGAAGAATTCTGTGTAAGAGCACAAGGTTTAGAGATGCTACTCCTTCTTGTTTTCCGCTCCTCTCTGTTCATGTGTTTTGTTTTACTTTGGAATCATTGCACATTAAAATATAACCAGCCAACCGAACCTCTTAGTTACGTTTTATCATCATTAGTGTGGTTTTGTTGTTGCGTTAGCTACCAGGGGATACTTAGCTTGAGTTTGAATATTATTTATTTGTAGGATATATACACTTATATTGCTTATATATGCAATATAAACATCTCTATGTGTAATGAAACATGATAAATATGCTGTGTCGTCTGAGTCTGTTTGCTTGTGTTGGAGCAGGGATACCTACTTCCTTGTAAATTACCATGGAGGGTGTCCTAAATGAGGTCCATTTGAACCAAAATGTTTTATTTGCCACTGCCACAACCGACCATGCCAAGAAAGAGACAAAAAGGCAAGCCAGACGACAAGTGCTGTGAACACTGTGTCACCCCAATAAGGACTGTGGCAGAGTTAAAGATGAGATAGTTTGACCTAAAAGAAAAGGTACAAAAAGAGAAAAGGGAATATCAGGTTTTTAGAGCACCAAAAAGAAACCAGAGACATCCAGAGAGACTCTTTCACAAAACGTAGTACACACTCTGTGAAAGTGGAACCATTAAAATGTGTACTAACTGCAATCATGAGCATAATCATTTTCCCATAACACTTTTGGGAAATACATACCATTACTTTTCACTCACTGGTTTTTACAGCATTTAATCAAGTGCATGACTACCAACTGGACCGGACGTGGAGCCATAACACTAACCCCATGCCCTGTTCATTCAGCTTTTTACTGCACCTCTCCGTCAAAGAGAGTAAATTACTCAGCCATGCACTTTGCACATTTTACTCATATGACTCATCATTAACGATGTAATAGCTTTCCTTTACATGAAGACTGGAATTTAATAGGAGGGATTAGGGAAGGCGGTGTGCAAAAGTTTAAAACAAAACATTAATCTGGCCACCTGAGATAATACGGAGCAGGAGATAAGGCATGTAGCGTGTTCACATTAACTGAGGTGTTTAATGTTTGGGGAGTGATTATTAATGGAGGGGTTTATGAGGTTCGGTGCTGTGAGTAGTTCAAGGGGACGCTGAGAGGAACAAATGTCAGTCACGCATTTTTGTTTGGAAAGGCCAAGTCAATAGTTGAGGAAAACTTTTGCATGTTATTAAAATACAATATGAGACTAAACTTTTTATTCGTTCTTACCATTTCTGCGGTGGTAACCGAGCTGCAGACACCCACTAAATATATGTACATACGAGCAATTTACTGGATTATGAAATAAGAGCAGTCCATTTAGCCCATTTAAACAGTAAATGCAGGGTATTTATGTAGCGCCTTTGTCGAAACTGGTCGGTTCCTCTTTAACGAGTCGAATAGCAGCAGGAAGCTTGTTGTTATAACAGTGGTTTAAGTACTGTTGGATAGAGAAAGTACTTTAGGGTCATTTTTAGCTGGAACAGTACGTCCGTAACGTCGAACGCCAATAATGATCTGTAATAATGTGTAAGTACTACCTGTGCCAGACAGTATTTTATTTTGCTAATGAAGCTAACACATTTAGATTTTGGTGTGATGGACCATACCAGAAAACATACACTTCCAACACTGCAGTATGATATTTAGACACAGATTTACATTTATTTGTTTTTAAAGTGATATGGTCATGACATTCTGAGCCAAAGAGACAACTTCTGATCAGTGTGGAACAGTTCATCCTGAGAAAATAAAACATTAATTAATCGTTACAAAATCCAACAATGCTGCAAAGTATTTTCCTCCAGTCCAGGCTTAGGCTTGCTCTGAAGGAAATGCTATTCACGTCTTCCCCAGCCCTTTGTTGCCGGTTTGTTGTACACTCATATTTGAAGCTGGCAGTTTGAGTGAAGAATGAAGGGATAGAAAAAAAAAGTGAAATCTGTCTAGAGAAGGACGGCTTCTGGAAGTCGGCCAATCAGAACAGACTGGGCTCATCCAGAAAGTGGGCCCAAAACACAGAGGCCCGGTATAGACTGTTTCAGACTGACGCTGAACTGAGGAGCTCTATGAAGCAACAGTGAAATAAAATCCTGTTTTTTGTAAATCATCAACTGTACACCAGGAGAGCCTCTGACTAAAAATGCAGGCATGGAAGTATGCATGATATGTCACGTTTATTCACCTTCTACTTTGAATTTTGTTTTTGTTTTTAAAGTTATTTATATAACACAATGTCAGTGTGTTAAATACATAAAGGAGGCAGGACAATAGAAATAAATGACTGTCCAATCTGAACATGAGAAGCGACCTCAAAGTAACTACTAGCAAGCTGTTTAATTTTAGTGGCTATAGATAAACACTACAAGTTTGAGATAACAGCAAACTTTAATTACCACAATTAATTGTCGTTTAAGAAGTCTTATCCCAAAGTCTTTAAAGATGTGAGGGTTTCTGGTGCTTATGGGACTTTATTTCTGAATGATAACTTTAAAGTGCAGAGATACTACTGAAGCAATCATCAAACCATGGTCCCTATTAATCACCATATCTTTATCCATGTTCGTTTTGTGTGTGTGTGTGTGTGTGAAAAAAATACAGGTTATACAGTACTAAATCATACGTCATACATTACCACATTCCACTGTCACTTCATGGAATGAAACTGACAACATCTTTGTTGGAAATATAAAATAGAGATGGGAACTTCTGTAACTGGGAATGTTCTCTAGTTGCACCTTTCAGGGGTAAAGCTGTCAGAGTCCAGGGCAGTTGGCATCGTGTTTTCGACTCAGATAAATGTAAAGACCTGATCTGAGTCAGAGTTTTGCCTTATGATCTGTCTGTATGCATAATTACACAGGATAAGATGTTCCCTTAGCACAATCCCTTGTGCCAAGATCCAAGGTAAAACACATTTAGTCCACTTAAAACTGACCAGCAGGCTAGCAGTCAGCTACCAACTAGCTACCAACAGCAGTAGGCAGCATGAGGAACATCATTGGGGTTTTATAGTGGACACCTCCCTTCGCAGATGTTAAGTTAGGCCCATGAAACCTCAAGAAGACTTAACAATAATTCCAGCATCCTGGAGTCACCACCCCCCCCCCCCCCCCCCCCCCCAGGTTAGCTTAGCCCTTTTTACCGCCATTCAACAAAATACACAATTGTGTCAGTTAGGTGTCCGAGCTACGTCTGTCCCCAGGAAGGGAAGGGATGGGATGAGGATAAAGACCCTGGTTCGGGTAGGGGATGGGGATTGAGGATGCAGGACTATAAATAATAGAGTATGGGGGTGGAGGGGTGTCCCCCAATTCTGTGTGTTTGAATCCGGCTTTGCTTTTAATTGTGCAAAAAAAGAAAAATGAAAATAAAAATGTTGGGACCGTATGTAGAAACCATCTAACATCACAGAAAATGGCGCTCTGTGGTAAAACTGTTGCTCTGGATGCATTTTGCCATTAGAATACTCATCTCATCTTCTACTACCACTTATCCTCGCTAGGGTCGCAGCGGTTGCTGGAGCCTAACCCAGCATCTAACAGTAAAACTGAGTTTAAATGTCTTTAAAAGTCAAATACAGTTGGTTTGGGGCTCATTAATCAAAAATTAAACGGATAATTAGAGCCAAATCCATAGGAATATTCATGGTCCCTTCGTACATTACTAGCCTAATGTCACAAACACACACACACAGACAAATCTGTAAATTGGTACACAGTCATATCCAAAAGGCCACACACACAGCAGCAGCAGCACACAGCCATTTCCGAGCTAGTGGAGACACCATGGCTCCCTGAACCAGTAAATCACCTTTCATCTCTCCTAAAGCAACTCCTCAGCTTTCTCATTCCGTTTGTTTCTCTCCCGTCGTCTGTTTCTCTGGCTCAGTCACTTAAAGCAGCGCCGCTGCCATGTGCGGAATTAAGATGTGAAGTTAGCGGAGCAGTCATAATTGGTCAAGTAGTCTATATGGCTTAAACCGAAGCAGGTAGAGAAGGCAGGAATCAGCAGAAAGGGGAGACAACTGAGAACAAAACAATAAGGAGGGCGGGTGGAGAGCAGAGCAGACTTTTTGGAGGTTACGCCGAGACTTTAATTTCCCACACTGAAAACACACTAAATCCTGGTCGGTTCCTCTGAGAAATTAGAAATGAAAATGAGGACAATAAGGGAAAGTTCCTTTGCAGAGACGTCCAATTAAAGCTGACTGCAAACTGAGCTAGCAGGCTGTGAATAGTGTGTTGGCCCAATGTTGAAGCAGCCACCAAGGTTCCTGAGCTGTTTTCAACCTCGATCTTTCCACCGACCCCATGGAACTGAGGAAGCTACTCGGATGAGTGATGATGAATCTTCTCTAAACTCAAAAAATTCCAGTTGTTTTTTGTCACTGGAAGCTTTTCTATATGCTTTTGTTTTGAAATACACATAAATAGTTCTGTTTCACTGTGTTTTTCCCACCTATTCACATACATAGAATCAGAATCAGCTTTATTGGCCAAGTATGTGTGCACATACAAGGAATATGACCCCGGTATAAAAACACTGTACAGCATAAATTAGACTTTAGGAAATAAAAATTTGAGTCATTGATCATGTCAATGGTCTGACACTCTCTCACTGAATGGGGGAAGACGCTGTCTTTGTCCGGGGAGACAGATTGTGTCTGGGGTGTGAGGGGTCTGTGGAGATTTTACCAGCCTGCTTCTTGTTCCGTGGACCGGTACAGACCAATAATCTTCTCTAGAGACCTGATTGTTCTCTGCAGTCTGTCCCTGTCATGATCCAAACCAGGCTGTGATGGACGACAGCAAGACAGACCGGATTATTATTGTCGTGTAGACGATGATCAGCTGCTCCCGGGGCAGGTTGAAGTTCCTGATCTGACGTCCTGTCCTAATTCTAATGTTGCCGAGCAATGTATGTGTAGGATACCACTTTCGAGCAAAAATGACGTGTCCTAAAGTCTTTAATGTGCTTTCTTGTTGCTTTGCAGACTTGTTCAGGTGAGTCCCGCATAATAGTCAAATATGGTGAGACATTTACAAGACAGTAATGAGATTTAACTCTTCCATTTGGCCGTCTCATGAACAAACACAACAAGCTGTTTGACTGACAAGTCCAGGGAAGCAGGACAGGCTTCGACAACTTTAGAATGTAAAACACTTAATGAATGTCAGAGGAGTACCTTACAAATGTGGGCAAGATATTTCTGACTCTATGTATATCAGCCATTTATGCTTCCGAGGAGAAATGTGTCCCTAAAATAGACCGTTGGCTTCTTTTCTCTTTATGTGCTTCTTGCTTAACAGACTTTCTGACTTATCATCCACATTAATACGCCGCTGAAATGGCGTTAAGGCGAGGCACTCACTGGCTGCTATTTTAGGCACACACACTTGTAATGGGGGTGCAATTGCCACAATTAGGAAGTCGGGCAATTCCACATTTTCAATTAAAACCTGAGATACAAAAACCGTTTGACATTAATAACTGAGGCGCGTACGGTCACGGCAAATCTTTCCTAATTAATTGCAAGTACACGAGTCTAAAGGGTGAAAATATCCCACAGTTAGAAGGGTATAATCATCGAGACTTCAGTTCAAATGGAGGGATGCATATCATGTATTCGCATGTTAATTAAGCCTGTTGCATTGCTGACCTCGCTCATGCGGAGTTCAAATTGCAATGTTTATGTGAAGCCTTGTAGGTTTAATGACTTTCAGGATCTTTGAGGCATGTGTTTGCTGCACTGGTTAATAGGCTGCAGACACAACACTGTTCACTTTTTTTGTAAAACAGTGGGAATCATCGATGACCGAGTTTAGACACAGACTAATAATCCGCATTTGTGCCATTTATTAGCTGGCACATCCTCCTGACATCATAATGGAAAGAATTGGGGACATAAACACCATGTTGACCAAACATTTGTCCTTTCAAGAAATATTGAAGTACAGCCATTAGATGTGTGGTCAGAGCCAAGAATGTGAATGAGAAGAATTGCTTGTCTGGCGCATGAATCCAAAAAAAAAAAAAAAAGTTGTCTTTTGGAACTTAAGAAACATAATATTCCCCTCACTCTCACTCAAACTGAGCTAGGTGATGGGGGTCGGTATTTATTGGACCACTTTTTGATCATTTACTACAAGTGGTCACAGGAACACAAAAGTATAAATGTCTGCGCCTTTTCAGTAAACTGAAGTTATTTACTGCCATTTTGAATACAATTGAAACCATACGATTTGCCAAGGTGTTGTTGTGTACCGCAAAAATCCCCATTCCGTTGTTGCTGAATTGACTGAGTTTATTTAAATCACAGAATGACAGCAAACTCTGTGGCTCCTGAAGATAAATAAATATTTAATTTTATCATTTTTTAGTTGGAAAAAAAAATAGATTGAATCAACATGAACAGAGTATTACACACACATTACACACTACAAATTTTCCGTCGTGATGGGAGATACACAGCCGGTCCAAAGTTTTAGACATTCCAATATTTCTTCTATGTTTTATTGAAATGTATGCAGTTTAATGTCTCATTTTACCCTGAAATGAAAGCACAGACCCAATAAACAACTTAAGTTAAATAAATAAATAAATAAATATCATGGAATCAATATACAACTCAAAATATATTCTAAACTTTCAACTCAAAGTAACCAGTGAACACACTTGTGACATTTCTTCTTTCAAAATTGGAAATCAAATATTTTTCTTCCCAATTATTTTTATTTATTTATTTTTTTCAGTTTGCTGAAGATAAGTCCATTAGCGTTCATAAGTTCATAAGTTAATAAGAATCTGAGGTCCGACACTTAAATACAAATAAAGGAAACTCTATGGAAGTCCAGAGTGTTTTAATGGTGTTTTATCAAACTATTCAGGGAATGTGCGTCATGAAAGGCACCTCTATGTTGGTAACCATGGACATTCAGACTGCTCTGTGTCTAATTCTGAAAGAACATAATTTTACAATTTATTTTCTATAACCACTTATCATAAAAAGAGTTGCAGGGGGGTTGAAGCCTATCCCAACTGTCATAGGGTGAGAGGTGGTGTACACCTGAACCTGAATACACTAAACTTGAAAATATTTCTCATTTCTCCAAAAAAAAAGAAGAAAAAAAAAGGAAGGAGGATTTTTGATAAAACAAATGTGACAGTTGAATGCTCAGGGTTAATCAAGCTCTTGACCTAACTACTCGCCCTGTGTGGCATATTTGAAAAATGTTACCGTGTGGACTGGTAAAGTGTGTTTTTGGGTCAGCAGTTAGATTAGAAAAGTAAAGGGCTTGAAACACACCAGAGTGCAGTCCAATTACATGGCGATATGAGGAACCTAATTATTCTCAAGCCTCCATTGTGATTTGTGCTTGTGGTATATCTGTTTTCAGGTTAGACAGAAGCAAACCTCGGGTAAATAGCAGAAGATTTGTGCTTGACAGCCATTGTGCTCAATTTTCTTCAATTTCAGCCTGTATTCTGTATATAGGCGTGCTTTGTCTCTTTGCGCCCGGCCTTCACTCGGTTCTGCTGGATTATATAACAGGTTAGCAGGTCTTCCCTTTTGGAGTCAGAAAGAAAAGAGACCGTTTTTTGTGTGTGTGGATTTCCCAGGGTGCTTACCCTAGGCTACTGTCACATTTTCAAAAGCTCAATTTTCACAAATCAAACCATCTCCGTCGTGAGATTACTAGCCTAGCAGTGGCTTCCCACTGTTCCCTTTTCTCGGAGTCTTCTCATAAATCTGTCCGTCTGAATTTCTTTCTTTCACTATGGTCCTTCTATTCTGAGCGTTGTTTTTGGACGCTTTCTCTGTCTCTAGTATTTTCTCATTCAGCTTCTTCTTCCAGCCCTCGTTAGCGCCGCAGCCCGACTTTCTGCGTGCGTACAGAGGGGGTTAGCTGATAGTGAATGAACTGAAGCGCTTGATTCCTCCACATTTTTTTCTGGCCTTAATAAAAAAAAGCCCTTCACTCAAGTTGCAGCATAATGTTCCTCTTTTGATAAGGAGACGGGCTGCACACAGTTCTGGGCTCTAGTTTGTGTGAATTATAAAAAGCAGTTTAATATTTATTATTAATTTAATTTATTGTATTTTACGTTAATTTTGTCTCTGTGTGTGTTTGTATTCCACAAACCGCAAAAAGTCCTTATCTAGTCACTTATTCAGTGGAAGAACACCCGACCAGTTCAGTGCGGGTAACGACACGTAATTCCCAAATAGTCAAGGCCCCATATTTGCTTCACTTCAGTTCCCCTGATAAGCTTTACCGGTTTGCCAGAAAAGACAATTAAGCTCTCAAGCACAGGTCTTCAACATGGGGTCCGTGACCCCTACTGTGTCGGCGGAGGTACTGCAAGGACATCGCAAAACTTTTGGTCGATTAGACATTTTTTATGTGTTTGCAATATTAGCAATATTATTAAGAGAAGCTAACAGTGCGGCTCGCTCCCATCAACATCCATTCATCCAAGGTTAGATAAGTGCTTCTCATCAGAGCCAGACATCTCACATGGCCTGGTGGTTCACTGTCCTGATTACATTTACGTCTAAAGTTAAAACTTGAATCAGTCAATTAGATATTTTTTATGTATGATTAGGTATGATTATGTTTACGGCAGTTGCACGACCACCCTACTTTTGCAGATATTTGAAATAAAAAAAATTGAACCCATGTATTATTTGAATAGCTTAATATTGAATGCAAAATGATAATAGTAATGTATATTCATAAAATAGCACTAGGTCAGTTTTAATATTGTTCACATATAGTAGGTAGGGGGTCCCTACTCAGCCTCTCCATCAGTTTGGCGGTCCTTGGCCTGAAAAACATTAAAGACCCCTACACTAAAGTGAAGCAAAGAATAGCACGTGCCTCCTTATTGAAATGGGAAAACAGCAACATACACAGATTTGCAAGTAATCAAGCATTCTCGATCTTTTCATTCATAATTGCCACGTGTGCACTGACATCCGACGCCTACGTTCGAGCAAATACACGTCCAACCTGTACAACACGAATGTACTGGCAGAGGTGAAACACCACGAGAGGCTTTGTGTTCTACAACCGCCTGACAAACACCCATTTCTGTTTGCTCAGTGACCCCACTGGATCAGCTCTCCCACACACTCATCTGGTTAGCTGAAGTCTTCTGTGACATAAGCTTTGACGCGATTATTTCCAAATTCTATTATCAATAACATATATTCTGCTTATGCTGTACATCGCCACACAAACAGCCTCTGCCGGAGAGATAACTGTAAGCTGGTGTGGATCACAAAGGACTTTAAAGCACTGCTGATATCTGACAGAAATCTGTCGCTGGCAGTCTACTTGACCTCCTCTAGAAGGCGACTCCATTTATAGACCAGAACCTAGAAAAAGAAGTAATAGACGTCAAAAGACAAAACCAGCAATGGAACAAACAAATGGAATATACAGTTATATGTAATTTATGTTGCTGTGTAACCAACATAAAGTACCTCATAACCCTTCTATAAATACACACTTTTCTGTCAAGGCCTTCCCTCGTTCCCTCGTTCCCTTCCCTTCTGTTCCCACCACACACTGCTGCTCAGTTGGCTGCAAGGAGAGTTTTCTCCACGAGTATGTTTAGTCCTCAGTGTAAACTGCAACTAAATCAAACTTTATTTGTATAGCACCTTTCATACAAATGAATTGCAACGCAAGGTGCTTCACACATAAAACAAACAGATGTAAAACAAACCCGCAGAACCCTCCCCCCTTCACGCACACACATCCATAAACACACATGCACATACACACGCTGGAGCGCAGGGATTGAACGAGCGCTAATAAAATGAATAACATGGCTGAGCACAGATGGTCTACGTCTAGATGTAGACACTTACTTAAAGCTGTCCAGATCCGTGAGCTCTCTTATCATGTTGACTTTTGCTTCCTCTGGTCTTCCATTTGTCCAGGTTGCTTGAATTTTCATTTGTTTCTTGAGAGCCTTGGCTTGCCTGGCAATGTCAGAATTTTTCTTAGATATTCGTTAAGGTGTACATCAGTTCCTCTCAGTTTTTGTTTGCCTGCTGCAACAAGTTGTTCTTAGCTTTCCTGTTTATGAACCGGATGATAATAGCTGGTTGGGCCTTATCTTTTCTTGGAAGTGCATGGCAAGCTGAAATAGCATTGCTATCAATATCAATGTCTTTGGATGCAAAGAAGTTGGGTACCTGTTGCTCCAAGGAGTGTATGTCTCCCTGGGTATCTTCCTTGGTGCTGTGTCCACTGGTTCCACCTGTAACTCTGGCACATGAGCTGTATCTGGTGTTGAGCCCACTGTCAATCTTGTCATCCATTCTCGTATGCTGTTCCAGGTCATCCACTCGCCTTTCTAGGAAGCTTGTTTTCTCATATTTTTCTCTAATCAATTTCTTTAATCCATGCACTTCCTTCATTTATCCAAGCAGTTGTGTTTGCTGTTTTGCCACTTTAGAAAATCTAACATGTAATTTAGGTGGTGGTGGTTGCCTGGGCCCGGTGATGGCGGCCACTATTTTGATTACTTTTTAAGTCTTCTTAACTTGAACTTTAAAATTTCATTCAGCTTTCCTTGGGTGTGTCAAATATATGACAGTGTGGACATGTGGTTAATTTGACATTTAGTCATACTTTTGAATGCAAAATAACCTTGTAAAATATTCCCTAAACATATTTTGGTGTCTTTATTGAACTTTATCACAGAGAACTTTCTTTCACTGCATATGGATTCTCTAAAACTACTATCATGATGAAATTCTTTCCCGCATTCTCTCCATGTTGGATGAATGTGGAAGATTGAAATCCCAGGTACAGAGTTTATAGAAACAGGACAAGAAAAAGCCTGTTACAAATCACAATTTGTTCATCACCAAGACGGGGCGCACTCACACCAGCACTGTTCATTGTTCTGAAACAGCAGCAGGTAGCGATCCGTTAGAGACCTGTTTGCACAACATTGTACAGTACCCCAAATGATGTCAAGGTCCTCACAAAGATGGTGAGTGTAGCAGTGTAGGCCAGAATGGCACAGAGATACAGGGACATCAGGGGAAAGGTTGAGAAATGGGTAAAAACTGAACATCCAAGCTGAGGCATCTGGTATTTCAGAATGTCAACCTGCACTAACAGCTTTCATCTCAAGTGTCATAATGTTAGGACTTTTACCTGAATTTATTTAATTTGTTTACTGATTATGTCTTTATGTTCCTTGTCCTGTTTTATTTTGTTAAGTTTCTTAGTTTCTTGTTTGGTGTTGCTCCCTGTGTTTGCCATTGATTGCTTATTGGTTTCTCCCTGTGTGCTCCACCCTCATTAGTTTCACCTGTGACTTGAGAGTATATATAGCCGTGCCTTCCCTTTTTGCCCCCTTATTTCTCTGATTTTTGTTTCCCTGTCATGCTTTTTGCTCCATGCTTTGATTTTTGATGATCTTGCCATGTCTGCAGCATTTTATTTGTTTTGTTAAATAAAGACCTTTTTTGGGAACCTTAGCCTTCTCTCCCTTGTCATGTATTTGGGTCTTCAATCACAACCTCTCCACCTGACATGCTGTGGCTAAGTTTGTTTAAAGCTTTGATTAAAGGGTTTTAAAAAAAAATGTCAAAAACTGTAACAAGCATGCTTAAAAATTAGGCTTTTTATGCAAACTGCGAATGAAATCTTACTTCCCGACAGACATTTATAATCCCTAAATTAGGGAGCCATCTCTTTGAAAAGAGCTCGACTTCCCATCACTAGTCACACCAGGGACTGTTTAATTGTGTTTAGTCTGTTCACCACTTTTTGGATTGTTGCTGCAAATTCTAAACGTGTGGCCGTCATTTATCAAATAAGCTTTGCAAAGTGACCCCAAGGAGCACCTTTGCTCTAAAGCATTAAAAACAGAAGACTGATACAAGGTTTAAACAATACACTGCTTTAGAAACACCATGTCAATACTTAACAGGGCCTTCCCTCCTGGTACAACTTCACCTTTTTCATTAGTTTGTATCACTGTCACCCCCACCCACCCGCCCAACTGCAGCTAACAGCAGAGCTTCAAGCCAGGCAGATGTGATCTGCTATGGCCTGGTCACGTCTTTCATGGAGTCTGAGTCAAGAGCATCTTGGGAAATAAAAGGAAATTTAATGGGGCGCAATCTTGTGATTCCAACATGTGGCTGCTTTGTGATGTAAAAGCCTAGCCTTTCTTTTGAGTGTGGCAGTTGTAAAAAATGGTATTCGTTGCAGGGAGTGGATAGGTTGCAACAATAGACAGCACAGGAGAAGCCCTCTTTCTAAAAACTAGGTTGTGAGGACCGCAAGTACATTCTCTTTTTTTTTTCTTTTTTTGATTGATCTGGTTCTCGGGTCGATTAATCTCCCAACTTGACCACCCTAATAGGGCCAAGGATAGCTGGCGAAGAGAGCTAGAGGAATAACTGACACAAAGAGATGAGCAAGACAACTGGGGAGGAGGCACTGTAAGACAAGATGGGAGGCAGAAGGGCAGAAATAGACACAGGCAAAGGACAGGACAGAGAGAGTTACAGAAAAGGCTACCCAGCGAGAGACAACGCGGCGCAGTCCGAGCTCGGCCTAATAGGCCACCGCTACCTTGAGAAGTGTAAAGTAGGTCCGGACAGTGCAGGCTATTTGCAGACTGAGCGGTATTACACACTGTTAATAGGTTCAACCGGGGCTCCTCTCATTAATCAGTACGAGTGCAGACTCTAGGAGCGGAGGAGACAAGGAGGGGAGGAGCAGCGGAGTGATGGATGGAAGGAGTCATCAGAGGAGGGAAAATGAGGTTTCTTCAGGCAAAGGTGAACGTCTCAGAGCGAGGGCTCTCTTTTTCTCTCACCTCTCATGCTTTCTAGTTTGCCGTGCACTCTCTGTCTCTTCTGTACTGCCCCTGGATTGTAGCTTTTTAATACCTAATTATTTCATATTCCGAGGTTTTATTGTTAATACTCTGATAGAAATTTGCTTATGTCATCTCTCGCTGAAATCTGGATGCCACTCAGGCTTCTTTATAAAGCTACATGTATGTTGGATGAGTGAATAAAATGCCTATATTCACCTTAACTTACTGTTGAAAAACTTGTCTACACATAGAACAGAAGTTTAGCATTCATTTTGACTCATGGTTTTGGTCACATCATGAATATATGTGCACATTATTTTTATGTTCTTTGACACATCACTTCACGTCTATCTAGCTGTTAAATGTTGCACTAAGTTCACCAACTAGTCCCTGACTGTAGCTGCCCGCTGCTTGGCGCTCAGCAGGTAGTGTGTGAGTGGGGAACTTTTATAGGTTTTCACTGAAAGCAGCTGCCTGCTGAGGCAGGAAAACATGGAGGTGGCTCAGACCCTATTTGGAACATGAAAACTGGAAAATAAAATTTATTTTCAACTGCCGCCACATTTGCAAGAGTCTGAGCCAAAGACCTCCATTAATAGCCGGCTAACTGGCTTACCTCTGTCCATCTTCTTCTACTTCTTCTCCTTTTGGGTTTTTTGGCATATCATACCGATACCAGTATTGATATCAGGTCGGATCTTCCCATTATGCAAGTTGAAATCTCATCTCTGGGTTAGCATTTCTAGATAAGAAAATAGCTTTCTTAGCATTGTGAGTAACATTGTAGTCCAGCAACAACCAACCCTACGCTTGTGGCAAATATCCTTTGGCTAGCAACTAGCAAAAGTTCTTCCCTATATGTCACCAAACTTTTGCTAGTTAGCTTTGACATAGACTCTTCCAACCCACAACCATCTCAAATGGAAGTGTTGTCTAACTTAAAAAGAATTAGCATAGGGTTGTCATGATGCCCCATGACTCAATATACATGCACCAATACTGCAATGACCCAACAGTGATTTAGAAATCACTGCTAATAGTTAAAACATGCCTACAAATAGTTTTGAGGCTTCAGAGGTCCTCGGAAAACTGTCTGATGGCCTGGCCTGCTGGTTGACCTGAGCAGCCAGGGCAGCATATACCAAGAAAGAAAAAAATCTATATATATAGAGGCAATTTAAGGAAAAGCAGCAAAGTGCAGCCACGTTTTGTCGGTCCACATCCAATCATACCCGTGAGTATTTCCTTCCAGAGATGGCTAATGTTAAGCTGTCTTAAAACTTAACCCTTGTGCACAGTTATCCGAATGTGTCTGGTCTGATACATGGTGCACATTAAAACAGCTAAATCACATCAAAACCTACAACTTTTAAATACAGAGAGACAGAATTAAAGTAACAGAACGGAGTCTACAGTGAAATACCATAGAGTCAGAGACAACATGCTGTACGTCAGAAAGAAAATCAAGGAATATAAAACAAAATGCTCTAGTCTGACTTGACCCATACATCTACCCACCCAGTCTCTCATCGTTATGGACAGGCGGGCAGTGGGCTGGAGCCAATCGCAGTGTGCACTGAGTGAGAGGAAGGGTAGACTCTGGACTTTTCAACAGTCTATCACATCGCCCAAATCTGGCTCCAATAAATGGCATAATCGAATTGTCAGTACTCATTCATGCCAACGATGGACGTGTAGGAGTCATCATCTGGTGCATTTACTGGCTTACATCAATGGAATCTGGTGTACCTTTCATAACACGACAGATTTTGAATAAATTGGCTTTATACAAAAACAACAACATCCATTTAGTGTGTATTCTGTGACTGAGCCTTAAAAGTGTCGGTCTCACTTAATGGAGGGCATTTGAAGATTCAATTCAAGGCAAACTGTATTTCTATAGCACATTTAAAAACAACTTTGGTTGACCAAAGTGCTATACAAGTAAATACAAATAAGGATACAACAAAATAAATAGGAGCGAAAAACAAAAAGGCAATTAAACATCGTCAAATAAAATGGGGGGGAAAAAAACTGATTTGCGATTTAAAATGCTCCAAAGTTGGGCAGCTTTGACATAAAAGGGTAAGGTTTGACCTCAGGGTTCTGGCTAGAGTGTAGGAGCTCAGACATGTAAGGTGGTGCACAGCCATTCAGACCCTTGAAAACAAGTAATACAGTTTTAAAATGGAGCTCAAAATGTGGTCATGTCATTTTTTTTCCCTGTCAAAAGGCAAGAGGCTGCATTCAGCACAGCCAGTAGGCGAAGTATTGCAAACTGGTCAAGGCCAATACACAGAGAACTACAGTAATCTAAATGAGAAGGTATTATCAAGGTTTCATTTTACTAAGAAGCCTTAGTTGAAGGCAGAGTCAAAAAGCACACAAACAACCAGGCATTGTCATAACCGTCTATTTTATTTTGTTTTATTTTATTTTATTTTTATGGACAGATAGATTTGTTGTAGATAATCTCGAAGACAATGGTAGATGTTTTTTTGTTTGTTTGTTTGTTTTTTTTAAAGACAGAAACCATGGGGAGCATGTATAATGAAAATAATGGGGCCCAAGATAGAGCCTTGAGGAACTCCACAGCCCTCCACTGACAATGCTTAGCCATATTTTACCATGCATCTATCAGCAATTACTATTATATTTGAAGTCTGTTGCTTAGTCAACTATGACATATCATAGTTGGGCAAATGTCATCATCCTTCTAACATATCCTGTTCTGCGTGTCAAAACCTGATTATTTTAAGTGTGGTTTGCCCTGCTCAATTTCCATTTTGTTCTAACTCTTAAGTTATTAGCACTCCAAACGTCTATGGAAGCTTGTAATATTTTATCACAACCTATAATAGTATCCACTGATGAAACATCCATCATTGTTCTTTATGAACTCACTGACTATTCAGTGCATTGGGCCATAACATAAATGAAAGGACACAAAAACTGTGATACTAGTTGCGTTTGAAAAGCTGCTACCAAATAATTTTTTTGCCAGTTTTTCTGTTAAAAAAAAAAAAAGAAAAAGCTTGATAGAACAAACCAAAATACATGATTCTCAACCTGAAAACTCTTCCCTTGAACAGAAAATGATGCATGCCCAGTATTTAAACAGTTAATCAACTGTCTCCTGCATTGTCCCCGAAGGCCCCTAAAGGGAAATAATGGATCCATTTTAATTGAACTGCCAACTCTGACATAAAGACAAGATCATTTCAGGGACACATTAACACTTTCCAACCCGGGAATTGGCTGAACTTATAATGGATGTAGCAGTTGCAGTTGTGCTTCATTCACGTTCCTTCAAAAAAATTTTGAACACATTCAATGACATCTGTCACTGAATGGTGGTATTGTTAGAAAGGAGATATGTGCTGTCTAATTAAAAGATTTGATGGGGGAGTTTTGCCAAAGTTTATCAGATCTCAGTCTGCCCTGGTGATGAGGAAAAGGCAACTTGATGTCTTTGCCTTTTGCACTAATGAAACTGTGGCATCTTAAGACATGCACATGTTAATGAAGTGAATTGAAATGTTATGTTTGCACATTAATGCCACAGGAATCTTCAAAGTACACTGAATGCCATTTAATCAAATGTGTAGCCTGGTGACAGAATGATAATTTCCTTTCTGACAGCTTCTTGGGTGTTCCCGTTTCTTTATGTGGGTGCCATTTTACTGTAGATGGCCTGGATTTTTATTTATTATTATTACAATTTTTTTTGGCGGATTTTAACCCAACTTCCTGGACAGTAAAGTAAATATTTCCTAATGAGTCTCTTAGGGCCTTCCCCAACCCGAAAATGTGAACAAAGATCTGGAATATCCACAAGACTGAGCATATTTTACAAAAAGATCTTCACTACGCTAAGGCTGTTTGCCCTCCGAAACACACTGCCAGGCATTGCTGCGTGCACACTATCCTGCCAAACGTCCCACACAACCCTCACGCACACTCACTTCAGATGCCAGTTTTACCTCCCACAGAAAGACTTTTGTCTTCTTCAGTCCCAGAGTGAAGAGAATGTTTTTTGATATCAGTAAAATTTAGAAGTCATGCTTTGTTTTGATAGTCAAGAGGTAATCAACTACAAAAATATATACTTTTTTTTGTACTGCATCGGTGATCTGGTGAGAGTCCAGTATGTGTTAGACATGTGGTCAGGATTGGTGCTTGCTTCAAGCAAGAGAAAAGAACTGAAAATTAGGTAATGTCTGATTCATCTTGACCAGTTCAACATATGAGGCAGGCTAACCCAGGAATATTAGACAAGTACTGACATTATAAATCAATTATGGTCAGTCAGCTCAGAATTAAGTGAATATGTGTTACCATAGCAGCAGCAGCAGCAGCAGCAGCTTCACTTACCCATGTGTCTATCTCTAGTCATGTGTTCAGTTCGGAGTCTACTCTACTGGGGCCCTAGGCCAGTAAGCATACATCACCATTACCTTACAAATCAAGGGTGTGAAACATATGGCCCCGGGGTCAAAACTGGTCCGCCAAAGGGTCCAGTCTGGCCCGTGGGATCAATGCAAAGTGAGAGAATTAAGACTGCTATTTTTCAATTAAAGAAACTATTTGTAATTTGCCCACTAAGGATGACACTGATTTTTTTTTTTTTTTTTTTGTGGCAGATGGCAACAATGCACAGAAATTGCACTTATTTTTTTCTCAAGAAATTTAAGATTGTTCATAAAATGTTTTGCAAAAGGATAATTAAATAAATCAGTCAAGAGGCCTGTTATGAATCTAAGACACAAAAATTGTGAAATGTAAACTTTTTTTTAGTTTTAAACTTCTCAGTATTATTCTCAGTATTATTTTCAAGCTATAGAGATTACATATGTGTTGCTTTTACTCTTGGAGGGTTAACTAATTAAATTTGAACTGTGTTGACATTGACTACTTTGAGGAGTCGGTAACACGACTCTGGGCAATACTAATTATATCCATGAAGTATTCAGTTCTCACAATGTTTGAACATGTTTTTGAGTAGTCAAACTTGTTGTATTTTTGGTCAGAACATAGCTTTAACACAATTGAAGCATCACCTATAATGTTACTTAGGGCCTGGTCTAATCTTGCATTGAGAATTGATCTGGGCGATTCGATCACATAAAAGACAGGACGCATTTGAGAGATCCAGTTAGTATGTTCACAGTATGTTGAAAGATAACATTTTGTCTTCCCCGTCTGCTTTTTTGTTTGTTTTTATGTATTAGAAAATTGGTCTGGATCCCCTCCACTGGGAATTGATTAGGCTCTGACAAAGATGTGCCAGCCCAATCCAATCATATGGGCGTCTTTTATGTGGTGATGGACAGAGGAGTAAAAGCAACAGTCATGCACATCATCTGAGCTCAGTGTGAGTTGAGTTAGTTTACAACTTAAGAGTTTAGAGTCTGCCATTGCATATGCTGTAGAAGATATTTACAGGAAAATAATTTTAAATAATAGTTTAGTTAACAGCAATTAAAGCATATTCATCACTTATTTGCTTACTTGTCATGAGGTCATGTGGCCTAACAGAGATCCTAGGAATGGTCTATTCACTTTTTTGTATAAATGTTTTTTTTTTTTCTGACCATTCCTAATTAAAATTCGCTTGTTCCACATGAAAGTGTTTTGAATTAGTTTTTCATTATTTTCTGATGAATAATAATGAAAAGTGAATAAAATGAATAATATCAATAATAATAATAATCTTTATTTGGACTGCACTTTTCAAATCAACATTACAAAATTCACTCATTCATTTTCTGCAAACACTTGTCCTCATCTGGAGGGACCCGGGGAACATTATATGGTGCTTCACAAAAACATTAACAAAACAAATTAGTTTCGTGCCTGTTTTTTAAAAGTGCAAACAGAACACTAAAAAGAAAAATGATAAAAACCCCATACACTTAAGATTAATTCACACTCACTTTGAACTCAAGTAAAAGCCTGGAATGGCTCGGCGATAAAAGTATGTTATAAGTAGCAATTTAAAAGAGAACACTGAGTCAGCTGACCTGATTTAATCGGGGAGATAATTCCACAGCCATGGAGCCCTGGCCGAGAAAGCTCTGTGTCCTGTGTCCTCTGTCCTGGGACAGACAGTAGACCCAGGGGCCAACTGGGACAAAAAAAAAAAAAAAAAAAAAAAAAAAAAAAAAAAAATGGAAATGGAAACGTTGGACCGTACTGGCCCACCACATTTGCTAACACACGCACACACACACACACATTTTAAAAAGTGTGATTTTCTTTCATTTCTGGACATCATCCCTAACCACCTACATAAGAATCTTGAATCTTGTAACATTATCTGTCGGTATCTTCTGAGAATAAATGAACAAAGAAAATAAAATTGGTCCTACAACTGACCCATGAGGAACACCATATTCAGGATGTAAAACTATTCACAGTAACACGAAACCTTCTGCCCGCACAGACGGTAGCTGCTGGGACTTTTTTTTAATGTTTAAACAAATGGTCATTTGGAAACATTTCTTTCATTTTTCTCAAGAAAACAGAAATCCGACCTTTTGTAGAGCGGGTATTAGAAACTATGAGTGTGTGCGTGTGTTTTCTTATCTGCAGAGGTGATGATAAAGGTCAATGGTACTCGTCTGCAAATTGGACTCAGGTGGCAGCAGGATTTTGCTTGTTCCAACAGATGGAGAATTTTCACACTTGTACTATAACTAAGTCCATAAGAGAAAACACACACACAAAGTTACAAACACAGGAAGACATTCACAGATTCTCAGACGTACTCTCGGCAGTCCTATTCGTTACCTGAGTTATAATCTCATTCTTCGTAATTCAAACGTTAATGAGAGGGAAGCGAGATCTTTTCAACCAGAGAACGTTTATGTGGTTGTGTCAGAAGTAAAGTGTAGCAGTGGTTTACAGCAATCATAAAAGCATAGAGGAAGTCATTATGTCTTTACTGCTGGCTCATTAATAGACAAATCAGATTTCATGATGCACACCGTCATGATTAAACTTTTCATTTATTAATTTACTCACCGCTGACAGCGCCAACACAAATGAACGTGTTCACACTCTTCTTAGAATCTCCACAAACGTGTTCGTTGTTTTTTTTTTTTAAACCCATCATTTAGGTGTACATGTGTTCACTGCCCTCTGACTGATGACTAACAATGCTGTCTGCAGCAAACAGCCGCAGCGCATCAGATGCCAATTTTTGTGCACACAGTGGGGGCTGAGCTCATGATAATGATCACCTGTGTGTGAACGCAGCAATCAGCTGGACTGATTAAAAACAAACATGCAAACAGCATGGAGGGCAAAAAAAATGATGTGGTCACATTTTGGGTTGTTGCTTTTTTTTCCCCCTCTCCCAGTCACTCTGCAATATAGCATTAACCTGACGATCAAAGTGAAGCTAGGCATCAGGGCTTCCTCCAGAAAACTGCATAGCAGGGGGAGCTATTGTATGGTTTACAGTCCTGCAGAAGCCTCAATTCAAAAAATTTCACTTGCTGGGCAGCCATGAAATATGCTATAAAACAAACAAGCAAACAACAACAAAAAAAAAAGAACTCACAAGATTATGTAAGGTCTTGCTCTACATAGTTGGGGGTTATGAAGAAATGTAACCACAATCCATTATTAAATATGACCAACGACTATTTTCCAACAGTGAACATTAAGCCTGTAAAATTAGCTGCAGAAATGAGCCAGTGCCGCCTAGAAACTGTAAACGGTCTCTTGCATAGGCTGTGCACTCGAAACCTCATGAGATATTTCCCATTGTGTTCAAAGCCGTCACCAAGGAAACCGGCAGCTGCCGAAGAGCAGGATTGTTCTCCACAGCAGAGATTCATTTAAACCAGAGAATGAGCAGTTATGTGGAGCGTGCATGCTGTACAGACCTGGACTAACCTCTTATTAAACAGATTGATTCTTATCTACCATTCAATCAGTTCATAATTTAAACGTAGAACATGCAACAAGTGCTTGGAATGCCTAATTAACAGAGAAGGAGCATGCTGACCTTGGATCTGGTTTGTATCAGACCATTATGTTTTTTTTGCTTCAGTCCTGTTCCCACAGTAAAATAATTGTGCAGCACCCGTGTTCCATGTTTACTACAGAACAGCATATCCTTGAATACTGAAAGTGAATCTAATCTTTTGTAACTAAAAGCATAGCCTGAGAATAACAACAGTCAAAATATACAAGAGCAGTCACTAAAAAAGTAAAAATACATCTGTAATTAACTTTATTTGCCTTAATCTGTTTGGGTGCAAATTCAGCATAGAGGCCTTTAAGCAGAAAAACAAACCATCCGAACAGCAAAATTGTCTAAGAATGATGAGATAGCTGGAAGTGCACGGCAGCACATTTAGATTTATTGGATTTTCCTGTTTAACGCAATAATGTGTTCATCAGAACTGGTAAAAGTGGGACTGACTGCTTAGGATCAGTACATCATGTTTGTTTTTTTTCTTATCCCACATCTTCAAAGTGACTAAAGCAAAAAGTGTAAAGGATGGATTAACTCTGACATGTAGTGAAGTGGAAGCAGCGTATGTAGGTGGTTTATTTTTAAATCACATGACATCCCCAGGTAAAACTGATCCCATGTCAATAGGGCTTTACCTAAGTTTAGTTCAGTGTCAGTCTGAGTTAATGTAACAAATTGCAATAAGGGTTAAATGCAAGAAAAATGTGTGTTCACAAAATGAAATATATAGGCTGTGCAGTTGCAATGGAACTGAATGAAGAAAAAACTTTACCAAGGCTGAGTCCACTATACAAAAAGGGCCTTGTGCACGCACACACATACATACACACAGTTAGTGTGCACATTCCAAGGTTAGCTCTCTAGCTAGCATCTGTACAATTAGCTCTTTGGGGAAATAAAGACAGACTGCAGAAACTCTCAAGCAGTCTAATCTCCTGTGAATAAAGCCAAATGAAATTCCACCGTTTTCAACAAATTCAAAGAAAATATCTGACCCGGAGAGTCAGTGTTCAGTAAAAACAGTATAGCAGCAATTAGTTGAGCACAGACTGAATCTGTGTTTTCTGTAAAGAGTGCAGACAAACTTCTTTGAAGCTAATTCAAGTCAAGCAAAAGTCAACAGTGTTGATACAATTTATCAAACTCGAGAATTGCTTTGATTTAACAGCACAGAGAGGATAACAATGCAAAGAAGTTACTGTTAAATTACATCCTGACAAAAAAGGTTTTTGCGAGAGAAAAGCCAAAACGTAATTGCCTGGACGACCAAAGACTCTTTCTCTAATCTGCTGTTTTATAAGAAAAGAGAAGAGACGAGAGCAACAACTGCAGTGTGCTGCACTGGGAAATTAGTGCCAACCTCTCATTTCTGGTGTCGTTCACTGGGAGATGCTCCCCTCGCCTCTTCATCAGGCTCAAAGGAAATCCTTCCAACTTATTTGCTTTTAACCGAAATGAATCCGATGGGAGCTTAGACACATCTATTTTTTTTTCATCTTTGTGCGCTGCAGTTGTAGTTAATGTGGCGCTGAAAAGAAGCTTCTGCACGTTTAACTATACATACTAGAACAGTGATGTTCCTTTCATTTTCACATAAATTTGTCCCGAGAAAATTTTATATTCTTGGAATTTGTAAATCTTTACGGTGCCACTGTAACCCCAGTTCTCTGAATAGTATAGATTAAATGAAATGATTTTTATATTATTGTTAATCAGTTTTACTATTCACTTAAGACACATCTTCCTGCAGCGAAAAGCAAGGGAAACATCTACACATAGAGACTCAAGTTAATCTAAATGAATATCCAGAAGATCCCCAGATCCAAAGTGAGAAAGGTTAAGTTAAATATCAAAGTCAACTCTCTGGTTTTGATACAAATGTTCCTACGATATGTATATAATCAAATTGTAGCTACTGTTTCTAATGGCTTAACACTACGGTATATTGTGTCGCTCAAACTGCACATGTAAATGTCATTCTTTATTTAAAATCGGGCATCAAATGGCATCATCCATTCCCTGCTGCATTAATCTGCTCTATGTGAATTGATAAAAGGAAACTGCTCGTGTAATGTAGTTTTGTGTACATCTTAACCCAAAAGTTGTAGAATTATACGCGGAATCAACTCCGAACACCAAAGTCTGTCAAATTAGCTGGACAGTAGCAGGCTTGATGTACAAACTTTGTGAACAACAAGGTGCATAATGAGGAAAATATCATCACACGCAAAGATAAATAACTATATTTAGATATTTGTAATGCTGGTTCATCTGTTAATCAGTTGCCCCATAGCAAACATGAGAGCCTTCTACATACCTATATGTCGTATTGACAGTTGTGGTTGACATCTTCTCTCATTACCATATATATATTATATCTGCATACACAATTAAATAAAAACCCTTGCAGGAAAATGTGTCTACAAGCACCCTATGACTATTTCAGCTGAACCCATTCATGTGTGTGAGGAACCAACAAGACAGCAGACAGCTTGGTTGGCGAGAATCTTAGCTGCCAGTGCTCCCTTGGTTGTGTTCTGTGTCTGAGTGCGTATTATTCTACGGGCTCATAATTGTGGAAGCTTGTTGAACATCATCCTGGAGAAAGCATGGAAAACCTTTTTTTGCCTATGCACCACTGAGCAATGTGCATTCGAACGAATGTGGTGCCATCTTCCAGTCTGGTAACCAGTTCTCCTTACCTCAGTCAAGTTACTTAACACAAGACAACTCTCTCGTAGGTTCT
The DNA here is from genome assembly GCF_022458985.1 of Mugil cephalus. Taxonomy (NCBI): domain Eukaryota; kingdom Metazoa; phylum Chordata; class Actinopteri; order Mugiliformes; family Mugilidae; genus Mugil; species Mugil cephalus. The sequence continues at coordinate 22,578,061 of NC_061774.1, read as the reverse complement.
CTAGTTCTTCTGTTTCAAACCGTGATTGGTGTCTGACAAGGTCTACACATCTCAAAGATCCCTTCCTTTTGAAAAATCTTCTAAATAGTACACCTAGTCCGAGATCAGTTGTGTTGTTTGGTCACCCCCAAGCCAACAAGGCAAGGATCTATGATCTATGAAGACATTCAAGCCTAATTTAGGGCTTTTTGGGGTCAGCATCGAGAATTACAACTTCAATTAAGTCTCTCAGTAATAGTCTTGTTGTGGCCCAGGTGGTTATCCATTGACTGCAGGGTTGACGAGTCAATACCCAGGTCCCCACATAATGAAGTGGCCTTGCCAAAGACACTGAACCCAACATATGCCCTGTTAACACCTCGCATCAACGTCTAACCTGGGCAATTTGAACACAAGTGGCCACTATTTAGTGTTTGCCTCAAACCTGGCACTACCATGCACCTCCTAGTACAGTCAGCCAGCTCTTCAGATCTGATCTCAGTTTGTTGCTCTGAATGCAAAGAAACACAGACATCATTTGGGCATATGCACCTAAACTCGGAGTGCCCAGGATGGATGTTAATGCAAGGTCTGAATGGGGCCATTGCTCTACTGCCAGCAGAGTGTGAGGGTCAATGGGTGAATGAAAAACATCATAAAGTGCTTTGAGTGCTTCGAGTACCACAAAGATAGAGAAGCACTGTATAAGTGCAGAACATTGGCTGACATGTGTGTCCCAATAGTTGAGCAATTCAGTGAACACCACGACTAATGTTAAACTAGCTGTTAAGATCATTAAAAATACTTCAACAAAAATACCAGTGTCTTGTTTTTGTTTTTTTACACGTAAACATGCAATAATTACATTTCTCTAACGCTTTTTTCCTTTTCCAGTGATATCCTTCAGTGGCAAATACAAGTCAAATTTAGCCGTAAGAAAAAGGAACTCGCATAAGGAAACAACTCACTTAATTCTAATGCTCTGCCTTCCTAATTTATAAAAACAACAACAGCAAAAGCAGAATATTTTTCCCTAAATTACGACACAATTAAAAACCGACCCCTACAGTTATTCAGAAACACGTGTGTAAAATGTCACCACTAATTTTTCATCTGGAAATGCAACTAAGGTGAAACTAATTAATGAAAGCCTAGAAAATATACAGTAAATAGAGTATTACCTTTGCATCATTAGTTAATGCTTTTGGCTCTCCTGCATTTATGGGCCAGATTTACCATTCTCTTAAGTGCAAGATATTTTTGTTTGTATTTCAGTGGTGCTCGCTGTTAGATTATTGTTTTGGTGCACAAAATACTAATTACTTTTGCTCATTTCTAATCTGTTTAGGAGGCCGGGAGAAGTTTTTAATTTTTCTAGGGCGCACACACACACAAAATACACCAGCCGACACATAAGAAAACAACATGTAGAAGTATACCCAGTGTTTACCTGCTGCAGTGGTTTTTAATTTTCTTCCCACGAGCCAGCCTTTACTGACGGCTGGAAAAAATAAATGTATCGCCCCCTCATTCCAGTACAAGGACACAGTCATTCACTGAGCCATGAGCAAACAGAAAAGCTCTCTCGTCCTATCCTTGTTTTTCTGCTTCACACACTTACTGTATCCTTGTGGCTGCAGGCATTGACTTGAGTCGCTGTGTGTTTCCGAATGTAAACATGCAGTCCTGTACTGTAAGTGTCTATGGAAAGCTTTTTTTCTTTTCTTTTTTTTTTTTTTTCAATATTCCTGGGAATTCCCATGGGACAGGAGACTGGAACAAGTGGAACCTTGTGTATGTATTATAACAGCCACTATTTTCTTCAGTGTGAATGGAATGCTATTCAGGAATGATGTTGGATGGGAGTAAGAATCCTCTTGTCCCGTCATCCTCTAGTGTGCTGGTTGTCATGCTGGTTATGATGAAAAATACTATTCTGAACTCTGACTTGTTTATGCTTCCACAGTCACTGCAGCTACAGCGTCACTGGGTCTGAGGCTTTCCATCTGTGCTTGGTCGGTTATGGTTGTGCATTTGATTGTAGACTACATCAGTGTTTGGTCTGGATTACCTCTACTTCTGGTGCTTTTACCAATTCCGTGAGGGTTATCCTTTTGGTTTGTGGCTGAGGTCCATTCTGTGAGTGTCACGTGTTTTGATCTGTGTTCAGTGTAGCCGTTTCATGTTTGAAATTCTCATTTCCTGGAATGTCCATTCTTCTATGCATTGGAAGATCGACCAGATTGCAGGGAGCCTTTGTTGGTTTATCTCTTAAAGGGGGAGGTGTTACGTCCCTCTGGATCTCTAGTGTTGCAGCAGCTGTTGGGTGTGGGTAAAGACAAGTAAAGATGTTACCATGTTTCAGATCCAGAGGATCACGATGGCTATTCATCAATATCGAGTATGCAAACTTTGGACTTTCATACCAGATAGTTTGAGCTTGTCCAGTTTGATTCTGAAGTACAGACTTTGGAGGAGAGGACCTACGATGATCATTCTGAAAGCGTACCAAGTCCACACAAGTCACCTCCCATACATTCTCAATAAAATGGGCGCAGCAAGTACACATTGAAGTATTTGGGCTGTACTTATGTGTACTTGGGCAGCGCCTGACTAAGTTTCACAAGAACATAACACAGACAAGAGCATGTATAGATAAATGGCCCCTGAACTACTATTTTATTTATTTAGTGCCAATGACAATACAAATTGTCTCAAGGCGCTTTACAAAACCCATCTGAAACCTCCAGCACAAACCTTTTATTGTAAACTCTGATTTCCACTTGTTGCGGGGCTTGGCTGAGTCACAACATGATAATGTGACCTGATAGTTATGGTGCATGTACACTGTTAATCAAGCCTTCTCAATTAAATGTCACACAAATACTTGCATTATGTGTCAGCGTGCAATGGTGTAGGTGGTCATACAACACCAAGTTACCTCCAACAGAATCAATGATGTCTCATTATCAGATGAGTCACTGCTGTGTCTAATCAGTGACAGAAAATGATCCACTGAAATATTAATCAGTAATTTGAAGGTCGCCTGTTCACTGCAAACAGAGGGATGGGCCTCTCTAGGTCTTTGGCCAAGTATGATTTCACATTTTGTTATTTTAAACATTACTTTCATGTTGTGTGTGAGAGAGCTACTGTGTAATGGAAGGAGGACAAAATACTATTATAATTAGATACAGAGCATTCATTCAAATCGCATGTATTTTTCAGCACCGCTGTAAATCTTATGGAGTATGAAACATGTATGGTGCAGCTGAAAGATTGCCCACCAGATACAGTAGGTTAACAATAGCTTATTAAAGATAAGTTGTAATGGTTGTGGATGAACTGAAACTATTGAAGCTTTAAAGCTAACATGTTTTTTTTCCTTTTCTTTTTTTTTCTTTTTTTTTTCTATCCATCTATCTAGAATCTATACTTTAGATACAGATGACTCAGACACCCGACCAATACATATTTGATTGGTGGAATATCTAAGTTTGAATGATCTTTCATTTATATATATTTGTCAACAGTGCCCCAGTAAAGCATAAGCACCCACTCAGTTACGAGGCTGCATTGAATTGTATTACGACACATTCAAGTTCTACTCAGTAATTATGAGTAGCAAGCGAGGGTCAATTACTTTTTTATGATGTGTTTATATGTAACCTTGTAAAATTTTGTTATAGGTGGGACATATGAATAGCCTAAATACAAAAAAAAGTTAAATACAGTAAAAAGACAATTTACAATTTTAGACAGTTTATACTGACTTTGGGATGGTTTTAATATTTTTTTTGCCTGACAAGGGTCACATTACTAAAAAAGAGCTTGTCCTCCACATACAAAGTGAAGCTGCCTACTTGGAACTGTGGTACTGAGAATCTCTTGAGTTTGAGTTGAGTTTTTTCCATGAAACATAATATTTAATGAAGTATATAATAGAACAATAAACCTTTATGCTCTGCTGCTCCAGAATCTGCATTGGCTGCTTTGTCTGAATTTGACCCAGTGGCAGACCCTAATCCCCAGCAGGTATAGATACTATAGCATGTAAATCAGAGAAATGTGAATAAGACAACTACTAATACATAATTTACATAATACTACTCAGACTCACTCAAGAGTGGTTAATGCAAAAAAAAAACAAAACAAAAAAACAAATTTGGTTTATTACATTAGGCACCTACAAAAACACTGAAAAACAAAGAAAAACATCATAACACACAGTTGTTTAAAAAAAAAAAAAAAAAAAGTGCAAATGAAAAATCCCGGGGGAAGAGGGGTCCATTTCGATATTCCTTCAAGGGGCCCAGAAATCCTAGCAGCTTCCCTGATGGCTAAGTATTTATGACATTATTTGTACGGTGTAGATCAATACTGAAGATAGGAACACATTTGGAATTATGAAGTGAACTAAAAAAGTGTTAAACACACCTGAATATGTTTCATATTTTAGATTTGAGCCACCATTTAGGTTTGATTACACCGTTGCCACCCTCCTGGCAATCTTTTCTTTTTCAGTCTTATGAGAGGGTCACCTTGAATGGCTTTCCAAGAGTTCCCAGAGGTGTTGTAATAATAACAATAAAGAAAAACTGATTCAGATTATTGTGTCCAAACTTTTGAGAAATATAACCAGGTTTTCAGTATGATTAAGGTATGAAAGTCAGCCAATTGCACACTTAACTTTAGTCGTCTTTAGAACTTTTGGTTCCTTCTAATGAGATAAATCCTGTTGTATTGTTATTTCTTTTTGTTTGTTGCATCATTTACATAGTCAAAAGCTTGTTTTTAATGTAGCCGAGTGGTAAACTCATAAATATGCAATTTTTCCTGCAGGCTTTGTATAGCTCTCAAAGTGGTTTAAATGTTAAGTAATGCATTATTGTATTATTTCTTTTGAGTGCAACAGAGTCTGTTTGTTAAATAAGTAAAGGCCAGTTAACAGTTTCCACATGGTCGATGTAAATTTCGACATCGGACTATGTTTCCAAGAATCACTCTGTCACTTTGCAAAGGTAGGATTTAGTGTTAATGCATAAATGCATAACTGAAAATGTATCTACAGGACATCTAGCAAACATAGGAAGTCATACGCCGGTCTGCCACAACATTAAAACATCTGACAGAGTCAGTCAAGTCACATTGACAATCTTGTGACAGTTCAATGTTCTCCTGGGAAACGTTTGTACATGGCATTCGTGTGGATGTAACTAAGACATGTACCACCCACCTAAACCAGACCAGGCACCCCCATCACCGGACACCCTAATTGGGCAGTTTAGGTTTCTGCATTGACACAGAAACTATGGTGACAGTGCAGACCCTGTGCATACCATAGCGAGGAAAGGTAAACTGGGGAAGTTTGGACACACAAACATTCGTATGACTCGTTTTGGCGAAATTTCAGCGAAGGTTTCAGTCGCCATTGTTGGAAGTGAGGCAGGAAACAAAAATTAACCCAACTAACAAAAAATAAATAAATAAATAAAAGACACAGCGCCTACTAGCATTTGGGTGGTGTTGTTACAGATCAAGCAAGACTGACAAATGCACAAGTATAAATGGCTTGCACCGGTGCAGGCAGCGTGCAAAAATGCGTCTAGGTTGCACAGTAACCCATGTACATTCTCTGATAAGTCAGAATTGATTCGGATGCACCAGGTAGAACTACACAATATTAGGAAGGTGGTCATAATGTTATGCCTGATTGGTATATATTAATATAGAAGTTATACAAATAATTATCATAGATATAACATATCCTAAATATGCCTCCTTTTTCCCCAAGTTCTGCACTAAGTTGAGAATGATTTCTGCTTTCTACTTTTTTTGCACTAGTTTGTGTTTCACGCCATATTGGGCTCGTTTTCAGTAACTTGGAACATCGTGCAAGAAGGAATGTGTCATTCTGGCAAATGCTCTTCCGTTTAGGCGTTGGATTAACTGTTTTGCAAAAGTGACTTCTGTTGAGAAATATGCGCCCGGATGATTGAATAGCTTACTGTGAAGAGGATAGGACACAAACAACTAATTTCGCACATGCACAAAATTACCTGGACAAACGTGTAAATGAATGACACAAGCAGGCATGTATGCCTCAAACACACACAAGTGTACACACACATACCACCTCAGTAATCGCCAAAATGGCAGAGGGTTGAGGAGATTAAAGAGAGGGCTGCGAAGTTTCAATTCTGTCTCCTCCTGATAAAGATCAGTCCAGGGAGCTATCAAAAGAGGAAGGGAGGAATGGTTACTGAAGAGAGAGGGAGGGAGAGACTGTGGGAATTTACTGTTTTTGTGTCACAGGTTAAAGAATGTTGCACTAAAATAGACAATCTGGCTAAGAGAAGAACACAAAGAGTCAAAGATAAGAACAAACGGCAACAAAGAAAAGGTGAAAGAGCAGAAATTCTCCAAGATGCTTTCAAACAAAAGGAACCCACAGTCATGAAGAGAAAGAGAAGATTAAATATTAACATTGCTTGTCAAATGACTAATTTTAGTGGCCCTTCACTGTAAATGCTCTTCTACTGCTCTTGCAGCATATGCCATTAAATTACTTTATTTCTCTCAGGCACGTTGGAATCCTGGATCTCACTTTAAGTAGCTCATGGAGGCAGCGACACAAATGCATAATGAAGAAGAACAAGCGCAGAAACAGACGTAGCAGGCCTCACGGTAATGGATCACGGTAGTGGATCAAATTACAGTGGCAAATTAGGAGGTAAGGATGATGTTTTTACAATTGCTGAACAACTTTGAGAGTGAAAAATCTGCACAGAAAGTGTTAAGTGGTGCCATTAAAAGCAGCTTAAGAGTAAAAAAAAAATGTGGTTTTACTCACTGTTTTATATTCAATGAAATGTTAAACAGATACTTGTAAAGAAGATGAGATAAGCAATAATGGCCTGGGTTATGGTCCTTCCGATCTTGATTTCATGTTACACCATGTCAAAAATGAAAATCAAAGGCGGCCAATCACTGCATGAAAATGTGGGCCAGTGTGGATTATCGGTTTCAGAAAAATTAGAAGGTCAAAGTTGACACAAGACACTGCTGATCTGACACAAAAAATCTGATATGAACTTCAGACAGAGCCCAAATCCTGCCCAGTGACTTGTATCTATTATAAGATCACTCCAAATGAAGACCCAGTTTTTCCTGCAGCTACTATATAGAAAACAACTATACAATGGGCTCCACATCCCTGAACAAGAATAGAGATGACTCCAAGGGTCAGAGCTGCGGCTCCCTAAATGAAATTAAACAAACCGAGAGTAAAAGATCAAGTCAGAGGGGGGAAGAAATGTTCTGTATACACCTAGAAGCTGGGGATGAAGTCGAGAAAGAGAGACAAAATGAAATCCAGAGGAAAAAAGAGTTAGAAGGCTTGGCTTGATGATTCATTCATGTGTTTAAACCTATTTTACACCACTGCCCCTGTTCATTCCCCAACAACAATAGGTGGTAATTTCCCCCCGTGTTGATAAATTACATGGCTCTCTCCGCGAGCAGAACGCTATTATGAGAACAGGCAAATGCTACTTAAAAAGAAGAGGGATGAAGGATGGAGCGAAGGAGGGCAAGAGGCTGGGAAATGAAGGGTTGGGGGGAAAATAACAAAACAATGTAGCCGAGTCTGTGGGGTTAATTATGCAGTCAGAATATGAAACAGACAAATGCTACCTATAGATAAAGAAAGAAACCAGCAACGTTGTTGAGAGGGCAGGAACAAAAGAAAGGCGGACGCTGACTGTTAATCTGGAAAAAGTAAAACAAAGGCGAGAATGAGGAAGAAGAGAAGACCTGCTGAATTGCGCGGGCGTGCTAATTACTAACTACTCACTACCAGAAACATCAAAGCAAGAGAGACAATGGGAGACAACAGGGACTATTTTAAATCCAACTGTGTTCCTGAGCCTCCCAGCGCGCGCGCACACACACACACAAACACACACAGAGTTTACGATGGCTGAGAGCATAATTAAAACGCCTTGAGGCAGAATCAGTCAGGAAGGTGTTTCTGTCGCCGTGTATCGAATGTCTCTGCAGCCCACAGGGTGTGTGTCCCCGACATGTGAGGTCGTGGTCGGAGGTTTACCTCCGTTGCGTAACGTCCACGGCTACTCTACTTCCCTCTGACACTCTTCCTGCCACTGGGCACTGACTTATGAAAAGATGTTAGCAACATGCTTGACAAGGATAAGGATGTTCAAAATGCGAAATTATGTTGGCACTCAAAACGCATATGTCCACACACAACATTTGTCTCCAAATGGCAATAAAATAAGCAAGTATGAAAAAGTGACGCAAGTATTAAAAGTGTAAAAAGTGTCTAATGTCTATTAAACAGTGCTTAAGTTTAGTGCTTTATGAGGTTTAGGAGGCTCCAGGGGAAAAGCTTATGAAGCAGTTTAGACAGCAACATCCATTCAAGTCCTTTAATGTGACTGCACTAAAAATCTCAATGAACAAAATGCAAAGGGAATAAAACGGCAAAAAACAGATACAAAATAGACATTCTGTACTGAGAGAAAAAATATAGCAAATAAATCAAATCCAGTTGTATACAACAGTGCAATGTAGGATTGCCTGAGCTTTACCCAGTAGGGTGCAGACAACTGTCAAGCTGGTAATATATTTATTTTTTAAAAACAATGCATTAATGCAAAGACAGCGATCAATAAGTTCACATTTAAATCAACAGAAAAGCCAAAATACTGTTTTTCCTCCAATCATTACAGCAGCTTTTTGTTTCTAATTCCTTATAAGCACATCATGCTTTAGTCTGAACCTAGTTTTGATCCAGGGTGATTAAAATGACTGCATTACAATGTTACCACAGACTTTTTAGAAAATTTAGAAATTAGAAAACCGTCTTCTGTTTTAAGGGACTGAAGCCATTATGACATTTCTTTCCAGGAACAGCACATACAAAATAGTTACAGAATTACTTCTATTTTTACTTCTCGTGCCAGCAACAGCATTGACGGGAATTAGCGGCAGAGACCATATTCCTCCAGTTTGAGCCTCCCTTCATTGGCTCCCTCTCTAATCCAGAATAGAATTTTAAATCCTCCTCCTTACATACAAGTCCCTCAAAGACTTAGCTCCATTGTATCTTAAAGACCTCCCTGTGATCCAAGTGATCTGTTGAGATGATGGTTATTTGAGTTGAAAAGTAGAAGGAGAAGTAGACCCTCAGCTCCCAGTTTGGGTTCAGAAGGCAGATATCCTCTTCTAAGGTTAGGCTTAGGATTTTCTTTTTTGCTAAAGCTTATAGTTAGGACTGGCTCAGGTGACCCTGAACTATCCCCTAATTGAGATGATATAGGCCTAGGCTGCTGGGGGGAGGTGATGCACTGAACACCTATCTTCTCTCGGCTCTCTCGCACTGAGCTCCTGTCCTCTAATTTCTTGTCTGATTTCTTTTCTATTTATACTCATGCAATTTTCTTCTCTTCTTCCATCTCTGTTCAGCTTTAGGCAGATGGTCCCTCAATAAGAGCTGAGTTCTGCTCAAGGTTTCTTTCTGTTAAAAGTTTTAACATTGGTGCTGTGAAGTTAATTAGCACCTCCACCCGATTAAATGACTAACTGAACTTGGACAATCCAAATCTTTGCTTCATGGATTTGTTGTGATCGAAGCAAAAAAGTGGGATAAAACCATATATAAATAATATCAGATATTTCCTATAAGACTTGTCTACATGCTTTATTATGAAAAATAAAAAGTGCTCCTTATACAATTGCTTTATCCTCTGTTATATGAAGTAATCTGCCGCTATCTTGAAATGGAAATATGGACAAACGCCACATTTAGAAACTGAAAGACCCTTCCAAATCTAGAATTCAGTCTTTGTACCGGGTGAAGCTACAGGGTGAGAGGACACACAGTGTAGTGTGTCTGAGGGGACATTTTAATCTATCAGATGTCTGCTGTGAAGATAACAGATTTAAAAAAAAAAATAAAAAAAAAATAAAAAATCCGCAGCCTCTCCCAAATGAGACTGCAGTGAATGCTTCAGCAAAAGGTCTAAATCAGTATAACAATACTGCCAGCATCATCTTCTCAGCGGCTTGTCACAGCGTGCTCTGTGCTTTGTTTTCCCCCAACGTCCCTGTGGTTTTGGAGTTGTTATTATTACACAACAAACTGGGACAAAATCCAAAAAAAAAAAAAAAAAAAAAAAAAAAATGCTTAAAATGTGTCCACCGAACGTTATGAAATGCTCATAGTCCTCCTTCAAATAGATTCAGTGTGTTAGCACAGAGCCTCCATTAACTGAAGACCTTCATTTTAGTCTTTATCACCATTACGGCGGAAGAAAGCTTCATCAAACCATAACTTCTGAAATAACCTTATTACGGATGCACTTGGGAGTCCTTAGATCATTTGTTATATTACTTTTCGGTGTCTACCCGCTAAGCCCTTGACACAAGCCATTCTACTGCTACTGTACATCATGTCGCTGAAATAACTGTGTGTTTTACTGCTTAAGTGTTTGAGGTGCTGTCTCATTAGTGTACTGTTTTGTTAATTTAATGCTTCTGGAGATTGTGTAAGTTATCCTGCAACATTATTTTTATTTTATTTTTATTTTTCTGCCTATTTAACCCTTTTTCCCCCTTTTTTAAATTTAACAATGTCAGTTTAAGCCTGTGTTCACATCTAGGTTGTTGTTACAAAGCTGGACTGTTTGCTGCTCATGTTGGTTCGCTAAGGTTGGAAAGTTATTCTTAGGTTTCTTAGGCAGTTCCTACATAAAATAGCTTTGATTTTAAATGCACTGAGCTTGTCTGTGTTTTTTTTTCCCTAAGTTATTTTGGTGCATTTGATTGATTGGGTTAAAATACCATCATTTTAAAGCAACAGTACAACCTTATGATTATATATGAATGTTTTATGCACATAACTTAGATGCTTGACCAAACTGAATCAGACTTCATATACAGAACACATGTACATGAACCACAGTAAGACATTTCCTTAAACCTTATTTTTATGCAAAATTTTGACCAATCACAAAACTGCTTTCAAAAATATAGTGTTGTCAGAAATGTATCTCAACTGCTTCATGAACCAAAGCCAACTGAAGCTTAAAAGTGTTATTCCCCAGATCTTAACGAAAAATAAGTGGAAAATCACAGTATTAGATAAGTAATTTTTGAAATGCAAACCACTTTTGCAAAAATAAAAAGATTTTACACAAGTAGCCACCTAAGTTTAATCAACGGCCACTGAGCTTCTTACGAACCTTTCGTTCATTGCAGTATGAGGGACTTTTACCTCAAATGACATTAAACTGGATCAATCTGAAGTGCATTAACCGAGGTAATTAATTTTCTCTACTTCTATATAGAGAAGTGCAGTACTTGACTTGGAATGACTGTTCATTAGGAAATTAATTCCATTTTCAGTTTTGGCTGAGACTGGCACATTTTTCCAGAAATATGATTTTTTTTTTTGTTTGGTTAATACCCAATTTGCGATTATTACTATTAATAAATCTTGAATACCCATCTAAAGCCACAATTATATCACAATGATAGCACTAAATGGACTGTTTAATGTTCACGTGTTCTTTTACTTATGGAGAACTTTTACTGCAAAGTTCTCAAGGTCACTAAGAAAAATCCTCCTCAAGAGAAAATATATAATTGTAATATCTGCCAATTTCAATGCATTATAAAAAGGATAAGCTATAATATACATTTTTACACATGTTATATTATGTATGGACCAGTTTTTCTGATATTTACTCACAGAACCAGATTTAGGAATAGGGAAACAAATATATCAAGTTTTGATTTATTTATTCTTTTTTTAATTTAGTGATTTATTCCTAACATGCAAATGATATGTATATATATGAGCAAATAAACAAAAATTATAATACAAATAAATAAATAAATAAAAAAGTAAAATAAATTGAAATAAAATGAAAAAGCAATAAAAATAAAAAAGCAGCACAGTAATTTCACTTGCATGTCCGAAAAGGGCTGGGAAGATGTACAACAAACAACGCCTCAGAGAAATATGAACATCGCAGGAGGGTTTCAATCAACTTGAACAGTCGATTAAACGTTCTCTTAGCTTCACCTCAGATGTCAGTCTTTTGCCAACTTGTAGCTGCTTAATTGGTCACGTTGATATTTTGAAATCTAAAGATGGAAGTAATACTGTGTCAAACGTGAGTTTTCTAAGCGTCTTCCTGTGTGTTGCTCTATGAGTAGTAAAATTTTTATAACATGTCCTCTGAGAGTGTATCTCTGGTGGCCTCAACTTTGGGCAAATTATAAGTGTGTGAACGTGTGCACAATAGCTTAACTGTCGTAAAATATAATGCCATGTGACTGCGAAGGCAGAATCATGTTTTAAAGATGAGCAACACCAAACCATGTTGCTGTGTGTGGACATGAAAACGCAAGGGAAATCTGTGGATATCTCCCCCCTTGTGTTTTATCGCGCTCCCTGAGGGGAATGGCTTCGTACAAATACAACCCTCCTCTGGTACCGCACAAAGAATAACCCACAAAAAAGAATATATTGGATGTACAAACTGCAACACTTTATTAATCTTAATCTTTTCCCACCTTCCCTACCTTAGATGTACACAAACAAACTGATAATGGAGTTATGAATCAAGAAGAAACTGACATTTGTTGGAGGCAGCAACTTGTATTCCACAGTATCAACCAAACAGATACTACATACAGTATGTTCATATATTCTATTTGACATGCATGTATACTTACTTTGGAAGACCTGAGTATACACAGTCAATAAGTCAAAGAAAGTCTGAATATCATACATAAGAATAATCTCGATCAATCATAAGAGGGAAGGGTCAGAAAGTTTGCCAGTGCAGAGCATAGACTGTGAATAAAGATGGATGACAGAACAGCTCCTCTAAAGTGAAGCCAAACAAAGTAGAGCTCCCCCTGGTGACTGGCTGTGGTATAGGTCGTAGATCATAGCTCTGCCTTCTCCATGTTACTGGATGGGACTTGGGTCAAACTAAAACACTAAAATACATGTTTGGGGCTCCAAACTCACTCAGTGCAAGGAAGTGGGGAAGCATTGTCCATATTTATATACGGTCTATGGTGTCAAGGAGGAGACAGCCAATCATAATACATTTAGGGATTGACAGTTTGGATCTTGGAACCCGTTGGCGTGAACCCATTAATCTCAACTACTGATGTTCGATACCAACGATTGATACGAAACGATCTGATACCGATGCAAATACACCTAACGTGTCTAGTCAATAAAAAAAAAACTTTTCAAATCATAGCTGCAGAATACAGGACATCAGAGTAATTTATTTATTTGAAACTAGGAAGTGTATTAGTGGCCTCAATTACAATATAGCCGAGGTAATACAATAACAGAAAAAAACAGTTTGTCAAAACCTAGATTTTAAAATATTCATTTCACAGTTAAAGCAAATTACTTACTTTATTAGCCATCTTTTCTAGTATATGTCTTTAAAGTTTCTAAATGACTTACATATCAAAAGTATCGACATAAAGATCTAGTATCGACATTTCAGTATCGATCTGCATATCACTCATCTTAATTTACGATTTAACATGTTGGTGTTGAGTCCTGTCTTTATTATTTTTATGGTTGTGTCTACTAAGGTACTTGGAAACCCTAACAGATGTAAATATGAGTGTAAATATATGTAAATATAGTGTGAAAACGTGTCTACCTTGGTGTTTAACTAATTTGCAGTGAGGCAAATGGAAAAGAAAAAGAAGATACAGGGAGATACGCGGTGATGTGGCAGAATACAAAACAACATGCCTGATATCAAATCTCATATCCACCCCATCACAGATAATCTCCCAGGCCCCTCGCCTAGAGCCAGACCACATCAAGCTGGGTATATACCTTTATGATGAGATATAAATTCACATCCTACACATCCTTTGAACGCCTTCTCATCTGTAATGCTGGACCAGCACTGCCGGCAGAATTATTTTTCCTCCAGAAAAAAGGTACAAACACATATGAGCAGCACTGCATATTGCCTTACATCCCAGTAGACTGATGAGAAATCTGAGATTCTCTAAGCCATTGGTGGCTTCTTACATTACAATTAATCTCAAAGCAAATCTTTAGGCTGCAGATACAGCAGATAAACGGCATGTAAATGAGGGCCTGTCATCCGCGGCCCATACATGACTGTTCATTTATTACACAGCAACAAATACAGTGCTGTCACAGGACTCGGTCTTGGCAAGCATTTAAATCAAAAGCACAATGCCTGAGGGACTGTTGTGAAGCAGACAACAGCTGCATTTATCATTTACTTATTTAAAACTGTGAGCATATTGCAAGCTGGAAACCCATGCGAGCAGACAGCCAGCAGTGTGTCAGCGTCATCGTTTGTACACTGGGGCACCGAGGCTCAGCAAACCACTCATAATACATGATGTGTATGCAATAAATGTAAATCGTTTCGTTTTTTTTTTTTTCTTCACATGTAAGAGCAAATCAATCAAGGCACATGCTCAGCCGTGGGTAAAATCAAGAAGCAGGGCGAGTAGCGGGCTTCGAAACCTCTTGATAAGGGTCTGGGTTTCAAGATCCAAGATATGCCATAGCTGAAGTTGGAGCGGTCTCTTTGCTGTCCTCAACTTCTGTCATTCTCTTTATTCCACACTCAAACTTCTGAACCCGTTGCTGTTTTCTCTCGCCCCAGATCTCTTCTCTCGCTTTCGTCCCTCTTTTTGTCCTCTTCTGTCACTTTACATCTCTGCCGACTGTCTCTGCCCTCGTCTTGCATTTCTCTGTCTGTTCACATCGCACAGGCTTCAACTTGGCATTTTCACCTCTTCCACTTTCACACTTTATGAAAACAACTAAATCAATCTCAAGGTCTCCCTCAATACGTGTGTGTATAGGTTATTCCGATATTTTTTGTCATTCCTCTCAGGTTTGTAGTGATGGAGAAAACACGCATTTATATATATTTATATTAGCATGTGTGTGTGTGTGTATATAAATACAGACCTTATAGTCGTGACTCCTTTGAGTTAAGTGGGAAATGGAATACTCTGTGGGCGAGTGTCTCGGCTGCACATTGTCCCTCAGGCTGTGGCATTTATCAGCGTATTGGCCAGTCAAGATATGTTATTTACTTCTGTGACATATTCAGAGTTTACAGTTGCCATCCTGCTTTGTGTTTGTCTGTCGTTTGAGGCTGAAATAATTAAGTTCAGCTCAGTTCAGCTGGTACGTTATTATTATTATGACACAGCGGCCCCATATACTGCCATAGCAGAGGGCGATGGAATGAATAACGCTCGCTACAGAACAATAGCCATCAATTATGTGCCGATTATCTACGTACAGTGTCATTCTTCTTTTTGGATTGTTGCCCTTTTCTCTTCATTTGCAGCAGTAATTGAATTTCTCTACTAGAGTTGGTTAGAGTTGGTTTTTTTTTCTGCCAAATAAGACTTGTGTTGACTGAATGCATCACACAACTTAGTAAGTATGGCGTTCATGTTACATTTGAACCTTAGCTTCTGTTATTTCTGCTAAGAATTAAGACATTTTTGTGCCAAAAAATAATAATGGTGTCATCTACCAGTGTACGAGTAATGTTTTGTTTGGATGAAGGATCACCCACCCCTGGCTTTATTCATGGTTTATACCTCAAATCTAACTATTTGTAAAGACAGAACACATCGAGGAAAGGTTAACTAACGAGGTCTGAAGATACAAACATTTGTATGACTCGTCTTCAGTGAGATTTCGGCAAAGGTTTCAGTCACTAATGTTGAAAGTGAGACAGGAAGTACAAAGTGAAGCAGTAATTCACTTTAATGGCAAAAAAACACAAGATGCTAACTAGTGTTTGAGTGGCGATAATCCTTATCCTTTTGTGTACCATTTACCACCAAAGGATAACAACAAATAAGTAAAATAACCTCTGTTGCGTTTCCTTTTCATTAAACATGCAATATAATACAATAGTATAGTAAGTATACTGCTGATATGTCGGTGACTGGCTTTTATTTAGGCCACCTGCTTTCTATAGCACAATATGTTTGCCTTCAGAAACTTTCCGCCTTAAAACTCAAACATTAAAGTACAAATATTTGGTGTAGAATATGGTGATCCAGGGAGAATCTTTCTTGACATCGAAAAAGGGTCCCTATAAATGTGATGAGATAAAATACATTTCACATGAAATCAATAGGAGATAATGTCAGAAATGAAAGCCAGATCTTCCTCTTGTACCAGTGTATTCATGTTTCCAGATGACTGTTCTGTTTTTAGAGACCCCAAAAAGACCATTAACTCCAATATGTCACCATAGCACGCAAGCTAAACCCTTGAGGGATTACTCACCATTTGATGCACTACCACAAACAAATGGCCATAATTCCATCATATGAGCTGTGGATATTAAAGGTATAAGTACCCTTCCTGGTACACACACTATGTGCATTGTCCATGTGATCTCATTATTTTCCCAAAAAATTGCAGGGAAAGGATGGAGTGAGTCCACTCAGTCCTGTCTGTGCATGTTAATCTGTGGTACATTGCACCAGCGGTGGAGGCAGACAGTATGTCCGTGTTTCTTAGAAATGTTTGAAAATAATAAAATAAGCTAACCGTGGCCGACTTTATTTGTGTCTCTGAGTGAGATGGATGCTTTTCACCAGTCCACACAAACAAGCACAAAGCGTCCAAGATGAGACATTCATCAATCTGACCTGTACTGAATCCAGCTGAGTGAGATATCGGCATCTGACCATTTAACTTCAGCCACGGTCGAGACCAAGATAGAATCTGCCCTTTCTAGAGGCCGGCCGCAACAAATCCATGGAGCTCTGTGACAATTATCGACAATCAATGACTATTTACCTGCCATTCACAGGGACTGAATACTGGCATCTGAATAAAACCAGTTACTTTGTATAAAAGGGTAGGTAGGTGTGTACGTGGGAGAATTTTATTCATTTATTTTGTCTCTTGACAAGGGCAAAAGTAAAATAGAATATAATCAGTAAATTGATTCTCAGGGTTATTAATGGATGATACTCATTTGGTCATCATGACCGTATTGAGTCGCTTTATGCATCACTGAAAAGTCCTTTTGCCCACAGTAACTTTGACGGTGGGGAACAGAGTCAGACTCCACAATGGAAGTTGTAATAGTGCCCCACTTAAACTCTATGTGGTATTCGTAAAAGCTGATGCAGCACGTGTCACAGAAAGACTGGAAGCTCCTTGCAATACTGGTGCAAATTGTTGAGCAGCCGATGCTGTATTGGTGATGACTCAGCCGAACTTTAACGACCACTTTAACAAGTGACTCAGTTAATTTTACGGACACGGGTTAGCCTTAGTCTGCAGTGTGTCCGGGGAGTCCGCTAACTGTCCTTGTGTCCTTAGCAGCAGCCAGTCGATGGTCTCATCGCGTCCAGATCAATGTTGTGATTCCTGATTCAATACGAAGATTCAAATCAGTTAACCGGGGTGATTCATGAGATGACCAGTTCTACAAAGCATGGGTTTATGCTTTCATACATGCACAGTTAGGCCATCAATTAAACTCAATTTATGCTTTTGTGTCCAATCTACACCCCACAACACAACTTGACATGCACTAGAAAACATATTGCGACAATGCAACAACTTTGATTGGTCCAATATGTATTTCCTCTAAATGGCCAGGCAAGGACCAACAAATTCTCCCTTCTTCTGCCTTATACATGCCATCGAGTGAGCAGACTAGCTGCTACAGGATGTCAGGTGCTGGAGTATCAACGAACTGTCTGATCCACACTCATTCATTCATCCATTTTCTGGAGACTTTCCCAGCATCTGAAGAATGAAAAGGAAGAATAACAAGCTCCCGTGTTTATGTTTCAGTCTGTATTTGTTAAATCATATTCTGTCATTGGTCAGTTAAAGCCAGCCTACATAGTCGGCTGATGCCCACTGTGCAACAAACAGAAAACAGCACGTACACATGTTGTTGTAGATGAGCAGCAGTGCTTTAAAAATAAATAAATATTGGAATAAATATACACAAAAAATAAATGAAAAAAAACACACACACTTGGTGAGCAGTAATGCGAAATTGAGTAGTGCAATGACCTAACATTGCATACAAGAGATGCATTTGGGTGCAAATTTGGCAGTGAGGTGGGTAAAGTACAGTGCACAAAATGACAATGACTCATTCACCTTTACATCCAATTATTTTATTATTCTTGTACATATTGTGTGTGTAGTTTGTCATATATTATGTGTGGTATGCTGTGCCTGTACATTGCTGGTCTAAAAAGTCAATGTACGGTGCATAAGTAAATACCAGTTCACATTTGTGGCCACTGTATATGAATTTCAGTTAAAGTGCACACATCGAGAAGCTGGAGGCATTATCTTGTGTTTGGTTTGATGCAATGACAAAAGCACAAAGGCAAAAAAAAAAAAAAAAAAAAAAAAAAGCTTACAAAACAAGATGCACCAACTTGAAGAGATTATTCTCACACAAATACCAAGGCACTCATGAAAATGCAGCGAAAAACACACACACACACAAACACGCGCATTCTCCTGAAAAGTGCTGTCGGCATAAACAAATCCAGCACATGAGGTACAGGGAGGAGCGACGCACACGCATGAAGACAGGACACTGACTCTGTTTGACAGAGCAGAGGATGTGTGTGCGTGTGTGAACCTGCTGTGAGTGCAATTGAGATTCTAAGGTCACAAGCCTCGTAGAAAAAAAAAAATCACGACAAACTGGAGACTTACACAAACAGGGCAACTGGGGAGAGGAGGGGAGGAAGATGAACAGAGAGAGGATTTTAGCAGAGGAGCAGAAATGCAGAGAGAAGGAAAGAAAAAAGTGAGATTAATGGGAAAGAGAATAGGGTGGTGAGTGAGAGGAGTGTGGACCAAGAGAGGGAAAAAGCAGCGGCTCTGTGAAGAATAGGTTAATATACCTGTAGAGACCTCCGGTTTCCTCCCACCCTCCAAAGACATGCCTGTTAGGTTGATTGGTGATGCTAAATTGACCCTGAGTGTGAGTGCGAATGGTTGTTTGTCTCTGTGTTAGCCCTGTGATAGACTGGCGACCTGTCCAGGGTGTACCCTGCCTCTCACCCAATGACAGCTGGGATAAGCTCCAGCAAACCCTAGACCCTAGTGAGGATAAGCAGTAGTAGAAGATGAGATGGTAGTAGCATGTGTCATGTCACATAATATTTGAGTTTTCTCATTGGTGTCCAACTCTCCTCATGTCACAGATCACTTCCTGTGTGATTACATGCCCCGCCCTAATGTGTTGCACCTGTGTCTCATTGTCTTCCCTCTTTCTAGTATTTAGTCTGTGTGCTCCCTACTCCCTGAGCCAGTTCGTCTTTGTCAAACATTCCAGCAATTATATTCAGTTTGTCTTCTTGGGTTTTTGACTTTGCATCAGAGTTTTGGATTTTGTTTGTGCCTTGCCTTTTTTTTGGCCCTGTCTGTCTTCCCTACCTGCCACCTGTGCACCGAACCTGCTTTCTGATTAAAGGACTGACGTTTTTGGAAACGTTATTGTCTAACGTGCAAAATTTTCAAATTCATTGTTTTGGATCACTAAATATGGAACACATTGAGGAAAGGTTAACTGAGGAGGTTATTTGGCATTGTTGAAAGTGAAGCAGGAAGTAGAAACAAAAATTAACCTGATTGGCAAAAAATACACAGGACTAGCATTTGGGTTGTGTTTATATGAAGTGAGCCACACTGATGAGCGCACCAGTATAAATGGCTCGCACCGGCGTGGCTGTGTGTGTAAGTTAGGGTCCCCCGATCCAACAAATGAACAAACCAGAATATAACAAACATTAACACAAACGAAACACATCCACAGTCATGCACATGACTACGACTACTGTATTTCTTGCTTTCTTACTGCATTTCAGCGCTATTTTCCAAAGGCGCTGTGCAAAAAAGTTCATTGTAGAATGATAAAAACAGATGGATACGCGATAGCAACAATTAATATGACTTAGGGTCATGTATAATATAGTCTATATATTGTATTTAGGTAGATCACTTAAGTTTTGTTCATTGTTAAATTAAGCCACAAAAAGTGTGGCCACTCCTGATGAAGGCATTTCAATTGATAGCGAAGAAGTTCACCAGATTCTCTTAGGTCAATATCCCAATTAGACATAAGCAATATGTGTTGGCTTGACTTTTAGGATTGGTTTGATTTATTTGGTTCAAAACGTGGGCGGTAGAAGCCGTGGATCACATCTTCACTTTGTTGTGTCATACAGTTTTCAACAGCAAAATTAATTATTTTTTTAAAAAATTCATTATTTATCATTATTTATTAATGTTTTTCAAAATTCACATTTACACTTTAGATAGAATATTAGTCCCCTGGTGTGTTTACACTATGAGAAATAGCCCATGATTTGAAGTAGTGGAAAACATAAAAATATGTTTCATATTTTAGACTTCTCAGAGTAGCCACGGTTGAAATGGTCTTAGGTCTCTATAAGTGAAATCAGGAGCAACGTTATTACATACAGATTTGTTTAGTTTGTTGGTCATTTGTTGTTACATCTGATGAGGCAAGATGTTCTAGCATATCTAGGTTTAAAAGAAGTTCTCAGGGTTAACCAAACAGACTAGTTCCCGGTTCTTTTGACCTTCCATACCTTCGGTAACACTTTTGAAAACCTCTAATACAAAAAATATAAAAAGATAGTTAAAAAATAACTAAAAGTCACGATTTGCAATTGTGAAAAGCCACAAGAAATGGAAACAGAACTAAATATATTAGTATATTATTAGTAGATAGTACATGTGTCACCATGGTTACCAAAGAATTTAATTAACGCTGCTTGTGCGATTGATGATACGGGATTGCTTCTTGAACAGTTCACTGACTCCTAATGGAATTTTGTTTTTGAATTGAAGCTTACATATCAGGTCTGTTGTGAGGAAGGATCGTTGTTTGCTTTTCAGTAGTGCGATAGTGATCAAAAGTCTTTTGTCGCTTCTTCCGGCCCAGATGATGCACGCACAAGATGGACAAGTGGACAAGAGTTTGTTTGAGCCAAACCACAACAAAAAAGAAAAAACATAGTAGCTCTAATCTGAATCATTGTGTTTTGTTAATTACACTATGTTGCACGTCAGACAAGAAGTAGTAGAAATAGTTGTCTCACCAGTAATTAAAACAGTGTGTGGGTGAATAAAAAGATGAGGAATTGCTTTGTTTAATTTAAACAACTGAATGTAATGGGAGACAATCAACAGGGAACTCAGGAGAACTCACTGTGGTGAGCTTTGTTGCTTATACAGTTATACATGATCGTATACACACATAGCACTTTTCCTGACAAATGAAACACTTCCACATTATGTTTTGTAATCTTACAA
Source organism: Mugil cephalus (assembly GCF_022458985.1). Taxonomy (NCBI): domain Eukaryota; kingdom Metazoa; phylum Chordata; class Actinopteri; order Mugiliformes; family Mugilidae; genus Mugil; species Mugil cephalus. The sequence continues at coordinate 22,556,646 of NC_061774.1, read as the reverse complement.
CCTGTCATCTGTCCAAGCAGTCAGCTATTGGTTAACAAAACTGGGGGTTGTTTTTTTGGTGACATGCATTCCTTTTGAAGTTTAAAATACGTTGCCTTGAGAATTGAAGTGGTGTGTTTTCTATATGTAGGGATACGTAATGATTATGCCTGGTTATAGCTAGTTATTAGACTGCCAGTGTCTCCACAATTATGAGACTCTTTGTGCCTCCAAAAGTAAATACAAAATAAAAGCATCAGAATTACACTTTATTTTCTTACCTGTGTCTGTGTCTGCACTGTCGGACTCTGTTCTTTTGTACTTTTTTCCTCCGAGTACAAACTCACTGTTCACTTATTTTTAAAATTTGCTGTGGTGCCGGTGCAGCTGCGCAAGCAAACAGTTGAACAATGTAATTGCCAGTGAGGAGGAGCCAGCTACATGTGAGCTGATGGATCAAGAGCACGAGTCAGTTTCTAATGATGTGTGATATGTAAATCAAAAGAAGCTTTTTGGGGGGATGTACGGAAATTCTGTAATCGTCAATTTGGCATTTTTTAATTTTTTTTAAGTGTTGATTGTATATCGTATAGGCCCTAAAACTAACATACAAATATGCTTACTCATCGTACATCTGGCAACATATGCAAGAAAAGAAGTTCAAGTTGAGAAACTGGAAAGCTGTGGAGAAAACAAATTCACAGGAGCAAACTTTCTCCTTGTCCCTCGTATCCAACTCCCTGTCACAAGTAAGAAAAGAATTAAATGATACGTTCTGGTATTTACTTTAGTCTAAACTCTTTCTCAGAGATAAGTGGGTGTGACTCTGATGGATTAGAGAAACCTGAAACTCTTAATAGAACCGTGCTTGCCTTAGATTAACAAACAAAATGTGGACTTATTTTCTTCTTTACATCAACATGGGGTAGATTGGAGATGGCGGCGGTGTGTTGCTGAACTGATTAGACTGACTTCTCCGCGCCTTCTCTCGGCTGATTGACAACACGGTGCTGCAAAAATGCAAATTAGTCGACTGTAACTCCAAATCTGGTTTGATTTGTTTGTACTTGAACCAAAAAGGTAGAACACACTCGAGATGCCTCAGGCACAAGGAAACCTTTCAACAATCTTGATAGGCATGTACAGGCAGAATAAAATGCGGAAATGTTGACTTTTAGAAGGTTTTTGTTCAGTATTTAACAATCGTTTTTTTTGATTTGGGGCAATCTACAAGATGGGCAGGGGCTGATCCATGTTGGGACGTGACCAGAATTGGCTCAGTGGCCACTTAACTGTTAAGTGATGCTTCACAAGCAGAAAGAGAGGAGAGAAAATTAAGTCGGCCGTTGAAACATGACTCTTGCGTGTGTAGCAACACACATTATTTTACCTTTTTATTGGACATGGAGGCTATCCAATGACATGAAGGAGCCACAGGCTTAAGTCCTAACACAGCAACAAAGAGGATTTTTTTTTTTAAACTCTACGTTGGCTAAAGGTCCAAGAAGAAGATGAGGCCTTAGAGCAGTACCCTGTCGACCCTTAAGATCAAAATGTAATATTCTCGCTCTATACACACTCCTCACCTGCTCTCTCCCTCTCTCTCCTTGAAGTGATCTATTGGTCCCAGTCCAAGATGGCGGACGTCAAGGCAGTCACTGTGGCCCATTGACCTTGCCTTGAAGCCACTAACATCAACATTCAAGGGTAATATTTTAAACACATACAGACCTATACCCCACCAAGTAATATTATTGTCTATAGTAATATTCAGACTCTTTCGTGAATACCTACTAATACTAAAATGCATTAATGACACACAGCTCCATAATAAGGCACCGGTGTCTGTGGAAATTCTAACATAGCAGTAGTGAGAGGTTGTCATATTTAGCTCTAGTTACAATGTGGAAATGCAATCAGCAATATCATGCACACATTAACACATGAAACAGTTGACTATAATTGTAGAACCTAAATGTATGTAACGTAATGAGCTTATTTCAAATACTTTATACCCAATTTCGGAATCCACTTTCATCAGCTTCGTTTGATGTGAAACAACAATTTGGATCATTTGAGGAGCCTTACATCAAGGAAATGAACGCCTAAGCAAACATTTCACGCACCTTGATTGCGATCAAGCAATAGCTACATAGCTGGTAAATACGCCAGTGAATGTGAAGAATGACCAGCTAACCAGCTGATTCCTGTCTGATGTTCGATGTGTGTGCTCGCCCTTATTTTACGAAGTAAAACTTGTTGTTCTTATCTGAGCATTGCAGTTTACCTTGTTACCTTGTTAACATTTAGCCCCAAGTTCCAATGTGAGTACATCCTCTGGCAGCTAGTGAGGCTGTAGAATTATTCATGTTCCATCATGTTTGGAATAAGCTTAACAACTTCTGACCCTAACCCTATTTCTGACCACACCACTCTGTGTGGTGTGGAGGCTGCAGCGCCTCTGACTGGATGAACTTGAGGAGAGTGGTGAGGATCATCGGGACCCCTCTTTCCTCCGTTCAGGACATCTCATCACAGCGCTGCACGTCCCGAGCCCGTAACATCGTCAGTGACCCCCACCATGGACTGTTCTCCCTGCTGCCCTCTGGAAAGAGGTTCCGCAGCATCTGCTGCAGGTCCACCAGGTTCTGCTACAGCCCCTTACCATCAGACTGTTGAACTCTTAACTGGACTCTGCTCCACACTACAGAAATTCTGTACATAACTGAACATACTTTTTTACTGTCATTCTCTGCACCGATATTTTGCACTGTTAAACATTTTTGCACTGTGATACATGTCACCCTATCCATCTACATTGTTACTACATTGGTAATTTTTATTACATTGAGTTATGCAACGTAATTTTGTTCTGTATATACCATGTGCATACAAAATGACACTAAAGTTTGTCTAAGTCAAAGTCCATCAAGATTATCAAAGATTTTACCCTCACTGACATCTACTATCTTGTTGTTCTATGTAGCCATTATCATCACCATTGTTAGTTTAAGGCTTCAGAGTAAATAAGGTAGGCCTTAGACTGTTGAACATATTATTTTGTTAACATACACTATATATCCGAAAGGTCAGGAATGCTCTGAGAAATAAGAACAGATAAAAGCCACTTGTCACTTTTAGAGCTCAGCAAACCCATCTATTTTGACAGTTGGGAATCAAAGAAATACACCATATATTTCAACCCTGTAGACATGGCAATCATATCCCCAATGTGTGGGATCAAAGTTATGACCATGGCCATGCACACTCCAAAATCCTACACCTCCTGCATAAATCCCGTTCACTATCTCTTTCTTTTCCGTCACTCAAGTCTTGAGGTACTGGATTTTTATTTTTTTCACATCATGCCATCATCTATCCTTTCATACTCTCTCTCTCTCTCTGTCTCTCTACAGTGGTTGGTAATTAAAGTGGCCAGGGCCATTCCATTACCCTGGGGGTGGGAGACTTATTCAAAGGCTGCCAAGATCAAAATGAAAACCAATTAGCACTGGGGTTCTGTCCTTTTATAATGCAGTGAGAGACAGCCAGCTTATTGGTTGGCCTCTGTCTTTTTCTCAATACATAGAGCACTTGCTAGCAGGCTCAGGTTGGATTGGGGTTAAAGAAGAATGGGCAGAAAGAAAGTGTGAATCGACGAGCTGTCTGTATCGGGTGTCATCGAAGAGGTGCTTGTAGGGCCATATGCATACAGAAAGGACACCCGTGAAGTGCTAATCGGAGGGCAGTGCAATTGCTAAATCCGATTGACGTCAGAGGGTTTTTCAACCTTGAACACAATCTTAGCCAAGTGGAAAAACAATGGAGGATATAATGGTATGTGAGGGTTGAAGATTTTAACACAATGTATTCATATATTCAAATAGCTGAAGGCTGGTTTGCCTTAAGGCACTGACCATAGTTTAGTTCGGGGGATATGTTATACTCATAGATGTTGGTTACTGATCCAATTGAAGAAAGGCATGGGAATTGGATTAAAAAGACCAAATGTGTTTATTGAAGACATTCAAAGTTATGCTAGTGACTCTGCAAGAATAATGGTAGCTATCAAAGGTTTTTCTCCGATTTGTTCCACGATGCTGAAGTTCCCCATGACCAATTATTTCAACAAGACTGTATTTGGATGATGGGGGGAAGCTAGAGTATCTGGAGAGAGCCCACACAGGCCCAGTCGGCTGATGGATTCGAACCCAGAACCTTCACACTGTAAGGCATCAGTGCTAACCGTCCTGGAATCCTGCAATCTTCCAGAAATCAATCGACACAAATCTGCAGAGATATTAAATAAAACCATCATCACAGTGGCTCTGTGGAGTCCCTATTAATATTTTTTAGAATAATTCATCCAGTGTACCAAGAATACTGATGCCAAAACATAATTAAAATTAAAATGTGATGTGAAGTGAGATTGTGCTTCAGCATTTTGGCGTTTATTGGTGACCGTGGAGGTTAAGACCATGCTAAGTGCATTTTCCTCCAGGCTGCTGATGGATATCGAGCTAACTGGTTAATTCACATGGAGATAATCAATAAGAGAATTAAAGGATTAATTTCAATGACTGTGGTCATCTGGGCATGGTGGCACATAGATAGTCGACACACTTACTGATATCAATTTCGATGCCTCATTTACAAACCTAGGTTGAGTTTTCAAGTGGTTTACGTTGCTTCCTCATTCCTCAATGATGAATTTGTTGTCCTTCCACTATTTTCCTTTTGTTGAATAAAAACGTGTTCAACTTTCGGAGATCAATGAAATGGTGCCAACTGCCAGTCTATTAGAGACCTTGGATGGGAGCCAGTATGTCTACTCAATTAAAAAGAACACTCTGATCAAAGGGCTTGCTGTGCCGGAAATTACAGTATTATTGTGCCATGCTATGATTGCTAACAGTTGTACGTTTATGTTATTAGTATAATGAAGCTGCTATGAGATAGCGAAAACCATAATGGTTTCAGTTTCATGAGAAAAATGTACTACACCAGCTTAAATTAGCATCACCATATCTGACCTAGTCTCATGCAGTGGTCCATTGGAAGGGAATAAAAGAATATTGAGAAAAAAAATAAATATATGAATAGCCATGGATGTGAAATGAGCTGACTGACTGTAATCACAAATCTGCATTGTCGCTGTATGCGTGTATGCAACAAAATTATTAGCAACAATTCAAGTGGTGTATTCATGCACCATTCGCTACTGTAAAAACCTAATCTCAAAGATTATAATGAAATGATAAAACACTGTCACCTTTCGTATTGCAGAGTATTAATACTGTCACTATTTGGGGAAAGAGTTTTGTTGCACTCCATTTAGTACACAGGAAAAAAACGGTTTAGCTTTGCTGTGTAGTTGGTCGCACCGGCACTAATTCCGGTGGTATCTGGCATGAGATTACTGATGAGAAGACAAGGAGGGGCACACTAATTAGAGGTTTTCTGACCACTAAAGAACCGTGACGATTATATGCCTGTGTGTGAAGCAAGTCATTTGTGTTGTGTGGTCTTTTAGCTTAATTTAAGGCTCATTCAGGATACTGAAGTACATTTCTTTACTTAGCTGTGAAAGCTGTTTAATTACTTTTCAAACTTTACTTTCCAATCCAGTTTTGGTATTGCCGGCATGAATCACATTTCATTTTAATTTACACTTTACGCTAGAAGTAATTGTGCAATCTCAAAATGCCAGGTTCGTGAAGTTAAATCGAAAGCCAGTTATCAACTTTTTATGTAGCTATTTTCCCCTCATGTGTAGAGAAATGGACAAATTGCACATGCGCTACAATTTCAGATGTTTCATTGTTGCCATTTGTTGACATTTTTACAGCTGAAAAAAAGTATGAAAAGTTGCACATGAAGATACAGATAGAATCCAGATTTTTGCTGCAGCGTCCTCTCTTGGCATCCTGTGATTTGACCCATCAGTTTCAGCTTATGGGAATAACTAAATAAATAAACAATTAAGTCTTCCATTACTATCTAGTCTGTCCCAGAGGCTTCATGTAAATCAATGACTTAGAAGTTTGAGGCCAGTGTAGTGATTAGCCACCGTGCTCTACCCCTCTTAGCTTATGTAACATGACCCGAGACCCAAGACCAAAGCACGTTCCGGCTAAATCCATACGAGCAGTGAGCAGTATTTTCCTCTCTTCTGAGGTCAGCAGTTTGACCCTTAGGGCATTGTGAGGGAGACAGGTAATTTGTCTACTGTCTGCCCTCGGTCGCTCTCCCTCCTCTGTCCTTCAGGATCTGTACGGATCAATCTATCGCACAATTGATGGGAGGAGTAAGGCCATATGTGACTTCAATGCAACAGTTTGAAGGCTGAACTGGTCGGCTCTCATAGTTCCACTTTTTTTGTGTTGTCTGTTCCTTTTGAGGAACCAAAATCCTGATTTAACCTTTAGTTTATTCTAAAAAGCATTTGTTCATGTGCTTTTCCCAAGGACACAGTCGATTTCTCAAGAATGGACTTTAGTGATGGATGGCAGCGGGTTAATGAGAGTGAAATGCAACAGAATTTTGTACAGTCCACCAATTTCAGTTCTCTGTTGTATTGCAAAGAAATTAAAATTAAAAAACCTCTACAATACCAGTTTAGCTATGACTGAATGTGCTATTGCTTCAATATTAAGCTAATATGTTTAACCCATGAACTGTATAGAAATAACGACAATGTCTCTGCTCTACCTCCACCGCTTACAAAGAAGAGTTGGGTTATCTACTATACTTATTTATTTATTTACTCTGTCCTACTCTCCCATCAATACGACCACTTTGTTGAACGGTTGGCATGGCAACTTGTAGTCATCATGATGTCACGTTACTGTTTTTATAGCGTCAAATGATTAGCAAATGCGAAACTTCTCATAAAAATGGACACATGAATATTTATCAGTATTATACAATGACTGCAAATATCTATGGGGGGAAAAAAAAGATGTGTAGTTTCATGTCACTGCCATCCACTAACATATACCTATACTGCAGCCAGTCACCAGGTGGAGCTCCACTTGCTTTGCCATCTTTATTTATAGTCTATGGTTTAAACATGGTTTTATGTACTCTTATATCACAAGAAAAGTACAAATAAGACGAGGATAGAGGTAGTTATTATGATAATCATTTAACAAAGCCAAGTTTGTTAACATTTGTCTTTGCTTATTAAAACGCTAGTTTCTTCGATTAATTTAAAACCAATATTACATTTCAGGTTTATAATGCATTTGTAATTGACTGCCTCAAGTAAGTAAGCAAACTAAACCAACTAAACTCAATTTCCCCTGTGCTACTATGGTAATAATGGCCATGATGCTTTAACGATTAATAGATTTTTTTTTTCCATTCTGCCAATATTTCTTGAAGACATTTATCACAGTCTAGTGGTTAGCATGATATCCCCAAAACCACAGGGGCTGCTTAGCATTATCATGAGTATCTCTAGGAGGTGTTTTAACAAAATCCTTTAAGCCACCACAGAGGGAAATGGCTATCCGCTGTGGTGAATTACTGCCCGTGTTGTCCCTCAGGCGTCCTACGAATCAGTGCTTTGGAGGCTAAACCGGTGATGGACCGCCCCTTTCAACCCCAATCACCTTCACCAGAATGACCTGCAAAACAAAACCAAGCAGGACTGACAAGATTTCTGCCAACCCAAGTATCTACTCTATTCATTCTAATCATTTAGTTTGACCCTAAAACGCATTTGCCTTTCACACGGCATTCATTCACAGTTACTCCTAAATTGGCTTAGATTTGACAACCTGCCCAAGCATAAAGGTGTTTTGAATTTTTGAAGAAACTGATCGACTTGGAAGGCAAGAAGCTGATTGAATTGAAAGCAAATTAAAGCCGGCTGGGGTTATTATGGAGATTGAGTCATCAGTCTTCTTGTGTCTTTTCTGTCCCCCCCGGGCGTCCTGCAAATCAATCCACAAGCTGAAGTGGCCAGTGGTCAGTATTTCTTTTAGCAGAAATGGGGGATTGGTAAATGGGACCAAGCATAATTTGTAACGGACTGAATCGGAAAACAAGCCGGGGTCATGATGAGGATTATGGGGTTTTCATTTGTTCAGTGGCTTTCTGGTGAATTACGGCCCCTGCGACTCATCTGTTGTCCGAAAGTGAAGGTAAAAATGACTTTCTTGCCCGTCTGCCTGTGAATGAGGATGCACAAAAAGGTTATAAACCACTGTGGTGTGATGTACATTATAGTGGCTCCGGCATCTGGCCCTTTGCCTTCATTGGCTCAAGTGCTCAGTATTATCACCTCTATCGTGACTAAATAATGATTCATAATTAGCTGACGGTGTAAGGTCTGCCAAGCTGCCACTGACTTTTGTCTATGGGCAGTTTAAGAGTAATTGTAATCTTTCTTTGTGCATAAACGCAATTTTTTTGTTTTTATTTTTTTATCAATATGCAGATGATTTAACCAACAGATATGGGCTAGTTTGCCTGAAACTGGTGTGCAACATCTCTACCTTTCTCGCCTCATTACTAATTACTGGTGTATTACTGGTGTATTGATGTATTGTAAGCCTTGAAACATTATGTAATATTTTTTGGTGAAAAACTTGACAAACAAGGTAAGTTATCGGTTTAGCCTTGGAAGACTGTGAGATGGATATTTTATTAAAAACTCTAAGTCAGTGGAGCAGAACTAGACATTAAGGCGATGTCTCTGAGATATGCTAAGAAGCCCAGAGCCTCTGGCCTCAAGCAAAGATGAGAAGTAAGCTATAGAGTCGTGGTACTTCATTTATTTCTAGTCTTCAGCTTTGTCCAGACACTGACTAAAGCACCATCGGACACTGAGAGCCACATGAGATTGATTGTTATCTGTTGTTAGGCTGGCTCGCTCATGTAACACATCACCGGACAAATCTAATAGATTGGCACTGACAATCATTAGATCTGTGTTGAATCTTTTTTTTTGTTTTGTTTTTGCAAAAATGACTGGAAAATAAGGTTTCCCTAGATGATTCTGGTATGTCTTGTGTCCTGTTTTCATCACCTGGTCATGTCATTACATTCCCAGTAGTCAGGACAGTCTCTGTTTTTTTTTTTTTCTTTTTCCTTTGATCACTTGTTAGTGAATCTCTTTCTCTGTGCTTCAGATTTCCCAGCTCTCCCTCTTTGGGATGACTCTGGATCCCATCTGCCCGCCCGATTTGCTCCAGTCTGAGACAGACCTCTATTACTGCTGCTACTACTTCACGTGCCATGAAACCCCTGTGAACTGTGGCTATCAATAAACTCTCTGAAGTACAGCGTGATCTGATGTCAGCATTATTAGGTTCTGCCATTATGAAAACTCAACAGAGTCAATCAATAGCAGAGCCAGTATATTATATCTTATTCATTTGCTTGAAATAAACTGCACTGTCAGGGGATTGCACCTAATGGACCTCTGTGAGAAGCGTTGAAGGGGTTTGGGACGCCCAACTTTTTTGAAAACTTTGTTTTCATGTCGTCTGCAGAGGAGGCTGATACTGGCCATTTAACATCCAATATTCAGTGTATCTCACAGTTCATCTGAAAGATGTATCAGTTTCATTTTCCAGTCCCCCCAGCAACAATATTGCGGCCTGCTAACAGCAAACTTCAATAAATATGTAAAAAATGTAACTATTAAAAAATGGTTTGTAGGTATTTTTTAAATGCATCGTTCACATTTAAACAAAACATGTAAAATATGTGTCTAAGTCTGTGAATGGCTCTCGGTAATCACTTAATTAGAACCCACACATGGGGGCTGTGTTTGTTTGCTTTGTGGTGTTTTGGAACTCAAATCCAGACATCCCTCCCAATATGTGTTTCTCCTCCCTCTGCGAATCACCGAAGTGCTTTTGTGGTGATTGCTCACTAACCCCACAGAAACAAATGTCATCGTCTGATTTGATTTGATTTGATTAGTTGTCAGAGAAGAGTTTAGTGTCTGATTATTTAAAAGCCTTCCCCATTTCGTTTTTGCACTTTTGAGCCGAGACATCTGATTACTTGTTATCCCGCACGGTGACAAGCCTTTCCCCTAAAAGTTTCATTTACATACAGTGCGTTTAATGCAGCAGTCATTACAAATGACAAAAAAATTTCCACAGATTGCATCAAACAGGAAGTAAATGATGAACGTTGTAGGAGTAGTGGAAGAGACACGAGCTTTAGGAAGTATCATACGTTGGACCTTCACAGGTGGAGAATCCAGACGTAGGGAATGGTAAGAGATGCATTGCTCAGCGGTTGCTGCTGCTTTTGGCCTGCAGACATGGGGAAGGTTGAAATTCGATCAGTCACACTCCGGCAGAGGCAGAAACCTCAAGTGTACGTAGGTAGGTGTGTGTGTGTGTGTGTGAGTGTGCGTGTGTGTGTGTGTGTGTGCGGTGACTGCGATTGTCCGACTCTTGTGGGTTTTAAAATGTGCAGATCTATGCATAGTATTGTGTGACTGTGTACGGAACCTGAGTGGCTGCGTACCTGCAAGTGTCACTGCCTTTGTGTGCAGAATGAGAGTGAGCTCATGCGTGTGCAGTCATGCATGCGCCGGTGTGTGTGTGTGTGTGTGTGTTTTGTGATACGGAGCAATTACCTTCAATCAAAACCCAGTGCAACTCTAAAATCCCCGAAAGGTGTCCTAATCCTCACTCTCATTAAATAAATGGTGGCCATTGCAGCCTTATTAGCACCAAATAGGTCTGGCTATGGAAGACTAGAAGAAGAATACTTATGTATGGGTGCAGCACATCGATGTAGATCAGCGTGTCCACATCTATAAATTACATGAAAATGTTTTTTGACAGTATGAAGGATCTTTGTTTCCCCTTTGGTAACTTATGTAAATCGTGTGTGTGTTACTGGATGTGTTTCTCTTTCATACGTGTGCAGTTTCCAGGGGGATTTCTACCTCGGACTGTCGGACTGAGTTTCTGTCTTCCACACAAGCAAAGGTTAGCTCTCCCAGGAACGGCCCATTGCCGAACTGGCCTTTAAACACACACATGCAGCACACACACCAGGTCATCCGTCTACAAAAATACTAATTCACAGGTGTATCCAAACAGCTTTGTTTGACAGATAAAAGTTATGGAGGGCAAAAAAACACTGCCTGACATTTGAAGAAGATGTTATTTGCAATGTAGGAAATGGAAATGCAAAAAAAAAAAAAAGAAAGAAACAGAGAGAAAGAAATGGCCTGGATGGTCACGTTGTTCACATGAAATTTGCTTTCGACCTCTTCTTCTCCACCTCCGTTCCCATCTTCTTTGTAATATTACCGCTACTCGTTTCATTTCACTCAGTTCTTTCCTGGGTAATTCTGAAACAGCATTACCATGGCAACTAACTTCAGACATGGGTACACTGGTTTACATTTCTTGGCAATAACATTTTAAGTTAAAGACATATTTTGTGATAAAGACGGATGCTATGATAAGCGCTAGTTATGGTTACCTGGTGCATGTGTCATCTATGTATTCATATGCCTTTTTTTTTTTTATCTGGAAGTAAGCATTTGCATGTGTGCTCACTAGCTAGGTTCGCCTTGAACAGACAAATAGCTCCCCTGACCTTTGCTTCAATGCCCAATGCTCTTCAGGGCACGTTAGCTAATTGGCTAAGATGATTAATGCCACTAATTAACATTAGGCATTTCAGGTAAAGACACAAACCCACACATAACCCACACAACATACCAGGATGTTAACATGAAAGCTTGAGCACAAGCTGAGGGCTGCGCGTACATGCACACACACACACGCACGCGTACACACACACGCTGTCCATACTATCCCCACCTGCAAATAATGAGCCAGAGGAGAATTGCTCGAAACAGGTGAACCATGTCACCTCTGTTATTACACCGTGGTCAGTCATCAATATTGACTGAGGTAGAGGATGGTGTGTGTCAATGTGTGTGTATTAGTGTGTGTGCGTGTGTCTCTGTAAAAAGGGACAAAATACAGAAAGAAGGAAAAAAAAGAAAAAAAGTGGCACAGTTGATATGCAACATAAATGACTAGCGCTCACAAGCATCCAAAGCCCTTCTGACTCTCTTTAGGGTAGACATATTCATACACCCAAAAATGAAACAAATAATGTTTTTATAAGACGCTACCTGTGGAGCTGTCGCAGTCTTAATTTGGAAAATTAATGCCAAGTGACCCTAAGCCCCCAAAGGCTTCAAAAATTCAGTTTAACAGAATTTTAACATCGCAAACGTGTTTGCAGTTTGTGCTGGTTTATACCTCTGCGTCAATTTGACGCCGTTTCAAACTGACTGTTGTGGATCAATAAAGATGATGAAGATAAACACATTGAGGAAAGCTTAACTACGAAGGTTTGGAGATACAAATACTTGTTTCAGTCCCCATTGCTGAATGTGAAGCAGGAAGTAGAAACATAAATTAGTCTGACTGCCAAAAAAAACACAGCGCTGACAAGCGTGCCAGACTGACAAGTGCGCAAGTATGAATAGCTTGCACCGCCGTAGGCTACATGTGTAGATTATCCTGTCCCACAGACATATACTGCGCTTAAGGTGGCGCTAGTCTGTTGAATCATCTATTGCATGCCGTTGTTTTAGTAGATGTGTGTGTGTGTGTGAAAAGACATTATTAGTACCATCACAGTCTGATATGTGGATTGGCTATTTCCTGGAGCCAAACTGAACATATAGATTTCTTGTTAAATTGGTCCAACAGTTAAAAACCCAAAATGTGTTAACTTAATTATAGGCAGCCTCTAGAATTTCTTACACCTCCAACTAAGTATAGTTCAACAGTGGTTTTAACAATAAGTGTTGCTATCTATAATGGTCGCACTAAATTTGCATTGGCAAATAATCGTCTTTCCTTTTTGAAGAGAACAAAGTGCTTCGAGTTGAATGGAATTAAATTAGCGTAAAGAAAAAAAACGAGTACAGAAGATAGTATCAGTGTGAGAGAAGGAGATACGAAATTAGAAAGATTTCCTTGAGGGTTGCGATCAAGTTAGAGACAAAAAGGGATTTCCTCATCTGTCTCACCAGTGCTCTTTCCCAGCCTCGGTCCAATCTTTTTTCACTTAGCAATTAGATTATTGTATCTGTCAATACTGGCACAGAGAGAAAAAGAAACGACTACATGTCAGTGGCTGCTCTGTTTGTCGTTCTCAAGACCGTCCTGGGACTGAGGTTATTCAGGCTTTCTGCATGGCATCAATACAGACTGGTTTGACTCAAAGTTGCGAGCTGTCGTTGAGAGATAGCCTTAAGTTTGATTAACTCATTAATTTGGTAAATGGTATTTTATTTAGATAGGACTTTGCTACCTGTTGGTACTCAAAGCACATATCGCACAAATTCACACGCTGGGAGCAAGTACTTTGCCATGTGATCCATGTACTGGGAATCAACCCACTAACCCTCGAATTCATGGATCACCTACTAAACCACAGCCGCCTAATCCTGCAGAGAAGTCTACCAGAGCAGGCAGAAGCTCTGTAGCTCAGATGATGCTAACATGCAGGTTAATAAAGTGTTAATTAAATGAGGAATTTTTGTTCTACTTAAGGTATTTCTTCTGTATTGTATCACTGCCAAATCCCCACGCTGTCAAAATCTCTTCGTTTTCAGTTTCAGCGTTGCTACTCTTTTCTTGTGAACTGTTCTCCGTGTTCTCCAAAACCATCAATCCTCGACTCTGTCCTTCAAATGCAATTCTCTCACTCTGCTTTTTCAGACCGTACGTTGTGCAGCCCTCCTCCTAATCTCAACCAAAGTCTTATTCAGCCAAACCCACCAGCTGCCACCAACAGCGACCAGGCTCTGGGTAGTTCTGTTCCTATCTACTGCCTTCAAATGGAACTCCTTTCATTAGCTGCGTTTCCATAAATTAAAAGCCAGATTAAGTACAATTGTGTTTTCTATATGTTTCTATTGAAAGTTTTTTGTGAATGAGCTATAACTCTCGTAAAGTCTCATCTTGCAATATCCCATAATTCTCTTAAATTCTCGTGACATAAGACTTCACTTTGAGGAAGCTGGACTTCAAATGAACTGGTCACATGACCCCCTGCGTCATCCCTGGTGACGCGAGTGACGGGGAAATGCGAAAAAAGTCTTCATTCAAGTTTCCATTGCACTTTTGCGACACACTTTTATGTCGATGTGTCTGAAAAACCATCTCAGGAGAGCGTAAGATAATTTAGGGATATTTGAGAGTTGTTTTTTTTAACTTTTTTTTTTTAATGTAGGCGTTTCCTTTACCATTTTTTTCAAACTTATTTTTTTCAAAATTATGATATTTAAGTGTTGTTCATTTCCAGGGGTAATGGAAATGCAGCAAATGATATCACTTACCTAAGAGACATGTATGCTCACAGGCTCTTGTTACTTTATTAGATTTGTTTCTTTAACTCCAAATGATCTCTCCTTATTGAAATACCACTCATGAAGGCAAACACTTCAGAATTATTTGAACTGCTGGAACACAAAAGGCAACACCGAACATTTTCTGCCCTGTGTGTCAGAAACAAAATGTTACACACACTCGCCAGACCACTTTAACTTCACAGAATACCCCACACCAGTAGACGTTGTTGCGTCGTCTCGGTCGGGATTCAACATCTTCTGTTTCAATTTCAGTTTGCAGGTAAACCTTTATGTTTGTGCAGATTGTACAAGCTCCAGCTTGTCGGAGTCTACATTTTTCCCATCAGAAAGCACAATGGCACTGGGGTGTAGCTTGTGACAGAAAACCTGCTTCCACGTAGCCCTAGCTGAGGATGGAGGTCAGGATGGGATGATGAAGGCAGGACTGTGTGAAACTGGTTGCCTGCTCCCACGTGTATAATCAGTTACTTGGTTGTCATGTTTTACTTTAATAATTCAGGATTAACCCTCCTGTGGTGGTTAGCAGTACAATTATGCAACAGTGCATATTAAATGATTCGTCCTAAACACATTTTAGCGACGTCACATGCTTTGGTTCATTGGTGCATCGGTGCTGTGTTAATTGAAATATAGAAGCAAAGCGGTATGAACAGCTTCTGTATGCAGAACATGATGCTGCCCCAGAGCAAACGCCTCCTTTAACTTTACAGCTCAGTCACCTTCTCCTCTTTGGTTTATGGACCTCAAAATTAGCAGCGTGTGTCTGGCCTTTTGGGTCAATACTTACATTAGCATTGTTGTTTTTTTTGTTATTATTGTTACAGCTGACCTTATATAACCCTTCTCAATTTAATGGTGCATCGTTAAATTATCAGGGCAGCACACTGACATGGTGGATAGTACGGAGGCCTCACAGAAACAAGGTTCACCTTTAAATCTCCATTAAAAGGTGGCTTGGTGGAGTAGGAAAAAATGCATGTTACAGTTTAATGCCAATTTATGTTAATAAATATGAAAAAAGCTTGGATTATAAGCGTATGGAACAGTTTCTTCGCAGATTCGCACCATCAGCATTAAAATTTCCTATTTCAACCGTCCGCTCTGAATCACTTTCAGATGAACTTAATTTTAACTTTAATGTCAAAGATTTGCATTACTGCCAACCGCTTATTACAATTGTATTTTATTCAAAAAGCCCCACTGCTATTCTTCAGCCATTCTTTGCGTTTCATAACCCAGGCAGTATATTGACTCCATCACATTATTCATGAGCCTCTAAGCAAGGCACATAAAAACCTAGATAGAAAAGCCTATACAGTATGCAGAAATTTAAAGTGGCGATTCATTTTGTTTGGAGGGCAAATTCTCTCTTTTTCTGCTCTCCCCTCTGCCTATGCCCCTCTCTCATTACCCGCGTGCCTCGTATCTGCATGAGAATTGCATATCAGTAGCTCACAGACACGGCGTAGTAGCTTCCTATGAGGCACACAGAATATTCAGATAGCCCGAAGAAAGTCATTTTTAATGTGAGACTGGCATATATTTACAGGGAGCGAGAGCGAGGAGAACAGGGGGGGAAAAAGGGAAAGAAACAGAAGAGAGAGGGATTCGAGGAGAGAGGAAAGAGAATGAAGGAATGAAGGTGAAATATCTAAAGACAAGAAGACAAAGATAGGGCTTTTCAAACCGCGGCTCCAATTCCACACTCCAGTCTGATTGCTGACGAAACCTTGTCTGAACTCAGCAAGTGGTACCTTCGAGCTACTGTGAAGATTCAAAAGACCTGCGCAGTGGCATTAAAGGTTGAGTTTCTTTGGACAGCCAGCCAACACCCTTCTTTTCTATTCTGCATGTTTAACAGGTTTGCCCAACCCACTCATGATGCCATAGTTGTCATGTTTCCGGGAGTCCTCCAGCTGGCGTCTGGTTCCCGATGGGAACCAATTAGTTTTTGGTCAAAGTGCAGTTCAGTGTTCACAAACATGAGCTGCACTGGTTCTCTGTTGGTCGACAAAAGCCCTCGCAGGGACTGAAGACGGAGGGTGTTCTTAAACGTGCCAGTGCTCTTCACAGGCCAATCAATTTGGCACAACGCAGAGAGATGCTAATGTAATAGAGGGATGCGAGAATGAGTCGGAAAACCAATCATTAACTCCAGAGATGAAAATATGTCCCATTATATTCCCGACGCAGGACACAGCAGGGGTAATCAAGAATGTTTAAGTATTATTGACCTTCACTAAATTTAGTACATAACCCTTGTCTCTCATTTGGACAAACATTAAAATCAAACCGTACAGCAGGCAGCACGGAAATGATCTTGGATGAACACTTCAGAACAGAAGCCAAACCTCCACACTTTAAAAGATTCATATGCCCAGTGCATATCCATCTGTCATTTAAGGCGAGGCGACGTGCACAGCCGCTGTGGCACCATGCATGCGCTGTCATTCTTACAGTTTGTCAAATCGTATGCTGCAACCTACACTATGGACGAATCAGGTGGACCAGAGGGACAGGCATAACATCATGACCACCTTCCGAATTTTGTGTACGTCTCCCTTGTGCTTCCAAAGCAGTTGTGGCTTGTCAGAGGAATGGACATTGGTCTTCCTATAGTGTCTGGCAACATGATGTTTTAAGTGGGGGGTTTGGATCCTATGGATGGAGACAAGGGGGCTCTGTAGGTCAGGTTTGTTCCAGTGCGTCCTACAGATATTTGATCAGTTTGGGATCTAGTGAACTTGGGGGCCAGGTCAACACCTCATCCTGTTTTTCATGTTTTCTGAGTTGTTCCTAAGCCTAAACCCAGGCTTTGGGGTGCCTGGGCTGATCTAGGTGGGTTGAACATGTCTAAGTAACATCCACACCAATGCCAGGTCCAAATGTTTCCCAGCAGAACACTGAATTGTCACAAAATGCTTAATGTTATTTACTTCTCCAGTCATTGGTCATAATGTTGAGCCTGATCAGTGTATAAAATGTGGGTCTGATTGTACGGACTTTATCTTTTCATGTTTTTGGTACTTCAGTTGTAATCCTTGTGTTTTCTTTATTTTGTAGGTTCCCACTTGGATTTTGGCTTCTTGTGATTGCTGGATTGGTTTCTCCTTGTGTGATCAGCCTTCACTGGTTTCACCTGTGTCCTCTCAACCCCTCTGCCCATGGGTATATGTAGTTCTGCCTTTCTCTGTCAGGTTGTCTATTGAATCTGTGTATCCCTCTGTGCTGTTACCTCTGTGAATTTGCCTTGTGTTGTTGCTTTGTGCTTCAGTTCAAGTTTTTTTTTCTCCATCTTTTTGTTACCCTGCCATCCCTGCTGCACCTTTTTTTCTCCATTATTCTTTTTCTAAATTGTCTTTAAACTTACCCCAGCCTGCCTCTCCGGACTGTGTGTCTGGCACTTGGACCTTCCTTCCTTTGCTACAGCACATAAACCAGTCCACTGGCAAATCAGTGTAACCTTACCTCATTCGAGCGATTAAAAATTATGCACATAGTTTATGTAGGTCAGGTTTCGGTAAGGAGAAACCAAGTCGTCAAGATCTTTACTGTGAACATCTGGTTTGAACTTTTGGTGATGTCCTTTTTCCCGGACATGTTGTCTTTTTGAAACCTAAACATTTCAAACTTCTTCGTGATGTTGTTCTGCTAGAACCTAAAACATGTTTACATCGAATTTCTCTGTTTTCAACCCAGAAACGAGTTAAAAACAAAGCATCACAGTGCACACTTTTACATTTAACACAATAGTTTATATATAACCTCATGTAATTTGTACAGAATTCAAGACAATTTTGTATTAATTAAAATGACCATATAAAACCGTACATTAGTTTAGTTTTTTAGTTGGCATGAGGTGGAAAGTAATTCCTGTAGCACATCAACTTCCAAGAAAATGAATGGGAGCCTGATTTATGAAGATCGCAAACTTTTAACTGAAGCACTAACTTTTTTTTTTTTTAAAGCACATTTCTGATAAAATTCATGTTTTATTTATTTCAGTAATGTCAGGGTCTGCCAACCTTCTGTATTTTACTTTAAATTTGATGCATTGAATCTGATACAGTTTAGACGCGTTCCTCTAAATACTGAATGCACAGGCAAAATATATCGAAAGTTTTTACTATAAAACAACGATTTCACAAAATAAGTAAAAGGACGTATTTCGCTTTGACAGTGCACCAGCCTGACCCCTCCGCGCAACGCAAGCTCATTCTTTTGCCGACGTCTCATCCTTCAGAAGAAGACGGCGCGGGGACAAAAGAGGATGAAGCCGAAAAAAATCGGTGGAAGAGTCACGCTTATCTGTAACAAAGACGAAAACCCTGTGAAGATTGTTGTAGTCCGTTTGAAGACAAGCTCCCGTCCTTTTGTAGCGCTCGCTTTAAACTAGATCCGCAGGGAAAGAGAGAAGCGCGGAGGTATAGACGGGGAATGCAAAGATGAAGAAACGGGATTTAAAAGGGGAAAAAAGGTGTAGAAAAAGGGTGAAGCCAACTGAACAGGATGTTAAATGTGGAAAAATAATGAAAGGGAATTTTAGAGCAAAAGAGACAATGATAAAAGAGTAAGTGATAAAAATGGAAGAAAAGTAACCATTTTACGACGGATCTCGCCATATTTTACATTACTATATTTTAAGTTTATCACAGGAGATGAGGATGTAGTGACAACTGGAAGAAGGCTGGGAGTTATGTGTTTTACATTTGCACTTATATTAACAAGAGAAAGTCTGATGCATCCGGGCCAAAAAGGGAGAAGGGCTGAAAGAGAACAGGCACCGTGGATGCCACGCATGAATGCTTTCGTCTTTGTTGTGTAAAGCAATAAAAGCTAAGCAAATGAAATAATACTATATGGGATTGCTGAAATGTGCACTAACAGCCAAATCTGTTCTTACCCACCTGAATAGGTTGATGTATTGCATTTGATCTTAAACTGGATCCCAAGCACTTAGCAACTACCATGAGGAAATGCCCCAATACACAGTCATATAAGGACAGCGTGCTAGAGTGCTGTGAGTAATCCAACAAGCCGCTGCAGTTTTGCAGTTAAACTTACTTAAAGTGAAATGTAAAAGAAAGGGAAAAGGTCTGGCACAGTGTAAAAAAAAATGGTAGAAAGTTAGAAAAAATTGTGTTAAATAGCAGGTTTTTGCAATGTAAAAGAAAAAAAAGCAATAGCTATATGTGTGCCTGTCCTGGAACTGATACTGCTTTTATTTTGAGGTGGATGATTGCAAAACATTGTCATGATATTATTTGATTTTAAAGCCATTTAGTTGTCATTGGATGGTTATCATGCTGAAAGGTGAAAGCGCTTCATTTCCAAAACACGAAGTTGTCACCAGGATTCCCCATGGATAGGATGTTGATGTATATGTTGTTGTTGTTGTTTTTCATGTTCATTTATTTATTAGTTTTCTATAATTCTGGAAGGTTGCAGGGGGGCTGGAGCCTATCCCAGCTGTCACTGGGAGAGAGTTAGGGTATACCCATGTGCATTATATCACAAATTTGATTTTGAATACAGTCGTATATTCAGTTATAAAACACTGTGCACACTTCCAGTTAATCTATGTCTCTTTCTCCAAATATATATATATTATCTTTAGATTTTGATTTTTTTTTTCTTTAAAAATGATCTCATTGGTGTGCAATGACATCATACGGGTTGCAATTTTTACATGCTCTTTGAACAGAGGTGTGTAGATGCTAGGATGGTTCGATGCTAAATGCTATCATTATGTTAAGCGCTATGTATGTGAGATGTTTTTATTGGAAGCTTCAGCTGCACCTGGATGTCTTCCAGACAGAAGTTGTGTTTAAAATGTCCAACTGTTTAACATCCAGATAACTTGTCTATCTGTGCAGCTAATGTAGGTTATGTAAACCCCAAGAACAGGTTTTAAAGCAGTCAATTTGCAAACAGTGACATTTGAGTCATAAAATTGTCTTTTTGTAATTGTTTAAACATTTCCAAGATCAGGTGGTATGATTTGTCATTTTAAATTTGCACATTGGTAGTCCATAAATAAGAATTGCATTATGATTACTTGTTTCCCCCCTACTTCACAGCTCCTGAAAACCTCATCTGTGCAATGTTTACACCTGACGGCAGAGAATATTCTCAGCATACCTCACTGTTGCAAACTGTGTGGCCTTATTAAATCCATCAAAATGCATAATCAGCCTCTGTTAAAGTGTCTCCTCCTATTACTGCATATGGAGTGAGCACAGAGCATCCCATCTTGCAAACATGCAAACTGAGACGAGGGGCCTGCCTCAGCTGCTTAAGAAATACGTCACATTAAGTGCAAAATGCATCACAGTTAAGCCTAAAAATAGATGTAAAAATATCTTATTATACTCCATCCCTCGGAGGTGGATGAGGTGGGGTGAGTACAGCAGGTGAAGTAGAGGCTAGTAGGTTGAAAAAAGCAAAATGTTGGAGCAATTTACGGAACATTACGTGGTCTTTATTTGCATCCTAAAACTGTATGTTTTATTTATAACATCAACATTTACATTTCTTATTCGTATACTCAGGCCTAATGCAGGCTCAAATTTAATGAAAGAAGATTGAGAAGCACTTCTCAAAAGCCATCACCCTCAGCACCGGCGCCCCCCAGGGCTGTGTCCTGGGCCCCCCTGCTCTGCACAGCACGACACTGCTCCAACACCATACAAACATACATATATAAAGTATATACTGAGCATTAAGGCCACGGTCCAGGATGAAACTTCAATAATCCAAGAATACATTAAGAGAATGGCCCCAAATGATGAAATGCTAAGAGAATGTCTCAGACAACAGAAATCCACTGAGAGTGCAGAGGAAGAGGAGCAGACCACCAGGAGGGACAAGCCCCTACATGGCATGTACCACCTCCAAATTGAAGAAGTGGCTGATATCACGAAAACCTACCAATGGATGGAAAACGCCGGACTGAAAGACAGCACAAGGCACTAATCATGGCACCATCAGAACAGGCCCTAAGCACAAGAGCCATAGAGGCCAAGAGACCAGAATAGATCAGACCCAAGGTGCAGGCTGTGCAAAGATGCCCCTGAGACAGTTCAGGACATAACATCTTCTAGGGAATAGAAGTAGACAAGTCCCAATAGGGCCATGCCATGGACAGTGTTTGAGAACAACAAGGCCAAGGTTCTGTGGGACTTCAGCTTCCAGAGTGGCTAACCAACCAGACATAGTGGTGATGGACAAAGAGCAGAAAAGGGTGGTGATGATAGATGTGTTGATACCAGCTGACTCCAACATGAGAAAGAAGGAACACGAAAAGGTTGAGAAGTACCAAGAGTTGAAAGAGCAGGTGGAACGGATGTGGAAGGTTAAAGCGAGTGTCATCGCCATGGTGGTAACTTTATCTTATAGAGTCACAAAGTAATATGCTGTGACAGTGGTAGTTACCTAGAAGGGACACGGTGACGGATTACAGCCAGGAAGCATTTTATTCAGACCAAATAAAATTATTGGTCAGACCTTTATCAGTAATTTATGACAACTGAATATTGAATTTCAACACCTGGTGGATTTCTTTACATTTCAGTGTGCCATACACTCATTGAGAGCATTTTAAAATTACCAAAGAAAAGTGCAAAAGTGCCAGAAAGGTAAGAATTGCTTCAAGGGCACAAAGATATTAAAAGTGCTTTGCATTGGGCCCAGAATATTAATGATGGAGGTGGATGCAGTGGGATAGGGGGCTGAAAATTGAGTTCTTGGACAGCTGAGGGGTAAAAGCTGTTTCTCACATTTGTGGTATGTCATTTTACAACCTAGTAGCCCCTTCCAGGTTAGCAATGTCAAAATATGATGGGAAGGATGGGTTTTGTATCCAGTAATTGTGCATGATTGACAGAGATGAAGTTTTTCATCAGTGCCTAAGGAAAGAGCTGTGTCTGGGCCTTTGGCACTGCAGAAGTGGTGTTTAAACTATTTTTGGTTACTACTGATGTGGGTTCCTTAAAGGAACTTAAAGCTAGTCACCTGCTGAACCTCCTGGTCTCCTATCCTGAGTGGCAGGGGCACATGCTGTTTTCTCCAACTGAAGAATGAGCTTCTTACAAGGACAAGTTGTGCCACGACACTTTGAACAGGAAGTCGACTAATCAACCAACAAATAAGAATAAGGGGAAATACTTCATTAAAGATGTAATACAACAAATGTCACACGCAACCTGATGGCGATTGGCATGAAGAACCTGTGGTAGTATTCCTTCCTGCTGTGTGGATGTAGTAGTCTGCTGCTGAGGGAGCTGCTTAGATCCTTACCATTTTGATGCAGCGGATGAAGAGAGTTATCCATGATTGATGTCAGCTTGGCCAACATTCTCCACTCACCTTCTTGATGGAGTCCAGAAATCAGTCCAGTTCAACACTCTTTCATTTCAGCAGGGTTTTTAGTTTTGGGGTCACCCAGGGTTTGCTACAGTGGTACAGTGTTGCCTGCAGAGCACCTCCCAGTCCATGGTGTTGAAGCAGTCCCTCAGTGCCATGCTGGCCTCCTCAGTCCATGTCCTCACATACCTTTGGGTAGGTGAATATTTGTTTACCGTAGGTATGTAGGCAGGCAGCAAATGAACCACGTTGTGGTCAGAACAGCCCAGTTATCACTATGATGTGCGAGAACTCTTTCGGGATGTAGAATGGCCTCATGCTAGCTGCTAGCAACTCAATATCCCTGCTGCTCCTTTACCCTGATGTGTCCTGGGTTACACCATCTGTTGTTTACAAACATTTCAGTGCCCCCTCCTTTCCTCTTTCTGCTCTCCTTTGCCCTCCTGTCCACTCTCACGACTTGAAATCTTTCTAATGAGCGTGCAAATCCAGAGTGAGTTTGTTTAGTCATGTCTCAGTCATGCACATGATGCTACACTCTGGGTACTCCATTTGCAGCCTGGTTATTGCTGTCAGCTCATCCATCTTATTGGGGAGAGATCGCACGTTCCCCATCAAAACATCCGGTGGTATACATGGCTTGTACCGTCTTTTATTCTCCCAGTGCTTCACATCAGCTCTTCAGCCTTTTGTCCTTCTCCTTCTCCATTTCCTAAATTCCATGGGGATATTTGGTCATTCTCCTTGGAGCGCCCTGATCCCGGGTGTAAACAATGGAGCTGTAGGGACACTCCAAGAAGTAAAAATAAACATATTCCAAACCTTGTCCCATGTACATCCATCCGTCCATTAAACATCTGACGACGGAAAGGATCAGACACAACACAAAAACAAGGAAAAACTCTACTACTACTACTACTACTCTGACTTGTTGCTTCGCCACATATTAGTTGACTGGGTCTCATCTCAAATGGTGATAACACTGCCTATTTGGGATAACTTGTGATTTGATAATCATATTTGTAGGGTGAGTGGGCCAAACACACTCCCCGGCGGTGCTCCCATGTCAGGACTGGGGAGGTGTTACGACCAAGTCTCACTGTTTGGGAGTGGTTATAAGTCCACAGTTATAAGTGTCCTGGAGTGCACACCTCAAAGGATTTGGCATCAACCATAGCAAAGTAAAGCAACTGAGGAAATTAAGAAAATCTACATGTTTTTGGGGCCTTTTACACCACTACAGCTCAGTCTGTATGCTCTGGTCATTTCTACCTCGAATGGAAACTAATGGTCCCAGGTCAAGATTGCACTTTAGAGGGTCAGCCACCATGCAAAATGCATCTGCTCTACCCACCCTGCAGGGCATTTACATTTGGCAATGCAGAGCCAAGGCACAGCAGATTACTAGGCACATTCACCATCCAAACCAGAGACTGTTCAGGTGGCTACCTTCTGGGAAGTGGCTCTCCTCCAATATGCCCATGACTGAAAGGCTGAGAAGGAGCTTTTTTCTACAGGCTATACAGACTATGAAAACATAACCTGCATGTTGGAACAATCCATCCTTTACCCACCCCATCCAACACATGCTTGTACAGCTAATCTCACCTATATATTTTCAACATGATTCAGGCTGATATCTTCCTGTACAGTAACTTGTAATAGTTGACATCGGTGTTCTTTACTTTATTTGTAAGGCAGCTGCTAAACGGGCCGTAAAATGCTCTGTCTTCACATGACTAGATCTATGCATGCTGCCCATCCTGCAAAGGAAACATGTGCGCTGTATATGTCTGCAAGTCTGAGGCTGGACTTTTAAAAATAATTTCAGCCAAGTTGGCCAGAAAAGGCCCGGATCTCAGTTTAATCGCACAAGAACAAGATCCGAGCAAAGTCTGCGAGATGCATGACGGCAGATGGCAGAAAAGTTTGAAGCAATATAACCGACGTCTGGAAACAAGGCAAACCCATTCTCCCTGTCAAATCGGACATGATTTGATTTCATGCTTCCTACGAAAAGAGAGAACTCAAAGGTCAACCATGTTTAAAACTAAGGAAAGGCATTTCCACAAAGACTCTGACACATTCTGTGAAACCTTTTTCGCTGCATAGGTTAACGGGAAATATGAATAATTTTACCAGAGGCTATGCATAATAAGAAACTCTCTATTTGTGCTATGTAATCATTTTTCCACCAGCAAGTCTGCCACGGTGTCTCGTTACACCCGCACCATATTGTGTAGAAATAACCTGTTTCTCATTAGCACACTGGGAAATGCCACGGTTGGTCTTTGTTGAAACATTTGCTCTCTCTTTAGTTGAAACCCTCAGGCTAAGAACACAATGGGAGCACACGGCTCCCCTGCTAAATTTAAAAGGATGCTTCTCATGAAAGCAACAGCGATCAACGTGATTGCTTTAAGTGACTCCTGATGCACTCCATGTATGCACCATGAGGTGAGCAAAGAATCTATAACATGTGATTCTTTGCTATTGTGCACTTGTGCGACATACACACAGAAATTGCTTTGATTTGACACCAGCTGATCTGAAGTTTATTGCCGGGGTTAATCAACACAGAGTACTCTGATTCTGCTTTTCCAGGCTTTAATGAAAACCTATGGTTGCCCAATCTCTAGACCTTCATCACCCATCTGTTGCGAGGCTCCCCAGACAATCCAGAGAATTATTAACCGTCCCTCTCCAAAGTATCTAACCAATGCCGCTTCATTTGTTTTCGATTAAAGGAATATTTCTCTGGAGTTTAATACTGACAGAGTGTGATAGTATTGATGTCTTACATCTTTGAAGTCAAATATCTTTGCTGATGGTATTGTCCCAGTTTTCATAATGTGAATTTCATCTTTTCTATTTTCTTTTTTTTTTCTTTAAAGTAAATGTCATAGTAAATTCCTCATGCATTCACACAGCATAGGTCATGCCCTCAAGTTTTGGCAACTTGAGCAGCAGCAGCAAAGGTACATTGTACAGACACAATGCACTAATATGTCCCTAGACTTTAAACAATGGCAATTTTTTAAACTGAGGGGTATGTATCATGGGGTGTTTTCACCTCTACATTTCATTCTGATTTAGGAAATGTGGGTTGAGTTGAGTTGCTTTTACCCTGTTTGTATGCACAAGGCCATCTAGATAAAGTTCTGACATGCCCCTCAAGGCTATGTTCTGGCAAACAGTTTTGTGTTTGGTCATGACTTTGCAGGAATAATTTAACACATGTATAGTGAGAATGTGCACTGCTAGGAGCACACTCACTCATCAGTTAAGTACTTGCTTATATAATTGTAAAGTAGTTGTATTGGTCCTCGTGTTTGGGGTGTCCAGGGCGTACACGGCCTCTCGCCCAGTAACAGCTGGGATACGCTGCAGCCCCACCCACGACCCTGCAGAGGACAAGTGGTTACAGAAAATGAATGGATGTCCTGCCTCATACTCATGTGTCAAAGCATGACATTGAGGTAAGAGATGCAAGCCCAATAAGGTCAACCAGGAGAGGCAGAACTTCATAGATTCTGAATTTAATTACATGTTGAAAAACTACACTTTTAATCCGTGAAAATAAAAAACACATTTTTTTTTTTAAATGTGAACCCATTACATTTTAGACCTTTAGTTTTAGATAACAGTCATTCAATTCATTAATTTTGACAGGTTTATGCAAATGTTCAGTATCTTCTAAATATACGTGTTTTTTTAATTGAAATCATTTCTTAATTTGTGCCAATTATTAGGCTACATATGCCGTGACTAACACCAGAGATCACAAAAGTAGATATGGTATCTTTTATTGCCAAGTATCTAACTTTCTTTCTAACTCTAATTCTAATATTCTTGACCTGAATTTTACATGAGGAAAAGGTTTTATTCAATTCATCATGCACTGCATAATAATGTCTAGACACCAAGCGGCAACAATAGTTCAGTTCAATTTCAATTTTATTTATATAGTACCAATAACAATACAAATTGTCTCAAGGCGCTTTACAAAAAATGGCCTGAAACCTCCAGAGCAAGTCTGAGGGCGACAGTGGCAGAGGAAAAACTCCCTTTTAACAGGAAGAAACTTTGAGCAGAACCCAGCTCATATGGAGCGACCCATCTGCCGAAGGCCAGCCAGGTAGAAATAGCGAAGATAGAGAAAAGAGCAGGAGAAACAGAACAAACTTCTGTCATAGATACATACATCAAGCTGAAGGAAACACGTAGAATCTAATAATATGACACATAGCTGATGATCTTATGTGACAGTTTGTGGGTGTTCATCTAGGTAGGAGTGGGCAACTGGAGGAGGCCATGAAGACTGGGGCAGATGTAGTTTATGGAGCTCAATGGCACTCCAGGCCATGATGACTGGGAGCTGGTTCCACAGGACAGGAGTCTGATAGCTGAAGGCTCTACCTCCCGTCCTATCTTTTGAAACTCTAGGAACCACAAGTAGAACTGCACTTGAAGATCGTAGTGATCTGTTGGGACAATATGGTTCTATGAGGTCTTTCAGATATGTTTGAGCTAGGCCTTTCAAGGCCTTGTATGTAAGGAGGAGGATTTTAAATTCAATTCTAGATTTTAAAGGGAGCCAATGAAGAGAAGCTAAAACTGGGGTAATATAATCTCTCTTGCTAATTCCTGTTAGTGCTCTTGCTGCTGTGTTTTGAATCAATTGGAGGCTTTTTAAAGAGCTATTTGGACAGCCAGACAGTAATGAATTACAATAGTCCAGCCTGGAAGACACGAATGCATGAACTAGATTTTCAGCATCACTCTGAGAATGGATGTTCATAATTTTGACGATGTTACGAAGGTGAAAGAAAGCAGTCCTGGTCACCTGCTTTATGTGAGAATTAAAGGACTTATCCTGGTCAAATATAACACCAAGGTTTTTCACAGTAGTACTGGAGGCCATGGTAATGCCATCCAACAAAACCAGGGGATTAAATAATAAATCTCTGACGTGTTTAGGGCCAAATACAATGATTTATCATCAACAATTTTGTTGCATCCAAAGGTCAATATAAATTCATATCACAGTGAACACAACAAAGACACATTTTCTCCATGAATTCTATGTTCATTTTATACAGCATGTCCACATCTTTGAATAGGTCATTTTGAAGTCTTTCATTATTGCCTGAACGTGAATGCATTCTGTCCACCCTTCCTTCAGGCAGCTTCTCTTACAGTCACATTCTAATATGCACACATCAGCACATTTTCTGCTCCTCTCCTGTAAATGCGTTGAACTGAAACGGGGTTTGTTGATGATGATGTCGAATAAGCTTGATGGAGTTGCTGTGAAAATGAATTTGATTTATGACTGGTCCTTGGCCAGCCATCTTGGCTGCATATAATTTTCCCCTGTTTTTATTCATCTGATAAGCAATGTATTTCACAAATGAGCCAAAATGAAGTTCCTCACCTCTGTGTATATTTGGTTTGGTTTCAAGTCAGTGAAATCAGCTTCTTTAGGTGAAGAATGGACGGCTGAAGACATAATCAAAAAAGGTGTTTATCCCAATTAACTTTAGCCTCTGTTTGTGTCTCAACTGTTGGTTGTTTCAGTAAGGTCTGATTAGAGATAACAGACAAGAGACAGTTAACACAACACACACTAATTAACTGTGCTTTATTCTGACCTTTACAAAATGGTAACATTAACATGTGCAGCAGGCTTTGTGCTGCATACTGTACACTCAGAGGCATACCCTCATTGAGCTGCTAGGTCAGGTACTGCACAGGTACGCCAGTAATGTTGGTAATAAAACACAATGGACAAATGCATATTAACTTAAAATTAACTTAACCTAGAATTAATTGCTTAAGTCAACCAGGATTTATGCAGACCTTATCCACCCGCTTTGATGTTTTGGGCACGAATATTCTGTTTGGGTCAGTAAGTTGTGCTGAATTACACAAGGATCCCTTCAACCCTCCAGGAAGATCCATTGGCAGCAACACTGACTCCATCTCAGAGTTTGCCTCAAAGTATGTGCCTGCCTGAACTTAAAATATTAGTCCTTGTTATATGGTCACCATGGATGTGGAATCTCTTTATATCAATATTGTACATCATGAATGTTTAGCAGTTTTACAGCATTATCTTCAGCTCAGGCCAGAAGGAACTATGCCCCCTACCGATTTTGTTGTGCAGCTGATAAGAAATGCTAGGTTTCAGCAAAGGGAATACAGGCCCAGTCAGCTATATCAGTCCCTCAACAAATCCAAATCTCTGGAGAGAAAAAGGCTCCTCAAACAGTCTCACAGGCCTCAAAACACCAAACAAATATACGAGCGAGCACCTACCCTCAAGGATAAATTGCCACACAGTGACTTGGCTCCTGTAACCAAGTCTAGCTGGTTCCCCAGACCCACAGGCAACCATCCATATGGGAACTGCACTTTTTGTACATTCAAAGACACTAACAGACCTAGGACATACCGTATTCATCCATTATAACACTACACATAGGGCTATGTTGGGCAATCAGGACTTCAAATTAGAAGTATACCATGGCTAAACATTACAGATAGACAGGTCATGTCAGCCCCCAAACACTAAAAGGTCATGGCCATAGAAGTGGTTCCTATTTCTCGGAGGCGTGGTGATCATCTCAAAGGCCTTCTACAATGGGGAATGTTTTGGATTTTGGATTCCAGCTGAAGGCCATGACACATCCACCCCCCAATGAGAAAATTAATTATTATTTTTTTCCCCTCTTCATTTGGGTCACCTGTCTGTTCATGTGCTCATGAAGTCACTTCCTGGTATCACCTATATAGGTTTCCTCACCTGTGTCCTCATGATTGATTTGTCAACCTAATAAAGGCAGTGTGTCGCAACGTGTACACTGCCTTTGCAGTGTATAAGCCACTTTTAATAAAGGCTTTTTAAAATTTGGACCTCAAGAGTGCCACATTTGCCAAAGAGCACCTTTTTTTTAACTTATCCACAAAAAGAAGCACTCCTTTTTTTCTGTATTTTCCACAGCATTTTGGTGCATTTAATAAAAAGGTGGGCAAACATAAACTACTTTTTTAATGGTAGTGGCAGTAGTAGTAGTAGTATCTTCTTTTGAACACTCCAGTTCCACAGTGTAGACATAGGCAGAGTGGCTTGAAGACAGAGCAACCTCCTCCCACCACAGCCTTTATGTCACGTTACAAATTGCATTAAAGCTGCCCTACACTTGCCTGGAATCCAGCCTGACCTTTCTACTGCCATAAAACATTTTGTGGGGTATCATTGGTCTGGAGTGGCTCCATTGGGAACTTGTTATGTCCTGGCATAGATATGCTGGCCCACTCAGATCGGGCAGCGATGGACAGAAGAGTAAAGGCGACACAGTCATACACATCATTTGAGTGCTGTTGAGTTGAGTTCCTCTGCATCGGCCGTAACGTGCCCTATAATGAAATCCCAGTGGCTTGTTACCAGACTCGGATTTTCCTGCCCTGGCTGCTCCACATGCAGTTAAATCTTTTAAAGTGCACATCAATTCCAATCACGTGAGTGCAGGTGAGGCAATTTTGCAAGAGAATGAATTTGGTATGGCAGACTGGTGAGAGATAATGTTTTTTTAAGCAGTTGAACTACTGAGTAGATGGAATAAGGAAGCTTTAATCCTGATTTGTTCTTTGTTTTAGTATGTGTATGCGGGTTTAGTGCCAAGACAAATTTCAACTGCAAAACCAAAATCAGATGCCAGTTCGATGGTCTTTGCTTCCGACAGGTCTCATATTAAAGGGAAAACTAGTATAGACGCAGATGCTTTGTCTACATTGTTGAACATGTTTCTATTTAATTCTCTTAAATAGCTATTTAAGAAAAAACTGCAAGTTACCAGATGCTGAGATGCCAATAAGTGAAGTAATGACATTTGACCAAGTGCCGAGGTGACTGTTTTTTGGTTTGAGTTCATGGCAATCATTTATACAAAATAAGAAATCTTAATTGTGTCAATTACAGTTTGTCATGGGTGATGGCCAGGGTTCCTGTCTTTGTGGGCGAGGGTGTGATTTCTCCAGGGCCTGCATCAGGGCTTGATGTGGTGTGTTGCTGTACAGTGAGCGTTAATGTGTTGTATTTCTGCGGTCAGCTGACTAATTTCTCAAGGCTGTTAATGTGCCATTTTCTTATTTTTTAAAGTTGATGTTCCTTAATGAGTGTAATCGTAGTACGTTGCCAGAAGTGGTTCGCGACAAGTGTCCTTTTTTTGTATGAAGATGGACAGTGGAACAGCTCCTCAAGTTAAAAAAAAGAAAAGTGAAGCCAAAGCAATAAGAGCTCCCGCTGGTGGCTGACTGTAATGTAGGTCATAAGCCCCACCACCCACAGATTAGTAGATGGGACGTGGGCCAAACTAAAACACTAAAGTACATGTCCAGTATTTTTTTTTTCTCGTTTCTCTCATTTTAGGTAGTGAGAATATGATGCATGTAATGCTGATACACACTCTAGTGTCCATTGTTCTGAGGTTTTTCTCAAGTTTTGAATTAGTTAGTTATTTGGCACTATTTAGACACGGTGTTGCATCATGATGACAACCAGTTGCCATGCCAACCGTTCTGCAAAGTAATCCTGTAGGACCATGAGAGGTCCTGCCACCTGCCTTTGCACCTGGTGAGGGTAGAGCTGAATTCATGTCAGTCTAGTCGATGGGAACGCATTTGTGCACAGTCTATGATTGCAAACTAATCTGAAGTGTTGCAACTGTAACGCACAATCACACCATTCTGCATGGTAATATGTTCACTGTTTGTTTACCTGTAGTTGCTCTTCCAAACATTATTGTGCCTGTTGATGTTTCAAAAATAGTTTAAGCAGCCACATTCCCTGATCGAAGTTTGCTGAGAATTTTACAGGTAGGGAGGAAAGCTATCCAATGATTATAAAAATCCAACAAAGAGCTTTCAAAAATGCCACCAATGTCACCATGGCCTCAGGGCACAATATTGACATTTTGAGTGACCTTTTGAGTGAGTGTCACTGTGAGAACTTTGCCTCCGGCGATTTATTGCATTAAACTCTACGACTTCACTTGATTAACAATGTCTCTTTAAGCTGCATCACATTCCCAGGGCTGCACTTGGGAAAATTGACAGAACTCAATAAAAGTGTCAACGCCAGAAGTGTTAAAGATGAAACCATGGCTCCTTCCCACGGCGCTGACGGATGTGTTTATGTTTTACAAGTCAGAAGTCAGATTGTCACTGAGATCTTCTACTCTTGTGGAATTAGCCCACTTGTCATCACACTGCGGTAAACTCAACAGAACTTGACAGCAGGAATACCCCACAGAGTCTCTCCACTGGAGTGTGAACAGTTTTACATTAATGCCACTGTGTTTTGACATTTCCTAAAGGCATTGTGAATGGGCGCAACCGAATCCGTGGCTCTGAGAATATCATTTTTTAACATGGGGGAAATTGACATCAGGAACAAGTGAAGCAGCCTTCATATTTCGGAGTGCCACTTGACTCCCGCCCATGAGTAATGAGTAATATTACACACTTGAGTAAAAAAGTCCCAGCTTTAGCCAACAGACCACCCCTGAAGACTGAATATCCCTCCTCCTCTGAAAGTGGGAACAACACCAAGATGTCACCCTTTGGCAAAATTGAAGTCAAATTGTCATTTGACTCTTTGCAGTGCTGAGATTCAACCACTTTCCATCATGCAGTAAAGTCATGGGGATGTGACAGTTATAACCGGCAGACTCTCTTCTGAAGTGTGAGCTTGACCCTTATGCCTCGAAGTGTCTGCCTATTAGGAGCTAAAGGCGAACAGACAATGAGAGGAATGCATTTTGAAAATTCTCATGGCTTTTTTAACGGCTATGGGTTTTCTTGATTCAGTTTTAACATCTACATGAGATGCCTCGCCATAATTTATCCACGCTTATAAAAGCTGGCTTTGTTTTGGATAATATAACTCTACTATTTGGGCTAATATCATGTCCAAACTGCAAAAGAAACACACTGGTACCAAATATGAATGGCAAAATTGCATAAAAGCTTGCTTTTAGCTAGCATTATTTATTTATTTATTTATTTTCCCAAGAACCTGTTCTGGAGTCAGAACAGATTAAGCTCTGGTAAAGATCTGCCGGGCCAATCAAAATGTTTGGGTGAGCTTTATGCAGGAATGGACAGGAAAGTAACCGTGGCGTAGTCATGCATGTCATCTAAGCACTACAGGATTGAATTTACATCCAGCCAAACGGCTCATAATGGAGCTCAGTCTGCCAAATGTTACAGTAATTTATCATGTCTTGTTATGTATCCATATTCAAGTCTTGTTCAAAATGGTCGACAAACTAATCCTCTCCAACAACTGGTGTGGGGCTAAGTAGGAAAATCTCTCGTCTGTTCATGAGAAACTCTTTTGAATGGAACTGTTTCCTCTATCTGGTCATCCATACCATGACCAGATACCTGTTAGAGGAAACAGTTTTGATCCTACTTTCCTCTGTCAAGTCAAGAAAAGACTGGTGACACCTGAACACTTCCCTGCCCTGTGGGTTGTGGAGAAATTTCAGCTTCAAACACCGTCTGAGTGACACAGTAACCGACAGGATGAGAGCACTGACGTTCTGTAATACATGTGGTGAGGACATTCTCGATGCTGCTGTGTCCGTAACAATGCAGGGGACGTGTGATCATCCTTGTTAAATTGGTTCTAACCACATGACACTGCCAACAGTCACTGTCACATTAAAAATAAATGAGCGACTTGTAACAAGAGCGTGATCTGGCACAGGCCGAACGGGTGTCACAGATTCTCTTCAGCTTGGCATGGCTTGTATGAACCAACCAGGTCAATAAAATGCTTTGCAATTTTCTTTTTGCATATACTTGACTAGACACTCTCTATACCCTGTGATTAGTAATATCAGAATATGAGTATTTGGTAATGGTTTCTGCAACTATTACATAATCGGAACACTTTGCTGTAAGTTTTCCCCTGGCTCTTTGCAGCTGTGGCCCAACACCATGCAATTAATACCTCTGTGATAACACCCTGACCTGTTGAGTATTTATATTTAAAGCCTCTACCCTCACAAAGCCCTGACTTATGTGCTGCTTGACACTCCCTGCAATGGGATTAGCCCACTTTTCTTCACGGGGACCACAGGGAGTTGACATGTGTAACAGTCCCCTGTCGTTGTCTGCATGGGAAGACACAAAAAAATAGGAGGAAGAATTCCCCCTAAAGTTCCCCCTAAAGACACCCCCTCCTTCTCCGCACCAGCACTAATTCCGGTTAATTTACTCCTGCGCCCCTTGCTGCAATGGTGCCTTTCATGAAGGAAAACACCCTTTGTGAGAATGAGACACCTTTTGCATGCGAGTTACAAAAAGGTTCATTTTTCTTGTTGTCGGTCCGTCTCCCTCCTCTGCCTCTCCAGCTCCTCTAATCAGCCACTCTCTCCCTTCCCCTTCTCTCTTTCTTCAGATGCTTCATTGAGAGCGAAAGAGCGGCGTTCCTCAGCTTGTGTGGATATTTGCGCTTTTTTTTTTTTTTACCTGGAGTCCCTTTGAAATGGAAATTAAATGACTCCACTCCATGTCAAAATAGATGAGGCACAATCCCGGTGTTAGTGGTTCCGACATTTTTTTTTTTTTCTGCAACAGCAAAACATTGCAGGGAGAGAGGACGCTGGAAGGCACAATAACTGTCAGATGATTAGAGCTGCAGTTTTGCTGAGCGTTATTGAATTTGATGTGTCCACCTGCACAAAGGGAACTTTTTTTTTCCCTTTTCTTTTCCAAATAAATGCCTCAGGGAGCGAATTGCGATAAACGCCGGTTGTGTCTCCAAGTCGCTTTCCCCCAGAGAGAATTCAACTCACTCACCTAAAAAGTGACACACTTTAAAGGATAACACAGAAATACTGCAGTCTTAATGAGCTCATCTGAGCACAACCATTTGGAATCTGACAGCAGGGCCATTGAAACCATAAGTGTCTGCTAGCACTTCACGGCTAAACCTTTCTTCAGTGACAATGACTTGAGAATAAAGGAAATAACACTCTCATTGAACGTTTCTCCAAGAAACAAAGGCACCTACGGATGTCTTATGTAACTCGCTGCGGCCTACTGACATCTCGGCAGGATACGGTCAAAACCTGATGATCTCAGACAGCCATCGTGGCAAATTTTCAGCTGATGAAATGTGTTTGACCTCTGGGCGTGTCTCGTTGAGGTAATGAAATTCTGAAATAAAGTTGGGCCATTGGGGATCCACCTTAATTTCCCTGTTCAGTTTAAGGTCTTAACTTTACCCCCCTCCCCGCTGCTCTACTTTATTACTGAACACATTAAATTCCGGGATACGACGGCATAGATCCTCAAACTACATGGGACTCTTTGTGGTTGACTTGCTAATAAGTTGCATTGCCCTAAAATAGAATTCCATCAACGTGGCAAGTGCCTTATGACCCCAGAGACCCGAGAACTACAGGCTTAATGCGTCTCGACTGGTTTGAACCAATTTAATTAAATTAAATATCCATCACCAATGCACCACACAGACTTTGACACTGCTTAATGAACTAGATAGGACCTACCTCTGAGTGTTCTTTGCATTTGTTGATTTAAATTACCTCACAGGGTCTAGGATCTGGTACAAACCATTCATTATTACACAGGGTAAGATGTTACAATCCCTTGTGCCAAGATCCCAGGCAAAACACATTTAGAAGCCCAATCCAACAGAAAACCAACCAGCAGGCTAGCAGTCAGCTATCAACTAGCAACCAA
This sequence comes from Mugil cephalus, assembly GCF_022458985.1. Lineage (NCBI taxonomy): Eukaryota > Metazoa > Chordata > Actinopteri > Mugiliformes > Mugilidae > Mugil > Mugil cephalus. Next base: position 22,521,134 of record NC_061774.1, on the reverse strand, counting down.
CAAGAAGACACCAGCTAACTAGCCTAGCCAACGGCAGTAGGCGGTATGCGGCACATCATGGGGGTTTTCAAGTGGGCACTATCCCTTCATTGATGTTTCGTTAAGTTCCGGCATCCTGGAGTCACCCCTCTCCGTGCTGCCACCACCCAATTTCATGACATTCAACCACAGAGAGATTGACTTAGTCCTTTTTACAGCAAAATACGCAGTTGTGTCGGTTGGGTGTCCGAGCTACCTTTCTCCCCAGAAAGGAAGGGGTGGGATGAGGATACAGGCCCTGTTTCGGGTAGGGGCTGGGGATTGAGGATGCAGACCCTGAACCACAAACCGCACACCCAAACACAAAATCAAACTACAAACAGTCTTCCAGTTTGCCCTGCACATAGAGACCTAACCAAAAACAAAAACAAAAACACCAACCAACCACATAGAAATATAATATAGACTACCAATTCTAGCATGTTTGTAGTTGAAAATCCATTACAGTTGCATTGTCAACATGGGTGCATTAAAAATGGATACCACCTTCAAAGGCTGTACCTTGATTCCAATGAAATTTACTCAAACATTACTTTTCCGGCTTCCTGACTGAGCCTCCTCTATTCCTGTTTTGCACCCAACACATTTGAATGCAATAAAATAATAACTCTTTTCATGGTGTCTTATTCATTGCTCAAGGTTTCATGGTTTTAGAAACTTTTTTTTTAATCCCTTTCATTAATTTTCTATGTTTTTTTAGATGGGGACTTGCAACTTGGCAAAACAAGCCCTGCAAAGGTGTTACTTTGGAGTTTTATTTGGCGTTGGTGTTGTTACAAATCCAAATTTAATTCATCAATTGATGGCTCAAAGAAATCATCTGAACCTGAACCAGGTTGTAATGGTTACTAAAACCCAACCTGCAGCTATTTTTAGAAGGTTGCCAATAACAACACTATGAAATATGATTAAAAAATAAATAAAATCTGAAAGAAAATGTGCTTTTTGTGGAAAAAAGCACGGTAGAAGGTGTATGTGGGTGTTTGTGAAGGTGGACGGTGTTAGTGTGGGAGTAAAGCTCCTCTGCACTGTGAATTGGCCTGGCCTGGATTCTAGGATGTACAAGAGGAAAACATTTGTGGAGGAAACAAGTCCAGGCTTCAGGTTGGCTTCAGCCTCCGCAGTGTGGTCAGGGCTGTAGGACTAACTTGTCTTGAGGCATCAGCTAGTGTGGAACTTCACCTTATGGTAGGAATAAGTATTTCCATTGTTCTGGCTAATCGATGAAAAGTATTCTGTGTTTGTCTAGTATCTTATATCCATATAGGTTTTGAGGAATGGCGTGTGATTCATTACAAAATGTCTGTAAATAAGACCACGACTGTATGTATTGTGTAACATGGGATTTACCGTCTTAAATACAGAAATAGGTTGACTTTTCTTTTCTGCATTCCTCTAAACATGTGCATTCAGCCTCATGGGTTTAATTCTCTTTAATGAAATATTCAAGATGCGTCACAACAAAAATGCAAGGACAACTGCATACTGACAAGGTGGTGTATGTGTGTGTTTGTGTGTGTATAAATATCTACTGCCAGGGTGACATAATTGGGGCATGTGGCAGATTGCTGGGGTCCTTAACAGCATACAAACACACTCAGATGGAGAACCTGCACCTGCAACACTTCCTCAGATCAAGGTACATGACGTACACTTCATCCTAATATAATTAACTAAATGGTGAACGTGGAAACTTCTTCCTACATCCTGTCCTCAGTGGCACACAATGGGGCACTCTGGTTTTGGACACAGTAGCCTTAGGAGGGACATCCCCAAAAATGTGCTCGATTTGGTCTGACCTTATATTTTATGCTGATTTATTGCAGCTTAACTGGCCCCCCTTTTTTTCTCATCAGTGCCACAGTGATATAAAGAAATTCCTTTCGGGCCGAACATGCCGGGGTTCTAGTTTTGTACAATTCTCAAAGCAGCCTTTAAAATCTGATGGCAAATAAGACTGAATATAGCCTCTGGTGTTCTGATTAGAGTTCACCCTGGGGCTGGACTTCTGACTCACCTGCTTGCATCATCCAATCAAGCCTGAAACAAGTTAAGGACTTTCAACTCTCAAGCTCATTGCCAGTTGTCTGGTCTACCATCAGTGTAGTGACATTTCGTCAACCTTGGCTGTTTCTCACGTTCCTTTCTGTTCCTTTTTTTGCCAAAGTTCCAGTATTCATCAGCTGGCTTTGACTGACCCCTTCGTTTCTTCTGGAACTATGTTACAGCTTGTGTAAACTTTATGTCTTTTCAACTCTCCTGAGTCCTGCACTTGGGTCCCTTTCAGAGTTTTTGAGTTTCCTTCAACATATAACAGGTGATTCAGCTTCCTCTCCACATCCCAAAGACATGATTAGTGATTCTCTTGGGCTGTTGGTGTGCATGTGAGTGTGAATGATTGCTTGTGTTTCTGTGATAGACTGGTGACCCGTCCGCTTGTGCACCCTGCCTCTCAGTAACAACTGGGCAGTGGATCGAACTCTCTGGTTCGTAGACAACCCACTCTACCTACCTACTGAGCCACAGCCGTACAATATGATAAATGCACCAATTCTGTGATGGATTTTTTTATGAATCTACCAATTCATCATACTGCCCAGTACAGGCCTTATTAGATATAATACATGTCCATTAATTGATCAATTTATTAACGCTGGTCGATATGAAATTAAATATTCAAATTTAATTCCAACTGTGGCAGTGACAGAAGATAGGTGGGCATGTAAAACGTACCAGCCTCTCTTAAAAAATCTGCCATTGTTGATAACATCCTCCTTCACCAAATGTTGCTTCCTGCCATGTGTGGAATAAATTTTTACTTTGTCCAGGAATAATACCCATTCTTTTTTAATAATTAAGGTACATATTAGGGTGATTGGTCTGTACTGATATGTTATTCTATTAGTTCTATGTTCATTCCGATGGGCTCAACCTTTCACAGGTATGTGATCTGAAGAGGTTTACTGCTCACAGCTGTTGGAGAGTCCAGGATTTTTTTTATTTTATTTTATTAACTGATATTGCAGTATTTTTTTATATATATATATATATATATATATTTTTTTTTGACTGTAGTTTTTTATCCACTGCCTTTGTAAAGATGACTTGAACATTGTTGTCTGTGCACGTAGCCTTGTAGTATTTCCAGACCAATTAGAAATCCATTTAATTTTGGCTAGAAACCATTTTTACTATTAAACCATCTTATGTAGAAAAAAAAATATTTAATTACCCTTAAAAAAAAACTATTTTATTGTAATTTTATTATACAGTAGCTCATCATTCGAAAAAGTTCATTTGAAATAATATATATGCACTATATCTAAGAACAATTTGAATTGTTTTTGACTATAAGGCCAGTATTGTCCCATTCCCTGCTTCATATTTAATTAGATTTCAGTGAAGCTCATGGTTGAACCATCTCATAGACTGGCATGCATCTTCACTATACTCAAAACACTGTAACAGGATGAGAACATTATTAAGATCATGAATTTACAGAAATCAATTTTGTATAAATGGCATGTTACCACGGTAACATTGGATGAAAACAAATTACTGCTGCCATTAGTCTGGGGGATGTCGTAGACCAAAGTGGAATTGGAACTGAAAATGGTGTAGGTGCCACTAATCAACCATGAAGATGTACCCATTACAAATTAACCTGAAGGCTTTATGAATGCCTGAGCCAAATCAACAGAATTGTACTTTGCTTTCAATAAAGGAATGTAAATCTAATGGATTCACTATTGGCGGTGAAGGGTGTTTTTGTGTTTACTGACGTATGACATAGCATCCTGCTGGGGGTGGCTGCTGTCATAAAGGGGTACCTGATCTGGTCTAGGTCGGTGCTATTTGTCTAATTAACAGCTACATGAGCCGCAACCACTCTCATCCAATTGTTCCATTTTATTTTATTTTAATTTTTTTTTACTTTCAGCCATGCTCCTCCTCTCTCCTTCCCTCCTCTCATTACTTCGCCCAAATGTTCTGCTACGCTGCCACCAGTGTTATTCACTGTTCACGTCTCTCCCCGCAATCAGTCTCACTCACATCATCACCACTCTCCTTATCTGTGACATTACTGACTATCAAATCAAATGGGAGCTGCGCTGATAATGTGCGCTGTTAAATGACTCAAAACTAATATGGACACTGCTACACTCACTCATTAATTTCGAACCTATGGTCTTTCATCCAGTCCCTCGCACGTGCCCACATCTTGTCTCTTGCACTTCGTAGCCCGCTATCTCTGCAGGCACTTCCTGCTTTTATCTGCCGTCCCTCATTTCCATGATCTGTACTGCCTATATGAACACGTGCTGGTACGAATTACAAAGAAAAGAAGAAGAGTGGAGTTGAGGTAACCAAATGTTTTTTTGTTTTTTGTTTTTAGGCTGCATACTACCTACCACACATTCACAACTTGAAAGACTTCCATCAGTCATATGCAAAAAAAACTCCTTCCTACGCACTATATTTGGTGTTTTTAGATGCATCATTCCATAGTCAGGATAATACACGTGCATCAAAGTGCTTGCTTCAAGTTGAAATTGCATTGCTTTTGTAATATTTTTACATCTAACTGAATCGTTTGACTTTTAGACAAAGAATTTAAATTATTCAGAGACAGCCTGACTGCTTTTGGCTTTCATATATAAATGAAGACAACTAGTCTTGGGCCCCGCTTGCTGTGCACATGGCTGTGATATTTTCTTAATGTTTGTCCTCTGATAGGACAGTAAATGGGAGCTGATAACATGCTGTGAGTCAGCCCACTTAGAAAATGAGGAGTGGTTTAGAAAAACTTAATATATATTCGCAGGAAGAAATGCTCAAGTAGCCTCCTGCAACGTCTGCATGAGGGACGTGCAGCGGGAGTCAGGCTGACGATACATGTTTGTTTGAGCTAGCTGTCAAATTTCCAGGCATGAATGAGAGTCGACATGCAGAGCGATGCTTTATGGTAGTGCTGGTACTGTAGGTCAGTGGCAATGTGTCCATTTATGGAATTTGAACTGTGACAGGAGCAATCCCTTCCTTCATATGTCAGTGTTAGCGAAAGTTAGACCAATGCACTGCATCTCCTACCTCTTACTTGTAAAATTAGATTAAAAATAAATAAATAAATAAAAGATTTCCTTGGAAGAATATCAGAGGTTTGTGCTTGTGTGCCGACAAAGTCTTCTGACTTGAAATGATAGCTACATGCAGTATGTCTCTTGGCTCAGAGACTATCCCCCTCAGTGCTATTCCACAGCCTTGTCTTCTAATACTCACCTGTTGGATGCGTGGATTTGTAGCTGCCACTCTGGCACATAGGTTGTTGTATGTTGCTGCTGAGTGGTTTGAATTAATAAACCTGAAGCTGGGTCATAAGATCTTAAACTGGATAACTCTAGCAGGAACATGCTGATATGGAGTACAGTCTTGGTCTTGATAGCTACTTTCCACATTCATGACTGTGCATGACATTTAAAGTTCTACATGGGTTGGGCTTCAGTTATAGGCCTCCGCTCTGACTCCACCTTTCTATAGAAGTGAAGTAGCGATGTTAGTTGGTGTCTGGCACAGAGCTACTACCAGAAGTGAAGCTTCAAAACTGTCAAAACTTCAGGCAACCTAAGGGTGATGGGTTTTGTTATTACATGCAGTGTGCATACACATACACTGAAAATGTTCAATGAGTACTTGAATTTGACTTCCGGAAAGGTGTAGGAAACCTGACCGGGTTTTGATGATTTGAAGTTTTTGTGAAACACTGGATGAATTTTGTCTGCAAACCACACTGGCTGGAATCAGTCGGCTGCATCACAAATTTCCATGCTGTTTCCATAAAGCTGCCCATATTTAAGTCTGGAAGGGGCGCAGATCTGATGAACAAGGAAATACACATGGTGGTAGACGATGACTTTGCAAATCCCACGAGAGCCCGTTCTTGGACCAAAACAACTAACAAACTGCAAAAGGGATTGTAATGAGAATGACTGACAGCAAGTGGATTTGAAGAATCTTGACAAATCCCCCAATAAAATTTCATCCGCCAGCTGTGCACTTCGACTGATACAGACGTCACAGTCCTGTGAGCAGTTGACCACCACGTGTCCTTGCGTACTTTTGTAGTATGTGGAAGAAAACCACTGCACAAGCATAAAAATGTATATTCATTCACTACCAGTAGTACTGGTGCATGCTCGAATGAAAATGTGATCACTACTAGTTGCCATGCCAACCGGCCGTAAAGCAGTCCCGTTGGGCCGTTAGAGTTGGAAAAAATAAATACGTACAGTGTATAATCCAACACTTCCTGTATGAAGCGACATATCGAGTCATCGATATCGCGTCTCCTTCACTATTCATGAATTTTACTTTTAAATCCCCCAAACACTTCTTTTTCTGTCTGTCCTTCGATCATGAGAGGTTTCCTCTCTTGTACCACCCTCAGTTTTCTGGTCTCTCATTTCCGTTTCATCATTTCCCTTCTCTTGTTCTGTTATCATAGCATCTTCTAATTCACCTCTCCTACACCTCCCTTCATTCCTCAGCCGCTCTCATCTTTCCCTCATCACTCCCTCCATGTCTCTCTCTGAGACACTTGCTAGTCCTCTTCTACCATGTAGCCTGCAAAATATAGATCAGGCTTCGTTACCTACCTTTCTCTGTCTCAATTACTCGTCTTATAAAACACCCCCTCATTCTCATTTCCTATCATTCACCTCTTGCTCTTTACCTGCCGATCCATCCACAACCTTGTTTGTTTGTTTCTGCAGTATTTTTCTACACTGTCGTCCCCCACCGAACCAAAGAAGGGCACGTGAAGTCGTGCCGTTCTGGGAGTTCCCCCTCCACCGAGCGCTTCATCTGTCTGTCTCTTTTTATCATTCTTGCTCATTATCTCCCTAGTAACAGTCCCTATGGTGATAGCATAGCTGCAAATCCAGGACATCCTTGAGAAGAGGTGATACCTTTTCAGAAAAGGAAAGAACAGAGGCGTCGATGGAGAGGAGAGGGCTGAGACCTTTTTCGGGAAAGGAAAGACCAACAGGGTGTCGATAGCAAGGCGTAAGGAAAAGGGGATGAAAGGGGAGAGCGAAAGCGAGGCGAAAGATGCTGAGTCGGCGAAACAGAGTTAAGGGGAAGGCAAGGTGAAAGAACACAAGAAAGTTAGAGGGAGGTGATGACTTTTAAGATGTGAAATGGCTTGTCAAAATGCTGTAGTGCTGGTACAGAGCGAACCATCTCTCCATCGACATGGTGGAGACTGAGGTGATGGTCATGGACTTTGGGAGAAAAGGTCACTCCCCCCCTCCGCCCCTCGTCCTCAGAGGAGGTGCTGTGGAAGTGATGTCCACCTTTAAATACCTTGGCCTGCACATCTACAACGACCTCACGCAGGCAACTGATGGCCGGATGTTGCAGCAGCTGCCTCAAAAAGTTACCAACAGCGGTCTTCCTTCCTTGGTGGACATTTATCTCTGCAGGGGCAGGTCATCATGCATCACAGGGGACATCACCCATCCGGCACATGAACTGTTCACCCCTTTCCGCTCAGAGAGAAGGCTGCATGGCCAAGACTGAAGTTCAGCTTCAGTCTTGCTGAATTTCATTATCCTGGTAGCTTCTTCCCAGAGGCTATGAGGATAATGAACTCCAGGACATAAATTCACTTTGTTGTGCTGTATCTTGTTGTTGTTTTTTTTTTTTTTTTTGTAGGCTTAGCCAGCTTCTTCAGCGTATAGAGTAAATCAGTAACAGGATAACAAATTTCCTTCCTGCATGTTTTTAACACGGTTGAATGACAATAAACAAACCTTGAACTTTTTTTTTTGTCATTTCAATTTTTATCAACTTTTCAGTTTTAACAAGCATGACAAACTAATAATTGCTTATTACAAAACACACAACCAAAACTAAGGGCTAAACAATAAAACCTCAATTCACATCCATCTCTTACACATATTGACAAGAAATACGTGTATAATAATACATGGGTATAAAGACATGTCATGAAACAAAAGTCCATGACTTGCATTGACCAGAATCACAATATGTAGATTTACACAGGATCCAGGTGGACAGGATTAGCGTGGGCACAAGATCTCTATCAGTCTTTATAACAGACCTTGAACCCTGCTTGGACACTGCTACAGCATCTGACTCATCCAGCAAACACTATGCATTATTATCTGCTGGTTAAGCTGCACTGTCTCTGCTTGAAGAGGGAGACAGGTCTCTACTGTCCAACTTTAGCCATTGCTGTGTTAAGATATTCAGATATTTAGCCCTACAGTCCTTTTGCATCTGTTTAATTGCCTTTAAGCTATGGCTAGGTCAAAGTTAGTTAGTGTTCAGTATCATGTCAACAGCCGCTGTATTTATTGATTTACATTAAACTTATAAAACCTAGATGCAGACATAGTGCAGTGTCCACAGGTTAATGACAAGGACACGGAATCATGACAATTGTGGCTAACATGTTAGCAAATAATGGCTGACCAACATATGAAGGAAGCATTTTTTTGGCAATATAATAGAACATACAGTGGTCATGATCATACTCAAAATTTTGCATTCCCATGTTAGGGATACAAAGACACAAAATGATCCATCTTTCCGTGGTCATAGCCACAGATTAATTGAAATAAATTAATTTATGTATGGCATGTAATTTAGCGCCACAGTATCCAAAGGTTACCTTTGTATCCCTCTCCAAAACTGAAAACATTTACTTGTATAAATGTAGCACAGAATAGTCATTGTATGAGAATTTAATACATTTTCCTCTCCTACTTGCAGGTGAGGAGGGTGAGTTATGGTTGCAGGAAATTTTGTGGAAATAAGCATAGAGGAGAGTTAAGAAAGTAAAGCAGACTCAAAAGAAGGGGGTAGACAATGATGGGAAAGAACAAGAGACAGGAAGAGAAAGGAAGAAGAAAAACAGAAAAGACAGTTATTCAAGACCCAAGGAGGTGGACACACACACACACACACACACACACACACACACACACACACACACACACACACACACACACACACACTCACCATCTGAGTCTTCATGTACCAAACTCCTGTTCTCCCAAGGGCTGCAGAGACTGAGTGTGTGTTGGCCCAAATCCCAGGTATAGTGGGAGGGATTTGTGGATTTCTTTTCCTCTTAATGTCAAAGTGCCATCTCTGCCTTTGTTTGGAGGCATGATCTGCATGCATAAAAGTGTGTGTAAGCTCCTGGCTCTGATTTTCTTTTTTAGAGACACTATCTCTGTGGGCTGGTGTGTGCAGTCTGAATGTGTGGATATGTAAATATAAACTAATATTGGAGGCTTTCAGTGTTGCGGAATGGATATATGTACCTGTGGTAAAAGGTGTGTAGCAACAATACTAATGAAAATAATATTAAAAGGTAAGCCTTGTTCTGAGTAGGAGACAAAATATGCTGCCAAAGTAACATCCCCCTTGTAACCCAGAGTCGCTGTAAAAGGAGATGCCTGTTGGTTGGCAGTTTTTCACCTGCATGGATGGAAGTGAAAATTCAAAATACCCAAGGCGCAATGGTCAATAGTTTGGCTCCACTTCGCCTCAGAAGATGCAGACTCTGCAACCTGCAACAAAGGAGGAACACCTGTAATTTGATTAAACATCTGATGATGCATAGCATTTTTTTACAAAGCTGAGAAATGTCTTTGATGGCCTGCAAGACCTTATGCAACTGCTTTTATTATGACACTTATGACAGCTTATTGTGAATTTTATTTTATATTGGTTAATTTATTTCATAGTCTTAGTTTTAGATAATTTAAATGAATATTCTGTTCAACATGCACATCACAAAATGTCTTAAAAGTTTTTGGACAAAGTTTGTCCATTCTTTAAGCATCAGTACCGGTTTGGCACCGTTATTGGATAAAACCTCACTGATACCCATTCATATTGTTACCTGCTAAAGTTCTGTGAATAAAGTAAAACCTTTGATCACAAAGACATAATCATCATATTCATGTCTGTGTTCGTCTTGTAAGCCTGTACCCATGCAGAACAAACTTCTGTATGAGTTGTGAGATGTGCAGCCAAGTCCTGACAAAGATGTTAGTCTTTGATATAACATTTCCTGACAGAGTTGGAGACATTTCACAGTTTACTCAAAAGCTTTACCATTACAAGACAGCCATTTGCAGATGAACCTGCATAGGCTGCTTTGTTTATTCAGCATAAGACATCTTGCTAGCAGAAGGATAGGTACAGGTATACTGTAAGGCTGCCATTGCTCATATTTACTTTGGTTCACTCACACACATTCTACTGGATAAAGCTTTCAGAACAAGATGGAACAGCTATGACGAGGAGTGATAGCAAAATCTGTGTGGTTGATTAGGGTCACACAATGAAAGTGATGCTGGAAACCATTCCACAAAAAGCTTGTGAGAGAAAATTTGGGAACGGCACTCTAGTGGGTGATGAATTTATTTGCACATTTGATTTTGAAACTTTTTATTCGTGTGTTGCTTTATCGTATTTCACTGTAAGCCTCAAATATTCTCCAACACTAGCTTCCCAGTGATGTTTTCTTCTTTTTTGGATGAAGAAAAGTCACATTTTCATTTTGCAAGTTAAAGTCATTGTGGCGCTGTTAAGTGTCATTTGTTAAAACTAGCTACAAAGTAATGACTGCGTTATTAAATTACCTATTAAAGTTCTCATAGTTAAAAAAATAAAAATAAAAAAATGCTAGATTTCTTTCAGACTAATGAATGGATAGGATTGTAAGTGTAACTTTTTATTACACAGTAAATGTCTGTTGACACTCACAGGTTAACCAATTACTTTCATGCTACATTAAAGTACATTGTTACTATTCAGTTAGTTTTTTGGATGGCGTGTTATGGGCAGAGAATTTCTTACAGTAGTTCATTTCAAGTGTTACCTGCTACAGCATTCATGTTGCACTTAGGTCTTGTTTTAGAATAAAAGCAATATCTTCAGTGTTTATGCATAAATGTGTGCAGCACATAACACAGATCCAAAGACTAGAAGTGTGACCGAGAAACATTGTTAGCCTCCATGATGTATGATGTTCAGCTTCACTGCTGGATTTCAGAACTTCAGTAAATGGACAGAAACATTTGGCAGAGCCGCGAAGCTTGAACTGTTTGGGACTAGGTTTGTAATTCTCCTTCACGCTTACCCTTGGTGTTCCTAAATTATCTTGACACCTCCTCAGTGTAAGGCGTCTTTTTTTTAACGCTTCCTCTCATTAATCTGCTGTTTTTGCTGTACACCCATTCTCCCTCTCCCGTGAACCTAGGGGAAATCGGGAAATGAATGGACGGGGGGCTGTAGACAAAAAAGAAAGAAGATGAGACATCTGGTAAATCATTTAGTTGACATGAACAGGTGGCTCTCTCATCCCACCACGTCATCCATACTTTTACAGGGTAAAATATTTATTGGGCTGCCACAAAACGAGGCACTCATAATTTGGTTTCTGCGCATGGTGGCACTCAGGCTCATTACAAGTAAATATTACGCGCCATATGCTTTCATTTTTACTGACTAATGTCCTACAAACTAATGTGCTATTACCAAGGGAGAACGGGAGATGAGGCGGGAGGGTTGGCTTTGTCAAGAAAGGGAGAACAAAATGAGGGAGAATGAGGAGAAGATGATAGCTGTGTTTGTAACCTGTCATGCTTTACAAAATGTTTCTGGCAGACAGTGGTTAACCTTTGGCAATGTTGTCGAACATTTGCAGCAAGGTCATTTTTTCATATGTAAATTGGGTTTGTTGCAAACATTTTGGCAACACAGAGGGTGGGGGATCTGACAAGTTTGTGAAAAATGTGCGGATGCCAGTTTTCCAATAATAATAAACATAATACTCCAGTCAGAACAAAACATTGTGCATGTCAACAACGTTGTGTTCTAATTGCGGTTTTGTGGTATGTAACTGCAGAAATACTGCCAACCGGCCCTCTCTGGCAAGCAAAAACAGAAGAGGAGGCCAGTACCTGGAGAACTCCATTTAAAATGGAGTCTTTATGGAAGACATGTTTGTCAACTTGCTTCTTAAGTAGTTTCGTCTTTTCTTTGTATACAATTTACACCCAAATTTAGTTTCTATATGCATCAAGGGTATTTTTATTATTAAATGCATCTGTCTTGGGGGGATGTTGTATGTATTTTCTCCAGAAGGCTCATACAACTAAGTTTTGACATTAGTTTACCTTTGATCTGGTAGCTATGCCTATCCATAACTCTAGAAAGGTGCCAACCCCAGTGTTGGATGGTACAATAGTAACAGAAAGCACTGGTTTAACTTTTTCTCGAGCTAAGTGATTGCATTGCATTATCCATTGCATTGTCCATTTAGCATCCTCCATAAAGTAGTGAGACACCAACTGCACAAATACTACCAGCTGGCTCCCTCTGGCCAGTAAAGACAGGTTTACCTGACTGTCCATTCTAGGGAGGGCAGGAGGAGGCCAGTACCTTGAGAAACCCAATAAGACCACACACCCCTAGTGGTGTTAACAGAAGTTAAACCCATGAACCAATGTAGATCCATGGTTACCTTGTATTAAAAAGTAAAAAAATGCATCTGAGTTCGCTTCAATTTGACCCTTTATCTGGTAGCTATTCCCATCCCTGAGCTAGAGAGGTATAAACCCCAATAGTGGATGGTATGATTGTGTAAAAAAGCACTCGTTTAACTTTTCCCAAGGGATTACATAGCCTTTGTATATTTTACGTTCTATAATATTGGTATGATCAGCTGTCTTTGGTTCAAAAATAGTCAAGTCTGGTGTTGGTTGAGTAAAAGTATAGGCCTACACAAATGCTCTTATCGGCAACTGAGTTATTGCATCCATAGATTTTGAAGTCATCTGTTCTCTCAGTGTGTAATGGTTTTTAGTGAGGAGAGCTTGACATTGTACCAAAAAATAATCTCAACTCAAGGCTCAGTTCTGGCAGACAGTGACTGCATCTGCATGTCACAGTTGTCATCACCAGATGGATTTGGTGAATTCCCCAACACAACACTGGTTACAGCAAGACTAGGAAGTCATCAGCCTGGAGCAGGTGGATTGTAGGAAAAAAAAAGGTCAAGGAGAACATTCAAGTCTGACACCAGAGGGCATCCCTTACAACCAGTGGCTTGTTATCCAATGTTCAGAGTGTCAGTCATGACACCAAAGCCAACTCCATTTAGTTAATAATACGATTAGACACAGTTGAGAGGTTAGAAGAGTGGAGTTGAAATTCACACAGTCTGAAAATATATAATACTGAGAGAAGGGATCTTAAGAAGAATGAGAGAGAAAAGGGGAAAGCAATGGAAAGGACAGAGGGCCAGGGAAAACTGTGAGAAAGCAAAGAAGCTGAAATAAAACGTGGCCACGCTTTTGATTTTAAAGGGTATCTGGGGTGACCTGGGGTGCTGGACTGGAGTGAATATGTGAACTAATTGACTCACTTTAGATTTGAAGCAGGCACTGTACATCCTAATTAATATAGTGATACTGCTCCTCTGAGCCTCTTAGCCAGTGGACAATGGGCGATTAATGGCTCCCACTGTAAATGTGCCAAAAGGAACTACTACTGCGCCTGAATGTGAAGAAATTGCTTCTCTTCACTGGTATGTAACCAAGGGAAAATGGACACTTCAATTGTCCGGCTCCCTGAATGCAACTTGACAAGGGAGAATAAGCTTCGGAACAAATGATGACAATTGCATTTATTGCTCTGAGATTTTTACACTTATGGCTGCAATTGAATTGTCTCCAGACTGTCTGCAACAGGAGCAACTGCTACCACTCTAAAATGTCTGGAAAGAAGCAATATATAAGGTGTGTGAATGAGATATTAAGCGAAATGGTTTTGGATGGTGAATAAGTCACCATGGGGACAGATTGTCTTCTGGCTCAAAGTCAAGTCAGTAATTTGATGAGTGAAGTATTTATAAAAAAAAAGAAAGAAAAAAAAGGTATTAATCTTCAGTTCACAGGGGTAATTGTAGTAGTTGTTTTGTATTCTTCCACATCAGCAACTAGAGGTACTGATTATAATATGAGCCTAAAACTGCACATGGACCATGAGTTTTCTTAGCTTATTCAGAAGAATTGAATAAACTTCATGTTTCCTTAAAAAAAAAAACATTTGATATGCATTGATAAAGTAATTGATTAATTGATTGGATTTTGCAGTCTTGACTAAGCATAATTAACAAGCATATGTTCTGTGATTTGACCCTTGCAGAAACAGTGCCGTGGATAACAAGCAGATACAAGCCCCCTGAGCAGATACAGACGGACATAACGGTTGTCTGAATGGCAAGCTCAACCCCGAAGACCCGCCAGATGGCTCTAACCACAAGAACAGAGCCACCTGCGTCTAATGTCAAAACGAACCCACCATCAGAGTCCCAGATGCCTCACCGAAGAGTGACCACGCTGGACAGCACACGACTCAGCATACCCCTACAGGCCCTGAATACTTCAAACTTATCACAGCAGTCATTTATTGAGCTCACACTGTACTGAGCTAATCTGACAATAGTGCTTTAGGCAATCACTGAGGCACCACTGTCAGTGATGTATTAATACTGGCCAGACTCGAAGCTTTCCCATTCTCTAAATGTGTCCTGTGCAGCATCTAAGCTGCGTGGGTTAGATGCCAAATGATGGATTTTCCAAAGAGGCGACGGCAGTTTCGCAGAAAGTTGCACGAACTGCAGTAATTTCAGCTCAGTCAGAGACGCATACATCAAGGAATTAACCATTTATAGCAAACGTTTACACAAATTTGCAGGGAAATTGGGAACCTCTGAAAGAACTCCTGCACTTTACTTGCATGATAATCACAAAAACATTTGATGAGATTTTTGAACCAGGACTTGTGTAGTGTAGTATTTTTACACAGAATAAAAAGAACTGATAAATGATAAAGTTTTTTTATATATACAGTATATTAACAGTTTTTACCACACCAGAGCCACTGATGAAGGCTTATTTTATGTACTTTTAATGCAAATATACACTGATTGCTGTTATATTAATTGCTGCTTTCCTCTTAATTGTATGGGATCGCAGGGTTGAATCGTAAAGAGAATTCTGTATTTGGAGTTGGCTCGTCATCAGTGGAGGACATCAATAACTCATCCATCACTGGCCAAAGATCTCATCCGACGTACAGCGATGTATTAATTATTCTAATCTGTGTCTGCGTGGAATATTTTCCACTGCATCGTGCCAAGACCCCATGAAATAAAGGCGGAAAATCCACCTTAAAACAGAATGCCCACACGCCATTCCCTCTGATCTTAGTTAATTAATATTCATGAACATGAGCAACCCTTACCCAAAGCTAGGAAGCTCTCGGAAATAGGTCTTTAATCTACGATAAGATGAAGAAACCTATTTCTGTTACATTATGGACATGCTCTGCCATTAAAGAAGGGAAGAAAAAAACTGCTAAATTATGTTCCATCTGGCTCCTCCACTGTGGAAGACATTATATTCCACTTCATCCATTTAGAGTTTCTCACTGAGTCATCCACTGAACACCACTTGGAGAATCTGTGTTATGTAGGAGGTATGAAGTGATTAATGGCTGAAAATGATGGATTTTGTGTTGCACTCGGAGGAGGACAAGTAAGTAACAAGTTTGTGTACAGCGCACAATGAACATGACATTAAGAGCGGCTGAAACACAAGCAGCGGTTTGGCTTCGCTTGACAAGAGTCTGCTTTTTGAAGTGGGATTTTTTTTTTTTTTATCTGAGGCCGTCCGCGCTACCGCAATCCCTCCACTGCTGTGAGAGACAGAACCCTCATGTTTGATTAGTTTTTAATGTTGGTTATTAAAGGGACACGCCGAGGAGTTCACACACAAGGATAGATTTACTTGTCAATGGAAGTACTTACTTTCTAGCCATGAAAGTAGAAATATAATCCTGCCTGTGCCTCTCGAAGCGATTTCTTCAAGAGAATAACACTGATTATGTCTGCTTGTGCTTGAGAGTTTAAATTATCAACTAAAACCCTGCGTTAGAGAAGTATGGAGTCTGAAAGACACGTAAATTTGCGGAGCGGGAGAGAAATCCAAAAAAAAGGATTTGCACTATGGGAATGTAGGACTCTGGAGCTTGAGCCAGTCGAAGGAATAAAAGACAGGCTATAGCGACCCCTTATCATTCTTGCCTTTTGCACGTCCACCGGATATTGAAGCACAGTATTAAATTTATTAAGTCGCCATTTAATTTGAGGCAATAGCTCAAGCAGATAGAGGTTATAAAGAACAGAAAGCATAAAAGCCATGTGGAACTAGGCAGGTGACTCTACTCTCGCTTGTCAAAATGATGTTCCTAAGTAATATAGTGAACCACTTGGGTGGGTAATGGTTGGAGAGCAAAATGTCTGAGTTGTGCTAAGAGCTGCGAGTGTTTTCCAAAAGTACCATTAAGTCAAACCATGTTCAACAAATGTATACCTGAGGATTTTCATTAGTAGAATTTATTTTTATTGGTAGCATCCATTTAATGGACAGAAGTAAGTCACATGTGGGGGTGGCTGTGGCTCAGCACGTACGGAAGGTTGTCCAGAGGGTCAGCGCTTTAATCCCTGGTACATGGACCACATGCTGAAGCGTCTTTGAGGGAGACACTGACATGCTCCCGGTGCTTGGCACTGGTGTGCGAATGTGTGCGTGCTCGTGTGAACGAGTGGGTAGATGTGTCATTGTGACTGTATAGTGCTTTGCGTAACAATATGTGATGTAATTCTGCCTAATTAAATGGACAGAAGTGAAGATGTCACTGATTTGTCTCATCTCCACAGAAGACGAGACTTTTAATGTTGGCCTTACAGTAGCGCAACTTTGAAAACATAGACATGTTTTTGTTTAATTAATACCTCCACCAGTTAGAAACAAATGTTGGATTTCTCTACATTGTACTTATATATATATCCCCACAGGACTGCTTCACAGATCATGATCAGTTGCCAGCCTGTTTGCTGTCATATCTATCATATGTCATATTTGTTTCTATAGCGTCAAAAATAAAAATAAAAAAAAAACAACTAAAAACAAACTTATTAGACAACGTGACACTTGAGTATGCAAACAATTTTCTAATTTGAATTTTTGTGTTTTAGTTCGGCCAAAGTCCCATCCACTAACACTGATGGGGTGGAGCTTATGAGCTACTATGCAGCCAGTCACCAGGGGGAGCTCTACTTGCTTTGGCTTCACTTATACAGTCACATACAGTCTATATTTGAAAGACTGTAAAACAGTTGCTATTTTAGGCTCTAAGCTAAAAGCCAATTGGCTATGTTGTGTGTTGAAATTATCCAGCTTAGTGGGTCCTCATGCCAGTTCATTTTATTCAAGTATGCTTAATGAAGATCTGAATGCTTAATATAACCCAATGATGAAGATGATGAACAGTTAAAATTATATCAGGCTCCACCCTAAACCAAGCAGCTCTGAACAACACAAATACAGCCTTTGGCTTAGCACTAGCATGAGAAACACCTGAAATGGCTGGGTGCGAGTGTATCAATTTATCCTTGAAAGTGGAAACAGCACTTACCTCAGCCTAGGTTCACACATTCTGGCAACAGATCTTGCATTGACCTTTCCAGACGTCAGTGTTCTCCAAATATAACAGACTTTCGTCGCAGTGTTTGTGCTTCACGTATGTCACTGTGCTCTGGAAGGTCAGTCAAGTTATGGCAAAAAAAAATCAAAAAACACATCCTCTGTTAGTCATCCTCTTTAATTTATAGCATATCAACCCATCGTGATCATTATTGAGCGGCTGCCCTTAATCAGACAGGGGTTAAGTGGCAGAGCGGGAGAAATATAGTCCTACACTGTACTGTGTTTGATTAAGCGAAGGTGCAGCTGATTTATGCAGGTACTTCTGTCAAGTGGGTATACTACTTGAAAGAAAAGATGTTATGGAGAATCCAAACAGTGGTTACAAACTGGGAGAGGGAAGCGGGAGCGTCATTTATCTGGGATAATATGAGTTATTGCTATGCACTCTGTGTCCTTTAAAAAAACTGTTTAATGTGACAGTATTGGTGACTTTGTCACTTTAAGGAAACTCTTGAGACCCTGTTGAAAGTGAAGATATCTCTAACTCTGTGCCGACTGCTGTTTGATCCTGTTGGAGCTGCAGACTACATGACTAGCAGTTTCACGAAAGTGTTTGAAAGATAAAAGAAAAAAAAAAATCTATCGAGGGACAGGGCCAAAAACTCATGCTCGCACAAAAATGCTTGCCTTAAACAGGGCAGAAAGAGATGCTTTCTCTGTCAGATGATGCGTTCCCACCTGCACCTCCTCTTGAATTGTCAGGCTGCACTCTGGCAATACTTCTCCAGTAAAAGAGTGGCCTCTACTTGAGATGAAAAGGTAATAAAAATTAGTTTTATTTGAATTAAAGATATAACAAATGTGTGTTACATCATCAAAAACGTAATTTTAACTCTCTCATTTTATAGGCTCTTGTTATGTCCCGAAAATCCTTCTATTTTGCGGGCCTGAATAACAAAAATAAATAAATAAATAAAAAAATGTCGTAAACAGAAAAACCCAAGGACAGAGATGGTTTGGAGGGAATTTGTACAAATATCCAAAGTACAAGTGAAATATGACATCACAAGCGCTCTAAAGGATGTCAGATTGGGTTTTATTGTTTTTGGCACACCTCGAAGTAAGAGTCAAAAGTGATCGAATCACTAAATTTAGTTTGTAGTGCCCCGGGAAGTGCATGCCCCAGTGTCTCAACGTGAAAGACTCTCCGAAGTATATCCAAAGATGACAATGCAGATTTTGAGGCCACAGCCTGGGAAGAGTTTAAGTTTGCACAGCAGAGACCTGTAAAACTGTTACCATGGATATGAGACTGTAATATCACCCAACATGTTATCTGTCTGGTGGTCTGCACACATACAGAGATGTATGTATATACAGATGTAGATATATTTTTCTATTGTGTATGTATTTTCTTGGCTGAAGTTTATTCGGCTGCTTTTGGACAGTAGTGATGAACAAAATGATAGTGAACAATGGGGTGGAGAAGGGGGATATAGCGTGATCGTGCATGAGCTTGCACGCTGGAATCATTTCAGAATGCTTGATTTATTTTATTATTTTTTTCAGAAACTGTAACCACACACTCCAAATCTACACATTTTAATGGAGGGAAGACACTGATCTGCCACAACATTATAAGTAGTCATAGTGGTAGAAGTAAATAACATTGACAATCTTGTAACAATTCCATATTCTCTTGGGACACTTTTGGACCTGGCATGGCATTGGTGTGGGTGTTACTTAGGTATGTACCAACCGACTAGACCAGACCGGCGCCCTCACCCCATACCAATGTCACTTCTTGATGGCAGCATCTCTTCAAATTCAAATCACAAATTGATCAACTATCTGTGGGATGCACTGGAACAAGCCTGATCCACCCTCCCCTCAACCTTAGGACCAAAAGGCTAGGACCCAACTGACAATATTCAGTTGCCAGTAAAGTATAAGGTCCATGTCCATTCTCTGATGAGTCACAACTGCTTCGGAGGTACAAGGGAAACCTACGCAATATTACTAAGGTAGTCATAATGTTATGCCTGACTGGTGTATAAGATTCTGACAAGAAAAAGAAAAAAAAATAACAACCACAATTTAACATGGGGTCTTTAAAAATATTCTACTTCCATCTTTCATGCCGCTGATAGTATTGATGTTGAAGCAGCTGTAGAGAATTTTGTAATGCACCATATCCTGTCTTCTGGAAGGGTTATGATGGGACTGTAATCCCCTGATGACACCACCTTTGGGCCTTGAATCTTTTGGTGCCAGCGCCCCAGGCTAACCTGCCTGTGGATAATGGAGTCGGCAGGCTGTTCCTCTTGCTCTGGTCTGACTTGTCGGTGATTCAGGGGTCATGATGGGGGAAGTGAGAGCTTGACATTTACTCAGAGACCAGAAGCTACTCTGCTCCCCTTCAAGCATACTGCGGTTTGAACTTAATGCTCCCTTGTCCGTCTCTGTTTGCATCTCTTTCTATTTCCTCTCACTGTAGCTGCTTACACCCTCTCGACGCCCTCATGCCTTTCCCCTTTCAGGAAAGGGCTTTGCTTGGGACAGTGCGCAAAGAAGCCACGGTAGAGTTGGTGTTACAGCAGTGTTTTATAACTAAGATACGTCTAAATTCAGTTTTTCTGTGTATTTTGCTTCTGTTTAACAAAATTGCTCTGCCCAAGCTTCATTGGCAACAACTTAGATAAAAAGCACTTTCCACCCTCCACCCAACCCTCAACCTCTCCAGTTCACCATCTCCCTCTTGAACCCGCATCCATCCCTCAGTCTCCCTTGTCAGTCAAACTCCTGAACTGTTTTAGTTCATATGTCGACCCAGTCCTCACCCCCAACTTCCAATCCACCCATCTGTCTCTCTCAGCGCTCACAATCCAATGCACCTCCCTAACCCGTCCCTCTCCCGAGGCCTAATTAATTTACTGAGATCTCAATCAGGCTTCCACTCCATTCCCCTGATTCCCGGTTGGTACCCTCTCCCCTCCATGCTGGGGGGCATTCACATGATCACGCTCCAGATCCGACCCGTCATTTCTGCCGCGGCGGCGTCATTCTTTTCCTTGTGATAGAAACGCGGCATATAATGACGGCGTGCACGCCCCTCACTCAGGTCAGAACAAATTGAATCATAACAACAGAAGTTCTGAGGCTTCCGAGTTCAATCAGAGAGAACTGTGGGTGGGTGGGTAGGTGGTGAGTCTCTTGAGAGGGCAGTAAACTCATTTGAAGTCTGAAGGGAGAGACGGAACGGGGGAGATGGGGGAGGGAGATATGAAGGTGGGAGCGAGCAGGGGGGAAAAAATGGAAGTAGCAAGGAAGAGAAAGAGATAAAACAAAGCGGTGAGAGATGCACTGAAGATCA
The DNA here is from genome assembly GCF_022458985.1 of Mugil cephalus. Taxonomy (NCBI): domain Eukaryota; kingdom Metazoa; phylum Chordata; class Actinopteri; order Mugiliformes; family Mugilidae; genus Mugil; species Mugil cephalus. The sequence goes on along the minus strand of NC_061774.1, from coordinate 22,500,122 downwards.
CAAAGGGAACTGAGAACTGGCAATATATACGAGCAAACAAAGACAGAAAGTGTGAGTAAGGTTTGAGGACACGTGCTTTATGATTTATTCATGCGCCAACGCATGTTCTCTGACATGCTTTCAATACATTTCAGCAATAATCCAAGGTGAGCTCAGGACAGTTGAAAGAAGGGAAAGAATAGGAATAAACAGTAAACGAAGCGAGGCAATAGTAGGTGAAGGACAAAGAGAGTGATGGCATGATGGGGAGAGTTGGAGGACGACTTGGCCGCAGTTCCTTTCATCCGTGCCACGAGATACGGAAGTATCTTAGTTTTGCTGTTAAGCAATAAAAACAAAATAAGGAGATTATGAAAGGAATTAGAGGAACAGAATGGAAGAATGGCCAAATAAAAACAGGTGACATCCGCAACATCCTTGACAACGTCCACAACATCTGGATACTTCAAAAGATTTATACATCGTTACTCTACTATTACCTGGCCTCGTGAAAACTAAACACAAAGGTGATGTTAGCCTGATAATGACACCTTGCAGTAAAATTGGTAATGGGATGTGATCTGCATTTCAAACTTTGTGCTTTGTCAAAGTGCTGCAAAGTAAAATTTAAAACATTTTGCCCTGGCTGGAGGCACTTGAAATCAGGGCCTGGAGTAGGTTTGATGTTCTCCAAATGTTTTTATATGATATGGGCATGTGTGTCTATTTATGTTATATATACGTGTGAATGTCTTTGCATGTGTATGTGTATACACGTGTGGGTATACAAACTGTCGATACTGCATATACTGATCTATTACACTTACAAATAAATGTTTATATTCTATTACTGTAAAACAATTTACTACCAGCTTGTTCCCTATTGTTGGATTGAGTTGGGTATTTGCACATCTAGTTAGATGCACTGCCTGCATTTAGTTGTGTAGGTACCTGTACTGTATGCAATGACAATAAAGTTTAATCTAAAAATGTCAGTGGATTAAATTGTGTGATTAATCACATAGTATCCATAGTTAAAATGCACAAATGTAGTTTTTTATATCTGTTTTAAAGCTACCTGGAAGGTACTTTTTCAAGTTTGTATTTGTCTTATCAGCATCTCAGCTACTCAGACAGCTCCCTGTCCCGGTTCACATGAACAAGAAAAGAAGATAACGATTGAAAAGAAGCCTCAGGCCGGACTTTGAAGCTGAACTTATCATTCAGGAGACCTGTTTTTTTTTTTTTTATCATTTTCTGCTTGTTTGATTGGGCTTGCTTTCTTTTGCCTATTTCAGGATTTTTGCCGGTTTTGAGGCTACAGGGTATTACCGATTCCACTTCAGATTTCGCTTGCTGTCTACAGCGCTACTGCTAATTTATCATTTCCTGATACTTACTTCGGCTGATGATTTTATACATAACTAGCTGCATCCTAGTCCTGAGAGCTAAGTCCATCTTTATAAAATGTCATGGTAATCCATGTAATACTTTCATATTCCACTCTTGACCAAAGGTGTTCACTGGCAGGTATCACTATTTGTACAGCCATGTTGCTATCTTTGTAAAGTTGCTTGGAAACACCTTATTTTAAGACCTAAACACTATCATTAAGGAAGACAGGAAATAACCAATATCCAGTAAAAATAAGAAAAAAATGATCCAAACTATGATACCATTTGTGCATGTTGCCTACAACTTGTACAACTCAAGCAATAGATTTAAGCCAAAGTGCAAGGAACAGCTGCTCCCTTTATTACTCAGCAGAAATAAAACTTATTATGGAGGGGACAAAGCTTGTAGCATTAGTATTATTCACAGCTCCTCCATGCTGGGCATAAACAAAGGTGCACAGTTGGCCTGTATGCCTAACAACAATCCACCCTCTTAACAAGCTCTTGGTCAGAGTCATTATCCTGCAGAACAAATGGTATCAATGCTATCCCCTTAATTTCATTATGTTAAGTCAGTAAACCTTGCCGACTACCATGTGCTTCCTTCACACCTGATGCTATGTGAATGCAGTGTAAATAAATAACTACTAAGACTTGCTGCATTTGTATAATTCACAGTTCTTTTCATTCAGTGTAAACAATGGTGCACAGTTGGCCTGTATTCCAACGAGAAGAGGATCTGCCCTTTCAAAAAGCCCTTGGTCGGAGTCATTATGCTGGAAAACTGTCAGCTTCATTCCTGAGTATATAGTGTCTTTAGTCAGTATATGAAGATGTGTCACTCATCAAAGTAACCTGCGACCTGACCGCCGGGCTTGTGTGCTTCCATCACACCTGATGCAATGTGAATGAAGACCTGTCGCATAATGCCCTGGGTGCAGGGTGTGAAACAACTGCTCTATGGTGTGAAGATGCCATCAGCCAGTTACTCTGACAATGCTCCACAAGCACATAGATTAAAGTAGAGTCTTTGTAGCAATGCCAAACCATTTGCATGCTCGGAATGGGACCCCTACATTTGAATGTATCTTGTCGGATTAATAAAGCCTGTTGCATGTCCAGGGAGCACTAAAGTCAGTAGCATGCATATTTTAGGCACTCTGGATCTGTAGAAACAATTATAGTGATCCATCCAGTCTTGTTGCATCCATTATTACACAGGATGAGATGTTACAATCCCTTGTACCAAGATGCGAGGCAAAACACATTTCGAAGCCCAGGCCAACTGAAAAAACAACCAGCAGGCTAGCAGCTAGCTACCAGCTAGCAACCAACAAGATGACACCAGCTATCTAGCCTAGCAATGGCAGTAGGCCCATGTAATCCCGTCTTTTGGTAAGAAGTAATGGGATACGTCAACCAACACTTCACCCTTATGCCAAGATTCGGGGAAAGGCACACTTGGCAACCCAGTCCAACTGAAAAAAGAAAAGAAACCAACCAGCAGGCTACCAACTAGCAACCAACAAGAAGACACCAGCTAACTAACTTAGCCAACAGCAATAGGCAGTATCATCGTGGTTTTCAAGTGGGCACCTCCCTTCCCTTCACAAATGTTTCGTTAAGTTGGGCCCACAACATCTCAAGAAGGCTAACAGTGGGTTCCAGTGTCGTGGAGTCAACCGCCTCCATGCAGCCACCATGCAACCGTGTGTCTTCCAACCGAGAGATTAGCTTAGCCATACTACTAAATACTAAAACCAATCAGCTAGCCTTGCCTTCAGCATGCTCCCCAGCTAGCGTGTTTCATCCTTAGCCACATGTCGCATGTCCTCCTTGAGAGACATTTCTCTCAAAGCCAAATATCATCCTCATGATGGTGCTATAGAAACTGTCAAGGAGCTATTAACGTCAACAGGATTTGGATTTTTATTTATTTTTTTACTCAGGAGAGCATGGATGTCTGTGCAAATTTTAAATGGAATCTCTCCAACAGCTTTCACGGGATGTCTATGACTTTATCGCTGTCATTCTTCTTTCCATCAACGCACAAAAACCCACCAAGATGATTTGATTGGCCCATCTTATATCTGCTGGGTCACTAATATTATAATTTATTTTTCTGTAATTTAGTTAAGAATTTAAGAGCGACAACAGTTTAGAATATTATTTTGACACTTGGCAGGAATCCTACTTAGTCACAAGCCAGCTCCTTGTCAGTCTGCCAAAGAACTCTTCATCATCTGAAAGCAACAAGATGTTTCCTTTAGGATTTAGATCAGATATGATCATCATTTTATCTGTCAAGCCCTGTAATAGATTTCCTGAATACACTTGGGGTAAATTAAGCTGATATCTGCATATGAATATTCCATGTGGTGATGTTGGTCCTGGAGGCCTTTTGGTGACAAGGAACACTTTGCCCTGTCAGCTAACCTGTTGGGTTTATCCACGAAATACGATAATAAAAAACACTATACTGCACATGTAGTGGTTTTAAACTGTTAAAAGAATGTAATCTATATGGATGTCGACACTGTGCATCAGCTCCACCCTCATTCTTCTATCTCAAGTTGCTACTCATGCTCTAACTGGTTGGCACAGTGAACAGAAAGTAACCCTAACCCTAACCCTGGCTTATACATCCATTATTCGAATTCAATGGCAAATCCGGATAGCCCAAAACATTAGATTAAAAGTTCTGTCTTAACGCTATAGCTATTGGGCAGGAAAGGACAAAAAAAACAAACAAAGAGATATATGTTGCAGGAGGAAGAATCTGTACCAATACCGATGACATTCCAGGAAGAAATACACCAGGGGTTTTAATTATTTTTTTATTTTATATTAATTTTTAATCTTTTAAACACAAATTGCTTCTGTATTAAAGCAAGCTAATTACCCTCTCATTCAGAAGATCATAAACAGCTACTTGTGATGTGTTACAGATATTGCTCTAGGTCTGTTCTCCACTTACGTTCAACAACAAAAGTTCAACCCCAGTAGGGCAGAAAATCTGTTCTTTTTTTCTCTTTTCAGAAAGGTCTACCACCATCTCTTTTGACAGTTCTCTCACTTCATCTTCTTTGAAGATGCAACGCTGATGTTTGGCAGCCATTACAAAGGGAGGGAGAAGAGGGTGTTACCTCAAGAAAGGGGAACAAGTGCAGTAGCATTTACAAGTGTGCATCATCACCTCTGCAGGGAGATGCAGATAAGGAACTGTTGAACCACAACAGATGCCAAGGTTTGTTTGCTAAAGGAGGTCTGATAACTGAACCTTGACATTCTTCACTTTGCCATGTCCTCCAATCTCCTGGCTTTGAAACTCGAGAAAGAATACAATGTACAGTTTGACTGACAGGTGTACTAAGAGGAAAGCAGTGCAAAGAAAGTACAGCTGAAACTAGTTGGAACAGCTGGAACAGTTTTATAGGTGTTAGATCATGATCCAAACTTAGTGGACAAACTAAAATCTTGACCTGATTGTAGAGTTTGAGACAAAAGACAATACGTGGATTTGTTCCAGAGGCATGAATTTCATTTACCAAACATGTGCTTAAAACTGCAACCTAATCATCTTATTGAGAAAATATAACAAAATCAAATGATGCACCACTGTATGCAATGTATATACCACTCAGGCATAACATTATTCGTAATATTGTGTAAGTCTCCCTTGTCAAATACAGCACATTTGTGGAAGACCGGTATTTCAGTTATTATGAATAAATTTAATTTTTTTTGCAGTTTCAAAACGTGAGACACGAGATCCAGAGTTTGTTAAATTCACAGTAATGCAATTAATTACTCTCCAACGTCTGCAAATTTAACTGGGAATCTAATTTACTACATGTGTAATCCTGAGAAATGTGCACGGCGAACGAAGCTGAGCCGTGCGTTCATAGGACTTTTAGGTTGTGAGGTTTGTTCATTATATTTTGCTGCACTTTCTCAGATGGTCTTCGTGCTGAGGGAATTGACTGACTGACTGACTGACTGACTGACTAGTTTATACAAAAACAACCCACTTCCAGGTTGCGGTCTAACACTACATACTGAGAGCTGAGGACTGTTATAATTATTATAATTGATTTCTGTTTGTTTGCTACAGCAGAATACATCCATCTCAGTCATTCTAGTAACTCACAGAAAACAAAATCCATGCTTCTGTCTTGAAGTTGTGGCCACATGGATGAGGTAACACAACAGTTATAACCCAAAGAAAAACAGGCTGTGCAGAAAGGAGGGGCAGTCCGGTGACGGCTCATGGGAGTGGAGGTTGTGAGTGTAGAGGTTTTGAGCTGAACTGTGCTGCTGCTGTGTTATGGAAGTAGGGACTGAGGGAATCCGCTGACTGACAGGTTTACACTGGAAAGGACCAGAGCTGTTAGCTCTGTGCAATGCTGGAGCATGCACCACCAATGCTGGGGCTTGGAGGTTAGCACGCACAGCTACATATGTAGTGATATACAATAACAGTCAAAAGTTGGACACAACATGGATGAGGTAACACTACAGTTATAACCCAAAGTCAAAAGTTGGACACAACTTTTGACTGGTTGTGTATACACAGAGATAATGCAAACAAATGAGTGGAATCATTTGTAGGTATCTGTGGGACTGTTGCATAACAAACGTAGAGTGAAGTTTGTGATCGTGACTGTGGCAGTGTTTGTGTCACAACTCAGTGTCTTGTGTCGATCAAAGCCGGGTGCAAGTTTTTACACAGCCATAATATGGAACTGAGGTTCTCCAGATACATCTTTTGGTTTCTGCATTTCATTGCAAGTTGAAACATGACAACTGATCACTGTCCAAGACCAAAATACAGTGGAGACACAACAAGTCAGGCAAACCAACCATAATGCAATCATCCAATGGATGGGCTTTATGCCGTCATGGACAGATGACCACAGGTGTGTAACCACGCTGCTGTTAGTCTTCTGATCATGGTAGACTTGAATGCCTCTGATTGATTGTTGGATTCCAGCTTCTTGCAGGATGTTTTGACTAAAACATGCCCCATAGTGAAGTCCAAATGGTTCTGATAAGAACTTTATGTGCCAGGATGCTCAAATTTTGGATATTTTGGTTCTGTTGAAATAAAAACAGCCATCATGCATGCAGTAGACTATCAAATAGACATGAAAGTAAATCTCACCTCATTATCAAATCAAATCAGCTTGGAACATGACTTGGAAAAAGGCATATTGAACTCTTATAACCTTATGGGTAGCACTGCTATGTAATCTGTGCCTCGGTGGAGCGAATGCAATGCCAGCAAAATGAGGTGAAAACACAATGGTGGTTTGGTTTGACAAAAGACACAGTTAAATGTATGAGTGGTAGGAACGTCAAGTCTTAAATAGTTGTAGCGTGGTAAGCAGCTCGAAAAAGAAACCTTACTGAACAGCAGTTTCGATGGAGTTCATTAAATAGAATGCACCACCAACTACTGGCATGCTGCTATGATTCCTCTATTATCATATTAAAATAAACTATAACTGACACTTGTGTATGTGAGAGATGAATGCAATTACTGACAATGCATTAGCTTATTATTTAAACCCGGGGTACACATTTTTGAAGCTGTTAATTCTTCTATAATTAGGGACATTTTGATTGCTAACAGAGGCCCCTGAGCAATCTGAACCCGGGGTCTTGGTGAGAACGTCTTTTAGCCATGGGCTCCTGCATTAACAGGGATGGTTAATCTGTTTAACAACTAAAATGATATTACATGCTTTCTCTTCTTGATGAATCTCACAACCCCAAGAGGGTCTCTCATAACAGCTTCATCACATTAGGGTGGTAAACACCAATGCTCTCTTGAGCACAAAGCAATCTGATGGAGTGGACATAATGCATATTGAGGAGCCGGACTGCACGCTACTTCTTGACTTGTGCAGGACTGAGTCTAATTTTGCATGCCTTTTCGTTAATGCGTTTTAGTCACGGTGGAAAATAAATTATAATAGCTGCAACATTTCTCTTTATATATTTAATTTAATGCTGATTTATTGCCTGCATGTTGGAATGTTGTGTGTTAAACACTGACAAGGACTTGAACCCACTGTTAAAAAAGTCAGACGAAATAAACTTGGTCTGGGGTTAGCCAGCTTCACCTCACTGTCATTAGCATTTAATCTGCTATCTGCAACCCCACTCCACTCAAATTAAAATGTTAAAAGTCTACGTAAAAGACTGAATTTACTCTAACGTGATATTAAAACTATATATAAACAGCAAACAAACAGAACATTTGCTGGATTCCAAGTTGTTGCTCATTTTGCCGTCTTACAAAAAAAAGAAGCATATCTGAGTTGAGAAAAAAAAAAAAGTAGGTGCTAATTATCAACACATCCTGCGAGCCAGCCAGCGTTACCTGGCTCTGCTCCTGCTATCAACCACCCACTTTGTGGTTAGGAGCAGGTAACATCCCTGAGGCGATAGAAGTGTGTCTAGTTTGTGGGAAGTCGCTAAAGCTTGTGGGTAGAAATCAGATTAGCTAATGGCTCGCGGAGAAATAAAATAACGCGATTAATATTCTGTTGTAACGGCTGGTAGCTGGGACTAAGTCTGCCTTTTACCGTTTGCCGTGGCAGAGGGCAAATTTGCTCCCGGAGCTTGGTGCTTTTCATCCATTGTGGTTCCTATTGAATGAAAAGGCCACGTTTAGCACAATATATTGATTTGTTTCCTGGGGTTTGGATGAAACCAGATATCAGATAAGTGAAACGTGGGACTTTGACTTCATTTACACTGAAAGAGCATCACACAAATCAATCTCCCTTCCCATGAATTTCTGACATTTTGATTTCTGACAACCCCTAAGCACAACTCCCCACTTCCATCTCAGCTATCTGCTGTTAAGCGAACAAAAGGTCAACTGCCTGTGTGCACTGTGAAATATGTGGATTGTGGTGAGAAACCGTAAAGAATTATCACCAGACTCTGCAGTTCTACTCAGCCGTACAGGGTTTTTTAAGCTTCTTTAGCTAATTGGTTCCATTTTATGGCCCACAACTTTATTATCGGCCACATTTTTTTTTCTTTTAAGTGAAAAATCCATGTATGTGACCTCCAGTACCAAGCACATACAATTACGAACTAAGTAACATCAAGAAGTTAGAAAAGTTGTACTGTAAAATACAGAATCTGTAAAAGTTGAAAAGGAGAAGGTGGAGACCGCAGAAGATTCGTAAGGAGTATTAGTTACATTTATTAGATGCTGAAAACGCAAATGTTTAATAAGGTAATAAATGAGTGAAGCATTAGTGGTACAAGCCATTACTGCATGTTACTCTGAATCCTATTCACAATGTGTCTTAAATAAATAGAAATCAATACACCAAAGAAAACTGTGCTTTAATGATAATGAAATATTACAAAACCTCCTGTGTTATTTAAGCTACGATATGATAAAGGTTCATTTATCTCATAGTGGGGATGATTTTGGTCTGGACTCATTATTGTCAATAAAATAATAACCTTTCTTACTCTGTTTCTACATAAGCTGCTACTATAACACTTATGAAATGGGACTGTGTGCAGGACTGATCACAGAATGTCCTGGAGGTCAGCTCGACTTCCTCGTCACACAACCTTTTTTTCTGGGGGAAAGGTGGTCTTGGGTCACTCAGTTGGGAACTGATTATGCTCCAGCAAAGATCGGCAGGGCCGGTCAAATTGTTTGGTGGGGCTTTATGTGATGACGGCCAGATGAATAGTGGTGGAGTGGAGTGGTTAGAGGCGCAGCTTGGGACCTGCGGTGTGCTGACCACGGCCGTGGCGCCTTGAGCAAGCACTTAACCCCCAATTTGCTCCCCGGGCGCGGCCCGCCTGAGGCTGCAGCCCACTGCTCAAAAACTGTGTACTAACTCTGAAAGATCACAGGACTATGTAATTATGTGCAGGGGTATTTTTTTCCCTCCATATTATACACAGATATTGGTATGGATTGGTTCTCAATAGTTTCCCTAATGAAACGTCAAATGAGTGTGACTGTTTCATGTCGTGATGCCATGAAATGGTGCCATAATCTGTCTAGACAAGTCTAACCAAAACTGACTTAGAAATCAATAATAAATCAATTGTATGAAAAAATAACGCAAAACAATGATCTAACACGGGACGCAAACCTTAGTCTCTATCTAATTGGCTTGGCACGAAACTATTGACACATGCCACTCCTGCAAACTATCATGTTATTTTGCAAGTCACTGACATAAGTCTACAGTGTTCTGACATTCATACATGAATACGTGTTGCATGTGAAGTAAGTAGCTGTCTGTAACATATTGCACTATTTTGCAAGCATTTGAACCGGCGGTGGACGGGGCTTATCCCCTCATGGTGTTGTAAGGAGGCTGCAAAATGGTTTCATTCAGACACGTTCTGTTCGATCGTCGGAGAACAGTAAGCGACAGCAGTGAGGCATTTTCTCACATTTTATTGGTCTCTAGCCAGGTAATTATGACAAGAAAACATCAGGAAACGGATTTTGCAAAACATGCCCCTTTAAGTTTAAAAACCTTTAGGCAATCAAAGATGCAAATTCAGCAGCTAAAACTGTTTGGAAGGGAACACATCTAGATATGGGGCAAAATTAAAACATAATCAAATGGGTAAGTTACACAGGAGAGACTCTAGTCTCTGTGAATCCGGTCAAAACAGTGTCACTCTGAATAGATTCAATGGGCTTTCTTGCATTTTGCTAATGAATCACTATTTTTAAATTAATAATTCTGATACTTGCATGGTAAATGAGGCTGATCGATGTGTGTAAACAACTCCAGAATGGTGTTTAACCACTCTGCGGCTGGAACTGATGGAATCGTTTTTTGTCTTCGGTTTTAGACTTTCATCATCTACACCGGTTACAGTTTCTGCTTTGCCGGCGATGCTATCATAAGCTACAGTGTGTTTTGCTGCTGCTGCTCCCTGTTTTCTTTCCTTCTGAGCACACATCAATAATGGAAGGCAACTGTCTCGACTCGTAAAGAAGCCAAGCGCAATATGGTCCCTAGTTTAGCAACTGACTTAAAATTCATACATGCAAAATGTGCTTTTAAATGCAGCTTGTAAAAACTGATTTATTTTAACTGTGCAGCTTTGACTTGAATGTGGAAAAAAAAGGCGAGGAAAATATAATTCAAGCAATCTGCTGACGTTAAGACCGTCTTTGCTTCCGGTAGGTAATGAATTTGGGAGCATGTGAGCAGAATTTATTTGCTTTTTCATTGACCCTTTCAAATGTAGAGGGCTTTATGTGACATTTCACATCAATGCACGAAGCCGGCGTCTTTTGGGACTTGCGGAAAGTGAGCGGCTGCCCTGGAAAAGATTGGCAGTCGCTGCGCCAGGCCGTGACCCTGAACCCTCCCGTGGATATTAGAGAAACAATCGGGAATATGAAGAAATAAGGCACTGAAGGCAGTCAGTGGGCCGAGCCGTTCACCTTGTTGTCCCTGTGGACTTCTTGGCCGAGCACCAAGCGAAGGGAAAAAAAAACACGAAGAGGCAACCCTGAGGAAATGAGTTTCACCCTGATCTCACACTTTTACAATGTGTTGCCCTTTTATTTATATATCTATATGATTTTATTTAGTTGGGAATGTTTGCTGAGCACGCGTTGCCCTCCAGTCTCACTGGGGACTTCCAGAATATTATGAGACAAGAGCAGAAAAGCTAGGTAATTATGAGGCTCAGTTTTCCTGAGGAGAAACTGTATGATATCAGACATATTGCAATGCTACATGTTCATTAAAGAATTATTTCCTGGCCTGTGTCTGCAGGGTGTGCTGTTAATTCACTATGATCTGGAGGAGATGCACGGTGCCGTTGTTATAGTTCTGGAGGGATTGAGAAGACTGGGCTTTGGTTAGTTCACGTCTTCTACAACTCCTTCTTCTTCTCATCTATCTGTCTATACCCTACTGTTGGTAACAGTTTGGGAATAAATTGCATGCAGTCCTGAGATGCCTGAGGTTCAGTAGGTAGAGGATGTTGTCCACTAACCAAAGGGTTCCCCTGCTATCGGTGCGTGAATGCGTACTTGCTTGTGTGAAAGAACCGGTAGGTCATTCTGACTGTCAACAGCTTTGAGTACCAATGGTAACAACTAAAGAAAAACTGCATGGAATGGAGTTAAAGCTTTTTGTGCCGTCGATGCATCTATTTACTCCAGCCTCACATGATGAGGAATCCTATTACAATATCACCTGACTGTCTCTTTTAAGAACAGTTGGGGGACTAGTTTACTGTAATGCTGCAGCCACTGATGGTTGCAACTCTTGGGAAGTTAGATTTTGGTACAGGCGACACTGGCAGCCATAGTGTTAGGGTTGGCACGGCCGCTTGAAAAATAACTAAATCAAAAATTGAAAATGCTTACTGATTGCTTCTGATTGGTTTTATGTCACCCTGCACATGAATAGTTTGATTTAATTTCACTGACAGGGAAGTGAAGTGGGCGCAACTTTTAGATGAGAAAGCAGCCGCCTGCCTCCTGGGCAGGAGATTCAGACTGCTGCAGGTTGATATACTGGAGTGTGGTAGCTGGGGAGAGAGTGCCAATAGGCCCATGACTTCACAGACAGATTGTCTTGGCTTGTGTCTTTAGTATTAAATAATGGATTTAATACTAAAGTCGTGTGTACACCATCAAGACTGATGGATGCATGAAAAAATCCATCCAAGAGATAAAAATATGCTGCTTTCATCTGTTTATGAGTATGATTGTGATGTTGTTATGCATGCAATATTGCCATAGAATGGAAATACCACCTTTACCTTTAAGCTAACAACAAATAACAACTTTTACAAAGGTCTAGAGAATAAGGGCTTCTTAAGACCTTGCGTTAAGATCTGATCCCAATGATCCTGTCACGGTTCTGTCTTTTATTTTGTGCCATGTTTTGTGTTTCCTGTTTTATTTTGTCAAGTTTCTTAATTTCCTGTCTATCGTGCCTCCCTGTGTTTCTGTCACGATGTCTGTCTGTGTCATGTTTCGTGTTTCCTGTTTTATTTTGCGAAGTACCTGATTTCCTGTCTGTTGTGTTTCCTTGTGTGTGTTGATTGTTAATTTATCTCATCTGATTTGATTGCCCTGATCTGTTTCACCTGTGTCTTGTCATCCCTGAGCCCTCTTGTGCATGCATAGCCCTGCCTTTCCCTTTGTTCTCTGTCGCGCTGTTCATGTTACCGTCTGATGTTTGTTTTTTTTCCCTGGTGAGTGTGTTATGTTGCCTGTGTTCCAAACCATGTTTCTTGCCCTGTGTGCTTTTGCTTTATTGAGTTTTTGATTACTTGCCTTTTGTAGGATTTCTGTTCGTTTCCATGAAATACTTTTAGTTTGAAACCCGGTCTCATCTTAAGTCCTGCATTTGGGTCCTCACCTCAACACTCACCTCCTTTCTGACAGATCCAACTATGTAAGAGGCAGCTGGGATCGCCCCCCAGAACGTTCAGAAAAGGAAGATCGTAAATAGAAATCAATCAGAATCAGAAAAAAGTTTATTTATCCCTGAAGGGCAATTAGGAGGAGGAGAAATAAAAGCGACATAAAAGATGCATGGTCCTTACTGCCAATATTTATATCAAAATCTGGTGGATGGCAGAACATGAAATGGCACTTGATGGCTAAGGCTGACTCCTATACTTGACAATTATGACACTCACGCTCGTCTACATTTACTTCTTTTTTTTTAAATTGCTGCACACACGCAGTGAGCTTACCTGGCCTACATCAGAAAATAAACTGGCTAACAGGACTAGATGTTGCTGGTACTTCCCCGGACAATTGTGAAAAGTAATTATTCTTGTTTTACACAGTCTGTCATGCTCCAGACCCCAGCCCACTAATACACTTTATCAGTCATTTAACAATTAATTGGTTCGATTTAATAAGTTGGATCATGATTATTTACGCTTCAGCTTTTCAGAGTTCTACTTAAACATAGACATGACAATGTTCACAAAAACTGGCTTGATTAACCCACCCACCCCCCAGTCTGTCTGCTGGGCTCTGCACTGCAGTGCTGGCTGTGTGGCTCTACGCATGCTGCCCTCTCTCTGTCTTGTCTCTATTAAATGAATGGCGCTTTTGGCAGCAGAGTCTGTGTGGCTTGTTTGTCCTGTGCATAAATGATGTCTGGTCTCCCCAGCAGGATACAGTCACTGCAGACTGCTCATTACAGGAATAAAAATCTCCTCTGGCACCACAGTGGCATGTTGGCTATTTCTATGATCCATGATGGAGGGCTGAACCTCGAACAGTGTTCTCACCTGCTGCAGCTTTGTTCAAATACGATCAGCTGGGAGCTGATTTAAGCCCAACCTGGACTGAACGGGATACTTCACAGGACAGTTTAGCACTGTCAAGCTTGGTCTTCATTCAGTGGATGGATAATGATGATGTGGCCATTCATATCTGATAGCAAAGGTCCATTTTTGAACAAACCAAAAAATGCCTCAGTCTTTCTTCCATGTGACAGAAATCCCCTATAAAACCATCTCCATGACAACTGCTGACGAAGCTCCAAGCCACATTTATTTATTTATCAGTCAAAATGCTGAAAGTAATCTTAAATGTAACTGTATGTTGTGTTGTGAGCTAAAGGCAAATCCTTAGAACAGTTTCGATATCCGCTCGTCTTTCCAGGTTTGATGAACGTCCCAACGTGGGGGTATAACTGAAGGTATAACTACACCTGCATTCATGTCATGACCTCAGGGTGGTCTTGTCTCGAATTGCTGCATCCCGGAGGCTCACCCATGCAGAAATGGAAAAGCTTCTGTGGAAAAATTAGAACATAAGACTATGATGAGGATGAACTGGCGACCACTGATGGAGGAAAAGATTCTGAATTATCTGTTTCTTCTTTTGCTGAGGTTGAATCGGGAAGGGGAGGTTTTACAAGGGAGTCTCTCATAACCCATAGCCTCAAGTTGAAGAATGAATGTTTAGAAACAGACACTGGTTACGTTAAAAAGGAGAGTATTTATTCACATTGATTGAAATCAGACTTTTTCTAGCCTACCTGTTTACATGGACACTAAATAAAGCTATAGCTCTGTGGCTCCTTTAACAGCTCACTCTAACTACCAGCGTCTTGCAGGTCTTTCCCGGAAACTCTTCACATCTTTACACCACACACAGCAAATGTGCAGAAGTAATGTATTCATTGCACCCGGAGAGAACGTCACCCATTTTCAGTCTGAATGAAAATCCATTCCCATTAGCCCAGTTTGTTCAGATTAACACTTCAAATTCAAAACTTCAGCCCTAGAGTGTAAGTGTAGGGCATACGAAGATTTATTTATTTTTTATTTTTTGGTGACATTTTCATGTAAAAAAAAAAAAAAAAATCAATGTCAACAAAGTTACCATATATGGTTCCTTGCCCTTAGTTGGAAAAAAAAGTCAACATGTATTTTAGACCATCAGAACACAAGTGCTGATTCAGGCACTTCGCTACAGACAGATTATCCCATTGGACAACATTAGACTCAACCACTTCTTCGTGGTATCTAATAAAGCATTTCCGCTTTCCATGTAGCAGTGGACCTTGCTGACCTGAGAATGCTGTCTTGATCTTTTCTGATTGGCTGGATGAAAATCACACGCACCTAAACCTCACTGAGAGGCACAGAGAGGCAATTTAAAATGTGTGACTGAAGTTAACAATTGTGGTGTGTAAAAGGTTCAGGTGGTGGGAAGCGCTTGCGTTCTGGAGTATATGTTACGGCCACTCTGCTGCAGTTTGTTTTTGTGTCGTGCTCTTTTGTCTTTGTGTTTCTTTGTCTCCGTCCATCCGGTGAACTCCTGAAGCTGATGCACACGGGTGTGGGTTATTATGTACTGAAGTACCGAAGTTGCCTTCGTTGAGCGGCCAGTGGGTCCTCGGTGCTTCTGTCGTGGTCTCTGGTGATCCCAGCAATTAATTATATATTGGGCTCTGCACAATTTGTGCGTTATTGTTGTTCTGGTTCTTTGTTATTTTGTTAGTAGAATAAAGCTGCCTAATTTAAACCCATCCACTCCCTTGTTGCCTCCACACGATCTAACACAGCTGGCACAATCTTGTTGAGCCATGGCTAAAATCTAGGATGAAGAGTTCTTTTATGAGATGTTTCAGGTTTAGGTTTCATGTCTTCCCCTCCCACTTGTCTAAAACATTATTCACTAAAATGGGAAAAAGGACTAATTCCGGTAATGTATTGTTCCTGGCTGTAAAACGATGCCCTCCTTGGCCAACGGAGAGAGAAAAGAAGGGGCCTGGGTTAGGGAGGGGGAGGAGTAGGAGGAGGAAGAGAGGAATTCAAATGTTGTACACTTAACAGATGCAACACAGCCAATGTAATCCTAATATATTGGACGCCGGGGCTAATATAAATGCTGAGATGTTGGCTGGCAAGGTTAATATGATTGCTGAAATATTGGCGAGGTGGGCTAATATGAATGCCGCTGAAATACTGCCACAGCTCCAGCAGAAATGATGGCGAATGTAACGGGGGGACAGAAGGCGGGATATGTCTTTGTTCCCCCAGCTGTCCTTCTCCTTCACTGAGGTTTTTTCCGAGCATTTTATCTTCATTTTATTCATCCAGCATGATGGATGGATGGACAGTTAAGGAGACAGATGGATGGGACAGAGGCTTAGACAGTGGTAAGCACTTAGAAAAGAAAAGAAAAAAAAACATGCAGAGACGATATCAGTGTTTCATTTTTAAAAGTAAAGGCTGACACGTGTGCCACCTTCGCCTACCTTTCTCAACGCTCGTAAAACAACTGCAGCGGAGGCAAAAGCAAAATGTGAAGCCACGCATAAAGAGGAAGCTGTGAGGTCTAAATAAACGAGTTGAATTGCCCTAGTCACAGGCGCTCTTAATGTTTTGCCTCCCTTGCTCTTCCTCGTCCTGCTTCTATGCCCCATGCCCTCCCGTCAACACTGACAAACTCAGCCAGCCGCCGTCATCTCTTCACATCTCCTGGGCCCATTTAGCGGTTACGAGCCGCAGCCACTTGTCTGAATCTTAACTAGGGCCAGTAGGGTTGGAGGCTTTTTAACAGCATGAAGTGGGAAATCAAAATGTGCTGAATTTGAACTGAGGCCATTTGACAGTTAACCTGTAATTGCACCCGATTACACCGAAGCCACGGACTTTTTGGCAAATAAGTTATAAGATCATATTGGGGTGGAGAAGAAATACCTTTTTTTTGTGAATGAACACGGTGGACACATAGTTTTGTTTCCATAATCACAAAGATTTTGGGCAGGTGTGGGAACCCACAAAGTCGGTGACCAGTCACCATGGGAATTTTGTGTTTTTAAAAGAGGGAAACCAAAGAAATCCTCTGCTTATCTTATACTTAACACGCTATTTGTCTTGAAATCATTTGTTGTTCACATGTGCACAATATCCAGACTCATTACAAACCAGTTCTGCCATCTGGCTTGGTCTCTCCTTGTTATGGTTCTGCTGTTCTTGCCTTGGAACAATCTGGTTCCACAATTCTAGAAAGGGGGCATGCACTCAGGAAGAGACTAGGAGAATAATGAACTAGGATGACTAATATGTGTTAGTCTGTTGCTATGTTGCTTGCTCGCGATACTCTTACATAGGGTGTAGTTACATTTGAGAGGTGGCATTACCGAAGATTTTTTTGAAATCTTTAAGGCTGATAATTATTAACAACATATAACAGCATTTACAAATATGTTTTTTAACTAACATGAGCAATCATCAGTTTCAGATCCTAAAGAAGAAGGGCCTGTTCAGACTTTGCATGAAGATCTAATCATGTAAAAGACTGCATTTGAGAGATCCAATTTCTGACCACATGTAGAGGGGGTCTGGTTGGCATGTGTCCACATTGCTTCCCTTGGTGTGATTGCAATGCTACGCAATGCGTCCTGAGTCACATTAAAGACCTCCTATACAAAACAAGGTTGTTCCTGCATCAGCAGATTTTGGTCATTCAGTGCATTTACATGTGCAACTTAATCGAGCTGTATTTGAAATTCAACTTTCTGAATGTGGTCCTTGTCCCAGTTTACATGCAATGGAGAAAATCGAATAACTGACGGGAACATCTCCTCCTCCTCTACACTAGGTGACGATATGTGTCTTTTCATAGGGTTAATATGGCCCCCTTTCCAGTTGAATTTATACATCATATAGTAAACAAGAGTTGTTTGTATGGCGGAACGGCATTTCAAGCAACAACCAGATGGATAATAGGACAGCTTTTTTAAATCTCGTACTAATGTGCGCGCTACTTATGGTGCAGACAAGATGCCGCTATCCCTCAGACAGTTGTTCTACCGACTCTGTTTACCTTCTTCTTCTGTGACCAGTTTTCTTGG
Source organism: Mugil cephalus (assembly GCF_022458985.1). Taxonomy (NCBI): domain Eukaryota; kingdom Metazoa; phylum Chordata; class Actinopteri; order Mugiliformes; family Mugilidae; genus Mugil; species Mugil cephalus. Next base: position 22,482,373 of record NC_061774.1, on the reverse strand, counting down.
ATGGTTTTAGTCGGCGTAATGAGTTTCATGCACTTAAGTTGTCCAGTTAAAGTCGGATTAAGGCAATAATTTGTTCTTTCACATGCATGTAAGCGTACTCAGTGAGAACCAAAAACTAGCATAATCTAGCAAGAACAACCCACAATATTTTCATTAATGGGTGTATTGTATTTGAGAGACAAATCAAGAGTCTGTGTATTCTATATCTTTTGTTCTGTTTGTCTTGCAGGCATTTGTTGTTCACATATCCAGAACCGACCCATAACAAACCAATTCCACCATCTGGTTTGGTTTCCCCTCATTAACATTTATGCTAAAATCTAGTATCTAGTGACACTATGGATCTGCTACATAGTAGAGATCCTGCACTCTTATTTGCTTGGCAGTAATATGCTTTGGCAACTGCAGAATGGAACCATTTATAAAACTAGAGACTAGCAAAGATATGATGATAATAGACAAAGCAATGCTGGGAGAAAAAACCTTTGGCGACACAAAATGGCAGTCCCAAGTTGAGCTAATGGACGGTTGACGTAACGGCCAACGGGAGTTACTGATCCGGATAAATCATTTATGACAGAAACACAGAGTTTCCCCAAATGTTTCTTGCCAACGCCATCCATCCACAACTTCAGCTCACCATGCTGATTGTGGTTTGGAGTAGCGGCGAACCCAAATTGAGTGGCAATGTCTTTGAGGGTATTTTCTTTTCAAAATAAAGCGATGACAGCAAGAAGAGGTACCTCCAGGCGATCTAAAAGTCTGCCAGACTCATCTTTTAACGAAAAGAAAAGATGATGCACTAGAAATATTTTTTTAATGTTCTCCCACTTTCACCCGAAAACATTTGGGATGAGTAATATACAACATGACTCCTTAGATAACCAGTGACTGAAACGTCCACTAGCAGCCAGCTGTCAGCTGCAAAGTGATGGGTGACAAGAGAATCACTTTATAAATGGACGGGGCTTTGGAGTAACTAAATAATTCAGGTCCAGTATAAGTGTCCATGTAGCTTTTTTTTTTTTTTCCTGAGCCGCAACTTATTTTTTCAGTTTCTTCCTATGAGACCTCAGGAAGCAGCCTAGAAAAAAAAGGACACTATCTTTTTTTGTGCATGCTCCGCCTCTTCTGTGCGGCTGCTCCGAGCGTTTCTGGTTCAAAACTGCTGAACTTTTCAGAAAGCTGCTTTTCTTTTTTCTGTCCTATGTGGACTCCCATAGACTGTTTAACCTGCAGAGACTTATCACGCGATCGTCACTCTGCAGTTTCCCCAGGTATTTTACTGTTTTTCCAGGTCATTGTTTTGGTTTTACAGCCTGCAGTGTTGTTGCCCCGAAGTGGCTCATCGGTGTTCTCTGCAAGCAAATTTTGTTTTTTTAGTTTGCATAGGTCTTTTGGTGGCACTGACCCTTGATCCTGCATGCACCCACACCAGCAGAACTCAACTACCTGCCATTTTTTTTGTATTTCAAATTACGTGATCCTCCTGAAATAGAAAACCTGGACATTCACAAGGTCACAACATAATTTTTTTTAATTTAATTTTTATTTCACAGTGCAGAAAAAAAAATATGTTTCTTGACATTGGACTAAAAGATAATCATGACAGCAAATATATACAGCATAGCTCCCTTTCATCAGAGCTCTGCGGCACAACATGAGCCATTGCTATCATGTGTGCATTTTTTAGTCATTTGTAATAGATGGAGATGTTTCGTATTTTCTTGCTGTCAGCAAAACCTCTGTGAATTATTTTGAGATAATCCTGTGTACAACATCCTGGTGGGCGGTATCCCTTATGCAGCTACAGTAGCTGGTTATTCTTTTTTTGAAAACCACTAAGCATTGACGTTCCTCCTTCTGTAATTATCGATTATTATCTACCTCCAGCTGTTTCTGCTGGATTTGGACCAAACAAAATTAAGGTTGAGAGGCAGTCTCCCAAAACAGCTGACCAACAAGCCCAAATTGTTGATGCTTTTAATCATAACTTCAGATCCAGTGGCGATAGAGAAAAATAGTTTCAGCCTCTCATTACAATCAACATATTTTTACATAAATTGCCGAATTTGTCGAGTGCCAAATGTTTGGATTATTATCATTTCAGTTTTTAGTCACTAATTGTTTGCACCATTAAACAAAGTTGTCTGATCAGAATTTCTCATCCCGCCCTGAGCTGGGTAATTTTACATGCACCCCATTAATTGGGGCACAGACTGTAGCTATGTAAGCACTGGTTGCTTGAAAGACCTTAAAGAAAAAACGGTGAGGTCTGACTTTGTAGTGGAAATTTACTGAACTATGTAATCTCACATATCCTTTGGATTCTCTTTTAGATAAGTATAGCTACGTGGGAACCACCAGAGAAAGCGCATGGAATGCGTGATGGCTCCCATGCATGAGCCATAACTGTCTGGATAAACGAGATGAGACGACTTGATTGACACCTAGCAACCACATCGAGTGAAAACAACCCCATATATGGCACATATGATGAACCTTGCCCTTTCTCTTTTTACACGAAACTATAAGTATCAGTAATTCCGTGTAAAAGCTACAGACTCAGCAGGATCTGAGTCTCACACCATCTCCCAGCGTCTCTTCTTTTATTTTTCTCTGTTAGGTTACCCATGGTTAATGCAGAGAAAAAAATTAAGTTGATTTGCTTTGATTTAAAGAAATGCTTCAAAATTTTGCCGAGCATTATTATAATATGCAAAAATGAACAGCTGGACTAAACCTGACTGTAACTGAACAACAAATTTAATGTAAAATATCTTGTTGTTGTTGTATTTTGTATTTTTCCAATGTTTCTATTTATGTGCTCCTTTTGTTTTTATAACATTAATCAAGCATTTTGACAAAAAAAAAATATGCATCAACTCAGCATGATGTTTCCGGTATTGTGTTTAAGACATGATTAAAAATGATCGAAGAAAAGGCAAAATAAAAAAAAAGGAAATATGAGAGGACGGTGAAACACAAAGAAAACAAAGGTGGATGCACTCAGATAGAGGGGAGCCGTATCTTGTTGCCTCCAGCTGCAATCTGTGCGCTGCACTAACTGCTCGTGTCACATCTCGACGACAAACACAGGCGGGGTGACGGCGGGTTAAAAGAAAGGGAGGGAGACGCATGAACAGGGAGACAGTGACAAAGAGGTAGTGTATGAGCCTTCAGCCCCGTGCGATGTGCTCAATGCTAACTGCTTGACTTGGTTCCACGCCAGAGGCTTATTCAGAACCAAGGACAGCTCCCCTGGTCTCGAAAGCCCGTTCGCTGGGGAGGGACGCATCCCGTTTTCTCTTCTCCAAAGCTCGTTCCGTCTCATCAGGGAGCCCGCATTTAGCTGTGCTCTCTTTCTTTGTCAGTCTTTCTATTCAAACACTCTGAGGAATGTCAAATTTATCGTCATCTCGCCCTCTTTCTTTTGCTTTCTCCCTGTGTCTCTGAGCTCGATTTCCCCTCGGTTTCTCTCCAGTGAGGCCACATTTAGAGTCTGCACCATAGGGGGACGCCATGGCCTTTACCTCCTATTCAATTAAGCCCCGGCTGAAGCACTTGCGCACACATGCTGACACACACACACACCCACACACACACACACACACACTCGAATGTGCAGTTAGATTCTGCTAGCGCCCGGAGACTGATGGCACATGGATATGACCTCAGAGGAGTAGGCACGAGTAGAGGCATGAGCATATGCACACACATGTGCTTTCTAAGAACACACACTGGGTCACAAGTGTATTGGACCCACTAAACGTGCAATGATACCAAGCAATTACCAGATTGGAAGTCCCTATGGTAATTATATGATGCCAAATTACCGTGGTAATTTTGGACCAACTTCAATTTACTTTATTTAAATATTTTTCTAAGCAATGTGCCCCCCCCCCAATGGACCTGAAGTATTTAGTTAAACACACACAGCCTTTGTTCCGCTCTGCTTCGAGGCGGTATATTCAATGAGAGACGTATCTGGCGCAAGCCAGTTGTTAAGGATATGATTAAAGGAAAATGTCCTCAAAGGTGTTTGATTGTGTTGTTCATATATATATACAGTATATATAAACAGGGATATAACTAACATGACAGAAAAGGTTAGAAAAACAATAAAACACAAATCACTTTTCTTATACAAAGCAGCAAAGCCGACAGCAGCAGCCTGAGAATAGAAACCCTTTCAGTTGTCAACGACACAAGATTTGTGATCTTAATGCAGGGGTTGATCATGACAAGTTACATCAAAAACTGATTTTTAATACTGGCTAAATATAATTAGATGTAGCTCCTCAGTGCTTGTGATGAGAGATTATTATACTCCTACAATGAGAGTTTAAAACCAACCTGGAGATTTGGAGACCCTTAAGGAGCATTTTAAAGATCAGAAGATAATTACATTCATAAATCAAAATGTTTTTTTTATTATGATTAAATACTCATACATTAGCCTGGCTTAATCAGGCTCAACACTCGTTAGAATATGAAGGGGCAACGTGATCTGGTGACCTGCGTGATTTGACTTTCTTGGCAGATTTTTGCCAGAGCACAGTCAGTTCCCAATGGAGTGCTTCCAGACCAGTTTTTCTGCTGTGAAGTTGTGGAAGTTTGTGTCAGGCTTCTAGGGTACTCATACATTGATCTGTGATCACACTATATCTGTGATTAGCTTTGCTTCCACTGCAGAACCTGGGGAAATATAGCTTTTCAAAAGTGTGGGAACATTTAGTGTGGGGTTTTTCTGATGGTTGAGTTACTATTCACAATCGCTTGTAAAATGTTTGTTTACTTACTTAAATCTAGTATTTCCAATTCCAATTCAATTCCAGTCAATATAGTAAATAAAGATTCCCTAGAGCTCCCCCCGGTGGCTGACTGCAGTATATGTCATAAGCTCCACCCCCTTCATGTAAGTAGATGGGATTTGGGCCAAAATTTGGGTGAAAAAAGGTCATGGTCACAAAGCTATTGAGGGTGGTATTTTTGTTTCTGGATTGGGAAAGACGATATAAGGCATGAACGCAATTAAGGAAAGAGTCTTCAAATGGTTTAACACGACAGTGTCTGCACAAAGTTTGATCCACAAAGAAATGATTTTGAGCTGAAGGACTCGCAGCATGAGGACGTAATGCAATAAACGCTGAGCACATTTAGGACAACCTCGATGTTCTGGTCTTGTCTGACAGCGGTGGAACCCCCAACATGATTTTGTGCTGTTGAGGCCCGTCTGAGCTCAGCACAGTTGTGATTAATTGAGTTGCTGCAGCCTTTCTGTCAGCTCCAATCATCCTGGTCATTCTCCTCTGACCTCCATCATCAACAAAACATTTGTGCGCACACAACTGCTGCTCAACGAATGTTCTCTCTTTTTTTCTGAGTGTGTGTGTGTGTGTTTCTCACTATACTGAACAGAAACTCAAGACTGCAGCAGTGAGAATCTCAGATGATGAGCTGTGGACATTAAATGGAGCCCCTCTGCAGGAATTTATGCATCGCTCTGCAGCCATGTATTTGGCTAACTCTGTCGTCGTACAGGTTGTCTTAATAAATTGCTTGCAGAGAGTAGATTAATTAAGCTTACTATGTATCATCTTACATTGTAAGAATGGAAGCATAAGCTGTTTTTCGGTACTGAGTTATTGCCTGCATATGATCTAACCTCTGAGGCTCTTATCATAAACAATGCTCGCATGATGATGACGCTCATTGTCAGATTATTAATGACTTTTTAAAACTTCATTCTGTAAGCCTTTTTTTTTTTTTTTTTTTTACCGAGAGTGCTGATCGCACATCTCTGCAGGATCGGTGTCCATTGTCCTTAATGTCATTTGCTCCGCTTAGCAGAATCTCTGCTGCTACTGCAAGTTAATGACCACAAGGAGAGTCCAGATCTGCTTTTCATTGCCTGTACCTGTGTTTTTCCTCTCAAATATGCAGCAACTTTAGTTTGTGGCAGTGCATGCCTCCCGCTAAGCTTAATGCAGAACTCTCTTTTGCTTGTATCCGGCCTCTGAGTCATCTCTCTGATTGGGCCCTGAATGCACAACAGGCATTATTTTAGGCAAAAATAAACCCATGTTTGCACAACAGTCCGAAGCCAACCCCAGCCGAGACAAGGCTGTTCAGTGTCCTGTTATTTGGTGCATTCCCTTTTATACAAGTGCGTGACTGTTACGAAACACGTTCAACTCAGAAAGTTTGTGAGCAGATTTAAGGATATTTCGTGGGAGGAAGAACATGCCGCTCCATGAAAAAATCATTTACCACATAATATTGATGGTGATGGTATTCATAATATATGGTGATACTGACACAACAGCACTGCACCATGATGTCACTGTGTGACAATAGAATCAATAGCCAAACAACATCAGATAAGACCACGCTGAAAAACTGTCATACCAAAAACACTACATTAACACTGTGTGGACGCAAAAACTGTATTATATTAGTTTGTTAATGTTTTAAATGTTGTTCCATTTAGTCAGCTAAGGAGGAGAGACCTCAGCTCTCCACTGCCCAATCACCACTGACACTACTACATATTGCAGAGTACTCAGTTCTGCAATATTTTAGCTTTATTTTGTTATACAGTGGGATGGCACCCATTATTAAATACAGTATGTGGTTATGTTATTATGCCCAAAACTCAAGCCGGCCATGGTATTAGTCCTGCTGCCATACACCTTGCATCTTCAGAGGAGTTCATTAATATTGCCTTTATAGTTAGCGCTGGGTCAGTTTGTCCCTGAACCGTCCCTTAAGCCGCAATTATGCTTCTGCGCATGGCTATGCAAAGACCTGACACACTGGCCCTCCACTGGTGCAAGCCAATTTTACCTGTGCGCTCATCGGTCTGTCTCCACCCTAACACTAGATGGCACTGTGTCTTTGTTGCCAGTCAGGTTAATTTTTGTTTCTACTTCCTGCTTCACTTTCAACAATGGCAAATTAAACTTTTGCACGAGCTACACAAACGTCTGGATCCCCAAACCTCCTCAGGTAACTTTTCCGATTCTTTATTGATCCAAAACTATCAAATCAAAAATGGAGATGCGGCTGGAAATACTACAGCAGAAACATGTGACTACCAAGCGGACCAATCACAGTGACGCCGTGAGGTACGAGCACTGTCTGCGAAGGGGCGTGCGTTAACGCCAGAGCCTCTGCAACACTTAAGCGCAGAAGCTTAAATTATGCTTTAGTTATAGGAGCCTGCAATAGAGTGTATCGCTGACATCACTGCCTGCTGGGGCCACGCCCCCCTTAGTGGCAAAAACATGGTGAAATGTAGCAGTAAATACAGCGAGACCTGGAAAAATGTGGATTATCAGATCAAATTAAGGACAGTTTGACTTAACAATGATCCATACGAATTAGTACTGATTTGGAAAAGTGGATTAGCCTCAGTTTCAACTAGTTTCAATTAAGGCCTATGAGTCAAACTAATGGTGCTAATCTCGATGCTCAGCGGTCACTTTTTGCCACTCAGTGGCTGTAATCACAGAGACGTAACCATGGATACCCTCTATAGGCCTTAGCTGCTGGGGTATTTTCCATGAAACTCACTTCACCCCTGCTCTCTCACTCGCCACGGATTCATATTCTAGTATAGAATGTCTTTAATTATTTATTTTTTATCCGGTTGGTTTCATCCCTTATTATCCATTATCAATGCCCCATGTATCATGCATCACCTAGCAATGTCCTCTCTTGTTTGTATCGTGTATATTTTTATCCATATGCACATATCCACATAAATTGACATACTTGGTTCGGCTGCTCTCCATCATATTAGCTGAATTCTTCCCTGCTGCCTTCGCTAATTGAGAGTTTTCAGGCTCTGGATCCGGTAAAGCTCTGTGATAGGTTGCCTGTAGGGATAAATCTGATTGTTATTGATGATATCTAAATAAAACTTTATGGAACTGAATTGAATTTATGAAAATAAATGCCTCAGGCTGCTTATGCAGAAGTCACCCCAATGTAATAATAATAAAAAAAAAATCATTAGTAGTATGTGAAAGTCAGTTTTAGAAATCAGGGTTACACAATGAGATGGTAACCATTAAGTAATTTGCGTGTACAGTGTAAATGGTTTATAATCTTTGAGACTTATTATGGTTTATAATTCATTTCTTTTTTCCCCAACTAAAAATACTCACGGGCATATACGGGAGATATAAGGTCTATGAAGGGCAATTAGTAAAAATCATGTTTATTTATCTTTATGTACTGATTGGCATTTACAGTTTGCTCAATAAAACAATAATACGCTTTCTCTCTGTCTGTCTCTCTCTCTCTCTCTCTCAAACACACACACACACACACACACACACACACACACACACACACGAGAAAACCTCTCTTAGATACCTCTAAGTGCGTATAAAGGCCTTATTCCAGCATCAATACCCATCAGGGACATACTGACCTTTGTGTGTATTTATTGCGTGCGCGTAATTTCTGTGCGTTCATCCATGTACGGTTGTAAGTGTAGACCCGCGTTCATGAGTGAGCATCTATGCATGTGTGTGTGTGTGTGTGTGTGTGACCTTTCCACCAACTGTTCTTTCCCTGTATTTCAGACATCAGGATGGTATTTTCCCCTCACTGTCAGCTCGCTACACCCCCGTCATACGAAAACAGGAGATATTCTCCCTCGCCGCCTCTGTTTACAGTCAAAGCACATCCTTCCGCGTTTCTGTTCAAGTGAAAAGTTAATTGTTGGCAATGATTTGAAATGTCAAATATGGCGAATTGAGCATTGTTTGACGGGTTGGTTTGAATGAGCAAGTAAAGTCAGAATGTGCTGTAACTGTCAAGAATGAATTGGGGAAAAAAAAGACTTAACATTATCATGTGTCAACTCGAAAATAACAAAAATAAATATATAATCTGGAATAAAACATTTAGACACCTACATTAAACTGAAAATTATAAGTATGTGGTTTGTTCAATATATTTGTTCTGGAATTAATAAAAAAAAAAAAAAGAAGAAGAAAAAATCCATACTTTTCCACCACAGGGATAAAAGTACTTAAACTAAACTAAGGCTCATGAAAATTAAGTGGATCTATTTTGTTGTAAACAATTAATTAGAATTGGAATTAGAACAACTTTGTTTGTCCCACAATGGGAAAAGTGCAGTTTGCAACAGCATACATAAGGGCAGAATAACAAGAATAAAGACTGGACTGTGTAAAAATAGAATAAGATAAAAAAAAAAAGAAAAGAATAAACAATATACAAGTATTGGCATATATACAACAAGTGTTGAATTGCAACAAAAAGGACTTGGTCTTGCTGCCTACCCAAGTACTGTTCCACTTCACAGTACGCACCCGACCCAGTGCAGTCCAACTACCAAGATGTGTTTTTGTTTGACTTGGTAAAGTCAGGTATCCCAGAATGCATTTTGCAGGCGCCATCAATTACAGGGTTTGTTGAGCAGACTAAAAAAGGGAATTTAGTCTGATGGCTGGTTGGTGGTCAGAGCCTTGGAGACAGTTTCCTCGTCAGCTGTATTTGAGAACAGACTCAAGGACGGATGCTAATTGCAATGCTAATCACCAGCATGGCTGCATGTTTTAACCAAGGGACATAAATTTAAAGTACCGTTACGCAGTTTCAATTCTCTCCCTGCGTCTGCCGTTTCCTCTCACATAGAACTTTATTGAATAGTGTCAGTTGGTAAAACGTTTGTAAAACTTTCTGCAGACCAACTTTCCCTCCAAAAAATGGGAACTACTACGGGTTGGCTTCCAGGCTCTTTCTCTTGCAGCACAAGGCATCAGTGTGATACATGTAGTAGAATCAGTTTGATCTCAGTGCATGTAGTTGAAGTTAATAAAAAGGAAATGAAGATAAAACAAAGACAAAAATACTCATTCAAAACTGCAGTCTATTTTGTCGCTTATTTGATTTTTGTACAGTGGAACGAAACTCTCGCTGAAGGGCAGACACTCCAGAAATTAAAAGGTTAGGCAAACTTCTGACAGCAGCTTGCTTTCAACGGTGAGTTTTGGTGTGCGTGCTTAAAGGCTTAATTTCCTTTCATTCCTCACAATTAAATTTCTTTTACTTTTTCTGCTGCTTGATTAGGTTTAGGCAAAACGCAGTTCAGATTCAGCAAAAGGTCGCGGCTTAAGATGAAATACACCTTTTCAATTGAGTGTTGCGGGCACAAAGGTTGCGGCTGTTTTGAAAGTGGATTATCTCCGAAGGCATTATCTGTCTCACAAAAAACAAAAAGAACAGACAACAACGTATTAATAGCCAAGCTAAACCATTTTAATTAAGTGTTATAATGTTTTCACGCGCTCGTGGCAAGTGGTAAATGCAGAAGAAACTTGTTACAGCCTCGGAAACTTCTTTGAACTTCTATTCAGCATATATTGTACTACTAAATGGTGACTTTATTGTTAGTTGTGTCAAAATATGGAGTGTCAGCAGCGAGCGTGGGCACTTGCATGTACTGCTGTTCTGTGATTCATGTACCATGTATTTTTTTCACCTTTTACCCAACAGTTTATTTTCCAAAGGCGCAGCAGGTAAACCGGTTACATATTTCTAAGCGTATAAATGGTAGCCATATTGGTCCTGGGGCAATGCTCCAGGAAGCTACTTCAAGAGAGCTGAGACCTCTCTGCAAATCATGCTCCTTAACTAGGCTCAGCTTGGTGTATTTCTTCTGGAACGTGGTGTGATTCCCGTGTTCACACCAGCCCAAATGAACCGGCCTAGGATGAAAACGCCTCTGGTTTCAGAAGAACAAACTAGCTTGGAAAGCACGGTCAAATTAGGAGTGAGTTCTCACCCATATTTCTTATTTTTCTCAAGTTGGAAAAAACAACCAGTGATATGTCTGTGGGGCGGCACGGTGCCTGTGGTTAGCACTGATGCTTCCCAGCAAGAAGGTTCGAGTCCAGCTCGGGGTGGAGTTTGCATGTTGAGTTTTCTCCGGGTACTCCGGTTTCCTCCCACCTCCAAAGACGTGCCCGTCAGGCTAATTGGTGACCCTAAATTGACCTGACTGATTGACTGGTGACCAGTCCGGGGTGTACCCTGCCTCTTGCCCGATGACAGCTGGGGTAGGCTCCTAGTGAGGAAAAGCAGAAGTAGAGAGTCTGGTAACACAGCATTCGTTTCGTTGTATTACCTTATTTAACAATGCAGAGAAAAAATACCTCTGCACACAGTTCTATAAATAAATCAGAACAAATTCAACTCCATAGCGCCCAGGTGGGATGTATGACTGTCACTGTAACTCCTGTTCATGTGCAATTCGATTAGTTAGATCTTTACTGGAGTATTAAAAATCTTAGACAGTTTGGGACATTGCATTCAAACTCTTTGAGAAGCTTCAGACATATTTCTTCAGTCATACTTTGCAGCTAAATGAATGGGAAAGTGTGAGAAAATGATCCTGGGTGTCTCACTGACATAATCATACATAAATTTAAATCATAAATATCAAATAATATATGATATTAATCAGGGTAGTACTGGTGAGTCTGCAAACAGTTCAGAGGGTTTGAGAGCAAATGTGCAAACACCTCACGCTAACAGATAATGCGGGCCGAACCTCAGTTTCTCCACGGACAGTCAGGAGGGCTGAATCTTGAGGTGAATCTGGACTGCTAGCACACTAAAATATTTATTGACACCGAGGTATGCATGGAGGTATGCCATTAGTTTTGCAGATTGCACAAATAAAAACCCTTTGCCTGGTGGTGCTGCTAAAAGTCTCAGTGCTACCACATTTATAACAATTCATCCTGAAGTGAACATGAATGTCAATCATGACAATCCATTAAATAGGTAGTGAGACATTGAAGGGTGTCACTTTAACTACCCATATCACAAGAAATCTACATAACTCCTTTTAGCTCCAATTTATTTTGGGTCATTTTTGCGGTACCAGTTCCAATAAAATTCTGGGACAGTCGACACATTATAATGAAGCCCACATACCTTGATCTTACGGCTGCAGTTAAAATAAGAAAAGTGGCGATTGCTCTGTTGCATATTAAACATTAAATATTACCCTTGTGTCATCTGCACAGCGTGGGTGTTAGATATTCCTTTATGAGTTTTTCTCCTGAGATGACAATAGAAGCTTTCCATTGCTGTACATACGAGAGATGTTTTTTTTTGTTTGTTTGTTTTTCAGCACCTCCTATCAAAATGATGAGTTGTTATACAATTAAGTACTACACACAGTATTAAATCCCTGGAGTGGGGGTATAATAAACCCTTTTTTATACTGTATTTTTCTCTATTGGGGTTGATTCATGAGTAAAACTAAAATGTGCATCAATATATAACATTAAAAATAAAGATCATTAATGCCATAATCCCCCTAGTTCAGTTACTGTACTATACACCACATGCAGCCAGTGGATCCATTTGTAAAATGCACATTCTAGTTTTCTTTTTGTGTTTCTTCCACTGTATCGGGTGGAACCTGACAGTGTTGTACAAGAGTCGTACTATTTATACAACTGAATGACCCAGCCTGTATTATAGCGTTACCTGCACTTCATGTAAATCAATGTTTACTCGGCTTCCTCTTCCTGCACGTCACATGACATTAATTCCCTGTGTTGTGACAACCGGGTCCAACAGTCAACACAGTATTTTGACAAGCAATTAAATGCAGCCCACAGCCAGAAACATTGCAATGCAGGTGGATCTACAGCGCGATGTTTCTGATGATTGAGCGAAGAGCTCTCGGGTTATTTATTCCAAGGTCACGCGGGGTTCAGGGAATATCCCTCCCTCCGGAAACATTGCTGGCACTAACGCAGCCTCCAAGGTTCCTGGGCTTGATTCATTTATGCTATTAATGCAATCTGGCTGCTGGCACCAGGAAGAAATGAGGGGGTAAAGCACTCTCACTCTTGCCCCTGCATATACTCAATGCCTGCACACACGCACACATACACACACACGCTTCCAGTCTAGTTGGTGGTTGCGTCTCCAGAAAGGCTCCCTATTAAATAAAGTGGGATCCAAGTGCTTCAATACAGCAAACACTAAGAGAGAGAGAGACAAAGGTTGAGATAGAAAGATATGACTGACGAGGGAGAGAGAGCGATGCAGAAGATGAAGAGGAGGTAGCGGATGAATTGCCTCTCGGCTCAGATAGATGCAGGTATAGACGTGCGTTGCAGCGTGTGTGCCTTCAATTCCTACTCTCTGACTGACTGCATGCCTCATTACTCATCGTCCTTTAGCGCTTCGATACAGATTCCTGCACACACACACACACAAACACAAATATTTCACGTTTCAAACGAAGACACGTGGAATATATAAAGCGAACTTGCTAACGCGTCTACGCGGGTGCTAACTCACAGCGTGCTGCCGGCGCCGTGAATCACTCGTGTGAAATCGCAGCACGCACACAAACATACAGAATTTAACAGCGAGAGACTAAATAATACGGTTCATCTTCTCCCGATCGCACTCCCTCTGTTTCTTTATATAGATTTATACTGCGTGCCTGGGTATTTTTGCATGGGCCTGGATATACTTGCATGCATTTTCTTCACGTCTACCATATGAATCTATGCAGGCATGATACATAGTACATGCGACATGCAGCGCCGGGCCCTCGTGTTCTCACATAAACGTGCACTAACCACCAACGTAAATGAGCTGCGGCGCTTGTACTCGGCAGCAGTACAGCACAAATTGGCATGAATTTTCTCCATGTAGAAATGACCACATATATGAATAATACAAAGCATACTGACTATTACTAAAGATCCCCTGCAGGTATGTTCTAAGATGTGTCAAATTACTTTCCACTAAATCATTTGAATATATAAAATAAGCACATCTCCACCCGTATGGGAAAATCCAGAATATAAGAGTATGCAAATATTTCTGTTATATGGTATATGCCTATATCTTGTGCGTTAGTGGTGTGAGAAATTTCTGCAGAAAGATTTCCACAGTTTGTTGGTTCCTTATAGTGAATCTCTACGAGGAGATTTCAAATGTGAGATGTGTTATGTTCGGGGTTCGTGGATTGAGGACTACTGTGAAACTTGAGAGATGTAATATATACAACCGACATGTGGGTGGTGCTATAGCCGCAGCCACACAAATACAACAAAACAGAGAAGAAATAGACCATTTCTTCTCAAAATAAGATTTTGCTGTTATAGTGATATCAAGCTCAGAGCTTCTGGAGCCCGCCATAGTTGTTGTGGCGTTAGTGCATGAATGGCTTAAGGAGGAGGCGCGATTCAAGAAAGATCCGTATAGGCTGTACAAATGGAAATGCCAAGTTTCGTCCAGGGATTTATTCAGTATTTACCTTATATGGGCTCCCAAAACGCCCGGTTCCATGTGGACAAAACAACCATACAACTAAAAAAAAAAAGGCGTATACTCCTTAAACTGTCTCTGTGTGGACAGGGCCTTAATCTGTACTTTATTGTGGTGGTGAGAGTCGTAGTGTCTCTGCGGCAGCTTTGAGATAAACACTAACACCGTGACAATACGCTGGGAGGTCTTCCAGCTGGAACGGCCATGTCATTCGTTTGTCCCTGTCCTCTGAGTAAGAGCCATAGGAGCATTTCTCAGCCACCCTCGTTCCCAGAGCTTCAAATACTGCTGTCAAAGCTGCTGGCATCGCAGAGAAATGCCCAAGGTGTCCTTTGGTGTTGGAGCCGTCAGAGGGTTTGCAATTGACCCCATTGTTAACCTGCCCACGGCAACATTAAACGTCACAAGACCTTAGGCGAGCGGTCTGTACTTATATCATCACTGTCAGTTCTTCTCAGGCGACCAGAAGCTTTCCTTCTTGGATGTGGGAATGAAAACACATTGGCATAATTAGCGTGCCTCCCAGTGGCAGCAGATATAGGTCAAGGAATTTTTAACCGATGTATATGCTTGGCACAGGAAGAATGGACTGGTTTATTGGACTGGGGGGTGGGACAGTGGTGTAGTGTTCTGGGTTCTGTGAGGAGTTTGCATGTTCTCCCTGTTCTCCATTCTCCCTTAGGACTACTTTTGCATTTTTAAACATTGTTTTAAACTTTAATACTTCATAACCAGATTGTGATATTGCGACTTTTCCTTCTGTGAAGGACCTGAATATTCCTCCACTTCTCTATCCAGACACAATGAGCCAAGTACAATTCATTGGCCTTGCTGTGATCAGTGGGAACATTTTCTACCAAAGAAACATTTATATATATATATATAAAAAACTAATCTAAGAGAATCTCTGTTTGAACTTCTGAGCGCAGATACACCCTTGCTCCACTTTCAGAGCCACCCCTACTCTTTAAGTGAGAAAACGAGATTTGAGCTGGCATTGCTAACCTGACCTCTGCACTCGTGGAGGTGGCCTGTGTGATAAAGCCTGGCCTTGTAGGCCTGCAGGCAGACTGCTTGGTGCTAGACTGGAGATGAAACATCATATGCAATAACACTCCCCCTGTTATTGCAAGTCCTTCTCCACTCTGACACATTTGTCATATATATATATATATATTCATTTTAATACGATATAGGGCAAAATTCAAAATGACTGGTTAAACATAGTCTTAGGGATGTCTGATGTTTAGGTGTTGATCATTGTGTTGCATTGTGGGTGTTCTTCACAGAGGTTTGGATCAAAGGCTGGATTACCAGTACTAGCCAATACCCTGGAGGCCTGATTCCACTGGGGACCAAAACCAGTTTTCTGTCAATACTTCCACATACTGTTAATGCGTTGAATATAATTATCACAAAATATATTCAGATCTATATATTGATTTACATTGCTTGAGGCCATAATTCACTTTCCCCTTTTATATTCCTTCAAAGGAGTACTGTTTGCACTGCACACGATATATATAGAAAATTGCCAAATAAGGTAACCGTACCTAAGCTGACCAAAAAAAAAAAAAAAAAATGAGAGCCTTGGAAAATGAAATTAAAGAACTTGGAATATACAAGTAAGATTTGTTTTGTGCCATCCCAAACCTAGTGTCAAAATGCTTCATAGAAGTGGGAAACAAAAGCCTGAGGGGGGTTAATGCTAATTAGCAAGTACTCATTTGAGGACATTGGGACTTAATTGTTTGCAATTCTGTCTTTGCACAGCCATGTCCAGGTATTAAAATAAACTGTTTTATATTTTGACAAACATTGCTGACTTCTTTATAATATAAATGATCAAATAATCCCAATGTCAAAAACTACTACTTCCTGTTCAAAGATGATGCTTAATTTTCCCTAAAAAAAATACCAAACACCTTGGAGGAATTAAAAACTCATACCAAATAAAAGCTAAGGTCTCAGGAAATTAAACAAGCAACTGGTCTAGTGGAGGCTGATAACCTTTGTAAATGGCTTGAAGTTAAATAACGCTCATTCACCTCATCATTCAACTTTTAATTATATAAGGTGGCAAACCCAACCAGTGTCTTTTAACAGGCATGTCCCCGTTAACCCTGGTGTCATTGGCCGTATTTTCCTCGTCAGCCGTGAAGGTAAGGAGACCCAGTGAACAATAAGACAAGTGGGTGAATTATCTATTTTCACCTCTGAAACATTTAGAGAGGGAAGTAGAAGCAGAGTTGTCTAGGTAACCAGAGCTGAACATGGCTAACTGTCAGCTACAGAGTGATGAAATACTTAATTTGTAGACAAGGTCTTTAATTTGATTCAGGATAAGCAACTCTGACAAGGACGAAAGGACTTATATGAACTTCTAGCCAACAAATGTGGCTGCACCATGTCAAGGAAAAGTCGTTTGAAAATCGTCTTTAGATCCAAACTACTGTATGTATAAAACAACTTGAAAAAAAATCACACACTAGTGTGACAGTGCATTTAAAATCAAAAAGCTATTTTATGTGCATGGAACTGCAACAACCTAAGGAATAAATACAGTTGCTCAGCCATTTGAATGAAACAACTGCTTTATTCATTCACATTTGGCCTTTTATATCATATAGGCCCCGAAACTACCATATAAATATGATAATTATCGTATATCTGGCAAAAGTGTTATTTTGGCGGATAGCTGTGTCCGGTAGTAACTCAGTCCACATCGAGTCACCTAGTAGAGTTTTGAAGCCAAATTTGCCTTTTAAAAGATTTATTTTGGCTTGCTTCCTTCTTCTTTTGGGAATTTGGGGAAAGCAAGTGGAGCCTGAAGTGCGTTCGTCTGCAGGCGGCAGTAATACGCCCCCTGCTGTCAGGACAGCCAGAGTTAATTTCGATTTGTTAATTTCCTGCAAAAACACGAAAATGGGAGCACACAATATGACATGAGGATACCAGGTTGCCTTGACCCATGCTTTGCGTAACAACATTACTGTGAAAATGAATGTAAGTACATTGATTATAAACCCTAATAACCTGTAACCCTTTCAAAGCAGATATTATCTGAGTACCAGGTTCTGTTAGCATTCACTTGGATTTAATGTGCCTCTCAAAAGAAGCCCACCAGTTGCCACTCACATAGGTTTAATGAGCTTCCATTACCAACCATACACGGAACATCAAAGC
Source organism: Mugil cephalus (assembly GCF_022458985.1). Lineage (NCBI taxonomy): Eukaryota > Metazoa > Chordata > Actinopteri > Mugiliformes > Mugilidae > Mugil > Mugil cephalus. The sequence continues at coordinate 22,464,835 of NC_061774.1, read as the reverse complement.
AGGCACACAAGCTCCCGCTAATTGGAGGTAGATTTGGGGCTTTCACAATATTTTGTTTTGACTAATTTCCTCCCGGTGCACAGGTGTATAGAGGGGAAGAAAGAAAGGGGGCTGATATGTGCTGGTGGTGAAAAAAACAAGATAATAGACAAAAACAGGCAAACTGAGGAGATTAACAGGTAAAAATAGGACAGAAGCGTTATTTTGCTCGGCTAATTTCCTCTCCTTTGCGCACGTGCGCACAAAGGGGGAATTAGTTGAAGTAAAAATAGGTGCAGGTGGTGAGAATCGAAACAGGATGCACTTAGCCGCTAAATATATCCCGAAAAGGCAAAGTTATGAAAGAGAACATGAACATGTGTAGCGGTAACAAGTCATTAGAGAAAAGGAGCTAAAACTTAATTAGAAATGCAATTTATGAGGTGGTAATGGCAACATCTCGTCGCATACGTGTTGCTACCAGCGTTGGAGGTCAACAGTATTAAATAGCAAAAACAAGGCAACAGGGCAGAGGGAAGGAAACAAATCTAGGCTTAATTATCACCTCCTGTGTTGTGTTTATTGTATAATTATACAACTAAAAAAGGTTAAGCAGCTCTGTGAGGAATTCCGCTGCTTTCATCTATCAAGTCGAAACACTCACCCGCTCAAGGGCTCAGGGGTCGGAGCACCTGGCATTTAACGGAGCGGAATAAGTGATGATCGGCGATGGGTCCGAGGGTCCGCTTTTCGTAGCGCAAGTGTGCTGCAGAAAGCTCATACAGCTCCCCTTTCTTTTTCCTTTCCTTCAACATCAAAGCCATCCCACCGCTTCTGACGAGTTACAGGTAGGGGTGGTGCCAATGCGAGGTGCAGGAGTGAAATATTCCCATTGATGCTCTGAAAGGTAGAAGGGTCGATTAAAAGGCGTATTAACAGTCAGGCAAAAAAATATACGTATGGACATTCTACATAAACGCAGGAGGTTTAGAATCCAGTATCAGAAAGTACCAGTATTGCTCTTAACCTTTTACTGTTCATGCATTTCCCATTGCAGCATTAAGTGTCTACATGGCGATTAAAAGCATCTTGAAAGGAATAGTCTGACCCAAAATAAGAGGATAAGGAATAGTGTAAGAACCATGGCCGTGTGTTTCCTGGTCTGTTTGGTTGTCTGCTGTCTTTTCCAGGTGTTTGTTTTGGGCTGTTTTCAGTGCTGCTTTGCACTGACTGGCTACAACCGCGAGGGAGACTATAAAAGCCAGACTACCTCAGTTAATTCGCTCTAGGGGCGAGGGATACTGGGATTTTTCATATCCATCCGATACCAAGTAACTTTGTAATTTTTCCTTTAGTTCGCTGATTATGCCAGGACAAATATTTTAGGGCAAATAAGCCTGTTTCTACAAACTAATTACAATATAAAATAATAGTATAAAATAACAGTATAAAAACTGAATAGTTCCTGTTTTACTACACACAGTTGTTTTAGGGACAAAAGCCATTAGTGCAAAACAAGAAATAATAAATAAAAAAAGGAAAACAAAAAAGAACAATGTAACAAAAATATAAACACAACAATGAAATAATAAATCTAAAAATTGCTCTATAAGGGAAATGTTGGCTCATTCATTTTCCACCAAAGAAGTTGGCCTGCGTCCCTCATAATAGTCTTGTAGATACATCTTTTTGCTCCTGCCGCGCACAGGCTTGGAGAGAAGCTGCACTTGCATGAAACCTATAGATATTTAGATCGATAAGCCCAGCCCTAATTCGCTCTCTCACCCGGACAGCCAAGATCCTGTCTGCTTCTGTTTGCTTCGACTATTTTGTTTTGTACCACGCACACACTCCTACACACACAGCTTCCCTTGTATCCAACATTTCCGTCTCACACTCTTCACACCTCGTGCTTCCTTACTGGTTTTGGAATCTGTGATTGCCAGTAAATCCCTGTTTAAACTTGAGCTTTCTGTGTGACCCGCCCTTCTTTGTTGTGGGTCATGGTTAGACACTACGGTCATAGAGGGACAAAGGTTTGCGTCAGAGATGGAGAGTGACAACTTAATCTCCAAATCTACAGAACATCCTCTTCAAAGACAGGTGTTAATAAAGTTTTATGGGGACCTGGAGTTACCTTCAGGTTTCCAGGCAACAAACAGAGACCAGAAACACTTTCTTAGCATATCCTTGCTATTGGACGCTAAGGCAGTCATTACCAAAAACCAAATCACCACTGCTCACTCAGGGGGCTATATTAAGTGCATTATATTAAAATAATAATAATAATAATATTAATAATAATAATAATAATAATAAGAAGAAGAAGAAGAAGAAGAAGAAGAAGAAGGATTTAAACAGACTTTGTGTATCCAAACATGTGAAAAGAGAAGGGAAAACTTAAATTGAAAATTAAAAATGGAAATCACTCAGGCGTATCAGTTACACCTCAAGTGATGCCGCCGGTTGTCACAGTAACGCAGTACTCTCTCTGGCTCAGGAGTTTTTCAAGATCTCATCAGTCAGAACGACAGTAACCGTCAGAGCAGCGAAGGATGGAAAGATTTGACAGCAGGCAAAGTAAAACCAGACTCAGCTCTTCTTATGGAAGTCCATCTTTGTCGCATAGCACTTTCACTATATCATAGTGGGGTTTTCCAATATTTCCGATGGATTACATGGCACAAAGCTTAGTCTGTGCATACATGACCTATGAGACCGAAGAGTGTTTTTGAGGCTCAACGCGGTGGCTCTAGCCTTCGCTATCATGACAGCACTTGGCTCCTAACCCCCCTAGTTGGTTCAAAAATGAGCAAAAAGGTGGAGTGTGGGCGGAGCTGAGGGGGCTGATGCAGAGGCTGACAGCAAGCAACCTGAGACACCACACAACTGTCGCTCAGAGTGACAGTGCCCTTAATTATCTCATCTTCTGCTACCGCTTATCCTCACTAGGGTCACGGGGGGTTGCTGGAGCCTATCCCAGCTGTCAGAGGCGGGGTACACCCTGGACAGGTCGACAGTCTCTCGCACTCACACCCAGGGTCAATTTAGAGTCACCAATCAGCCTAACGAGCATGTCTTTGGAGGTGGGAGGAAATCTGAGTACCCGGAGAAAACCCACGCAGACACAGGGAGAACATGCAAACTCCAACCAGAAAGCCGGAATCCGGACCTTCTCACCCTTAATTATACATAAGCTTAGTTTTAAATGGTTTTGCATAAGTTGTCTGAACAACCAATCAATCTCTGTGGAATGATCAGAAATCAGGTGATGGCCATCTGTTCAGGAAGTTCTGGTCTTTCCTTGAATTTATCAGAAAAAAGGGGTCTTTTGCCAATAGATTAAAATACTAATCACTATCAACACAAATTGTTTTCTACGTCCCTTTAACAGGGATATTTTTTTCATGATTTTAATATCAAACTACAACTCAACATATACATATAAAATAAGTAACTATCCAAAATTATTTCAAACGCTGTCTGGAACATCCTCCAGAAAGAACAAGCCAGTCATTTATCCATTTCTGTTTAAAGTTTGCTGCCTGTGGAGTTGGTTGTCCAGGTGTCTCTGTTGCAGTACGTCCAACTGAGTTCAAGCGCACGGCAGACGTCGGATCATCTAGTAGATCTAGTGGAGCTTTGAAGCCAAACTTTCCTTTCAAAAGACTCCTTTTTCCTAGTTCGTTTCTGTTTGCTTTCTTGTTCCGCTTCTTCTTTTGGGAATTTGGCTGTTTTGACATACAGAGCGTATTTATTCACGATGACCACAGGCTCTGCTTGCTTTCCACTGAGTTAACAGCGCTTTGATTGCTTCCTAATTCTAACTTTTCTGGACTTTATATATATTTTTTATATATAATATTTATATTTTTACTTGGACAGGAAAGGGCATGTCACATGGTTCCACATATCACTTAGACATTAGTTAGAATATGTTACAAATGACTGGGAATTTTTAGTCATTGTCAAATTTAATCAGACTACATCCACATGACTTAAAAAGGTTCCTTTAGGCTATATATATATATATATATATATATATATATATATATATATTACCAAATCAAATCAAACTTTATTTATATAGCACTGCATAGTACTTTATATAGCGCTACAAAAAATGCGACCCAAAGTGCTTCGCAGGAATAAATATGCATGCATACACACACACACACACACACTAAAGTTGTATAGGTCATGCCGGCTGAGTACTACTTTCAATAACAGATCAGTCAAATGGAAATAATTCTAGAGGCTCCTAACTGTGATGAAGTTGTCCCAGTAAGTGACACATGACTGCCTTTTGCAGATGTTAATATTACTTTGTAAAAGAAATTCTGGGGCCCCTGCAGTGACATAAGTTTACCTTCTGCAAAATGGCATTTCAAAGAGCTGGCATTCTCTGAGGCCTCACTGGGATGCGGCTTCTCTCAGCCCCACACATTCCCAAGCAGACTTCTTTACACTTGACCACTGAGCAGCTTCAGCAGAGCAGCTGGAGGTTCGGCCGCTTCTTCAAAGTCACCTTGTACGGCATTAGGGGAACCGGAGGGGGGAGGCATTACTAACACACTCCCTCTCTCTTCCGAGCATTTAAATTGGAGCTCAAAGGTTTTAAATGTCATGGAAGAACATGTGCATCAGCTCCCATCAGCTGAATCACCCCACCAGGCCGAGAGATAAGTGACTCAGACACTGTGTAATGAGTGAACAAACTAGAAACTCAGACGGTTGTGAGCGGTAATGTGTTCAATGAGATGAACTCAGACGGCTTGGAATTGATTTACGTGCAGCTGCAGACTTTCAGAAGTGACCAGACAGAAAATGTTATACTCGGTCGCACTTGTTTACCAAAAAAAAAAAAAAACTCAATTACATTCATGACTCAGCAGGTCTGCCATCCCTGCTGAGTCAAAGGGACTAACTCACCAGTCCTGCTAACAACCTGTTTTTTGTTTGAGGTTTTGACACTGGAGAGGGGATTTCTCTTTCATGTCAATCAACACTTAGTGAAAGTTGGAGTTATTCCGTTATAAAACTGCATTTGGCCTTGATAACATACGATAAGTTCATAACGTGCAGCAAAGGTTTGAGATTTTTAAGGTTTTTTATTGTTTGCCTCACCTCAACCATTTCACTCTACGTAGCCTAGAGAGTAAAGCATCTGTAAAGTAAGCTTAGCAGATGACATTTCAGCAGTTTTATTTAAGTAAGGCACTTCCAACGTTTTGTGGATAAGGATGAACATGAAGGATACTGACAACCACAGGGAAAAACTACGTAACCAAGCGAATGTCGGAGAGGCTTCATGCATACGGGAGAGGTTTGTCTGGTAACGTGGTTAGAGTTATGAAGTTTATTTTAATCTCTTGAGACCTTGTGTCCTTATATGTGGACATTAAGTTTTAGTTTTGTTACAGATTATTCTGCATTCTGCTGCATTAAGATTGGGTATCCCACACAAATTTAACACAGTTTCTAATTAGCAACTACTCGTTTGAGGACATTGTTTATTTTCATTCCTGAGTGAAATAAAATCCCAGCTTTGAATTTTTTTTATCTGATCAAGGAAAAACAGTGTTTGTTCGCAATTCTGGTTTTGCACAGCCGTGAAATAATCTCATAAATAATCTAAAATATTCACTGTCCATGTATTTTTTTTCGAAAACGTATGCTAACTAATAAAATAAAGAAAATCAAAGAAATGAAATCTTATAAAGAAATTAAAAATGCATCTGAGAACGGTAAGACAAATCGCGACCTTTTTTCTAAACCTAATCCTGTCGTTCTGGTGTCTCAACTCGTAATAAAATGAAGACTGAACATTTAAATAATATGAAAATAAATAAATAAGGGAACTACGTGAAAAAAACATAATTGTTCTTCAAGAGGAACAAATCTCAGTGTCCTGTGTGAATGTGTTTGATTTATATTTACACTGCACCATACACACTTTGTAACCATTCCTTCCGCCTTTCACGTCTGCCAATTAGCAAACGCTGATATATGTTGTTAGGAGAGTGTCTGGCAATCGACCTGTTCTGTCGATTAGGTATGAGGACGCGTCGATTCATTCTGGGACACCGGCTCCACTGAAATTGTCTGAATTACCTACTGGTCTACTTATCTTTGGGTTTTACTAGCTTTTGGTTTTGATTTGAAAAATAGAAGAAACGGTTCATGTCCCAGTAAAGTTATCAGTCACTGGTTTCAAAGTTTGTGTCCAGTTGCAGGTCATCTAATTTGAATGTGACTCCAGTACAAGCCAGTCTACTCCAGTGTACAAATCTTCCATTACCTACCTGTCTAATCCACTTCCTCACTGCCAGTTGGTGTAAAGATACCTATTTACTTCAGAAGACTCATTTAAACAGCGGCAAGTTTTGTGTCTCAGGGCACTAGCACACCTGCTTCGTGGTTTCCCCCAGGTTGTTTCGTTTGGGCTCATCACGCTGCGTTCTGGATTGAATCAATGGAGCTGAGACTAATTGGAGAGGGTGTTCTCAGCCTTTCGAAGCTTAGAATCATATATCCAAAGACTAGCAGTTATAAAACATCTTACCTTGTGGCAGCCACAGTGCTGGCTTTCCTCTCAGTGTTTTTTTTTTTTTTTTAATGTTGTGACTGATCGGTCTATAAGACAACACAGACAGCAGAAGTAAATAACACTGATTTTGTGACAGTTCAATATTCTGCTGGGAAACTTCATGACTTGGCGTTTGTGTAGATATCACTTGGATATGTACCACCCACCTAAAACCAGACCAGATGCCCCCAAAGCTATAGCATTTGACACTCCTTGACAGCAGCAGACATCTCCAGCCGGATGCAGCCTGACACAGGCACACACACAAAAACAGTTTGGAATCTTGTGAATTCGGAGGCCAGGGTAAACACCTTGTGCTGCTTTTCATGTTTTTATTGAGTCATTCCTAAACTGATCAAGTATCTGTGAGATGATCCGCAGAGTCCCCTCCCCCCATCCGCTCAACCCATAGGACCAAAAAGGAGAAGGTCCATGTCCATACTCTGAGGAGACCCAGACAATACTAGGAAAGTGGTCATAATATTACGCCTGATCGGTTTACAGCAGTGTTGTTTCTCTTCGTCTGTCCCTCGTTGGAGCTAAGCCCTTATTAGAGACTAGATTAACAGGCCAGGTTTAAGAGGCCATAAGTCAGACCCACATGATCTTCTCCGTGTCCACACGTAAGGTGTATGCCTCCATGCCTCCACCTCTGTCAGCAGTACTGCACCGTGTCAGCATATTAAAGACACTTGATCAAACTGCAGAGCACAATGACATAGCCCCACACTCACGGCCGATGCTCCACTTTCAATTTGATTATTTCACGATATTTTTTTTTTTTTTTTTTTTTTTTTACAAATCCTGCAAAACTATGAGCAATCACAAAAGAAGTCTGCAAGCTCGTAGCACTGAGTGCGTGTCAGGACTTTACCTCAATTGCTTTGTCTTGATTGCCCTGTGAACTAAAATCAAGGTTAAACGTGGAAACGTTTTTGAATCGATTGCTCCCTGAATCTGAGCAGAATCCAGGTGTAAAGGCACAATCAGATTCAGGACCTGGTAACATCCCGTGAACACATGCAACCTAGAAACAAAAAACTTTGCACATGACTCTCTTTGTGAGTGACTATCTTCCTTTAGCACATGTCAGTTCTCTGCAAGTTGATTTAAAATGACTGGAAACCAGTGGGCAGCTGGAAGCATCTTAAATCTGCATAATAAGCTCTAGATGTGAAGTTCAATCTTACTCTAATGATTTAGTTATTTAGCTCATAGAATACGAAACTGATAAAGCAGAGATATGAAACTTGACTTTAATTGTATGTGTAATTTATAAAGAAACATTTTTCTTCCAGCCACCAAAACCAACAGAGCTTTTAATGGGCTTCATTTTCAGTAATGCACAGTTTCTCCCCTGATGACCCAGAATTAAGAACTCCCCTTTGATAGGGAGAAAAAAAAATAAAATAAAATAAAACGTGTTACTCATACTCATAACCACTATTGCATTGTGTTTCTTGGCTGAAGGAGCTTGTATTGAATGGACAACTCTCCAAGCAGACTCAGGCTGCCACAGATTATGCTCTGCTCTGAGTCACCTTCAGAACAGCTACATCTACTGGAGCTTCATTTCGCAACTTCCCCCAGACATGCCGTTCATGGCCGACGCTCCCTCTGCAGTTTGATGGATGATTTATTTGCAGTGCTGTCAGAAGCGTCACATGATTTTGGCCTTTGAATAGAAATTTGATCCAAATGACAGTCTTCAATATGTTTAATTGTCAATTTCTCCAGGCTGCATACTCCGTTTCACAATCTTGTTTAACCTAAGTATGTCAACTGCCTTCATTAAGGTGGCTTCATTTTCTAAAATCATAGTTATTTAGAGTCTGATATGCATGCCGCCTGGCTCGGTGTCACCTGTGGTCATGTGGCGTCCAACATGTCCAAAGAAGCACGACCACCGGTCTTGTCTGGTCAACTTGCAAACATTGTTGTCTTGTCATGTGACAATGGATGTCTCAGCCAAATGTCACCAAAAGCAGACGACTGAATTTGTCCAGAAAATGGATTTCAGCTGAACTGTTTTTCATCTGAAAGGAGCGGTGTGTAGGGCGTATTTGTGTGTTTTTCTCTCTTTTTCTTCTTCTTCTTCTTCTACTTCTTCTTGTTCTTCTGTTCTTAATGGTGCTTGGCAAACCAGTGTAGAGGTGCATTACCACCACTGACTGGACTGGAGTGTAGAACATGAGATTAAACAGAATCAAACAATCAAAAATAAAAAACTGACAAACTTTGGACGAATTGATACTGAAATATCAATGCTTCCGATAACAGGTTGTAAAAATCAATTCTCAAATCAAAATATTGATACTTTCTATACATCAGTCATTTGAGTTTAGTTCTTAATATTTAAACAATATATTTTTCCAATGATCTCATTGTTTTACTTATTCTTTTCTTAAGTGTTTTAAACAGCATTTTCACATATTTTGTATGATTCTTTTGTTGTATTAGCTTAGCTATATAGTAAATGAAGCCACTATCTTGATATACTGTACTTCCAAGTTATCTGCACAGTATCGGTACCAGATCAGTATCGCCGATACCAGGCAGAATTTTACTCGGTATCGGATCGGAAAATAAATCTGTGGTATCACTACCTCTTTCTCATTTGTTTTGTTGAAGCTAATTGCCCGATTGGTTTCCATCTGTGAAGTTTGGTTGTGTCTGCTGATTCGTTGACTCAACCCCAGACGGACCAATCGTTGCTCAGGACCCTCATGAAAAGGAGCCCAGTGGGAGGAACCAAGCTGTTTTGCTTGCTCTGTTATCCTGCCTGTGTAGACTTTGTTGCCACTTTTGTTAAATGCATGTATTTTTTTCTGATTCTCTCTTTTCTTAGGTCTTTTGTTGTTTTTCATTTAGACAGGTCCATTAGTTAAGACTCGAGTTCTCTCTTAAAGCACCTTTAGTGTACTGCAGGACCTACTCGGAGGGTTACTCACATCTTGTTGCCTCACACCACCAGATCCCCCAGACTGGTCTCGTAATTGCACCCTTTTATATTCATTTCAAAATAGTTCTTTCATGTGACGGAAAGCAAAAAGCAAATCCAATAAAAGCATGAGATGTGGCGATAGTTTGGAAACGGTGTCCAGTATGTTTCGTCACTTTTATTTTATTTATTTATTTTTTTGTGGAATCACGTTTTTTTTTTTTTTTCTTGAAATCAGATCAATGCGGTAGTACCAGCACGCCTTCTGTCATAAAGAAGCATAATTACTACACTGCAGGGTGCCACTGTTCCACTGTTGAATCTTTTATGCCTCCGAGGAGTATGATATGTGCCATCACTTTATTTTATGGAGAGGCATGCATAATGAGCTACGCTGCTGCCTGGAGGCACGACACTGGCAGTTCCCCCTAACACGCTTAGCAGTGCTAATAGGCTATTTAAAGAAACTAAAGGACCATGTCGTTTTCCACTTGGAGGTATCAAGTGATATGAAGGTTTACTCTCTTTTGCCTCGTGTGTGCGGCCATTCCTCTAATGAATGCAAAAGCGTGCATGTGTCTTTTGACTCGATTATCTTCACATTTAGAAAATATTGGTTCTGGGTTTGGACCCATAACAACAACAAAAAAAATTTAAAAAAGATGTGGAACTCAAAATTTATTGGATATGTTAACATTTTCACAACTAAAATGTTAATTCTTGAGTCTTGCAGGCAAAGTCCAGACCCCCCACTTACTGTGTGACATTTTGCCAGCACTTAACTTGTTTGCAGAATATTTCACGTCTATATCTTAAACTCCTGGGTTGCGTATTTTTAATCCTTGCATTCTGCCGTCATGGTTTTGAGTATTTTCTATGACCCTGCTCCTCTTATTTATTTATTTATTTTTTTTGTAAATTTCTTCACCTTGGTGTTGTCTTGTCATTTGTGTTCCTGCTCAGTTGCTGGGTTCTTGTCTTGTTGCTGGAGGACACCTGATCTAGATGTGAGTTTTTGTATTTTACCTGTTTCACAACCTGCTTTTCATTCCTGATTTTAAATTTTCATCAAAGCTGTTTAGTTTCCTGCTGCTGCTCCCCTTGTGTCCTGCGTTCCTACGACTCAGAACCTCAGAACATCTGGCAAAGGAGGAGACAAACATTTTGGTTTTGTTTTTGCAACCTCTTGCACCTTTAGTGAAATTTTCTTTGAGCTCCTTTGTGGGTTTACAATAAGTTTCCAAATGCATGCTAGAGTGGGAAACAACTTTAGTAGTGGATGGAGAAATGATGGAGGAATAGCCACCAACTGTCAACTGTCTAATTAGATATGAAAAAGAATAGCGAGAGATCAAAAAGCTACAATTCCTTAGTTCTTTTATTCAAACCTATCAGTCTACTGCGAGAATTAAGCCATACGCATCATATAATTAAACTTTTAACTCTAACTTTAACTACAAATTAACATAATTCCTTATTACTTAGCTTATTTTCTGAAGTTAATCCAGGCATGAACAGTATTTTAATGAAAGAAATCTTTTCCACCCGACTATCAATGGATAAGAACGACACTGCGTGAAGAACTACTGTTGTGTGCATAAGAAGTTATATTAAATACAGAATAGGGCTGTCACAATATCAGATTCTTATCTCACGATTACTGCGGACAAAAAAAAATTTCACGATAATGATCTTATCACGATGTCAACAAAAATAATGACGACAAAATCCAGAAAATGCATCTTTAACTTTGTCGTTTTCTCTCTTTGTGAGAGATGAATTACACTCAAAATAACTTTAAATGGAAGGAAACGGGGGCAGATGTCAAACACACACTGTTTTCAAGTGGGACTGGATAATTTACACGATATTATGATGGGCATATTTTTAAAACGATATTGAAATTTCATTTTTTTAACACCACGTTTGTTGTCAATACCCGTATACTGCGATGGCCTTAATACAGAACTCACAAAAAAATATTAACATGCAGGAAAAGTAGCGGGATTCATATTTTGGGACATGTGTTTGTACAAATATGTAGATTTTCACTTTGAAAAGAGAATTTTGTTTCCACAAGTAAAGAGCATTTCACCAGGGGTCTTGGAGACTTCAGGTATTAGGAATTCAAGCAAAAAGAAAGCAATCTACAACTAAATTTTAAAAATAAAAAAATCCCTTTAAACATTGTTTTCACTGCTGGGTCGCGTCTCAGACCAAAGCTGCATTCACAAAGTGAGTGTGAAATTATCCGCGGCTTGTTTGCCGTCGTGCTTTGAAACGAGTGGACTGGGACTCGTTTCATCTGAACACTCGAGCAGTCCGTACTTTTATAAGAATATCCACATCTCGGCTCCACGGGGAGACTTTGACCTTTGAGTCAAAGCTCCTTCATATTTCAAGGGTAATCAAAAGGGCACCACACACACATAGACACACACACACAGACAAATCACAAGCGGTGATAGACACAGACACACATGCATTAAAGAGCGAGTCCAGTTTTTTATTTTATATATCATTTCATAATGGCCAGTTGTGTTCTTTATCTATTCATGTGCAAACATTCAGTTACATCTAGTTAAGAGTTCCCTAACTGTTACTCTTTAGCTTTACTTCCACCATACTTTAAGTTCTTGCTCAGTAGCTTAGCTAGTGGTACGTGGTTTTGTCTTTCTTATAGTGTTTTTCTACCTATTGATACTCATAGTGACACATCTACTCATTGGTGCACACACGTTCACACACTTAATGCCAACTAAAGCACGGTTTACGCCCCTGCAGGACATAAACGGCATAACATGCATATCCTGCGTTGGCATGAGTCAGTCTGGTTCGCTCTGTAACAACAACACACAAACGCTGGTCAGCATCTGTCCCTTTTTTTGCCAGTCGGGTTAATTTTTATTCCTACTACCTGTTTCAGTTTCAACAGTGGTGACTGAAACTGTTTTGCTCCATCGTTCATTTTGAAAGTTGCAGAGCTGGAGAAGCAGCCGGAAACACTAAAGCTAAATGCTAAATGGTGCCACCAAGCGGACCAGTCGCAGCCTTGATTTGTAGTTTCATTTCTTGGAAGGTGTTCGTCAGGCTATGGCGTTGGGGTCTGCGTAGGGTCAGGGCTGATGCTGTGACTACAGCAGGTTGAACTGCTTTGCGTTACAGGGGTCATTATATAATTTGAAGTCCATGGGCAATATCTTGCATACATTTTTAGAAGTTATTATACATTACACATGCTCATTATGATGTCCTTAGAAAAGTCATAATTATTTACGGAAACAATGCCCTCTTAATAAAAAATGATATCACTAAGATGTCTAAATAACTGTCCAAATTTAAATGCCACGTGGTGATTGTTTACAGGCCCCCAATGGTGATTTTAGACCTGAACAAGCCAAATGTGAACTATGTTAAACAAAAAGTGAAAAATTATATATTGACCCAGAGCTTCACCGGGAAACAATACAAACGAGGGGGCGGCTGACCATCAACGCAAGAACTTACGTCACTGCTTTGGGCTGAGCTGAGCAAAAATCAAGAATAGAAGTTAAGCCACCCTCTCATTAACAATAACAATAACAATAATGAAATGAGGATGCATACAAGCACAAGCACTCGAACAAATGTGCTCGTTGATGCTTCTGGTTACAGGGCTGTGTGTGGCAGCAGATCCGTCATCAACAAGCTGCCCCTTTTTCTCACATTTTTCCTCTCTATCTTTTTCTCCGTCTCTCATCTTATGCAAACGAACGGCGGCAGCCATTATGCAATCCCCCCCTGCTCATTTTCTCTGCTTAACAAGCTTCAATCAGCTAACAGGCCTCTTTGAAGTAGCGGCAGACTCGAATAATTAGAGAACACTGAGGAAATGATGAAGGGGGGGATGGGCAGGCAGGAGGAAGAGCAAGGACAGTAAAAGGTGAGGGGAAACAAATGAGAAAAAAGAAAGAAAGGAGGGAAGGGGACACCTGAGTATGGGAGCGAAAGGAAGGGACAAAACACTGTAGAGGATTGGTGGAGAGGAGTAAAGGAAGCAAGGGGAGGGTTATTTTAATTGTTTTCTAGCTTGTGCTTCCTCAAAGGAGACAGGAGAGGCTGGGGAAGGAGAGAAAAAGAGAGGGAGAATAAGAGAGTGAATGGGTTCTGCAGAGGGCGAGAGGAAGAGGAAGGATGCTGCCAGAACACATTCTGTTAAACACACAAGTAGAAAAAAATAAATGCTTGCGGCAGGCCAGAGAAACAAATACGGCAAAACACAGAAACAGCAATATTCTGGACATGCACAAGTTGTGCAAAGTGTAGATATACAGCGCATTCACTCGGGGTGAAAGGTTCTGCAGAAAACAACAGTTCATGTGCAAATGCGTGCAAAAAAAAAAAAAAAAAGGTTTGCATATAAATGTGAGCGCAGGTAGATAAGAAATGGCAGGAGGCTGGTGGGCGAGAAATATACAGTAGCAGATCTGGGAAGGCAGATCTCCTCCGCCTGGAACGTCACACTCGGCCTTATCAGCCGTGACAAATTGAGAAAATAGTTTTATCTTCACCGTTCATATTTGTAACGCTCCAACTATTTCCATTCACGAACACGCGTGACCGTTCGATATGAATCGCCACCCAGCTAACAGCGTTCATGGTCCGGGGAGTATTGTAGCTCAAATGTGTTCGGGAACGTATTAATGGAAGTAAAATTCCTACTCTCCTTTTTGTTTTTGTAATTTTTCTTCCTCTTTTCCAAGGTGAGTTAAGAGGTCACACAGAACAGCAGGAATAAGCGTAAAATTATATGCAATTGCACCTTTCACAGGTGAGTTCAAAGAGCTTGGAAAGCGAAAAATAAATGAACAGAACAAACTACTTGTGAGACATTAAAAAAACAGAGAAAAAAAAAAAACACAAGTTCCCACACTCACATTTAAGCCCTATTTATTGGGTCTTGGGTCAATGTTCCAGTCCATTGACCTTCATCAGGACCAGCATTTTACAACTGTTGTGTGACTTCCTTTTAACACTTGAGTGCTCCCAATCAATCAATTACTTGATTACAGGTACTAATAGTTACTAGAGGAAGTGACATCATCAAAATACTGGGGGGGGGGGCAGAGGAACTGAATATTAAACTCATAGTATGTTAATCAATTCATCCAACAACAATTATTATCCAGACCATAACAAAGAGAAAAAGATCAGCTATTTTGCATATCTAAGGTGAACTGCAAGACAATTTGGTAGATTCATTTTGTGTTTGGGCGTGTGGATCGTGGTTCAGTCTTGAATCCTCGGTCCCCATCCACTACCCGAACCAGGGTCTGTATCCTCATACCACTCCTTCAGACACCCTACCGACACAATTTTTTGAATAACAGTAAAAAGTGCTAAGCTAAGTGTTGAGTGGGTGAAAGTCACAGGGTTATTTGGTGGCAGCATGGAAGGGGGTGACTCCTGGATGCTGGAATTCACTGTTAAGCCTTTTTGAGGTGTCGTGGGCCTAACTTAAAGAAACATCGGTGAAGGGAGGTGCCCACTTGAAAACTCCAATTATGTGAAGCATACTGCCTACTGCGATTGGCTAGGCTAGTTAGCGGGCGTCTTCTTGTTGGTTGCTAGTTGTTAGCTGAGTTCTAGCCTGCCAGTCAGTTTTCAGTTGGACTGGACTTCTAAAAGTTAAAGGAGGCATGTTCTGCATTGCTCCTGGATGTTAACATGAGTTTTATAAAGTTAAAGACGTGGAGAAACCTGTTCATTTCCATCATTTACCACTGACACCACCGTGTGTTCTAGCTGTGGCAAGTACCATCCAAAACAGTTCAGAAATGCATTTTAAAAGCTGATTTTCTTCAAAACAGCAGATTTTTTTTTACAATGTTTCAGCACTTTCACTATGTTGGTGTATGTTCCGTTTGTTTAATGTCCCCTTTAATGAATGTTATCCTCACAAGCAACCCTGAAAAGATGAATGTGCATGTCGTTATTAATAAAGCCAAAAATCTAAAATTCACACAGCAAAAGTTGCAGTCAAGTTACAAAGATTAAGCAACAATTCAATAAGTTCAATTATTTATAGGAACATTCTCTACAAACATGCAGCCAAATCTAATTCATCATTTAGACCAAAGTTGGTCCCAAAAGTCTGGAGTTCTGTGATCCAGAAGGCTTCTCCCTTTAGGAGTGTCTCCTTTAGATCACCCCCATGTCCAGGTAGGACGACTTTTTCTATGTCACCATAGCTAAAGGCTGTAATTGGATGATTAGCCTGTTTAACGTGAACTGCTACCGGGTTGTCTGGATTGTTATTACAGATAGCTGAACAATGTTCTGATTTTCATACTTTAAAAACCAGAACACAATTGAAGCGGCACTGAAAATCAGAATAGCTGTTCCAACCCAAAAATACTTGGGTCACTTCTTGAGCTGTGATTTAAAACACCCAAGAGAATTTACTGACCTGAGATCCAGTTAAAGACCTAGGACAGCAATCGCCTTATCTAAAAAAAACAATATATATATTATAAAATAGCTAAAGCAAGACCAGCTGATTTGTAGAGCTGCGTCTCAGCCTGTTTTTTTTTTTTAGCTATACCATGACCTGGTAGACCGAGGACACTCACGGACACACACGCAGTCACCTTGTGTCCTCAGCCTTGCGGGGATATAAGGTATTAGCAGTTCGTCGATATACTCTGTGGCAAGATTATATGAGGTCTTGTAGACGAGGAGTAGAATCTCGAGCGGAATCCTAAATTTAATCAGAAGCCAGTGTAATGACATCCGGACCGGGGCGATACAAGGGAGTTATCAGGTCTTAGTGAGTAATCTCTCTGCAGAGTTGCTGTAACCTTCTAACGGAGTCTTGAATAAAGAGCGTTACAGTTGTCTAAGTGGGAGGATACAGAAGCATAGATTATCTACAGCTAATATGCCGTGGTGCTGTAGGATTTTGGTAGAGACTGTTGGTTCTACTATAATGTCATTGTAGAACATTTTGAGGCCTGCAAACATCGATCCAAACCTGAAACCTGTGCAGAGCTCATCCACTGTGGACTCAAGTTGTAGGGTTAGAAGTCAGACTTAAGTACTAATAGATCAACTTGATACACACTTGGTACACGATCAGACAGAACATTATGACCACCTTCCTGATATTGTGTAGGTCTCCCTTGTGGCTCCAAAAGAGTTCTGACTCATCAGAGAATGGGCACAGGCTTTCTGAGGGTGTCTGGTAGCCTCTGTGGATCATGTCGGTGCCTGATCTGGTCTAGGTGGGTGGTAAATGTCTACGTAACACGAATCCACACGAATGCCAGGTCCAAAAAAATAGCTCCTTCTTCCATTTTTGTCACGTCAAGCTCAGATTACAAGGACAGAAAGTAGGTGTTTGCAATTGTGGGTTTTGTAAAAGTACTGAATGTGTGTAATAATCTGTGGTGCAGAACCCCAACGTGAAAGTTTCTGAAAGTCCTCCGAGCCTGGACTTTTAGGCATTAAAGCACTCGCTAGCACACGTAGGCCCTCTGATGGAAACATAGATGGAGAACTGAGTTCCTGTGATGGGAAAATGTCTGAGATGCACCAAGAGTTTAGCTGTTCCGAAAAGTATGTGAATGTATTTTTAACTAGACTTTGCTTCATGGAGCTGGCAGATGCACACACTAACTTTAAAGTAACTCTGGGGTCCCTGTTAGCATTCGCTAGCTGTGTTTTGCATATTGTGGCATCACATTGCCTCTTCTCTCAGACACTAGTCGTTCTACTTTCTGATAAATGAAACTGACTTTCTAAACCGTGTGTGCAGTGCCGTTGTCAGCTGTGATGATGACAGAGTAGGGTAATATGCAACAAGGGTTCTTATCTGACCCCCACCCTTTCAGTCCTTTATTTTTGCATTCATGAATTGCACCCACTTACTGGAATACTAGCCACCAGAAAGACAGAAAAAAAAAATAAAATAAAGTGTATAGAAAAAAAACATAGTTTTCATCCACTTTTGTGGCTGTCGTTCTCTTCGTATTTTTCAATATGCAAATTTTCCATCTCTACTAAAATGGAAATAGATGGAAACAAAAATCCTAAAAATATGTGCTATTCGTTCTATTTTCTTTGGATAAAGACAGGGTTGATAAAATGATGATGAACAACTGTTTTTGTTCTCAGATTTTGTACTTGAGTCCTCTCACTTCCTTCATGAACCAATCATTTTAGGCTTGGACAACCTTCTGAGTGTTTCATGGGGACAAAGTTATTTTAAGGGATATCTGCTTGCTTCCTGCAGACCTGAGGGGAAATCTAACTCCTGGGTACTCTAAAACCTAGGAGCAACTGCGGAGGAACCTTACTGAGGACTACACAGCCATTGCAAGCGTTTTACATTCAGTGCAACAACCACCACTTTCAATTTGGTGCCCAAGCTAAAGTGAAAGATTTTCTTTCCTGGCTCCTGGTTCAGATTTGATTATCTACACCCACACATGTGAAATAAAATATGATAGTATTCATCAAGTCTCACCGCGTTCAATACAGGAATTATATACAGGTTGATGGTTTTGCTCCCTTCCCAGTGATTGACATTTTAATGGAATTTTCTATTCATTGAAGTCATTACATTACATGTACAAGTACGGTTTGTCTGGTTTTGAATTAGCGTGTTCGCACATTTATTTGAAATAACACTGCATCCTGTATGAGGCATACGCATTAAGTTTACATTGTTTTTTTTCTTATCATTTGGGGTATTATTTGCTTTAACTAGTTACCTTTGCCTTTGAGTTACCGTGTCTGTTTGCATGCCCTATGGTTCACAGAGACCCCTATACAGGCAAACGTGCAACAAAGTGTTGTTTTGTATCTTCCTCTTGATTGTAGCATATTGGAGAACACATGACTCCACAGAAGAAAGCAAATATACCACAGAGAGGGTGTACAACAGAGTTAACAGATCAGTTTTAGCCTGTGAAGCGATGAAGGCTGAGCTACACGCTGGTGTGACTGCATGAAAAGCTGCAGAGGGATGTCCATGTTCCGAGGAAACAGTCAGATACAGATACATCCTCCCTATTTTAAGAACATAAAAGAGGATGGAAACTCCAAAAACGCAAGTATACATATAGGCTTGCGTACTTGCAGACAAGTTGGATTCTATAGTAGAAACTGTAGAGGACAGGAAGGACGGACGGTGGGTAATCTGGAACTGGAACAGCGCTGTTAATTGGTGACACCAGTAAAATGTATCCTGAGGTTCCTGGCTGTCCAAGCTCCCGATGCATCCTTGCATCCTCAAACAGGCAGGGCAAGAACACATTTGGGTATTCGGGCCTTACTTGGTCAAATGTGACTGAGCTGTGGCATGATACAAGTGGGAAAAGTGTTCCTTAGCAATGGATTGTAAGTAATTTCACCTTGGTGTTTGAACTGGTCTGACCAGTAAGTTGACTTTTTGTGTTATTTTGTTAAGTCGAGTGAGAGGATGTTGCTGTTTTTAGCTCAATTTTTGAGTATAGTCCTATTTAGCTAGCCTC
Source organism: Mugil cephalus (assembly GCF_022458985.1). Classification (NCBI taxonomy): domain Eukaryota; kingdom Metazoa; phylum Chordata; class Actinopteri; order Mugiliformes; family Mugilidae; genus Mugil; species Mugil cephalus. Next base: position 22,445,811 of record NC_061774.1, on the reverse strand, counting down.
TTTTAAGGGCTTTCTGTAGAAAAGAAAAGACGTTCAATGACTTTGGGTAAAATTGAAAAGTAAACCAGTTTGACATTTGGCTGCCCAGTCTTTGGAACGGGAAACGGTGCTATGTACAGACCGGAAACCACTGCGTGAAACTTTGCATTAAAAGAAAAAAAGGCAGATACTGTGTGCTTCGCACAGAGATGACTGATCACCACTGGCACATGGGTGTGAAAGCAAACCTGTTAGTGAGCACTGTCCAAAGGCGACTGCAGCAAATAAACTCATTAGTGCTGACAGAGGAGATTCCTGTAGAGGCCCAGTCGATTCAGGATTACCACCTGGAAGGCACTGCGCTGCACACAGCGATAAGCTCGGTAAAATAATCTGCAAACTTCACTTCTCTTGAGGAAAAAAAAAATAAAATAGAAGGATTTGACGGAAGATGGAAATCGAAAACCTTAATATTTGTTCAACATGTGTGCGCTCTTATTTCATGTTGACTCTGTCATCCTGTCAGTCTCTGCTGTATCTGACTTTTTCTCTTGAAAAATAAGGTCATAAATAAATATCTGTTTGTAATGAGTAACGTTCCATAGCTGTGCCATCTATTTTGCTTACACCAGCGTGTAGCTCAGTCTTCATCCCTTCACAGGCTAAAACTGATCTGCTAAACTCTGTAGTACACCCTCTCTGTAGTGTATTGGCTTTTAACTGCGGAGTTGTGTGCTATCCAATATTCTATGATCAAGAGAAAAATACACATTAAGCAAGGGAGGAAAAACAACAAAGACGTTCTTCGTTATTTGGACAGCTAGAAGATGTCAAAAATAATAAAAAATCTCTCTTTTTAAAGCTATTCTAAATGTATAATAAAAATACATAATTGCTCAAATACTACCAAGAGATAATTCGTTGATATTGGCAATTTATAGTGGTAATTGACAGGTAGGGCCCACGACTTCCTTCAAATGAAAACACATTCATTGTAAAGCTCATGCAGACGGATGATGATGATGATGATGAATATCAGCCTGGTCATCTTCCCTGAAAAGGTCAGGGGAGCGTCCGTGAATCGCTCTTCATCAGATATGACGAAGTTACCCAGAAATGTTTTTTCTGCCAGTAAAACAAATCTTCCTCTTTTAAAAACAAAACATTGCATTGGAAAAGGCTTTTAATCAAACACAAAATCCAACTATAATACAACAAATGCACTTCCAGCCTTCATGGTGGCGTTTTCAGTAAACCTATACTCTGCTCTACCTCCACCAGTTACAAAGTAATGCATTATACATTGTAATTATTTTCTATTTATTTGATTTTTTTTTTGTTTGTTTGTCACGTTGTCACGTCCTGTTTCTATAGTGTCAAAACACTAACTAAAACAAAATGGATTGAATTTACACTGGAACTTACATCAACATAACATTAAGTACCTATTTCATTTCCATGTTTGGAAAGAAGAAGATGAAAAAAAAGAATTTGACTTGTACTTGAGTGGTTTAGTCCAAGGTCCAAGTTCCTTCCACTAACATAGAGGAGGTGGCGCTTATGACCTGTACTGCAGCCAGTCACCAGGGGGAGCTCTACTTGCTTTGGCTTCACTTTTGAGGAGCTTTTCCGCAGTCCATGTTTATATACAGTCTATGATCTATACTAAGAGGCAATGGCTGAAACTTTATACCTGAATGGACCAGTACTAATCTAGCCGTTTATTGAATGACTTGGAACTGATATTTTAGCTCTGATCAGTCATAAACATAGCATATACATTAATACGTGAAGAAATCATTAAAATATACTGCTACATAACGCTATATGCTATATTTAGCTTGTTCATTAAGATATATTATGTGCAGACACATCTCATTCTTTAAAACTGCTGCCGTTTGTTATCTCAAGATTACAGTATATGATTATCTGTTGAGTATGTGCAGAGAAATGCGTGGTGAGGGGGTTATGCCTTTTTTTTTTGTATTTGTGCATAATATCTCATGCTCTATGTACAAACAATTGCATTTTTATCATGACTGTTCATCTTTTAACATCCCGCAGTTTGGTAACACTGCTGCACAACGGTGTGTGGAGCGTGGGCTAATTAGACGAGATGGCAAATCATTGTGCTTTGTTTGTCCCACTGCCAGTTTTTTGCAGCAGCTCGGGAGGAGCGGAAAAAAAAATTAAAAACGAAATAAAAATGCACAGCAACATTCAACACTGGTCTGATAAATCTGCATGTTTTCTTTGTTTTATTCCTTCTTCACAGAGTGAGAATAAAATGTAACAATATCAGCAAAACAAGCACAAGGTCAGCAGAAAAAGAAAGTAAGCAATAAAGGTATGCATGATTCTATAATTGCTGGAACACAAGGGAGCGGTGCTCTGGCTATAGATGCTAACAGTGTTTAAAAAAAAAAAAAATGCAAGATGACTTGTACGAGCCCAAGACCTAAGAGACGAATGTTTCCTCTCAGCCTCTCGTACCAAGGTTCATTAAAACATATTGCCTCTTTTCTCATGCAAGCAGGACAGGCAGGGCTTATTCTGGACCCACTCCTTCAATTTTAAAAGTGCAGTCCGTTGCTTTGAAACGTCAATAAATCATTACCACCTTCAACTTTTGAGCAACTGGTAAAACTTTTTCACAAATTACTTGCCAAGGAGATTGGCTGCCTATTGCGCTGCACAGTATTTAGTATTGTATCCCACCGGGTCGGATGGTCGTTTGAACTGTTTTATCACACAAAAAAATAAATAAAAAAGATAAGTAGAGTATTACTCTTCTTCCAGAACAACTGAAGCAGAAGTTTTCAGTTTCTCCCAATAACAATTAGCATTAGCAGAAGAGTCAGAGCCAAGAATGCCAAGAAGGAGAAAGGAAGAGGAAGCTAAAGTTTTTCTCAGACACATTTCCAATGAGGAGGTACCTGAAAATGTAACCGCTGCCATTTCCCAAAAGTCACCAAGACACATATGCATTGTGGAGCCTACGCCAGTAATACTACTGGAACAGTATGGTGAGCATGCAGCTTAACATCATTGGCTTCTTTTAAAAAGTATTTGTAGCAGGTTGCTTTTCTCTTGGTTTAATAAAACACACATTTTTCTTATTATTGTAAGACAGCGTTATCTCAGCTCTACCCTAGACTTCTGGTAAGAGGAGGCTTTAAGCTGTCATTGATGGACAACAAAATTCATTTTCATGATTTATGAAACTTTTCTATTTCAAATTTAGGCACAAGTGGATGAGTAATAGGTAAATTCACAAACCAGAGTGTTAGCAGTTCAATCCCCCGTACGAGGGTCACATGTCTTTGAGCGAGACACAAAGTTGAGCTTGACACTGGTGTGTGAACATGTGTTTCCTTGTGTGAATGAATGAGTAGCTGCGTCTTTGTGACTATAAAGCACTCTGTAAAGCACCAATTTTAAAAAAAACGCTATATAAATATCCTGCCATAGGCTGGCGACCTGTCCAGGGTGTACCCCGCCTCTTGCCCGGTAACAGCTGGAATAGGCTCCAGCAACCTCTGCAACGCTAGTGTGGATAAGCGGTAGTAGAAGATGAGATAAGATAAATATCAGCCACAACATTAAAACCACTGACAGAAGAAGTAAGTGACATTGACAAAGTACCAGTGGGATGCATTTGTCCCGTCTTGTGCAAGGTGCGCATGGCGATGGCTGGCTTATTGGAAAGTTACTTGTTAATTGTTGTCGCCACGCAAACTATTCTCAGACCATTTTATAAACGTGACAGTTTTTTTTTCTGCTGGTGATTGAGATTATGCATTAGCCTGTTGACTTATGACACTTCTGGTAAACCCTCAAACCAGAAAGGCTATATAACGAATGTCATACGCACTCTCTGCAGTGGTTCAACACACCTTACCTTGCCTTTTGCTGGTCCCTTAATTCCACTGCTGAAAATGACATATCTTCTTTTCTGCATCGCTGACACCATTACTACTTCTACTCTCTGAACTAGTAAAGTTCTTTTTACTGTTTGTTTGCAACTTTTATGAATGAACATGTCATGTGGCGTGTGAAACTTGTTCTTCTATATGGCATTCTTGGGGCGTTTACGCACTAGTGGTATTCATCATGTTTCTACGGGGTCATTTACACACTTTGTGAAGTTAGAAGTGTTTGTCGTGTTTGTACGAACGCAACATAAGAAAAAAGGTGAGAGAAATTTAGGATAAGAATAGGAAAATGTTCTTGCACGAGGCCCAATATTAGGAAGGCGGTCATAATGTCATGACTAATCATTGTGTCACCATTTACCATTCAACCCTTAAGACCTGAACGCATTGTCAGTGATCCGTTAAAGGTTGAAGTTTTTGAATTACCATTACTCACTGGTTTGCGCTCAAATGTATAACTAACTTTGTTTTTGCCAACAAATTCCTCCAAACAACACTCTCTCCGCTCTCTCCAACTCGCTCCCCAACCTGCAGCCAGGTGAGTATTTCAAATATCGCATGCTTTTTTTTTTTTTTTTTTTTTAATCCACAAGCACATGTTTAGGTTTTAAAGGGTTAATCCAGGGCTGCAACATTTTTGGACTTGTGATGGAGATTTTAAAAATAATCACAACAATATAGTACTTTATTCAATGTTTCCTCACATCACACTGCCAGTGTGATGTAGAATTCACCTGCAGATGTATTCGCAAGGATTCAGTATTGTCCAGTACCTGTAGAACGTTTCCCTTTTAATTTCCGATTTTCAGATCTGGAATAAACTTCTAAAACCTCTGTATCTGATTCTGGGGCTAAATCGTTTCACATTTAACACGATCGTCAGGCAGGAAAGTTAGTGTTCAGCGGCCAGAGTCGTATTTGTTGTCTGGGAACATGAGCTCGTAGAATATTCTATCAGGTCGCATGGGGAACACGGGGCTTTGCGGATTTCAGCAGCAGATCTCTTTCCAGATGAGACACCACTGACCTGGAGTATGCAGAAGTTGCGAAAGGGGAAATGGAAAGGAAGCAGGGCAATAAATAAGTAATTGAGTAAATCCTGTCTGGCTGATAGCGCTCTGGCTCTGTTCAAACTGCGTAAATTTACTCTTTCCTGGAGTGAACAAGACCCAGAGGAACTTTGAGGTAAATTTAACCATCGGGCGTCCGCATTATCTGACGACAATAGGGATGAGAAAGAGGAGATGGAGACGTGATTTGGTTATTTTACAGTCACTTTAGTTTGGAAGTGACACGCTGATGTACTGTAATAGTCTATCAGTGAAGCAGTAGGAGACGAAAACACTTATATTCTCGGTGAGGTTTTCTTTGTGTGTGTGTGAGAGACTGCATGGAGCAAGTGCACGTCTTTCTGTGTGTGTGTGTGCTGAAGCCTGCTGTGTTGTATAATGTGTCCCGAAGTGCAACCAGTTCACGGATGTAGATCAGTAAGCGATCCACTCACTTTTCTGCTTTCCCTATTTTCATCTCAAGCCCACACACACAAACACACATGTCCAACCGATACTGCCGGTGACAGAGGGTGTACAGCGAAAGCACGTGTGCACGCTGTTACCCCTCGAGCGTGTACGTGTAACCGCTTCCTCGTTCTTTGTGCGAGTTTGTCAAAGTCTGAATACATTTCACACTTGCTTGGGGTCTGTGTTCGGTGTAGCCTGCGGCGCAGCATGTGTGCAGGAGGGAAAGGCTGCGTGTTTGGCCCTGGAGTGTGTACCTGTGACTTCCTGTGGCTGATATATACTCTTAGCGACACTCAGCTCCTTCCAGCGCCTCTTATTTTATCTGTCTTTTTTTTTCCCTCATCCCGCCTTGTTTCTTATTCACAGTGACTCAGCTCTTACCATTTTTGCTTCGCTCGGGATATGTAATATTTGTCTCCATAGACTTCCATCCATGGACCACAAGACCCCAGTTCTTCAGGGGGTCAAGATCCTGCTACATACCTTCAAGGTCCTTCACAAGGAAATTCCAATATATCTGTCTGAACTTCTTAAATTATGCACACCCTCCAGTCCTCTGAGGTCCTCCTCATCCACCCAACTTATTGTACAAGACTGTCCACCGGTTTCAGAGCATTTAGTCGATGAAGCCCCAAACTTGCAAGGAACCTCCACCATGCTTCACTGTTGACTAAAAACACTAATTATTGTAGCACTCTCCAGTCCTTTGGTGAACAAACTGCTTTCTGCTACAACCAAATATTTAGAGTTTTGACTCATCAGTCCAGAGCACCTGCTGCCATTTTTCTGCAGCTTAGTTCTTATTTTTTTCGTGCATAGTTGAGTTGCTTTGCCTTGTTTCCATGTCAGAGGGATGGATTTTTGCCTGCAACTCTTCCAGGAAAACCACTTCTGGCCAAACTTCTCCAGACAGTAGATGGGTGAACCTGGGTCCCACTGGTTTCTGCCAGTGCTGAGCTGGGAAATAAGGGGAAATAAGCTTTATGTGTGTTTTTTCATCTGCTGCGGTTTCCTTGGCCGACCACTGCGTCGACGATCCTGCAGAACCCCTGACCCTGTGCAAGTGTGTCCATAAGGATTGATGCTGGCTCGCTTTGCATTTTGTAAATTGATCAAAAATAAACAACATTGTTTCATATTTTTGAAAGCATTTGTAATTTACAGCACACCAGTTGTAAACTGATGTGCTGAGTTGGAGCAATAGAAACATTTCTCAAGTCAGACCTCGGGTCTCCACAGAATAAAACATCAGAGTGAATATCACGGTAATTTTCTCATAACGAATTCCCTGCATTAATTTATAATCAATGATGCAGTGAATTATTGTAATTATAATACAATTACTAGTATCTCATTTTATTGTGTGTGACCTATCCTAAAACCCGCATGCATGCAGGCCAAACTATGTGATAAAATGTTGTCCTATATCAGTTTTCAAAAATGCCCTGAAATGTAAGATGATTGAAGATTATAAGGAAACAAAATAAAGTAACTCGTTGTAGCAATTGATTTTTGTTTTCCCTTCTGTTTTTTCTTTCTTTCTATATTTGTATAGTTTATTTGACTTATGTATTTTGTCTGTAGATGTTCAATTGGATTGATATCATAGGACAGGGATATAGTATAAAGCTTGGGCTTCTATCTAAATTTTTTTTTTTTTTTGGGTTAATGATTAAGATGTTATACTGTGTATTGAATGAAAAGAAAACTTGTGTGCATGTTTTCTTTTGTTTCTTTGCTTCTTTCTGATAAAAGAATGTATCATGTCATTGTGACCTTTTTTTTTTTTTTTTTTTCTGTGTCAGATGTGAGAACTTCCAGGAGGCCTGCATCTGACGTTCAGGGCACTAGCTATAAACTTGGTTGACATTTTATTTTGTTACTTGAACAATAATTGCCAGTAACTGTGGTACAAGAAAACAGATACGGGCCATTTAGCCCTCGGGAAGAATGGAACCTGCCAAAAATATATATTTTCATGACATACTAGATTTCAAAGGAATAACTCGGCTTCCTGCTAATTGCCCCATTTGTTGCCTCCAGATATTGCCATCTCAGTCTATTTACAGTATTTATGCTTGTTACTTTGGGACTTGCGACTCTATAAAACATAATATTGTCCAACAAACATCATTAAAGGTAAGTGGTTGTCATGGAAAGGAGATGTCTGGTGTGCGCAGGCAGCACTACCTCCTATTTATTAAAGAGTTTGAGTTAAACTATGAAAACACCTTTCAACACGAACCCCTGGGATTTGCATACTAGGGGTTTGCTGAGAGCCCTTTTCTCCTATCATGACGCAGTTAATAGGTTTACGGCAGGTATGTGTGAGCTGAGAAGGTTACAAAAGTGAACAAGAAGCCAACTGATGATCAAAAAGAAGGACATAAGGCACACTGTGCGAGCTCTGACCTACAACTTCTAGGTGGCATAGCGCTATAGGGGACACTTGAGTGTTACAAGCTTATTCACTGCTGGGGTCCAATGAACAAGTGCAGTGCATTTCATTTTCAATAAAATATTATACTAGGATAAACTATACACTGGTCAGGTGTAACATTATGACCACCTTCTTAATATTGTGTTTCCCTTGTGCCTCCAAAACAGTTGTAATTCATCGAGAATGGAAATGGCCCTTTGGAGGGTTGTTTGCTTCCTTACTTCCAGATGTACTTCCTCCTTTACTTCCGGGTTTACATCTTTACTTCCGGTTTTCACTTCTTTGCTTACTTTCTCCTTTGTTTCCTTATTTTCTTGTTTACTACTGGGTTAACTTATTTACTTTCACCTTTACTTCCAGGATTACTTCCTTGTGTATGTCCTTACTTTCGGGTTTACTTCCTTGCTTACTTCCGAATTTACTTCCCCCTTTACTTCTGGGTTTACTTTCTTATTTCTGGGTTTACTTTCTTGTTTACTTCCAGGTGTACTTCAGGGGTTCACTTGCAGGTTTACTTCCTCCATTATTCACTTCCTTACATCCTTTTTTACTTCCTCACTTACTTCTGGCTTTCCTTCCGTCCTCCTTTACCTAAGTCAGTATGACTAAAAAGTCACAATTATGAGCTAAGAAGACAAATATATAGGGTGAAATCTATGATTAAAAAAAAAAATCAAAAGTACTATTTAGAGCACTATTCTGGTTACTGTGGTTTTCTTTATAGTAACCCTTTGTCTACTGTGATTTTGTGGACAAGGTTTTACGGTAAAACTGCACCATAATAACACAATAATGTTACTACAGTACATAACTGTAGATTCCACAGCCATGAAGTGTATTTTTTTGAGTGTCTGCATTGTAAAGATTTATGTCTGCTTGTTTCCACTGCCCTGGGGTGTGCTGCTAGTTGACAATCATCAACTCAGCATGGACTTAACAAGCTGCTAAACCTGCAGTGCACACACCACCACTCTTAACCAAGGGGGTGGGGTGACTGGGTTCCACCAGTCAGCACTGACCGAACTGCTTCCATCTGCTAACTTTCATCCTGTAATATGTCCTGGTGCCACGTGTTCCCCAGGTGAATATGGACTAAAATTCAATTGCTCCATGGTCTGTATTAACATCCTGAGCAGTCTGTGGCCATGCAGCTCCATAAACAAGGAACTATGATGCAATGTGTGTTCTGACAAATGTCAATCAGAACCAGCTTTAACATCTTCAGCAATTTGAGAAACCGTAGCACTTCTGCTGGATCAGACCACATTGACCAACTTTTGCTCCCCATTTACATTAATGAGCCTTGGCTCTCCACTTCACCGATTTCTGTTCCTTGGAGAATTTTTGAGAGGGATTGACCACAGCAGACTGTGGTAGTGGTTATTTTATTATACAGGCCTTGTTTGTGTATCAAAAGTATTCTCTTGCATCTGTTTAACTGTGAAAACAATTTTTCTGTACAATCCCCCGCTGCCCTAAAGATATGAATGAACTTAATTGTTTTCTGATTAGCTAATTTTTAAATTTTCAGTTTCAAAAATTAGCTCAATAAACCTCAGATATTAAATTGAATTAATTAGCAGGCAAACTCAATAAAGTGCACAGATATTGAATTTCAGTTTTTCCAGACCGTGCAGTTTTCTTTTGTATTTTGTCAATATGATAAAACACATTACATTTAAAATTGGAAATTAATTGACAGTCAGTTCAAAGTCATCATATAATTCTGCTTCCAGTGTTTTCATTAGTATGTGAAGAAACAACTTAATTTAATGACATTAAAGGTAGATAGCAAGTTCAGTTTTCTTCAAACCTCAAAACGTAAGCGTTTCTTGGCAGTTTCAAGAAATGCGTGCTAGGAAGTCAGATCAGTTCAAAATACCTCAAGGTACTAGAACAGCATACATTACGTCATCATTCTGTGTCTGTCATTTACTTGTGAACATGTTTATTTGTTTTGTTAGGTGCCTTGTTTTCCTGCTTTGTGTCACTCCCTGTGTGTTTCCCCTCATGATTAGTTTCTCCCTGTGTGATTGCCCTGATTTGTTTCACCTGTGTCTTGTCATCCCTTTGCCCTGTGTGTGCGTATATGTAGCCCAGCCTTTCCCTTTGTTCCTGGTTGTGTCGTTTAGTGTCCTTGTTTTGTCTCTGTGTTTCAGTTACCTCAGTTTCCTTCTGTGCTTTTGCCATTTTTGTCATCCTGTCACCTCTGCAGTGTGTGTGTCTTTTTGATTTAGTTTTCATTAAATACCTTTTTGTTGGGAAATCTCCCTCATCTCCCTTTGTCCTGCAATCGGGTCCTGCCACGAAACCTACTATCCCATGTCACATTAAGTATTCTGTTAACTGCTTGGAAAACCCAACCACTCTCTTAACTGTCCAAGTTGATGTTTGTACTGTAGCCATAGTTTCAGCATCGCCACATTTTTCCACTTCCTCAGACATCCAGACAATACGAGCCTTCAGATTCTGATAAAGTCAGTAATTTATTAAAATGTGGTGACTGATTATTGAGTTTAAATATGTATGGTTGACATTATCTCGGTGAGAAGTCATTTAACATCTGCAGCCGACCGTTAAGTTTCTCTCTGCCTGCCTGCATCTACAACACACAAACAACAACCTTTCACTCCCTCTCTCCTTATTTCTTTCTTGATTGACCATGTAGAGGAGCTGGATGTATTTATTATGGGGCTGTCTGGATCTTTGATCTGTCCATCTAAAAAGGCTGCAGTCTGCCCACAACTCTGACTCGCTGTCTGCCTCATGTTTCTGAAGCTCTTCTCTCTATATGTGTGACTTTGTTCGCTTGTGAACCTACATTTGAACTTGTCAGTTCCAGGCATTGTGAGCACATCTCCAGTTAACAAAATACACCAATGATTGTTAGAAACTGTTAACTATATGCACATGTTGTAATTAGTTTATTTTGACAACTGGGGCTATGCAGGTGTTGAAGTTAAGTGTTTGGCTCTGCTGCTCTTGTGGCTGTAAGAATGATAAAGCACTGCTTTGATCCAGACATAACTATTTGATGCACTATGGACTATTAAAGAACCATAAAAAAAAGACATTTATCAGATGAAGATTTCTACTAACTCAACATGTTAATCTGCTTCATGATCGATGATGATTGTAATGACCTTCCCACTAGTGCCATCGTCAGGTCCAGAGATGGATAGTTTTGTGTCATATACACAGCAAAGGTTATACTTGAGTTCTCTTGACACAAGTTAAAGAAAAGACAAAAGAAATACAGTTGCCACAGTGGTGAGACATTTAGAATGTGCAAATATTGTTTAGGTTGTTCAAATGTGCAAAGATGTGTAAATGTCACATTGATATGGTCACATTAATGCACATTATTGCACCTTTTTTTGTGAGGACCTTATACTATGCATATAATATATATTTACTTGTGTTTCTTGTGTTTTGTATTCATTGTAATAGTTTTTATTTCATGTCACTTTTACTTGTATCTTATTTTTATTTTATTTTTTAGCATCTATATTTTTCTTCTTACTAGCGGTTCACAAAATTTCTTTTTTATGTGCAACTGAGCTACAGAACCAAGCAATTTCCCTTGTAGATGAATTTGAGTCTATGTGCAGATGACGCAATGAGATTGGCTGAAGTTAGTGGTCTGACGGCCTGTGGAAAGAAACATTTTTTGAGTTTGGGTCTGATCGATAACAGCTTCACAGTCTTGGACTAGAAAACCAACTTGGTGTCTGTGGGTCAGATACTGAATTTTGAAATACAATAAGCCTCTGTGTCCCCAACAATAGGCCAGAGTGCGGTCTGGAAAGTCAGTTAAAATTGGCGACACTTTCGCATTCAGCAGTCTCACAAATCAATTTCCTCTCGGCCGGGATGCTCATGTTGTAATTTGCATGGCGCGCTTGGAAAGACGAGGGCATCTAGTTTCACATAGCACCAAACATGCTGCTGGAGCATGAGGCAAACATTTTACAGATACATCTAAAGCCATGCATCCAAAGTGACCGCTCCTCAGATTGAAAATGTTAATTAAGGTCACTGAAATTGAGTTTTACCAGCAACTGTGGCCTCACTCTGGCACCGGGACTCGCTTAACGAGTTTAAATGAGGAAAAGCATTAATTTTAATAAATCAACACGATGAAGGACTTCCTGGCTGAACTTCATTAAGCTTCATTTAGCCTGAATAGTGTCTGAATCATAGACTGGATAAATATGGACAATGTGTCGCCAGTTTCTTGCATTGGCCAAACTGACGCCATCTTGTGAGTTTGAAAGCAGACTCTGTGGAGCATGGAGCCACATGGAGCCGTGATATTGATGACCCATCTCCACTTCCTCTAGACTCACTCGTGTTTTTGTTTAATTAATGCTACGCTCTACCTCCACTAGTCACAAGGAAATATTGGATTATATACCGTATATTTTTTAATCAAGGAACTGTTTCTTTTTCTTCTATAGCATCAAATTGCGGACTACAACAAAACTTATACAAACCATTGACACTTGAACATGTGTCAACATTATATTAACTACCTAAAATGACTCAAACCATCCTTGAGTGTATATAACCTATACAGCAGCCAGCCACCAGGGGGAGCTCTACTTGCTTTGCCTTCACTTTTGAGAAGTAGTTCCAAGTCCATATGTATAGTCTCTATGGTCTTAATCAAATCGAATTTACATTTTGTGATACGACCTTCGGCCTATGGAGGAGATGCCCTGGAGGGGACACACTTCTATGCTGTTTCCAATATGAAACAACAAAACCTCAGGGACGGAGGCATTTTAAAGGCTTCAACTGTTAATTGAACCAGAGTTTTAGCATCTGTAATGGCTTCACTTTGCATCATGGAAGCTGTCAGTTAAAAAAACGCATTCCAAAAAGCCGACACAGACAACATAACACCCTCAGTGACACTATCCGCCTCTGAATTTATGCAATTTTATCATTCAGCTGCAACTTGGAAAATCTGTAGGAGATTTATGGTTCCACTGTCATTCTCATTACTATATTTCCCTTAATGGTCTTATTTTATAGAAAGAAGAAACCCAAAAAAACAAAAAAAATAAATAAAGAAAGAAACAGTTCCTTGATTAAAGCTGAAAAAATAGTCAAAGCCCTTTCAAGTACAAGTGGGACGTGTCCAAACATAGATTTTTCACTAAATATGCTGCCCATTCCACATAACAGCTGAGCAAGCCTTTAGGAAACCATATTGGCATTGTTGTCTATAAATAAGATAAGCTTAATTTTTAAGCCTAATTAATCATGGCCCATATTTACAATGGTAGCCAGTGATTCAGAGCTAATATCGCTTTGTTATTTTTATGGGTCGGGAAAACAACCTTGAAGAGAAGAGTGCCCGAGAGCGTCTGCCATTACTTTGATAACTTACATTCAAAAACCACACGTTATAATGCGCCGTGTTTTTTATCTTTCTCATTTCCTTTGCATCGTGATGAAGTCCCAGAGAGCGTCTGGTCTGTGCTGACCTCATTTACATCACAGGAGCTGTTAAATTGGGTACAAATTTGGAGACATCTGCCTGTGTGAGCGCTTTACTACATGGCTTACAGCCTTCAGAAGCAGTGTTGTTCTGTGTCAGGGATCTACTGAGAGAAATAGACCCTCTGTCTACATGCTGGCATCTGGCATTAACAAGCGTCCTGGGTGTAAGGGCTGTTTTCAGACGGAGCACAGAAACATTAAGCACGGACATGAATGCACCTCAGATGCCCTGAAGTAACTCTCTAAATTAGTCTCATTTGCCCACATTAAATATAAAATGAACTGAAGTGGAATCAAATATGTCAAGTGAAGTGGCTGAATGGACATTTAGGTGTTTTACTTTTTCTTTTTTTTGTGGTACTTCATGCTGTGTCATACTTGTCCTCTACTCCTCTGCAACAAAACAACAATTCTATTAAGTGGATTATAACAAACTACACAAATCAGCCACAACATTGAAACCACTGAAAGGAGAAGTAATTAATACAATGCAAATGTGGATATTCTATATTTATATACTCTATACTGTATCTATATACTGAACTGTCATAACATTATGACCATTAACAGAATGGCACTGAAAATCTTGTGACAATACAATGTTCTGCTGGGAAAGTTTTAGACCTGGCATCCATGTGGATTTAGACATGTAGCACCCATCTAGACCAAACCAGACACCCCCACCCAATAGCAGTGACACTCATTGATGGCAGCAGCCATCCCCAGCTGGATGCAGAAGGCCCATGTCCATTCTCTGATGAGCTTTGGAGGCACGAGGGAGACCAACACAATATTAGGAAGGTGGTCATAATGTTGTGCCTGTTCAGTGTAAGTCAATTTTATTTTTAAAAGCACATTTAAAACCAACACAAATGAGGAGCAAAGCATTCAAGAATATACACAGAAATGGTGAACACAAAGACAACAAATAGGAAGAAATTAAAAATAGTAAAACGCATAAAAAAAAGCTGTCTGTCCGACTGCGAAACTGGAGTCATCCGGATCTCTCTAGCCTCGTATGTGGGACAGCAAGAATTGAGTGGTCAGCAGACCTGAGTGACCTCAATGAGTAGTGTGGTTGTAGGAGATCAGAGTATGGGGTTTTATATGCACACACACTCAAGTCCTAAAATCAGTTCTGAAACCTTCTAGGGAGGCCACCCTCACTGTCGAGTTCCATTCAAAAAGATGAGCTTCAGCATTCTGCAGCGGCTGCAAACATGATTCCTCGATGATACTGGCATATTAAACATGAATAACCCTTTGAAAGACAAAAAAAGCAAAACAACTTTAGTTAACAGCCACAAGTTGGAGAAATTGATCTTGATTTGTGCATTTATCTGTATTCACGATTCAAATTCACTGTCCAGGTTTGACTTCCGGTCACAGGGAACACCGGTCTATATGAGAAACCTCACAAGCTTCATTAAGTCCAGTTTTACTCTCACTGAACTTTCTATTTCCCTCACACCTGTTCAGGGAGCATTTCCGCACCAGGCTGGTTTGTTTGGGCACAAAACAAATCAAACTGAGCCCGGTTAGAGAGGATAGTATAGTGTGCTTGCAACTACTCCCAGAGCAGTACATTCACAGTGGGAACACACGGACCAATACGTCCAGTCTAATAATAACATAACCTGGTGCGTCATGGCATGAAATATACATAAAGCAGATTACACATACGCAGAAATCCCCTAGGCTCCCAACAACATGTTCCATTTGATCAACAACAGAAAGTTATTGGTCCTGGTGCTCAACTTCCTGGTTCCTTCCCTAAATCGCCTCCAATCTGCATCCATATGTCCGGTTCCCGACTTCCTGGTTCCACCCTGATCTCCATCCATTCACCCGGTGTCCAAGTGCCGCCAAACGGACCATTTGTCCTCATCAGGAGTGCTGTCTAAAAGCCTTGTTTTCCTGTCATTGGAGGCGGCTTTGTGGTGGGAAGAACAGCTCAGTTTGTCAGTGAAATCTCATTGTTAGTTCCATGTTTTTGTAGTGAGCTTTTTTACCTATTTTGGCTAAGATTCAGAATATCTTCTGTCTTTTATTGGAGCAGAGAGAAAGTTTGTTTGTTTTTATATACCAAATTATTATATCGGTTACCTGGTTCTCTTTATATTACATCCCTTCTACCCCTAGTCAGTGAAATGCCAGTAACTACACTTCACGCTGTGCTCCATTTTTGATTAGATTTTTAACAGATTTTCTGAAATCCAATTCATGACCAATCAGAAAGAATTTTACAAGTGCGTAGTGTTAATGCCCTGTCAGCACAAACCAAACCAATGCTCAATGCAACAATATTATATCAGTAACTAACTGAATTAGGATAAGTGTGAAATCTTAAGGCCATCCGATCTTTGATCTCCTTTAGACAGTCTAACAATGGTATTAATGATTTAGCATCTAGTCTCAGTCTCGTGTAAGGCTGCATGTCATCTGCATAACAATGGAATGACATGTCATACTTCATAAGAATGAGCCCTAAAGGGACCATGTATAGGGAGCTGAGCCCTGAGGGACTCTGACAGAAATCCTTCCGTCAGCCTCTATTTTCCTCAGCACCTTTCTCTTGCAGGCAGGTAGGACCCGAACTACTCCAGAGCAGGAGCTTTAACACCCACACAGTGCTTCAAGGGAAAGATGTGATGGATCCCGTGGTCTACGTTATCAAAGGCAGCTGGGAGATCTAAAAGCAGGAGGATGGTGGAGTCACCTGACAAATAAAACATCATTAAAAACTTTTAGAAGAGCAGACTGGAACACCGCTGAGACACTGTGTGTGTCTAAAACAGATTGTCCGATCTCACAACACCATTTCCTTTTGAAAATATCGGTGAAAACTTGGGCTCTTACATCTGCACTCCGAGCCCTCTCCAACTTCTGACCAGACCGGATTTCTTAATTAATGGATATACTACTGCATAGTTTTATACGAAATTCACTGAAGCAATGCCTCTGTTTGTAATTGCTCTTTAAAAGTGATTTTTTTCAAACTACTGGACCAAATTATAGCAAAGAGAGGAGACGGCATATATTGGAGCAGCTGAGGATTTCAAATGACCAGTGTTTTCCTTTAAAAGTGAAAGGAGCAGAACAGGTTAAAAAGGGCAGCAGGTAATAGTGATGGAAGGTGGACCAGCGGAAGATGGTAAGAAGTGTGGTCGTGTGGTATCATTTCAACCTAAAGTGGAGGAAATTTATAGAGATGTTTGCGGGTGTACATAGCAGGTGTCATATACTGTGCAAAACAACATGCACATACGCAGGTATCACGAAGCTGCATACTCAGAAAGAGCAGATATTAGGCAATGGACTTGTCTTGCAGGTGGGGTTTATGTCTAACTACAAATATGTCTAAGTTATTTCCTCTGATATTAGAAATAAACAGGCAGTCAGCACGACGACTCAGATCTGTCCCAGTTGTACCTGTTTCAGAGGTATTTCCAAGCCCCTACCCGCCACTCCTAGATCCAGGATTGAAAGGAAACACAGCAGGGGCCTAATGAGGGCAGAAACACACCTACCAAAAAAATGAAAAGAAAAAAAAAAAGATGATCTGCCACGGGCTTAACATCCTAACTCTCTGAGTAGTAAAGAGCGCGTGGGAGGCAGGACGGTTTTATTTCTGCACCAGCAATCCTTCAGTCTTTAGACCTTTTCCAAGACAATAAAGATGCCATTCCTTCATAGTTGAGAGAAAAAAAAGAAGTAATCGTCCCAAATGGGAGATGTGGTTTGAGGCAAGGCGTATAACACAATAGACTCAAAATATATTCAGAGAAACAGTCAAGACACATAAAAGAAACATCCCTTTAATTGAACTCTGGAGCTTTTAGTCTAGTTCTTTATTTAGTTCTTCACTCTGATGCAGCTATAACAGGGCAAACTGCCTCTTCATGTTTTCATTCTTATTTTATTTGTTGTTTGGAATCAATGCATACTTTACAATTTTCCTTAGTTTTATGTACAATTTAGCCCTTTAGTCAATAATAAAGCAAAGAATATTAGCAAGAAGTTAAAAATGAAAAGTCAGCTAATAACTATTCTTTTTATATTGTTGTTGCTCTTTCATCCAACTCTGTTGAAATTAGATGTGTTATATGTGGAAGGCATATAACACAAACAAAGATTAACGCGACTGGCAAAAAAGACACGGCACCGATTAGTGCAGACCGATAAAGCTTGAAAACAGCGTAGGCTATGTGCGTAGGTTACGCCATCTGTGTTCCGCAGAGGCATAAACCGCACTTAATTTTTCCTCTGGAGGCTCTTCAGTGCTGGGTTTGGTGGAAATGTTATTGGTTAATCCAACCACCGTTGGCTAATTAGCAAATGTTACCATGCAACTAATATAAAATTATATTACATGGTTGCAATTAGTCTAAATAGCCTCGACACCATGTTAGCATGCTGGAATTAGCCTTTAGCACACGTGCTGAAGGCACAGTTGAAAAAGCATCAAATATCCTCTTGTAGCTTGAACACAATTCATTTGCTGGAAATGCATTTGGTACAGACAGATTTGTACACAGGCTTCTGTGTGGCCTACGTGGAATTTAGCTTATATTGTAAAGCCCTAACCTGGCATAGGCAGATTAAATACAGGCAAAACAAAAAATACCTCTGTGTAACTGTAGCTTACACTGCTTGTAGAACAACCCAAAGTATGTGAGGTTTATTGATTAAGGCATGCTTGACAACTCCTTGTTGGCTATTTAGCTATCAATATCTTTTATTACATACACGATACAAAGCCCAGACCAACTTCTGCGATGGAAAATTACATTTTTATTCTTACTTCTCTCATATATGCTGTCTGTATTTGCTTAAGTGACCTTTTAGCCCACGTGAATTCATAACAAGTTAAAATAAGTTTCAGAATATCTAACATAATGTCTAATTTATTATGAACTTTTGCTGAACTTCTGCTGAAAACCTTTAGTTGTGTCATTTGACTTTGCTTGCGCTTCCTCTTGATCTTCTCACCTCCTGTCTAAGAAGTAAGACTTGGGAGGTGGAGAGCTCATGGAAAGGATGCGCTCACATGTTCTGTATAATCATCATTTTAAGATGTTTGTGCACAGCTATGAAGAGATGTGAATACTGAGGACAGACAGAGTTGTTTCCTGTTGTACACAGAGCTGCTCTCTCCGGCTAAGAATAAACCTTGCTTCGCATATAGAACAACTGACTGGGCAGCCATCATTTGAACAACACTTTATTGAGAAAAACAAGAAGTGCCACTTTCCATCACAAAATATTTGCAGGCAGGCAAACAGTTATGGCTTCCAGGCAAATAAACACAAGCTAGATGGATCAAGCAAAATGTTGCACAATTACTAAGTTTTCAAATGAATGCTGCCGTCACTCCTCAATGGATGGATGTTGACTTGTTTTAATGTCACAAAACTCTATAAGATTGTGTTAGTGCTGAGTTGTGCAACTGTTTGTACTGTCCACATATGGACAGACAAAAAAAAAGAAAAGGTGCTGTATTTGTCCATTGGCTGTACATATGTATATCGGCACAAATACCTCTGGCTATTTACAATGTATGCACTATGGAATGTAGCCTTACATATATTGCATGCCTTTGCATGATTCCAGGCAAAAGACTTGGATAACTTGCTGCGCGGGGAGCTTGTCAGGAAATCTTCAAGTTAATGGTAAACTCAAGAATGTTTTTCTTGATAAAGGGAAAAGTTGGTAAAAGATTGCAGATGGTATTATGTTATGAAGCACAAGAGAAGGAACAACCTGTCCAGCATACAGTAAATTTAACCACAAACCCAAATAGAGCAGCCCATTTTTTTTTATACTGGCGTTTCTGGAGTGACTGCTTAAATACCCATTACCTATCCCGTTTAAAAATTGTTTCATAGTGAAAATTTTGCAATGCAGGAGCAAACAAATGCTTCAAAATAAATCTCTTTTTCAAATGCTGGAGTCGAGTTTATCTTCATGCAGGGCAGCGAGCAAAGTGTGGTCTTCATGATTAATTGATCACAGAGCTTAATTCTGTCCACGGCCAGTTGTAGGCGGAGTCCATCTGCATGTAGAGATTGTGCCCTGAGCGACGGGCAGACGCCAGCTGGCAGAGAATCGTGTGAAGCCCTGGATAGCACCCAGTGCTGGAGAAGGAAAGGCAGGGAGGATGGGAAGACAGGAGGATGGGAGGACGGATGTGGGACAGGCCAGACACTTCTGTGGTTTTGCCGGCATCAATCGCTGTCACATTCATGTGCCACCGTGACCCATTCCTGTCTGTTGTTGTTGATCTACAGTAGGTCTGGCTGAGGCTTGAGGAACTACACATATTCCTATATTTCATGTTCCCCCTGGTACATGGTGATGCAGATAATATGGTTATCAATCTTGTAGATATTAGGTCTTACATGCACCTGACACATATTTCCTGAGGCTGCTTCTCTTTGTGTCATATTAAAGTCATTTTTTCCAGGGCTGTTGAGGTAAACTAAAAGGTTGAGTGAACCCTGCCTCACCCCAGCTACAGTGTCTGGAGGTCACAAGCATGTTATTAAGGAAAAATGAACCATACCAATCTCGCGAAAGCAGCATTTTCCATTTCTGATGTGATCGGAACTGACTGCTGCGCCTTCAAGTCTTGCTATAAGAACATCCCTTTGACAGCATAAGAAGACAATACATTGTCTTCATGTTTATGGATGTCGTGTTTTGTTAGTCTCTGTTGTAAAATATGCCAGTTGATAACGTATTATGTCTCAATTAGACATAACCTGGGATGGTTCTGAATCCATTCCTTTAAATCATGAATTCTTTGCACCTTGTTTTATTCTTTCCATTGCGTGATGACTTTCTTACCCCTTCATTAAGGCGGTATACCTCTCGTTATTTCGAGAGGTATGCAATACTACGGTATACTGTGAGCGTTCAGATAAGGCCGTCGGGAGCAGTGTCAGAGCCAGGGCCGTGCAAGAGTGGGTCCGACGGGACCAGTCTGCTAGTTTGATGCAGCTGCATGCTGTAAGTACAGCAGCCACACTGGGAGAGCTGTCAGAGCTGTCAGTCAACTTAACCTTATTGAATTCATTTAAGATTAATGAAATAATTTGGTCTCACAGCCTTTCGGTGACACGTTAACAAAGAAACCACCCTCAGCACCACTGGAACAGCAGCTTCGCGTGAAACCCATTCACAGCTGTTAACATGTTGTAGACCTCACAGCTCAGTGGAGCCAGAATGATGAGGACGGCTTGTTTAATAAGAGCTGTACTTTTTGCTAAAAGGATAAATAATGTCAGAATCTTATTTGGGAAATCTTAACCAACTGATAATGGAACGCAAGAAGCGAAGGTTAAAGTTCAATGAGGACAATCTGTTCACACATTTAATGCTTTACAGTCAGCACAAGTCTGTTTCTGCCGCTCAGTTATCTTCATCACTTACCCACTCTGTCACAATGATATCATTTCCAATGTCAGCCTCACTACTCTCGTCCTTCAATGATCTGTTTGCCAGCGTTCTCTGAGCCAATCAGTCTAAAGTCTGCCTTCCTTAAACATCTGTCTTTCATGGCATTAGTCTCGCAGCCCTCCTCCTTCACACACCCAAATCATCCTGAGTGTCCGGCCTCAATAAACTTCTTCTCAGGCTTATACGCTCCATCACCAGTGTCTAGACACTTGAAGGTCCTGCCCCAGTGTACTACCTTCATCTGGGAGTCCACACTATGCTGTTGCCTCTCAATGGAGTCTCACAACCTCAATAAAAAGTGATCCTTACTGATTTCCAGCCTTTGCCTAACAAGACACCACAGCGCCTGCTATATATCTTTCTGTATCGTACAGTACAGCAGAGTTTTGAATCTGTTGTTCACTGAGACATTCTTGTGCTGGTGCACCGCAGGCAATGTATTTTACATCAACCAGCAATGGCTTTCTACCAGAGCTGAAAGAGGAGAACAGCCAGTGGTAGCCTAGAGTAACTAGAAGTATGAAAGAGGAAAATACATTACAAATGTACAAATTCACTGTATCTGGCTGTCAGGGAAAGGGAAAGAGAAGAAGATCCTATGAAGCCTTTCAGAGAAATCTCAGCCTCTGCTGAGAGGAAATATTAGATTACAGTAGATACTGTGGCCTCCAAATTCACCAGATCCCAAACTGATCAAGTATCTGTGGGGTGAATCACAGAGGCCCCTTTCCTCAACGCACAGGACCCAAAGACATACACAGTATTAGGAATGTGGTCATAATGTTAAGCCTAACCAGTGTAAATGCAATAATTGCCAGATCCACATCACATTCTTTATGTCCTTGCTCTCTCTTGACACATGCACAGCTTTGAACAACAACCTTGTTTGGAGATGTGATTTGTTTCAGTTCACCCTTCTCAAAAGTACTGTTGAGTTCCACCTCACATGCAGAATCAAACACACTCTCATGCACTCACTCACCCACACACACATACACACACCAAATCAGTTCTCTACAGTAGCTGCTGGGCTTGCATCTTATTTTCTTGAGGTATTGATTTGTTGCCTGGCGCCGTGCCCTGCTCTTCCCTCATCATTATGCCCACTCTGCCCAGAACAGAGTGAAGAGCAGCCAACACTACCACTAGGCTGGTTGGTTGTATCTGCAGCAGATAAACAGGAGCAGATCGATGCACTGTAAACCCAGAAAGGTTGTACCGGAGCAAATGAAAACGTTTCTCTTTCTCTCTCCCCCTGTGTCTCTTTGTACTGGAAATTATCAACTTGTTGGACACCTAAAAACTCTAATATAGCGGTGAGGTAGAGGAGGTTAAATCCATTTCATATCACTTTACCAACCAACTTTGAAACAGCCCAGAGGCAGTCCGCAGAGGCATTAGCTGTTAGACATATTACCCTCTGAATAATTATCCTGCTGTCACCAAGATCCAGTCACAGGGTATTTGTCCTAATCACCGTGTATTTACAGAACCATGCCTGGGAAATACAGTAAAGTGGAATTAGTCTCCGTTTGTGGTAGATTTTGACACAGCAACCATCCACAACGTAATGGGGCCACATAATTAGGTAATGCTGACAGGCTAACCTTCGCTGACAGGGGTTTGGTGATGAATGAAAATAACAAATTTGTTAAGAGTCCTATCGTCCAAACAAACGGAGATGGTCTACTTGGGGTGCAGACCTTAATTAAAAACCCCAGGTGTATTAATGATAGCTTCATTACACTCTTGGGAGGTTCTTCTTTTTTGTGTTCTGTTTCACTTTCATGCCTTGATGGTGCACTTCAGGAAACTTTGTATCATACCGCTGGTGTTTCAGTGTTGTTAGATTATCTGCTGTGAATAAAGGCCCATTGCCTATTTAGTCTGTCTTATAATTCATTCTCTTAAAACACAACCAATTGAACAAAAACAGGCCTAATCCAGTAACAACATTCCAGGACACTCTCAGGAGGCTCATGTCCATTCTCTGATGAGTCACAACTGTTTTGCAGGCACAAGGGAGACCTAGACAATATTAGGAAGGCGTGGTCATAATGTAATGCCTGATTATGCCAAAGGATGGCATTCCGTATTTGTGATAAAAATTCAATGGATAATGAAGATGCATGTGCTGTTTTCTCTCCGTCTTGTCTCACAAATCATTAATCTGAGGATTTGTGGTTGCTAGACTGTAGTTGCCATAAGTTTGATGTTCCCTGCCCGTCTCTTGTTAGTGAAATGACCCATTAGCTATCCGAACATTCTCTCTGAAGTTCTCCTTTCCCTTTGAAGAAAGCTGACACCCTGCAAATGATGGCTCATCTCCATAATGGCTTCCCCCACCTCGCTCCCATAACCCTCTCTGACTCCCCCCCTCCTCCCCCTTGTTCACGGCAGGTAATGAAAGCTACACAAGCAATTGTTTCCTCTCCACCTTTTTCTCGTTTTGATGTTTGCTCAAGGTCAGACTTGGTCTCGTCTTCATTTGTAAGGATAATTAAACCTCTATATTTAATTATTTTTGCCTTTGTTTGTTTTTATGTTATGAAATGCGTCGGCTCTCAAAATGCTAACTAGTAGACGGGAGCAAATGGAGTGATTTTGCAGTTTCATTTCAGCCTTTATGTAAATGAAGCACCCGCTCTAGCAGTTCTGTGACAGCAATGATCAACAAATGAAAAGACCAAACAAATCCACATCTGCCTTTTTCAGTTTTGCATTTTAACCTGCTCACAGAGAAAACATCAGCTGAGACTGATGAAATATTTTGGAGTGATTTCTGTTTTCACCAGATGGAGGACAGCACCGAGGCCGCGACAATTGATTGTGTAGGGAGCGCGAATGACGCAACCGTTTCACCATAAACGCACACATCGCGATGGCACCACGAGGAAGGCTGATAACCAGATGACCAAGGTTCCCCCCCAAATGCAGTGCAGTTTCTCAAAACTTCTAAGGAACGTTTAATAATTTGTGTTGCCTTGTGCAGACATGAGGGGTGAATTCGTTGAGATGTGCAGAGTTCTACAGGCATCAATCAGTGAGCCTGGGATGTGGATGGCACTTCCAAGTAGGTCATGCTTCTTGTCAAACTATAGAAACCCATGCAGCAAACGTGATGTAAGCATGATGTAAATGTGGTACATGTGTATAAGTGTCTCCATATAGCAATATCCGTTTCATTTACTTTGCAGCAATGACGGCTTTTATCAGTAATATAGCTCGTCATGTAAGCATATCATATTCACACATAAAAAAAAGGATTTACTAGTTTATAATTAGTAGCTCTGTCTGACTATGGTGTCGTGTAGAGGGTGGTGGACATTGGACAAACTAAAGGTGGACTCATTATGTGCCTTTCTTCTTAGTGCTGCCTCCCCAGCACACCACCACAGGTACTTACAGGTCTGAACCATCTTTACACACTCTCCGCTGATGGTTCCAGACTTCAAGTGGAACCTGGACCTTTCGGAAATCCACTAACATCTCTGTGATTTTAGCTATATTAATGAGAAGGTGTTTTGCTTCGCGCCGTAATGCTATACCCGATTGGTACGCAGTACATAATGACTTTTTATTTGGCACAACATTACTATAACACTGCTATATGTCAATCCAGAAAACATTCGCAAAGAAATCACACTTCAAATCTAACGTGCAAATCTACTGGTAGCACTAGAGGACATATCTGTGGTTATTAAAATCATTGTGTTTCATTTTCTCTCTTTATTGTATGGTGGTAGACCGGTGGCATATCCAGATAAACGCGAACATTTCCGGAACTGCTACAAAGAATTGTAATTTCTCACATTAAAAACCACTGTGGGTACATTTTGAACCTTCAAAGCCCTGATGTACTATTGTAAGACATAACGTCACACAGAAGAAGCTTAAAAACTACACAGTGAATGTTTTCAAAAATTGGGTTTCTTTGATCTGAACGCCGGACAGCGTGCAGGTAAGGGCCTACATATAAGTAGAATTTCTATTGAAGGTGCAGCAACACTGTATATCAGCATGCACAGATACTGGAATAATGGAATAACTTTACTGCAAGAACAAGCTGTACAGTGGCAATGCATTTTTGTACTTCCCTCAGAGGCCTTTCGACCTCCTCTCAGTCTGCTCGCTGGATTCTGGTGAATACCAGTGTTTCTAAAATGTATTCTACAGCCCATCTTAAAGCTGCAGCCTTGAACAGAATACGATTGAACCGGATAATAGGTCAAACCTCTGCATGCTGAATTACAGTGTGCAAGGAGGATGGATTTGTTAGAGTGACATATTATACCTGCTCAGTAACTCGTTACAGTGGGGTACAATGGTGGTTATTTGCAGCAATTTGAGAAGCACCAAGGGCAAAATGATTTCTCCATGCAGCCATACATTCATTGCATGTATATGAGCTTAATGCTTCAGTTTGCAGCATTTCAGAGATTTGCTTCTGATCAGTTCTGACATTTAAGGGGGCTGGACACATGCAGCTGCATGGGAGGCACTCACTGGGCCACTGGTCACATAGTAAATGCACATTCAATGTCGTAGGCGTGCCTATGGGAGACAACACAGCATGAATTCATAAATGGACATGTGTGTCAGTACAAGATCAGAGCAAAGATCAAACATCCAGCTCCTGATGTTTCTGGACAATGTCGGAGAGAGACGAGAGCGGGGAGTGTGCCAATACGAGAGGCAGATGGGCTGAACGAGACAAAGCAACATTCGTGCAGGCAGCCTGGGGAGGCCAAGCCCTGCAGGTCTTAAACACAGACCTTCGGTGGTCTTCAATCACGCACTGAGCCATCAAAGGCCCTCTGCACAGATGCAGCAATGTGAACGCTGTGCATGGCTCTGAGCAAGTACACATCATAGAGCTGCACTACAAATAAAATTACAAGTCACAGTTCAAAGGACGTTGGAACCCCTGCACTTTTGCCCTGAATACCACAAAATGCCCCCCTCTCACTATGTGTTTCCATTCAGACATCAAGGAGATAGAGCAAAAAAAAAGCAAATACAAAGAGAAAATAATAGAAGGTTACATTTGTAACCACCGTTCTCTGAGTAGATAACAGAGACGGTGGACTTTTGAAGGTCTCTGTTGAGTTAGGTTTCAGACCATATAATGCCTCTCAAAATCTGTGGGTTCACCGGCAGTGACAGACAACTTAAAAGGTAGACAATTAAGATTTTGTCCATTAATGGTGCTATATAGCAATGTTTTACTGAGCGAGTCTCATGCTGTTAACATCTCAGCATGTGCACGTGCTCAGATATTCTTGCCGACAGTAACTGTCAACAATAGCATGTCATCAAAAATTGCAATAACATGACAAATGCTAAGAATACCACTTTTAAAAGGCAAACAAAGATGGAAAAAATGGGGTCCACCCAAAACACACTGCAGAGCAAAAATGGGCCGGTAAATGTTTTATGAGGAAGGAGGATTGAGCATCTTTAGGTCAGATGCACAGAAGACAAATCTGGGCTCAATATTCATGAATTAAGAGTTTAAATTCATTAGGCATCTTTCACAGTTGCTGATTTGTTGTACAGTAATAAGCTTTATGTGATAATGCAGCTGTAAATTGTAAGTATAATATGTTTATTGAAATGTTGTGCTTGAGTGGTTTAATACCACTAGTATCTACACTAGATGTGAAATCTTCCTGTGTTGCTGTGTGCTTTGGATGTGACATTTCTACATCCTCTACAAGGAGTTCTCAAGACGCTTCTTGAATCCAATGTTTCTGTGATGGGCGGGCTCTTGAAACTTCAAAGACGTCCTCAAACATTTACCTGTGCTTGTGATTTGCATACACAATTTATTTTGAGCTTTCTAAATTAAAAATTGACTGTGGGCTATGCAAATCAAGGTGTCCCGAAACAATCCGAAACTCTAAGGAAACTTCTGGTGGCAGGCAGGCATAAAAACAAAAGACCAGATTCTGAGAAGCTCATTTTGTCTCCTGGTAGAGGTATTATCATCTGGTTAATAAATTATGAGTGCACTTTGAATTAAATCAGTTAGTTACATTCTGTTATTATGCTGGCAGGCAGGGAGCTCAGAGTTTTGGGAAGGCTTGGAAAAGTTATGGAAAAGTGTCTCTTGCAAAATTAAGAGCAAATGTTATACAATGGAAATGGGGACAAAAGTAGAAACATAGCTGAGCTTGTGCTAAATGTAGCAACTATGAATAAAGGTCGTGGACTCGCGGCTGAATTGAATTGAATTCAGATTGCAGATAAATGCATTTATTCGTTTAAGAGAGCAATCTTCAGGGAGCCCCTAACTATAAACAGCAGCTAGCTTTTAATGTTCCTTTTTTTGTGCTGTTTTAGACACCTGAGTGTCATACACAAAAATGGTCTTGGTAATGAAAATGCCCTGAGTAATGCAGAGTAAAGCTTCACAGATCCACCAATGGGCTTAAGAGATAAAGGGGCATCTGCACTGTTACAATGTAAAAATCCGATTTAAAGTCAACCTAAAGATATTCTTTCACTGGTGTTTTACAGTGTATTTATTCAGGAGTTTTCCATCTCTCTCTTTTTTCTTTTCTTTTTTTTTTTTTTTCAGGATGCATGACAAATTTCTGTTTGTTGATAGCAAATGAGTTCCATCTCCAGCTTGTTCACCACGTGAATTAATTTTCATATGTCTGCATGAGAATACATTTCCGCCTCACACTTAAAGTTGTGTTTCATTTTCCCCTGTTCATTGAGGAAAAATTATTTGTTGTGTGTTTGTTTCTGAAAAATCGGAAGCGAAGCATCAAGACTTCGTAATAACATTTGTATTTGTCTGGTGGTTTTTAACGTGAGAAAGCAAAAGAAATCAAACTAAATAAAACAGGCAGGATACAAGAAGCCAGACTGCACTTTCAGTGTATTTATAAAATTGAATACAAATGATGCAAAGAGCATAATGGGATGGAAAGTGAGTGGAGAGTAGATAAAAGGCTGGCCTCTTAGAAATTAATAAACGAAACCAGTAAAATCATACTTTTCTTGAAGGAAAAGCAATATTAATCCTTACCTCTCTCAGCTGAACACTGTCTTTATGCCTTAAATTTGTAATGTAAAGACATATTCACTTTCTATTAAAATCAGACAGTTTCTGAAACTGCCTGTTTGCTGAGCAAACACAGTATTGTGACTCTTTATGTTATCACATTTTGGGCCATTTGGTAGAGTAACATACTGGGGTGTTCTAATTAAAGGATAAGAAACAAAAAACCCAACTAATATCTGTGTTATTCCTTATTTACTTCCAAAATATATTGGGTGCTCCACCCTCTCCATGGGACTTGGGCCATACTAAATTACACATCACATAAATAGTTCTTCAAGAATGATTTGTGCCATTTTAGGCAGTTAATATAACATTGATTCATGTTCAAAAGTCCATTTTTCTGATGCAGACTCTGGACATACCGCACAGACTCTGGCTTCAAATTCGCAGGATGGCGTCAACCGTATAGCCATCATTAATCACACTTTTCTTTATATCTGTCTTAAATGTAACTGGAACTGGTTCTCCAGGTTTGTATTATTCTCATCAATATCTGAGCTGCTCAGAAAGCTCTCCTTCCAGTTCATGATTCAGTTCACATCAACAATAAATGCACATAACTTTATTCTTTTTGAGAGAACCATCTGGCAGGACTTTGAAGCTGAACTTGCTGTTCAAAAGACTTGTCTTTATCCATCTCTGCTCTTGCTTTCTTCTTCTTTTGCTTCTTTCACAATTTTCCAGACTATTTTGACATTAAAGGTTAAACATCTGATCGTTACTGGCTTCTGCAGCGTCAAATGATTTATTATGGCAGTACTTCAGATTATGCTTTGTGACACACAACACTTTGGGCCAGGGTAAACAAAAAAAAGACAAAATCTAGATAAAGGGAATTTGTGTTAAATCCCTAAATCACATCATATGTAAAGGAAGAATGTTAAACTTACAACATGGTCCCCTAAAGCCTTTTCTTTATTCCATATCTTAATGTAGACACAGATTTGCAGTGTGCATTATTTGGATCAATATCCCACAAGTGGTTTCCTGGATCAGATGATTAGCTAGACTGCACTCTGGCCATTTTCTTCAGTCTTACTTGTCTGAGTGCTAAATGTTGATTGATGGCTCTACTAAGTGCAGCACTAATCACCCTAAAAGGATTAACCTGTATCTTTGCTTCTTCAGAGATGTTTGCACTTCATAGTCATGACACTGATTGCAGCTGGACGCCCGACGCCGTTTTGACATTTTGAAATAAAATGTTTCCTCTCCGCCGAGTGTGCCCGGCTATTGTCATCGCCATCCAGTTAACAAATCAAGGATAACGCATCCATCTAATCTAATACATCAAAATTACCCTTGTGCACATGACTGGAAGTGTCCTGTATATGTTAGGATTAGTTGTGACTCAAGTTCAATCCATCCTGTGTCAAGAGATAAATCTGACTCGATGGGTTGATTGCAGGTCTGACACAATCCAGGAAGCACGGTACTCAGTGCAGCAACTTATCGATTGTGGATTGATTTGATCGAGATGAATCTGTCCTTTGTCTTGACAACAAACATGCAAGCCATTGTTATTGTGAGGTGTGCTGACACAGTCACTGACACATTTCCAGGACTGAGGAATTCAGACTCTGTCTTGTTATCGTCACCTTTAACAGCAATGTAGTAGTGAACGTACAAGTCCGTTTTCAGTAGAAGGAGCAATGCAATTATAATATAAATTTGTCTATGAGGTATTTTGAGATAATAAGCACCCCTCAGAAATTTCTGCATAAGAAATAGCTGATTTATAGCTATTCAGCTGCTGACTTGTTTTGCCATTGTTTGTGTTTGTGCCTACTGTGGATAATTTGTTGGAAATCTGTGGCTTAAAACATACATTAAGAAAGTCATTACTTTCTTAATGTATTACATGATATCAGCATTGTAAAGCAGCTAAAACTGTGTTGGCAGCACACACACTACATCTCAATGTGCAGATGCCATATAGCTCTCACAGAGGCCCATAAACAGCCTCTCTCTGTATCAGCAGCATTCAGTGCCTTCCTGCATGAGAATATTTGAGCATTGCATTCTGAAGAGCCCAGGGCAGTATTGACTGTACCCTGTACTTTCCACAGCTAAAGAAAATCATCTTTAATATAAAGTAAGTAATATCTATCTTGCAGTCTCCCAAGTACAGATAATACTTCACAACCAGGAGAGACAGCAAATATTGAGGACAGATTAAATAATTACTGTGTGTTCAATTACACCGCAGACTGAGATATCTGACCTGCACCTTGGGAAAAGGGTGACTTTTTTTTTTTCGTGATATAAGGTTTCATTGGTATGATGCGACTTCCTGCTGTGATTCGAAACCCCTTGCAGCAAAGCCTGAGGGTGAAGCATGTTAGGATCCATCCCCTAACTCGTATTAAACACTGTTGTCTTGTTAAACATTGATCTTTATGGGGAGAACCCACAGGGCACAGCTGTAATGGTAATCCATTACGTGTAATGGCAATACACCATCCGGAAACAACAGCATGCGGTGCTTTGTGAAAAATAATTTCCTTTCCTCGTTACAGCAACAGAAAAGCGGAGGTTGATCTACTCAGGTGTGTTTTTGCTGAATATGCAATCTGGTATTGCAACAAAAAAAACTTGAAGCTGCACATTGAGCGACCCGCCAGGGATTTGCCCAGCATAAACTTTTTCTACTGTTGGCTGCCGAGCTACCCGGTTACTGAGCAGATGGGATTGAATGCGACTCTCGTTTATGGGCGCCTCAGTAATGAATGAAGAATGAGAGTTTAACAACAAGGCAAACAACTACAAAATGTTCACAGCTGAACATTTTGTAGTTGGCTTAATAAAATTACACATTAAAACGGGTTTGAAAACTAATTTAGACTCCCATTCAGCAGATGATGCAGATGCTACCATAACAGATGTCTTAACGAAGTTGCACACAACTCAACTTTCAATTAATGCTATGAAGGGGGCATTTGAGGGCCCCTGGCCATCATCGATGCCACTTCAACCATACGCCATGGTGTGGCTAACAACAATATCCCTTTTAGTTTTTCTTAATATTTGGTTGTGCATGCATATCAGGTTAGGCTCCTAAGCTTGGTCAGTGCTCACTGGTCGCTGAGTAAGCTAGACAGTCAGCCTGGTTAAGCGCAGTCCAACTGAAAAATGACCAGCAGGCTAAGTTTGACCCACAACACCTCAAGAAAGTTTAACAGTGAGTTCCAGCATCCTGGTGTCACCACCCTCCATGCCACCACGGGATAACCCCATTTTCCCAGCCTTAAGTTACTTTTAACTACAGAGTAATTAACCAAGAAGCCAATACTTAACTGAACCAGGACAACGGTCTTGAGGTTCGCCCCGTACATGTGGACCCAATCAAAACCCAAAAACAACAACCTCTTACCCATGGGTCCGACCGAAATGTAGCAGCTACTAAAACTACTCAGCTAGCATTAACTTTAGCATACTCCGAAGCAAGTATTTCCTCCTTAGCCAAAGACACTCACTTGGTCGCTCTGCTGCCAAGGACATGTTGTTTACTGTATCCCTCTGGCTTCTCCACGTATGTCCAGCTCGCACAGAGCAATAGTGGATTCTGCCAAATACACGGCATCCCATTTCCACAGGCCGCACACGGACACTCCACCCTCACTGCCCGGCTTCACATCATAAGTAGGCCCTATAATAAAGCTTATCCTGCTAGCCTCTATGCTCCACATCTCTCTCCACTTATACTTCCTCTAGCAACTGTTCTCCCATCTAACCCTTGCTTAGCCTGCGTCAGTGTGTTTCCATTACTCCTAGAAATGCGCAAAACCTAAATATCATAATAAAAAACTGGTAATGGACATGTCCACATTTTGAAAAAAAGGAAGGGTGTTATTTATTTGCAGTTTGCAAAACTTCAAAAACGGTCCATTGCTGTCATATTCTGGTCCTGTATTGTATCAAGAGTTAATGTAGTATATTATTGAATTCTTCTAGTACCTCCTTGTACCTTCATCCCACAAACTCCTCTGTAACATTTCTTTCATGTCACATTCAGTCTTGTTTATCCCTTTTGCACATTTTACTGATATCTAAAATCAATCCTGCATCATATCAAAGAGTGCTTCAAGGAAAGGTGAAGCCACCTGTCCAAAAGATAAAGCCGAACCTGAAGTGTACCTTTCAGTACTATAATGATCCAAACCACACTAGCAAATCCCCCAACAAATGCTTCAAGTATTCAAGTACCTCAAGGTTGGGGTTTATTTGAATGACCTTGTCTTGAGTGTAACAGGACAAAGGGAGGACACAAATGCATGACAGTCATGGAACAGGGCGGGATACATAATGAAAAGTAAGTTCAATAAAGCTACTTACGAGGCAAATGGGAAGTGGCACTGCAGAAAATGAGGCAGGGTTGGTCCAAACTGAACACCATCCAACTAAAATGAAGCCAAAAATAGAAGGAACCAGGGAAAACTAGGAATCATGCATTGCCTTGCCAGGAACAGCGACAGGCACATCCAGGATAGCAGAACAGACGACGTGACAAGAGGAAAGGCAGAGCTATATATATATATAGACGCACAATGGGCTGATGGGATAACAAGAAACAGGTGAAACTAATGAGCTAAGAATCGCACAGTCAAAAGACAAGGCAAGGCAGGCAAGAGCAATCACCATGGTAGGAAAAAGACAGGAATTAGAACACACCAAAAGACACAGGGTAAGGGATGACCTGCAAAATATAACAGGGGACAACGAACTAAACACTCCACAAATAATGAAACATAACAGACAAAGATTCCATACATCATGACATGCCTTGTCCAAGCACAGATTTGATTTCCACTGAAATGGGTTATGATGGGTGGTAATGAAGAAAAACCTCAACCATCTTGCAACTAATAGAGTTTAACGTGAAGCGGAGGTCAAAATTTTGACCAAGTTGATGCCAAGTTATCGTATTTCTGCTGAAGGCGCAATTCAGTCACATCTATTGATGTTTTAAGTATCCTTATCGGTAGGCACTGTTCTATAGATGTATATAGATTGACAGACTAGATATGGTGTTGGGTAGAAGGTGGTGGACATTGTTCATAATGATCCGGCTTTTGTTCAAGGTCCTTGCATCTGCCACCAATGTCAGAGACTCCAGCTCTGCCATAACACAGAGCCCGTCTTCTGTATCACTTTGAAAGTGCCCTTCTTCTTAGAGCCGCTTCCCCAGCACACCACAGTGTAGAAGGGGACACTGGCAGTTGTGAAGTAGAACATGTCCAGCAGCTTCTGGCAGATATAAACGGCCTTAGCCTCCTGATGAAACTGAGATGGCTCTGACCTTTTGGTACACTGTGTGTATGTTAGCCATCCAGTCCAGTGTGTGATCCAGCTGTAGACCCAGGTACTTATAGGTCTGAACCACCTCTACACACTCCTCATTGATGGTTTTGGACTGCAGGGAAATCCACAACCATCTTCTTGGTTTTAGCTCTTGTTCATCCCAGTGACAGAATTGCTGCTTTACAAGATTTCTCTAGTATGCACTTGTTGTTTCACATCCCATGCAAACGATTTAGCATTGTATTCCTCCAGCATTAGAATTACTTTAGTATAAGCCCCTATATTGCGTAGAACCAGATAAACACGGCGGTAATTAAATACAGAAAAAATTAACTTGTTCCTGATCTCATTCCTCAAATTGACCTCATAATTGGACAGGACACTGCTGATCTCATCAGTAATCAAATAACACCTCATTCAAAGCAATTTGTTCAGACAAGCTGATTTGTATTGGAAACAAGTGAAGTTTTTCACATCACTGGCAGAAATCCGCTGCTTGTTTTCATTAGGTCAATGGAGATTTTAAGACTGAATAAGAAACTAATTACTGCGCTTGATTAAATGATTTGAGTGAAAGTGTCCTTGGAATGTGCAGGGGTGGACATGCTGTCATTAACCCTTTGTAAGCTCTTTCAGTACAATACAAACTATAGAATCACTTCAAACGTCACCAATGGTGGAAGCAAAGCAGAGAATTCAACTTTTCAGACTTCTAAACCAAAAGTGTAATTTATTTTTGCATTAGACTGAATGGTTACTGTAAAGCTGCTATGATAAGATAAGACTTTATTGATCCCCTAGGGGGAAATTTAGGTAGCAAGACCGTGCAAATAATGCATGTTAAAATAGAATGAGGTAAGATATAAAAGTATAAATAATATATTAAAGGCGCTGACATATTTAAAATGTTACACCCGCAAAGACAAGTCATGAGCAGGAAGCAGGAAATCTCTTTTTATATCTGCGTGTCCTTTTCAGCATTTTGACATTGTCGTTTTGGCTCGTCCTTCCCTCCTCTCCTACTTTAATTTCACTTCTTCAGCCAAATGCTTGTCTTTCTCTGCCTGTAACCGCAACACAACCACACCAGTGAGGGGAAGTGCACACCAGCTCTCACTTCACTTCCTGCTGTCTGTTTCAGAGCAATTAAGGCCTGCAAAGGGTTTTAATTTCAGATGGGAAATTGAATTCTGTCAAGATATGATCTGCATTAGGATGTGTTCAGAACTTGGTGCTATGTATATGTGTGTACGTGCGTGACGGGGGGTACAAAACACAGGCCGTTTTATCACAGTTTGACAGGATGGGATCAATAAGGAGATACTGGGATATATTCATTGATAATAGCATCTTAATGAGAAAGCCTGGAGAAGCTCAGAGAAGTGACATCACAGTTTAAGGGCAGCGGCTTTAAGAATATTAGATGGCTAATATAGCAATGTCACTTAGATAACAAGGCCATTAAATAAAACTGATCCAAAAACTTATGATTTAAAGAAATATTACATCTGTAAGAGCATCCGCATATGTGTTGCCTAGCCCTACAATCACAATTTAATGCATTCAGTTTTGCCCATCGTTCAGTTATGTTCGAAGCACACATCCAAAAGTTAGAAGGCCAGTGCATCAATGCAGAGAAGTAACTTCATCAAAGATACAGACTTTGATAAATAAAGGACAAAAGACTCTCTGAGACGACTCTCTTTTGACAAGACATTCTCTCGTGTCTCAAACGTCGTGTAGAGTCTCTAAACCACTTCTCAGGAGGCACGCAGGATGCTTAGGCTGCGCTAAGACATACCAATGTTTGACAGTAGATGTTAGGGATGGGGAAGATGGTCTTATTTGCAGAATCACAGAGTTTTGTGGCTATAACAGAAGGGTGTGTACAAGGAGACGCACAGGAAAATACACAGTGTATCAGATCCATAGGGAAACAGAACTGACGGCATCTTATCTAAGGAGAAGAACTCTTCTTCTTCAGAGACACGCGA
Source organism: Mugil cephalus (assembly GCF_022458985.1). Classification (NCBI taxonomy): domain Eukaryota; kingdom Metazoa; phylum Chordata; class Actinopteri; order Mugiliformes; family Mugilidae; genus Mugil; species Mugil cephalus. The sequence continues at coordinate 22,410,592 of NC_061774.1, read as the reverse complement.
CATTGTCTGGTTTGCATCCTTGTCATACTTGAGCAGCATAATGAGGTCAGTCACACCTCTAATCTTTGAAGAATAGGTTGAACACAAAAGAAGACCAAGCAGTCCTGAGGTGATGAGACATTCCTCCACAGCTACCTGACCTCAACCTTAATTAACATGTGTAGAACAGACAAAGGCTGAGAAAATGAAACATTCCTAACTCTTGTCAGAATATTGTCAGGCCATTCTGGGATGCTTGAGCAAACAAGTACTTAAATACAATACAGTATAATGGAGACTGGTAAATCAATTTACATTGTTTTGAGATTTGACTTTTCCCTGCAATTGTTACACAGATATCATTATTTGTAATATTTTTATTCATGTGCCTCATACCCATAGGCTACAAGGGGCACATGGCTAACCAGCTGCTACCCCTTCACTCTCTGCTGCATTGATCTCATGCTTCTGGTCAGTTTCATTTTTGAGAAGGTGTCGTGTTCTGAATGTGATTTTGGTTGAGACTCTTGTTATTTCAGGACTCGTGTGGGCTTTTCTGTGAGCTGACCAGTGTAGACTGATTATCATTAATATAAAGCACATTTCTTTGGATATTTTTAGACAGCACAGTTACTCCCAAGTGGTTGACCCCAAAGCCATTAAATATTCAAATTTAATTAGGTAGTGATTAATCATAATATGTGTACCAATTACTGCCATGTCACTGAAGTCAGCTGGCTGCTGCAGTCTAGTAAACTGGATTACTGTGGGATTCAAACTTACCTTGTAAAAACAACAATGTGGCAACTGTATTTTGTCTTTTGCAATATACTGTATATTTGATCGATTCAATCACACATAGTTCTTAATTTCATCCAATTTTCCTTTGACTGTTGGAGGAGATGCAGTATGTTCTGAGTTAGTATCTATTTACTGCACATCAAAAATCAAAAAGGCCTGTCTTCCTTTGTTTTTGGTCTTTTATCATTTATTTTCACTTAAATAAGCCTATAAATGTTTGCCAACGTCTGTCAGTATGTAAAAAGCGCACACTTTAATATCTCAGTTTCTACATAGTTTAAATATCTTAATTGAGCCTGTAAAATGCTTTGTAGCCCAATCACCTCATCAGTCATGGAGCCGTGTTCATCCTACGCCAAGAAATATTTGAAATGACTCTGAGAAATTATAAAAACTCATAAATAGTGAAAATTAAACTAGTCTTACTGTTATTTTAGTATTTATCATTAGCATCATCAACATTAGCATGCTAGCCATAATAACTTAGTAGTAACTGACGTATGTGAAGTTATGTGTCAGTTAAACTTGTCTATCTACATGGACATAAATTACATGCACACATGGGTTTCACAGTATATATGACGGTAGCTGCTATTTTTCTTTCTTTAGTCTAGATCACTAGCTAGCATAAGGTTAGCATTAGGCTTGGTTAACTTCTAACTTTCGGCATCCATTTTTCAGTAATTCATTTTTGAGATCAAGGTACACATTAATGATGGTAGGACTTATTTTTCCTGTATAGAATCTTAACAAATCTCAGACAGACATTGATATTTACCTCACATAATAGGGATAGATCAGTTGACATCCAGTTCTTCCTTTTAATCTTCTGCTCCATAACTTTCTCTGTTTTCGTTCACTAGGGAAACGTTTTTCCCCTTTCCCAATCCTGTGCTGCAGCCATAGGCTGAGTGAACACTGTGACATATTTAAACTTTTCAACTTTATTCTCTGTTATTACCACTTCTCTATGGAGGAATATTGGTTAGATGTATCTAATATGGCGTCCACTAAACACGTGACCAGCTCAGAACCTATCAGCATAGAGGGATAGCTCAGACGGTCCATTCCCTAGTTGGCAAGACTCTCTCTAATATACGACTCTGCCATAATCACAACAACAGCATCTTAGCAGCTCATAGCTATTGTTCCAACAGTTTTGGAGTTGTATATTTCGAAGAACAGTCATGATTAACATGACCTGGTGATAAACATGATTTTGTTGCGTTTCATGAGATGAAGGTTTTTAATCGGAAGCAGTAATGTGAAAATTTTAAGCACTGCAAAGAAACTGCGCTGGATTTACTGTATGCTTCCATTTTCATGTAAATCTATCGATTATTTATCACTATAATGCAAATGCACTCAATAATAGTTAAACCCCATGAGGGTTTAATTGCATGACAATCAAAAGATGATTCTCGAAAGATGCTCTCAGGAATCATATGGTAATGTAGTAATGTTCTGAGCACTGGTCATAGTTGAGGTATTATTAAGTAAAACAAGTAAAAAAAAAAAAAAAGAAAAGAAAAACTGAAAACACTTACTCCCACACAGCTGACTGTAAATCTGCAGCTGGTTATTGATTAAAACCGATGACTCACCAGTTATCTTACCAGATATTATGTGAATTTTTTATGCTCGGTTCTGTCTCACAGGGAGAAACTATCAGTAAGAGTGGAGTCAGACAAAAAGATGTGTAGGGACAGAGAGTTGAACGCTTGCTTTGTATTTTCCACTGGTTTCTAATACAGGCCTTTTAGAATTTAAATTCACAAAACTGATGCTGAGTCATAAACCCTCTGATTCTTGTTTTGGCAGCCAACTGTTCTCACGCACGCCTTTGTGTGTCCCCTCATTCCTATCGATCCACCTTGATCTCCTGTTCATTCCCAATCATTTCCATTCCAAGCCTTGCTTACTCAGTATTCTCATCATGGTGACAGCTGCCCTGACATTTGATTAAATCCCCAATAAACACCATTTTTAGAGTGTGTGCGATCCTACACAATTGTCATCAGAATTCTGGTGGCTCATGCCGTTGCCCCCTGCCTCTCCCAAAATCCAGACAAATGGTAAATATAACCTTTAGTGGTTCAGACAAGCTGTCACACAGACATACGTTTACAGCCACTGGAATACAGTCAAATATTGTTTCCAAAAAGGAGCACTCAAACCTCCTTTCAGTGGCTGAGCTATATTAATTTCTAGACCTGCTGGCGATGTTTAATGCATCAGGCGTCAGGTTGGCCTGGTGGTTAGGGAGCCCCATAATTAGACAGTATCCGGTTTGATCCACGATGTATGGAGATACAATAAGGACTGGAGTTTTGCAGTCCAAACTTTGAGATGCTGTACACAAGCGGTAATTGCTTGTCTCTTCTCTAAATGTGGATATTTATATTTAGACTGACTGTGGATCACTCCGGTACAAAGCAAAACTCGAGAGAAAAGAGAGTGAAAAAGGTGGTAGTTGTCACAGAAAAACTTTGCAACTTGGACATTCATTAAGCCTCTAAAGTCATAAATTATATAATATACCCAAGGTAAACATGGAATTGCCAGCCTAGAATAATCCAGTCAAAGACATACAGGTATTCAGATCTAAAACCAATTTAGAATCACCAATTAATCCACAAATTAATCACTCCCTGTGGGGAGAACATGGAAATTCCACATGTTGCATGCTATTAGTGTTCTATCCATTTTGATGTTATAATGTTCTAAAGTAACAATTAACACAAAAATTATACATATACGTAAGCACATGTGAGATGCCCATGTTACAGGTGCAACCATGTCATGATGCTACTTGGTGATCGATACAACAAGATGCCAAATCTTACCTCATTTGTCTAATGTTGACAAACTATATCAGTATGCTACTATGGATGATACGCTTCTTAACCCCTTAAGACCAAAAAATCCATCCGCAGATTTAAAAAAAAAAAAAAGCTTCTTTTGACTTTACTTGCGTAACTCACCAATGGACAAAATGTCTGAACACTGGGAAATTGTGCTTTCTGGAAACAAAAAGCTGCCATTACAGCCGTGACTGCCAGCGATCAGTTCAGTTTTGAAGGGTTAAAAATGTAAAAAGTTCCCTTGCATGCATCTACTCAAAAGCCTGCAATGTAAAATATGTTTCTGAAGTCATACAGAAAATGGTTTCAGAATTGCACCGTCTTTGAGAGAAAAAAAAGTTTTTAAAGCCCTGGCTTTGAAGCCTCTCATAACTTTGGGCGGTGGGCTGCATAATTGAAGTTTTTAAATGTATTTTTCATGGTTCTTGATCTGCGGCCCTTCGAAGCCTATGGACAGCCCATTTACGCAGAGCGCTGACAGTCGGTTTGACTATGGACGATCATTTCCCATTACCTCAAACCTTTTTATTGAACAGACCGGGGAGGGAGGCAAAAGACCCTTTAGTCCACCTCCCTAACCCTCACTACATAGTTACCAGGAGTCAGTTTGTGATTCTACTTGATTACCAGTGAAGCAATGAAACACCAGCATGTGCTCCTCTATACATTCTCCACACAGACAAACCATAATGCCTCTTAAAATACACTGGTATTTGGATATTTTCAACTTCAACAGTATATTACATACAGATATGCATTCACATGTAACTGTAATTATTGTGAGAAGCAGCATTCATACCAGTAGATATAAAGCAAGGTATACCAGAATCAGCCTGTACTCACTCTTCTTATGGAATTAAAACCATTCAAAATTTACTTTTTTTTCTTCCTGTTTGATTAGAAGAAACTTAAAAAAAAAGTCCAAATTCTTGTACTGCTAGGCACCATCATCCATTGCTTTTGCAGCTGACAGTTAGTGCAAAATCCAGGTTCTGGTTACCTAGGTAACCCTGTTCTATACAACCTACAAATAATTCAGAGTGAAAGAAGTCACGGTCAGTGTGTCCTGGCAGTAAAGTGCAGGTTTTCTCAAACATCACCACATCTCTGCTGGTTTCTTTGTGTGTCTCTCCTCATGCCCTACCAAGAGAAACCCTACCATTGTGAGACATTCTTTAGCTGCTCTTCACACCAGTAACGACGAGGTCTCCATTCGCCTCGGGCGGAGTTGGTTTTTCGTGCTCATTGGGAAATGAAATAAAACGATCGCCTGTTAAGCCCAACACCTGTGTCAAGATTCTCTTCAGCATGATACCAGTAGTGGCAGTAGCACAGCATGCTGTAAAGGTTTCACAGACAATTAGGCTTTAACTGAGAGACTGTTTTTCATTAAAGCTTGCAACGATTCATACACATTCATATATATATATATGCAGTATATATATTACTAGATACAACATCAAACATACATAACAGACAAGGCTGCAGTTGCCTTTGGCTGCCTTCATTGATCCTCCCCTGGCAGGCTGTAGCTGTCTCGGGAGTCTCTCCCATCAGCATGCTGATGTTAGCAATTAGCCCAAAGTGCAGTTCAACCTCAAAGAGATGCTATAGTGGCTGGAGCCTTTTAGTATTTTTTTTTTTTTTTAATTTTTGAATTCATACATGTTATTTATTTAGTCTGTATCTTAGTGAAACCCCCAGCTGTCAGACAGCACTATGAAGACAATACTGAATAGATTTGCCATGAAATTTGGTGCATACCTTTATGTTCTGCTCAGGATGAATTGTTAAATGGTAGGAAACGGTAACAAGGTTATTGTGAGTATCTTAGCATGCTGAAAACCCTTGAAAGCAAACAAGATTGAACACATGTCAGTAATTAACGCAGACTGCATAAAAATCAATTCAGAGACAAACTCAATCTACCTGGCTGTATTATGGGAGGACATGTTCAACCAAGAGCACACTGAGCTACACTGCTTCCCAACCTCGAGAGCATTCACTGCTGCACAGGGCTGGACTTACAAATAAACACAGGGTTGGGGATTACATGGGGAATCTAAGGGCCATGCCACCTTTGGAAGATTGTTCCCTGAAGCCTATCATGGCGACTCACAGGACGCCTATATAATAAGAAACAGGAAGGAGGAATTCCATTCACTCTATCCCCAAACTGCCACCCATCCCTCCTACAATTTTCTTTCTCACTTCTCGTCATCTGCTCGCTGCTGGGTTCCCAGCTCTCAGCTCAGAGGCCAAAATGTTTGCCGAGAAGAGGCAGAGGCACAACAATGAACAGCACACTCCCAACAGCATACTTAACAGCATCAGCTGGAAGTCAAGAGCAGGGGAGTGGGGGAGAGAAGCATGAGACAGAGAGTTGGGGGGGGGGGGTAAAGGGGTAGGGAGGAAGAGGAAACATGATTGCAGAGACCTCGGAGGATGCACAAACTGTGTCTCATACCTCAATGCTGGAGAAGGGGAAAATGGAAACATCCTTGCAGGCCCCTGTAGGAGCAACAACACAAACTTTATCACTTTGATATGAAGCAAGGTGAATGAGGGGAAGAGGGAAAAGGAAAGAAATGCAGCGGCAGACCTTGCCATTAGCGTAAAGCCAGAACAAAGGGAGCAAACAGGCATTTCCTGCCGCTTCTCCGCAACAACAATAACACAAACTTTTTGATTATTCTGAGAGGCAGAGTCAGCGAGACACAAAGGAAACAATGGCTTTAAACCTCTTGAAAATTTAGCCGCAAACGCCTGACTGAACCTTATCTTCAGTCTAAAGCCTTGTGAAGACTCTTTGAGAGCACAGCGCTGTGGAATGGGCGATAATTTAGCTTCCTTGCTATATCTGAATCATTTCATTCCAGGTATTTTAGAAGAAATGTATCGAGGTTTAGAGATCGATTTTTAAGATTTATATGAAATAAAGAGCGTGCGCAGGCTTGCCCTGAGCGGCGCAGATGTGGATTCGAACGGGTTGTTTGTGCTTATGAGTTCTTCTCATTGTTATTTCAGATGTGCGGCACAGGCTCTCTGCTGCTCAATTCAGACTCCAAACAAGTGTTTTAGGGATTGGGGAGAAGTAAAGATGAAGGCTGAATGGTGGAAGAAGACGGGAGAGAAAGCTAGTGGAAGGAAACAGATTGGTAAAGAAAACGGGGAACTTGAAGGGGAGCATTTCTACTTTTATTCGACACTTTCATTTCTCCAACTACCAATTATCTTTCCTAGCTTGCATTATTTTAGATTATTTCTGATGTTTGGAAGCTGCAGTCTTCAAATATACATTATATAAGAGTTCAGTATGCCCTAAATCAACGCCATTCCCAGCTGAGCCCAGTTCATGATAGACACATAATTTTTTCACAGAGGAAGCTGAACTTCGCAAATACAGCAAATACTTAAACTCCAAGTTCCTTATTCACATTTGTGTTTAGCTTTCAGCTGCCTTTAAAGAACTTCCAGTTTATAATAATAAAAGCCTTTACAGGAAAGAAACGTCTTTTTGAGTTGCATGACAGCCATGTCAATTTCATGTTTTCATGTCAGAATGTTTAATGATGTGAGCGCTGTTTCCTGTTTCTTCTTCTGTCTGAACTGTAGAAATGGGATTTCGTTCGCCTTCTTCAACCCCCACAAGTGATGAACATTGCAAACTCCTTGACTGCTGGGAAGTGCTGCTTTTCCACTATGGAAGAATCCACGGTTTGGGGGAAGCATCAGTGGTTCTGGTTATGTTAAAACTCTCTTTAACGGCTTCTTACTTACTTAGACTTTTAAATTCCCAGAGGAACATAGGCTATCGACGAAACGCCTTCATTCATTTCGGTCTTGGGCTTCATTTGGGCTCCTCCAAATGTTGCAAAGACGGCCCTTCTTTCTTCATCTCCTGTTCTGTGATTCTTCTCCAGGTGATTGTCGGTCTGCCTCTCTTCTTCCTTCCCTGTGAGTTCCATGTCAGCGCCTGTTTCGTAATTGATTTCTTTCTCCTGAGTGTGACCTATCCACTTTCATTTCCTCCTCCGGATTTGAATTTCTATTGTGACTTGTTTGCTGAGTTCCCAGAGATTGGTGTTAGAGATGTTGCTGGGCCAGTATTTTCTCAAGAGGCATCTGAGGCACCGGTTAATGACGGTTTGCCATTGAGTCTAACAGCAGAGTGGTCTTCACGTTTGAGATGAAGATTTGTAGCTTGGTCCTGAGTGACGGTCCTGGCTTGGACGTCATCCTCCGTACCACCTTCCACAGAAATAGAAATGATGCTCCCAAGGTATGCGAGGCTGTTTACAACTTCTAATGAGTTATGGTCCATGATTGTGGGTGTGTTGTTCTTGCTGAACACATTGCTTTGGGTTTTGATGAGTTTATTTTGAGCCCGAGCAGAGAAGCAGTTTCCTCCAGTTTTCGTGATTTTTCCTGCATCTGTTGATGTGTGTGAGCCAGTAGTGCCAGGTCATCAACAAAATCCAGATCTTCCAGCTGCTCTGTCAGGCTCAACTGGATGCCGGTTCGTCTGTTGCTGGTTGTTCCTCTTCACCCTCATTAGTGCCAGTAGGAGAAAAGGAAAATGTGAAAGACCAGGCACATTCCCCGTTCCACACCTCAAAACGTCAAAAGGAACTCATTCTAAAAAAATCTTCTGGATTTAGCACCTTCATTGAAGAGGATCTTGACGGTCTCCTCCCTATGGGGTAGGTTGGCCCATTATCAGTAGTTTAGTTTGATATTTGCTGGTATCCCATTGCGGGCCCTTAATTTCCACAGCATTTCCCTATCCACGCTGTCAAAGGCTTTTTCAAAATCTGTGAAATTCACATAGTCGGAAGAGCTCCATTCAATGGATGGTTCGATAATAATTCTAAGGGCTGCAATTTGGTCTCCACAGGATCTGTTGTTCCTGGAGCCAGCCTGGTTTTCCCTCAGTTTCTCATCGACCCTCTCCTGGAGCCTTTCCAGCAGGATGTAGTTGAGCACCTTCCCAGGTGTTGAAAGGAGCATTATTCCTCTGTAGTTTTTTCGCCCTCTGAGGTCTCCTTTCTCCTTTCCATTTCCTTTCTATTTCTCCTCCAAGGGGGCATGGTTTGAAGATTTACACTGATGTTGAAAGCCACATACAGTAAGTCATTTTATCCCTCGTTTATTTCAGAGCAGCAGATGTTGGAGAGTTTCATCCTCATTTCAGTCAGTCACTGGACATAGCAGCTCCACTGGACTTTCATATTTCAATATTGCAATTTTATGTATTTTTAATTTATATCTTTCAAAGACGCAATGTGTATCATAAACTTGAAATAGAAAAATACTTTATTCATCTCCTGGGGGAAAATTTGGATATCCAGTTGATTGTACAAAAGCATACACAAACATCAACATAACATAACAAAATTAACATAAAATAATAACAGAATTAAGAGCAGTGCAAATGGAAGACTGGTAATATATATGAGACTGTATTAACATGCATGTTAATGTGCACATTTTACATTTTTACAAGGGAGCATTTAGCATTTAATCAGTGTCGTTGTACAGTCTGATGGCTGTGGGGACAAAGGACCTCCTGAACCTTTTAGTCCTGCAGCATAGTGAGAGAAGCCTCCCACCTTTGCTCCTTTTCTGCCTCCAGGATGTCATGAAGGTGGTGTCTGATGTAAACTTGCTCGTACAGAAAACCAGACCTGAAGTCGTAATGGAATAATTAATAATCAACAGTTATCAAGTCTATTCAGAAACATATCAGGAGATGGAAAACCATTGGACTAAACAATCCCTGGAGTTTTTTAAACATAATCGAGGAACTTATTTATTAGTGTTGCTGATGTTTTGTCTGTTTTACTTCTTCTTCTTGTTCTGTATGGGAAATTACTCTTGTCTATTTTTTATATACACAGATCAGGCATAACATAATGACCATGGCAGGTGAAACTGAATAACTGAATAACACAATCTTCTGACAATTCAGTGTTCTGCTGAGAATCTTTTGGACCTGCCATTCCTGTGGATGTTACTTAGCAATGTGCAACCCACCTACACCAACAGCTCCACTGGACCAGCACCCCATAGCAATGACACTCTTTGAAGGCAACAGCCATCCTCAGCAGGATGCAGCCTGACACAGACACACACAAAAACAGTTAAAGAACAACTAAAAAAAAAAAAAAAAACATGAAAAACACCACAAGGTATTGACTTGGCCTCCAAACTCATTAGATCCCAAACTGATCAAGTTTCCACCCTTACACCTTTATGCTCATTTTCACATTTGGACATCTGCAATATGTTTTTTCCATAAACGTGAATGCACTTGAATGAAATCTGTGAGGAAAACACATCTCACCACATAAGTGCTTTTGGCAAACCACCAGTGCATGGTAGAACAAACATCCATGTTCTAATCCGTGTTATACCATGGAATAAAATAACATTTCACATCAAACATGTTCTGATGGCGTCATTTCTATTCATTTTAAGCTTTTAAAATGGGTCAGGCTATGTCAAGGGTAGGTGGTGCAGCATTAACAGGCAGCATGAAATTACGGAAAATATAAAAATGCTGCAAACACTGTATCTAGTTCTTATGATGGGACCTTCAATGATGACTGACACATTATACATATTATTTATTTGGACTAAAAATCAGCAACTTGCAGTGTAATTTAACATACATATATATTTAAACACATAATCTTTATGTGGTGTGATTTTCTCACCATTCCATGGTCAGACAGTTGTGGTATTTTGCACAAGGGCAATCTCTCTATCATCTTTAAACTTCTTGACGACTGAATTATTATTTTAAGAGGAGGAGAAATTTTCAAACTTTTAGACTTTAAATAGGGCTGACATACCCCCATATGTTTGGACAGGGTGAAAGAGCGGGAGAAAAATCTGTTATGTATTAAGAGTGCATGGCAGAGGTAGATGTGAAAGGCACATGATGAGATTTGCTGTCCTCGAGCTTTGGGGAGCAGAACATAACACGCGTGAGGGTATATGCTGCAGAGACACACGAGGAGGTGTGTTTGTTCTCTTGTTACTTACAATAATGCGAGAGGTTAGAAACAAGACAACGCCGGAGGAGAAAGGTGTTGTTTGGAACAAACACAAACAGACGTGTAGTCACAAAGAGAATGAGGACACGGGTGCAAGAACAGAGAAATATAACCATACAAATAAGTAATTATCTAACTGGCTTTGTGAAATTTGTTTTTGTGGGAAATATAATAAAAGCGTAACAAAACCTCCAGGCAATCTGTTCTTCCTCAGTCCTGCGTGGCTCATTACAATGACTCATTGAGTGCCTTTCATATGTCTTTCTGAATGAGCGAGTCACACATCGGAGCGTCTGTTACAAAGTTTGACACCAGAAGTTGAACCTTTCATGGTATTAACAAAGTCAAACAAGTAGGCCAAATGTCAGGAAGGTGTGTTTTATCTAACGTCAGCCTGTCAGATGGTGGACCTCAAAAAAAAAGTCAGAGTGAGGATTTACAAAGCAAGAAAGTTCTGAGCTGGAAACTTTTTCTTTCTTTTTTTGTTGCAAGAAATGTGACGGACAATAATTGATAACCCTCACCCTTGAAAGTATTCTTTAAGTAGTTTCTGTATATGTTCATATGTTACCCAAAACAAACCGATACTAATGCCACCAGAAAATGCCGGGTCAGGCTCCCACCACCTATCTTGAGTGAATTAGGTCCTGTTCACACCTTGCATTAAGATCCGATCACAAGTGGCCATCTTTAGGTATGTGTGCTCAGAGCTGGCATTGAAAAGCATCTCCAGATCCCATCCCATCTGGTTGTAAATAATCCCTGAATCCAATCATGTTAAACACTTTCATTAGTAAATTCTTACTTAGATTTATTTATTTTTCAGTTAATTAACAGCTAGAAGGGTAGGATATTTTGAAAGACTCTGCTTACTACTGAGCAACATCACTAAAAATAAGTTTTAATTGATTTTAAACACATATATAACCCAATCCATCTCATCCTCAAAAGGGAGCCATAGTATCAACTATGATTGTCCAGCTAGCTTTGCATTTGCATTAACGTGTAACAAGAATCCCCCAAATAAAGATGAACTCAATGTTATTTCAGTCACGATTTAGTCTAAACCATAATGTTACCCAGACTGAAACTGATGATGCATTACATATTAATCATATCTGATAAGAAGAGTGCGTTATTGATTGTCTTGCTCCAATCCTTTCTTCTAATCGCCAAAGCCAAACCAAAGTTGTGTACGACTAGCTTCAAGTGAGTGTTTTTGATTATTCGGTTTTGGTAGTGACAGTGTTTGCCTCAAGCTTCCCTTTGTTTCGCCTCCAGTTGGGATCGCAATGTCACAGTGCCCTGTCTGGAATACTGTCATTGATCCAGTATGACAATCCCTTTGGTTATTCCTGTAATTATGTGGAGGGGGTAGGAGGGGCTTCCATGCATTATAACATTTCTTTTCAGAGCCTAATGTACTTAAACTTCTCAAGTCTTCGGTTCATCAGCTGTAACCCTTCAGGTAAAATATTGATATCAGGGAAATGTTAATTTCTAATACAAGGGAGAGGGCTTCAAAAACTGAACAAGCATCACTTAAGATGCTTTTTCCTTTTCAAGCAATCATTTATAACAGCAGTATTTATTTATTTATTTATTTTCTGAATGAATGAGGCAAAATTCCGCTGCTATAGGGTCGAACCTGCTGAGTGTAGGCAGTCCTTAATGCGTTCACATTACCAAAGAACAGCGGACACATTCAAACATATACAGTCCAGACAACATCCACTTATGGTCAGAGATCAGATCTCTCAAATGCAATCTCAATGCGTCCTGTGAGCGTTCACACCGATCTTTAACGCCATCGGATTGCCCCGATCGGATCATGATGCAAGATCTGAACAGGCCCTTTGAGAGGATTCAATGCACCTTTTACTTAGAGCTCACTTTACACGATTTCTCTCTTATCCATCGTGACAGTACATTTCAGTGATATTATCTTTCCTACTCGTTAGCTGCAGTCTCAGACATCTAAAACTCTCTTGCTTGGGAGGCTGAAAAGTCTGTTGCCGTCGGCCTCACAATTCAACTGCCAATGTGTGTCACATTGGTGCCATTTAACCAACGACGTCCTTTGGTTTGTTGAGACAAACAAGCACTTTTCCCTTTAAGGGGAAAAAACAACAAAACAACAATAGCACATGCATGTTCTCGCACTAAAAAATAAATTAATTAAGAAGCGTATCGCATAAATACTACATCAGTGGTTCAGTACACCACCGGGACACTGGTTGCATCAATCCCTGGAGTGTGAATTTCCTATTTTGCACAAACAGCGTATTACGCAGCTAAAAGCAGCACTAATCTGCAAGTTGTTAAATTTAGTCAACTGAAACTGTTTTTTTTAAAGTTCAAGATAATGTCTTCGGTGTGCAACTTTAGCATTTCAGTGTTTACTGGCCTGAAGGATTATGTGTGCTTTAAACTTAAGTCCTGAATCTGTTGTTTCCAAACCTCTTTAATCTATGGCACCCATTCTCATTTTTTGCTCTACTTACAGTGACAGCTCTTTCAATCTCTTCGCGTTATCACAAATTGCCTGGCGTGACTGTGACAACTGAGCTACCGTGTGTGTGCAGGGCGGGGGCATCTCTGAGCATTTTGTTTTCTTTTAGCGATTTTGATATGTGTAGCTTATTTCATCTAGCCTTAAATTCTTTTCAGAATGTGAGTCTGGTAACGCTCCATTTGGATTTCATTACGGGCGGTGATTTAACTGATACAGAGAAGAAGAATATTCTCCACGCGTTTGGATTGTCCTCCAACCTATCATAGCCATTTTGTTGGAAACTAATTTAACTTAACGATGCTCAGTTGACGACTGTTACCTTATTACTGTTCCTCTTCCGTGCGCCAAAGCCAAATGATTCGACCAATCAGTTTCCAATGGAGCGACGCAAGAGCAATTCTCCACCCCACCTTAACATTTCGGGCTAATTTCTAGTCTATATTTCACTTTTTGTTTGAAGCCGCACCTTAATTTATGCAAATAGATTTATTGGCAGACAGGTCGTGAGACAAATGGATGGAGGGAGGAAAAGCGTCGAAGGGAATCAATGAAAAGAAGTCGAGGGGATTTGGAATGAAAACTTATTGAAAGGTTGAGGAGGGGAAAAAAAGACTGAGAAGAACAGGGAGCCAGAGAGACGACACAATTTTAAAGTAAGTACAGAAAATAGAATGATATCGGGTGTGGTCTAGTTCCTGAATTAAAGTTCTAATAACTTTATTTGAAGTTATTGCATTTTTCCTGACACAGTGAAACAAACGGATAATGCTTATGCATCCTTTCACTATGAAAACATCCTGTCTGTGTACGTATCGGCCATTTTGGTCGTTGTATCTGAGCCAGTCCAGTGTATTTTCACCAGTATTTAGACAGGAGCATTATTTTGAGAAAACTGGGTTTAGGAACATTAGGGAAAAACATCCAGCTCCCTTTCCCCAATCTCTCCCTCCTCCTGCCCTCATCAATCCTCATTCTGTCTCCTCTGACTCCATAACTCTTTCCATCCTTTCACCAAACCGCTGTCTTTTCTCAGCCTGGCCGTGATTAACTGAAAAACAACCACGGCTTTTTTGTTGATTCAGCATGGTGCGTGTGTGTGTGTGTGTGTGTGTCTGTGTGTCTGTGTGCTTCCATCCCTAATACAACACTTTCCTCTGCAGTCAATGACTATATTGATTGGATGGAGCAGCAATAGAAAGGTATGTGCCTGAGGTCATGATTTGAATTCCTGTTCCTAACTTACACATTTTGCATAATTTGCACACACACACACACACACACACACACACACACACACACACAATTAATAATTTATTTTCATCATGTGTCCCCATTAATTGTTAATGGGGACACATGATGAAAATAAATCTGAATCCAGTCAAGACAAATTTTGTTTTTTTCTAGGAATCCACTTTGGATTTGGGCAGCAGAGATTCTGCCTATGACTTATTCATCAATTGGGGGAGTTTTCATGTAGATGTGATTTTTTAATTTATTTCATTATGATGAATAGTTTGAAATAAAATGGCAGGATTTTCCAATTAGATTGCCCCACGGATGTTTCGTTATCTCTCATCTCTCATAATTACCATCTCTCCGTGTTCCCTCCTTCTCTCTCCTGGTTGAACTTTTCTTTTCAGTCTCTCCCCTCTCTTTCTCTGCACCCTTCTTTTTTCTTCTCCGTCCAGTCCCACTTCTCTTCTTCTTGTTCTTGTATTTTTTTCGTCTCTCATATATCTCCCCATATCATCGTCAGCAAAGAGTTCAAACTTTCAAGTTTTCCATCTGTGCCTCAATCCTCAACACTGCATTGAGCTTCTCCCCTTACACTTCCACACTTCTGCCCTATATGACACCCGTCGCAAACGGGCTTGCAAATTTGCACGTGTGTGCACGCCTTGCGACATCAGCAAAGGCAACAGCCTCCTTTTTTGCCCCCTCCCTCACTCCTCACTTATATAAATTAAAAACATTAATCAGATTAAGGCTGGAGTGTCAGGTGTGGCGTCAGGCCAGCAACTCCATTTTCTTTCCCAAGCAAAGCCGAGAGATTGCAAGATGGATGGAGAGAATGAGAGGAGGGGGTAAAAAAAAATCACTTCAAAGGGCAGGAGTAGAATTAGAGGAGTGAAGAGTGTGACCCTCTGCTACATGTTATCCAGGCCTGTAAGCCTCCCTGATGCATCGCGAGTACTGGTGCACAATAGGACCACGCTCTGTCGTATGATCTCAGACATAAGAGACTGAGAACCAGTTGCCCGGAAACTGAACCTTAGCTAAAAAGATAAGCATGTCTGTAGGAGATAACGTGATTTAAACCTTCCTATCGTGTTCGTTTTGGCTAACACTCATGATGTTCCTGGTCAAATGTGACCGGGAACATTGGTTTTGATTGTAAATCCACAATGATACATACATTATCACCAAATGCTGTGTTAGATGTGTTTACCAGCTTCAGCTCTCGTGAAAATGACAAGGTGTATTTGCCATGTATGTCCTTGTAGGCCCAATTTACTTAGGAAAAACAGAGCATATAGATAATACGTTGACCACAAGAAGTTATCAGGTGAAACATACTGTGCTATCTATCAGAGAGCACTTCATCCCTATGCTTACCAAGGTCACAGTTTGAAACCATTTAATTTTGTTTTAAATAGTTGCACATTTGACCGGGAACATTGTGTTAGCTGAAACGAACACGCTTAGTCATCGTGCTGCTGCAGAATGAACCGTGAACCATTTATATATCAGAGCTGGTAGGATGTGGGAAAGGAATGTGTTTGGGTAAGACTACAACTAGTGTATAACATAGAGCTCAAACACATTCATTTTTAATGACTGGTCGACACCATGGGTGTATACAGGTTGAATAAAACACACAAAATTTAATTAAAAAAAATAGAAAATCCAGATTTATTCTATGTCTTCTGAAGCCATGCGAGAACAACGTCATTGAATCTTATGACAAATGAATTAAATTAACTGCATTTTTTCTTAAGAGAGAAAAACTGTAAAACAATCAGATTTGACCGAACAAAATTAAATGGAGAAAAAACAACACAACTCAGCTGTATTCACACTTTTATTCATTTTGCCATTCTGGATTCTTCAGAACTCACGTAAAACCACACATGAATGTTGTGGCCCTGCTGCGTTTGCACTTGGTATTTACATGTGGCGTAACACGTCCTTTGTGTTTGCACCTGGTATTAAAATGTGTTTTCGTTATCTCGATTGCGGCCACAGTTTGATCAGACCTCAGTGTGTAAATTAGCTAGGCGTGACTATCCCACTTGTGATCTGGTGCATCCACAGTCGAGGAAAGCGACGCTGTTGTACGCCAACGTCACTGCCGCTGCTGGTAGCTGTTGCTGCACTAACTTGAGAAAGAAAGGAAAATATGAGGTTTGTTAATTGTCCATCCCGTGGGGTTGAGGTTTGTTATTCAGTATGTGGGTCACTCTGCCCAGGCTGCTAAGATCTAATCAAGCCTCCTTATGCGCTCTGACTGATCTGACTGCATTCCAGGCACATATTCTGCATTAACGTGTGTTTTCCCCTTATCTAGACAATTTATCCAGCAATAATCCAAATTAATCCAATTATCCAAAGGTGCTATAGTGTGATCTTAGTACACAACTTCACCCTCACACATACAGTATACACACATGGGGAGAAAGGGGATTTAAGTGACTTTGAGCGCGATATGGTTGTTGGTGCCAGACGGGCTGATCTGAGTATTTCAGAAACTGCTGATCTACTGGGATTTTCACGCACAACCATCTTTAGGGTTTACAGAGAATGGTCCAAAAAAGAGAAAGTATCCAGTGAGCAGCAGTTGTGTGGACGAAAATGTCTTGTTGTTGATGTGGGAGGTCAGAGGAGAATGGGCAGACTGGTTGGAGATGATAGAAAGGCAACAGAAACTCAAATAACCATTCATTACAACCAAGGAATGTAGAATACCATCTCTGAACACACGTCCAACCTTGAAGAAGATGGGCTACAGCAGCAGAAGACCACACCGGGTGTCACTCCTGTCGGCTAAGAACAGGAAACTACAGTTGGCACAGACTCACCAAAATTGGACAATAGACAATTGGAAAAATGTTGCCTGGACTGACGAATCTCGATTTCGGATGGCAGGGTCAGAATTTGGTGTAAACAACATGAAAGCATGGACCTATCCTGCCTTGTATCAACAGTTCAGGCTGGTGGTAGTGGTGCAATGGTGTGGGGGATATTTCCTTGGCACACTCTGGGCCCCTTAGTACAAACTGAGCATGGTTTAAATGCCACAGCCTACCTGAGTATTGTTGCTGACCATTTCCATCCCTTTATGACCACAGTGTACCATCTTCTGACGGCTACTTCCAGCAGGATAATGCACCATGTCACAAAGCTCATATCATCTCAAACTGGTTTCTGGAACATGACGATGAGTTCACTGTAGTCCAATGGCCTCCACAGTCACCAGATCTCAATCCAATAGAGGAACCTTTGGGATGTGGTGGAATGGGAGATTCTCATCATAGATGTGCAGCTGACAAATCTGCATCAACTGCGTGATGCTGTCATGACAATATGGACCAACAATCTCTGAATGTTTCCAAAACCTTGTTGAAAGTATGCCACCAAGAATTAAGGCAGCTCGGAAAGCAAGAGGGGGTCCAACCTTTTACTAGCCTGGTGTATCCGTCCGGTGACTATACAGTGCGTGTGTTGGGTCATGTGATGAGCTTGCTTGATATAGGCCATGAGAGAAAAAGAATGCTAGTACTGTTAGTGGAGGTTCATGGTGTGTTCACATCATCAGAGAGAGCGACAAGCTACACCACATTTTCAGTGGTAGCCAGTAATATGTAGAGACACTCGCTGCTACATGTCAGGCGAAGGCTTGGTGATGCATCAATAAATCATATGCCTTTCTTCACCTGCTGCAGTGTTATATACTGCATACAGTCAATCCCTTATTCCAAACCTCACCATCGACCTAGCTGCAGCTTTCAGCACTATATATAAGTTGTGGATTTTTATTTATTTAAAAATATTGCTTTCAGGTCATCCTCAGAGAAGGTGGATTAAAAGAAGATTTTCTTGCACTGTCCCACAACACTGTCCTGTACTCTACTGCCAGCAAAGTGTAAATCCTACATGGAATGGATGGCCCTAGTCTTAGTCCTCCATTCCTCGACATCTGCCTTCCTATGGCTGTTTCTGTGTCTCTCCATCACCTCTTACACACTCGTACATGCACACCTGATCACTCCAATAAGGAAGAAGGATTTGAGTGCAGCGAGTCGGACAGAATTACAAAGGGCCTCTGTGGGGAGAAAATGAGGTTGTGTATTTTAGAACTGAGAAAGCCAGTGGTAGTTTCAGGGCTAGATTTGAAATGAAGCGGAAGTGCACGCGGCAGTGAGGTCGAAGTTAATGTAACTAATAAAAACTCAACTCAGTAGTGGATGTGAACTCATGGGAGAAATGTAAGACTAACGTAACACAATAATAGTCTTTTAGAGAAAGATAGAGATGAACATAACTGGCTGACATTTCATTGATTTTCAGATAGAAAATAAATAACTGCAACTCCTGCAGTCGTCGTTCAAATTAGGCTTTCCTCAAATGTTAATGTACTGTTAGTTTGTATTCCATGAACAGAAATAAATGCTAATTGTGGCATTTGAGAAAGTCTGGACAACAGTATGCTTGCAAACTGACCAACTTCATCGACTCGTCTGCTCATAACTGACCGATTAAGAACTTAAAAGCAGGTCAAGAAATGTCGTTCTGAATCTTAAACCAATGGCAATTCAGACACACTTTCCGCAGCAATATTGGATTCATACCAATTCACCAACAGCTCAAAGAACATGAAAATCAATTAGTGCAAGCACTAAAATATGCAGCACTGCACAGCAAATCAGGACATCTATCCATGAGCTGAATCTTTAATCCTTATACCCGGGTCATGCAGAAAGACAAGAATCCCAAGTCATACTTCAAATGAATGGTAGGACAATGGCAAAGTCCTGACCTTAATCCAGCAGAAATGTGAAAGGACTTAAAGCAAACAGTTCTTGTGAGACATCTCAGAACTAATGGAGCTAAAATTCCTCCCAGCCACCGAAGACGACTGATTAGCAATTATTGAAAACATTTAGTTTTGACTTTCTGAATGTGGTCTTTGTCCCAGTTTACATCAGTTTCTTTGGTTTGGTTCTCTTTGTCTACTTTTGGGATTTTTATGAAGAAATTCCAAAGAGTTTCAGCTTAAGTCTGAATAAGACAAATGTTTTGGTGTTGTGGGAGATACCCAACCGTATCTTAGTTCTTGGAGTCATCATCGACCTACTTTTTTTTTTTTTTTTACCTGGATAAAGAAGGAAGCACGGAGCAACTGTAGTGTCTTCAACACAATCAAGCCTGTTCTGCTGAGAGAGATTCTCTAGAGCATAGAGGTAGACAGCTCCACCGCCTCTTAGATTACCGACTACCTGACAAATAGACCAACGTCTATGTGGCTGCAGGGATGTGTGTCTATTATGTGGGTCAGGGGGACCACACCACAATCTTTTTGTCTCTCCCCTTCCCGTTGCACACCCCTGATCTTCAGTACAACTCTGCTTTCAGATGACTCAGTCCTATTGGGTGTGTGTAAGTACTAAGCAATAGAAAAAGAAGATAACAACACTTGAATGTGGCTTTCAAGCAAAAAGATGGCTGTGCCACAACAAGGGAACTGAACCAAACTGCAACACAGAGGTTGCCAACAGGAAGTCACGGAGCAGTCGTACCGGGGAAGATTCAATACTCTCACGTGTGCTGTGGAAAATCACAGAGCACACCTCACATCGTCTACACCACCTGTGACTCAAGCACCACCACATTTTCGGGAAGAGCCTTCACCGACTCTGCTGTGACAAAGAATGCTGCAGGAAATTGTTCCTGTCAGCATCCATCACTCTTTACGAAGATTGTGCTCTGTGTCATGGAGGGGACTTGTCCATTTGACAGAATATAGTTTTGCCATGGGCTTTGTATCGATCCGACTTTGTGTCCTGTATTACACATCAAATTATTATACTGACCTTTCGATGCCTTCGCAGTTCTTTAGTTATCCATCCGTATTGCACTAAAGTACAATGGATTATAGATTATTGCCACTATTGTCGAGGGTGCACACACCCCACAGAACACCAATCAGGCATAACATTATGACCAATATTGCGTAGGTCTCCCTTGTTCCTACGCATCAGAGAATGGACACGGACCTTCTGAGGGTGTCCGGGTGTGGAGTCTGGCAACACAATGTTGTTAGTGGGTTGCCTTTGGGTCCCATGGGTTGAGGGGAGGGGCCTTCTGATGGCCTAGTCTGGTCTAGGTGTGCAGTACATGACTTAGTAACATCCACACGAAATGCCAGGTCCAAAAGTTTCCCAGCAGAATATTGTGTCGTCACAAGAACATCAATGTTATTCACATCTCCTGTCTGTGGTTTTAATGTTGTGGCTGGTTGGTGTATACCAGCGCACACTGGCCTAAGAGGGGTCCAGCTTTAAGTTGGCCTGTCATCAAGTTGCTGGTGGTAATTAAGGTTAGTTAATAGGTATGCTTGACTCCAAGTGATGTTTGTCATGCACTGATCAGGGACTGCGAGGATCGGCGGAGCTAAAATACGGAGCCACTTCCAGTGTGATCCTTTGTAATGAGAAATAAAAGGAGTAAGAAATGAGATTTGTAATTGGGGTGAGATCAGAGAGCGAGAGTCACAAAGAATAAAAGAGAGATAGATACACTGGGATGACTGTTGGAGTTCGGTCTAGGAGGCGACACGGTATGTTCTCCCATTATTATTCTGCTCTACCTCCAGTATTTAATCAGGAGGACCCAGCAGGCCCGTTCCAGCCACTGTAAAATGAACTTTGCAGAAGGCGCGGCAGTGCACACGAACACAGACACAACAAGAAAATACATTAAATGTCACCTGGTAATCTGAAGCCACACCACGATACAGACACAATGACCCTGACACGCGTCTGTCTAATAAAGTTTGACCTTCTTTCCCTTCCTCCGTGCACAACGCTACCGAGTGCACTTGTGCAAGGATTGCAATTTTTACCCCATGATATGATCCCTCAGATGATTTCTTAAGTTTGGCAGGGTTTAAAATATTCATGCCCACTTGCGGGATTGCCTTGTAAAACAAATAAATAAATAAAAAATTAAAGTCTTGGGTTCTTTTCCTCGACACCTCGACTCAGGGCACTGCCTCGCGCACATTCTCCCTCTTGTTATTTTATTTACTGGCTTTTTTTTTGTTTTTCACTCAAAGCCCCTAATTCCTCGATCGTCGCATTGAACAGCAGATCAGTAGATGAGTGGTGTTTCCACATGGGCGCCTCTCATTGCTCTCTGGAGTGTTTCTTTTCATTCTAACTTTCTTCTCTCCTTTTTGTTCTCTCGCTCAGCTCATTTCTCTCTCCCAAATATTTTAATGTGCGGTGATTACACACACACACATGCACACACACACACGCGCACGCACACAAACACACACTGAGGTGTTTTTATCAGCAGTTCCAGAGAGACAATAAAAACGAGATAAAAGCAGTGATGAGTGGTAATGGGGCAACACCTGACACACACACACACAAAGAGCCCCCAAAATGCTTCTAGGATAAAACATCCTCATTAAATCACCAGTAATCCAGCTAGTTTTCCTGCAACAACAAAAGTCTCACTTCATCAGGTAGAGGAATACCTCCTCTACCTTTTCCACTCCACTTCATCACTCACGTGGGCTGAGAAAGGCTAGAGAGAAGGAGGAGTGTGGAGAGGAAAGAGATAGGAGCAAACAAGAAAAGGGAAACGGTCGAAAGGATAAAGGCCGGGTCGAAATATCACACGGACGCCCCCGACGCTATTTTGTTGTCCTAACTGGTGCAACACACTGTCGACGATGCACACGACACTATGGCGTAGTCTGCTAGGAAGTGACAGTCATAATAAGAGAGAAATGAACAGCATGATAAAGGGACGTTATCCTCAAAAAAGGAGTCAAGCCATATTTCTCTGATTTTAATAAACCATAAACACTTGAATCCTTAACTCTTTTATTATATTTCATATTGTAGACAGAAAAGAAGTGAATGAAAGTTCTCTTGCATGTAGCCTTTTTTGACTTAAAGGCTGTTTTACTAAGAGGCAGTGATATAAAGCCCATCTTTGTACTGTGCAATTGTGAAAACTTTTGTGTGTTTTTACAGTTTTTACCAGTTGTAATATCTTAATACTACAACATGTGAATATAGTATGCAATTTGTGTCCATTTAAACTAACGGGGGTGTTCTTTTGTCAGACAGCAACAGGCTGCTCTTAGAATGATTTGTTTGTTTTTTTGTCTTTTTCCTTGACCATGTTTTGAGTTTCCAGTTTTATTTTGTCAAGTGTCTTGGTTTCCTGTTTCTTGTTGCTCCCTGTGTTCTTCCCTTGATTGCTCATTGGTTTCTCCTTGTGTGCTCCGCCCTTATTAGTTTCACCTGTGTCTCATCATCCTCTGCCCTCTTGTGTGTACATATATAGCTCTGCCATTCCCTTTGCTTCTTGTTGTGTTGGCCATTTTGTCTTGCTCTTATGTTCTCATGCTTTTTGTTACCATGCCACATTTTTGACCTTATGCCATGTTACATGCATCCTCCCTATGTAACTGGTGTCTGGTTGTATCTTATTTCTGATATAGGCAGAAAGAAGACATGTTTGTTTGGAGTGTGATCACATTCCCATCATTTCTTACCTACTGCTGCTGGCTAGGCTAGTTAGTAGCTGACTGCTGGTCGGTTCTCCAGTGTGACTGGGCTTCTAAAGCAGTTTTGCCTCAGATCATGGCACAAAGGGTCGTAAAATCTTGTCCTGTGTATTAATGTATATGTTTGGAAGGGCCTAGAAATGAGATGATGTATAATTGACTTAACCATGAACTAAGACCTAAATATTCTTTTACACATATTTGCACATTAAAGACGTCTAATGCAAGCTGAGATAGGTGCGACCCTAATGAGGACAACTAGTAGAAGATGAGATGAGACGACATCTAATACGGATGGTTGCTTGTTTGCTCGGTTACATGGCAAAGACACAATATGGAACAACATATCTGTGTCAAAGTCCATGACAAGTACATGTCATAGCGCCCGCAGGACCGCAGCATGTCGGAAACAATACAAAATAAACACAAGTCGCCGTTAAACCAAGCCACACAGCCTCCACTAAATCCTCCAGATGCATTTGCTCATTACCTTATTACATAGCAGGGATATGATGTCTCTCTTACCTCACAGGCCCAAAGTGATTACTATGGAAATTCTGCTTTTTATTTTCTTTTTTTTTCCCCCAGAAAATAAAACCTTGTGAATTTGGAGAAGATGAAAAGGAAATTTTAATAATTTCAGACAATGAAAATGCAACAAAACTTTGTAACGGATTGTGGTTTAACTCAAACCGTATCGGCGAAATGTTACGTATAATAGGTTAAAGATTTATGAATCTAGTGATTACATTTAGTTGAAAATTTTTCTTCCTCCACTCACAATAGGAGTTCAGCTGTCCTCCCCCTTTCTTTTTTTTTTGTTTGTCTGCTCTCTAGATCAGTGTAAAAGAAGTGCTGCCCTCCCACCAGAGTCCATCCATCACAGCCAGGCAAGCCGGCATTAAGCAGCTCCTCGTTTGACATTTAAACCTCCCCTCGACTTCTCATTTTTTCCTTCCAATTGTTTGATCTTTTCCATTTTTTATTTATTTTCTTCTTTCTTTCTTTTTTTTTTAAGATGAGTCATGCTTTGTGTTCTTCCATGTGACTGCATCGCCAACACTTTAGTTTCCGTCATACTTTTCTGCAGACACACACAGATCCGTTTTAAACTGGGAGACGGAAAGGACGAGTAAACACACGAACTCCTGTGGGTAAACTTGGGGCCCATATTTATAATGCCGTGTTTTGATCATCGCATTCTTCACAAAAGAAGTCTCTCGTTTTATCCGCAAGGTCGCATAAAAACGGGGATTGAAAATCAGCAGGCAGACGGTCTGAGGAAAATTCCTCATTACTGACGGAGTTTTGTCAGCTTCATCAAAACGGCTTCCTGAAGTTTCCGGGAGAAAGTCTCTGGTTAGATTGAGTGAAAGAAGCACATAGCGCAAACCTTTGTTTGTTTGAAAACTCCTGTGTAATATCTTGTGGTCTTATGAAGGGTTATGTGTAGGACTATTCTTGAAAGGATGCAGTTACTTCCTGAAGTCAAGACTCAAGAGAAGCAACTGGTAGTGATGTGCAGATCGATACTGAAATATCGATATTTCCGATACCAGATCTTTATGCTCTAAAATTGATTGTCGAATCAAAATTTCGATGCTTTCGATACTTTGATTTTGTAGTTTGAGTTTGATTATCCTCACTTCTACACTGATAAAGGCAAATAAAATCTGCTCTGAAGCACCAAATAACATGCGTCTTGGACGCAATTTATTATAACTTCATGTTTCACTTTTTATAAATATAGGCCTCTGCTCTGTATTTTCTTTGCAACAATGCTTGATGGATGAACGCGACGGCTGTTCTCAGTTGTGTGTGTGACGAGAGATGATCTCCCTTCTGATCTGCTGCTGTTGTATCTCTTCTCGATGAATCACACACTTTACAACACTTCACTGAGCCATCCATCATGCCAGCCATGCCCGTCACATGCAGTACCTGCATTACATCCTGCCCCCGCGTCTCATGGGCCACCTGGGTCCACGCCACTTATATTTAATGGGGAGGATCGGGAACGCAGTCACTTTTCATGCGTACTGGTGGAAACCGACTAGCAATTGCACATTCGACTCTCATGTCTGCATGCACTTGCTAAAAGGCGTGGGCCCTGCAGATGAAAGAGTCAAGGCAACTGACAGAGAAGACAAGTCCTGAGGAAGTTTTGATCTGGGCTAGTGCCACGTGGCAGACACACTTTCTGTAATTAGGCCCTATGGAGAAACTGGGTTACAGTGTCTTGATTAATTCTCATATTTTCCATTATTGGATTAATCTCCCTGCCGTTCCACATTGCATGTCTTCCTGTGGGTGTGCTACAGCGTCTCCCATGCAAGGGCGCAGTGCCAAGTGTTATGCTCCTGGCTGGGGGCACACAGAGTTTGCAACACGGGCTCATATGCTCATTACTTTTTAACCTGAAATGTCATTTGAAGTTGTGAAGGGGGGAAGAAAAAAAAAAAAGGAAATGGAGTTCATACTATAAATGCACATTTTCATGTATAATCCAACGGGTAACAAGTATCCCGCTGCTGATTTTCAAAAGCAACGCTAATGTGATTACTCTGTGTGTTTCGTATTGTGCGTCTCACTCTTTTGCATTATTACAGGGCTCTCCTACGCTGGGCTCTGAGCCAGCTCCTGCACTGTAAAGCTCCAGGCGAGCAACATATAGGACAGATGGCGCTGCATCTTCATTACCCTTCTTGGCGCTCGGCCCTCGTACGAGCACGGGTGGATATGAGCAACCTGTATCGTGCCACGCCGCCGCAGCGGCACTTCTCAGAAAAGCCATTCATTCGTTCAGTGTTGAGTGACAATTATTTCCCCTTTTGGGCTGGATTTCAAAGATGAGTGATTTTAAAAAAAAAAAAAAAAAAAAAAAAAAAAATGGCTGGATCTCCATTAACCTTCCTGCTCGTCTCCATATTGGTACGGATCATGTATGAATCATCGTAATGAGGCTAAAAAACACATAACTCAAGGGAGAGATTGACCCTGACCTCATAATCACCCCTAATTTAGTTGGAATAATAAAGTGTTAGTGTTCCATTAACTTAAAAGGTCATTTGCAACATCCTTAGTGCTGCTGATAAAGCTTCAGTGCATTTCACCTACAATGAAGCTTATGTGGCAGATGGTTCGTCGTTATTATTGTAATTAACCTCTGGGTTCATAATTCATACATGGGGAATGTATTCATACTCAAGATGTATTCATTTCCATAGTCTCCGTGGTGGTTTTGAGCAAGATCGCTTCCAAACCTGGATGTTATGAAACTCCTTCATCCAAAGGCCAGATGATGGTTTTCTTGGCTCGGGGAATGTTTCTGAGCTTTAGTACATAAATAAGGTCCTTGCATGTTTCAAATTCTCCAGTCACATTCAAAAGGGCCGGTGACAGTTCTCCTAAACATCCATTACAGTAACAGTCTAATGTGTAGGTTTTGGGTGGATTGCCATAATTATTAAATTTTAAAAATACTGTTATTCCTTTTTCCCTCATGATAAATTGTAATGACCTTGGTCACCATCTTTCTTTTTCATGTATTGTCATCATCATGGCAACAAACCAGACCATTAGTTTGGTTTGCCTCCTAATCATTATTGCAAAACTGAAAACACATTCACAGGAACGGGACTTTACCAGGACACTGTGAATAAGTTTGGAGTTCTACTTTTACATTTCTGCTTTTAAAATACTTTTCTGCACTTCTTTGTTTAAGAAATTGTGTACCCAAATTTTCGTTGTTTGGTCAACAGAATAACAATAAAGAATCCTGAATTTTAAATCTTTATTTTATCATCGGTTTTGTTTTGAAAACTTTTTTTTAACAAAAAGCTATATTCATATTGCTCAAATTAACGAGTAGCCTAAATGGAAAAAGGATTAGGCGTCTCACTGAGATAACATCTCTGCTAAAATTTAGCTTGATACAAATCAAATACAATTCTACAAATCAGCCGTGAGCTTAGAGAAGGAAAATGAATCTAAGACGACGTCTGTATTGTTATGTACTGGGGATTAATCTGCTTTTCACTTTCGACAATCAATGGAATTACAGTAGGAAAAAAACAACAACTGAGAGTCAGTTGGGGCCAGATGATGATGAGCCATCTTGTTGGCACGGGGACAGTGTTTGAGCTTTAGGGCTTAAATACGCAAATTTCAAATCCTACAGACACATTCAAAAAAGGCTGTTGATAATTCTACTAAACATTACTGTCAATCTGTTTTGTACAGACAAAAATGGTGCCCATTTTTATCCACTCTGTTTTAGGCTAATACTAATTAGCACATTTTTAGGACGTCATAATTCTTTACTATTTAATATAGTAAATATGGTCAATGTCATAGCTGAAAAGGATCAGAATCTCAGAATGTTCTTAAGTTGGCAGCTCAGATAACTACTGTGGCAAAATGTACCAGTAGTAATCTATAACCACAACTCTAAATCATTTCCCTTTGTTTTAGTGCAAAGAAAAATATTATTAACATGCTTGCATTTAATAATCTCTTTACAAAACGTTTTATGAACAACCTGAAATTTGTTAAAAAATGCAATTTCAGCACTTGGTTACCGGTCTGATTGTCGTTATTATGTATGCAACATTTACTAAAACAATGTGACCCCTAGTGGAGGAATTAGGAATAGCAGTTACTTTTATTGAAAAATTGCAGCTTGTCTTCTATGTAATCCTCACACCTGGGCCAGTTTACAGCCCATGGGAAATATGTTTGACAAACCCTACTCTTGACTTTTCTTTTTTTTTTTACTTGTTACTCCCATGCTCTGTTTTTTCCAAAAGGGTCACTGATTACCAAACTGGTCACAGCTAAGTATACCATCTCTACGTGGTCAATCTGTTTGAGTTAAGCGCACAGTTAATCACATCTATTTGTTCCCAAGTCTCTTTTTAGAGCCTCCATCTCTCGTTTTTCTGGCTTTTGGATAGTTTTCCATTTGCGTTTTAATTTCACACATAATTCCCAACCCTTGGAGAATAGTACTAGCTTCAGTTTCCATCGTATTGTAACCAGAGAGACGTGCTTGTACTAATTCTATTCCATTAGGTCCCCACAACGCCTGATGCTTTAGTCGATTTAGAGATAATGCTTTTGAGCCATAGCCGGTGGTCTGCAGTATAATGTTGATGTGCGTCAGCTCAGCTCGACAGGTGAATCTAAATGACACGGGGGCGGAGGGACTGGTAAGTGGAGACTTTAAAGACTAGCAACTGAAACATGGGCTTGAGGGGTAAAGCTGCAGAAGAGCTGCAAGAGAATTATTTCTAACGTGCGGTTTGTGGCTCTACGAGACAGAGGCAGCATAACCTATGCACGTAGCCTACGTCTGTGTGAGCCATTTAAACTTGTGCACTTTTCAGTATGTCTCGCTCTGTAAAAACGCCACCCAAACATTAGTCGGCGCTGGCTGTTTTTTGCCAGTTAATTTTTGTTTCAATTTCCTGCTTCATTTTCAACAATGGCGACTGAAACTTTTGCCGAAATTTTACCAAAGACGAACAAATATCTCCTCCGCTAACCTTTCTTCTGTGTGATTAATCTGAAAACTGCGGAGATGGAGAAGCATCTGGAAATACTAAAATATGCCGTTACCAAGCGGGCCAATCGCAGCGACTTTTATATTGCACATTTCTGCGGAGGTCCATGTTAGGTTCTGCGTAAGGTCTGGGCTGTTGCCGTAGCAACGGTGTCCAATGGATGCAGAAGCATAAACCGTGCATGGGGCTCGAGCAAGGACTGATGGGCCTGAGGAACGCCAACGAGGGGAAAAATGATGAGACCTCAAGACCAGACTCAAAGTGCAGGCTCAAGAAAGCAGGAGTCGCATAAAGGCAAGCTATAGAACAGTAAAGGAGATTTACTGAGAGCTGGAGCTGTGATTGGCTGTAGGTATCTAAGCTGTTCTGGAGCGGGGATGGCAAAGCCGAGCGGAGCAGGCTGAGATGTAGTGCAGCTGGTGAAACTGTGCTGCTCCAACACGCACCTGCAGTCAAGAATATGAGCAAAGAGACACACAGGGAGCGAGAGAATCTGCAGGCAAGGAGCAGAGGGCGTGACGGTTTGAGGCACCCCTCTGTGTTTAGTCACATGAAACAGGTTAAAAGCTGCTAATGTCTTGTACTGGAGGTTACAAGAACACAGAAGCACATTTCTGTAAGTTGTATTTAAATAACGCATTCAGGGCTAAAAACAGCAGTTTTTCTTTTTTGTTTTTTAAGCTGATTGTCCCATATGTGTTGTTAAATGTTTAAAATCCCTTTCTCCTCCAGGTACAGCGTTTGACTGACGGAGACTTTTTTTTTTTTCAGCCCAGGCTCCCATTGTTTTGTACAGGCTGGCACAATAATGAATGTCTGCAAAGCTATTTTCAGTCACGTCGCATTACAAAGCAAAGACGTTACAGGGCATGTTTTCTGTTTGACTGGCTGTAAACAACATGAGAGAAAGTGTTCTTAAGGTAAATGCAATGACACATGCTTTTATAATGTTTCATTACCATTGTGGTGGAAGGTTTTTGAGGCGTGTGTGTGTGTCAGTTTGGTTTTGTTATGGCCTAACAAGGATTACTGTTAAATATGCCTCTTTAATGGAGGTGAAGAAGTGAAGTATTAGTCACTCATACAGACTCATACGAATGATTATTTCTAAGGGAATGGCAAATTTTTTGTGTTAACTACCGTGTGAGTCTGCATTTAATTGAATCCATCGAATGGTAATTTATACAACTGTGGGCGTGCTCTCCCTAAACTACAGCCTAGATCATCGAGGTTGCCTTAGCGACTCAGTGGGAGCAAATCATTGTCATGGCATCCTGCTATATTTGTGGCCAGTGAATCACAGGTAGAGCTGACAGACCTCTTTAACTTTGATGTGATTTTACTTTAGAGTTTGTTTGAGAAACTTTTCTTTTTCTTCCAAAGAAATGTACATATATATGTTATTCCTTAAGATGATGAGTGGTGTGAATTGGGGATTATAGCATATCTGTGAGTTTACGTTCTCCTCTAGGAATGCTACGATTGAGTTTGCTAAACACAGATCAACCACATCATTACAACCACCAACATCTGAAGTGTCTTGCATATTGGTGCCATAAGCACCCGACCATTAGGGTAAAAGAAAACGCCGGTCTGTTCTCCACATCTGATGTTCAGGTGTCAGCATCCGGACTGTTCTGTGGCTTTGCTGCCTCATACAAACCGTACAGCTCTGCGTGTTCTGAACCAGCATCAACCTTTCCAGCTATTTGGTCTACAGTAACTTCACTATTGTAGGCATCAATGAGCCTTAGTCTCCTGTGACCCTGTCGCCAGTTCACCCTTTTCCTTCCTCGGACCGCGTTTGATAAGTACTGACCACCACAGGAGGGTCGGTTTCAGAAATGCTCTGACCCACTGGTCTTACCATCAAAATAGAGCCCTTGTTAAAAGCGTCTGAAATCCCTCTGCGTGTCCATTTTTCCTGCTTGCAATACATCAACCTTTCACGTTTTAAGTTTTATTCACTCAACCAGTGATTATGACAAGTTGGTCATAATGTTTAGACTGATCTGTGTATATGATGTCAAAACAAATACAAATTAAATTAAATTGTAATTACACTCTTTCTTTTCCCCAAGATTAACATGTGACAGTAAAAGAAGACATTATATTATATTATATTATATTATATTATATTATATTATAGTGCTTTACATCATCAATGACTTTTCTTTCATTGGAAACAGTCTTAATAGCTATTTAGTCCAATAATTCTATCAGAATAAGGGACCATGTTAAAATTTTCACACACCAGTATTTTTCTTAAGACAAGTATTAAATAAATAATTTCTTGAAAATTCCAATCATCACTGATACGGCAGCACTGGAACAACTTTAGGGTCTGTGGGATCTTTATTTTATGTATTTACTATAGTTTTCCAAGGCATATTATATGTCTAATTATGCACAACAATTAGATTCAGGATGTCTTACAGAGGAGCCTGTAATGTAATGTGTAGACACAACAGCAGTGGTCCACAGACAGACCCCTGAGGGATACCACTAATCCCCATTATATAAAAAGCTGCAACAGTTACAAGGGAAATGATATTGTGATGAAGCCCAACGGACTTATATGATTAACTATATATGATGCTAAATAGTTAATAATAGTGCAGTGATCCCATAGTCATAAAAGAGTTACGATATTAATGATCTATATCCAGCTGCATCAAAATACAAACACACACTCTCACGAACAAAACTCTCTTTAAGTTCTCAACAACTTATGATTGTTTGAATGTGTAGGGATGTAAATCTTTTTTTTTTTTTTCCTTTGAAGGCTTGGGTAAATGTGTATCCCACTAAGTCAATGGGTTTTATTTCTCTTTAACAAGGGTTCTTTTCAGTACACCTCATCAGACTGCAGACCTCCTTCTCTCTCTCTGTATCCCCGTGTCTTCCTTTTTCTCTCGGGGGGCTTGTAAAGCTTTGAGTCCAATTTCATACACTCTGTTTCCTCCTTTTATTACCCTTGCTCTCCCTCTTGCTCTGCCTTTCCCTCTTACTTTATCTATCTGCGCTCCCTCGTCCCCTTCATCACACAACTTGGACTGGTGGTAATAACCCAGAATGTCGACAACAAATCATCTTCTGTGTTCCAAAGGTTCGCTGCATGATGCACAGTGACCTTATGCTCAAGAGCAAATAGTAGAAAATGAGAAATCTAGTGGCTGGAAATCGCTGTCTTGTGTGCCCTGGGTAGCATGATGACACGAGAAGTGCCTAAATCTCAAGCTTTCTCTTTGGAATATGCCAACCCTGATAATGTAGTTGGGCTTAAAAAATTGAATATAAAAAATTGAGACTGAATATACATCACAAGGCTTAAAATAACCACAGCACTGTGGAAAACCTAGCCACCAATGATGTTTGTTGGGAGAAAAATATAGCATAGGACAATTTACTGGTTCATTAGCCTGTGGGCGTTATCTAGACACATAATCTGAAGCATATCACATCATGGTTATTAAATTCTTTACTAAATGTGGAGTTGGAGGCTTCCTTTAGAACTACAATTAGCCCTTCACAAGGATTTGGATTACATCCAATAAGGCTGCTGTTTTTGGAAAAGACCATTCGGTAGCACACACGCAGATAATGTCTAATACTGAGTTTGGTATCATGCACGGAGCGACTTGGCTCACAGACCGCACCGTAGAAGGGTACAATCTGGCAGGTGTAAAGGTAACAGCTGCAGGGCATCAGCAGTCAGGTTTAAACTCTTCATCTCTGGCCAGCTCAGTCTGTCTGTCTTCAGAAAGGAAGCCGGTCGCAAAGACGTTTGGCAAGCCTTGCCTCCGTGAGATGTACGGTAAAGGGTTGGCAGAATGAATGCTGATCCCGGCTCGATTTTTAGATTGTCTCCTGGAGCATTTGCCAGGTAACTTAATGGTTCTTGGCTTGCTAATTAACTGGATGCTCCCAGGAACATTAAGAACCATGCAGAACAAAATTGGCATGGGGACCAACAGACATGCTAACTACCCTGGAGTCGCTCTGTCTTCCATAGTTTGTCCTGTGTGGGTCATTATTGCTCATTCTGCCTGTGATTTTGATGTCTCTACAAACAAGTATCATCCTGGCTTTAGTGTTATGTTTTGACAAGACACACCATTTTGATTTTATTACGGGGCAAGGAAAAAAAACATAAAACACTTGCATGCATAGGTTAGTCCTACAACCAATCAGAGCCATTTTGTCGTAAACCAATTTGACTCCACCCCACGACACGTATGACTCGCCGCCTTAAAGACCTGATTGACCCGGCAGTTGTTGCTGGATTGCAATCAGTCGGTAACAACCAAGTTTCTGCCAGGAAAAAAAAAAAAAAAAGTGGATGGAGTAAGTTGAATCAGAAGAGTGGCTTTATTGTCCTTGTACAATGAGAGTTTAAAGTCATATGTGTTTGAGGAAGTACAAACAAAGGCAGCATAAAAAAAAACATTTAAAATAGTTGGTATATAAGGAATACAACAAGGTGCAGATAAGAGAACAAAGAGTATTTTACAAAAAAAAAAAAGAAAAACATTCAACTGACTAATGCCATGTAAATAGTAATGGTATATGCTCCCGTTTTTATTTAGTGCATTTTTACCTATTGGTCTCTAGGCCACAGCTAGCAACAGCTACCTATCTAAGTATCTTGTTACTCGTTCCACTACTAAAAGTAGTCTCAGCATGGAGAAGTGTTTCTCACAGTTTGAGTAGGTCAGAATGTCCACATTATGCTGAGTGTCCCAAACCAGGTTGTAAATATAATTTGTAAATTCATGAGACAGGCAAGTGAAGATTGTAGAAAACAACACCATTCTTATCCTCCACAACAAAGGGCTAATGCCTGGAGAAACATTGACTAACTGACTATTAATTCACTAACAACAAAGTATATTTTGAGTGTCACTCTTTGACGTTTAAAGCAGTGAACCAGTTTGTCCATGGTGTAAGGCGGTGAACATTAAGATGAGCCTCCACTGAAGATCTTTTCAATGGCCACAAGAAAACATGGTATATACACAATCATGCATGTACACCATTTAAATATAAACTTAATAGAAAACACCGTGATCCTACACAAACAAAAAGTCATTGTGTATGCTGTGTGGCTTTTTTGTCAGGCAGTCTGTCATTCAACAAAACTCTACATCTAAAATAACTCTACGGCTGTTGGTTGTAATTAAGTTTGATTGAGACAAATCAGACTGAGGACATCAGAATAAATTAACAGCAAACACTTTTAGTTCGCTTAGCATCAGCACAACAAAGTACATCATGAAAATACCATTTGCCGTCTGAGCCTCCAGATTTCTCTATGTTATGCAATATATCATGTTACAGCAAAGTTTTAATGCTTTGACCTTGAACCCAAGTCACTAAGA
This sequence comes from Mugil cephalus, assembly GCF_022458985.1. NCBI lineage: Eukaryota > Metazoa > Chordata > Actinopteri > Mugiliformes > Mugilidae > Mugil > Mugil cephalus. The sequence continues at coordinate 22,376,619 of NC_061774.1, read as the reverse complement.
AATATTCTGACATCCGCTGTAAATATAATGTTAAATAATCGTCATGTGACATTTTGGTAGATTTTTAGACCAAAGAATACACACTGAAGACATGTCAATTACTATTCAACACGAAACAACGAAAAGGAATATTCTTTAAAATCGCTATTGTTCTTTAGGAAACATTTTCAGCCGTTGTCTTAATGCCCTGACAAAGGCTTCAGGACCTTACTCTTCCAGAGTCAACTCACGCTGCACTGATCTGCTAACAGAGATAGAGGATGAAGTCGCTCACAAAGGGAGGCAAGTTAAGATAAAGAGGATGCAGTTGAAGGCCGGGGACAAGGAGGACGGACAAAAATCACCACAAATCAATTGTAAAGATGAAAAAGTGTCTGTTTTGCCATAGAATTTGGAAAGTGGCAGGTGGGCGGAAAGTAGGCAAAATGCAGAAAGAATGAGACAACTTCTACCAACTGCTAAAACGCGACTGAAAGAATTTTAATAAAGCTTTTTTTATATATATATATATATGAGAAAGTGAGTGTCTTTTTTCATTTTTGGGATAGTCCATCTGTAGCTCAGATGGACTATCATCTGTACTATTCTGAATTCTGAGTAACTGGCTCACAGACTAGTTTGGTGAATCATCACATCAAATGATTGGGGATGGTGCTGCTTTAAGTGCTGAACAAGTCCTGTCTGTCTCCTAGTGATTACTGCAGCCCCAGTTCAGTTCAAATGGACACCATTTGCCCTTCCATAGCAAAGCAATCGTTCTCTCCTTTCTGTCTGATGATGGACCTTTGTGGCAGTAAAAAGTATTTTACTGGGTCAATTTTTTTTTTTTTTACTTTTCCATTAAGGTACTGTTTTTATACCACTTAGATATGTTTTTAAATAATTTAGTTTTATCTCAAACAGTTGTGCTCACTTCAAATTTGACTTGACTTGACCAAAGACAAATTCATTCAGTTTGACACAAATTACATTTCACAAGTATGTATCAGCTGAGCCGTGTTTAAAATAATAAATTTATGATCTGGGGGTGATCATTCATTGTCAAGTCTCGACCTCGCATAAAAAAAAAATGTTATGTTATTTCCTATTCTATACCCAAACAGTAATTCTTACATTTGATTTAAATCCAGACATTTTACATATTCTTTGTATTTTTCAGTTTCATTTGTCCCTTTTGCTCACATATACAAGAAATTTTACACAAGTCTTAAGTGGCAATTAATACTATATTGATAATGATTCACTTTTACAAATGGTGCAACTTGCGTGCATGTCAGGGATCACTGAAGATGTGTTTGCTGTAGCTGAATAAATTGTGAATAATGTAGATGACCACTGAAAGTAATGATGCCTCTATGCATAACCCCTCAGCTTAGGTTTAGATTAAAATTGACATGGTGATAGCACATATACACAAGAGAGATATGTTCAGATACATACACTGAACGGCGTTAAAAGTGATAAGTGTTAAACATCACCTCCCCATGTTATTCTGTGGTACTGGTGGCAACAGACATAACAATTATAGGTTGCCTGTAATTATTATGGCACAGCCCTTCGTTTTCAAGGAAATGTTTCATTTAGCAAGAAAACACAACACTCTCCAGAATCATATGCAAAATGAAAACAAGCTGGCTGCAGTGTATCAGCTATGACCTTCTTACGCACTAACAAGGCAGTCAGGCTGCAACGAAGTGTCAGCAATGCAGTGCTAGAACCTAATCACCCGGAGTAACCTTAGAGGGAAAACAAGGGAATTTGCAAAAATAATGAATCTGCCTCCTCATTCTGGGACTGCAGCACCTTACAGACACTTCTCAAAACGGATGACTGCAGTTCAAACCTCGGTGTCAGCAAACACCTTCTCTGCTGAAGTGTCCTTGAGCAAGACACGGAGTCAGAATCTGCTCCGGCGGGGCTTTTCTGACCTCTGATTTCCCTGTGGTGGAGAACGTAATTTCCCTCCCACCCACACACACACACACACACACACACACCATTGCATGTGAGTATAAATAATAGATCGTTCGGAGATGAGTATCTGATAAGTTCACATGGAGGGGGAGAGAAAGAGCAAGTGAAATAGAGACAGAGCGAGGCATATGGACTAACCAGTCCCGCATTAGCAGTGACCTTTCCCGGTGGCCACACAGAGCCAACCAAACGCAGGGACTGGTGGTACTCTGCTAAATGCTAGCATGTCAAACTCCATCTCATCAAACCCTTAATTCAACCTTTCCTCTGCCCCAATGGGCTCTGGATGTAATAAGCAATATCTTTATAGCACAAGAAGGCCAACATGCCAACAAGGTTTTGTGTGAAAATGTGTGTGTTTGTGTCACTTTTGCTGCTGGAATTGTAATAATCCCAAGAACAGAAAGTGAAAGGATATGAAATAATATGACCAAGGTGGCATGGCATGAAGAAATAAAGAAATAAATAAAAGGCAAGGGCCTAGCCTGCAGGAATTTACCTTTCTATAAGCCTGTGTTATTTCAGCGCCACGGAATATAACCTCAAAGTGATAAAAACGCCCCGAAGCACATTTCATATGACCTAAAAGAAGACTCTGCAAGCTTTAGCTTATCGGCTCTCAAGACAAACTCTTCCAGTGCACCGGGGACAGGGAGGAAGAAGGATTAGCCTCCCGCTCCCGTTGCCGACAATTCTTCAGTAACGTCCATATTTGTATGCATGAAAATCTGTATACAAACTCAACCAAGCTCAGACGTCACAGTCCTTTGGCTCCAGTGAGTGGCTTGTGCACGTTGAGCTTGTTTAAAGACTTTTTTTTATGGGAAACATGTAAAGCTAGAGGAACAACCTGTAAACACAACAGTGACATATAAGCACTGTATAAAGCAGACTAAAACAGGCTTTAAGACCTAGCTTTCTTGGAGCAACCCTAGTGATTTGGTGGTTTAGTGTCTCCTAAACCCTGGTGGAAAAGTGCTCTGCAAAGTTAATATTAGTTAAGCTACACTTGTAAATTAATCCTTTACATCATGCTAAGGAGGTTTACAGTGTGTGCCCATATATTTCTCAGTACAATGCAATACATTCAGTAGCCAGTTAGCTCCATGTCAGCTACATTTTTATGGGGAAATCTGCCTTGAGCTAAAGAACAGATGGTTCATTTCTGTTGCTGTCGCTAAACAGGACAGAAATTTGTTTCAAAAATTAGTAACCCAACTCTAACCCATGAAGTGTGATTAAAACTAATTTTTATTGATTAAATCCATGCACCCCATCCACAAATTACAGTGTAAAATTAACCATTTTTATTTTTCCATTAGCGCTTATCAACATAGCAGGCATTAGACCTTTTTTTTATTATTTTCATGTGCATCTGGTAGAACAGATATGCTCACATTTTAATAGTTTTAATCAGGACAGCTGTCAAATTACGAGTACTCAGACAGCCTACACACAGTGCTGTGTCGATGGACTCTGGGCCTTTATAAATGTGTTCTGTGAAAAGTCACCACCCACTGTCCAACTGCATTTCCAATCTAAAGTAAGCATCCAATGAAACTATACTACTAATGATACTACTATTAGCTTGGACTTCACATTTATGATCTTGAGAAATGTCCATGGAGTCACTAGTTAGGGAAGTACCATGCTTCTGGAACTTCCCCAAAAGTCGGATTTTCTACTCAGAAAGTTGTAGAATCCTCACTTCCCCCGAGTCTAGATACAAAGATGGCCTTGGTTGATGTAAACAGTAATTAGCAGCTCCTGTAATATTTCGTTTATTAGCACTTCTGATTAGTTTTTGTTGTACTAAATCGGTTGTACAGACTATATTTTTCGACATACATGTGTTGAAACGCTGTTACAGTATAATTTAAGTTTTTCATGTGTTATATGGAAACTACAATTCCATGCCACGCTAACAATGTCTAAAAACAATAGCCTGATGTGAAACACCATCATGGCAAACTGGGATTTGCAGGGTGAGTACTTGCTGTAGCTGTGTTTGCTTAAAACATTGTTCTCTGGTGGGTGACAGGGTGGGCGGAGCCTATCCCAGCTGTCAATGAGCAAGAGGCAGGGTACACCCTGGACACCCTGCCAGTCCATCATAGGGCTAAAAGAGAGACAGACAACCATTCACTCCCAAACCTTTGACCAATTTGGAACCACCAATTAACCTAACGAGCATGTCCTTTGGATGGTGTAGGTCCCAGGTTGGTCAGTACATTTGCACCCAGAACCTTCTTGTTGTGCTATCCACCACATTGCTCTGCCACCCTTGCTTGAATCTTGAATCAAACCATTATTCATCTGCATGTCAGCAGATGAGCTTTTTGTGAAAGGAGCCTATAACTCATTTTGACTGAAGACTGTCCATGTTTGACAGTAAAATGATCATTCAGACCAGAGCAGTGTTTGATGTGAATCCATACATTAAAAATTGATTTGCGTGCTTGAGTCTATGTCATCAATACACATTACTCGGCAGCGTGGAAGTCGTCGCAGAGCCCATTCATACCTCGCACTCGCTTTTATAATTGCACGAGGGGCACACACAATAGCCGCTGTCGGTGTCTGGCCACTGTGTTGCGCGTTAATGACTATTGGAAATCGTAGCAGACGTGAGCCTTTTCTTCAGGTTATTGTGTTTTTCAAAACATGTGAAATTGACAATGGAGGAAAAGTGAGGACGAAATGGACAGGAGTGCGGGACAATGAAGACAATTACTAGACAGGGCGAGAGTCGTTTGTTCCTTATTAACAACAGCATAGAGTTCATTCAGGCTTCAGGTTATTGAATTGTCTTAGGTTAGCAACATATTGACTCAGTGACCTGTCTGTTAGATATAGTTTGGAACAGGAGATGCCATTTAAAGAAACGAATACCTCTAACTACTAAAAGAAGAAACATTCTCTCCAAATATGTCAACTCAAATACAGTTAAATAGGTGTTTGGTGAATTCACAGCCTTTCTTACCGCTAATGTAACTGTCCCATTATTTTACAACACGGCATTAAGAATGAGAATGTGCATGGATTCTGTGCACGGCACGAAGTGTTTTCACATTTTCACATTGTGACAGATTGAATGAGCCCCAACTAAAGAAAGTCTCCTGTTCCCTGCACTGTTATGTTAAGGCCATGGCCGTACCCCCTGAACACTCCCGAGAGTTTCCTTATTTTCTCCCTTCTCCTTTGTCCCCAGTGCTTTCCTGTCAATCTTTCTGTCTGTGTTTTGATTGAGTGTGCGTGCGTCTGTGTGTGTTTGTGTGTGTGCCTTTCTTCTCCCAGCTCTGCTCATTCTGCACACTTGCCTTCAATCGGCTCATCACCTCTCCCGGTCTGCACACCTGCCTGCGTGCACAATGTCTACCCTGACTCTCCAGCCATTCTTTGCCAGTTTGTTCCTATCAGCCACGGCAGTCGTTTCACTTCAAGGCCAACTGAAAGAACTCATTACTCGTTTCTCAATGTTTAAGTACATGAAGTTTGGTAGGAAATTGACAAATTTGCCACTGAAGTACAGACTCTAGAGGACAAAAGAACACAGTATGGTTATTCTGTAGTTTGAGCATTCAGCGTATTTATACAGAAGGACACAGGCTCCCCATATGTCTCCAATAAACTTGACAAAACTGAACCCGATTAGAAGCACAATTTGCACTGGAACGGGCAGAGAGCAATGACATTTTGCAAGAATGCATATTGAGAATTGCCCCCAGTTTCAAGACATTCAATTTTCTCTGTTTCTTTCGGCTCACTCTGTTTCTGTCATGCCTCAGGATGATCACCTGCCTGCCACGTCTGGGCTCATGTACTTGCCTGCCCGACACAATCACCTCAGTCTGCTATACTTGTCTCGCACTCCAAACCGATGCCAAGCCCCAGACCTTGACAATCTTTCCATGTGTCTGCTGCCACCGGATATCCAGTCCCTGCCTGCAATCTTTCCATTCTTTTGAGTCTCTCAAAAACCAAAACTACTTTGCTACAGTTCACAGGATGGACCCATATGCAGACACAGTGCTACATTAAAGCAAGTGAAACCAAGTCTGGAGAAGGAATGAAAACCAAGAGTGATACGGGAATTATCTGTCACGACAGGAGTCACCAAAAAGGTGTTGGCATCTTGTCTGTTGAAATAATCGACAGTCATTGAGACATGTTCATGTTCATTTTTGAGTTGTTTTCTAATACTCGATTGACTCTAGCCTGGCAACCAGCTGACTACCCCAACACACTTTCTTTTTTGCAGCAGCAGCAGCAGCAGCAGCAGGAAAGTTGGTCTGAAGTAGCTCCTTTGGGAACTGATTATCCTCTGGCAGAGAACTTTGGTTAGGCTTAACTGGTTATGGGCAGAAGATGTCATGAACATTGTCTAAGTGCTGTGGAGTTGACATAGTTTACAACAAAATTCCTCGGATTGGTTGAAGAACCATCTGATTCCACACAGAGGAATTGATTTTTGTCTATCACCCCGTCATGAAATTCTAATTGCATCTTACCAGACTCATATTCTGATAAGAACTGAGTGTAAGCCAGGCCAAGGCAGGCTACATTAACTCCTCTTTTGACTGTGTTTTTTTCTGCACCATCAACTCTTTAGAGACATTACAACTGCTTTTCAGCAGCTATGCATGTCTATGTTCATTTAAGCCTGTGTAACACTCTGCAAGAAATTTATTTCATTCCTAGGTCTGCGTGAACAAGAGCAAAGAGTCATTTTGATGACCATGTCCGTCAGTTCACACTGTTCATTCAGCATACACCCACACACAGTATGCTGATCGCTGCTCAGGAGAGATTAGTGGTCACACTGGTAATATTAGCATCTGGGTGATCACAGAGTGGCCTCTAGCATTTCTCCCTTTCCAATTTTGGACTGGTTTATGTCGAGAACAAGCTACGAGAACATCTAAACAAGGACTGCGAGAACAAATTTCTCACTTCTCGCAGAGTACGTAACTGCCGCAACTAGCAGCTCTCATCTCACCCATGATGAATATTGAAGTATTCATTAGTGCAGCTTTGAGACAATTTAGCCGGTTTCTGACAGACTGAATCAAGACGGACAGCAGAATTGCGTTGGCTGTATTTGTTAAGTCTTCAGACATATCTCTTTTAAAGGTAATTTATTTAAAGCACTCTGTTTTCAGTCTCAGTGTATGCTCATGATTGCACACGTTTAATCATGAAATGACTGTACCACTGAGAAGGTAGAGTTATAATAAATCTTTTTTTCCCCATGCCCCTGGCTTTATTCTTTATTTGTTTTTTAATAAAATATCTAAATACAGTTGGAATATTGTGATATGAATGTAGATATTTATTGTGTATAATGACTTGAATTGGTTTCTTTACAAAATGTACTTTCTCTTTCACTTACACTCTCTCAAACCAGTCCCCCCAACATGCCCTCTTGACACATCTACCCATCTTCCTCATTCTCCATGGGCCCATTAAAACCATCATACTGATAGCTTTTCTTAAGTATGATTTGTGGGGCTCCATGGGCTATCAACAAACAGCTTATCAGCGCAGACCCCTGAACCTTATCAAGTCATCTAAATGAATAATTCTTACCCCACACCTTTTTCCCTCTCTCTCTCTATGTCATCGGCTTTTGTCGCTTCTAAACCTCAATTACTCCTCCAATGATCCTCCTCACATGGCTATTCATCTTCTTCTCTTTTACCTGTGTATTCATAGATTCCACTCGTTCCTTCTTTTGTTCTTGTCGTTCTCGTTCAGTTGCTCAAACTCATTCACACACCGAGGTTCTTGCTATGTTGTCTTACTGTGATGATTTGCTTGTGGTTCATATTCAAACAATACAATTAGGTTGTTTCTGGAAAAATAACATTGCATCCAAGTATTCCCCAGCATGCCTACATTGAATGGCACTCAAGTACAGCACTATCACAAATGACAAACGACTGGTTGAGTGACACTGACCAAAAAATATGGTTGGAGCAATACTATTTGATTTCAGTGCTGCCTTTGATGTTATTGGTCATAGATTGCTGTTGGAAAAACTTATGTGTTAGCCTGAGAATGGGGGGAGAGCTATTTAATGAATAGAACACAAAGGAATTTCTTTAATGTCAGCCTCTCACACAGAGGGACCCAAGTGGAATCCCGCAGGGCTCATCACTGGGTCTTTTGCTGTTCCTTGTTTACAAATGACCTCCCACTTGCCTGTATTAAAGCTAGAATTGTAATGTATGCAGACGATTCAGCACTTTATATGTCAGCATCCACGGTGGAGGAAATTACCTCTGCAAAATGTATTTGATTGGATCAAACATGTTCTTGGATCAAACATGTTCTTAACATTTCTAAGACCAAGAGCATTCTCTTTGGTTCAAAACACTTTTAAAACTCCAGCCCTCGGATGGAATCAATCCTCAAAGATACTGCTGTTGAGCATGGGCTGGAAACTAAACTGCTGGGTGTAACCAGAGATGGTATAGACTTACTGGTGCGAAAGAAAATCAGATCTTCTCACTTTCTAACAACACCATTGACACAATTAGTCCTGCAGACCACTGTCACAATTAGATTACTGTGCGATGGTCAGGAACAACAAAAAACAATTTAGGGAAGCTATGAAGTGCTCAGAATACAGCAGCTCGTGTTGCCCTCGTTTGTACAATAAGATCTGACCTTATGCCAGTTGAGCTCTTCGTGCATGTCATTAAAGTAGATTAAAGTAGAAAAGTTAAAAGCATCTCTACTTTCATTTGCAAAATACATTCACAATACAAAAAAACAAAACAACTTACACTCAACATTCACACTCATATTCCACCAGACATCAATTTAGTGGTAAATTTGCAATTCCATTTGCAAAGCCAAAGTTCAAACAACAAGCAACGCTTTACAGAGCTATACTAGAATGGAACTCTTTTCCTGGTCACATATTTAAGAATCAGAGTGAGGCAGATTTCAAACAAACAAACACACAAACAAACAAACAAACAAAACGGGTGAAGAAACATCTCATGACTGCTCAGATTAGATGGCAGTGTACCTAATCACAGAATGTTTTTAATTTAATAATGTTCTGACATTGTTTATGTATACATCCTGTTTTCTTTCTCTTTTTTTTTCTCCATATATTTCATAGGGACGTGTAACACATCGGCTAATGGGGAACCAATTAATAAATCTAATATCTGAACACTGAAAAAAAGATTGATACTGCTGAATTAACATTTCATACCGATAATGCACTTACCGAAATACAAACATTTCAACAGCTTTCATCATTTAGCATTGAACCATTTTTTTAAGTAGTACAGATAAAAGCACACCCACTAAGTCATAAAACACCAGGACTGAACATTGGATTGGTTAGTGGAGATCTGGACTTATTTCAATTTCAATTTCTTTACTTGAGAGGGACAATGCACATTAATCAACATTTTGATAATGGAAATGCACCCAAGTTAGCCAAAGCGCTAATTTTCATCGACAGTCTATGATCATTTGTCATTTCAGAACAAATAAAAATAGCATACACAACTGCAGCATATACAAATAACCTATATTGTCTACACAAGAAAACCATGTATTACCTACAGTAACAGTAAAAATGAACACACACTCAATCAGTGCTCACAATTTTAGGTATCAACAAGCCACATTTTTGGCGTTGTTGTTCTAATCGCTGGATCTTTGTTAGACTCAGAGAGAATGAATGGATAGTTTCTGCATGTGTGGTTCTCTTACATGGACTGTATAAATATGGATGATTGAACTGCTCCCCGAGTAAAGCCAAATAGAGCTCCCCCTGGTGACTGGCTGCAGTATAGGTCATAAGCGCCACCTCTTCCATGTTAGTGAATGGTACGTGGGTCAAACTAAAACACTAAAATATGCGACAATTTTTTATTTTTATTTTTTTCCAATCCAAGGATAGTTTCTGTCATTATAGGTAGTTAATATAATACTGATGTATGGACAAGTGTCATTTTTTTTTTTACTTTAGTTATTTGATGCTATAGAAACAGAATGTGATATAATGACAACTACCAGTTGCCACGTCAACCACTCTATAAAGTGGTACTGTGGGAGTAGTAAAAAAAAGAATAAGTGGAGGTAGAGCAGAGCAGAGTATAGTATTAATCAAACGAAAAGGGGAGTGAGTCTGGAGGAAGATGTGTGGGCAGGTTGTTGGTATTTATATACAGTCCATGGTCCTGACATGAAACGTGGAGGGTGAGGTGTAATGAGGACCACATCATTTTGCATCATTACATGTGGTTTTGTTTTAGTGCAATACCTTGTTATGTGGAAACTACGGATAAATACTCTAGTTATGTGACTGTAGATATAAGTAACATTGTGGTAGTAGTGACAGTTAAAATGTCATTGCCAACTGGCCAACTGGTACTTTTCCAACCCAGCCCTTCTTACTATCCACACTCATCAGCAGGTGGAGTTTGCTCTGTTGTCATCGTCATGGAGACAATTCTAGTGAAGCTCAGACTAGTATCAGTTTTATCCGTACATGTTTCATTACTATAGAACACGTATATAAAGGAGTTATTGCCTATTTCCTGAGTGAATCCACAAAATGAAGAAATGCGCTCACACAGTTTAATACTGTGCTGAGTTTACCTCCAACTGTAGGCAGAGATTTAATAAGTTTTATACCGGCCAGCTTTCACTTTGAGTGGTCACACGTCTGCAACAACTGCTGACTGCTGTTTAAGTCACAGGCAAAGTGTTAAATAGATCTCTAAATCATTAGGGCTGTAAATGACAGGGGTGCCATGCAGCTCAGATGGGAAGGGAGTAAGCGGAACGTAGGAGGATGGCGGGCGGAGGGAAGGTGGTTTTTGTGTGTGTGTGGGGAGGGGGGAGCGGGACAGATAACAAGAGGAAGTATTTACAGACCCTTTTTATTTTCCCGTCATCCTCGGCAGCGGGAAAAGAGAACATCCACCGTCACAGACGACAAAAGGGACAAAAACATGTAATCACAGCCTGTCAGGAGCATAATAAAGTCAAATTTATTAATATCTACACTCGCACACGGGCCGACAATAACCACCTCAAACACGCTGTAGATAACGCACCCACACAGGAATATCTTTAGACCTCATTTCAAAATGACCCTTGTTGATTTTTGTAATTTTTTTTTCTTAGAGCATTAACAAATGCACGTGCTCTAAAAACACGTACCATGCAAATAAATGCACATAATTTATTTGGATTCCATTGCGCACAGAATGAAAAATGACACAGAGGATGCCGAAACATCTCCACTGTACACATAGCCAAGGCGTTCCTACGGTTTCACAGGACGAGAGAGGAGAGTGGCACACTGTTTTGGCCTTGTAACCCGCAGAAAGATCAATGGATTGTAATTAAGGCTGATGGCGAGGGATGTAATGCGTATGTATGAGTGCACATGGGAATGTGATCACTGACTGCGGGGATAATGATACAGGAGGTGCATTACAACTTCGAATAGGAAGAAAGACAGCACATATGGTGGGGGGAGGCCCAGTAGCATTAGAGGGAAAGAAAGAAAACAGATTAGATGATAGTGTAATGTTCCCTGTGGGGAGTCTGGGTCATTGTAGCAAAAGAAAAAATAGGACAATTTAGACAGATAGCAAGCATTAAGGATAATCATACCAATTACATCAATCTATCAGTTTAACAACAATAATTAGAAATAATGTTTTGAGTGGCTGTAAAAAAAAAAAAAAAAAAAAAAAGATATTTTATTGGCGGCCTCTGGATTTGTCCAGTCCTAATATGAATGCACTGGGATCCTGGTGAGGCAGTCAGGTGCAGTGCGATAGTCATAAAATTAGGAAAACAATGTTAAATATATATGTAAAAAACGTTTTGTGTCACAAGGGATTGCAATGAAAGTAATACAACTGCAGTGCATAACCATAAACTGTAAATACAGATGGATGGAAAACTCCTCACAATTGAAGCCAAACAAGTAGGTGGTTTAAGTCATTATAGGTGGTTAATGTAGTACTGTTGCATGTTCAGTGTTCAAGTTTTGTTTCAGTTAGTTGTTTTAGTTAGTTACGTCTGGAGACTCCTACAGGAAGAAACTCATAGAATGGCTCCGCAAGTACCCCAGGGAAAATAGCATCAGTTTGGCCAATGCAAGACAGTGTGGACGCATTGTCCATATTTATATATAGTCTATACAACAAAACGGAGAAACTCAAAAAGGGGTTTTATTATTTATTCAACACTCTTCCTGAAACTAATTTTCAGAAAATTTGATTTGGTTTACTGACAGATTACACGATTAATGCAAAGAATTCCACTTTTTAAATATCTTTTTTGAATATAGCTGGAAGGGATATATTTTTTAAAGTTTTTATTACTCTTTCCAACATTTCAGCTGCTCAGAACAAACTGCCATGAAATAACTGTACAGTTTTCTCCTTTGGAAGTTTAAACTGCCCAGGTACTACTACTGATTGAGTCATTGTACTGAGCAACCAATCACCAGGTTGACAATCATACAAGCAAGTCAGCACAGTTCAGAAAGCTCCATGTGGGTTCTGGTTGAATTCCACCAGCGAAATTTACATCACTTTTTGCAAAGGTGCTGCAGGAGGAGGCCTGAAGTCTTTCAGTGGTGTCGCGGAAAACATTGTCCAATTGGGTGTTTGCTCTGATCATTGTTAAAACCTTTGTGTGATCATAATTCAACCATATAATTAAATCACAAAACATGGGTGCAGATTATTATACTTGGTGTGAACAGAGTGGGATGACAGTGTTTGGTTTAGTACTTATATCAAACTTAGCAAAATCGACCATTATATTTAGGACACAGTCACCTACTCTCTGCAGTTGCTGCATCATTGCATGACACACTTACCGAATGGTTCGCCAAAAAGGGAAGAATACTTGAAAACACCCTGCATTTCAGCATTAGCTGGTAATGATTTTCTACCAAAAAGAAAAAAGAAGTTGTAAAAAAAAAGTTGTAATAATATATAGGTAACATTTATTTTATGATGTATGTTTAATCATTTCAAGATTAGTCCACCCTAACATTTTAATTGCCCCGACAATTCTTGGCCGATGATAATCAGTACTTGGCGTAGCCATTCCAGACTAACTTTTCAGGCCAGTGGATGGTGTAGATTTCCCTGAAGAGCAGTACTGTGGGGGTTCTGGAGTTTAAAGGGAGAGTTAAGCACTGCAGTGGAGTGGGAGTGCAGCAAAAGGGAGCCGACGACACTTAGGCCCCGGAGGAATCCTCCAGTCACTCAATGCTGCAACACCTCAAACTACGTGTAACTCTGAACCACCGATCAAGTTATATAAAACATGCACAGTTGACATAAAGGTCTGGTGAAAATGAGACGGACGTCAATGGGATTAGATGGTTTTGAAGTAAGTCTCAAATGACAAGTGAGGAATGTTTTTTGAGGAACTCGAATTAAAGTGATCACATTTTCCGGAAAAGGAAATATCTGTTATGTATCTAAGAAGTAATCATCATTTATTTATAACAATTTCACCATGGACATGTAGTCTTGTCACGATAAAGGGATATATTACACATACTTCACCTAGTAGTTAGTTAGTTAGGACTAACCCCACCCCTTCCCTATCAGCCTCCAGAGAGCCAAGCCTCAGCCCAATGACAGAGCAAGTGTTTTCTACTCTTTCGCTGAGTCTGCAAATGTATGTGATCCTCCAGCTGCTCAGGTAACTAACATTTACAATGAATGGTGTTGCCTGAAGAGCAGCCAGGGTTTGTTGATCGTAAAGCTTTTTCGGGGTTTACAACTTTTTCGTATATTCACTGTATACAATAATTGCAGTGGTGTAAGGCATGCCCAAACAAAATGTCATAATAATGAACCAAGGAACCAGAAAAAATGCATTTATGCAGGTGAAAGATATATTTATGCAGGCCTGATATTTGAGAGTAACTAATCCTGTCTAGATAGGATACTGTAACAAATTGTTTTGGGCTGCCAGCTCTTAGTGCTGCAGGTGAATTCAGGAGATAGCAGTGATCCTGCTTTGATTTCAACACTGCGAGCATGAAAAGAAGGTTTGGATTCAAGGAAGAGAAAGGGTGAAAGGGAGGGTTTAAATCCTTGACACGGTGCATGTCACGAGGTGACTATTTATATTTAACCAAAGAAAGTAGTGGTAGCATCTTTACATCTCATGCATTGGTGGCAATTTACTTCACCAACATTTGCACTTATTAAGACACCATGAAATATATTTTTAACCCTTCCAATTTGAGTTGACTGAAGCCACGTCTGTATTTAAAGCAACAGCCCACAGGACTGATATCATTTCTCTGGAGAATTTTGGCATGTTGTGCCAGCGATGGAAAATCCGCTTCGAAACCTCTGGTGTTCCTCAAGCTAATTATCATACATTTGCATGTTAAATAAGATGCCTCAAATAAGGGCAACATTATGCAAATTCCTCAAAGCTAATTATTAAAGCTATTTATTTTTGGTTTAATTTTAGCCATGCCTTAGCTCAGTGACTGAGCCACCGTCGTTTGCTGTGGGGAAACTGGAGCAACAGCGGGTCTGTCAGTTTAACATGGTTGAAGTTTGTGAACAACAGAGAGTGGAAAGAAGAGAAATACCAATGATATTAATGGAAGTTGACTTAAAGCTACACAAAGGACAGCAGAACCTAAAGATGGATGGTTAGTCTGATGCAGCTATTAAATTCTTACCAGAATATGAGTGCAATAACACAGAAATTGAATTTCATTATGGGGCACGTTCCAGCGGAGAGAAAACAAAAATAACGCAATTGGACAGTACTGCAACCAACCAGAGCCATTTCATTGGAAACAAATTCCACAAAAAAGTCACAGGACTCTGATGATGTATGATTAAGCAGAACTTCCAGGCCAACTTTCCAACTGTGGGCGTCAGTGTTTCTTTTACTTCCTAGCTATTGGAATTTGTTTTTTAAATACACAGTTGACATACATTGAGAAATTACCCACAGAGGTTTAATGAAATTCACATGGAAGTCTATGGGGATCTCCTTTGTTGTGAAGTTAGCGTGTGTCGAATTCAAGAGACTGCTTTCTTTTCAGCCACATCTTTGGTCAACTCTAGAAAAGAAAATATTTATTGTGAAAGATATGGGGTTAAAAGTCATAATCTCCATGCTGTTCTCCCTTCGTATCCCCGCTGTGATACACAGTTAGCTAGTGGAAAACCATCCTCATTTCTCCTGTTTCTTTAACCTCGTGCGTGTACACCACTCGGGATAAAAGCTCGAGAGACACGGCGCACACGTGTTGGTAAGCGCTCACTAAAAGCTGTGCTGCACACAAGGGTGTTTGTCACGGTGAACTAGCTGCCGGTCGCCTCACACGTAGAGGACGAAAAAAGAGACGCACCGAGAGATAAATAGATCTACCGCATGCACACTAATCCCCGCAGGCAGGCGCTGCACGTGTGTGTGCGCGACAATGTGTGTGATGGCATGCTGTGCTTCACGCTCCTGTTGGGCTATTCCCGGGGAGAACTGCAGCAAACACGCACAGTGGGCCAGAAGACGGAGCGTCGCTGGATTTGCTCTGCTTTGTGAATGAAGATGCCAATTAGTACATATCATCAGTTTAACTTTTTTTTTTGGCCAAGAATTTGCCATTTTTCCACAAAATGTGAAAAAAAAAAGACCTGCCTCCCTGACCTGTCCTTGCTTGCACCATTCTGGGGACGCCAGTGATGGTCTGTATACCCTGTTCACATCATTCAAAAAAGGATATATTTTTATATTATATCATATATATTATATATATATTATTATTATATATTATTATATTATATATAATATATTATATATTATATCATTTTTTTGTTCTGTCTTTTTATGTATATGTGTGTCTGCATACCACACAAATCATGTATTAATATAATCCACCATTGTTATCACACTAACACTGCATTAATTGTCTGTTTTCGCATTATTCCATGTGCGTCGTATATAATTATACTACTACACCATTATTCTCATATGATAACAAAATACCAAATTGCCAATGCTCTTTCTTTTCTTTTTGCATTTGTTTTCCCTTTTCTGTCTCCTCCTTTACACAGATGTACCTTCTGTCACACTTAATATTCACCCACACACAGAGCACATAACCTTCTATGTTTTGTAGATGTTCTGAACCAATGGCTTTGTCCCTGTCTTGTAAGTGTTTTGGGTTTTCTGTCTTCAATAAAAAGTCATTTACACACATATACCCAAAAGCACACACATCGGATCCAAGCATGGGGAGAAGCTCAGAGGTTCAGTGCCTGTCTCAAGGCATGTGCCATGTACGGCAACTGAACGGCTAACAATCTGGTTTGTGGACCCACCAAACCAACAGACATACACTTATCAGGCATAACGTTAAATCCACCTGCCTAATATTGTGTAGATCTCCCTTGTGCCTCCAAAATAGTTCTGACTCTTCAGAGAATGGACATGGGTCTTAAGGAGGCCAGATCAACACATTTTCCTGTTCTTTATGGGTTTTTTGAGTTGGTCTAGGTGGGCACGGCATGTGTAAGTAACATCCACATGATTGCCAGGTCCAAAAGTTTCCCAGTGGAACACTGAATTATCACGAAATGGTCAATGGTCAGTTTAAAAAAAAATACCATCATTGCTAATGTAGTTTCAGTGAAAACAATACACATACTATCTGTCGTATGTAGTAGCAGCAGGGACAATATATGCCACATTTGTATGCCTACGTAAGGTAATGTGTGGGACTGGTTTCAGTACCTGTGTAAATGAGCTTTAACCTAATCTTAGCAATTGGTATATCAAATTATTTCTTAACACGTGACTGTGTGTTTTAACATTGCTCTATAGATGCGGTTCACTGACGACGTACAACATGCAGTTTGGACAGAAATCCACTGAATGCGCACGAAATATTAGAGTGATGTCTTTCTCCTCCGCTGACTTTCTCTGTGTCTGCCATTATTCCTGACAAAACTGTAAAACCACATCTCATCTGGTTACAGTGCATCTCCTGGGAAATAAAGCTTAGTTTAGTTTTTAAGAAAGGAGGTCCATCTGAGTGAATGCAGACCCATGCTGCAGAGGGATTTAGCTGACTATGCGGCAGTTTGGTTGGTTCATATCTTTTTATTTGCCTCGAATCGTCTTGAGGATATCAACAATTCATGTGCATGAAAGTGTGTTGTAGCTTGCTCAGCAGTACAATCTGTCAATATGGACGTTAACCTAAGTACATGTTAAAACAAAAAAAGACTTGATGATTATGCTGAGTTCCATATGGTTCTGCAAATTCGGTGATGGTGCGTATGCTATGGCAAAGACAGGAGGTTGATTTTGTGGCAGTCGTCCTAACCCCTAACCAAACCTTGTCGTTGGTTGGCTGCACCGATGTGGACCCAAAACATGTTTTAAATTATCAACCAAAAAAATACAAACACACCATACCATTAACGTTCCAAATTGCTCGCCAGTAATTTCATTTGTATTCTCCTCTGGATCGGTTCCTCATCATTGTGTTGTTGCACCATGGCACCAATCAGCAGAAGAAAACAGTCCTTTGTGTACTACTGATCCTAATGGAAGCAAATGACAAAAATAGCATGGTCCTGGAGATTATGTGGGAAGGAAACATCACACCAAAGCACATCGAGAAGCATTTATATTGGAAAACCAGGAGATATTTGACTTCATTATTCAGTAAATAGCCATGTTCGACATTTGCGGTGAAACTTTGGTTTTGGTTTGTTTGTGAATCTACTGCAGCATTACTTTAGTGCACTTCCCTTTCTGCTATAAATACAGTATGTCTTGCTGAGCCCATAGTGCATTAGGGAGGCAACAAAGGGAGGGTGCAACAAGCTGTTGCAATTGTTGCTAGGCTACTAAAACGATAACTGATACCACACTGTGACCAAAGTGGCAGTGCTGGTTATGTTACCTATAGTCGAGTGACACTGAATAAATCCATTTTTTGGATATAAACTGATTATAATCTCATGTTTGAAACCATTTCCCCCTGCCCTCGTGCAGTTGCATTTATAATACACAATTAATGGCTCACTAAATTAGCAGCTGTAAGATGACAGTTTTAGATAATTAAATCAAACTGCAAATTAATAAATGCAAATTCCTATCTACATCTAGAGTCTGAAACCTCCATAGTAAGCAATGTGGCGGTGGTGACAAGGAAAAAGTCCCTATTAACGGGAAGAAACACTGAGCAGAACCCAGCATATATGGGGGCGGCATCTCCTTGAGGTGGGCTAGGTAAAGGCAGAAAAATAGCGAAGGAGGAGAGGCTAGCCTTCATTGCTCTTGTGCATTCCAGCCATTGTATACAGTCTGTGATTACAACCAAACACTGTATACAAAGAAAAACAGCTCCTCAAAAATGAAGCCAAAGCAAGTAGAGCTCCCCCTGGTGACTGGCTGCAGCATAGGTCATAAGCTCCATATCAGTGGATGGGACTAAAATACACTAAAAACACTAACACTATAAATAATTTAAATAAATAATTTTTCCCACACTGTAAAATACAGTGTGGGAAAACTACACCCTTGACACACACCATCAATCATTCATTTCTTTAGGTCCATGGCGTGCACGACCCGTAACATGCTGTTAAGTTACAAAAGCCTATGGAACAACATAGATGTGGAGTGAATTTGGGAGCAGATCAATAATTGTCACCACGTGGCTGGAGAGAGACTGAGAGATGTGGGAGTCAGATAAAGGTTGAGATGCCGACGCAAACAGAGAACAAGAAGAGAGTTGCACCCAATCACCTTGCTCCACTGGACCACGATTAGCAGTGCCCCCGCCATCAACAGAAAACAGGCACTAATGGAAGAGTATGAAAAAGAAAGAGGAAAGCGTAACTCGTGGACATAGCAGTGATGGACACATAAAGGAGAACCATAAATGCTCAGTGTAAAAGATTAAGCTGCTTGACCTTGTGCACAAAAAAGGCAGTCATTTTCGATAACATCGTTCTACTTTGGCCATCATAATTACGAGATACTCCAACACATGATAACACACCTGAATGTGTGTGATGTTTTGGAGAGAACATTCTAATAATGAAGATAAACTGAAAAATAAGTGAGTGGATGTTATTAATAAATCTGAAATATGATTATTTTTCTTTTGTACATTCCATCATCAGCCCAATTATTTGAAAAGTAAACTTTATAATTAATAAGTCAACCAAACCAAAATGTTAATTTTAAAGTCGCAGATGGTTAAGAAAAAAATCATTTAAATTAATGTAATGACAATGTCAGAATTAATTTGATTATTATGTAAAAATATGGATGTAGAGATACAGTTAGATTTCACACATAAATTCAAGTCAGATCAGTCAATAACAGAGAAATGCGAGGTTAAAAAGAGATGTCACAGTTCACTGGCACCACAATCCATGATGGTAAGGGATGTTCCCAGAACTAATACCTCATCACCAAGTTGATGCCAAATTCAAAAAAAAAAAAAACATGATACAGCTTGTTTTCCTGTAGATACTGTCAAAGTGATATCTACTGGAGGTGCTGGACAATAACAAGACACCAGGAGCCATGCCTGGAGATATTTTGTATCTGTCAGTTGCTAGGGATATGTGGTAGACAACCAAAAACAACTTTGAGCCTAAGCAGCTCAAAGATAAGCATCTCAATCTGGACACAGAATTAAAGGACCTGTGACAGCTGGCATCTGTAGCAACTCCAAGCTCAAACTTTTACCAAAGGTAATCATTGTCTGGTTTAGGCTAATATAACAATATACTGGGTCATACGTAAGATTAGTAGACTACCAGTCTGTCAAAATATAACTTTGACATGGCGTGGAACTTCCACGGCTACAACGGAAAGTTGATGTGGAGTCGGTCCATTGGGAACCGATTATCCTCTGCCAAATATTCGACCATGGGATCTGTGCAGTAATGGACAGAAAAGTAAAAGTTGTTTACAACAAAATGGCTCTAGTCTGTTGTTGAACTATCCACTTTCATCCAATGGTATTTTTTATTGCCCTGTACTGATTCAAAAACGTCCTATAAAGAAATCTAAATGGTGCGTTACCACTCAGCTAAATCAAGACAGCTACCCTGGTGTTAGTATTTGCAAACATAGTACGCTAGAGGTTAACCACCAGCTCCATGACTATACTCATCTTCTACTCCCCTTCACATTCATTGCCTATTTTACTTCACCTCACCTTTCTCTGTCAGAAATCCAAAGTCGCCTTAGGCATTACTTTTTTAGTGTGCCCACTCTGAGAACACTAGTTCAGCGTTCCTAACTTTTGGTATTTTAAAAGTGAGTTTAAACGGCACTCGAAAAAATGTTATTTGTGCCATGATTCAATTTCAGGACTTAACTGTATTTTGCATGTTATTTTTCTGGGATTTGTCAGAGTAGCTTGAAGGTTGCAAAAATTGTCAACTGAGCTATGGGTCAAAAACAAGAACTGGTAATTCGGTTCAGTTGCGTTATGGCCATTTATTTTAACTCTTCAAGTTAAATTCTGCTTATTTGAATCGGAACACACTTTGTCACCTGACCTGAGGCAAAACCAGTTGTGGCTTGAGGAGCACATGAACCTATAACCTGTCATCGAGAAGGAAAAGCAGTATTTGTCAAAAGTATTTGGACACTGACACATGTATTGCTTGTGGGTTCGGAAATTGATATAGTGGAAAATAAACACAACTGCTGCTATCACTACTACCAGCTATCTTTATACCATTATGGATCTTACCGTGGACTCTCTAATTGGAGCAGATGTCAGCTCCTCTGACCTACTTAGTCACTCCCCATAAATTGTACAGTGATGGATGTACCGAAACAAACCTGTTGCCGTGGATCGCTACATAAAAGCATCCTCTGTCTCAAAATCTGTCACAAACCCCAGTTTTCTCTGTGCCAACCCACATACTTAATAGACCATTTGGTTTTTACGGTCATTGTTACGATCACTCTGCTCGCTGTGATAGGAAAATCTGCTCCTGAAGGTGGTATTTTAGGATAAGATTGATATGTATAAATAGCCTCCTCTGGCTTACACAACCTATTCCCCACAAAAATGAATCGCACAACAATGGTATCAGCTACTATATCAAATTTGCTGTAAGGAACCTAGAATCACAGCATGGCACTATTACTGTTACAGCCTGCCCTTCTCACTCAGCAGCCGTTGCTTTCTCCAGTATTATTTGTTTGGATATTGCATTACTATTTGCAATCCCGTTATAGCAACTTATATATAGATGTGTTGTCTGGTCTTTTGACTATTTTCTGTGACCCTTATTGGTTTTCCTTGTGTTTCCTGGTTTCATTGTATAAAGTCCTTCCTTAGTGTTTTTTGTCTTGTTTTAGTTCCCATGTTTCCACCCTTTGATTGTTGGATTGATTTCTGGTTTGTGTGCTCCACTCTCATTAGTTTCACCTCTGTCTTGTTAGACCCTCTGCCCATGTGTGTATGTAGACAGCTCTGCCTTTCCCTTTGTTCTCTCTCAGGTCATCTGTAATGTTACCCTGTTTGACTTTCTATTCAGTTTCTGGCGCTACCTCATGTTCTCCTCTTAGTTGTGGTCCTTAACTGTTTTTGGAGAAGTGTTTTTTTTTTTTTTTTGTTTTAGTTTTTGGATTCCTTTCCTTTTAATTCTGGATTTAGAGTTTTTATTTTGCTCCCTGGTTCTGCCTCACTCTGTGCCGTGCATTTGGGTTCTCCTTCAGACAGACCTAGAACATTACGTTTGTTATGTTTGAATTACCAGACCGACGCGTACTATAGACCATAAAACCATGAGGCAACAAAGGCTAAAATTAACAGAGCTCTGAACAGAAATCTGACCAAGAGCGATTTTTTTTCTTTAGTACATTATTCTGACTAGAGTGAAAAATAAATGTTGCGCCTTTAGTTACTTCATTTTTTAAAATTCTGAAGATTTTGGTATAGGGAGGAGGGGTAAAAAGTAGTAGTAGTGTATTCCAGGCTGAGCTAGCTTGTCCTCTTTGCCTATTTTTACGCCTCCTGTGCGATAATACAATAATAAATGGGTTATACCTTCACAGCTCTGAGGATTGTATGTATAATTTTGGTCACTTGTGACACAAACACCAGTGAGATTGCTACAAAAATGCCAGAATAAAGATATATGTTACTGTTTCAGTGTGTTTCACTGTTTCATTGTGCAAAAGTAGATGGTAAAAAGGTGAATCTGAACAATTTTAGAGATATTGTAGCCCATTTATGTCCAGGCAGAATCACAAACTGTGCCATTTTGGTACCATGTGTGCCATTCCATTTGACCTTTGTCAGGTACCAGTCTAAAACACTAGTTTCACTGTCATATCACTAAATACAAATACAACAGTTTTAACTCATTTACCCAGACTGTGTGTTAAAGAAGGCCTTCGGAGAAACTCAAAGGAGAATATCTCGACAACCAATTGGTCAATTTTAATGACTGACATCTCTATCGACCAGTCAGAATCTAGAGAATCGAAAGTCATGCACAAATTTACCGTAGCAACAACCAATGACGATCCAGAGCGAAGTAAACACAAAGTTTGCATATTGTAAGCGACCTTACACTAGAAGCCTCTTCCTTTTCATGTAAACATACAGGAGCACCATGATTTATTTCAAACTGACGTAGAGTCATAGGAGAAGCCATTAGCAGCATTTTTTGGATCTGGAATATAACTTTTGATCACAAAACAGCAACCGTAAGACATACTTTATGATTCTGCAAACTCTTTGGCTACTAGCCCTCTGAGTTTTTGTCGTACAGTGAAGAGTGGCCACCTTGAAGTGGTGAGGTTAGTAGAAGCACCAGTTCCCATACAATTGCAGGCAATGCCTGACAGAGGCTTTTAGATGAGTTTCTCCCCATCATTTCGGTGTATTATATGTTCGGAATGGTGCATGCTAACCATCTGTAGCGCACGGCTCTCACGTCAGCCCCCTGTATGGGGGGAACTCGGGTCGCATGTTCACTTTGAAGAAATGATGAAGAGCAACAGTAAAAATGAGAAGGGTCGAATGCATCAATTCACATCTAACAGCTAGGGTCAAAGAATGAGGTTGGACTTCTGAGGGGACAAAAAAAACAAAAAAAAAACAAGCTGACAGTAGATGCAAAGAAGATATGTTCACAGGTCTTGTCTAGGTGTTGACTTCTGGTACCCTGGCTTCCTCGATGTGAGAAAAGCTTGACTGAATTTGTGTCACACCATGCGCTCTCTGCTCGAGTGTGGGTGGAGTATATGAGCCTGTGTTCCCCTCTTGTCTCTTTTCACTGCACAAGGCTACAGACGTTCTATGTATATGTGTGTGTGTGCATGCATGTGCTGCATCCTTGTTATCCCTGCCTGGAAGACCTCTGTGTTGAAAACAGACATGCATACAGCCCTAGTTTAAATAGCTCTGTCTTTCTGCCTTATATCACCTCACTGTCTGTGGCCTGTTTGTGTATGTGAGATGAGTGAGATACTTGGTGCCCATGGTACTAAAATAGCTTCACTTAATCCCTCGGGTTTCAATGGCTGTCGCCATACCTTCTATCAACTGAAGTAGGAAACACAATCTGAGAGAAGAGCAGGTGTGGAGAGGTGTGGAGGAGGGGGGGGAGAGACAGTAGGAAATGGGAAAGACGATGGCAGGCAAGGTGAGGGTATTAAGTCAAATCCAAGAAAAATACCAAAACAACTGAATAGGAACCAACTTAACCAAACAACTGAACAATATATTTGTGTCCTCTTCTTTCTCCGTGCGGCGCCAGCGTCAGTCAGTCACTCTACCCTTCAAACAGCGAATCTTCATCAAATATTTACCCTCGGCTCTTGTACTTTCCACTACAGATTGCAGGATTATTGCAGAGCCCTGTAATCACACGTCCCCTGCGCCGGTCCGGGCTGAAATAGTAACGGAGGATACTAAAGCCACAGCACGCTGGGATTGTCATCCGCATTGTCAAGCCGTCAACACCTACGGGGTCGGTCACTCTGTAATGAGTCACTCACTCAGGCCTCGGCTTTAAAATAGCTTATAATGGCCTCCAGAGGGGCCTGACTGACAATGTCACACACAAACTAGTTATATGAAAGTGTAAGCAAAGACCAAGCACATCGGTTCGTGCAGTATGCTTTTCTTCCTGGAAAGGACTAAAATTATTTTATTGTGCGTTTTGCTGTTTACTGTATTTCCACAGATAATGTGAATAGAACACGATGTTTTGTGAACATGACGGCCAGCTGAAATGGGGAACATTTCATCGCACACACCATGGCAACAGTCAGCTAGTGACGGCATCAGCCCGCTGGTGAACCTCAGGTGTGTCCCCCAAACGGTTGGCAGCAGTCGGACCTCTGATACCAGCTCCTCAGACATTTCGTTGAATCGGCAGCAAAACAAATCGGCGAGAGACATGACTGCCGCTTCAGCTTAGCGAATCAGTGTTAAGCTGGTAAACAAAACGACAAATGGCCCAGCGGAAAGCTCTTCCTGTTTTACATCTTTATCTCTAATGTAAACGTTCAATTACGCAAATGTTTTCACAGCAACATGACCGTCTAGGGTCGTTTGAAGTTTTACTTACTTTAGGGAGGGTTCAGAAACCTTAGGGGTGCGTTCAAGTGCAACTCTTGAGTTTTTTTTATTCATGTATATAGATATTGATACATATACACACTGCCAGAACTAAAAAAAAAAAAAAAACAGACAAACACATAAACTAACTCCAATAACAAACCAAAACAAAACAGTAACACAATCTGTCGCTCAGCAAAGAACAACAGTTTAACCACACATAGCTTAAACTCTTAACCAAGGTGGTCTACAAACAGCATAAATGAAGGAGGTAATTCACCTTTCCATAGTGTTAGTATGCATTGTTTTGCATTATATGAAATAATTATTAGAAATCTGCATTTTTATTGCCTAAATTAAAACCATTCATGTCATGGAGTAAATAAAAACATGGACTAAAAATCAAACTCTAATTCTCAAACTGATGATGAACTGAAGCCCAAAATGATTTTAATAATAATACCAAAATAAATGCACAAATGTTCCTTGGTGTTTTGCAAAATAGGGCAAAATAGTGAATTATATTTTGGAGGTTTTGTGTATTTTCACTGGAGTGTGTTACAGTCGGTGGATAAATTTGAAACTTGTTTTTTTTTTCTTATTATTACTCGTAAATGGAAAATCTCTTCTATCCCAAATATGTAGAAGAGTAGATTCTCTGTTTCAGATGTAATGAAACTCAAAGTAGCCCCATTAATGAGTGTACAAACTACACTCTGTAAATATTTAGTCTATATAAATCTATAAGTTGTTTCATACCAAAAGTTGCCCAATTACGAATATTGACTGACTTTAGATATTTTTTCATGTCTGTGTTTTTACTGCAAAGGGGAGTAAATTGAGATATTAACAGGAGAACTATGATTTTTATTACAATCCCTCCAAGCTAAAAGTGTGTTGCTACTCTCGAGTCTAAACTCTGGCGAAATGAGTGGATGTTACGGTCAACTTCTCTTTTGGAAGATGTTTGACGTCAGATTTGTGTTTGCATGTCTTTACGGGTCACTTAACCGGGGTTGGATTAGTATGGACATCAGTATTTAAAATACCTTTCAAATTATGCAAATTTGCATTACCTTAATTTCTTACCTGTAAAAGACACTATAAATGATGTCTTCTTGTTGCTTGTATTTGATTATGTAGCTTTCATCTTTAAATAGTTTAAACCCCAATTCTAATCCTAATCAGACTCCCTATTTAAAAGCCATAATTTAGATAGAAAACGTACAAATGATGATACACGACAAGGTTATGAGCAAGTGTGCAAGTTCTGAAACCTCTGGAGACATTTAGCCACACAGTTCTCCGTCCTTAATCTCCTTTTTCATCTCGGCTGTGATCAAATCTGGCGACTGATTTACACCGCAGCCTCTGTAATTGTGTTGTCAGTCTTCACAGCCACACCAGCACTTGTCTACACAATGAGGTTGTGTTTCAACAATCGCCATCCCGACATGAATCGACTATCGAGTGAATCAACTGGCAAGCGCATGTGCATGAGGAGGGAGTCAGCTGATATGGGCAGTGCAGAGTTACAGCGATGATTGATTATCGGAAGTGGTCAGGGTTTTGTTTTGAGTTCTCTGGAAGACAGTGTACCTTTCCAAGGGCGAGAAATCCAGGCATGTGTAGAACCTCAGCACAAATTATATTCTGAAGGCTTCCAGTAGGTTTGTGTTTAAAGTAACATGAAATATAAATGTTCTAGGCAGTTTGCCATAAAGATATTATAATAAAATATTGAGACGACTTAAATTTAAAGGAATAAACTTTATCTTCACTGTGCACATGTCGCGCTTTTAAAGGATCGTGTGCAGAAAACGGTTTTGGCGAAACACAACTGAACTGGGAAGGCACTCAGAAGAAAACTGAAGAATGTGTAAATGTCAGATTTCTACAAAGCCAAAAGTGGTTTAAGGCTGAAAGTAAAAAGGGAAAAGTTGGGAGACAACTCGAGGAAAAACACTGACTCACTGGTCTCAAATATTTTATGAAACGAGTGCAATGTGAGGACTAAAGAGAAAGCACTCCTTCTTATTCTTCTTATCATGAGCTGCAGTATACATCTCTCTGTTCTCGCGATACACAAACTGTATATAAATGTGGACAATGAGTCATCATTTTACTTACACTGGCCTACACTGAAGCTATTTTCCTGTGAGTCTGTGCAGTGTCACGCAGAGCCACTTTCATGGACGACTCACCCACAATTCCTCCAGAGCCACTGGCATTTTTGTTGAATTAAAGACTCTCATGATCCTACGGTACTGCTTCAAGGCCAGTTGGCATGGCAACTTGTAGTGATCATGATGTCACATCCTGTTTCTATAACATCAAATAATTAAACTTATAAGACATGAATGGACAGTTGAATATGCATCAGCATTACTTTTACTAAAAAAAAAAGACTGAAACCATCCTTGAATAAAATTGGCCCATTTTTGGACCAAGTCCCATTCACTAATATGGAGTGGGTGGAGCTTATGACCTATACTCGCATTTAAGGAGCTGCCCTGCCATCCATCTTTATACTGTCTATATCTACGGATACTGCATCTGAGATCTAAATTTCCTAATTTCCTTTGGTTGCCAACTTCGATTAACACCAGTTCTATTTTTACGTGACCTTTGTGTAAATTAAGTTGCTTTCTCCTGGTCATGATTGTGAAGGCAGCTGTTTGGAAAAGCATTTCTACTGAGGAGCCCCGGAAATAGATTCTGTTGACTACACACAACATTTATTCCAGATTTATCCTTAATGGAAGACGACTTAACTTTGTGGGCTTAGGGTTGTTCCTTGGTAACAGTGTTTGTCCCTTTACCTACTATTTGTCTGTATCAATTACACTTTTCCACATTTGTGAATTTGACTATGTATATAGATACAGTGAGTAAACATCATGTGCTCCCTTGCAGAAGCTCAATATGCTTTTCATACACTGTTTCTACCATTGAAAATGACAATTACCATAAAAGTACTAATGGCTTTTAGGGCACACCTGCTTTAGCTGTATCACTATCCATGTCCTGAAATCGCTTTATCTGTAGTACAACCCATTAGGCAACACATCGGACACCATCCAAAATCAGGCTGGCAATCTTGTACTTCAATGTGACAAAATTGGCCACAGGAAATACGGGTCATGAAGAGCAACGGGTCATGTCTTGACATTTTCTCTTGTGTCTTCGGTGTCTGCTACAGACTTGGTTATTGCTGGTTACCACTGGAGACATTAGCGAGGGCTTTGAACTCTGTCTTCCTCTTGACAATGCAGTCGAGCAGAGCTTTACCCTAATCAGCGAGGCTTGTCTTACAATATAAGAAATCTATGGTGTGTCTGCTCTATCAGATTAAAACTTATGTTACAGAAAAATGATACTGGGTGTGCTGGGGTTTATAACTAATGCAAAAACAGCAATCTGGCATAACATTATGACCACCTTACTAATATTGCGTAGGTCTCCCTTGTGCCTCCAAAACAGTTGTGACTCATCAGAAATTGGACATGGGCGTTTTGAAGGTGTCCTGTGGTGTCTGGAAACTGAACGTTGTTAGTGGAGGCCTTTGGGTCCTATGCATTGAGGAAAGGGGCCTCTGTGGATCATCCCACAGATACTTGATCAGTTTGGGATCTAGTGATCTAGTCTTGTGCTGGTTTTTATGTTGTTGTTTTTTTGTTTTTTGTTTTAGTTGTTCCTAAACCTTTTTTGTGTGTGTGTCTGTGTCAGGCTGCATCCTGCTTGGGATGGCTGCTGCCATCGAGAAGGGTCATTACTATGGGGATCTATGGGGGATTTGCTCCCTTTTGGAGCCAGCCTCAAGTGGTCACTCAACGAACTGCAGTTTTTTGCACTTCTGCACAAGCTTCATCGCTCAGACCTGGAGGCTGCTGCTTGGTCTGGGTGTGTGGCGCATGTCTAAGTAACATCCACATGAATACCAGGTCCAAAAGTTTCCCAGCAGAACACTGAATTGTCGTCAGATTGTCAATTGCTGCGTATCCATTACCCCTAGAAATCTGCAAAACCTAAATATCGCAATAAAAAACTGGTAATGCAAACATCCACATTTCGAAAAACCGCTCAAATATCTAAAGCTAAAATGCTTTTGGTCTTTCATGGAGATGACGCAGGGGTCATGGGATCAGTTCATTTGAAGTCCATTTCCTCAAAGTGAAGTCTCGTGTGACGACATTTTAAGAGAATTATGGGATATCGCGAGATGAGACTTCACGAGAGTTACAGCTCATTTGCAAAACACCTTTTGATGGAAACACATGTACAAAGCGCAATTGTAATATGTTAAAGTTTCAGAAATATCGCTTTTATTTTGCGAAGAACTGTAATGGAAACGCAGCTAATGGTATTAACTGTGGTCATAATGTTATACCTGATGGGTGTATACCAACACATATCCATTTCTAGTAATATTAATTAGAAATGCACCTGTACCGGTATTGGTTAAGGGCATTGAGATGGTTATGTCCTAAGCTACCGTTAAATAAAGCCAAGACTGTAGGCCGACTTATATCACACACTAAATTACAAATGATGGAGCAATGATTAGAGTAGCAGCTCATAAGGTCACGTGTTTGCTTTCGCCCTATGTCCATATAGAGAAAGAGTTAATAGTAATACACACTAATGTATGTGTACAATGTAATTCCTTCTAATTTCCGTTCATGGGATCCTGCCACGTATCTACAGCACATTCAGCGACCGCTTTGAGAACGAGTCGCTGCTACGACGGCAGTGATTTGATAATGTAATGCGAGAGCATGCTTTCTATCTGGCGTTCCATGGCTGTAATCCAGCATCTTACAGGAACCATAGCGTGGTCTGAGACATGTTGCTGTTTGGCCTCATTTTCCAAGATTTTTGAAGTTATGACACAAGAAGTTCAGTATTTAGTAACTTGTAACAGTGAAACTCAAAGAATGCTCTAATTACACATGAAAAAAGTACAAGCCTTTGAGATGTGAAGGTATTCCATCTCCAAAAATACTAATCAGAAAACAAATTGACTGAGGAAAACTGAAAGGAATTAAGAAAAGGCAAATAAACCGGATGCCAGAATGAGAAATTAAATATATGCAACTTGTCCAGATGTGGAACACATTCCTAATTAATTGCCAGGCAGCTGCAGAAAGCGGAGTAAAACCTTCCAAGTGTGCGTCCACAGTGGCTTCAGGTAACAGGGCCGTGACATTCTAGAAAGTTCAGAGGCATCTTAATGAGATTGAGGTCTGTGACTGTCTGCTAGCGGGAGAGAGGAGCGAGAGGTGCACATATAGAGATACGGACTAGGGGAAGGTGTGGCAACAAAGGCACAAGGTGAAAACAGAAATGGATTAACCTCAGCATTGTTCAGTGTGATTCAACACCCCACACGTACGCGAGCGCACACGCGGTATCGCATGATGCCAGAGGAAGCGCAGGTGATCGGCTCAGTTCCCTTTTGGATCTGCTTCCACTGTAAAGAATAACTATCAATAAAACAACAGGCAAACAGATCAAGTGTTGTCATTTGTGTGTGGCTGTACACACGAAACCGGCTTCTTTGAACGCGCGTGGGCGGACTCGTGTGAGCGTGAACGTGTGGAAACGCTGTGGTTTTGCAAAACAACCCTATCACAATTTAATGAATTAATCCAGGCTTATGGGCTTCTTGTTGTTTGGATCATGTTCAGCTTGTAGCAGGTGACGGCGGGCCAAGAAACGCTGACCTAAAAATAACAAAAGGACCTGATCCGGCCCGGCCCTGGGCTCAGGCTCTCGGGTTCAATTGCTCTGGATTAAATGATAGAGGTTGCAGGCGAGGCGGTCGCATTAAAGGAGAATAACTGGGAGCGAACTGGAAACTTCACTCCCACTGTACAGCTGCTTCTGCCTATCTCTCAATCTGATGAGTCATTTCAATTACAGAAGGAGCTTTTCAAGCAGCAGGGCCAAGAATGTAAGCCTGAGCTTCCATCCATCCAAAACTTTGTGCTAGAATAAGATGTTTAACTGCTGCTAGCCGGGCTGTATTTGTGTGGTTGTGTGCATGTCCCTGTGAGTAAGTGTGTGTGTGTGTGTGTGTGTGTGTGTGTGTGTGTGTGTTCACTCCTTGAATGTGCAATCCATTTTTACTGAACACAACAGCCAATGTACCAACTGTAAAAATTTTAGCAACAGCAAGCTAGTGGTGTACACACAGACGATTCTTTGCAGTCTCAGAATGTGATAAAGTCTGAGCACATTTTCAATCTCTAACTGTAAAAAAAAAACAAAAAAAAAAACAAAAACATTAATCAGACTGTCAAACTAAATGTATAAACCTCTACTAAAAATCCATACCTCTGTGACTTTCCGTTGGCCCACTTTTCTGATTCACAGTCCGACGGGAAGTGATAGATAATTCTGTTTTCCTACATTTGATAGAGTAGTTGTCAGAAAATGGCACACTTCCACTTTGCTCACGTGGAGATATGACTTGGATGCCCGTTACAATCTTCTGACCTCTATCTGGTACATATGGATCTTAAATAACCTTCGATCAATTTGTTTCGCCGTTCTCCAAAAGCAAAACTCATCTGCCATGCCATGCCTTTAACAGGAAAAGCTTACGTTCCCTTTTACGTTCCATTTTTAAATTCTCTTCACAGCTTAGCTGCTTCTAACGTTACAATTGATGATAAGACACATTTGTAGTCGTGAAAAAAAGACGTAAAGAACCTTGACAGCAAGTGACAGCATTAAGAGTCTGATGAAAAAGACTAAGTCGTCCATCACTTCTGCTCAGTGAGATACGGTGGTCATTTCATAGACTGGTTGAGCTGCACCAATATGTCTTCTAAGTGGGAGCAGGCTGAGGCAGCTTGTTTCATACCTCCAACTATTTTTATGTTCAGCTGCCGCTACTTTCACCTCAGAGGCTTCACAAGATCCTCGCTAACATCCATCTAGCCTACCTACTGCCCCCTACCTTGAATTGACTCTTGGTCTGGCACTTCATCTGTCGTCGTGGCCTCATCAACCTGTCCAGTCTTCATGGCCTGCAGTTATCCACTCCTACCTGGATGAACAATTCTCCAACCTGCCTGTGATTCCTCTTCTACTGTCAAACTGTCACCTAACGTCATCAGCTACATCTTGTATTATTAGATTCTACATGTTCTGTGACAGAAGTTTGTTTATCTTGTTTCTCCTGCTCTTCTTTTCCTTCTCTTCTCTGTTTCTACCCGGCTGGCCTTAGGCCATATGTGCTGGGTTCTGCTCAAGGTTTCTTCCCTGTTAAAAGGGAGTTTTTCCTTGCCACCGTCACCTTCAGGCTTGCCCTGGAGGTTTCAGGCAGTTTTTTTGTAAAGCGTCTTGAGACAATTTGTGTTGTTACTGACACTGTATAAATAAAATTTAATTGAATCGAGTACTTGAGCGCACATATTTAAATACCATGCCACACAACAGTCCTGAAAGTAGACAAAGAGAACGCTGCCATACACGTGAAATCAAGAAAATGTATCATTTGTACGTATCTGTAGGTTGTAAAAGTAAGTGAAACCTTGTTTTCAGTATCTGGCGTGAGCAGCAGTGTTAAAGGGAACATGCTAACAATGGGTTAACAGCACAAAATTCATACAAATTCCTTTTGATTTCACTATTCTTGATGCACTGTTAACACACTCATGTTCTGTTATGGCCGCGGCCCACCCAGTAGTAGTTTGCGAAGTCGAGAAGCACTCAGTGCATCAGTAATGCAGTGAAAAGCAAGAAGTCCCCAAAGTACGATTGTAGTGAATTATGTTCAAGCCCAAAAATCCCAAAAGAAGAAGAACACGAACAAAAACGAACAAACAGAAATGGGTAAACATACTGTACATCTCAACAGGGACTGACTTTTTTCTTAGGAGTTTAGGACTTTTGACAGTGGTGCAGTGTCGACTAAAATCATGTTCAGTTTCGCGTTGCTAGCTTTGCAGATCATACATTTATTTTCGGTTACCACCAGCAGCTCAGCTCAGTTTGTTGTTGCTTTTTTTCTTGCCAAGAGTTGCTTCCAATGGCAAGGGACAGATTATGTGTATCATGATAAATCAATCAGTAGTAAACAACTGGACTGAAAAAGCCAAACTGCAACTTTAACTTCTATTCTGTAATGTGTTGTCAAGGTGACACAAAGCTCACCGGTAACAGTTTTATGCTCTCAACTCGTCCAACGCTGTGTAGCGTGTTAGACAATGAACCTTAGGTGTTTGCAAGCTATTATACACCGAGGACTTATCTCGTCAGTAATCACCTAGCAACCATGTTGGAAGAGTACAAATGAATATCACAGCTGAACTTCTCAACAGGAGATACTGATGAAACTCGGATGTGGGTCTTTAAATAGCTCATTCAGATGCAGAGAATTACATTGCAAGATATATGCAGTGTAAGACATCTGCTTCGGGACAAAAAGCATTTTTGTTTTAATTTTAAATATATATATTTTTGTCTGTAGTGAATTCCAGGCCACACAGAAAGAGCCACGGACCTGCCTCTTTCTCTCCACATGTGCTTCATAATTCATGAAGAACACATTGATATGCATGGCACTGCTCTGCTCCTGCTTCATTCATATTCACTACAATGGTACGGCAGAGACAGGAACAAAGAAAGAGAGATAAATATATGTATAAACACCTCATCTGTGCATATGCCTGAGTGTGTTTGGGGTACACGAGATGTATATTGTAGAGTACATCAAATGCTTGACCTTCTAGTTGCGTTGCCCTGCTGTGTAGAGCTGATGACAACCACCACTTTTTCTGCAAATTTTTTGAACTACATACAATAAGCAACCACAGCTCAACTTTCTTCTTGTGAATATCTCTGAGTGTTTTGGTGCATGAATCACTATAACCAGTACATACAACGATATACACTCTGGCAAGGATTAAGTCGTGATTCATTAGTAGATCGAACGAGATCGCTTGCAAGCGTGCGCATTGGGACTGTAAGTTCTTCATCTGTGAGTTTCTAAAAACCCAACTTATATGACTTCATCTCCAGGTAATGACAGATACCTGCGGAAAATGTGACCGCTCGTCCTCTTCATAAAACCTCACAGCGCACAGCAGGGATGCTGTTACACAAGGCAAAGTCAGGCTCCCTCTGAGGGCGGAGCGAACCGCTAGCTCACCGAAGGGGAAATACATCAGCTTCAGTGCCACAAGGGAGGAGACTGCCCTCCCACCTAGAAGGAGCCCGCAGCGTTATTAGAACATGTAGTCCTGCAATGTCTTGTGATTTGAGATGGATTTCCCTTACCTAGTGTGGACCAAAGGCTCCATGACCCCTATGAGCTCCAAGCCCCACTCAAGCCAACAACAGCAGCTATCCCATTCTGTCTTACTGCAGTGCACCAGCTTTAAAAGACAAAGATATATAATATAATATACAGTGTATGTGTGTGTTAATATATATATATATATATATATATATATATATATATATATATATATATAATTGACTGCCTTACTCGCTTACTGAAAAACTGCAAAGGATAATGCTGATGCTTTGGTGCCTCTACAAAGTAAACACATGTTATCCAGGAAATTACTAAAAGGTGTTGTAGCTATCACAACATCTGTTACAGAATACTGCACGTGGAACAGGAGCCAAGTGACCAAAACAATCTGTTCATTAAACTGGATTAACAAGGGCTAAATTGCCGTGTTGTGCTCGGTGCAGAGCGTTGTGAACAATTCGTTGTGCCCAAAATCTTCCACCCACCACTGCTGGGTTAAGATACTGTAAAGGCCATGCTACAGCATGGAGTGCCGGTGTTCTTTCTCTTTTTGGCACCGCACTTCTAATGAGAGTTTTCTTGAACGCTACTCAGGATCTGTGCTCCAGGCTGTGTGCCGTTGGTACTGTACAAAAGGTCAAAAGAACATGACAGTAACTCAACTCGCACAGCATCACACCCGCACTGAGCAGACTGCAGCAGTGTTCAAGTGTATAGTCTTTTTGTCTTTTAGCCTGAACCAGCGTTTTCAAGAGCTTGTTGCTGCCGCTTTGCCACTGCCACATTTTCTTTTCCATTTCTGTTCCGCAGTTAGTCCATCCTTTCAATGCATCTCTGTTTATATTCACTTCATTCGGCCTTTTGGATGGAATATTTTACAGTAAATACATAAAGCCGTTACATAGTGTGCTGTTAGTATCCAATAAGCCAGTAAAAGGAAGCACCAATCAATTATGTAAAGAATATAAATTCAAACTGACAGCAGTTGCTGAATGTAGAAAAATTGCCTGTTAGTGAACTTCACAAAGTCATCAGATAGCTTCATAGTAGCTAGATCAAGTCAACTGTTATGTGGTGAAAGTCAAGTGGAAGATGACACAAAGGAAGTTCACTTAAGTTTGAACACAGGTTATGTCAACACCATAAACAACATCAGTCTGACACTTGAGAAGTGATATGCGGCTGTTGCTCTCTTGTTCTGGCAAACTCTCAGCACTATCATAACGTGAGTCTCTTGCACATGGTGCATTCACTGACATCAAGGAGAAAAAAATAACACTTTACAACCACAGCAGCAATGTCAACCAATAGAACAGAGCTGAACATAAACACATGAGCACATAAATACTGTACGCTGCAGATATATCTATCCTATATAAATCAACACCGTCGATAGCTACCCACAGTACTTCACCGTGCGCTGTAATGTAGCCAAAATTTAAAAAATGCAGCATTTCTCTGAAGCCTTCTTATTCTCATCTCTTGCTATTTGTGTTTTCTCATTTCTGTTCAGCACTTCCTATTTTATTTTGTCCAAGTCTCCTCTCGTTACAGATCACTTCCTGTCAAGTTTCCCTCCTGTGTGATTACATGCCCCGCCCTAATGTGTTGCACCTGTGTCTCATTGTCTTCCCTCTGTATTTAGTCTGTGTGCTCCCCTCTCTTTGTGCCAGTTCATCTTTGTCTGTTGTCAAGCGGTCCAGCAATTATATCCAGTTTGCCGTCTTGTGGGTTTTTGACTTTGGATCAGATTTTTGGATTTTGTCTCTGCTTGGCCTTTTTGCCTTTTCTGGCTTCCCTACCTGCCAGCTGTGTACCAAACCTGCTTTCCCATTAAAGGACTGTCTTTTGGAAGCGCAATTGTCTGTCAGTCGTGCGTTTGGTTCAGTCCTTGTGTGTTTGTCAGAATCCCGACATTTCGTGATTGACTAGTTAACACATCTGTACAACCACTAGATGTGATGTTGTGGTGGTATTTGACAGCTGCAGTTTGTTACTCTATTTTATGCAATATGTATGCAATATAATTAGCAATATGGGTGGTTAAAGTTTCAAAAAAAATTCTAATATTTTGTGGTGGTTTGTGTTCATTTTGGTGGTTTTTGAACAGCTTTTTGTCTGGAAACCATCTGCTGAATCTGGCGCCATGGCTCTGGTTGGATTCTCAGCTGGCTTGGACCATTTGCTGCACGCCACTCCCCCTTCTATTTCTCCCACATCTTCTGGTTCAGTCTACTTTTCCCATCCAAAATGTAATGTTATCATTATTAAAAGTAACAGCACCTCTTTGAGAAAACATGGGGGTCCTTTGTCCATATATGCCATATAGAAGTTTTTCTGCTTATATATTTCATCAAATGTTTGATTCATGTGTTAAGTTAATGCTAAAGCAATAACAGTAATAAACAATGTTGGGGGAAAAAAATCTAAATTCATAAAAATAATATCTTGGCTCTACATTTAAATGGACTCTATTTTCAATAAGACATTTTTTACATAAACGTCTATGTCAACAGCATCTGCTTGAATTAACTGCTCTCAAAAATAACTTTGACTAATGCAGCTGAGGGGGTAACATCTGACCCTTTCTGTCCATTCAATGACAGCCACCAGTAAACAGAAAGTGAAAAACGCATCATGAATATATTATAAATATTAAATCATGTAAAAGCATCAGTGCTTAAGTTGTCTATTTTTTGTGGATGATTTTACTACTAAAAAGCAAAACAAGGCAAAGTGCTGACGGCCTTTGGACATATGCATGTGTGTGCATTTGCGCGAGAGTATGGCTGTTGCTAGGGATGTAAGATTATGGAAATCCTCCATGGTAATTATTGGCTGTTAATGGGGAGACATTCTGGGACAAGTTTAAGGGGAATTGTGAGCGCACATGTTTGATGAAAGCTCTATCTATTTTTACTCCGCTCTGTGTGATCGCTGTGAGCTATCTGTGGGGCAACAAACTAGCACTCTGAGGACACTCCATCCAGTGACCCCCATCCTCACCTGCTCTTTGTTCATGTTCCACTGCAATCTAACTTTATTTATGCAAACATACAGTATGTGACTTTTCTGGAAGATATCAGATACCCCCAATTTCTCAGAATATAAACTTCTGCTACTACACTGCGTGCACATTTTAAAGCAAGTACAGATATGAGCAGTTCAAACATGTGTTTATGTCCTTTCAGATATGCAGACTTATTATCCTATTAAAATGAGTTTGTTTATCAGGCTGTGGCTGCACAGATAATAGCCTCTTGGGACGGTGATGCTGTTCGGGCGCTGTGGTCCAGGTTGAAATATCTTCTACGGTTGGATGGATTAACATGAATTTTTGTGCACTTCTGTGGTACCCGCATGATGAATTTTGCTGACTTTGGCAAGCCTCTGACCTTTCCTCCATCATCGCCAGTTGGTGAATTTTTTATTTGTGTTTACCGCTTACAGTTGCCCATTTCTACCGAACAGTTATGCATCATCTCCCACTCTGTGTCTGATATATCTTATGTTCATATATTATTCCCGCATACACATGGCATAGCCAACTGTACTGGGAGTATTTCTCCAGATACCTGTATGAATTGATTTGCTTGCTTGTCCCACCTCTGTCTTTAAAAGTGTTGGTTGTCTCAACAAAGCGGTTGGATGGTTTTTGATTAAATTTAGCCCTGATGTTCGTGGTTCCCAGAAAATTAACTTTGATTGCCCCCAGACTTTCATCTTAGGATTTTAATTGGTCTGATACATTTGGTTCATGTGCAACTGCATAACTGCTCAACTAATGACATTAACATCAGCCTCTGCTATAATTTGTTTGGGGTACTAATTATCAAAGGTTAGTGAGCAAACATGCTAAATTAAGAATATAATTATAACAAACAAGACTTAATAATCAGATGTACACTGTTCTGGCATAACATTATGACCACTGGCAGGAGAATTTAATAACTTTGACCTTATTGTGACAATATGATGTTCTCCTGGGAAACTTTTGGACCTGGCAATTTGTGCAGATCTTACCTAGACATGTACCACCCACCTAGATGAGATCAGCCACCTCATAGCAATGACACTGGAGCCATCCCCATCAGGATGCACACACATACAAAAACGGTTTAGGAACAAGTGGAAAAACACGAAAAAACTGTACAAGGTGGCCCCCAAACTCCCTAAATCACAAACTGATCAAGTATCTGTGACCTCATATAACCCACAGGACCAAAAGGACAACCACTAAGGCATTTTAGTCTTATTAAACTGACAGGAAATCATATAAAGCTTTGGGGTTCCTTTCTCAGTTTCTCAATTTTCCATGAATCCAATGAACCAGAAACTCAGAGGGTAAAAAGATAAGCGGGACTTGGCTGTATAGAATTTGTCAGATTCCCATCTACTGGACACAGCTGTGGACAGTTCAGACATTAAACTGACATTTGTGTTCAGACACTGCGGCAATCATTTCAGCACCTTTAATTTTGTTTGAAAAATGGAAAACTGTAATTTCACTTCTCAGCCCCTCCTTTGAACAGAGTTGGATGAGTTCCGTTTGGCCGCCAACAGCATAGGCATTTAACTCTTGTATTAATTACTGATGGCACAAAGCCTTTATATCACCCATCAGGACATTTAAAAAAATATGTTATGCTTCAAATGCAGTCTCAGAGTTTAAACCCTACATGTTGTCACTCCTTTGTAACTTTGCAGATTTGCCAGCGCAGCTTCATTAATCCACATCGTTGTTTCCTTCTCTAGAACGTCACTGAACAAGAAGAGGAAGGGATGGGTATTGCCTCCGCATACAGAGGCTTCTATGTCTGTTTGTCGTCAATAAAAGCTGCAAATACACACGATTTATGTAAATGCACTCAAACATCATCTTAGCGTAGCAGTTTATATTACGTCTTAAAAAAAAACACTTTGCATTTAGCCCATGACATCCTAGCACTGATAGACAGATAGATGCTTAATCAGGGAGACCAGATTTGAGTCCGGGAAAAAGAGGAGCCTTCAGCAGGGGTGACACACGGAGAAACACAGTAAATTCAACATTGAATTTGAAACAATTTCAAAATTGTCTGGGATTTAGTTCTACTAGAGTCTCAACGTTTGGGTTTGACACATTTTTAGATCTCACAAAGAGGACACATCGGGGAAAAAGATGATGTCTCGTCACCCTGGCTTATTTTATTCCAGCAAGGTTAATTGGAAAATGGAGTTTCCGTAGAAGAATTCAAGAGAATTCAAAATGCATAGATGAAACAAAAAAAATACATATATATGATTAAAATAAACATATACATTCAACATTAAGTATGAATAAATAAAACAGAGGTAGCATGTAGCACAAGTCGTGCAAAATGTAATGCTGTAATATTATGTGTGAACTAGTGGTAGTGCAGGACCTAACAATGCCCCAGGGAGCATGTTTTCCATCTTCTCACTGCTTTCCCTTGTTGAGACGCGGGCCGTCACTAACCAGCTGTTCTCCTCGTGATAATCTCTTTATTACGGTGATTAATATTTTATTATCGCAATCATTACTTGCAAGAAAGCTGTAAAGTCCAAGAGACCCCTAGTCCTCCGTCTGTGCTCGTCTAACAGGAGACTATTTTAGCCTGATGAGTCGTGACAGAGGCATAAAGACGTGTTGTCAGTTGTGTCCTTGGTGCTAAACACAATGATGTACAACCTTTCTCTGTAGCCTCATCTTTCTCACACACACACACACACACCCACACACCTACACACATGCACTACTGTGCCTTTTCTTTCTCTCTCCATGTTGTATCTCCTTCACCTTTCGTCTTTCTCTCTCACTTTCACTGCCGCTTTCTGTCATGTTCTTAGCAAGTCTGTACATTTGGAGCTTCATCGTCTTCTCTTTTTTTTTTTTTTTTTTTTTTTAAATAAAGCAAGCCTTTATGCGTTTGAAGCGCAGACACTTTCACCCACGCATGCTGAGTGACATTTCCCAAGGTAAACTGGCTGACACAACTCCGCGTGTGGTATAATAGTGTTCATTTAATTTTAAATGCTCGTGTTTGAGCTGGTAGGGCTTCTGTATCAGCCCCAGGTTCGCTCGTATTGTTTGCATGTGTTGTACATCCTCTTTCAAGGTCTTGGTGGTGGAGAGGAATGTTTGCGCCTGGGGTCCCATATTGTAGCAGCTCTCAATATACCAAGATTCTTCATTTGTCTTTTCAAACTATTCACCTGAAATTCTATTAAAAAGTTATTAAATAGCTAGCCGTGTTTTGAAATGTCTGATGAACTTGGCTTTAGAAGGAGATTAATCTGCATATCAAGTGGAAGACTTTCAAATTCTGTTTCATTCCAACAATGGGCGGTTTGTTATTTAGGGAAACTGTGCAATGCACTTCCCAGAGGCGGGGAGGGGAAGTGGAGACCACGTTCAATCGCAATGCTCGGCTAGCTGTCAGTGACAATCATTGTTGCAGACATTTGCCCTTATGCCTCTGAGTATAGTCCAATCAGAGTACAGCGTTGTTCCATGGAGAATTACTGGCAGGCACCCACCCCTTTTGGAGGATTTCTCTCTGGCTCCAAATATTTCCAGGTCGTGCTCTTTGGCTTTCCCACTTTGGTTTAAAACTGCCTCAAAAGTACAATTCAATCTGCATGCTTTTGGGAAGGGCTCACAATAAAGGGCTTTTGTCAAACATAACCTGTTTATTTTTTTATTTATTTATTTATTTTTTAAAATGGGTCTGGAAGATCTGATGGCACCAGTCATGCTTTCATTTGTATAGGTTGGGGGTGCTTAGTCTGGTCTAGGTTGGTGCTATATGTCTAAGTAACATCCACATGAATCCCAGGTCCAAACATTTCCCAGCAGAATGTTGCATTGTCACAAAATGTGATGTTGTTTATATGTTCTGTCAGTGGTTTTAAAGCTATGGCTGGTCGGTGTACAATGTAATAATAATCATCAACAACAGATATGGGAAAGTAGCCGGGCAAAATAAAATAGTTTGGGGCTTAAGGAGAAGTCTTTGTTGCCATCACTTCTGGGATTGGTACATGAGCTGAGCAGAAAAAGACAGTTTGACACCATCTAACAGTGTCTAGTTAGTTAACTGGTAACTTTGACCATGATTGAAATGATTGCTCAGTGGTTGATATTGATCGGTTTTTGCAGTGGACCAAAGAAAAGTTGTTTTTGTTTCTTTTTGTCATACTCCAAGGCCAGTAGTTGGAAGAAAGCACCAACTGTCTGGGGCTGTGGCAAGTTCTGAGTTTGCTAAAACACTTATCTCTATTGCTGACAAGCATGAGCTGAGAACAGATATATACGTGATACCAGATATTGTATGTGAATAGTAGTGTGCAAAGCATCCAGTATTTGTATTTGTGTTAATATTAATAATATATAACTAAATGTGTGTGAACTTGTATTCAAATAAAATTCAAAACAGATGTAAAACTGTTTCTTTTTGAGTTGTACTTTTAATTGAGGATATGTATGTGTAAAAATAAGTATTTCTTAATTGGTCATTATAATAATTATGGATGTATATGCAATATTGGTTGGTGTTTTTCATTGAATGTAGCTAATAGAGGTGAGTCAGGCTGACTTGAAGGGGCAGAACATGACTGTGATGATGATTTGGTGCTTGTGGGAGACAATAGGGTTGACTGTGGCTCATTAGGTAGAGCGGTTAGCGGTTTGATCCCTGGTGTTCTTGAGCAAAACACTGAACCTCCAGTTGCTCCCAGTGTGTGGCACTGTTGCGTGAATGTGTGTGTGCTTGAGTGAGTGACAGGGAAATGTGTCTGTGACTGTAAAGCACCTTGAGTTGCAATTTACCATTACCTATAGACAACAGTCTGAATTAGCGAGCTAACAGACGAATGCTAACATGAGAAAACCTGACTGCAGACGACTCAAGACAATTGTAATGTAATCTGCTGCATGCGCAACCCAGTTAAGGTTAAAAAACAAAAACTCTTTTCGACATAGATAGCAATACAATTAAGTCTTGTTTCATCCAGTCAGAGCCTCCTCTGTTACAGAGTCGAGACTTTTCACCCTAACTCCTGAACATCTCTCAAGCTTCTGGGGAGATGCACAAATATTCTGAATAGTATATTCCGGTTCTGCTCCTTCGCTATTGATTAGCAATGTGTAGAGCTCTAGGATGAAGT
Organism: Mugil cephalus; assembly: GCF_022458985.1. Classification (NCBI taxonomy): domain Eukaryota; kingdom Metazoa; phylum Chordata; class Actinopteri; order Mugiliformes; family Mugilidae; genus Mugil; species Mugil cephalus. The sequence goes on along the minus strand of NC_061774.1, from coordinate 22,334,587 downwards.
CAGGAACAACCTGATATAAGATCAATCACAGAACATTCACTGCATTGCCTTCGCAGCACCTCTAAGAGGGAATACCGAATGTTGCTTACGGCAAAACTTGATTAGTTAAGTACAGGCCTAGCCTTCTAAACTGTGACTGAATATAGCTTAGGTTACTATAGCCTATACTCTTGATGTAGATGTTAGGGAATCCTATGCTAAGGATAAACCCAATCGCACATGTGACGGACTAGAATCAAGACTCAAGGTACACCTTCAGTCACAAATTTTAGTACGTAACGGACAGTATTTACGCACTCCTTTACAGTTTTTATTCTGGCCTCATAGTGATGCTGAAACTGAACCTTGTGATTCTTTTGAGTTGGTTAAACCAACTGCAAAACCACTATTCTAAGAATTTTTCCCCTGTATTTTTTTTTAATTTAAGTTAAACAGACTGACTCCATGACCCTTTTTACAAGCGCAGCCACCAGATAATTCAAAGCATTTATGGGTGTTGAATGTTTAATGTAAGTTGGGGCAGCAGTGGCAGTGGGAAGAAAAATTGCTGCATTCCAGGTTTCCAGGAGTGTGCGTGTGTGTGTGCATTATAAATCAACACCCCTTCCATCTGACCCCTGCATGAGCTCACTCTAACACATTTTCACACACACAAACACACACACTTGCTAAAACCTGAATTGTTTTCTAGATTGATACCCGTCACTAGAAATGCATCTGTTTATTCAATGAAATGTCAAAAGAGGGAAAACATACAGTGCTCCTGACACCGTACGCCAAATGGAAAACCCTCTCACCTGGCATCCAACCGCAAATAATGGGGACGTATTCCTGCAACTGCGTCTCAGGGTGTTCCCCCGCGCTGGTCGGTGTGTGTTTGTAGCCCTTCCTGTCCGTCAGTAACAATGGAAATATGAAGTGGCAGAAAGCTGAAAGGGCCCTGACTCTCCCCCCTCTGACCGTATGTCACCACGTACACTGACAGAGAAAGAGAAGACGGACCGGCAGATCGAAAGAAAGACTGAGGGAATAAATAAAGAAAATTGGAACTAGTAGAAGGTTTACTACACTCACAATTTAAAATGGCAAGATAGCCTGGAAGTTTAAATGAGAAAGGCAGAAGACGCCAGACCTCATAGAAGGAGTTTGAATTGAGCGGGATTATCAATCAGCAATAACATTAAAACCACCAACAGGAGAGCTTTAAGTACCTTGACCATAATATGACAATTCAGTGTTCTGCTGGGAAACCTGGCATTCATTCGTGTGGATGTTACTTAGACATGTACCACCCACCTAGACCAGACCAGAGTAGACTAGGCCATAGCAATGACACTCCGTGATAGCAGCAGCCAACCCCAGCAGGATGCAGCCTGACACAGACCCACACACATACAAAAATGGTGTCCACAGAGGTCCTTCCCCTCAAGCTATAGGTCCAAAAGAGCTCCGGCTAACAACAATGCAGCAAGAACCACAGAATGAAGCAGTGAAGACATTCGATATGTCTTCCCGTTTTATTCACTTGTCTGCTCCCACGCTACCATCTGGTAATGCAGGAAACCATAAATACGTTCAGTCTGGTATATTTGTGGCTTATTTTGATGGAGCATCTAAATCTGCGTCTTCTAGCAAGTAAGTTACATCAGCTAGCTTTAACCTAACGCAAAAAAAAAACAAAAAAAATCAAAAAAAATTTTAATTGATCTTTTTTTTTAATTATTATTATTATTATTATTATTATTATTATTATTATTATTATTTAACTTGCCATTGGACTTTGATGGAATGAGGAAAAAGAAATGACAGAAAGAAGGGGTTCAGACCCTGTCGTCTAGAGGAAGAAATAACAGATACCATACTCACACACATGAAGCAAGGTGCTTAAAAAAAATAGCTATGTGACACCTTAAACTAAAAAAAATTAGATCTTGAATAGCGGTCGCTATAATCTCCAAAATTCATCCAGGTCCGTATTTGTTGCTGTCACAGTGATATTTATTTTTCTGTCCTCGCTGTCTATCATTTTCTGTTTCTTCCTCTTTCTTGTTCATTTCTATCTATTTTTTTCTTTTCTTCTCACAAACTGTCTTAAAACCCCCTTCCAGACAGGTGCTGGTTTAAATCAAGATAGGAGCCCCGTTTGAGAGCTCAGACTAGGGAAATGATTGTATTATTTCTCTGTCAAAGCATCCAACAAAATGTCAGCATACAAAGCAGTGAACAGCAGAGGTGTCATTTCTTTTTTGTGATTGGTCGCCCCTGTGCCAGGGACTCAGTATTATGCATCATGCATTTTGTCAAATATTTGCCACTAAACACGCTTGGTTTTCATTCTTTGGGGTTTGTAGTCAAACTGAAGCATTGTGTATGCTCTGAAAAACAAAGGCTCTGTGCATCTCCACATACTCCATACAAACACCAACCATATTTTGCACTTCAAACGGGGGAACTTCATTTGTGTTGTCAGTTCCACAATCACCCCCGTGGTTCCCGCTGTGCTGTTGTCGACTGCTTGTTCTGCTTGTCGTCAACGCTCGAATTTCAGATCAAGACTGGTTCATTATGTGTCACGGGTTCTGCTGTTTGCAGCCTTCAGCTCTCCTTCTCTCCCTCTCCAGCTCCGTAGACATCTTGTCGCACACTGTTCCGAGGCAGGAGAAGTTATTTTCAGGTGCTTTGGTTAAGGAAAAACGTCGTGTTGCAGCTCTTATCGGGCAATGAGAAGTTAACTACCGTCTCAAAAAGAGTTTCAGAAGTTTCATCTCTGCTCCAAACTTATGTAACTTACACCTTGAGCACATTCGTAACAACTCAACCTCACATGGTCATGCATTCAGCATGTATAAAAACGAGTTCCTTTTGTCGAGTGTTTTCCAATGTAAGAAATACATTGGTTTTCTTCACCCTTATGTCTGTATCGTGCAAATGGTGTCAAGTCGGGTTTAGGTGAAGAGGATATTGGGGCCTCCCGTAAATGAGGTTTCACTACGGAGCATAAAACAAACAGAACAGACACCAATACAGTACAGTATACCCATTTTAAATATAATACTAAAATAAAAATCAGCAGTATAAAAGAAAAATAAATGCATTTAATATACGTTTTGAGGCCATCTTTATCTTCTGTCACTCCCTACGTCATCGGATGTGCTGGTTGCTTTGGTTCCTATTGAAGATGACGGAGTTTAGGGAGAAAATATGTCGCAGGACGAGGCACAAAGGGTGATTTTTCTATCAGTTGACCCAATGGCCTACAAGTTTGAGCCACTAACAAGAAGAAGGAAGGATGAAGGAGGTCCAGCGGTTCTGGACAGAGACGGCAGTGAGGACTGGGTCTGCAACACTTCATGGTGGCCGGTCAGCTGATCAAAAGTTTAAGACCTTAGCTCGAAAACACACATAAACCAACTCAAAACAGAAATGAAAGTGTCAAATGAGGGACTCAGTAATGAGCAGCTCCACCATTCTTTAACCCCAACCCATTCTTAAAGATTTGACCTGTTAAGTTACGTTTGGTCTCTTGCTCCCTCTCTTGTTGTATTTTGAACCTCTGCTTAGAACCAACGAAGATCCAACAGCACAAAATGCAAATTCCAATTCCAGATTCTTCTTTTTGAGTGCACCTAGATCCAACGTCGGAGAACAGGTGGTCGTGTCAGTATTCAGGATTACATGGAGACTTTTTTCTCATTCCGACTGAAGGTTTCAGGTCAACTGTTTAAATGTGAGATGATCTGTTTTTATCTGATGTTTACATGTACCACTGTTTTTGATCAGAACGGCCGTTTTTTGCTGGCTTGTGACATGCACAGAAAACGATGAAAACATCCCGTGACTGATCTCTCATCTAATCTGCATAATAGTTCCTATTGTTAAAGCAACAGCTTGATTTGGAAAGTTTGTGGGGTCATATCCACTTGTATGTAGTTGCTCAGTGCGACAGCAAGTTGAGACAGCCACTCCAATGACATCATGTCCAGCAACACAACAGTAATGGTGGCGTCCTTTGTTTTAACAGTGAAACTTAAATGGCAAGATTTTGAAATTCCTTTCGTCATCAGTGGTAAATCGTAAATAAACTTTTTAGTGTGAGAAATCTTATTTAAAATTTCCTCTCCTTTTTAATAATATTCATGCTATTGTTGCCATAGTATAAGCACATATTTGATTTGACTAAATTGACATCAAGCTTCACTTGAACTATGTGTATTTTGTATAGATATTCTTTTCAACTTAGTAAAAAAGGCTTGTCCATTTAGACAGTGCTCACCTAAGAAGTCTTGAAGGCACATTGATAAAATCGACCTGGTGAGAAAAAGATGTGTGTGAGTCAACCCCCCTTGAAAGCTAGTGGCATCATTCTGGGCAAGGCAATGTCAGCGGCCCCACTCAGACCTTTTATTAACATCCATCCTAGGACATCAGATCAGCGTAAAGTACAGGTGTGAACAACCCCAAGACGCATTAAGGATGCATTTGAGAGAATCAATCTCTGACCACATTTAGAGGTGGTCAGAGGTCTTTTTCCTCATTAGTCAGAAAAAAAAACAAGTAGAAGGAAAAAAACAGCCGGCCGCTGTTATAAATGATCGTGTGAAAAGGAAAAAGCCGTGTAAGAGACATCTGTTCATTAGTTAACAGCTACAAGGATGTATTGTTTTAAAAGGCTCTCATTACTACCTAAATAATAAAATAAATCTCAAAAAAAGAATTAACAGATGAAATGGCTGGTAATGGTCTGTGCAATTTAAATAATTTTAAATGCAAAAACAAAAACATTTAAAAAAGAAAAGAAAAGAAAACATTCCTTTTATTCTGTAGTCTAAAATGAAAAAGAGAAAGTTAATATTTGCCTTAATTTTTCTTCTACGAACATGATTAAAAAAATGAAGTTGAACAAATTGAAAGAGAACTAAATGAAAAAAACAAGTTTCTCATTTATTCTTTTGTTTTGTATTTTGTTTTCTTCTTTTCATGTATTAAAGGGTGATTGGTGCATTTCCATTAAACCCTCATGTATTTATTTTTACTTTAGAGTCTAAAACCAAACTTTAAATATCAAAAAGTTCACGGATCAATTCTGAATACACTGTGGATGAACTACCAGGCATTTTGGTGATCCTATACCCTTTGATCCCTTTGAATGATAATCTCACTGTAAAGATGGGGGATCATCATCAGTGACCTGGGTTGTCTATGTATTCTACACTTTCTAAACACTGCGTCTTGGTGAAAGCATCTTTGAGTAAAGCGTCCATCGCTGCTTAGATCAGAGGGTCAAAACCCAACTCCAAAAGGCAAATGGTTGGACAGCATTTACAGCACAAGAGAGAAGGTACAACGGCACAAACTCTTGATCGTTTCACCAAGTTTATTGAAACCGTCAGGTCCTTATTCATCCCTGAATGTTAAACGGCTACTAAATAGCTTTCTTGGCCCTCTTGTCCTCTTTAGTTCGTTACCTTCTTTTAGGCCGTTCTCTGGAAATAATGTTGTTTTTCAAACACTTGTGATTAATGTCTGCTGCTTTTCTTTTGTGTATCCCAAGGGCTTTTATGGCTCTCCATGCTGCTTAAGCACTACATATACAGAAAAGATGCCACCAAAAACACTGTATAACTGTTAATGCAGCAATTATTTTGTCACCATGAAAGCGCATCTATAACAAAAAAATCGAACAAAAGAAAGAAAAAATAAGCTCAAAACTAGTGACTCTTCATACTGAGAAAACATTTATTTTTCTCTCTCTAACTCGCATAATGAAGTTAACTAATCTTGCAGAATAAAACCAAATATAAATGCAACCGTGCAAAATTACAATGGATCAGCGGGGCAACATCAGAAAAAACTTACTATGCGTGCAAAATGAATCCTGTCTCTTTTTTTATTTATTTTTTTAAATGAAGCCTTTTTACAAATATTAAATAAATTCAAATGACCTTAACAATAGTGGAAACATGCAATAAGATTCAACAGTGCAGCATTTCAATAAAATAACTACGGACAGAGAGAGTGTAGCTTGTAATTTGACCATTTCTTCCAATAAAATAGAACATCTTCAGAAATAAAAAATAAACAGAATAGGCCAGATAGACCCTAACAATGGTGTAAAGTTACAATGAACTAATATTTATTAGTGCAGAATTTGAAATAAATTAACTATGTGCAGAATTAACCCTCTCTTCTTCAACCACATCTTGTTTCAGTGATAATTGGGGCCGTCCCATCTGCAGCTGACTCTCTACAAGTTTAGCGGAGGCCACTGTGCTTAATATCACTCACTCCAACACCCAGCCAAGAGAGCCGTATGTGTGACCATGGAGTTTGTCATAGAGTTATCAGTGTTATCAGTTTTGTGTGAGTTTTGGTTTCTGGTGAGGCTGATTTAGTTCGTGACTATTTTATGATCCGCTCGTTGTGAGTTAGCTTTAATTTTTGATCGGCTTCCGCTGTGGAAGGCTCTCTTTGAGTTACTTTTTTTTTTCTGGCATTGTAGAAATAAATTCCTTCTTTTTGGCATTCAGTTCTCTCCTACTTTGTTTGCTCTGTTCCTTTTTCATTTTGTTTCATCCTCATCCCCTGGACTCCATCTGGGGACGTAACAATAGTGACGTATTGTCTGGTCTCTTCTCTGCAGTTAAGTTCATTGAGATGAGGAACCGTGACTCATGGATCATTGAAATGATCCGTGAAATTTTGGTATCGATCCAATATTAAGTAAATGCAGGGCTAGTATCGCAGATACTGATACCAATACTTTTTACTTGAAATGCCATGATCATTGAGTAACTTCCTAACTTTGCCTTTAGTTAGTTGATTATGATAAAACGCAGTCAAACCTTAACTAACAGCTACGATATAAAACAATTTAACTGTGTAAAATGAAATAATTCCCTTTTACTGCACACAATAGTTTTAGAAAAAGTCATTAGTGCAAAATAAGAAAAAGGAACAATGTAGCAAAAATATAACAATGTACACAACAACAATGGGATATAAAGTCTGTAACAAAGTCGGTTGAACAAACAAGCAAACAAAAGAAACAATACAATAATAAATATAAAAATTGCCCAGAGAGGGAAATGTTGGCTCATTCATTTTACATCAAAGAAGTGGGTCTGCATCCCGTGTAGTTGCCTTCTCTTTCGAGTACCGACACATTTTAATAACAGCATGAGTTCCAGCTCTGCAATGCTGCTGTGATGCTAAGATTCGAGTGTCAAACTCTGTCCATATCCCACTTTTTGGCTGCTGGTGGGGACAGAGACGCTCCTGATGCACAGATTTGGAAAACTCTGTGAAGAGTAATTTACTGTAACAAAAGTGTCAATCTCATCACGCTAGTATCCATCCGATACCAGTACTAGCTATGGTAGATATTAATACCATCAGTATTTAGATCGATATGCCCAGCCCTTCTCCAAACATGTAGCATTGTGTACAAACCATTAATGAAAGACTTGCAGTCAGCAAAAAAGTGAAAACGAGGGGAGAAAAGGTCCTCTCAGGTTTTTTTTTTTTTTTTTTTTTGTTTTTTTTTTTTGAGGAGCTGGGGTTGGTTTACATTCTTTCTCAATATTTCCCTTTAAGTTTTTACTGATGCAATAAAAGCTCCACAGCTCCATGATAGTGAACAACCTTGAGCTCTATGGGTAAGAGGGATATTTGTAGCATATGGAGTACAAAGGAGACTTCTAAAATCAATAATGTTCAAATTCTGTTCCAAAATAAAACATAAACACCTGCCAGCAAATGCTATGGCTGCTACTGCTGACAATTGGGGTGAATTTTATTTTTTGCTGGACCTGGACCTTGTAAAACACCTACAGGAGGTCAGCGATAAAACTACACAGTGGTCATTTGTGCCGTTTAATTTCCCCATTCCTAACCTCCTGCCGCTAACAATCCTTTCTTAAGCTACACCTTCCCCCTCAGGGTCCGTTTTGCTCATCTTGCAGGTATCCGCTGTCCACTCAGCTTAGCCTTCGAAAAGCTCTGGATCATGGCACCGTGGCGACCATGTACCTCATGATTAGGAGCTGTGCATAAGTAGCGTTTGCTGAATTTTAGCAGGTGCTGCAGCTGAAGCCCATCCTCATGAGGATTATTATCAGCACAAAATGTGACTGAGGGAACATTTTCCTCCTCTCCTGGTTTTATAAAACAGTCGAATGTTGCGGGGGGAACAGGGGGAACTTACCCCAAGACGTCCTAAATACGACCTTTCAACTTTAAGACTTGAGATTAAGATTGGACGCGGCCACCGCCGCTCCACCTGCTCTGGATGTTCTCCCATCAGTAGAAAGCTTTCCAGGGTGTAGCTGCTCTATCTCCCCTGTGACAGCAGCAGCAGGAGTGGCCACGGTAATCCAGTTAGAGGAAACTCACTCACTCTAAATACCAGCCGGAGGGATTATTCCTCTGGGTAAAATGGCACTGGGAGTATTTGCATGTGTGTCGGTCCCAGGAGGGGGTGGAGAGTGGGGGCACACAGTGTAATCACAGGAGGCGATTACTTCGTCGCAGTCAGGTGTGTGCGCGAGTCCTGTGAGAGCAACACACAGCGACGACAGGAGACTGTTGCTCCGTAGCAGCCTGTGTGTGTGAATTATATGGTTGTAGAGATAAGAACATGTGCGCTAAGATAAAATGAACGCGACGCAATTTGTGTCGCAAGTGCACTCAAGTTTGCAGTTTGGACTGGAACTTTCCCTCTAGACATCAACACATTTTTCACTGAAATGACTCTAAATGAGTCCGTTCAAGTCCCGGCCATGCAAGGCGGATGCGCATGAAATGTGACACAATCCTATTTCTGCGTCTCCTAAAAAGTTTCACTCCCCCAAATTTTCATAGAAATGGAGATTGGAAAGCACAATACTGTTGGGAACAGTCGCAAACCACCATTTGTCACGTCTGCTATCGAGAGCCAGCACGTCCTCCACCACTTCTCCGCTGCTCCATGCAGGTAACACTCCAATACGTTACAGCAGCCTTTTCTCTTGGCATCTAATATTGGTAGATTGGTAGTCCCTACACAGTGTGTTATGCATGCACAGAGGGTAATAAGTCTCATCTATGTCAGCACAAAGCAACTTTTTGCTATTTCTGAATAAACAATGAAAATGTAAAATACACATGAGTACAGATGACTCCCGGCTCATTGTCAAAGCTAACACAGTGCACCGCAACAACACAGCCAGCAGAATTAAGCTTGGTTTGTAGCCTGTATATAAATATGGACAACGCATCCCTGCTTCCTGGCATTGACCAAACTGATGGAGATACGGGCAACGCCATCTTGAAGTTTGAAGTTTGAAACCACTCCACTTCATGGTGGTGGTTGGGATAGCAACTTGTTGTCATGGTGATGTCATATCCTGTCTCTATAGCGCCAAATAATTGACTAAAACGCAAAAATGGAAACTTTAGTATGCATCTGTATTATGTTAAAAAATGAAAGAAACCATCCTTGAAAGTTACTTTGATGTGCTTTTTTATGTTTTAGTTTGGTCCAAGTCCGATCCACTAACATGAAGGGGGTGGAGCTTATGACCTATGCTGTAGCCAGTCAGCAGGGGGAGCTTTATTTACCTTGGCTTCACTTTTTCCAAGCAGCTCCTGTTATGTTTACGTCTGTGGCCGATATCTGGTCTTGTGTCTTGTTTCCTCATTAGCTGTCAGTGTATATAGAGTATAGTCCTGCCTCTCCTTTGTCAGCTTGTCTGTTCACTCTATATCTCTTTTTTAATTAGTTCGATTCGGTTCCCTCATTATTTCGTAATCGGTGTTCTCTTTGCATTTAAGCTTTTACATCCTGTCTTTTCCTTTCCTGCTCCTGTGATTACACTCCCATGTCCTGCCTCGTGTCTTGTCTGCCTGCTCCTCAACCTTTGTGTCTTTCCCTTTGTCCCTTCGTTTAATAACCCTCTTCTCGTCCAGTTGCTCCAGTCTGTTTTTCTTGGCTCCATGTCCTTTGGTTTTTGCTTTCTCTGCTATTTTTCTCTGCTATTTTTGCTTTTTGTTGTTTTGGATTAAATTAGGAAAATAATCACTAATAACTAAATCGACTGAAACCTTATTTACTGTGCACATTTTATTATGATCAATTATGTTCTGTATTAAATTACCCGACCTAGGCTGAACCAAGGAAATGGACCAAAAATGTTTGTAATATAATGTTGTAATGTTTGAAAGTTTCAGGCAGTTGAATTTTGACACTGACAGTATTTTATTATATCGTGTTTTCTGAAAATGTTAAGGCAAAAATTTATGCGAGAGAGGAACTCAGTATACTTTGTTTTCCCAGAATGTAAATTTCATATTTATTTCATATTCAAGTTTATTTGTTGAGTGTATTTGTTTTCAGTCACAGCTTACTGGGAGTCTTCAGTTTGAATTGCTGAATTTATTTGTATTGTGCCATGTTGAAAGATGATAGCAGGAATTTTGGCACTTCTTTGTCACTTAATGCTTTTTTACTCTTACAAGAAACCTCGGTACGACACCACAACATTTTTCCTTGGTTTCAATTTCTTTGACAATTTTATGAGATTCAAATGCACATTTGAAAGAAATGTTTCTTTCTCCGTATCACTCATTTATCTGTTGAGAAGGTAACTCAGCTTTTAAATCTTCATAGACATAGATGGTCCTTTAAAACAAGCTCACAAAAATAGTTCACTAACAATCACCAAATGGTTTAAGACTACCAGAATCAATCAATCAATCAATCACAGTATGTAAACCATGTATTAACATTATTATTAGTATTAAATAAGAGGTATAACTCCTTAATAATAATACATTTTATTTATAAGCGCCTTTCTGACCCTTAAAGTGTCTTTACAATGAGTTACAATGGTGATAAAATACAAAATACAACCCATAATACACAAGAAAATGATACTACATATAAATAATTGAATCAAATGTAGGACAAATCAAAACAATCAGTTTGTGGGGGGTAAGCCAGAGTGAATAGATGGATCTTTAGAGCAGTTTTGAATGTAATGAGGCAGTAAATGCTCCGGATGTGGGGAGGTAGGGAATTCTAGAGGCGCGGTGCTGAGTGGCTAAATGATCGGTGGCTGAAAGTGGAGAGGTCTGCAGGGGGAACAGAGAGGTGGATTGATGGAGAGGAACGGATGGAAGGTGATGGAGGGGCTTTGAAAGTTAAAAGGAGGATCTTGAAGGTGATGTGGTAGCGGATGGGTGGAGTGGAGTGGTGGTGGATGTGGGTGTGGGTGTGGGGGAGGGTGGTTTAGTGGAGAGGTAGAGTTGGGTGTCGTCGGCATAGCAATGAAAGCTGACATTGTGTTTTCTAAGGATATGGCTAAGGGGAAGTATGTAGATAAGGAAGAGGAGGGGTCCCAGGACAGAGACTTGGGGAATGCCCGATGAAGGGAAGGGTTGGGAACAGTGGGAGTTGACCTTGATGCCATAGAGATAGCCCTGTACCCAGAGGAGGGGTATGTGTCGGAGGTGTGTCGTTGATGCCAATGGCGGAGTGTCTGTTAATGAGAATTCAGTGGGATATTGTGTCAGATGAGGACTGAGAGGAAACCGGAATCAGCAGCAGTCAGGAAGCCGTAGGAGATAATAACAAGTTACTTTAATATCTAATTTAGAAGTGATATACTTATCATTAGATATATTCAGTTTGATAAACATGGTGAATGATTATCGGTTCAGCTCACAATAAATATTTTATGATGCACCACTCGTAAACAGTTAAAGCTTCGAATTCAAGTTGGACTGTTTGAATGATAGACCATGCAACTTTCAGGTTTCACAGTATTTAATAATTTACCTCACGGGTCTTCAGTGTTTTTCAGGCCAAGGACCCCAAACAGATTTAGAGTAGGGACCCCCTACCTACTATATTTGTTCTATATTAAACTCAGACTAGTGTTATTTATAAATATACATTATTATTTTGCAATTTCCATTCAATATTAAGCTATTCCTTATCCATCTACTAAAATATGATGGATTCATGTTAATGTGTATTTAAAGAAATTTGCGTGGGGGAATAAAAAAATAATATATATATATATATATATATATATATATATATATATATATATAATATATATATATGTATATATATATGTATGTATATATATATATATATATATTATATATATATGTATGTATATATATATATATAATAATATGATTATATTAATGTATTATAATATTATAAATATAATATATACTAGTATATATAATAATATATATATATATATATATATATATATATATATATATATATATATATATATATATATATATATAATGTCTAGCAGGCCCCCTGCTGAAGACCTATGAATTCCATTTTGAAGCTGTAGCTTATAGTTGTAGTAAATAAACAGTTAGCAGGCAGTAGGAGAAAGAGTAGTAAAATATCTACCATTTCTCAAAGGCTTCTGCTTCAACACGTCACATGACTTGTTGGATAATACATGGAAACACTGCAAATCTTTGGATCTGTGGGAAAAATTAACTGCCCCGTCTCCCCACATCCAGCAACAATCATAACAAGTTTATTCTTTAACAACTATTCCTCTCGCTCAACTGCACAAATGTTATTTTCTCTTTATACAACCAAAGCCTTGAAACATGTCTACATAAAACATGACATTTATTCTTTATTTATTTCCTATTTTTTTTCCAACTCTGCTCCAGTCATATTGATTGCAGTAACCAGCAAATCATTCCTTCGCACAACATACTGAGAATTCCCATGCTTTATAAAAAGCAGACCAACGTCAACATGGTCAGATGGACTGACAAAAACTTAGCTCAAAGCTAGGGCCAACGGTTGATTCTGCTTCTCCACAAAAAAAGTAATAAAAGTCACAAATAAACCCAGTGCTCCCATGGAAAGGAATGAATAAAAAGATCACAAAACTTAAAAGGATACGCTGCCGGGCAAGACACAAGAGGAGGAAACAAAGCAGGGGCTGGATTATTACATTTTTAAGGACAGTCTTGCAAATTTCAGCAGTGAAGTATTTCGAGGAAAACATTCATCACCTCACTGAGGTGAAGTTGATAGGTCTTTAGATATATTGCACTTATTATTTCACACTTCATTTGTATCCATGTAAGGTCATAACAGTCGCTACATTACTTCTTCTATCCAATGGACTATTTTCCCATCTTCTCCCGGCCAATCATTCCATTGTCCCTGTGTTTTAGAGTCACCTTGATATGTCACATCATCCACAGGCTGTCCGTTGAGCAACTCTGCTCCTCCTCAAACACCTGCAGTCATCTTCTTTTTCATTACCTCCAGCATCTATACACTCCAGTGGTCCTTGCCCTATGTACCTGCATCATCTGAGATTTAACCCAATGATACAGTCATGATACAATGATGCAAACTGTTACCTTGCATGTTCATGTTTCCTCAATTAATGTTAATTATTCAACTACTTGATCTCTCCTTCTGGAGTATACCTTCTCCTGGGCAATGTCTGCAAATCATGTGCAGTATTCGTATAGACAATACCTGTGTATTATGTGAAAGGTTGGTCACCCTTTATTGGGTGAGGAACCATGTTTGGTAACTTCTGCACACATCCAGGTGCCTCTAAGTGAGTTTTAGAAGTGTGTGGTTTTCAAGCATCCAATCAGTGAAGATCAAGGCAACAGTCTCAGGTCAAATGTGGCCTGCAAGGTCCACTTCTGCATCAGCGCTGAGTGTAACTGCTTCATGGCCTTATGTTGTCTAATGTCTACGTCTCTATATGCCCTTCAATAACACCCCATAAAGGTTCAAGTTTATGTGAGCTAGTTTCGTTAATAGAGACTGCTCAGTTTATTTATTGAGATTTTTAGCTTTATTATGTATCATCTTGTTTTCTACTGTGCTGTGAATGGATCTTAGTACTGACTTTCGTTCCCTTGTGTGTACTGGTGTCTTGGAATGACGCTGAGAACCTTGAAACCCCCGAAACATCAAATGACTGACACAAACATTGCTAAACGCCAGATGTGATTTGCATAGTTGTGGAGAATCTGTCTGGCACTCTGTCTCACAAGCTGTTTTCACTGACAGGATCACTAATCACTCAGAGATCGGTGGCAAACTTTAAACTCTCTTTGGTTTAACATCGGGTTTTATGCAAGGATAGTGCAGTCAGGGTTGAACTGGGCACTGCAGTGTGCTAGTCACACTATTTCATCCCAGAAATGCTGTTCTAGTAAATTTGTGTAAAAGATGAGATGTACAAAATAAGAAAAGGACTAGATAAAATTAAGAGTTGGTGTGTTACAGTCATACTGCCAGATCATCTCATAGCAATAATCAAGACCTTTTTAAATGCAATCAGTATAACTCTGAGCAACGCAAAGCCCACAATAGCGTTGAGTTATATCACCAGCGGACAGACTTGTTGGGTGTTATACCACTTGTGGCTAATCATGAGCATGTGGTATAATTACATTCTAATGAGATAAACACCTCTTAATTAAATGAATGAGGACTGTTTTTAAAGTTTATTGATGTAGCACAATGAAACACCCTCGTATTACACTTCACATAACTATGTCTTTTTTTGCACTGAAACTATCTTTTTCTATATTGCACTTGTACTGGATTAGCATTCATTATATTATCAGTCAGATGGTATCTTGATGTAAACCTCCAACATTCAAGCAGATTTGAGGACACTACAGTAGACAACTTTTGTAGTTTTTTTTTTTTTTAATAAAATTTCAAGCAGCAAAGTCTGTTCTTGATTTCTTTCAAACCCAACGTCTGTCCTTGGTCTTTCCAACTAAAATAGCACTTTTAAAAGTCAACGCTGTATAACTCTTGAGTTCTGTAAGAATCTCTTTCTATTCAGCAGTGTTTCTAAGGCCATGACTACTTCGAGACTACTTCTACTTAAAGAAGTTACTTAAAGAACAATTTCTCCCCATCTGAAACCAGACCATTAAACAAGCTCACACATATTGACAAGGCATTCCCTCGCCATTTAGGTTAACCCTTATCTCCAACCTAGCCTAACACTAACCTTTGCCCTAACCATAAACACAATTTTAACAGGATTTAGTTGCGGAGCCAAGAAAAAAGGAACCACTAGAAAGTACTTTACAGTGACACAATGACAAATCTACCTATTCATTCACATTCACATGCAACAGTAACTAGGGAGCAACTAGAGGTTTAGTGTCTTGCTCAAGGACACTTGGGCATGTGGTGCATGAATTGCTATGGTTCATGGACGACCTGCTTTAACTATGTCCCTATACATTACATCAATATAAACCCACACACACAATCAATGTCTACACCTTACATCTAGTCACTCATCATTGCCTGTACATACTGTTACTTTATTTGAACTCAAAATGTCGATTAATTGTGTTGTCCTTGGCTTTCTACCTGTGTTTGTTGCAACAAACACCAAGACAAAGTCCTTGTATGTGTGATCTGATGTAGCTGCCTGGTTCAATGAAACTGAATTGTGAATGACAGGTCCATGCCTGTAGTGACCTGAGCAAGCACCTTTACCTCTGATTTGCTCCCTCGGCGCAAATTTGCAGCCCCCTGCACCAACTGTATACACTAATGTGTTAACAGATGGATGGGCCAAACAGCGGGAACAAATTTCCACATTGTGGGAATTTTTTTAATATTTTACAGGGTTACAATTTTCTTTAATTATGTTAGAACTACAACCTCCATTGTATTGGACAGCCTGAAGCATCTCAGAGAAAGGTTTGAGATGGGACATGTGCGGTACACAACACAACCAGTGATGACCTGATGATCGACTTTTGTTTGGAATTAATATACTTTCACAGCACGCACTGTGACAGTAGAAGCAGCGCAGATGTGTTGATGATGCCTCATTTAAGCGCCCTTAGGTTCAATACAGCCATCATGAAGACACCCACCCTAAGTGGAAATGTGACAAAGGTCAGTACACTGCAACGTGATAGTATGCAATGTGATCTAATCTATGGTTGTGACAGCCCAGTGTGGTATCACCCATCAGTGAATGACTATCTGTAAGCTGTTTTAAGGTTATGGTGTTATTTCACGTTGTGTAATCTGGATGAAGGACAGCAGTATCCCTGCCGTTAGGCCCTATCCCTAACCACCAAATAAATTAAACTTAAAATGTGTCGCTGTGACACATGAAATTTGCCTGAAGTTGTGTGCTATTTATAAGCATGTCTATGATATTATATTGGACAGCGCCTCACAGGACAACAGTTAGTATTGTCCTGTCCTGTCTAAATCCATTGATATATGAGATTTGGATTTTTTAAATTTTTTATTTTCAGTGGTCAGGGTTATCATTTTTAAATAATTTCCCCCCCTTTAAAATAGAAACAGGGCAACCTTTTCATGGATTTAAAAAGCATCATCTGTCATGCAATGGTCTACTGAACAAAAATATAGAATACTCAAAAGTAAAGGATTCTGCCTGACCGGTGTTCCTTGACCCATATGACAAAAAACTTCTGCACTCCATCAGAACAGCACAGGATCGAAAATGGATTGGTGTGGAAAGATATTTAGTTTATTTCAGAACAATCCACTGCCAATTCACAGATATCCAGAAAAAGAAGAAAAAAAAAGAATCACACTGACTACAACTTGGAAAGCTGAGACATTCCCATCGGAGCAAGAAAACCACACTCACACATTTACTCTTGATTGCCCTTAGTCATTCATGCGAGAGTAAACACACCACACACGCACACATGCATGCACACACATGTGTTCTTGTTCATTTTGGTGCACCACAGTCCCTGAAGGTATTCAGGAAACACACAGACACACTAAATCCACCTCCACTATCTCCAGTGGTTCCAGACTGTCGTGGCGAGTGTCTGACAAGGTGCCAAGCTGAGTTCACTTGTCTAACATCTGATTGGGTGTCGGGGGTGTCGAGGGCTCAGCAGTGATTGGTCGGTTCTCTGCGCATGGCTGCTAACAAACTCAGTTGGGCCTGAAGAAGTCAGATTGAAGTACACACCCACTGCGGGAAGACAGCCGTAACGGCAAAGTTAAAACATGGGAGTGTTTTTCTATGTATAAGTATAAACTTGTTAGGCGATGGGATGGAGGCTGCAGAAGGATACACTTGGTGAAGACCAGTGGAAATAGTCGACTGCAGTGATTAAAGTTTCAACAAGGAGCACTAACAACTGAGCTTTGCAATCTCAATTAGTGTCTCAAGACATTAAAATGCCACACCATTATCTGCACTGCTTCGGTAATGTAAATGGGTTCACGAGTTTCTATAATCTCAAATAAAGCGACCGATCCCTGTAGAACAGTGGCAGATTGTTGCAATCCATCCTATATTCAAAGATTTCCCCGACATCCAAAAATATTAGCATCACAGTAGTGCTAGATGGACCATGAGAATTATAGATTACTACAATTAATCTACTATATTAAAGAAAATAAACTAACATCATGACCTCCTGATATTGTGTATGTCTTTCTTGTGCCTCCAAAACAGCTGAATGGACATGGGCCTTCTGAGCATGTCCTGTGGTGTCAGGAAACAGAATATTAGTGGGGGTCTTATGGTTTAAGGGGAGGAGCTTCTGTTGATCATCCCAAGTATCCCAGAAATACTTGATCACTTTGGGATTAGTGAATTTGGAGGCCAGGTCAACATTTTTCTCAAGTTTTTTTAATTATTCCTAAACCGTTTTTGCGTGTGTCCTTGCGTTAAAGAGTGTCATTGCTATGGGGTGGGGGTTCCTGGTCTGGTCTAGGTGGGTAGTACACATCTAAGTAACATCCTTTCGAATGCCAGGTCCAAAAGTTTCCCAGCAGAACACTGAATTGTCAAAAGATGTTCAATGTTATTCACTTCTCCTGTCAGTGGTTGACACCCGATTAAATGGAAGAAATTTGCCATTTATTGGATGTTTCTCACCATTTTTTTTTCCAGACCAGCTGGTAAATGTGGAGACATTTCACCAAACAAGTGTGGTATTGACGGGATTCTTCTCTGGAAAGCATAAATATCTATACCAATAAAAATCCATCCAGTTGTAGCTTGGATGTTTTGGTATAGATCTTACATTCCCTTGATATGACTGAAACTTTGTTTTTATTTGCATTTGACTTGACTAGATCAGCACCGGAACCAACATATTCTGTCATGCAGCAACTCATTTCACTGCATCAATTGGCTCTTGTTCGAAATGATCACTCATCAGTCTTTGCACTCACCTTAGAAATCACCACGTGCTCTTACTGTGGCTCAGTAGCTTAATAACACATGTTCCACAGGCCCATGTACTGGCCTTCAGCTCACATAATCAGGCCAAATGATGACTGTTATCATGGCTATTGTTGGAGACCTGCTGGGTGTGACACTGCTGTGTGAAAGACTAGCTGTTGACTAGATTACTCAGTGTCACTTCCTCTTCCTTCAGCCGTTCAGCAAGATAGGTCTGCTGCTGGGGTGAAATGGTTCTGCTGAGGAGCACAATTATTGTGATGGTCCAATTGAGCAGTTTGATGGCTTTGATTGTGGCAGCGCATGTTGTAAAAACTTTCATTTAGTTTGGACATTTGACAAATAGTGATAATGCCAAAGGATGCTCCAAATGTTTTTACATGATGCGGAAATGTGTGGTTAAATTGCGAATGCCATATAGAATAACCTCTGTTGGAATACTGTACCTGATCAAACCAGTCAAAAAATAAATAATCTATATGAAGCAGTGATCATCCACCCTTTCATCTTCAGTCTCCTTTCTCCAGGCTCTGTCGCTTATTTGTGACATTCTCACAAAGTCACATAATGTCCACAGATTATCCCTGCCTTCCACATATCTACGCTAGTTGCTAACATCATCATTCGAACACGGTAGTACAGTGTTTCACATATACTTTACCAGGTTGACCGTCTCTCCGTTATCATGATAATGTTAGCTAAACAGTACTGAGCACATACACTGATCAGGCACCCCCACCCCATAGCAATGACACGCTATTTTTAAAAAAAAAATGTATTGTTATCTGAACCCAGCAATGGTATGAAACTATGTTCCACAGAGATATGACTTGTGAAGGATTTGACAAATTAACATTGTGGCACAGGCGATATTATCCTCATCTTTCGATTAGTGTTGGTGCGTTCTGTCATCCTTGTCCTTGTCTATCATCTCCCTCCCAGCTGGATGTCTTTGAACGTTCTCCTGCCGATCACTTTGACTGTGGCGTATTCAAATTAAAAAAAAAAGAAAAAAAAGACTACCTGACAATTATAGGAAATGCTGTCAGAAAATGACATGGCAGTTATTTGCTTTGCAGAGCAAAATGATCAGTGAAATTCTGCCTGACATGTGATGGGTCGGGAGTGATGAAGATAACTATATCTGACTGGGAAGGCAATGACAGCAGGGCATGCACAAAAACAACATTCGTCAGGGTTTACAGTAAATATTGTGGCTGACATGTAATTACTATAGACAAGACAGTGGGGTGGATGGGGGAGGGCTCTGTGTTACTGATGAGTGACTGAGCAAATTTATAAATTGGAGGAATTCATCTGGAGAAGAGCAAACAACAGAAATAAGTAACCAATAAAGAAAGGGGGATGACACAAAAAGTGAAATGTTAGAAGATAATATTGGTTTCTAATGATGCATTCATGCCACAGACTGTATACATAATTTGAACTTTGCATCCCCAGTTTCTTGCATTTGTTTGATACTGCCCTCTGCTAGACCTACACCAGTTACAAAGTAATGTATTATACACTCATTGTTTTATTACTTTTCCAACTCTCACAGTCCTGCATCTTACCACGTCTTCCTTTTTAGCCACTTCTCTGACAGCCTCTTTTACCTTTCTCTTTTAATTTGTTCTATGTCGGCTGCTTCTGTGCAGGAAGCTGTCAGAATGTTTACAGAGAAACAGTGAAAAGTTCTGGATCCGTTCTTGTACTGGTGGACCAGGTTTCCTCCTTGAAAATCAGCGTGCATTTTCACAGGTTTCTACCAGAATTGTTTCACTTTTTGTTTCACTTGGTAGAGAAATAGATGAATGGTAGGCCTGCAAACCAGACTGGAGTCAGTACTGGGCTGGTGAGGCTGTCTAGTTTACTGTTCAGAACAAAGAGCTTGGGTTCACGGTAAAGCTCAGCAAAACTGATTCAGGTGACGGTTCTACTACTTGGAGAGTATCTTGAAGACATTTCACCGCTCGTCCAAGTCCAGTTGCCTTAATTTCAGTCTCTTTTTGGGATGGATATTGTTAAGTTTATATCTGTTTCATCTCTATTTTGGACCTGCAAGAAGTCTGTGAAAGTTCTCTGACATCCAGGTCTTGGTAAGTGTGGCACTTTGAGAGATAAGTTTCACATATTATATGTCATACTGTCACTTCTCCTCTATTTATTCGCTGTACTTTCTAATACCCTATTGAAGGAAGTAGCAGAGCCAGGTTACAGTAACCTAGAAACAAATTCAGCTGATTGGATTAATTTAAATTATGAGTGAACTGATCGCCATCCTCTTGTCAACAATACTTTTTAGACGTCTTGACTTATTTTTAGATTTTTTTTTTTAAGAAAAGAATTAACCCCTAATGAACTTCCCTCATGAATCTGGCTGTGGTTGCTAGGACACTGATGCAACGGCAGAGCCTCAGTGGGCTTCTCAATAAATAACAAGGTGTGGTGGGTGTCCGCAGCCCTCCGTCCACTGTGCTGTGTCATGTTCTTGCTGCGGCTGGCTGGAGGAAAATGTGAACTGTCACATCCACGCGCTGCCTGCTCAACCGGAGAACACCACCGGCATGTCTTCTCAAACGGACGATGAGCAAAAAGGATATTTTATAGCCGAGTGTGAGTGCATGTGTGCTTGTGTGTGTGTCTGCACGGATATGATTGAGACACTTTGGTGTCAGGACTGCTGGACTCTATCATTACGCCTTCAGTCTGTGTCCAGCTACACTCCTGATAACAGATGTGGCGCTGCCTTTGTCACTGTGTGTTCATCTTTGTCTTCATCTGTCACACCGGCTCATGAACCACAGTGTGCCAGCGCCTTTCTTCCTCTTCGTGTCGCTTGTCAGGCTTCCATCGTGTGCCTTCCTCTCTTCTCGTAAACTGCATGTCTTTTGATCAGAAAGAACAAAACAAAAAATAGTTTTGACTTAAGTTTTTGATTTATTTTTTTCTCCAACATTACTAAAGGCATTGAAGTTAGCTTCTGTTCAAGGATAAGTGAAAAGAAATTACTACACCGTGCCCTATTTTTTTCCTCAACATTTCTTACTGCTGTAAAAATCAAACATTTATTCTGTTGTATGAAAACAGGGACATTTTGCTAGATTTGTAAAACCTGTGTTCTGTTTAGGAAAATGGAAAAATTGCAATGCCAGTGCTTTTTTTTTTGTGATGATGATACGATTTGTCTTTCTGTGGATATTACCCAACATCCCTGGTGCAGTATGATTCACCTTTACAGTAGTGTCAGTGGTCTTGTTTTTATATAGTACTTTTTTTTTTTTACCCATTCACTCACACATTTACACACCTGAGGACTTTGGTCAATGTTACTATAACCTGACACTATTACCTGGTGTTAAAAGGGATCCAGACTCTTCGAAAAAGTAACACTTCTGTGAAAATCAAACCAAGACTAAAAATCAAGTCGTTCCATTCGACTCGCTGCACAGACACAAAGAATACGCGTGACCAATCAAGGAGACTTGTGGGAATTAGGAAGGCATTGTGTGAAAGACAAAGGAAATTCACTCATATTTTTCTTTTGGCATGCAAGACTGAAATTAAATCAGTCAGTCACTAAGATTTACACTGTTCTAGATTACATCATTGGATGTTGTTGGATGTTGAAAGTTTGAAAAGACAAAATGCAGAGGTCCAGCTAAGGCTAATCCTACACAAGAGGTCCGGTCAGATGCTGTGGGCCACTGGCCAGTTGTTGGAGTGTTAACCAGAGTTGCCAGCCTCTAGCAATATTGATTTCAATATGTATACAGTATCTCTATCTCTATTGCGTCGGGAGCCATAACTGCAGCCATTATAGTGTACTGTCGTTAGTGTTAAGCCTAGCTTAGCCATTATGCCATTCTATATAACCTTCTACTGGATGTGTAAATGAGCTACACTGAAAGCGATAACATCTATTGAGAACACAAAATCCATATTTCCAGTTATTTATTTTGGTGACAGTAAAAAGTAATGCAATGCCTTACAATTTTAAGAGTAACATTATAATGTAACGAATAACTGAAATTACAGTAATAATACACTACATGTCACTTACGAGGCGACTGGACTTATAGAATTTCTTAAAGACATTTTGCCAAATAAACAAATATTTTTTTTTTATATAATTATAAATATAATTATAAATCAATTGTCAAGGGGTTAACAAAAAAAATGAGTTCAAAATAAAAAGTTTCAAGGCACACACAGCAATCTTTTCTCTTTTGTTTATCTTTCCAATATAATTCAATTATTTTCTTATTAAGGACAACAAAAAAAAAAGGTGAAACCAAACCAAACACCTCTGTGTTTAGAGGAGGCGAATCATTTCAGATTCCTTGCACTTAATTGAAGAAGTCAAAATAGCTTTAAGTCGATCACAAGGTATTCGCTGCGCTTCATCTGTGAGCTGGTCAAAGACACAGACACAATGAACCAATTAATTCAGCGATACAGAATACAATTTAATTGCATCTTTGAAGTTTAGTTTTTTTTTTTCACAACGTGTCACAACACGTTGGTGTTGTTTACTCAGAGCTGACAGGGTTTAAACTTGTACTCAAGAAAAGTCAAAGCTGACAGTGAATATAAGATATGCACGAACGACGATCTAATATAAACAGTTCTCAGTTCTAATCTGCCACGATTAGATAGATATATGCATTTAACCAGAAATGACACAACTCTTCTATGAACAGTTGGCAGAGTTTTTTTTTTTTTTATAATTCTTTCGAAGCATGGTGTCCTTTCAGTCTTCATATAGTTTCTCTGAGTTCTTGGATCTATTTACAGTACTTATGATCTTAAATGATGAGAGGATTATAAGATATACTGTAGGTTAGATATATTAGTCAATTGTGCTGCTCATCAGTCTTTCCTGTTTACCTTTTTTCCATGTAGCTGCCTTAACAAGCTCTGAAAGTTTGAAACCACAGACTATAGAAAAAAATGTAGGACGCGTCTTACATTATCAGTAGCTATTAAATATATTTAATTTAATAAAAGCTTTATTTCTGAAATGTCAGTAATTGTGCTTTGTACGTGTTTCGACTGGAAGGTGTTTTGTGAATGAACTCTAACTCTCATAAACTCTCCTCTCATGATATCCCATTATTCTCTTAAAATCTCGTCACGTGAGACTTCACTTTGAGGAAACGGACTTCAAATAAACAGGTCACATGACCCCCTTCATCACTGATGGGGAAATGCGAAAAAAGTGTTTCCATTGCACTTTGCCATAAACTTTTATATCGATACGTCTGAAGAAATGCCTCATGAGAGCGTAAAAGCAATTTTTTTCAGGTACCAGTTTTTTATTGTGATATATGGGTTTGGGCATTTCTAAGGGAAATGGAAACACAGCAAATGACCCACTCACACTTCCTCTGCACTAACTGGCATTTGCATTTTATTTATACTGCTTCATTAATGATTTCACATCCTGTTTATGTATTGTTATATAGCGTCATATACATGCAACTCAACTGTTAGACAAACAGTCCTAAAATGCCTGGAACCAGACTTCAAAAAAACTAATTAGTCATGTACTTTACTACTACCATCCACTTGCTTGCAGAGTTTTTATACTGGTTTAAACACATGTCCCGTATGAAAATAATAACCCACTGTGACTCTCTTGGAGCCAGGCTCCCTTGTCTTTTTGCCCGGCCTCCCTGCAAAGTCCACATTTAGCTGTTTGTACAGGGTTGTCTGGCACTCTAGTGCCAGGGACCGAAATAGCGACGGATGATAATTTAGAGGAAAGAGAGTGTCTGATTTTATATTATTACTGGCTGCCGTGCTGTGCTTCTGGTGGGTCTGCTGATAAATTAGGAGGGTGGGTGCCAGTCCCGGGACTTTCGGGAGGCCTTTTCTAAAGATTTGAAAACTATAAATAGATTTTGAAAAGAGAAAAAAAAAAGAGACAGGAAATATGAGCAGTCCCTACAGTCGGATTCGACGCTGGGACTCTGTAGGAAGCCAGTTAAAGAACCACAGAGAAGCCTGAATTACTTCCTATTAGAATACTGATTCATAGTTATGGGGTAGAGTAAGAGGAGATGGAACACATCCAACATGTTTGTTTCATAGATTTTCAATAGGAACATGCATAACACATCAACACATGGGAAAAAAATACAGATAAATAAATAAAATCAAAAATAAATAAATACAAATAATAATGGCACACACACACCCACATAAAAAGAAAACTGCCACACTCAATAGTCTTAAAGACAAAGATAATCTATTGTTGCTTGAGAGAGTCCATTAACGGTGCCCACACCTCTTCAAATTCTTGTGCTTTACCTCTAATTACCTCTAATTACATAGGTTGGCTTTTCTAATGAAACACACGTTGCCATCTCTCTAATCCAGGACTGTGTGGAGGACACTTCAGCCTCTCTCCAAGATAGAGCAACAATCCTCCAGGCCTGCAGGAGGCCAAAGCCGATCAGAGTCTTACACATGGAGTCAACAGACAAATTGCCTGGATATAGTCTATTTGTAATTTTACTTAGAGTGCACACAACTATTTTCCAAAAGGCTACACATCCAACATGTTAATGCTTCACTGGAGTCATTTCTATTCTGAGTTAGAGGTAAAAGATATCAGGCTTTTCTTTGATAAGTACTCAGTAACAGTACGATCAGTAATGGATGCATGTGCCAAGGTACATGTTAATAAAGAAATGCTGGTTAAAATGAATATTTTTCCCTTCCCTGTAAACCCTTTCATCATTTAAAATAACTAACTACTTGGGCGTAATGCTCTTTGGGAATGTTAAAAATCTACTTTTAATATTTTCAAATTGTGAGTACCATCTAGTTTGCAGCAGGCTCGTGGTAAATTCATTCAAGTGTTATGAAATATATATTTCTTTCGAATAATGGACTAAAATATCACGCAGGACAGAGGCATGTGGTTCTCATCCCCACAGAATTGATGCCAGTGACACTGCACAGTGGCATTACATTAAACTTAATCACACATATTATTCGTCTTCCCTCCCTCTGTCTCTTTGCTCCTGTCAATTAAAGTGGCCCCGTGAAACATACCATTATGTCGGCGCAGCGACGCAGTCTGTGTATCACTACGAGTGTGTCACAGAGAATCTGTTCCCTTCCCTTAAACCCACACGTTCATTATACATCGAGTCCTAAATAATAGACACAGATCTCCAGTCCTTATGATCTGGACCTCATGCACTGCAGACCACTTTATGCACCACTGAGTTATAAAATTCACAGCAAATACAAACACATGATTACTAGAGAAAATATACGACCACTACTTAAATGACATATTGTTAAATATGTATTTTTATGAATAATTGAGCACATTTCAAAAGCATGCGATAAATCATGATTACTGAAATGGAATGGAAAAACCGGAGGATAAAAACAGTGGACCCAAGTTGAATAAATCAGCCTGGAATGAGATAAAAATCCTCTATGTTCAATCACTTCGGCACAATACAGTTCCATACATTTAATAAGATAGCATGCACAAAAACTGGAAATGTATAGTCACACACTTGTTGGTACACTGCTGCAAACTATTTTCAATTTCACTGTAACGCTAGACAAATGGATGTGATACACGACTGAGAGCCATTGTAGGGTGTTTCATTTTTGAAAATTGTCTGGATGCTTTCTGTTATTATTGTTTCTTTTTTATTTCCTATCTGTTCAATCTCCTCTGAGTTACCTAGCATAGCCAGACTAAATCTTTAGCAGAATATGGTTCCGGTAACACGCCACTTTGATTCAGTTGACATACACCTCATAATGAGATCCAAGAAGAAAGAAAAAATCTCTGCACCCAACCAACCAGAGTCATTTTGTGAAACAAACTCATCTCAACAGTGCTCAGATGATGTGTACGACTACATCGCCGGTGCGCTTCTTTTCATAAACAAAAAAAGCCCACATACAGGGCATAATCAGTTCCAGCTGGAGTAATTTCAGACCGTAGACTCTAAATAAAGATGGAACAGCTCCTGAAAAGTGAAACCAAAGCAAGTAGATCTCCCTTCTAGTGTCTGGCTGCAGTATAGGTCATAAACTCTAAGTATGTATAATCCAACATTTCTTTATAAATGGTGGAGTTAGAGCATTATCAAATTAAAACTTGTCTGGTGGAAGTGTGAGTGGGTCATCTATAACGTGGCATCACTCTCGGATCGTACTGCAGAGACTCGCAAACTCTCAAGATGGTGCCACCTGTATCACCAGAAGTATCGTTAGTTTGGCTAATGCAAGGAAGTGCATATTTATATACAGTCTATGCTCCAGACCAACTTTATGTTGAAGTTGATGGGGAGATTGTCAGACTGGCTTCTTTTCTGTGCAGCTTGATGCAGCCTGGTCTGTTGGACTGATGCAATGAAGCTGACACTCGTGGAGTTCCACGTTAAGTACAAAGAGCAAATTACTACAAAGGTTTCAGTTTTTCTTCAGACAAAAAAGAAAACGTGCGACAGAATGGGGTGAATTGATCAATCAGTTCAGTTTGTGTAGTAGTAGTAATAGTAGTGGTAGTGGGGTTATGAATCAGTTTTTTGGCTTTAAGAACTGTATCTCCAGTACAGTTGTAGTATTGTAGTGGCACATGTGCCTGAACTAGTATTCTGATGTCCACAGTTAAAAACAAAACCCAAAGTGGATTTTTATTTAATGCAATCAATTGCACTTTTGAACAACTTCATGCACAATTTATCACTAACATTTATCATGATTAATTGTCATTATTTAAGGGGGGATGGGACTTAATGTATAAATATCACTAGCTCCTATAACAATACACAACAATGCTGCACATAGAAATTAATAGTAAGAGTAGGATCATGTAACCATTGTCTGGTACTTCACAGAAATCCAGATATACAGTGAAAGAGGTTGAACGAAAGAAGTTGTCAAATTACAGTCAGGGGAAGTTTAACATTTGCGAGTATCAGCCTTGAGGAGTGACTCTTCACGTGGCATTGCTTGTGTAATGTCATTAGTAGAAACATTATGCAAAGTGCAACATAGCGCAAGTAAACACGGTAATGGCTTGCATAAGCACAGGCGGCACCCTTAATGTTTGTGAACTATAGATTATTATCATCAAGGTTAATCATTCTGCTTTCACACTGCTGGAGCCGACCAGGCTGACAAATTATAGCTATGCATTAGCATTTCTAAAAAACCCCCAGCTGATTATCATAAAAAGAGAGCATGGGTAACAGTGTTATCTGTGTGTGTTTGCGTTCATTTTCTCTCTGTGTTTATAGGTGGACTACAGAGGACAACGTAACAAATATCAGTCATAAAAATGTATCCTCAAAATTAAGAACGCAGCTGGTGGTTCCAGTTCGAGTTCTGTGTTTGAGGTGGTCAGAGTTCAGGGTAGTTAAATGGAGGTCCGCGACTCAAACACAAATTCTGATTTATGATTTATATGTAGCACTTACAGAAGCAAAAACCTTGACCTAGCTCACTCATCGCGTTTCCCGTGAGTTTTTCTGTCAATCCTGCATCTAACACGTCATTGACCTGCTGACTTCCACTGGTTAGAGCTGCATAAAAGCAGGTTAATCTCTTTAAACCCCAATGACACCTTTTTGACACCTCCATCGTTAACCTTGTGACTCATATTGTTCTGCACAGCATTCTTCAAATGCGCTCAATTAATTTCAAAGTCCAGTCAAGATGGCTGTTTATTTCTCTATATTGTTTGCATTTCATGTAATGATGCAGCCAGATAAACAATAATTAAAGTATTTATTCAACAGTTTCGGGGCCTATTCGATGTAAAAGTGCAATTATATGGTAGTTTGTCATTTAACAGGCAGTGAATAAAACAGTATTGCAGTTCCATGCAGAATAGATTTGTTTATATGTACTCCTCTAGTGTGATTTGTTTTATTTTTATTTTTTTATTTTTAAGTTGTTTTAGTACATAATACAGTAGAATATTTCTTCATTTCTGGCAACACAGAGATTTCAAAAATGTTGCTATTATAAGTCGTCGTTATAAGTCGTCTCTTGCCTGTTATTGGTTGCTGGCACATTTTGCATGTGGTAGATTTTGGTTATTGTAATGTACATTCAATCATTTCATTGTAATTAAATTTTGTATTAAATTATTAACTGTAAATTTAATCAATTAGTTATGTCACTAGACAGATTATTAATAATATATTCTGATGAACATTTACACATAATAATGTATTATTAATTGTACATGTTTATATATATATATACTGTATTTCTCTATCTTGTATTTAGATTATGTATTGTTGGAGCTGCTGCAACAGTGAAATTTCCCAGTTTGGAATTAATAGAGTCCATCGATCGCTGATGCCCTGAGCGAAAAGGTCCAGCAGCGCCTGTTTTTCTTCAGAAAACTGAGTTCATTTAAAGTCTGCCATGTTTTAATGACGTTGTTTCATCAGTGCTCCATTGAGTCTGTCCTTACGTACTGCTTTGTGGCCTGGTTTGGTTTCCTCACTCCGTTTAGTAAAAACAGGCCGGTGAACCTCATCAAAACTGCAAGCAAGGTGATAGGAGTGCAGCCAGCCCAGCTCCAGGATGATTATTCTAAACGGTTAAGGAACAAGGCTGAACTTCTCATTGGCGTTCCTAACCATCCACTTTACAAGGAAATTGACCTCCTCCATCCACTGTGGCCACCGCTTCAGGACGCCAAAAATAACACCATCTTAGAGTTGGTTCGTACATGATCTGCGTCTGCTAAGTGCGTCTTAATACAACTGGAAATAGTGCACAGAGTTCACTTCACTAAAGCTAAATAGGCAAGGATTTATCAGAATGTCGACCCGTATGATGCCCCTGATGCAGAGGCCAATCAGCTGATTTATTGCACATGTTTTGGCTTTGTCCATCTCTTTCTACCTTTTGGACGAGTATCTTTGAAGCCTTTAGTACCTTCTATGCTTGTGAGTTAGGGTTAGGGTTAGGGAAAACATGAATAAAAAAAAAAAAAAAAGGGTCTTTCATTCCTGTCACCATAGACAGGCTTAACTTTGTGGGCTAAGTTTGTCTGCACTCCCCATGCTATCTCTTACATGCTCTGCACTTATTTGTACTTATTGTACTGTTTTTACATTATCTATTATCATTAGATACTATCTATCTATCTATCTATCTATCTATCTATCTATCTATCTATCTATCTATCTATCTATCTATCTATCTATCTATCTATCTATCTATCAAAAATAACACCAAAACACATGCCACGTCAATCTACCACTTAGGTTTATTTTTTTCTTTTCATGGCTTTTCGTCTCACGGGAACCACAGCGCTGACCTTTCACTTTCTTTTTCATAAACACCGCTCGCAGCATTTTAGCTCTTACCAAGTAATATCATGCCACAATGGTGGCTCCCCAGTGGAGGCCACCAGTTCAGTTCTGCATTCTGTGATGCGCTCAGCTAGATTGTGCAAGGGTTGTGATCCAGCTGATGCGCCAAAACAACCCAACGACGAGTTGAAGGATTGCCACCGAGCTGTGAGTGAATGCCTTGATGCGACTCAGTTTAAAGAGATCTCATTTGAATAACAAGAGTGCGCACGCTGTTCTTTCCCTCTGTCATGCGGGCTGTCAGGGCAGTTTTGTAATGTCAGTATCACCAAAGGAATACCTTGAATCAGTATGAGACACGGCAACGTATTAGTATGGAAATGAAGGACCTACAGAAGAGGAGTGGATTCTATTAGTGTCACCGTCAGGATCAGGGGAATATAGCGAGTCAATCAGCGAGGAATCATGTTGCATACACTCTACTGTGAGATTTACATACAGATGTAGTTTTTGAAAAATTGTGGAGGATTCTGTCCAGAACAACTTCAGGTTAAAACTGTTATTTTCGTTTATTAAACTAAGGCCGTCAGTGGGCTGAAATATTTAATTGCCGTGGATTGTGTGATTTCCATTGTTAAAACTTTCTCATATCCGCTCTGAATATACCTGGAAGTGATAACTTTGCACTTGTTGAGAGTGCTTCGTAGCTTAGAAAGACTCACTTCTTTATCCATTTTGGTTTGTTTCTGCTTGCTTCCTTCTTCTACTTCTTTTATTACCGCCCTCTGCAGCCTAAAAGTATTCACTACAGCCACGCCTCAGAGAGCCTGCCAGTGTTGACTTTGACGGCCATTACTGATCTTGCTAACTTTAATAAAAAAAAAATCTAAAATATTAAACTAACAACTGGATAAATTAAGCACTTAAGCATCACTTTCAGTCTCATATTTTTGTCGTCCTTATAGATGAAAATAGAAAAACATGGTTTCAACCAGTGGTTTCTGTGTGGTGATATAAAATAGATTCAAAGATGTCACCAAGCTTTGACAGATAAACTCCGATGATAACACTGTCACGTTGCTTTTATTGTACATAGACGATCCCTGCCGAGCTATAAGCCATGCCGCACACACATACACACACACACACACACAAATGAACCATAAACTGAAGGAATAACTTCCTGCTGTTTGTGAGTGATTGCGAGTTATTTTTGATGCACATGTTTAAAAGAAAAATAAGTGACTGACTTGGACATTGACAGTCTCACGGAAAGAGTAATACAATAAAGTGATAAATGCTTTATTTTAACACTCCTTTGTCAGCTGCTGTAAACTCAGCTAAAGCCAGCAACAGCTTTGAGGAAAACTTTCGACGCAGCCCATAAGCTTTGATAATTGTTGTGTGCGAGCTATATATAATGATATAACACCCAGAGGGGCACTTTGTGATGCAATTATAGCAGATTCAAAAACCCACTTGCTGATAGTAATGTATGAGGCCGTGCTGCTGTAAATCACTGGCAATGCACAGGCAGCATTTCCACAAGATAATAAAAGGCAGTTCCATTATACACCTGCATCCCACCAACATATGGCAAAGCTTCATAATACCATTGGTATAATTCCTTTATTCCATCAGAAGCAGGGGGCAATTATTGGGAATGGAAGTGTCAGCATGCACGGCTGCACTCGCATGTATTGTGTCATGTGTGGAAACGTCAGTGTACAAGACATTCACCAACTGGTGTTGGTGCCATGAGGGTAGTTTATGGTGGGAAAATGCAATTAAATGTCCACATTATGATTAGCTCTGCTGCCTCGCAACGCAAGAATGTTTTGGTTAGACTGGCGACCTCTCCAGGGTCTATCCCGCCTCTTATCAAATGACGGCTGGGATAGGCTCCAGCAACCCCCGCAAACCTCTAGAGGACAAGCGGTTACAAGAAAAGATTGAATGAATAATTTTTTTACCACTCTTTGTGGGACGGAAGAAAGAGGGAAATTGGACACGTTTCACATGAATTCTATGTTCCCAAGAGAGAGAAATCCGAAAAGCCTCCCTGCTGTAGAACCTGTTCAAAACGCAATGAGTTCAGAAGTTTTTAACCTCCTGAGACCAGGCGTCCTCATATGGGGACATTTAGGTTTGTAGCAACTTATTCTGCTTTATTTATACCTGTTGTCCTCATGAGGAGTGTCTGCCATGTACTGGCAGCGAAGGGTCAATACACTTGCTTGTTTATGCTTATTAAGTTTTCTAGTTTGATATGACAAGCAAATTTGAGAAATTCACAAGTACACGTTTGAGGACACTGGGATTTCATTGTTTCCAATTCTGCTTTTGCATTAAAATAAACTATTTTATATTTTGGTACGCATTGGTGACTTAAATTGTGATATACAGTGAAATAATCCCTGTGTCCACCTATTTTTTTTTTTTCAAAACCTACTTCCAGTTTAGAGATTAGGCTGAAAAGGCCTGTCTAAGTAAATTAAAGGCAATGAAATGTTCTCTCCTCTTATATTGTCTTTAATTAAGGGCTAAAAGAAACAAAACAAAAAAAAAAACAAAAAAAAAAACACGCTTTGTTATTTCAGCAGTATTTTTTTCTGTCCTTTCTATTAAGAGTAGTCACCACTGGAGTGTGTGCTATGGTGTGTGGTGTAGGTGGGTGGTACAGGTCTAAGTAGCATCCTCAGCTTCTCAGCAGTTTAATGGTCTAACCAGTGGACAATGACTTCTCATTGTGAAGAATACCAAAAAGACTCACCTTCCTTGCGTTCAGCAGCTCATTCGCTAACTGGAGTGCATTCAGGTCTCAAACTTATCACCACAGCACCACTGGTCCACAGAGGCCCCTTCACTCAACCCATAGGACCCAAAGACCCCCACTAACAACCTTCACCGCAGGACACCTTCAAGGCAAATGTCAATTCTCTGATGAGTCAGAACGGTTCTACAGGCACAAGGGAGACAGTTTTAGGAAGGTGGTCATAATGTTACGCCTGACTGGTGTATTGCTCACGATTCAAGATTAAGCAGCATCAAGGATGGATTTCTTTTGGAGAAGCAGCACTTGAGAAAGCTGACTCCCAAAGCCACAATTACAGAGGGATTGTTTTTTGTTTTTTGTAACACCAGGTCATCAGTTATTTTCTTCAGCACTACACTGACATCACACTGATCCAGTAACTCGCCATATCGGACCTGCAGATGTGAGACAAGTGACTGTGTCACTTCAGCATATTTTCTTTTCTGCTTGGTTTGGTTCATTAAAGCTGTGACACGAATTAAGAATCCGCTGAAGAATGTGATGAGGAATGACAGAGTCCAAACCTTTACGGCTTCACAAGATAAGCTGTGTCAGAGCTATACTTACACATGACTTCAAATCAGATTTCTTATTTTCTTCTGTGTGCATCTTGGGATAAAAGATGTAAAACTGTATCTTTTCATCTCTTTAATTGCTATTGAGACCCCCAACAAATCCAGCGCAAAGTGCCAAACACGTTCCTGCGTCGTATGGGTGAAATAAACGTAATTTAAGACGTTTAAGGTGATGCAAATACAGAGCTGTCACACGAGAGACTCTGGGAGACAAAGAGAGCAAGATATATCAATTGAGTTGACAGCCTCTCATGTCATATAGTTTTTCATCAAGCGAACAATCATCAGCCACGACCATGTGTGTAACACATACACACAGTCGGCTGTGTTATTGCCTAAGCTGATATGGTTTAAGGCCACATCCAACCTCAATATCCATGTAAATCTGCATAAGCCCATGGTAATGAAAGAACAACATGGGTATGGCGAAACTCTCAAGAGCCCTGTGATATGATGTGACATGCACACAGAGCACAGAGAGAAATAAATAAATAGGCAGCGCTTATTTGAAAGGTAATGACTAAATTAGCCTGGGAATGTGTGTGTCTGCACATGCAAAGAGAAAGCAAGCAAAAGAAAAGATGCCAGTTGTTTGATAGACATATTATTCCTGGGTATGTTTTGAACTATCATTCTTCAACTCAAGAGGAATTCTGCAGCACTTTGAAGATTCAAGTGTAATAAACGGGCACTTCTTGTTTGCTTTTCAACTGCAGAGGCTAGGGATGGTGGTTAGGCGGTGAAGGTCGTGATGTAAGCACGTTTTTTGTTTACCAGCATATTGCTGCTGATACCGTATTATGCTAGTTTAGTCGGTACCAGACAAGTTGATCTCAAACTGACTTCTGAGTGACTGCGTTCTCTGAATATGAGATTATACTGAAAAGGCCTGTCTAATTAAATTAAAGGGACTGATATGTTCATTCCTCTTAGACTGCCTTAAAGTGTATTTTGTTATTTCAGCAGTATTTTTACTTTCCCTTCCTCAGTTTTCTCTATTAGAAGTGGTAACCAAAGGAGTGTCATGTCAAGCAGTTTATTGGTCTTATATGTTCTTCTTTCAATTCAAGGTACCGAGGTGGGAAAACTCTTTCTTTGCGCATCCACTTGGAACGACTGCTGCTGTTCCTATTGTAGCCATTTTAACCAGAACAACGAAATACAATCATTATTAGCTTAGTACTAGGTTTACTGCTGTTTTATATATATTTTTGCACAAAGATGCCGAATGGGCCACGTTCATGTTTGAATCATATTATGACTCTTTATCCTAACAGCAAAATGCAGAAGATCTGCCAGACACCTCAGTGGTTTAAAAGCTGTCGAGAAACAGCCACAGGTTGAATCACTGTGTTATTAGGGTGTGACTGAGCGACACGGCTGACATTTATTTATGAAAATGCCAGATTATCAACTCAGGTTTAAGCTACGATGACTCTGAATGCTGAACAAACCCATTTCAATCAGCACACTTGGCTGCATGGATGAATATATGGAAGGAGGGCATCTAGCTTAGTCACCGAATGCCTGAGTGCAAAGGATTCATTTAGTGTGAATGAGGGAGATAACGAGTCCTCGAGTTCTCCCTCATTCAGTGTTTATGTTGCAATTTTGCAGCTTTTGAGTCCCATCAGCCTGGATCTGCGCGCTACCTCCACTGTCATCCCCATAGACTGACCTGACTGTGTTCACTCATTGATGAGGCCTGAATCCGGCCTCATCAACACACATCACTGCCATCCGTCCCTGAGCAAATACCAGAATCGACAGTATGTCTAAAAACATCATCATCACCTTGTCGTCAACAATGTCAGATTAACAAAGATGTCCTGTGGTGGCAAATGCTGATGTGTTCGCATTTTTTCCTACGCACGTCAGATAAGAAAAAGGAGATGTAAACAAAGCATGTGTGTCTCTTCGATATTATATCATAAAGTGAAATGTTTAACCAAACCAGAACATGTTTTATATTTTGTATATTTTATATCTACAAAACCGCCACCAGCTTTACAAACTCTTGGACAACCATTCAAGGTAACTACCCGATTAAGCTGTTAACTCCGCGGTCTGACTCATCCCAAACCATTTCACCTGGGTTAGAGTTAAAGTGTTGTGGAGTGCCAGGTCATCTGAATCAGTATCTATCACTCCTTTTGAGTCAAATAGCTCTTACTACACTTATTCACTGTCCTGTTGAAGAAGAACTGATGACCCCTAGGTGCTAGTTGCTACATCGGAGGTTTGATTCTACAGTGTAACCCTACGGGGCAGATGTGCTATGTTGAAATAAATAGCCTATTTTCACCATTAACAGGAATATAAATGTAATTGCCAACTTCTCTCAATACCTAAAAGGCCTTTACTTAAATGTCCCAGCGTCTACTTGTATCTTAAATGAGCCTGTAAAATGCTTCTTGCCTAATCGACTCATCAGTCATGGAGCCGTGTTTACCTTCCCCTCAGTCTTCCGTGTTCATCCATCACCGTTAAAAGGTTGAAATTACTAGTCTAACTGTTATTTAGTATTATCATTATAATATTAGCATGCTAGCAATCATAACTTAGTATTATCCTAGGCAAAGTTATATGTCAATTAAATTTGTCTATCTACATGGACATAAATTACATGCACACATGGGTTTCACAGTATATATGTCAGTATCTATATAGTATATAAGTCTTTAGTCTAGATAACTAGCTAGCATAAGGCTAGCATAAGGCTTGTTTAACTTCAAACTTCATTTGCGCATGAAGCTGTGTTGGGCGTTTTTGAGATTAAGATACACATTAATGATGGTATGATTTCATTTTTCCTAAAAAAAAAATCTTAACAAACGTCAAAGAGAGATATTAACATTTACCACGCATAACAGGGAGAAATCAGCTGACATCCAGTTCTTCCTGTTAATCTTCTGCTCCTGTAATTTTCTCCATTTTTGTTCACTGGGGAAACGGTGGAGTTTCCCCCGTGGCATACTTTAACTTTTAATCCAGTTTTATTCACTGTTATTGTCACCTCTCTATGGATGAATATTGGTTAGATGTATCTAACATGGCGCCCATGAAACTCGTGACCAGCTCAGAACCAATCAGCAAAGAGGGATAGCTCAGACGGTACATGGCCAGACTCTCTCTAATATACGGCTCTGGTTATGCATGCCTTGAATTTTGACTAAATCAACAGTGTCATCATGAGCAAAGCAGCCCCCCTGCACCATCACACCACACAGAGAAATGGGATAAATTAAAAGCTTGAAACCTGAATTGTTTAGAAAGTGCTCTGTGGTGTGTGCCACATATAGTCAGTGGGAGTGATGGGGAAGTGAGGCAGTCTTAAATGCACTGTTCAGGAGTCGGATGTCCTGAGGGTAGAAACTGTCTGTGAGTCTTGTCCTTGATTTCTTGTAACGTCTCCGCAACGGCAGGAGTGTGAAGAGGTTGTGTTGGTCCTTAGTGATGTTGTGGGCTCTATCTCCCCCTGGTTCCCTGACTCCCTGGTTGTGAAAATGTCCCGTAGTGATGGGCAGGCTACTTCAGAAATGCACTTTCTAAAAGTGCAGTTTTTAATCACACGTTGGAGAGTTTCTACCCTGAGCGGTGCAGTCTCCAGACCGTAATTGAGGTGGTGATGACACTCTCAAGGGTGCTTCAGCAAAAAGCCGCTGAGAATTGTTGTTGACCCACCAAATTTCCTCAGATTTCTCAAGAACTACAATCCTTGTTGAGATTTCTTCAGGAGTTTCTGAAGGTTGCGAGATCAGGTGGAAACACCGCTGCTGTAGTTTTAGAGGAATTTAAAGGTCTTCAGCTTTTATGCCTCTAACGTTTTCACCCATGCATGTCGTAATTCACACATTCTCTTCTGACCACCAGATGCTGAGATATGTCTGCCACGCTTTAAGGGGGACTCTAATCTGAGGAGCAGTTCATGTGCAGTTTCTGAGGCTGGTAATTCTAATGAACTTATCCTCTGCAGCAGAGGTAAGTCTCGGTCTTTCTTTAATCATGAGAGGCAGTTTCATCAAAGTGTGTCTCAACTGCACTTGAGGATATATTTAAAACCAGAATACTTAGAAAGCAGTCGAACAGGACTGTTAACTTACAGAACTGTGCACCAACCCTAACACTGCATAGCTGATGGTGATAAACACATTAAAGAGGCAACAAATTATACAAATTAACCATTGATACAGCACAACTGTTAACTGAAAAACATTCAAGGTGATGGCCTTGTGAAGCAGATAGATAGATAGATAGATAGATAGATAGATAGATAGATAGATAGATATATAGATAGATAGATAGATAGATAGATAGATAGATAGATAGATAGATAGATAGATAATGTATATTGTGCTTCTGTAGTGGAACTATACACAGGCATAATATTATGACCACCTTCCTAATATTGCTTAGGCCAACCCTGTGCCTCTAAAACAATTTAGATGGTTTTAATGTTGTGGCTGGTCAGGGTTAGGGTTAGGGTTAAATCACAGGTTCATCATACCAATTATATAATTTTTATTAGTAAAAGTAAGAACAGAATGTGTTTGAGGATATAAAGAAATGCGCCTTTAGCCAATAAGCCCACAATAAATGTGTGGGCTGGTGTGCATGGCCGGCCAATTTCAGCAGGAGAACAGAGACCCAATATAAACACACGTGTACTCTTTACTGTTCTTTTCAAGCCAAGCACAGACTGTGTTTGGTTAGCTGCGGTGTTGGAAAATGAAGACAAAATCATCCGTGTCAGAAATGTTAATCTGCAGGTACAATTTAAAGATGAAAATGTACTTTAGACATTTGGTGGGCTGTGTCTCAAGCTTCAGATTTAAAGGCAAATAACGGTGCTGCCATCGTCAATGTTCATGTTATATCAGCTTTTGTAGATGGATAGATTTAGAGATCCCGTGGAACATTTAGTAATTGAGTCTAGTGCCTTGATCTTTCTTCAAAAGAAAGCACTAAAAAAGAATGACACAACAAAAGAGATCATAATGTTATCACCAGTTCGTTGAGAAATACATTTTTAATTTAACCTTTATTTAACCAGGAAGTCCCATTGAGATTAGAACTCTCGGTAACACTTTCTATGAAGGTTGTATTTATAACGCCCTATGAATGCACTCATAATGTTTTATAAGGTGTCTATAAAGCAGGCATGTCAAACTCAGTTTGGCTCTGGGGCCAGATCCAGACGTTCTGTTCTCAGGTGGGCCGGATCCGTAAAAGAATGTCAACTCCAAATATTTAACTTTGTTTTTCAGTACTATGCTTTATCATTCAGCCTACATTTGTAGCCTACCCTACATATTATAATCACGGATGACAAGGGATCTTTTCTAAGCACAACACATTTATTCAAAACCAATGGGAAAAAAAATATTTTTCATGTTTGGCCGTGAATGTGTTCACAACTGGTTTATTTTAACAGTTGAGTGAATGCAGTTTTACACCTGAACCAACTCACCACACTAAACAAACTCAAGTGGGAGCTATAAAAAAAATATTTTCGCCTTAATTGTCATACTGCTTTGAAATAAATAAAAAAAGAAATACAAAATAAAATAAAATGAATAAAATAAAAAAGTTATAGCAGTGCATGGGCAATAAGATTAGACTACATCAGATCAAACTACTAGGCTGGGCCTACTGAAGCTGAGAATATACTGCACAATATTAATTGTCTTTAATATGACATACTTGTCTTTATGATGAGTGGCGCCGAATATTAAACTCTTTGAACACTGCAACTTGCTGATTACATACCAAGCACACTGGTTTTGCATTCAGTTCTGTGAATAAATACTTCTCGGTCCATTTCTCCTGGAAAACTCTGCACTCCGTGTCCACTCTTCTTTTTTTTTGACAGTGCCATTTTGGGAAGGCTGTGTTGACCGATAACTTGTTTAGTAGTGGTGAATGGTGAAGCAAGATTGCCGGTTTATTTTTTACTTGGACACATCACGTTGCGAATGTTTATTTTCTGTGACTAACTCGTGTCAGTGCCGCATGCTTGACGTGAGCGCTTTTACACATTTACTGCCCTCTAGTGGCCGGAGGGAGCATTTGGTTTCTATTTATTTTAAAAAATCACAACTTTTAATAGAAATTAGCTAGAGACTCGCTTCTTTTTTTGACATACTCAGAAATTTATGCCGGGCCGGATTACATGACCCAACGGGCCGGGTCCGGCCCGCGGGCCGTATGTTTGACATGCCTGCTATAAAGCATTGTAATGGTCATTATTACCATCTATACATATTCACAAGTCGTCATAACCAACTTCATGATGCATTATGACAACTGGTTATGAATGATTATAATTTTAATCTGAATAGTGCATTATAAATATGTCAATATCTGCCTAGTCACTTGTTAATGTTATGATGCATCATAACTACTTTGCTTTGCTAAATGTGCATAGTGATGCATAATGAGTTTTGACTTCGCCTATAGTGCTTTATATCTGTAGTTATAAGTATATGTAATAAAGTTATAATAATGTATACATCTCCCTACAGCACACTGTTATAAACAGCTATGCAATATCATAAGTGCTATTTGTCAGCTCTAAGTAAAGTGACAAGAATATGACACTATTATTAACAGACATAAGTTACTATGAGTAATTAAAAGGTGCAATGAACTAAGTCCTGAGTCTGGCATCTTTACCCCATATGCACAATGTTAATATCATAGGTGTTATTTGTCAGCTTTAGGTAAATTAGTGCAAATGAGGTGTTGTGGATATAAGACTATTATAAACAAATATGAGGCACAATGAAATGAGAGCCTGGACAGTAAAGACAAAAGGAATGCATTTAGTTCACTTTATTTTCATTTAAACCAACACACATAATCAGAATGATTATCAATGTTCTGAGCACATTACACAAACACATGAAACAGGCCACAAAAGTGGCACAGCGTGGTCCTAGAGATGTGGCTCTTAAAAGTGCCTTTGGGTTGGTGACGTGATTCAGGGTCAGAGGTCAGGAGATGGTTTGACAGCAACTACAAGAAGAACAGAGGCAAATCTTTAGTGCTCTAGCTGGGTTTGCTTTTTTATGCAGAAAGGTTTGATTGAAAACACATAAGCAGATCACGTTTTTTTGTTTAAAGCAGCCTAATGAGACAATATGTTACCGCATGTCGTGCAGGCACCGCAGATTACCTGTAGGTGGCTTAAGCTAGCTACACGAAACTTACAAGACACGGCTAGTTTTAATTCACAAATTAGATCGTTTTCATATTCTTGCGTTTAATGATTGAAACCATTCAAAACCATTGCATTAATATATAAACGATGTGCTTCATGTAAGCAAAGTAAGGCATTAGAAAACACTAGCAGGACGGAGAAACAACCTACCTGTCCTGGAGAGGACTCAGAGGAGAAAGGAAAGAAAAGCCGCTTTACGACTAGTACATACAGTCAATGCTTTACGACAGTGGGAGGAGCTGGGGACGGAGGTGGGTGGGTGGGGTCAGAGGTCAGGGGTCATGGACTAAAGAATGACATTTCTATAATAATGATAATATAAATAAAAACGATATTAAAATAATATCTGATGGCATTCAATAAATGGCATTCATGTGTTTGTGTAATGTGCTCAGAACATTGATAATCATTCTGATTATGTGTGTTGGTTTAAATGAAAATAAAGTGAACTAAATGCATTCCTTTTGTCTTTACTGTCCAGGCTCTCATTTCATTGTGCCTCATATTTGTTTATAATAGTCTTATATCCACAACACCTCATTTGCACTAATTTACCTAAAGCTGACAAATAACACCTATGATATTAACACTGTGCATATGGGGTAAAGATGCCAGACTCAGGACTTAGTTCATTGCACCTTTTAATTACTCATAGTAACTTATGTCTGTTAATAATAGTGTCATATTCTTGTCACTTTACTTAGAGCTGACAAATAGCACTTATGATATTGCATAGCTGTTTATAACAGTGTGCTGTAGGGAGATGTATACATTATTATAACTTTATTACATATACTTATAACTACAGATATAAAGCACTATAGGCGAAGTCAAAACTCATTATGCATCACTATGCACATTTAGCAAAGCAAAGTAGTTATGATGCATCATAACATTAACAAGTGACTAGGCAGATATTGACATATTTATAATGCACTATTCAGATTAAAATTATAATCATTCATAACCAGTTGTCATAATGCATCATGAAGTTGGTTATGACGACTTGTGAATATGTATAGATGGTAATAATGACCATTACAATGCTTTATAGACACCTTATAAAACATTATGAGTGCATTCATAGGGCGTTATAAATACAACCTTCATAGAAAGTGTTACCGAACTCTCTTTTACAAGAGAGACCTGGCCAAGTCAGCGGCCATACAAAGTCAAAAACAATATAAAAAAGGTGCATGATACATAAATGAACAATAAATGAAATGAAACATTAAAACAGTAAAAGAGAGTGACAGATGTGAACAATGGCCTCTAAAGTGAAACAGTGACATTCCTCCTTCCAATAAGCTCACAGTAATAATGAGCTACAGTCATTCTAGACCATTAGTGTATTATATACAGTATGCTATGTGTCCATGTACCCCATCTATGCAAGAGGGATGTCAGTCTTCAAAAATGTCTGCGTTCTCAGTAATATTCTCTTCCATCAAACAAGAAACCATGTCTCACATGTCAGGTTGTGTGTGTGTGTGTGTTTTGGTGTGATTAAAAGTGCTCTTTGGTCTAAAACCCATTATACACTCAAAAATTCAAGCCAATGGGTTCTGGATTATTTGGTGATTTTGTCTCGCTCATTATTTTCTACATGTTTTCACTAGAGCATGTGTGTGTGTGTGTGTGTGTGTGAGAGAGAGAGAGAGAGAGAGTGTGTATATAATTGAGAGGATGGAGAAACATATCTCTGTAGATGTTAGTACATTTATGTTAGTGAGGCAAAGATAATAACATAATGAACACACTCTCTGTAATAAAGGTCCCAGACCTGCTGCGGGGACTGCATGCTTGTATGGGGTATTTTGCAGTTGACCGTGGGTGGTATAATTTAAAAAGAACATGTATATATATATATATATATATATATATGGGCTAATAGGGCTAAGTCCTCCCAAGCTAACATGTGGGAGCCAGGGAGTAATCTCGCCTAGGGCACCAAATTGAGTAGAGCCGGCCCTGCAGTCAGCCCACAGGCTGCTGCCATTGGTCAAAAGTGCTGCTTGTGCCGGAGTGGAGAAAGAGGGAGAGAAGAAGTTCAGCTATAGCATGAACAAAGTAGATTATTTGCTTTCAAATACATTTACATCAATGTCTTTGGAGGAAAAATTGGAAGGTAACAGACTGGGATCACATTGGCCAAATGATGTCCAAATGTTTTTCATGGTTTGTAGAGAAAGGACTGATTAACGGCCTGTGTAGCCAAGAATTTCCTATTTTCTGTACTTGCTTTTTGGAGGAGATTCAGCACTGCGAGACACATGTTTAGACAGTACAGTGAGGTCAGTGACACTGGCTGCCACATGGGAAGTCGGGGTTCCTATGAGGATCCTTAGACTGAAAACTGAGTTTTTTCCATGGTGCACTGTTGGTTGTCATAGATTCAGTAAGTGAGGATTCTCAGCTAAAGCTACGTAATTTAAGTTTTTTTCATTTTTTGTTAAAGTTTCTCAGTTGGACTTTTTTTAGTTTGTGTTTGTGCATGAAAGCTCTGTTGAGTCTAAAAAAGGCTGAAATTACTGAAGTGAAGAGTGTTGGTTTGGAATTGGCGTAAAAGGGAATAGATCCCTCTCTAGCATCGCCACTTACTGGTCATTTTGATTTATACTTCATCAGTTTTTTGTGTGTTTTCATACTGTGTCTATTCTGCTATCTCTGGTACGCCTGCTGTTTGAATGGCAGATGTGTGTCTCGATATGAACCACTGACTATGCAGCACTGTCACTCGCTCCCAAAGAAGAATAGACTAGTTGAACTGATGTGCTTAAAACACCACCATTTTAAATAATTACCCACAAAACTTATTTAATTCCCTGTCTCTGTTGAACCACACCCCATAAATAATAAAGTTCTGGACATCTTTAGGGAAGGGATTTCCTTTTTTCTTTTTTTTTTAGCTTGTCAGCCACTTTGGGTTCAGACTGAACTGTCTCAGCTTTACATGCTATAAGGTTACACATTTCACTGACATATTGTCCTTTGGTGAGCCCCCTGACTTTTTCCTTTAGCACCACTACCTGATAGACAGAAGGCCATTCATTGTGCCCTACAGCTTTGGTTTCATCAAGTGCCAGTTTAAAGTTTCCCCTTTAACTATTCACGAATTCTTAACATTGACAGACTGGAGTACAGACAGGGTTCAAAATGCCACCGAGAGCTAGACGTTCATGGTTTTAAGTGAAATGCCACTACAGCTATTGAAGGAATGGGTATGAACTATACGGTGGTATTCAGGTCAGCTTCAAGATGAATTGTAAAAGCTTCTTAATCGTTCAATTCAATACTGTTGACATTCACTAAACTGAGGACTGTGTCACTTTGCTCTTCAGGCTGATGGCTTGACTTGACTCCAAAGGGGTCGGCAACACTCTGCAACTGTACCTACGTATTGAAAAGCCTGGACACATCTGTCCAGCTGATACCCTAGAGAAGGGCTGGTGTGTCATAAATTAGAACAGTGAAGGCTGCCTAGCTATCAGCGTGGATGTGGAAGGGAACCAGAATATCATGACCACCTTCTGCTGGCCACATCAGCTGGTATTACGATGGGCTGATGCATTTCCTTGATAAACCAATGAGAGTTGAGAGTTTCTTTTTCCCATTACTGAGTATATGTTGTTGAGAAAGGGTCTAAGTATATTTCTGGAAAAGTACAGTGAATTTCATAATTACTACACTATAAATATGTATGCCCGTAACAAAATAAACATATTTTGGACTTCAAAGTGCATTTCTAACGGAATAAATCCCATATAACAGAATACATACGGAAATTAAATGGAAAATGTCTTCACCTTGGAAACTGTGACATCTAAAAGATATTCACGGTGACATAAGACAGGACTTAATGTACTCTAAGTATTCAGGCATTTGAATTCTACTCTTATTTAAACAAATTAAGAAAAATAAACAAATACAGAGTATTATAGGGAACAATATCTATAAAAGGCTTTTCGTGCTGTTTCGTGAAAAGCTACTGAACAGGTAAATGTTTCCTGGCATAGGGCCTTGACAAGAGGGTTCCTAGAAAAATGTGTTGAATGTGGTTATGACTTAAAATTCAATGTCCTTATTCTTTGCCAAGGCAGAGACGTTTGAATGCCTATGAATGCCTTTATGAACTGGCTTCAGCACAACAGGCTACAGGCAGGGAATGCGTCTAACGCAAAGACAATAAAATTGTTTTTCTCAAGTGTCAAAGCA
Source organism: Mugil cephalus (assembly GCF_022458985.1). Taxonomy (NCBI): domain Eukaryota; kingdom Metazoa; phylum Chordata; class Actinopteri; order Mugiliformes; family Mugilidae; genus Mugil; species Mugil cephalus. Next base: position 22,290,203 of record NC_061774.1, on the reverse strand, counting down.
CCAACAGCCTCTTCAAACTAGCAGGTGATGCTTGTGTTTTATTCAGGTTAATTCCAAACATACTCGGTGGTTTGCTGCCTTTGCTTATTTTTGAATTTGAATTTCTTCTCCTATTATTGAACAGAACGCATGAAATGAATGCCGCCAGTTGATATAAAATAGATATGAATTGAAGAGAAAAGCCTTTAAAAGGACCAGGTTCTTTTATTTATTTTATTTTTATTTTATTTGACAACATTGTTTCTATGAACCACAATTTGTGGCTCAAGACATGTTGAATGTTTCTTAAAAAAGTGCTGGCTGGAATTTCAAATCTAAAAAAAAAGTCATTATTACATAGGATGAGATGTTACAATCCTTTGTGCTAAGATCCGAGGCAAAACACATTCAGAAGCCCAGTCCAACTGCAAAAAATGACCAGCAAGCTAGCAGTCAGTAAGCTAGCAATCAGCAAGTAGACACCAGCTAACTAGCCTAGCCAACAGCAGTAGGTAGTATGCGGCACATAATTGGGGTTTTCAAGTGGGCACCTCACACTGTTAATTAGAAATCTCAGAACTACGAGGTTATTAAAAGGTTATCATGATGGCGGCGGAGATGAAAATGTCGTAGCATTGAGAGGGTGTTCATGCTTTCAGAATGTGAATCAATTATTAAATAAATTGAAGCCAAAATCAATGTCAAAACAAGAGTGTCAATATTTACACTGCCAATGGATAATGGAAAATAATTTAATTGCAATCAAAGGCTTGGCATCCATAGTTAAAGCACGATTACTGAAAATTAAATGCCCAATGGTCTGTTTTTAATGTACTTTGAAGAGATATTTTTTAGGTCTTTACAAGGAAGTCTACAAATCGTATGGAGAGCTAAGATGTTTCTCTTCTCAATCCGTGTTGCTCAATTTGTGGTGACTCATGTGGTTCACACTGACAGTAAATGTAGATAAATGTCGCTCTTGTCAAGAGAACCATCAAGCAGGGATTTCAAGTTGAACGCTATCCATTTCTGCTCATTTGTTTCCTCTTACTTCCTCCTTCTTCCGAGACTTTTGGCAGCTTTGACAGTACAGGGTGTATTGTTGCCCTCCACAGGGTAAAATTATTTACTGTGACTGCATTCGAGAGATGACTGTGAAGGTTCTCAGTCATCCAGATCATGGTATCTCAAAAAAGCATTTAAAAAGGTAACTGGGCTTATACAAACCCTTTCTGTATTAGATTTCACTTGCTTCCTTATTTCCCAAACTATGGTGACAAACAGAAGTGTCATTAAATCAAATAAAACCAAAGAAACAAACAAACAAACAAAAACAATAAAAAAGTATGTCAAAAGAAATTTATCTTCGCTGACAATAAACACTAATTTATACTAAAGATGAGACTCATTTAGTGTTTTGAAGTACATTCACATAATGTGCACTGATCAGTCATAGCATTATGACCACTGACAGGAGAAGTGAATAACATTGGCCATCTTGTGACAATTCATTATTCTGCTGGGAAACTTTTGGACCTGGCATTTATGTGGATGTTACTCATAGATGTACCACTAACAACATCCTGTTACCAGACACCACAGGACACCTTCAGAAGACCCATGTCCATTCTTTCATTCTCCCACACAATATGAAGAAGGTGGTCATAATGCTATGACTGCTTACTGTATATATAGATATGAATCCAGTATGGTGGTGTGTTGTGGAATGCGTTGCCCACTCATCATATCCTTCTGGAGACATTTCTAACCAGGAAAGCAAAGAAAACCTCCAACAAGCCTTAGCTCGGACATTTACAGTTTGGTACTAATGACATGTCATGTTGTAGTGATGAAACATTTTCCATTCACTGGGGATGAGACCAGGAGCAAAGGTTGTTTTTTCTGCAGAATATAGAAAAGAAGAGGCCCCACGTACAAAGCATGTATGGAATGTCAGCTTAGTTTACTGGACCACGGTCCTCACAATGGCTATAGATTTATAATGATTAAACTAACAAAGCAGATCTGACGCCGGCGCCTTCTATGATAACCAAGGTCACAGTGTTAGGGGGAGACACATTTTTTTTTCTTTTCACAGGCCTGAAACTAGCACATGACCGGATGTAATTCTACCTTAGCGCACCAGTGTGTCATTCTTATCAGCGCGATAAACAAACCCTTTCCTGGACTGATCCTGCATCACATGCTGAACTCAACCCAAGAACCCGAGCGTTTCAAATCCAAACTAGACACTCCTCGTGGCAATCTCTGAGTAATTGCGCTTTATTTTTACCTTTTAATCTTTTCGAAGGTTAAAACCCCTCCGAGCGCTTCGCCTCAGGTAAATTAGAACACATACCTCTTGACGTACAAAAGCAATTATCTAAAACCACATGAACTCAATAAGGAAGTGACAATGGCTGCCACACGCCCCGTGGCTCCGTATCTGCATACCGATGGCGCTCTCCATCTCATTAATATCTGCAGACTGAACATAAAGTGGCTTGTGTATAATCATTCAGCAGTTTACTGCTGTAATATAGTCAGATTTGTATTACCCGTGTTACTTCAGAAAGATGTTGTTAAATCGATATATGCAGTGACATTATTGTAGCCGATAAAAGTGTTTTGTTCAGTTGTAAATATCGCTTTATGCCAAAATGACAATGCAAAATTAATAGCTTGTATGTGTTACTTAGCCATGTTTTTTATTATTATTATATTGATTTCTAAGGGATTTCTTGGGTTTCCTCTTCGAATAAAGTCTGAATCACAAGAAAAAGTGAAAAAGTGTCACTCAGAGTACCATTTCAATGGTCAAATTGCACAGCTGACAGCTCAAAATACAATCCTGACATCTCCCTCCCAACTGTACTTAGAGCAGCCATCTACAGTCTGAACATAGAGCGAACCTGAAGGCTGTAGCAACGACATGGATTTATTTTAGTCTTTGACATTGATATTAGACATTTTTATATTAGATGTGTGCAACTAAGAAAAACACAGAAAGACTGGTCTAAAAAGTCTTGCACATTGGTGGATGAGTTCAAAAAGGAACAGCATGAGGCAGCAAGTGGTACAATATATAAACAGATCAAAACTCGATTAATGCCACTGGCAACAATAGGTGCCGCACTTTTTGGAAGCTCCTGAAGTGTTAGTTTGACTTTGGGTAGCTAATTAAAGTTTTAAAATGAAAGAATACAGTGTCTCCTATAATTTTATCAAGATCATGGTCACATCACTAGGCCACTTTACTTATGGCATGCATTTGCTTTGCAGGGAAAATTTTGTGATTAAAAAAAAAAAGAATATTTCTCTGCATCTGTCAAACTTGCTTACTGCCATTTGTCTTGATGGCACCCGTTTGCTGGGGAAATCTATAAAATAACTTGTTTTGCACGCATGCATTTCATAACTAGGAAGTCACATCAAGTCTAAAAAACAACAACATTCCTGACTGTGACCGTAAGATGACTTTGAGGGTTTAATGTCAGGTTAAAGGAAGAACAAGGCTTTGATTTTGGAAAAATTAAATAAAAACTAGAAAAGAATTTCACACCTCTCGGGACACTGACTCCATGTGACTGACACTGTCAGATTGCAGCAGTAAGTGTACATACGCAATAATCTCAGGCTTTAAAAATAATAATAATAATAATAAAATGGCTGACCTCAAAAGTTCTCTACAAATATATCCTCTTCCTGACGTTTTCAGGGAGGAAATAGGCTAATCTGCAGAGTAGTCGCTAAATTAGCATGTTAGCCGACATAATGAGCAGCGAGAACAAAAATTGAGTAAATGAAGCAAAGGATCCTAAAGTCTGTTGTCCTTTCCAGACATCCATCTTCCTTTTTAATGATTCAGTATTTCCCTCGTCTCTTCCTCATTCTTTTGTTTCAGAAAAAAACTAGACTAATCTCCTGACTCTGATCTTGCTTTTACTATTAACCCTTTCAGAACATACGTCTCTTTTACCAGCCTGGTATAATGACAGGGATGAAACAACATGTTAAAATACCCAACATTCGTCTGCCTCCCCTGGCGTGGTTTGAACTTCAGAACATTTTCTGTTTCTTCGTGAAATCATGTTCTTAACATTAACTGGTTTTCCTTGTGTTTCCCATGTTAAAGGTTTCCTCTTTGCTCTTCTTCTTGTCTGTATATTCCCTCCATTGATTGTGTATGTGTATTTGTCGGTTTGTCTGTTCATTGCATAGACTGTATATAAATATGGAAAATGCATCCATGCAATTCCTTGCACTAGTCAAACTGACGCTATTTTGGAACCAGCTTCTGCAAAGTATAGTCTGAGAGTTGGAGCCATGCGAAGCCATAATATTAGTGACCTTCCCACACTTCCCCCACCCACTGCTCACTTGTGGTTTTGTAATTAATACAGCACTCTGCTCTACCTCCACCGGTTACAAAGAAATGTTGGGTTATATGCTCTATTTTTTCCTTCTTTCGCAGTCCTACGGGACCTCTTCACAGAATGTTTGACGTAGCAACTATTAGTCATCATGAAGTGACTTGCTGTTTGTATAGCATCAAATATCTCACCAAAACCAAACTTATCAGACAAATTGGTACTTGAACATGCATCGGCATTATATTAACTACTAAAAATGAGAGAAACTATCCTTAAAAAGGAAAATATTATATAATGTATATTATATTTTAGTGTTTTAGTCCCATCCACTAACATGGAGGAGTTGGAGCTTCTGACCTATACTGCAGCCAGTCACCAGGGGGAGCTCTCCTTGCTTTAGCTTCTCTTTTCGGCACATTTTTGTGGTCAGATTTTGGAAATATTTACGTAATTTCCTTCATGACCTACAGCTCACTTGTTTTGGATGGGTATTTTAAGATGGATAGAATAAGAAAAATAGGGTTTCATTGGTTACTTATTTCAATAGAAGAACAAAGGAATGTAAATGGGATTGCTCTGATCCAATGTGGTGGCAGCATTCTTCAAACTTCATGACTTTTTGTTCCTTCTCATGTCTCTTTGGTGATTCCTCACCTGGCCAAAAGATGTCACTCTTGTCAAGATTGTGTCTTATACCTAGAGAAACAGGAAGTGGAATATGCTAATTGTGCCTGTGTCCCGGGGGGAGTCTGTCATTTAGGATCCATGTTAAACCAGTTAATTTTGGGATCTAGGTTTTGTTGTTTTTGACATTTGTAGTCCTTTGCTGAGCAGTTTGTTAAGCAAAAAAACCTGGCTTGCCTGTGTTGTGCCTTACTTGCAAAAATCAGCTTGTTGGATTATTCTGCCACCCTCTGTGTCTCGGTAGGATGCTCTGTTTCTTTTAAAACACCACACTGAGTGACCCTTCTGTTTTCTAAACTGCTGCTGGAAGTCAGGTATGTGACTTTTAATGTGACGCACTTTTAATGTGACGCAGACTTGTAGAACAGTTTTAGAGGCTTTTGGAGCTTTTTTTATTCCCAAACTGAATAAATGTCCCCCATTTTCCTCAGTGCTGCCTACTTGTGTTGACACCTGCAGACAAAAAAGAAAATGCTGCGACCTCATGGAACAAGACATGACATTAGACTGTGAGTACAAAAATTAACCTTTAAAAGAAACATATACATCATGTGTGGTTTGTCTTGTTAGGCTACTTTCAAATGTTCTGGAGCCAGAAGCTTGATTTTCTGATTGACTGGCAATAGAGTTCCTTTGTGTGGTCAATGATACGTTTGAGCAAACATTCAGGCTTCTTGTCGCCACCTTGAGTTGTAAGATGATGTTGGCAACAGTGGATAAACTTATGGTTTGACTCACCGAGAGTCACCGAGATGTGGCTACAAAGCTACAGTTTATGAAAAAACTTCAACCTTTCCTTGTCTAGTTGCACTTATATACGACTTCTCTACTCGTCTCTCCATCAGT